>NC_142856.1:4139660-5519547 GCF_061612785.1 Hesperophylax consimilis | reverse complement strand
ATCCCAACCAGGAATTTTTAGATTCCTGGTCAAACGAATTTTATAAAATATATTATGATAAAACTATACTAACAAACCGAACGATTAGTCATAATAGACCCGATATAGTTTTACATGACAAAATTAAAAAAAAAAACTTTTATCATTGATGTCGCTATTCCAAATTCCTGTAATTTTCAAAGATCTGATAATGAAAGAATAAGAAAATACACAGATTTAGGAAATGAAATAAAAAAAATTTGGCATTCTCAGACTATAAAAATATTACCATTCGTTATTTTGGCTACTGGCATTATACCTAGCTCTCGCATTAAAAATTTAGGCGTATTAGATCTATCAAAAAATTTATAAGCGTTGCATGTGTTAGGGTGAACGGTAGTTTTACGGGGTGGTTTAATATCACAAAAGGTGTTAAACAAGGCTGCGTAATGTCACCGTGGTTATTCAATCTATACATGGATAATTGTATGCAAGAATTGAAAGAGGTGGGATTGGGTGCGAATTTGAGTAATCTGAAAGTATGTTGCCTGTTGTATGCTGATGATGCGATGCTGATTGCTAATAGTATAGATGATCTGCAGTCTCTCGTGTCTAGGATGAACGAAGTATGCGTGAAGAATGAGTTAATGATGAATGTAAGTAAGTCTAAAGTAATGGTGTTTGAAAGAGAAAGTACGAAAACAGAGTGCAATATAGCTGTGAATGAGGAATACTTAGAGCAGGTGGATGAATTTGTGTATTTAGGAAGCATGTGTACGAGAGATGGGAAGGCTGACATAGATATTGAAAGAAGAGTAAATGCAGGTAACTCCATTAATGGAGGACTGAACGCAGTTGGCGCTAACAAAAAATTGTCCAAAGAAGCGAAGTTAGCAGTCCACAATGGAGTGCTGGTACCTACCCTGATGTATGGAAGTGAGGCATGGAACTGGCAAAGAAAGGATGAAAGTAGATTGAATGATGTTGAAATGAGATCCCTGAGGCGTATGTGTGGTAAAACCATGTATGATCGTGTGAGGAATGTGGATATCCGCAAAGAGTGCAAGGCTGATGTAAGCGTAATGAGTAAGATCAAGAAAGGGACGCTTAGATGGTTTGGGCATGTAGAGCGAATGAGCGAAGAAAGGAGTGTAAGGAGAATATACGATGCAAATGTGAATGGTAACAGAAGTCGAGGACGCCCGAGGAAGACATGGCACGACCAAGTGAATCAGATACTTGAGTCGGGCCATGTCAAGAGTCAGAACAATAGAAGAGTATGTATGAGACGATGTATGAATGTGAATGAGGCAAGTAGTGTGTGCCAAGACCGAGTTGTTTGGCGGTCCGTCCTCTCTGCCTACCCCTGCAGGGAAACGGCGTGATGGTTAGTTAGTTAGTTAGTTAAAAAAATTATATATAAAGATGCAAAAGTCGGTCATTCTGAATACATGTAGGATAAGAAAGATTTTTTAAATATTTATGTTGAGGGATCAATAGGATTTATAGGCCCTATTAGAAGTTCTACCAAGCTGAATCCACTGATATGAAAATATCTGGATATTTTCGTCTTGTGGTGTTGACGTGTTGGTCAGTAGTGTAGGTGTGTTGGTCCAAAACCTTCTAGATCATAAGGCCAGGGCACTCATTCAAAGCAGTCTCCGAATTTGTCTGGGATTTTACCAAAAAAATCGTATGAATTTTTTTCTTCATATTATTTTTATTTATTTAAACATCTTAAAATGCTTTAGTTAATTTGAAAAATAAATTAAAACATATTTATTTTATAAGCAATAATTATTAGCCTGAAACACTCATCCACATTGAAAAATCTCCTGATAAAAGATACATGACGCCAACGGGACTTGAGCCCTAAAGTTGTGAGATCATTGACTCTCTCTTTTTTTGATTGGCGTGTCATTGTAATAAGTTTATAAATTGTATGTAAAAGTCACCCCTCTCCGAAAGGTGACTTTGACCACTATTTTTTGACCCCCCACCAAATTGTGTACATCTATATCTCGATGGTTTGAACATGTGCAGTAAATTCTTCATAAACAAATGAATTGAGAAAAAAAAAGTTATTTAGTTTCAAAGTGTTAAATTCGGATATGCAGTCGATCGAATTCGAACGAAATCAAATCGATTTTTATTTATATTACACGCCCATAGTGGCTTTTACAAAGATGTGATATAATTATAATAATTTAGCACTAATATAACAAAAGCTAACATTAATATTAATTTATGAGGTATGTTATTATAGCCTTCTTGTAACTACATTCCGTGCAATTGAACACATCAACTAAACCTTGAAAGAAAACCTTGCCAACTGCATGTAATCTAGGTACAAGCGAGTATTTAAATGACTCAGTCCTGATTATTTTGTTGCAATTAAAAAGAATTTTAGATCGACTGGCTGTTGAAGGTATATGAAAGGTAATTAGACTCAATAAATCAGGGCTGTCTATAATACCATTAACAATTTTATAAATAAAGAGAAAGAGAAAAGTTGGGTTCAGTTGAAAAAAAATGGGATATAAGTGAGGTTTAGTTGAAATAATGGAGGCAGGTAGGTTAGGTTAGGTTAGGTTAGGTTAGGTTAGGTTAGGTTGGGTAAGGTTAGGTTAGGGTCGGCTCGGTGGGGTTTTTTTATTTTTATTTTTTATTTTAAATTTTTTTTTTTTTTTTTTAAATTCAATCTAATTTTCAAGAATAAAGTCAATAATTTTAAGGAAGAAAATAGGAAAAGACTGAAATTTTTTTATACATTTATTTTAAAAATTTAATATTCCAAGGTGATTCGGACAGTCGAAGCATGCACGTTGAGGCCTAAATTTGAACAGCGCCTTATGGCAAAAAAAAACAAAAGTAACTTGATGGCCGTACATCAAAGAGGTGCCGCCGGGAGTAAATCCCGTGACGCTTCGTCACGGTGATGGGCGGAGCAGCCTGTTCATCTGGGAAGGAGCACCTCTGACACATGTTAGTGCCTCCTTCCAGTTCTGCAAACATTATCGTGACGCAAGTATAAGGAAATGCCATCAGGTCGTCCAACAAGCCACGAAAGTCATTATAGTCGTACAAATGGTCATAACGAAGAAGAGGTCTGATGAAGTGCGGAGAAGGCATTTGCTCCAAGGGTACTTGGGGCGGCGGAGTAGAATGAGGTGAGTTGAGGCTAAGAATTTCGGACTCGTGCACTATTCTTCTTGGCGTCATCTAAGGTCTGCTGATTGAAACTGGACGATCACTCTCCACAAAGGGCTCCAAGAATGCGTTTCTGGTCGGGGTATCAAATGCGGAAGAGACGTCCGACACGATGAGAATTCTAATGTGTTGTGAAGATTAAATATGAATGCATTTATTAATTAAATACATTGCAATATTCAAACTTTCCCACGAAATTGCACATGTGGTGTCTAGACGTAATTAATAACACTGCCACATGTGGTACATCCCATAGGAATAAGAAAATATTCGCATTAAATAAACAACTAATAACATCGTTGTAAAGGCGAATGATGACATATTCAAACAGGATAAAAAACACACACATGGGCGCCAGATGTTGCGAATCGTGGGAATTTCGTCAGAGTGGGGGGTATATAAAGGATGGGCCTGAGATGGAACAATCAGTTGACATGTAAACACGGAGACTGTACAAGTATCACATTGTGACTAGTAATCGCGTAAGTCGAAAATTTTCTACATACGGTTGGAACATACCCGGAATATGTCAAAGAGCAACAAACAAACGAGACCGACGGAGGAAGAACAGAGGAACGGCTTGCCGACGAAGAAGATGAAGAGAGACGACTCGAAAGAGATCAAATTATCGAAAGAGCTAATCGAATTATCGAAGGAAAGGCAGGAAGCAGCGAAAATGGAACAAGCGGAAAGCCAACTGTTGTCGCACTTCGAGATGGAGGCAAAGTCGTCATGGAATACCGAAACAAAGAACGACGTGAATTCTTTCCTGGAGGAGGTAGCACTGAAAGATTGGGAACAAATCGTGATTGCAAAATTTCTACAACACTTGGAATTGGAGTCTATGGAAGCGGGGGAGAAAAAGGTTTTACGAGGATTTATAACGGGCCTTGGAAAGTCGTCGCTTCGAATTCAGGAACGGAAAGAAAACACTGGCATTTCATCTATATATCTAGTTCTAACCAGTGGGGTCCTTCCTCAAGGCTCGGAAGAACTATTTGCAGAGAACAATACAAATGTGAAAGCATTGCATGCATCGCTTGCCTTCGCCAGTACCTTTATAGCGGCAATGGTCGTCAAATATAATCGGATATTCTCGAAGAAAACGATTTCGATGCCATCGTCTGCGCCGCTCATAAGTTTGGAGTGGACAGCAGGAACAGATCAGGAGGCGAGGAGTACGATCATACATGTGCCCCGTGGGGAAATTCAACATTTTTGGCGGAAAGCGGAACACCAAGTGTGGGGGACGAAAGAGTGGATGGGGACGTTGGCGGGTCCGATGCAATTCTATCTACATGGGACGGACAGAACGTTGTGGAGCATGAATTGCGACCGTCATCATCTGGAGAAGAACAGACGCTTGGACAGAGAGGGCAACAACATGTGGCAGCGTGAACGTCGGGATCACCAGTATGGCAGTGTAAAGTCGGGATCACCAGTATGGCAGGATAAATGTAATTTACGATGGCTGCCGGTATCGTAAATCTGTGTTCAAGGAATTCTGATGATTGAAAGATAAAGGTCTGCGATCTTTGTTGAATTTATTTGCGAGAATGAATTTACAAGTTAAGTGAACGCAGAGACGGTGGTAGTAGAGAGTGGTGGTTTGGTCGAAAGTTGAAACTAGAATGGCAGAGAGTTGCGTTCCCGTCCGCGCCTGGCTCTCCCGGGGCTTCAGGCGGCGGAGTAATTATTTAGTGTTATCATATGTGGGACGAGTTAAAGTAGTCCCCATATACCTCCCCACCAGCGTCTCTACGCGATACAATAGTAACATATAGTACATAATAACAACAATGAATATTTTACAATGTCAATTATAATTTATAAAAACACAAGTCCATTTATAATCTAAGGTACATAATGTTGTGATAATATTGCGATAAGATTGTGGCCGTACGAATTTTTATTCGCCGTAGTAAATAGGTACATAAATGATCTACGGGTAAACATAATTATTGATAAACGGCGAGCGCTAGTCGCAATGTACTTAGCGTAGTAGTGAGCTACCTGTGTATACTATGATTGTTTACGATGATTTAAAATAGCTTGTTATGACAGTTCTATTGTTGTTTTTATTAATGCACTTTTGACGTAGTACATAGTATTGTGAATATTTACATAATAAAGATTTTATTGTAGGATGCTTATATATGCGTATTATTGATAGTAAATTTTATATTGTTTTTTTTTGTTTTAGTAACAGTAATTTATTAGATTGTCTGACATTTGCGATATGATAGTTACAATTAATTTATGAAATTTATGGATACGTCAATCTAAGGTTTCTGGTTAGTTTTTTTGCTAATTACTGTGCCTTATGATATTGCCAAATTATTACTGCGCTTGATATCTGTCCGGGAAGTGAACATGTCTTCCGGATCGAGTTGTCATTTTTGTTATTAGAGGCTGTGTGACGGTTCCTCTTGATGGGATTTCTTCTGTGCTTTGAAAGAATGCAGGTTTCAGTCGATCTATTGAGACTCTTTTTGGTTTACCGTTGACCATGATAACATAAGTTTTATCGTCACGTTCTTTGACTTCGAAAGGTCCTTCGTAGGGGTTTTGAAGTGGTTTCCTTACGGCGTCGGTGCGTAGAAAAACGTGTGATGAATGCGGTAAATCTTTGTGGATGAAAAATTTTCCAGCGCTGTGGTTACTAGCGGGAGTGGGTTTCATCTCATTAAACCTTTTTTGTAGGCGTCCGACGTAGGTGTCGGGTTCTTCGCGGTGGGTTGCGGTGAAGAATTCAGATGGTAGCCTAAGTGTTCTTCCGTACGTGATTTCGGCGGGTGAGCATTTTATGTCTTCGCGGACTGTTGATCTCAAACCGAGTAGGATGATCGGGAGATTTTCCAACCAGTCCGAGTTATCACGCGCCATCAGAGATGCTTTAAGGGTCCTGTGCCACCTTTCAATAATTCCGTTAGATTGCGGGTGGTAGACGGTGGTTCGGTTATGTTTGATACCCAATTTTTGAGTAAGGCTCCTGAAAAGACAGGATTCAAATTGTCGTCCTTGGTCTGTGGTGATTGTGTCTGGAACGCCGTGTCGAGCTATCCATTGTGACATTAAGGCTGTAGCTACGTTTTCTGCGGATATCTCTTTTAATGGCACTGCTTCTGGCCAGCGAGTGTACCTGTCGATCATTGTTAGGAGGTATTTGTACTCATTGCAAGCTGGTAGAGGGCCGACCAAGTCAATGTGGACGTTTCTGAATCGATCCTCGGGCAGGATAAATGTCGCTGTGGGTGCAGTTGTGTGTCGTGATACTTTGGCTTTCTGGCAAGCGACACACTGTTTGACGAAGGTTTTGATTTCCTTTGCCATCTTGGGCCAGACGAATCTCTGACGTATGCTGTTGGAGGTGCCGGAGGCGCCTGGGTGGCATACGTTGTGTACGTTGGCTATTACTTGTTCTCTCATGTCTCGAGGAACAAAAGGTCTCACACGACCAGTGAAGATGTCGCACCATAATAATTCGTCCGTGTCGGGAATTATCATCTTCCGCAAGACAAGGGAGGAGTCCTCATGCGCCTTAATAAGATCGTCGTCGTGACTCTGCTCTATCCCCATACGTCTGTAATCAATAGCAGAGGGGCTGTTTATCTCTTCTATTCGAGACAGCGTATCTGCTACGGTGTTGAGATGACCGAAGATGTGTTTAACGTCGGTGGTGAACTGTGAAATGAAATCTAGTTGTCTTTCTTGTCGCGGTGAGCTTGAAGCGCGTTTCTTGCTGAACGCAAACGTAATCGGTTTGTGATCCGTGTAGACTGTGAAATTTCTACCCTCTATTTCATTTCTAAAATATTTGATTGCTTCGAATAATGCTGTTAACTCCCGGTCGAACGTGCTATATTTACATTGAGCGGGTGTAAATTTACGGGAGAAAAATCCTAAAGGTTGCCATGCATCACCTTTGAACTGTTGGAGGGATGCGCCGATTGCCAAATCAGACGCGTCGACCATTATGGCGATTCTCGCCTGAGGATCCGGATGCGCGAGGAGGGTGGCGTTTGCCAGCTGATGTTTGCATTCCTCAAACGCAGCTGTCAATTCCGGAGTCCAAGTGAGGGTTCTTTTGTCATTTTTCCTGTAGCCTGCTGTGAAGTTGAAGAGTTTAATCTGGGTGCTGATTGAGTTCTTCAAAAATCTCCTGTAGTAGTTCAACATTCCAAGAAAACGTCTTAAACCTTGCATTGTTTTGGGAAGTGGAAAATCTTCAATCGTTTTCACCTTCTCCTTGATGGGAGTGATACCGTCCGGTGATATTGTGTGTCCTAGAAAATCAACGGCTGGTAGACCAAATTTGCATTTGTTGAGGTTTATTATCAGGTTGTTTTCTGTGAGGCGTTGGAAAAGGGCATCTAAATGTTTTAGGTGTTCTTGCTCGTTTTCTGATACAATTAAAATGTCATCTATATACACGAAACATGATTCTAAATCGCTTGTTACAGCGTGCATAAATCTTTGGAAGGTTTGGGCTGCGTTAGATAGTCCAAACTGCATCGATGTAAATTCGTATAAGCCAAACGGTGTTATTATTGCGGTTTTCGGTATGTCCGCCTCGTCGACTGGGATTTGATTGTAGGCGCGCACTAGGTCAATTGTAGAGAATATTTTTGCCTTATTTAATTTGTGAGCGAAGTCGTGGAGCTGTGGTATCGGAAATTTGTCTGGCGTTGTTATTGCGTTTAAACGCCTATAATCGCCGCAAGGGCGCCATTCCCCGTTGGATTTTTTCACCATGTGTAGTGGGCTCGCCCAGCTACTTTTGGATGGCCTGCAAATCCCTTGCTCCATCATAAATTTAAATTCCTTCTTTGCGGCTTCAAGCAGTGCTGGTGCCATCCTGCGGGCTCGTTCAGTTACCGGCGGTCCCTTGGTTTCTATGACGTGAGTGACGTTGTGACTCGGAACGTCTTGACTCTTGATGTTGGGTCGAGTCAGTGTTGGGTATTTTTGTAGGATGTCCCGGTATTTTTGACTTGAAGACAGCGTTAAAATGCCAGATGAGGGTCCTTGCAGCGAAGCTCCTCTAATCTGCAATCCTGTTGACTGGTCCGTTAGGGTTCCTTTCTTCAAGTTGACGCTTAAGTTGAAGAAGTGTAAGAAATCTGCTCCTAAAATGGCTTTCGAGACGTCTGCGATGATGAAGTTCCACTTCATATCGCGGCGGAGGCCAAATTGGAGATTTATGGTTTTTGTACCGTATGTTTTTATATGTTTCCCACTAGCACTGTATAATGTGGTGGGGCATGTATCTGTGATGACCGTATTGGTCGTGTTCCCGCATGATCTTGGGAGAACAGATACGTCAGCACCAGTGTCAATTAAAAATTTCTGTCGCGTCACGAGTTCGTGAATGAAGAGACGACAAGTTTTTTTAGGAAAATCGCACGTCTCTACTGCGGGTTTTCCATGGTCGTTTCTTGACTTATTATTAATAAAGGTACATGGTTTGGTGCAATTATGTGATTTGTTACCGAATTTTGCATGGTAACTGCAGTAGCCGAGTGTCGTGTTATTGGTGTTTAACTGGCTACCGCGTGACCTAGAACGAGGTCGGTGCGCGGAATTTGGGTATGATGTCGATGGATGACGCCATTCGCGGCGGGTGCTGGGATTCCGGTTTTCGAAATTAATGTTTGCCTGTCCATGATCATCTCTCCGAGTTGTTTTAAGTCCACTGACTTCTAGAGTGAGTGCCGAAATTTGTTCTTGTAAGTTTTGTAATATAGCACTGATGTTTGGATTCGAGTTCGGGATGCCATTATGATGATTATTGTCCATAGTTTCACATTCAGATTTTTGATAAACTTCCGAGATTTTATCTGCTGTGGATGCTAGTTGTAACAGATTGTCGTCGGGTAGTGCGGTAAGAATGGCCTGAATGTGTTGCGGGAGTCTTTGTAGCCAAAGTACGCGAACGATTGGGCTCTCCGATAGCCCGGGACCAGCGAGTTCATGGATTAGTCGAAGCAGTCCAGAAGGTTTCCTGTCCTCGAGCTGTAGTCCGGTTAGAAGACGAGTGAGTCGCTTTTCCTCCGAATCTTGTAACCTCTCGATGAGTGCTGATTTGAGATGAGTGTACTTGTCTGCTGCAGGAGGATTGACGACGATGTCGCTTACGGTCCTGAGGGTCTCCATGTCCAAAGCGGCAACAATAATGTTGTACTTGGTGAGGTCATCCTTTAGTCTTGAGTTAGAAAATTGGCTTTCAGCTTGTGCGAACCAAAGTGCAATGTTGTCGCGCCAGCACGCGGGTAGTTTAACCGAGACAGAGTTTATTGTTGTGTCCATTGTGGAATTATTACCGTGGATTTCGTTCGATGTCTGGTTATTCTCGAATGACATATTGTTTTGATAATACGTCAAGCAATAGGCAGTATAAAATAGGCAGATGTAAGTGTAAAAATAGCAAGGAAACAAAAGCAATGACGACAGTAAATTTAGGTTTTGAAAAAAATTCTAAAAATTCAAAAATGTTAGATTGATGGTATCCGGAAATTTCAAAAATCCCTTAATCTAGAGTGCATTTAATGTAAATAATGTGAATGTACTGTGACGAGTTCAACTTGTCTGGTCACTTAATTTAATAAACATGTAACAATATTGTACACTTGAAAAAATTTTTTTTAAAAAAAAGTTATTTTAGAATGTTCGTATTCGGAAATTTAACTGTAAAATCACTGTATGTAGGATTAATTATGGTTCGTTACTTGGTGTTGATTACTGGGCATTGATTTGTGATGGATGTTACGAGGTCCGGAACTGAAGTTCTGCCTGCGTAGTAAATCCGGTAGATCCTTGATCTGCGATGAAATTGATGTTGGTCTGCAGAAATTGTTGCGTTCTGCGGTGAATTTGATGCTTGGTCTGCAGCTGCTGGTGCGGTGTTTCACTGAAATTGAGATTTTTTGGCACTATACTATTCGAATATACGAGTTTTTTGGTTCAGATTAGTGGGTATATTTGATATACTTAAGTTTCAGAATTGGTGGGACAATAATGTTTTTTTTTTAAATGTGCTTTAATATTCGACAATCAGACTCTAATAAAAATACTGGACTTGAAAATGAGATTGTAAGTAATGAGATTGGAAGTTACTTACTCGATTGTCCAGGATTCCAGCTTCAACGATCGACCTACCGTGTCCACTAAAAATTATTATCACCAGAAATGTCGGGGGTCACCAGTGTGGCAGCGTGAACGTCGGGATCACCAGTATGGCAGTGTAAAGTCGGGATCACCAGTATGGCAGGATAAATGTAATTTACGATGGCTGCCGGTATCGTAAATCTGTGTTCAAGGAATTCTGATGATTGAAAGATAAAGGTCTGCGATCTTTGTTGAATTTATTTGCGAGAATGAATTTACAAGTTAAGTGAACGCAGAGACGGTGGTAGTAGAGAGTGGTGGTTTGGTCGAAAGTTGAAACTAGAATGGCAGAGAGTTGCGTTCCCGTCCGCGCCTGGCTCTCCCGGGGCTTCAGGCGGCGGAGTAATTATTTAGTGTTATCATATGTGGGACGGGTTAAAGTAGTCCCCATAAACATAACAAAATACGCGGAGAAGATAACCTTGGCAACGCAGAACTCATTTTGCTACTATGCAAAGAACGTGCTTTTAACGAAGGAGACACAGCGCGCGTACTATCAAAGAGCATTAAAAGGCTTAACTTTATGTTCAAACTACGCGCCGGCAACCGGCTGCGCATTGCCGTACAAGTCGGAAGGCTTTTGGTATTTCAGGAAACGATAAAACAAAGATTTCTGCGAGCAAAGGCTTTCGACAAAACGCTAAACGACTCGGCGGACGATAGCGACACGTCGATTTTAAATTTTGTCAAATTGGAGTCTTTTCTCAAAGCCAACGGAATAGATCCGAAAGAATTTTACAAAAAAAAATTTTTACATTTCACCGGGCGAACAGGAAAAAAAAACCTATTCTTTGAAGGCGGTCCGTCGACTGGAAAAACGATGATTATGTACATACTGGTAGCGTCGCACTTCGATTTCAGCAAATTGACAGAATTGACACCGGGTTCATCATTCAACTTTGGATGCATCATCCACACAAATGCATGTTTTATGGACGAGTGTAAGCTGACAAACAATCAATTCGAACAATTCTTCTATCTGAGAGTTTTAATAAGTTTAGTTCTTTCATCAAGTGATGGTAGTTTATTGTTTCAATTGGAAGACCAAGTTTATAGTTAATGAATCTTAGGAATTTATACCGAATTTTTTCAATGGAGTCAGAGTGGATTTCGAAGTGAGGGGACCAGATAGAAGAAATATATTCGACTTGACTACAAATTAAAGAAGAATACAAGATTTTTAATGTAGAGATTTTACGAAAGTCTCTGCCATTTCGTAGAATGAAACCAAGCATTTTTAATCCTTTGTTGGTAATTGAATTTATATTATATTATAATTTATATTTATATGTGAAAAGAAGTTAAATTTTGAATCGAAAATAACGTCAAGATCTTTAATTTCACTGACAGAGGTGAGAGGAACGTTATTTAGTTAACATTGGTAGTGAAAGGGTTGAGTGATTCTGGAAAATCTTATAGAGTGGCATTTATTAATGTTAAGATGAAGTTTATTAAGTTGGCACCAATCTTGTAATTTGTATAAGTTAATTTGAATGTTGGTACAGTCAGATAGTGTTTTTATAATTTTAAATAGTTTTAAGTCATCGGCAAAAAGCAACACTTCAACATTGTTATCAAAAACAGTGACAATATCGTTTATAAAAAGTAAGAAAAGTATTGGGCCTAAATGCGACCCTTGTGGTACACCGCTAGTAGCCATGAATTTATGTGAAAAGAGATGAGTTGTTTTTAACCTGTAGAATTCTATTAGTTAAATAACTCTTTAACCATTCCAATAGTTTATCCTCTATTCCAATTTTGCTAAGTTTATTGAGGAAAATTTTGTGGTTAACTTTGTCAAAGGCTTTTACGAAGTCTGTATATATTGAGTCGACTTGGATTTTATTTTCAAGCGAATTACCACCTATAAATTGTTAATACAAAGAGAGATTTGGTAGAGTGGATCTGCCCGGCATAAAGCCATGTTGATTTGGTATAATAATTTTATTGATATGTACGGAGATTTTATCAAGGATAAGTTTTTCAAATAATTTGGGAATTGTTGATAACATGCAAATTGGAATATCTCCCTTTTTGAATACAGGTGTTAGATAAAATTCTTTCCATAGATCAGGGAAGCAGCCTGAGTTTAGTGATTGGTTAAATAGTTGACATAGTGGCTTGGCAAGTATTGATACACAATTTATTAGAAAAGCTGGATTGATTTTGTCAGGACCCGCCTTTTTCATTAAATCGAGTGATTTAATTTTGTGTATAACATCAGGAATATTTATATGTAAAGCTGGAATGTGGATCGATTCATTTGGATGAAAGGGTGGAATTTGATCGTTTGGGATGTTTATATCGTATACATTTTTGAATAAATCGGCAAAGAAACTAACAATGTCATTAGTATCACTACTACTTTTCCCCTCGAAATACATGTAAGTGGGTAGGCTGGGTTTATTTTTTCTTAGTGAGTTAATGTGTCTAAAAAAGTTTTTGGTATCTGATGGAATAGACTTTTCTGTATAATGTATGTGTGTTTGATATAATTTATTGAAGAATAATTTACAGCCAGTTCTGTATTTATGAAATATTTTGTAGTCCGAGATAGATTTGCTTTCTTTGAAATTTTTAAATAAATACTATATCCCATTGATGACTTTCACCGATTTCATTACTTTATTTAATGTTTCTAAATTGTGTTATAGTAGAGTAGTGGCATGATTGCAACAATTTTTTACTTTGTATAATATGTATGTTTCTAAAATAATAGACGAGCTTTTTGAGTTTCTTTGTAATGCTATTTATGTGATTAATGCTATATCCCTTCGATGAATACAAACTTATTTAATATGTCTAAAGTGCGTGAAATTTTTACATTGAATATTGTGTATGTTTCTAAAATAGTACAAGAGATTTGTGAGTTACTTTGTAATGCTATTTTTGTGATTAATTCTATATCCCATTTCACCGATTTTATTGCCAACTTATTTAATGCTTCTAAAGTGTGTTATAGTAGAGCAGTGTTACGATTGCGTCAAATTTTTGCTTTGTATATTGTGTGTGTTTTTAAAATAGTACATGAGCTTTGTGATCTTCTTTATAATACTATATATGTGAGAGTCCCATAGATGATTTTCACTATTATCATTGCAAAGATATTTAAAGCTTTTAAAGTGTGTCACAGGACATGATTGAGTCAATTTTTTCCCTTGACACTCATGTAATTAAATTTAGTTATATATATACTTTAAAATGATTTCTCATTTCACTTAAATTCAGTTAAGAGACTTCGCGCCTGAAGTTGTTAATGCATGCATCAGAAATTGGCAGATCATAATTTTTTTCGTAGAAGCCAGAAAGCGTACTTCGTATAACAGCATGAATTATTCAAATATTTCCTAGGAGTATTTTCTCTAGAGGCGCCGACCTAGTTATTATAACTTTGCCGATCTGGCAAGTTTGTCTGTCAGACGAAAAGTACTTTTTTACAACCGCAGTTTATTTCCCAAAGGAGCAAGATGTGATTTTGACATGTTTCGTGGTAAAATTTTGCGTTTTTGATCTATTGCCTATCTTCACATGTTAAATTTTACCTAGGTATGAAACTGACCAGTTTTTAATGTGAAATTTTAGACAAAAGTTTAAGTTCCTGGAGTGGATTTTATCAGTATAACACTCATGAAATGCCAACATTCAGAGAAGAAGAAATGCTTCTAAAGCCATAACTTTAGCCGTGTTGGGTGACCATATCTGATATGCTCTACTAAAACTCCCTTCAGCACTAAAATGAACCCCAAATACTAGGAACAGACTCCCAACCGTCTTAACTCTTGACAGGCCAAGATGCCAAACAATACGTCTGTAACCAAGTGGGTCTTCTGACGACCCCATGCATTTTTCTTTCTTATGGGCTTTTAAGCTGCAGAAATCCCAATCCCCATTCAGTCAATTATTAATGGTAACTTATGTATTTGGATAGGAATACGTAAAATACTTAAATAATTTGCAAAGTATTTCAGCAAATATAAGGAGGATGGTAATTTTGAGTACTACCTACTCCCCCACTTGACTGCGAGATAGTTAAGCCAGAGAGACTATGTCATCTCCAATTGCGGTATTATGTGAGACTGAAAGTGGTGGGGAGGGGAAGAAGATGGGTTAATGGATGATGGGGTAGTATTGTATGTTATGAGGCTGAAAGTACTGGGGAGGAGAAGGAGATGGAGAAGAAAAAGGTGGGAGATTATTCAGATCTGGTCACCAAATACGGCTCAAGCCATTTCAAGCAACGTTTCCATTCTGATTGATGAGTCTTTTATCATGGCGATACTCAAAGTATCTACCACTCTTGAACGTGCCGCACATAAAGGAACTGTATGTTATGTTAAATTAATTCATTTTGAAATAACGCAAATTAGTCAAAATATATTTACTTGTGGCACGCCGGGATTTAAACCCATAAACTCCGGATTCGTAGCCATAGGTCGTAATCATTCAATCACGAAAGACGTCAAAGGATGCCTGGCAACTAGCTCTGGTCAGGTTGGAGCAGTTATTACTTTTTAGTGGAACTTACATAAAAAAACCAAAGTTCCCCTGGATTTTCAACAGGATAACTTCTTTCGTATTATCGTGTCTCATAACAATGACAGATATTGAAGATTTATTTGTTTGAGCATATTGTTATTCTACCGATTTTATAAAGTTAACACAGATCTCCCGCACACCAAAAAAACAAATCGTCTTTTTTGATTTATCATCTCTTGTATTAAGTATTATTTGCTGTCTTTTTGGGTGACCTACTTGTCCAAATTTCCCCTTATATACATCAGCCCCTAAAACCCTTATTCTGATTCCTGATTTGAAGTATTGAATTTTCATGTAGGATGTTATTTTTTCGCCTCCACCACCTTTTGCCTCGTCCTTGTTTTTGATTCTAGTATAAAATCCCTACGAAGGACGAATTTCTTTTGGAACAAACATCGTTAAATCCCTCAAACACGGTCAAGTATTTGGGGTACCCTTTTGGAGTTTTACTTATGTGATATTTACTATAATTATGTATCAAATTGAGTGTTTTATTGAAGAAAAAACAAAAGCATATTATAAGAAAAATGTTAGCTACGCTATTTGTAATATAAAACATAAACAGGTTTCAAAACCGAAGGTTTATTAATCGATAAACAAAGAAAGTATACTGAGAATTAAGACATTAGAAGACAAATAAGTACCCACAGACAAAAATTCAAAAATTATCGCTGTGCGATAATCGCGTAGACTATCGAAACATGGGTTATATTATAATGGTTATAATCTAGGCAGGTATGTGCCTATGTGAATTAACGCTCCGTTTGCTAAACCAAAAAGATAGGTATTCGCAAATGTGAATTACGAAAGAATTGGTTATGATGTTCGGTAATATGGTTCTTTTTGTAGCGCTCGTAAGGTGAAAAAATTCACAGGCACTCGTATAAAATTGAACTTATTATAACTCCGGCTAAAAATCAGTAAAAATTGAATCCTAGCTTTCTTATTGTATGGAGCGAAAAAAGCTTTAAAACAATTCAGCGTCACGAAACAATCGCAATTTGACTATTCGTATCTGGTCCCCAAACACGGTTGAAGCCACGCAAGGAGATGATGAACTGTTATACAACTCTGATACGTAGTAGCTTCATTCGCAGTTATTGATCGCTTCATGCAAGCTCTTGTAGTAATCTGAAGCAAGTATACAAAATCTATAATATATATCGAAAAATACTTGTGTTTCATATATTGTCATATCAACAATCAATACGTCTTTCACTTAACATAATTACTATAAAATTAATCTCCCTTCAGAATATGGTAAGTCCGCAGCGAAATGACTTTATACGTTATGGTCGACAAGCACAAACCAAGCTTGGACCAAGCCAAACTTATCTTTTGATTGAAACTTGGTCCATAGTTTCAGCTTTGAAACTTCAAAATCTAACAGAGGCTTATCTACACCGAAGTTTATCTCTCTTACTTGACAATGTGTGTTTATACCGAGATTAATATCCGGCAATTCATTTAATTATTTGACTGTATGCATATTACGGATCTACGGACGATATCAGTATAATGATATAGACTGACTGATACAGACCAAATATTCAACAGCTGTGACGTACTAGATATGCGCCAATTATAAGTTAAAACACTACTAAACTACATTTTTGACAAAAAAAATAAATTTCAACATACACAAAATAACACTAACAGACCAGTTAGACAAGCGTACAAAGAAAACATAAAAACTCCGACAATAAATTCAAGCTTTGGACAAAGACATGTAATATTTCCTCTTTTCGCCATTCTTTTATTTTGTTTAAAACAATATAAAATTTTCTTCTCTCTTGGCTATGATCGATATTTAATTTTTTTTTTTCTAAGGCTTTGCATATGTGTTCGCAGGGATGGAAAATTCCTCCCCTACAACACATAAGCCTCCATGAAAATTGGACCCTTTTCTTTGATATCTACAGAAAGCTACTTAAAGCTCTCTTGTACTATATATCTTTATAGACATATGTACTTAACTAATTAATACGTTATTTACGAACTTGAACGCAAATATTTCCGTATTTATATTGTAATTAAATTCCATCAAACGTTGTGTAATTTTTTTGATTTATGATATAGGATTTTAATTACCTTCATTTTTGTGGTAACCACCTTGGTTCTGATCGAGGCGTCGAGTTTCACAATTTAATTGGTCTTTCCATTGCAATCCTAGACTTAAATGAATTCCCTGAATGAGCTAACTTTCCTATTGTAATTATTCTGATTCCCTGCACCCTAACAAAGTCGTAGTTAAACGCTGATAAAAAATATTATACATGTTTATTTGGACAGGTAATTAAATATAACTCGAATGGTTAATTGTTAGTAAATTTGATTTTGGTAAACTCTTGTGTCAGTTTGGCGCCACTCCTTTATGATTCTGCTGCTATAAGGTACATGTAAAGATTGATTTAGTAGGTTAATGTAATTAGTTAATTGCATATTTGACGAACTCGGAATAGCCCATTTGCTGGCATAATTTGGCTCCAAATCCTCCTGCAAGTAAACGAGATGATCGTGAGTCAACAAGAAATTCGCACAATCCTTTGACACGGCTCTTTGATTGATACCTAAGTTATCGCGTCCCAAAAAGCCTTCCACGTCATCATGCACTGCCTTCAAGTTTCCCCTCGAGTCCCGATACCCCCAAATTCCGACCCCTCCTTGGACTACAATTTACTTAGGGCGAACCGGTTTCGTCCTATATACAATCATATACTCACGGTTGGTGTGGACTTACGGGTCGTGAATCCTCATTCCACGTTTAAGAGAGGATGCGAGAGTGGTCCGGAAGACCTAAAATGCAAGCTGTATGCAGGTCCGCATCCTCCAGTAAACAGTACATACGAATAAATATATGTATACATACAGTTTGGGAAAGGTTTATAACTCGCAATACGAGGCTATCTACCTCGCATTCCAAGCTCGGATCTCGCACGAAGAGTTCTGCGAAACTCTAGGCTTGGTAACCGAATATATACGTAAGAATAAGGTTATACTAATAAATACTAGTAGAATAAGGTCTTATTTGATAGTTTGTTTTGGAGAGCTATCGAACTCCAGGCTTTTTGTTTGTTTGGTTTTGACGTTTTTATTTAAGAGAATCGTCATCTCTATTTGGTTTGGTTCATGGTCTTGTTGTAGGAGCGACCACTGCCTCCTATCTGATGAACTGTATTTGTTTAAAATTTTACCTCCAGGGTTCAACATTAATTTTTGTTCATCCTATCCCGTGATTTTCCAATTGTTTCAAGTAGTTGGTTGCCACATTAGAGAGTACTCGACTCTCAAATGTCTCAGGCAACTGATGGGGTTCTGTATGAGCACCCAATCAATAATATTCAAATGTTTCGTATAATTATTCGATATAATCCTACTAACCCGTGATTTTCCAATTGTCGATTGTGAATGATAAGTATTTGTAAGCACGCAGCTTCCAGCTGTTTCAGGTAACTAATAAAATCCTATGCGACTATCTAATCAATGGTATTCAAATGTTTCAGGTAACTTTGCGGTATAAATCTTGCTAACCCGTGATTTTCAATTGTTGTTTGTGAATGATAGGTATTTGTGAATACGCAAAAATCGCTGCACATTGTACAATGACATCCTGGTAATTATCCTTATAACCCTGACAAATTTTCTAGTTATGGCCAAGGTCGTTTTCAAACTATGCAGTTGACTGACCCAATTCTTCAGTGTATGCTTTGTTTTATCAACAAATTGAACAATGTAAACATCTCATCTGACCCACTAACCTAAATGTGAGATTTGTTTATTTTAAAATTCCTTAGAAGTCACTCGTGTCTCTTTACCTTTATTGTGCGATATTAATTAAATTTTTTTTTTTTTTCTTTATTGAAGTTAAACTATTTTTCATTTTCCGAATTTAGTAAATTTACTAGGTTAAATGAAGAATAAATATATATATATAAGTACACATATCTCGATTGTCAAAATATGTTAAATAAGAGTACATATATTGATAAATAAATATAAAATATATGATTCTACAAAGTCTTGAATATTAATAAATACATATTTTCTTTTCAATAAAGTAGATATGTCCATAGGTAGGTATCTAAGATCGCTACCATTTCGATGTTCTGATTAAATGATAAATATATATATATATATATACATGGTACATACATTACTCATATATACCTTTTATATACAATATTTTACTTTACTTTTATATAGATAAATACACAATATATATATTAGTGTGTAATTCCTTTTGTTGTTTCACTTTAATATTCAATTGATATACTTCCACTTCACAGCCCTCCTGTGTCTCCTGGGACCTGAAAATTATTTATAAAAGGAAAACTTACCCCCGTCAAGGTATTTCCGGTCGGGTAGTACACAACAACCTTGATGAAGAAATCCTACCTAATTAATTGTATTTTTCAACTAATTTCAAAATAAATCTTTTCGACTATTTATTCCTATATAATATTTTATTCTCGCTTGAATCATATAAATTAGCTGATATTTAATTTTTCTTCCGAACGAAATCCTAATCCAGAAAACCCGTTGATTTAATAACACCTTTCTAGTTTAGGCTTTGAGTGATAGCTATCTCAAATTCTTTTTCGAAATAATGGCTTGATGTTTAAAATTCCGATTAGAACGACAAACACTTTTAACACGGTCGCTATGCGCACGATGGGTTTTAATCGATCAATTTATTGATTCTAAATTTCTTTTATATAAATTTATACGAAAATTTTTCCGAATTGCGCAACCTTTTAATTAACTTGATTCTTAATAAATTAGATTTTTTTCGAACTTTTACTTTTAGAACAAAGGTTTGAGCATTTGTTGTTATTTCTTTTTCGAACTGTTTAAATTGTGTTTATTTTAAACTAAGATGTAAATGTTTATTACTATTATTATTTTATTTTCTTTCAAATTGATGTTAAATTATAATCTATTTTTAAATTTCAATTCACGAGCACATCCACTCTAAATGAACGACAAAACTCTCAATCGAATTTTAAACTTCACTTTGAATGAAATAATTATTTTTAAATTTTGATTTAATTTTTAATTCAGTAATCACTTTTTTGCACTTCACTAAACACTTTTTAAGCACTGAGTTTAAATTATATTTATTTTCACTGTTTAACCAAATTAAACTGACTCAACAAAACTTCACTGATGGGATTTTCAAAGGGATTTAAACTGAATTTAAAATTTCTAACTTTTCACAAAACTTCCTAAGTCCAGGGACTTGTTCAGAATTTAAACTTAGACTTTTTCAAAATTTAACACTTAGATTATTTCACTAGAATTTTACCAATAGACGTAGTACTGCGACGTAAACTCCGTTTTCAAAATCTCGACTGACTCCCCGAAAACTGATCTGCACCGCCATTTTATACCCTTCTCAGGTTCCAAAAGACGTATCTGAATTTCCTCTGATGATCGATTCCATCTTTTACCAACTCGCAAATCCGAACATCCCTGCCATTAATATCGGTTGTGCTTCCATAAGATCTCCTGCTTTCCGGCTCTGGGCGGTGGTTAATTTCTATCTCACAACTCTAAATCGATAGGGTCCGAATCGGGTAAGTCCGCGTTAGTCGCCCAAGCTTTCTTTGTCCTCCGTTCATACAAAATGTAGTTAAAATCTCATGATTTTGCGTTCCTTTTTTTTTCCAATTCGCGATAGGTCCATCCTCAATAACACATATATAGATCTCAATTTTATGCATCTCGCGCGAAAATTGTTTAAATCCATGCTGAGATCTTTACTACGCACTTTTGAATTTCGATTTGTCTAAATTCTACTCAATTTTATTGTCACCTATACGAGCTTTTCCATTTTCACCCGTACCCTCCCTCTTTATGACGCAGATTTGAGTTTCCCTTATTTTTTTGGATTTTTTTTTATTCGCGACGCTTTCCTGCACAATTCTCTTCTTTATTCTTTTGTTATTTCTCATAACTCTATAACTAATTATTTTCCAAGTCGTATTTATTTATTTCACGGATAAATTTGAATTGTATCACTTTTCTCCACTTGGATTATTCTTTATCTCCGTTCTTTACCCTTTCTTTTATCTTTTCTCCACTTTTCCCGATGTGTGTGGTCTCCAGGAAAATTTCATACTTCATCTATTATTAATTAATATATAATTTTCCACACTTCTATGGGAGATATACCTAATTTGACTCTGGGATATCTGTCACTTTTATTGTCTGACCCAATCTCCGCCCATTCTCCATCCCTCACTTACAAGATTTCACATAAATTATACGTTTGGACATATGTTTACGTCTCAGATTTTATGTACTACGGCCGTAAATTTAGTTTAATTTTAAAGCCATTATTTTTAATCTCTTTTGCTTTAAATAAACATTCCATAAGGTCCACGTAAAAATTAATCGTCTCTCCAATCGTTTATTACCTTAACGTAAATAAAAATCATGTTCGGATTTCGATTGTTTATATTCCAAAATACACATGAGACCGTCAACCTTTTATCTTGTTTCGATCCCTCTGTAATCTTGTGTAGCTCTAATATCTATCTAACCTAATAATTATGTAAAATGTCTACTTTTCCTGAATCTAATCTATCGCTATATGTTTAGTTTTACTGTCTTCTTCTGATACTCAATTTTCATGTCCCTAGGACCTTTGTAGCAGCTCAAAATCTCTGTATTATCCTTCCATTCGGTCGCCGCACTTTTCTAAAATGTCTATTTTTTTTGCGAGATTTTCATTCAAAATTGATTTACCAATATGTCCGTTTCATCTTAAATTGATAACGATTAATTTCCATTGTTTCCAAAACTCTCACCTCTCTTTAGTACGATTTTTTCGAACTCGACACCCTACTTCTATCATAAATAATTGCACTACAGTTGAAAATTCCGCCAGTAACTTTCCTTCGCTTTTCCCGTCCTTTTTTATACTATCACGTTTATAATTTTTTTTCATTGCATTTTCGTGTGTGTGTTTTTCCAACATGAAAACTTCAAAGCACTCGATTACCATTGGTTCGCTACCTCCTAAATTTCTCAGTTATTGTAAACATTCCCAGGAGTTTGTCACCTTCAAAGTCGATGCTTACCCTAAAGAGCGTTCACCTCTAATTTCTGTGGGAATCGAAATGTCGTTAATTATCTATTTTAATGTCGGGTCCATAGTTCATTCCTTTGTCTTTCGTAGACACACGCCCCTCCGTTCACTGATTGGTTACTCAAAATTTTATAGCTCTTTGTTCAGATCTATTGGTTGACAAAATTCAATATTTATTTTTAGGCCTAGAAAGGGGGTTTTCTTTCTCGTGCTAGACGATTTTACGACCTCTCTGCTTTCGTCCCGGAACCTTGATTTACTTCCAACTATTACAGGTGTCTACTGCAAGCAAGCTGGATCAATTCTTTCTCCGCCAGATGTCGTTAGCATGTCCGTTTTCATAAATAATTTGTATATTTTTTTGCAGCTATGGTTTATCTGTTTTTTTCACTGTGATTTAAAGCCTTTCATCACAGACACTACCAATACCATGCTATAAAAGCTTTCAGCAGTCTAAAAATTAAAATTAAAATTGAGAAAAATAAAAATATATTCACATACAAAATTACAAAATGGATTAAAAAACAAAAAAGACAATATTACCAAAATGTCATAGCATAAAATAAAAATAAAACCTACATGTAACACACAAAACTAATATAAACACACATCACTCACAAACACACAAGATTATATATTAAATGTATTATTTTATCTTATATTGTAGATTGTATTAAGATTATATTTTCATATTATAAAATGAAGGCCTCAGCACGGGCAAGCCACCCAGTGAGGCCAACATTACTGGAAAACTTTGAAATGTAAAAATATATTGTACCAAATAAAAAAAATAAAAAATGATTACACATGACGCGTAAATTAATGGTAGAAGAATTCAAAGACACCCAAGGGAAATATGGAGTGACCAGGTCATTCAAATACTTGAGTAAGGACATGTCAAGGGGCAGAAATTACAAAAGTATGTATGAGACACAAGACGATATATGGAACGTCAATGAAGCAAGCAGTGTGTGCACAGACAGTATTGTGTGGCGATCTATCTTCTCTGCTAAATTATAAATATTAGTCGTTTTACTCATTTACTCATAATTGTGGTATAAATATTGTTCAGGCGTATAAGGCGTATAAACTTTAAAATTATCAATATTTTTAAAGTAGAATAATATATATATATATATTTTTTTCTTAGTAAAAAAAAGATACATGATTTACATTACACAATATTGAATATAGTACAGTTATTAATTACATAATATATGTATTTGATGTACCCCCATAAATAAGCAGGGCTTGTGTGTATGGGGGTGTTGTTATATTGGTTTATATTTGATATTATTCAGTTCAACTGTTCGGAATACTTTTTAAGGTGGCTTTTGAATTCGTTTATATTTGTATTCATGTTTCTAATTTTTTCTGGTAATGAGTTAAAAAATTTAACTCCAAGATATTCATGGTTGAACTGTCCTATTGTTTTTTTACATTTAGGAGTAAGAAGTATGGACGTTTTTCTAAGATTTCTGTTATTTTTAAAGGGTGCAATTTTATTTTGAATATTGTTTTTATAAATTTGTAATGTTGCATGGTAGAAGTATAATGCACTTAATTTTCTGACCTTAAATTGTTTGCATAAAAGTTCGGACGAATATGAATAGGGTTTTTTTAACCCTTAAATGCATACTGTTGTAAAACTGCAACATACCGTTCAAACCACCTTTAACTCTTTGGTGTATACTTAATGCATGCCGTTTTAGAATTATCAAGTTCACGGTAATATATTTTATCGAGTGGCATCACCTTTTTTTTCTTTCGCGAATGTCAAATATCACTTTTTCTTCAACAAAGTGAAGATTCTCGAAAATTGGTTGGAGGTTAGAATTACAGTTTGGTTTTGCTGTTATTATTTTGATTTTCTTAGGTAAGTAGATACAATAATACAATACTTATATGTAATAACTCGTATTTTTCCGGTACACTTATTAGTTTTGAGAATTTTTTTTAGGTTTTTTATTTTTTTTTTCATACGTAAATTGTTCATATAATTTTTATTAAATACATGGTGTTGTAAATTTGCAACAATTTATTTTAATCATATATCATTAAAAAATTACAAATAAAATAACTTCTTTATATTTCCTTGCATATGCATGTAAATATCTACAAATATATTTTTTTCCAGAAAATTTAATAAATCATGCATTTAAGGGTTTATGGTTTTTATTATTAGTTTTTGTGATACGTAAATTGTTTGTGTTTGATTTTTATATGTACCGCCCCAGCCTATAATGCCGTATTGTATAATTGATTGACAGAAAGCGAAATATGTGGTTCTAAGTAATTTTACGTTTAAAATATCTCTTGAACATCTAAATATATATGAATATATAACTTATTGAGTAAAACATTGAAATTGTAATATTTAACCACAGAAGACAATATTAACGACTCTCAAACGAAAAATGTGAGACAGTAAATACAGAAAAAGATTCAGTTAATAATAATAATAATAATAAAATGGGAAAATAATTCACCGTCTCCAGATATTTTCATATCAGAGGGTTCGGCTCGGTAGAACTTCTAACAGGGCCTATAAATCCTACTGATCCCTCAACATAAATATTTAAAAAATCTTTTGTTATCCTACATGTATTCAAAATGACCGACTTTTGCATCTTTATATATAATTTTTTTGATAGATCTAATACGCCTAAATTTTTAATTAGAGAGCTAGGTATAATGCCAGTAGCCGAAATAACGAATGGTAATATTTTTATAGTCTGAGAATGCCAAATTCTTTTTATTTCATTTCCTAAATCTGTGTATTTTCTTATTTTTTCACTAACAGATTTTTGAATATTACAGGAATTTGGAATAGCGACATCAATGATATAAGTTATTTTTTTAATTTTGTCATGTAAAACTATATCGGGTCTATTATGACTAATCGCTCGGTCTGTTAGTATAGTTTTATCGTAATATATTTTATAAAATTCGTTTTCTAAAAATGAATTTGGTTCGTATTCATAATATGGTACTACATTACGGCAGTCAATCAAGTTATGTTTAATTACCAAATTTTGGTGAATTATTTTTAAAACTTGATTGTGCCTAAATGTATACTCGGACTATTATGTTGATTGACTAGATGATCATTTGTGGAAAAGTGAGTGGAAGGGTTAAGTTTTTCCTTTGGGGAAGATTTAACCCGGACAACTAAATCGGAAGTTTAAAAAATAAAATATTTGGCTAATTTATATAGCGCCGTTTTCGTGAGAAATCACCTCAAGGGCGCTGTACAAATATATTTCTTAAATAGTAAATACTAGAACTACAGACTTATCTCTAAGACTAAGACTTATATCTAGTGACTTACGACTAAGGCCTACATCTAGGAATCTAGGAATCATCACGATCAGGAATTAAATTCAGGACCTCTTCCTTGCCGGGGAAGTGCTCTGAGCACTGAGCTAATTTCTGGGTTCAATTCCTAGACTGACGGCCTCCGTGGTCGAGGGGTAAGGCTCTCGACTAGAAAGCTGAAGATCGCGGGTTCAAATCCCGGCATGCACAAGTAAACTTTATTTGATTAATTTGATTCATTTCACAATAATTGTGTAATTATAAATTATAAATACAATAATAAATTATTTATTCATTAAAAAAAATATATAGTATATTTGCGGCACGGTACAGAGCGGAAGATACTCCCAGTATCGCCCTGATGTGAAACATTGCTTGAAATGGCTTCAGCCATTTTTGGTGACCAGATATAAATAGACAGGTACTCATCCAACTTCCTCTTTCCCATATCTTTCCACTCCTCAGTACCTTCAGCCTCATACAAGGTACTCATACCCATTTTCTTCCTCTCAGTTAACCCTTAGTCAATACCCCAGTTGGGAATTTATTTATTTTTATTTTATTAATTTCAACGCCCTGGTGGGCTTTTACATAACATAACATACAGAAACATTTTTAAATGGAAAAAGATAGACTATAAAAATAAGAATAAAAGTAAACATAATAGGAAAGGTAGGTAGGTGAATAGATAAGTTAAGGTAGATTTAATTCATTGCAATAAAAAGGAAATAAACTAGTAGGTATGTTAACAATTACAAAATTACATGTGAATGGCTAAATGTGATACATGACAAAATTTATTTATTTGTTTGTTCACGCCTTGACGGCTTTTACATGCGAGGTAAATCATACAGGAGCATTATAACAAGTATATAGCATCATTAGAAGTTTAAAATAGTATATAAAATGATAAGCTGAGCATGAAAGACATAATTAGGCACAACACAGGTAGGTATTAGTATACGATAAGTAAATTGTATATTGTATAACGGAGTTCAACCAGCAAATACTTATTTGGGCTCAGGCTACAGTAAATTCAGCAATTATAATTGTCACAATATTACACCAAACATAATTACAAACATACTCGAAACATACCGGTTGGCAGTGGTGTAAAACATTTTCTAGCGATTTATAAAAGTAGGTAATATTCTTTTAATTTAAAATATATAATTTGTTTTTGCTATTATAAATGTACGTAAGTTTGTTATTATTATGACAAAAATCAAAGGTAAACAACAATTACATACAAAAAGAAGTAGGTATTATGAAAATAGTAAGAGGATTAAGTTTGTTATTGTAAACAATCAACAGGATTTTTGCTTAATATCTGCATACATATACGCTTTCTAAAGGAAGCAATGTTTTTATTAAAAAATATGAATAGGAATGCCATAGTCTCACTGGATCCAGGGTGTTGGGAGCAGTTACGACTCTTGTGTGGTATTTAAATAAAAAAATTATACCACTGAATCTCCATTCCTTAAAAAAACAAATCACGAAATGGATCCTTACACACGGAATACATTACAACTAAAATACCTATTCATTCTACACTCTATCAATGTATTCACCTTTCAGACAAAACATAATTAATCCTTATTTCCCAACTTAGCAGTATAGTATATACATAATTAATCAGTGAGATCTATTTACAAATAATTTCTCAAATTTTTCATCTTTTTATAATTCTCTAACTTCTCCATCCTATTCTTGCAACCCAAACTAGCCATACATCATTTTTCTTATTTTATTGTTTATATTATAGTAATGTATAGATTCTTTGTCCGCAAACTGTAAAATTCACCCGTTATAATACAGAGTCATTGTTAGCATGGAGGGTGAAATATCAAAAAAACCAAATGTACTCTCTTAATCTGTATCAATAAAATAAAAAATTAAAAAAAATCTTTTTCTGTTTCAAATTTTCTTTGGCATAATTTTGCCTTCAATGATTTCAACTTCAATAATGTATCTTAATATTTTGATGGTACCATAATGAGAGACACTCTCCTTATCGTCTTGATAAGACACCATATTTCAGAATCAAATCTTTTCACAACACGGATTTTGCTTTATTTTTTTTACGAAATTTAAACAGCCAGTTAAGTCTCAAACTTCCTCTTCACATTTCCCAAATAATCTGGTTAATGTTAAAGAAGCCATTATACAGACCTTGGACGGTTGGAACTAATGTTTACTTAGAATATTATTCAAATAATATACAGCCAAGAATCATAAAAAGGCAAATACACGGCGAATTGCACGTAACCCGGAATTGAACTAGCAACGTGTGATCAGTAGTAGAAAAGGTACTGTTTTGGTTCTTCCAGTCTCCTGGTGACAAGAATAATGGAACGGCTATGAGGGGTGGGTAGGGAGTAAACTATTAAAGATAACAATCGGCTTTATGACCGAATAAATCGTTTCTCTGATTTATGGCGAACATAAGTTACGAAACAGACTCTACCAAAGATAACCCAAATAAATAAAAAAAATACCATCTAGCCCAATCTAACTTACCTAACCTAACCTAACTTGCACCATTCCAAAGATATTTACATATTTCATACCATTAATATAATTTCCTAGGGTTTCAAAACGTTAACGTGGTTCATCTCAAAGTAATGAGTATGGAGGGACAATATCCCGACTTTAAACCACATACATTATACATTTAAATGTATAAGTTTGTGACCGGTTTTAACACTTAAGTCACTCGGCCACTTCCTAATGCAAATGTCACTTCCTCGTAAAACTGATTCTATATCTTTTTTTTACTATGGCCAGACAAATAATAAAAAACTGATTTAGAAAGAGAGTACACAAAACTTTTTCTTTACTTATAAATATTGACCATAGATGCTCACATATAATTTGAAATAATTCTTTAAAACAGTTAACCCGGTCAAGGAGTGCCAATTTGTTTACAACGATTATTTTTATATAAAAAGTAAAAAAATATAAGTGAAAAACTATTATACCTTTGCTAAATAACCTAAATGATTTTTTTAGATTCATGTTAAGTAATTAATGCGGTTTCCAAAAAAAAATCATCTTTGAGTGATTTTAAGAAATTATTATTTTTTATGGTCAATTTGTAGAAACGAACTGTAAAAGAGTATTTTTTCTGCCTCCAAAAACAGTAATTAATTTTGAGATAAGTTCAAAAACAGCAAATCTATTTGACAATTGAAATTTTCACCATACGGTTTTAATTTGTCTTGTCCCGAGAGGATATAAAATGAACTTGTGTTTTTCATAATTTATTAGTTTAAAATAGTATACAGTATACTTGCGGAACATTTCAGTGGTGAATATACTCTTAATACCGCCCTGGTGTAAAACCATCATTCAGATTTGAAACATTGCTTTGGCTTTAGCCGTGTTTGGTGACTAAATCTGAATAGCCAGGTACTCCCCTACCTACATATTCTTCATCCCCTTTCCCCCGCACTACCTTCAAATACCCCTATTGGGGAAGCCATAGCCTCACTGCTTCCAGACGGGTGGGAGCAGTTGAGACTCACATAAAAAAAAACATAATCCAGTGTAATTAAGCACAATGTGGCAGCGATAACCTACCCACCCACGTCGCGTAGTGGATTTCCGGCATTTCATCTGACACGTGCAATTCCCACATAGAATGAAGAGAATGAAAAGTTGTAAAGTTGCATTGTCGTCCGGACCGGGATGCTGGGGAGAGTTTTTCATTTGGGATTGTAAACTGGAGTCCGTTCAAAGTGTCCATTGTGCGATGATTTTCATCGGAGGGTTGATTTTTCAATAAGAACTCTGTAAATAGTTTGAGATTCTTTATACTAGTCATAACATCAATTGTTTGCATTAGTATGTTGAGTTGTGATATTTTAAATTATGTGTGCTAATAATAACTCATTTATTTATTTTATTGATACATGATTTAGAGAGTAGGTACATATGGTTTTTGTGATATTTCACCCTCCATGCTAGGGATGACCCTGTGTTATAGCGGGTGAATTTTACATTTTACGGACATAGAATCTATACATTACTATAATATAAAATATAGAAATAAGAAAAATGATGTATAGCTGGTTTTGGTTGCAAGAAGAGGATGGAGAAGTTAAAGAATTATAAGAAGATGAAAAATTTGAGAAATTATTAGTAAATAGAACACACTAATTAATTATGTACTTGTACATACTATACCGCTAAGTTAGGGAATAAGGATATATTATGTTTTGTCTGAAAGGTGATTAAATTGATAGAGTCTAGAATGAATGGGTATTGTAGTTGTAATGTATTCCGTGTGTAAGGATCCATTTCGTAATTTGTTCTTTAAAGGAATGGGGTTGACTCACGGTTTTTAGGTTTTCAGGGATAAGGTTAAAGATTTTAGGAGCTAGGAAGAAAAATTGTCTTTGAGCTGACGTGGTATTTAGTGAAAGTACTTTGTAGTGACCGTTGGTTATTGTTCTGGTGGTGTGATTCAGTTGTATGGATGATTGTGTGGTTTTCCAATCTGCAGAACCCAAGGTTGCGTGATTACTCTCGGTGTGTAAATTCAGATTTCGGATATTTAAAATTTAGTTTTATTTTAACAAACTAACGTTACACCATAATTTTATGAACAAAAGCAGAGCGCGTACGTTAGAGGGGATTTAGGGCTAAACCGGCGGCTGAAACCTCTGGAGAGAGAATGAATTACCCGGCATTTTGATGACCTATACATTTAAAATCTGTGGAATAATTATTTTTATGATTTGGATCTTTACTCTCATATTTTGATTCACAATTCGCATTCCGAAACAGTTCCAACTGGTTACAACGTTATTATTTATTTATTTATTTTGTAACAAACATACGGTTTTTGTAAGAAACATACAGTTTTTATATAATATACGAGATAAATATACCTACAAGTTAACTGAAGTAAAGCCACAGAAGTTTTTATGTTAAAGTGCATTAGGAATGAAGTTATAGTATATTTAAATTAATTTGGTGTTAAAGGAAAGGGAGAGGAAGAGGATAGGAGATGCTGCCGATACATTCCATATTCTCATATTAATAATCGATTATGACGCAGAAAACGCAAATGGCTGGCTGGCTGCTTTGAGGCCTGGCACCAACGTTGCCCGGCGTGAAGTCAAAGTCGCCATATTCCCGAATCAAAACGAACATCTGACACAAATCGAAAATGGCCTAAATTTTGTTAATAAACTTGATTTTCGTAATTTTTTCGTTAATAAAAAAACTCATGAAAATTGGGGATTACTTAGTTTTACAGGCTCCAAACGTTTGGGAGTAGTTGGAACTCTTGTGCAGTGTTCAAATAAAAATGTTTAAAAAGATAGGAAGTCATAACATTGTTAATTTTACGATTTTCAAATATGTTAAACCAGGGTTGAGCCGGGAAGCAACTGTTTTATTATTAAATAAATTAAAAAAAAAAAACATCGTTGCAGAATTGCCACACGACAATGCCTGTTAGTCAATCATTAAAATAGTGAGCCGATATCAATTAATACTTAACAAGAGTCCCATTTTCTGAATTAATAGAAAACAAGGTTGGTCAGGATCAGGACAGTACCTGGCTTTTTGGATCCGGTCAACAAACACGGCTGAAATCGTTTCAAACGACGTTTCGATTATGAATTCCGATCTTTCACCAGGGACAAACTGGGAGTAGGCGTCTAAAATGCTAGTCATGTACAAAATTATATGTTTCTTGGAAATAAAATTAACTCGGTTTTCAACGGAGTCCAGAATCAGCCGGACTAAAAAATTCTCTTGGAAGCATTTTGATCAAATAGAGACTATTAACCCAAAGTGACGCTGGGGGTCTATGGGACCCACATTTAAACTCCCTCCTCTGCCTTTCTCATCCTATTCGCAAACGAGCCCAGCGCGTCTCAGGACCTTCCTATATTATGAGTGAGATTTGACAGAAGGATAGACGAGAGTCAAACGAGTCAATGGTCAATCACTGCATCGCTTGCGTAATATTTTTTTCTACTTTATTTCTAAAGATGGTGAGTCAAAACCCCCGACCGAGTATTTTTAATACCATATTATCTCAAAGATAGACACTATCGATAGACTTTTAAAACGAAGAATAAATAAAAACAAAGATTCAATTCAATTTGCAAAAATACGTATGTATAACTGTACCCATCAGTTGTCATTTTTTTTGCAAAGTTATTATTGTTTTGTGTACAAAAGCCATAAAAATTTTTCAATTATTATACGAAAAATTATAATAACGAAGATCGAGTCGTATTTTTGTGGATTTTAATTACTTTTTATGGATATATCTTCTTAGAAGGAATTTTTCCGTCTAAAGTTTGACAGTAAAAATACAAATTTTGCGTTATAAGTTTGATTTGTTGAAATAGATTTATGATGAATAATTGAAAATTTAAAAAAAATACACAAATCTTACTTTTATGATTAAGCGGTTTTGAAAATGTGCGGTCACGGGACCCACCACGTAAGTTTTGTTCACCACGTCAATTCAAGGTTAACTATCCCGCAGCCAAGTGGGGGAGTAGGTAGTACCCAAAATTACTATCCTCCTTATATTAGCTTAAATACTTGACGTATAATTTTAGTATTTTACGTATTCGTGCGCAAATCCAAAGTAACCATTGATAATTGACTGAATAATTGGGATTTCTATATTTTAAAATCCGATAAGACAGAAAAATCATGGGGTCGTCGGAAGACCCACTTGGTTATAGATGTTTTGTTTGGCATCTTGGCCTGTCAAGAGTAAACAACAATTTAATGGTAGCTCAAATTTATTCAGAAACATAATATTTACATTTATAGTTATATATTCCCTCGAAAGTATTCAATTATACAATTCATGGGAGTAGGTATTAAAAAATTATTTCAGAAACCAGATCCTTATTTAATAGGTAAGTACTTGTATACTTGAGTAAATTCACGGAGGTAAAATGTCCTGTTAAAAAAGTGTAGCATGCCAATTTCCCTGTAAAATATTAGTCATTCAGAATATATCGATAACACGTGTTCTTTTCCTAATAAATATCATGACGGAATGCGACAAAATCAGTATGTTAATATCAATATCAGTATTTGCCACACGTATTCCGCTGTCCTCACAAAACATACGCTTTTAACCGATAAGGAACTCTCCCAATTCATTCGTCGAAGGTATGAAGTCCCGTTTTTAATAGGCAGATAAATAAATACTTAACTAAACATTATTTTATATAAGTAAGTTTTCTTCGTATACTAAGAATAATATTGTTTTTAAGGTTTGCTAAAATTTGACCATCTTATTTATAAAATTCGAGGGCCAAATTCCAGAAAAAGGCTCTATCGAAATTCTTTTTAAATCAAATTTTTGTATATTATACGTTCTTATTGAAATATCCCCCTCCTAAAACTTGAAGTTAAAAGTTTTATTCCAAGGTCTTCGGAAATATGAATACGAACCAAAAACTTATATTATTAGATCGGTTCGATATCATTTTTAAGGTAACTAGAAAAAGAAGTTTGTGTAAAGTTATCAGGAGTGATATTTGAGATGAAGCACTCCAGTTTTCTTAAATTTGAAATATTTTCTAAATAACAAGCCAGGGAAGCAAAATAACTGACTGCAACAAACTTATTGTGAACAGGGAAAACGTGTTATGGTTTACCTGCTTTGAACTTTACTTAAATGCTGAAACACGGATAGAGTTATACAACAATGTATCCGAGAAACTTTATGCATTTCCGATTAAATTAATAGATTTAAATAAAAATTTTGTTGTGTGTGAATACAGTACACGAGTGCGGAACCAGCGGGACTACGGCATTCACTATCGGGGAATGTTGTTAGTTGTTACGCTGATGGAGTGGGGAGAGGAAAGATATTGGGAAGAAAATGTTAAGGCTGTAGGTACCTGACTTTTACACAGACATGGGTGAAACCATTTCTGGTGGTGTATCATCAGGACGACAAATGTCTCTGAGAGAATCTACAGCTCTGGAACAATGATACTACTATTTATACTAAATATTTAAAAATAAGAAAATAATATCGTTTACGGTTCTGACAAGCTTTAAAAAGCCGTAAAATAGATCGCGGCGAAGTTTATAAAAAAAACGCCATTTCCTATTATGAAAATACAAAAAAAAATCGGAGCTATTTTATTATTCACTACCAAAAAACTTACACTGGCGCAAAATATCACCGATTTTCCCAAAAATTTGATTTATTCACAAAAAAAAATAACGTGAATTTCTTAAAAAATAACGAAAATTTCACTGTAAAATAACGCAAATTTTCACAAATAATACCACATCGTCCGTCATAAAAAATGTATACGTTTAACATGTCACATGAAAAATAGTCGGGATATAAAATAAATAAATAATAAGTTTATTGTTGAATAACGATATTATATATTTTTTTAGTTTTGGGTAGCCCGGGATTTGAACTGATTATTCACTAATCTGGGTAACCATTATACCAGACTATCAAATATTTAGGACGGGTTGTTTCGCAGAATTTGAAAAATTCATCAATATTCAACGTTAATTTTCAAGTTCTGTGAAAGTCCAATTCTAGTTCTGTTATTATATCATTATTGGACAGATGTTTCACAAAACTGTTTTGAACTCATTCGACTGTTGTGAACTCCTGCAACTTATAAACATACATACACCCACAGTAACAACACGACAAAATATAATATTTGTAATATTTCGCCTCTTTTCGCCATTCTTTTATTTGTTTAAAACAATATAAAATTTTCTTCTCTCTTGTCTATGACCGATATTTAATTTTTTCTCTAAGGCTTTGCATATGTGTTCGCAGGGATGGAAAATTCCTCCCCTACAACACATAAGCCTCCATGAAAATTGGACCCTTTTCTTTGATATCTACAGAAAGCTACTTAAAGCTCTCTTGTACTATATATCTTTATAGACATATGTACTTAACTAATTAATACGTTATTTACGAACTTGAACGCAAATATTTCCGTATTTATATTGTAATTAAATTCCATCAAACGTTGTGTAATTTTTTTGATTTATGATATAGGATTTTAATTACCTTCATTTTTGTGGTAACCCCCTTGGTTCTGATCGAGGCGTCGGAGGCGAGGAGTTTCACAATTTAATTGGTCTTTCCATTGCAAACCTAGACTTAAATGAATTCCCTGAATGAGCTAACTTTCCTATTGTAATTATTCTGATTCCCTGCACCCTAACAAAGTCGTAGTTAAACGCTGATAAAAGATATTATACATGTTTATTTGGACAGGTAATTAAATATAACTCAAATGGTTAATTGTTAGTAAATTTGATTTTGGTAAACTCTTGTGTCTGTTTGGCGCCACTCCTTTATGATTCTGCTGCTATAAGGTACATGTAAAGATTGATTTAGTAGGTTAATGTAATTAGTTAATTGCATATTTGACGAACTCGGAATAGCCCATTTGCTGGCATAATTTGGCTCCAAATCCTCCTGCAAGTAAACGAGATGATCGTGAGTCAACAAGAAATTCGCACAATCCTTTGACACGGCTCTTTGATTGATACCTAAGTTATCGCGTCCCAAAAAGCCTTCCATGTCATCATGCACTGCCTTCAAGTTTCCCCTCGAGTCCCGATACCCCCAAATTCCGACCCCTCCTTGGACTACAATTTACTTAGGGCGAACCGGTTTCGTCCTATATACAATCATATACTCACGGTTGGTGTGGACTTACGGGTCGTGAATCCTCATTCCACGTTTAAGAGAAGATGCGAGAGTGGTCCAGAAGACCTAAAATGCAAGCTGTATGCAGGTCCGCATCCTCCAGTAAACAGTACATACGAATAAATATATGTATACATACAGTTTGGGAAAGGTTTATAACTCGCAATACGAGGCTATCTACCTCGCATTCCAAGCTCGGATCTCGCACGAAGAATTCTGCACAATTCTTAGCTTGGTAACCGAATATATACGTAAGAATAAGGTTATACTAATAAATACTAGTAAAATAAGATCTTATGATAGTTTGTTTTGGAGAGCTATCGAACTCCAGGCTTTTTGTTTGTTTGGTTTTGACGTTTTTATTTAAGAGAATCGCCATCTCAATTTGGTTTGGTTAATGGTCTTGTTATAGGAGCGACCACTGCCTCCTATTGATGAACTGTATTTGTTTTAAATTTTACCTCCAGGTTTCAACATTAATTTTGTTCATCCTATCCCGTGATTTTCCAATTGTTTCAAGTAGTTGGTTGCCACATTAGAGAGTACTCGACTCTCACATGTCTCAGGCAACTGATGGGGTTCTGTATGAGCACCCAATCAATAATATTCAAATGTTTCGTATAATTATTCAATATAAATCTTACTAACCCGTGATTTTTCAATTGTCGATTGTGAATGATAAGTATTTGTAAGCACGCAGCTTCCAGCTGTTTCAGGTAACTAATAAAAATCTATGCGACTATCTAATCAATGATATTTAAATGTTTCATGTAATTTTTCGATATAAATCTGGCTAACCCGTGATTTTTCAATTGTCGTTTGTGATTGATAGGTATTTGAGAGCACGCATCTTCCAGCTGTTTCGGGTTATTAAAAAAATCCTATGTGACTAACTAATTATGGCCAAGGTCGTTTCCAAACTATGCGGTTGACCCAATTCTCCAGTGATCCCTTGTTTTATCAACAAATTGAACAATGTAAACATCTCATCTGACCCACTAACCCAGATGTGAGATTGTTTATTTTAAAAATATCTCGCGCTCTCCTCGCTCTTCAGTTATGTTACCGTTTATTGTGCAAAGTTAATTTAAATATTTTTAATTCCTTTATTGAAGTTAAACTATTTATTTCTTTTCCGAATTTAGTAAATTTACTAGAGTTTAATTGAAGAATAGATATATATATATATAAGTACACATATCTCGATTGTCAAAATATGTTAAAAAAAGAGTACATATATTAATAATTAAATATAAAATATATGATTCTACATAGTCTTGAATATTAATAAATACATATTTTCTTTTTCAATAAAGTAGATATGTCCTCGGGTAGGTATTAAAAATCGCTACCATTTCGATGCTTCGATTAATAAATAAAATACATATATATAATTACATTACTCATATATATATTCTTTATATACAATATATTATTTTATATTTATATATATATACACAAATACACAATATACATATTTTAATGTGTAATTCTTTGTTTTGTTGTTTTAATAATTTAAATGATATACCATTGATCAGCTGTGCCTCCTCACTCCTTGGGCCTGAAAATCATTTATAAAAGGAAAACTCACCCTCTACAAGATTTTTCCGGTTGGGTGCCACACAACAAATCTTGCCGAAGAAAATCCTACCTAATTAACTGAATTTTCCAACTAATATCAAAATAAATCTTTTCGACTATTTATTCCTATTTGTATCTTCCACAATGCGACTATTACATATTGCTCAGTAAAATTTAACCTTCAGGCCAATTCTCACAGTTCGTATTTTTAAAGATAGTGTAGCTTCCCACATTTGCAGATTCGACCCTACAATAAAACAATTCTTTGGCCTGGTATTTTTATAAACACATTGTCTTGTTTGTATCTTTATGATTTAAGAATTCATTTTATTTCACGCAGCGGCAGCTTTCAAATAGGGCTGTTCGCTTTATATTTTATGATCACCCTAGTTAAACCATTATGCCTAAAAATATTTGCCAATACCTTTCCCACCCCTGTCCCATAGTAATAAAAACCCCAAATAAAGTTTCATCTCCCTTGAAATAATTCCTTTAAAATATTTGTATTGTTTAAGTCACGTTTGTATCATTAAGAATAGTTTAGTGCATTTTATTTATGTTAAGAATGTTGTTTGCCAACGAGCGGATGGAACATCTTTATTTTGGTAAAATGTCCTTCAGAATTTAGTTTAAATACAGATACCTCCCAGAAAAAGGGCAGTATTCATATAACTGGTAGGTACAGACGTACCTACGCAGGAGACAGTATTGCAGTGTTGCTATGACGGGTAGGTACAGACGTACCTACGCATTCAGTCGTGAGATAATTACTAGGTTTATGTAAACCTAGGGAAAACTGAAGAATAGAGGAAACTAGACCTTTATTTCTTTCAGTTTAAGTTTTAGCAGAGGAAAATAAGATCCTCTGCAATTATATTGTGAATTAATAAATTTATATGTCAAGAAGAAGAAGTGTTTTCCTGCATTCCATCTGACGGCGTGTTCTCGTACCACGATAGCAGAAACACTATTTAATATTTTATTCTCGCTTGAATCATATAAATTAGCTGATATTTAATTTTTCTTCCGAACGAAATCCTAATCCAGAAAACCCGTTGATTTAATAACACCTTTCTAGTTTAGGCTTTTGAATGATAGCTGTTTCAAATACTTTTTTCGAAATGGTAGACTGATGTTTAGAATTCCGGTTAAAACGACAAACACTTTTAACACTGTCGCTATACGCACGATGGATTTTAATTGATCAATTTATTGATTCTAAATTTCTTTTTATTTATTTTTATAAGAAAATTTTTTTCGAATTGCGCAGACTTTTAATTATCTCGATTCTTAATAAATTAATTTCTTTTCCGAACTGTTACTTTTAGAACAAAGGTTTGAGCATTTGTTGTTATTTCTTTTCGAACTGTCTAGATTGTGTTTATTTTAAACTAAGACGTAAATATTTATTACTATTATTATTTATTTTTTTTTCCAAATTGATGTTAAATTATAATCTATTTTTAAATATCAATTCACGAGCACATCCACTCAGATGAACGACAAAACTCTCAATCGAATTTTAATTTTCACTTTGAATGAAATAATTATTTTAAAATTTTGATTTAATTTTTTAATTTCGTAATCACTTTTTGCACTTCACTTAACACTTTTTAAGCACTGAGTTTAAATTATATTTATTTTTCACTGTTTAACCAAATTAAACTGACTCAACAAAACTTCACTGATGGGATTTTCAAAGGAATTTAAACTGAATTTAAAATTTCTAACTTTTCACAAAAACTTCCTAAGTCCAAGGACTTGTTCAGAATTTAAACATAGACTTTTTCAAAATTTAACACTTAGATTATTTCACTAGAATTTTACCAATAGACGTAGTACTGCGACGTAAACTCCGTTTTCAAAATCTCGACTGACTGTCCCAAAACTGGTGTGTACCTTTATTTTATACCCTTCTCAGATTCCAAAAGACGTATCTGAATTTCCTCTGATGATCGATTCTATCTTTTACCAACTCGCAAATCCGAACATCCCTGCCATTAATATCGATTGTGCTTCCATAAAATGTTCTGCTTTCCGGCTCTGGGCGGTGTTTAATTTTTATCTCACAACTCTAAATCGATAGGGTCCGAATCGGGTAAGTCCGCGTTAGTCGCCCAAGCTTCCTTTGTCCTCCGTTCATACGAAATGTAGTTAAAATCTCATGATTTTGCGTTCCTTTTTTTTCTCAATTCGCGATAGGTCCATCCTCAATAACATATATATAGATCTCAATTTTATGCATCTCGTGCGAAAATAGTTTAAATCCATGCTGAAATCTTTACTACGCATTTTTGAATTTCGATTTGTCTAAATTCTACTTAATTTTATTGTCACCTATACGAGCTTTTCCATTTTCACCCGTACCTTCCCTCTTTATGTCGCAGATTTGAGTTTTCCTTATTTTTTTTGGATTTTCTTTTATTCGCGACGTTTTCCTGCACAATTTTCTTCTTTATTCTTTTGTTATTTCTCATAACTCTATAACTAATTATTTTCCAAGTCGTATTTATTTATTTCACGGATAAATTTGAATTGCATCACTTTTCTCCACTTGGATTATTCTTTATCTCCGTTCTTTACCCTTTCTTTTATCTTTTCTCCACTTTTCCCGATGTGTGTGGTCTCCAGGAAAATTTCATACTTCATTTATTATTAATTAATATATAATTTTCCACACTTCTATGGGAGATATACCTAATTAGACTCTGGGATATCTGTCACTTTTATTGTCTGACCCAATCTCCGCCCATTCTCCATCCCTCACTTACAAGATTTCACATAAATTATACGTCTGGACATATGTTTACGTCTCAGATTTTATGTACTACGGCCGTAAATTTAGTTTAATTTTAGAGCCATTAGTTTTAATCTCTTTTGCTTTAAATAAACATTCCATAAGGTCCACGTTAAAATTAATCGTCTCTCCAATCGTTTATTACCTTAACGTAAATAAAAATCATGTTCGGATTTCGATTGTTTATATTCCAAAATACACATGAGACTGTCAACCTTTTATCTTGTTTCGATCCCTCTGTAATCTTGTGTAGCTCTAATATCTATCTAACCTAATAATTATGTAAAATGTCTACTTTTCCTGAATCTAATCTATCGCTATATGTTTAGTTTTACTGTCTTCTTCTGATACTCAATTTTCATGTCCCTAGGACCTTTGTAGCAGCTCAAAAATCTCTGTATTATCCTTCCATTCGGTCGCCGCACTTTTCTAAAATGTCTATTTTTTTTGCGAGATTTTCATTCAAAATTGATTTACCAATATGTCCGTTTCATCTAAAATTGATAACGATTAATTTCCATTGTTTCCAAAACTCTCACCTCTCTTTAGTACGATTTTTATCGAACATGACACCCTCCTTCTATCATAAATAATTGTACTACAGTTGAAAATTCCGCCAGTAACTTTCCTTCGCTTTTCCCGTCCTTTTTTTATACTATCACGTTTATAATTTTTTTCATTGCATTTTCGTGTGTGTGTTTTTCCAACATGAAAACTTCAAAGCACTCGATTACAATGGTTCGCTACCTCCTAAATTTCTCAGTTATTGTAAACATTCCCAGGAGTTTGTCACCTTGAAAGTCGATGCTTACCCTAAAGTGCGTTCACCTCTAATTTCTGTGGGAATCGAAATGTCGTTAATTATCTATTTTAATGTCGGGTCCATAGTTCATTCCTTTGTCTTTCGTAGACACACGCCCCTCCGTTCACTGATTGGTTACTCAAAATTTTATAGCTCTTTGTTCAGATCTATTGGTTGACAAAATTCAATATTTATTTTTAGGCCTAGAAAGGGGGTTTCTTTCTCGTGCTAGACGATTTTACGACCTCTCTGCTTTCGTCCCGGAACCTTGATTTAATTCCAACTATTACAGGTGTCTACTGCAAGCAAGCTGGATCAATTCTTTCTCCGCCAGATGTCGTTAGCATGTCCGTTTTCATAAATAATTTGTATATTTTTTTGCAGCTATGGTTTATCTGTTTTTTCACTGTGATTTAAAGCCTTTCATCACATATTCTACAGCAGCACACATAGGCGTAACTACACTGCCCACTCTCCGATACAACGACTTCACACCATGGGAAATCATTACTTGGGTGATGTTGACATATTCAATACCAACTTGGCAAGTTTTGTGGATCATTTAAAACATTTATTTCAACAATACTCCTAAACACATCATGTAAACCTACAAATGGCTGTAATTTTCTGTTTTTGTTTCTTGTGTTTGTATGACTTTTTGCGTAGCTTTTATCAAATGTAATTTTATTCTAATTTTTTATGTTTCAAAGTATCTATCAAATTAAAATTATACTACCAACCATGTAAAAGCCCTCTGGGCGTTAAATAAATAAATAAACAAAACTGAAATAATAAGAGAGTTTGAATAGAACCTTTACAGAACTTGAAAATCAACTCTGAAATTTGACGAATTGTTCAAATTCTCTGAAACCACCCATCCTTAATGTTGATTCAATGATCTCAAAAAATTTAAATATTCTAATTTGGTACTTTACAAAACCACCATTTGTACCTATAAATTATTCCTAAAACTGAAAATTCGTTGTCCGAATTTCTGATGACATTACAGAATTTTGAATGCCAGACCGGATTTCGGAATAAAGTTTTATTTGGCTTAAAGCCTTAACACTTTATTCGTTAAAAGGTTTAGTCGACTGTCGCTTTAAACTAACTCACTCATTGAACCGTGAATATTTAAATCCATCGTCCAATCAACTGGATTTTGATTGGAGGCTTATTATGGTAAAACCATTTTTTAAACTTTACGGTTTACAATAATTTTAAACGTTTGGTCAGATAACGAAATAAGCATTTATGTAGTTTACTGCTGGTAATAAAGATTGTTAGAAGTTTTTGTTCATAAATTAAAGCACCAACCATAGATTATATTTACAAAGGGACGTATTATGGCAATGATGCATGCCGACTATTGCTGATCTACGACCAAACAGCATTCACATAGAGAAAAATGAGTATTACTAATTTAATAAAATAAAATTATTTTTGTTTTAAAACCACAAGTTTTCATAATTTTTAGAACCGACCGATTTCGCTTTACTCAAACATCTTCATGGTACAAATTATTACTAGACAAGAAGTACAAAGTGTGAGCTTATATATAAAAAAAAATGAGGAAGACAACAAGATATAAATATAACAAACACAGAGGAATCATACAATAAATTTACACAAGTACAAAAGACATGGGAAAAACCGAAAGATAGACTAATACTATTATGTAGACTAATTGATTATAATAATATATATGGGGAAACAAAGCATCAACTGAAATGGTGATAAGGAGAACTTGGACATATTTAATGGTTTATTGGAAACACACTTAATATTGGACTACTTGATATATCTAATTGATTTTTAAGAATAAGACTTTTGGTTTTTACAGCTTCTAGGTTATTGAGTCTGTTACTATGCCCGTTTGTATGTAAAATATTAGCGCCTGTGTTATGACAGAAGGTTTATATATAAGCTCACACTTTGTACTTCTTGTCTAGTAATAATTTGTACCCTGAAGATGCTTGAGTAAAGCGAAACCGGTCGATTCTAAAATTTATTAAAAACTCGTGGTTTTAAAACAAAAAGTATTTTATTTTATTTTATTAAATATATCAAACCACAAAGTGATTGCTTCCTACAATAATGTTACTAATTTATTAAAAATCTCTTGAAATGATTACGAATCCGGCTAAAATCGGAAATGCAGACATAAATTAAAAGGTTTCCTGATAAACGAATATATAATCACAATGTAAGAACACTTTTTCATAAAAATCGTAATGTTTTCGCATTTTGTGATTATATAATATCATGGTGCAAGAAAACAAGCTCATATGTATTTTTAATTAACAAAAAGTTTATGTGGAAACTGCCTGCAATCCCTTTTTTAACCGAATTAAAAATAATTTGAAGAGATTCATAGTAAATTAGCGATACTCATTTTTCTCCGTGTACTATCAAAGCGGCTATGCAGTGAAAGTAAAGCGTTTGGCATGTAGATAAATGCCAAGGCAAGTCGCAGCTGTTCGTACATACGATATTGGGTAAAAGATGTTGGTGACAATTTTGTGAGCGTAGTTTTATACTGATTAACTTTGGGTTATGGGCTTCATTATCCATGGTCCCCACGAAATACCGCCATCTGCAATAGGAACGCTGTTGTAAATTGTTTAATATTCGAACAAACTCGAATTACTTTAAATTATAATCCTGATTATCAAGCCGGGCCTCCAGCAGCCAAATGTTTTCGAAACATTGGAATAGGGCCACAACGTTTTCCATCGGCCACGGAAAAACAAATAAAATGTGACCTTGCCCCAATATTGGTTAAATATTGTCGCTGAAGACGCGGTTTACTCGAAAAAACTTAATCAGCTTTAAATTTATTGTTAAATATCAGAATAACATGCAATACTTATATTTATTTAGTAACACCTTTTAGGGGTTATTACATATGATTAGTAATTGTTAATTTTACACAATTGTTACACAAAGTTAATACTTATAAATAGTTAGTAATTATACACAATTATTCATTATTTTCCATCGCGATTCATCACCTTGCACCACAGTGCGAGGGATGCATTGATAAATCCGTCATTCCTGGACACACTGATCACCAGAATATACATAGTTAAAACTTATACAAAGCTATCATATGTAGTTAATACTTATTTATGTATATAGTTAATAATCTACTCATCACCTTGCAAGGCAGTGGGAGGGATATATACATACGTACGTCATTCCTGGACACACTGATCCCCAGATTATACATAGTTAATACTTATACACAGTTATCATATATAGTTAATACTTATACATAGTTAATAATTTAATCATCACCTTGCACCGCAGTGCGAAAGATGCATTCATACTTCCGTGATTCCTGAATATACTGATCCCCAGAGTATACATATTTAATACTTATACACAGTTATCATATATAGTTAATACTTATACATAGTTAATAATTGATTCATCACCTTGCACCGCAGTGCGAGAGATGCATTCATACTTCCATCATTCCTGAATACACTGAACCCCAGAGTATACATAGTTAATACTTATACAAAGTTATCATACATAGTTAATAATTTAATCATCACCTTGTACCGTAGTGCGAAAGATGCATTCACACTTCCGTGATTCCTGAATATACTGATCCCCAGAGTATACATATTTAATACTTATACACAGTTATCATATATAGTTAATACTTATACATAGTTAATAATTGATTCATCACCTTGCACCGCAGTGCGAGAGATGCATTCATACTTCCATCATTCCTGAATACACTGAACCCCAGAGTATACATAGTTAATACTTATACAAAGTTATCATACATAGTTAATAATTTAATCATCACCTTGTACCGCAGTGCGAAAGATGCATTCACACTTCCGTGATTCCTGAATATACTGATCCCCAGAGTAAACATAGTTAATACTTATACACAGCTATCATATATAGTTAATAATTATACATAATTAATAATTTAATCATCACCTTGCACTGCAGTGCGAGAGATTCATTCATACGTCAGTCATTCCTGGAGATACTGGTCCCCAGATCCCTTCCCATCTCTCATACCCTTTTCCTTCCCAGAATTTCCAATCTTTCCTTCCTTAAAAAGACCCTCCGTAAAGCATCACAAAAGATGTCTTTGATGACTTTGGGAAAGAATATTTTCCTCAAGGTCTTCTGTGTGGAGCTAATGTAAAAAATACATATCTGAACTTCTTCATTAACAACAGTTTGTATTTATTTAGTGACACTGCCTCAATATAATTAATTCATCCATTACTGGGCAGAGAGTACTCAAATAAAATGCTTAAGAAGTAGGCAAAAATTAAAATATTGTCACAAGGTTGATCGGATTCGGGAATGTTTGTCTTTTATCTACGAGAGGAAATAAAGCTATCCTTTCAGCGTGAGTGTGTCAAATGCATGCAGTCCAAATAAAAATAGATAAAAAAACATATTTTTTCTTTTGCTCCTACTAAGCAGATACTTTGTGATGGACTATATTATAATTTAATATAAAACAATAACTTAGTAAACACCACTTTTATTCTTTATACTTAATACTGCTGACCTGTTTCGCTACATCCGTAGTTTTACGACGGAAGTATAATACTGAATTATACAGTTATTGTTTTATTTTAAATTTAAATTATAATCAATTGCTATTCCACAGTTTATAATTTGAAAAATTCCAACAAACCTGTCATATAATTTACATGATTGCACGCATTATTTTCTTGATTTGCTATAAGAACCTGACGAGAATTATGATGAAAATGACCAGCATTTCTTTGCAGTTTGTTGTCATGGTAAAACAAAATATAAACTATAACAAAAGTCCCGAGTGATCACACGGGGCTTTTGTTAACTCGTGACTTCAACTGTCTTCCGAGTATTTGCGTAACTTCAGTGTCTTATATCTCCGTTTGTTGAGAAACTGAGTCAAAACCAAAATATATTTTCCACAATAAATTCTTAAAGTAGAAAGATACACTGGATCCATTTTTACCCAGTGGATACTGTAGATACTGACAGACTTATTCACCATCACTATCAGATAATAGACGAACCTGTTTACGCACATTTGAGACGACGCACGTCAAGGAATGTAGCACGGTGCTACTCGTATTTCGAAAACGTGTAAAAAAGGAGTTCAGTGTATTTTCATAATTTATTATTTAACCCTTAATTGACGTCTTGGGTCTATGGGACCCGTATCGAAACTCCCCCTTCTTTGTTATTGTTTGTTTTTACTTTATGTAATGCTTCTTTTATCTAAACTAAATTTAGAATATTTAACTTAATTTCATGTGTTAATCTTACCATAATGCACAGGCTTGTTGGGTTTTTGCTACACACTGTAATTACTTCCCGAAGTTTTTAAGAATGTGGGTCCCCAGGACCCACGACGTTACTTATGGAAATTTTTTCATCACGTCGCTTAAGGGTTAGAATACATTTATCATTTTGATACGTTCAATTCTATACGATCTCTTTGTGTTCTTTACTTCGCTTAACCCAACATTCCATGTTTACTTAATGTACTTGTTATACACCAAGGTGAAAGTTGTATGTACCCAAACACGAAAATTCCAAATAAAACAACAAATTTGTCATTGTCACAGTGCTTTCGTATTTCCCATACTCTGCGTGGTGGCACACATTTAGGGGTTGGGATATAAGGGTTGAACCAATAGGGGGAACGAATGTCCCTAAGGAATATGACAAGAACAAATGAGTAAACGTAGAATAAAAGAACAAGCTCTAAGAAAAAGGTTGCACGTCCCTGATGGGTTTTAACCTATTGAACATTACACCTTAAACATCGAGAACCTATTGAATTTTCAGTTCGTGGTATTTAAGCTATTTTTGGATTTGATACGGTCTATAAGATTGTTTAAAAAAATGGTTAAAGGTTTGTGATATTGATTGATTTGAAGTAACAACAATGCACGCTTAGCAAGTATTATATTGGACAAACGTAAATGTCATGCATTTTAATATTTAGAAGCTAGTTTTTGTCTCTTAAAAACACATTTATATAAATATAGCACTACAGCCATTGAGTTATATATAAATAGAGTCTACATTCCTTGCAATATCACTGCGAAATATTAAGCCCGTGCGGGAAGTAGGAAGGGGGTGTGGCGGCTGTCGATGTCACCCGAATCCTTCCTACTGCAAACGAATTCAACGAACGTGTCGAAGGTTTGAAGTCGAAAAGCTCCAAGAGTTTATAACATTGATTTTTTAACAAACGGATTGCAATCTTTAGAGTGCAGGCATCAGGCAGGAATGATGTCCATGTTCTACCAGCATTTCGATGGACGATGCTCCGATGCACTCACGTCATTGTTCCCTTTGGTACCGTTGCATAGTACATAGTTCAGATATAAGTTGAAATAATTTCTTTTAAATGAGAACGGGTCGTTTCTACCTCTAGTTCTCACTGAGTTCAACAGCTCAAACGATTTGACGCCCACTGTATTTCTCCCTCCTACAACACGGGTCTCTTCAAGACCATTGACACATGTTCATTCCTTCCTATCCACAAAACGACCTTCTGATATATTATTATAATATACGAGTATATGATATATTTTGAGTGTTATTTCAACGGCCATGCTAGAGATGTAAGGATGCGTCTGTATTATGGCCGGTCAAGATTTCCACAATATACATAAAAGTTAGTTGATTATAAAATAAATAAGTAAATTATAAAATACATTAACAGGATGTCCGGGGGTAAAAAATATAAATCACTTTTTTCGAAATTCCAAAGTTTGTTTTCCCATACAAAAATATTTTTCGATAGTATATTTATTTCCAGTACAAATAATTAATTTTTTTTACCTAAAAACTATCTTAAAACGTTGGAATTTGGAAAAAAAATTATGATTTTTTTTTAATTCATGTAGAAGTTAGCGCACTTTACCACCAGATATTTTTATTTATTTTTTACTAATCCAACTGCCTGAAGCCAGTGTGAATATAGGATTCCCACTCGGGCATGTGGAGGTTGAAGATTGAAGGAGAAAGGTTGAGGAGTACCTGGTATTCCGATTCTGATTTGTGTCTTTTACCCGGGTGATATTGAGAGAGTCTTCTGCTGAATGAATGAATGAATAATGAAATTACACAGATTAAAAAAAAATTGCTTACGCACTCCGGGATTTAAACCTGCGACCACCGGTAGCAAAGGATTGCAGCCATTTGACTACGGAGACAGATAAACGTAACAAAATGAACACAGTTCCTTCTTATATAACGTAGAAACAGAAAAAAATCAACCTATCGCGAAGGGTCTGGTTTGAATGTGTATGGTCCTCATTGCTTCTGTAGGCAAAAAATGTTTGCATTGAATTTTAAAAAAAAGATTCTTCTTTGTAAGCAGCTTTTTGCCTCTTATAATAATTTATGTGCTCTGAATTTTTTCGATACGTTGAAAAACAGTCTTTCAGACTTTATATCAAATTAGTTTTTCTTCGAATCACGAATGTCGAAATGGAAAATGTTACAAAATAAAACCATTTTATTTCCTGAGAGACTATTTTTTAAATCCTTGAAAGTGAAGAATCAAATTGACAAGGGTATGATCGCCTTTTTATTTTTTATGTGAGCTCCACACAATAGTCCCAAATGCTCCCAATCACCTCAAGCCGGTGAGATTATAATAATTTTTTTTTATTTCAGGATGTGCGGAAGTTAGTGCACTCCCACATATCCCACATTGATTGTACAATATATATGAGAATATAACTTTATTTTTTATGAAAATACAAGTAAGTCTGAAAATTCAACGACTATGTCATCCCTAATTGGGTTTTGTTGTGAAGCTGAAAATAGTGGGGAGTGGTACGAGATGGGCTCAGATCTGGTCACCAAACAAGACTAAAGCCATTTCAAACAAAATTTAGTTTCGTTATGTCATATTCGGTGGTTTTTCAACTAAAATGGAATTTCAACTTGGCGATACTGAAAGTATCTAACACTCTGGAACGTCTCGCAAATATAAGTAGGTACAATATAGATATTATTTAAAATTATAAATTGTGAAATAACACAAATTAATTTACGCTTGTGACTTCCGGATTCATAGCTGTAACCAGTCAGCCAGGGATTACGTCAAATTGATGTGAAATCAAATTCTGTTTTACTAGAAACTTTAAGAATTTTATTGACAGCCCGTAGCTCATGGAATGCTATAAATTGTTTGTACCGAACAACTACCACCAGGGTCGACATCGCGACTTGCTCTGCATTCCACATGGCAGAACGGACGTTCTGGCCTAGCATAGCATGACATGACTTCTAAATTAAATAGGCCTATGTCTCTTGACATTTTCAACAGCGGCCTTGAAGTTTTCAAGGCATTTTAGGCAAAAGGTTTTTATTTTAGTTAAATTCTTCATTTGGTAAGTTTTTAGATTTTCACGGCCAAAAGCATTTTTGTTGTTTGTTTTTGGGGTATTCTTCGGATCTACCGGATCTGCCCTGATGATGGACACTGCAACGCTGTCCGAAACGTCGGCTAAAGAAGGAGTTAGCGCAACACGGCATAACACCCCAAAAACAAACAAAAAAAATTCTTCATTTATTTATTTAAAATTATGTAAATTACGTCATGCGTATTCTAATAGGATTAAATAAATCTCTAATACAAATTATTAAAACAAAATCTAGTTTGAAATCAGAAGATTTCAACTCTCTTTTTTGTGCGTCGTGAAAATTTGAATACTCAACCGAGAATTACTTCGAAGATGCATTAACAAATATGTTGACCATTGAAAGGGTTAAACGTAACCGATTAGTGGCCGAGTAGACAGATGCACTAGGTGCTGGCAAAGACCGCCATCATTGCCCAGCAACATTGTAGTGATATAAGTAGCTGCAAAAATTCGAATATTGTCAGGTTATTCGTAACGTGTCCATTAAAGCTTTGTTAATTAAATTATTTTATTACACAAATAAATATTTATATTTTTTAATTATTTCATTTGCTTTACAGTATAAGATTTCTTATTTTAACTTTCTGATCTTTTGGGAAGAGTTTTGAGGTTATTTGAAGAAGAGATTTGGTTGAGTAGTTAAATATGTTTAGGGTTTTAGAAATTTTATTCAATAACAACATTCCTGTTTTCATGCTAGGCTGTGCTAGAACATCTGTTCTGCCTTGTGGTATCTTGAACAAGTTGTAGCGACGACTACAGCTGAAACTTTTAGGTACATATAAGCAATAGCATTCCAAAGAGGAATGGGATATCATTAGAGTTTTACATAATTGCACAGCAATTTAATTTTACCGAATAATTTTTTAAGCAATTTTAATAGCATTTAGATCCTTAGAACGGGCAATCTGCTTAGCTAGGAACTAATATCGATCTACAATCCACAATAACACTCGTACTTATTTTTAATAAACTTATAAAGTTATTGCAATATTATTATCTTGTCATTTTTGCTATATACATGTATCCAATGTAATGTAGGTAATAAATAAATAAATAAAAATATGAATTAATTATTTATATTGAGGGATCAGTAGGATTTATAGGCTCTGTTAGAAGTTCTACCGAGCCGAACCCTCTGATATGAAAATATCTGGAATCGGTGAATTATTTTCCCATTTGAACTATGGTGATTTGACGTGTTTTTTTTGTATTTATTATGCTTATATAATGCACTTGCATAATGTGGATTGACTATATGATCATTTGTGTAAAAGTGTGTGGAAGGGCTTAGTTTTTCCCGTGGGGAAGATTTAACCCGGACATAAAGTCGAAAACGATAATAATATTGAAACTAAGTATTGCCAAATTTTCCGTAAAGTTTGTTTTCTAGGCTACGCATTTTCCTTGCTTTAAGTAATTCAATATTTTTTATAGTTCATGAACCTCGGATAATGTTTCATGGGTCCGCATATACAAATTTTTGGAAGATTTTATTTATTTATTATAAACTATATTAAGGAAATAAGAGGAACATATGTCAATATCAAGTGAATCAGATACTCGAGTCGGGCCATATCAAGAGTCAGAATAATAGAAGAGTATGTATGAGACGATGTATGAATGTTAATGAGGCAAGAAGTGTCTGCCAAGACCGAGTTGTTTTTCGGTCCGTCTTCTCTGCCTACCCCTGCAAGGAAACGGCGTGATGGTTAGTTAGTTACATTAAAATTACATTTTTCGTGGTAGATGTATTGTTTAGTAGCATTAGCAGATTAGACAGTTGATTAAACTATTTTTAAATGGCTTAATCCATATCAAATTAAAATGATTAGTATTTAACGGATGTAAAACAATATTGTAGAAATAATCCCAAGGGTAATGGTTGATTACCGTACCGTGGGTTGACTTTGGCCCTAGGGGTATTCTTTGGCCCAAATTAAAAAATAGTTTGATTGGTGACATCTGTGTCCAAAGTCTCTTATAGGCGTAATTTTGACATTCAATCAATAGATGGCATTAGTGACATCATTTGGAGATTTTTTGACTAAACTAGAGTCCATTTTATAGAAGTTTCTAGGTGAAGACAGTCGCATGCGAATTTCGATAAAAAAGTTTCTTCATAAAATCTGTTTGCATCCACTACGTGTTATCACTTAAACAGGTATGTTAACACTTTATATCCGTAGAATATATTGAAGATATGATAGCATGCAATATTTTTGTGTTAAAATGTCAAACAATATTTTAAATATTTTTTATATATGATGTTGTGTGTTTTTGACAGAGTTGGGGTTTCTTTGTCCCAACATTGGCCCGGGCCAAAGTATCCCCTACTCAAAAATAGATGTTTTGATGTTGTGAACAAGCTACATTTTATTAGAAACGGCTATGTTATATTCAGTCCAATTGAAAATAGATCTTTTACGTTTTATACAGTAAGCTTTCTTTATTTTATTTTGCAGTTGAAATGCCCAGAAATTACGTCAGACTCCTGGGAGCTCGTAAATATGCAGATTACACCAAGGAAAAGTTGCAAGCATGTTTAAATGCAATCAAAAATGGTGAATTGACGCAGAGAAAAGCGGCTGCAGTGTATAACATACCTCGAAGTACTCTCAAGAATAAGTTAAAAGGATTGCACTCTAATAAGCCCGGCCAACCCCCAATTTTCACACATGACCAGGAGATGAAATTTGTGGACTGCTGTATAACCATGGGTGAATATGGATTTCCTGTGGATCCGTTTGAACTAAGATGTATTATTAAGCTATATTTAGAACGGCAGGGAAGGAAAGTTAGAAAGTTTAAGAATAATATGCCCGGGTGTGAGTGGATTCGCTCATTTTTGAAACGCCATCCGAGGTTAACGTTACGATTTGCGAGCAATATATCGCAAAAGAGAGCAAGCACCGATGAAAATACCATAAAAAGTTATGTGGCTAACTTATCGAAAGTGCTTAAGGATATCCCACCAAGTAACATATGGAACTTCGATGAGACCAACCTCACCGACGATCCAGGTAAGAAGAGGGTGCTTATCAAGAAAGGCAGCAAATATCCTGAAAGAATTTGCAACACTACAAAAACATCAACTTCTTTAATGTTTTGTGGTAATGCTGATGGAGAACTATTGCCGCCATACATAGTATATAAATCCGACTGTCTTTGGGATTTGTGGACTGAAAATGGACCACCAGGTTGCCGCTACAATAGGTCTAAATCTGGGTGGTTCGATGCGGCAATTTTTGAAGATTGGTTTATTTCCCTATTTTTACCGCATCTGAAAAAGCAACACGGTAAAAAGGTAATCATTTGCGATAATTTAAGCAGTCACATTAACGAGCACATACTTAAGCTCTGCCACGAAAATGAGATATCGTTTGTGTGCCTTCCACCCCATTCAACGCATCTCACTCAACCTCTGGATGTTGCCTTTTTTCGACCGCTAAAAGGCAACTGGCGAAAACTCCTTTCTGAATGGAAAGAGTCTCCTAATGGCAATTCCGAATCAACCCTCCCAAAACGACATTTTCCAAGCTTACTAAAACAGTTGATGGAATCTATTGAGCCATCTAAAGCTGAAAATTTACGAGCTGGGTTCAAAAAATGTGGCGTAGTACCTGTTGACGTAGATATATTATTAGAGCGCTTGCCAAATACTAACCAAAATGTACCATTTGATTCAGTGTTACTTGAGCACTTGCAGTCAAAAAGAGTAAGTACATCTGATAATAAAAGAATTCCACGAAAAAAGAAGATTAATGTTGAAGCTGGAAAGAGTATTTCGATTTCTGATGTTAATAATCCCGTCCAAATTCAACTCGCCCCCAAACGAATTGCTACCGGGATATTAAGTACCTCTTCATCTGAATCGGACGACAACAACTATTCATTGCATGATTCAAATGATTCCGACGGCCCGTTACAATTTTCTGACGAAGAACTGGATGGCGAAGGAAGTCATCCTCAAGCGTCGACGTCAGCTGCCATGGTAGCATCAAACAAATCACCCTATAAAGTAGGCGACTTTGTAATATTTGTGTACGAAGGCGCCTATTTTCCGGGCAAGATTTTGGAAATACGAAAGAATGGTGCGATTGTTAGCTCTATGCAAAAGACATTAAAAAGCTGGAAATGGCCTGACAAGCAAGATGCAATTTTGTATTCCTGGGTTGAAATTGTGCAAAAAATTAACCCCCCCGAGAAGTGTCGTTCCAAAAGAGAATTCTTTCAAGTTCCAGAAATATTAAAATATTGGGAAATTTAGTTGTAATTTTCACCACTGTATACCCACAAATTACTGAAATAAGTAATTTAATTAAAAAAACATAATTGTATACCAATTGTTTCATAATTAATAAAATTTCTTTAAAATAATTCATTGTTTTTATTATAATTTTTTTTTTCCAAGTATCCTATGTAAATTTATTATTGTTAAATGTTGACATTTTATGTAAGCATTAAGAATGATCACAGTGATTGCTGCGTTTACTTTAGCCCATTATGAAAATCAATAATACAGCCTTAAAAAAAAATTGGGCCAAAGAATCCTCTCAGAATGGGAAACTTTGGCCCAAACTTCTTCTTTTTTTTTTTTTGGTTAAAATTATACTAAAAAATTTTAAATTTATTTAAAACAGTTCATTAACTCTATTTCTATCATTATTCAAAAATTCAAAGCGCTCTCTTAAGCAAGTTGGATTTTATTGAATGTTCTTTGCAATCGGATGATATTTTGGGCCAAAGTCAACCCACATTACGGTACTTAATTAAAGTAATCATACTTAATTCAACAATTATTGCTTTTAGGTAATCATTATCTAAACTTGGGATGTGTACTTATACATTTTAATTTCCCTAATAAATGTGTCTATGGAAGTCAAAGTTCATGAAAAAAATAACAATTATTTTTAATTTAAACTGTTTGGGCAATTTTTTATAGTGCTTTTTTGTGAAAAGGCGCCTTGGGACACTTTGCAGTTAATAAAATGAAAAACTTATTGATTTTTAAGAATCTAGAATGAAAGTAAATTATTAATATTCACGCAGATAAATATTTCCTTATAACAAGAAATATTAGGTAGTTACTACATATTGCAAACTATTTTATTTGCATGAAAAAATCTAAATAGGCAGATTACTTGACAGACTGCTACATGAAATGGGATGTACACATTACTAATGTTTGTAAACGTTTACGGGCTATAGTAAGTACGATTTATAAAAATTAAATACTTGCCTTTAAGTACTTAAAAATTAATTTACTCATCTCTGGCCAAATCCACTATCCAATATTGAATAACGTCTTGGGGATATTTATGTTAAACAAATATAAGCTATATACAGGTTTTCCAATAAGAGGTGTTATTTTGATATTCAATCGTAAAAGATCAATGGTTTCGTTGCTTGTGTGGCACGTAGAGCCGTCTTGTTGAAAGTAAACATTGTCCAAATCAATACCATCCAATTCCGGCCATAAAAAATCATTAATCATCTCTCGATAGCGCAATCCATTCACAGTAACTGTTGCTCCAGCCTCATTTTCGAAAAAGTAAGGTCCAATGACTCCGCCGTACCATCAACCAAACAGTCACACGTTGAAAATAGAGAGGCTTTTCAACAATAACTCTTGGGTTTTCCGAGCCCCAGATGCGACAATTTTGCTTGTTGACGAAGCCACCGAGGTGGAAATGTGCCTCATCAATCAAGATGATTTGCATTTGATTCACTCAAGTGAATTTTAATAATTTCAATGCGTTGTTGAAGTGTGTATTGTTCCATTTTTATTGATGGCGTAGTTTCTACTTGTCAAATGTCAAAAAATGATAGCTTCAAAAGTAACATCTACCGAAATAGCGGGCTATTCAAAATAACACCTCTGTAGCGGACGTAGTTGGCCAATTTATTTTATTTCATAAAAATGTGCCTACCCCACGCCACTGGCAAAATCACCACTCCCCGCCACTGGTCATTTTGTTCCAATTTCGGCCCAGGCGGCTTGAAAACTTTGACCCCGAACGGCATCGATACCGCACCGCCCGCTCACCTGCCGCGTGGATCGATGTCCAACATTTTTTCTATGTAAAATTTACTAGGAAAAATCAATTCTTAAATATTGCAAATGTTTATATTTTACTTGTTCATCCCCTGGGCGGTAGTCAAATAAACACTATTTTTTATATACTACCGCTGAGGAGATATTAAAAAAGATGTTTTTCACATATATGTATACCCATTTTTGAACAATATTTTTTACCTTTTTTGCGTGTACAAAAATCCAGGAACCTCGTAGCATAGTGAATCTTATCTCTTTCTGAGCGCTATGTTACGGGGGACCTGGGAAAAATGCTAACTTAACAATATTTTACAAATTTGATCGCTTTAAGATCATTTTTACACATTTATTTACAAACATTTCTTATTTTTTATCGTATCTTGACAAACAAAAAATCTAGTTGTCAAGATACACATTCTTATAACTACTATGCATTTAAACTATGTAATTGTTATTCATGTAAGCGTTCAAAATCTTTTCTAACTCGTAAATTCAAGCGACTACCTTCGACTATGCTGCCGGCAAAATGAATATGCGACATTTTGCCGGGGAATATAAACACTTTATTGGCGCGGGTACAATTATTATGTTTGTTTAAAGTTAAAGACACGTCGGACAAACTTTTCTAATGAATAGAGCGCCAAAGCATGATATTTCTATCATGCTATGTCTGTCCGACGCGTCGCCAGCTCCTTTCGGATCATGAAAGACTTACCTCTCGGGCGGTGGGCACTGCTGTCATGCTATTATGTCACAGGGTGATGTGATGATTAAATAAAACAGTTTAATTGTTTAAATTGCACACTGATTATATATTTAACTGTCTGATCATATCAATATTTAAATTAAGACACTCACCCGAGATCGACCGTGTTATGAGCTACTCTGACTATCTAAACTTGGCTAGGTATTCTTGATGATGGGAAATCCATGACGGTGAGGAATGCATCGGTACGATCCGAGGCAAGTCGGATGCCTCTCATCCCTCCTCCGGAATATTCTGCTGCTGCGCGCTGGCCCTCTCGTGTGTTAGGCACCAATCGACATCCGCCCACAGATTTGCTCGGCGAGATTAATTAAGGCTCGGCCCAGAATATTAATAACTTGCCTGCACAAGGCCCAGGATGATGAATTTATATCCGCGACCACGGTCAACCCAGAGATGGCTCCGATTAATTGTCGATTACAATCTACCGACATGCTGATCAAAATGTCGCCGTTATGGTTTTAAAATGTGAATCACGCACTTTCTCGATAACTCCAATATCATGTTGGATATTTAAAATAACAAACCCATCAGGGTAAAAATTTATCGATTCACGATTGACTGTGTTACATTCCGTAATCCGGTTTTTAAATTAATAATCTCTGCGACTGTCGTTACCGAACCGGGGTCCCGCCGGCTCTCTAACAAGAGTGAGGAAACGGCCCCCCCCTTTCTCCTGACCGCTCATCTCTGTGTTGCCTGTCAAGAATCATAATTAATTTATTACCCTTTCGAAATTAGCCTACCTGAGCCTACTTGAGTTTATGAAATAATATTTCATAACACAATCCCCCGCCACTTTTGGACTCAAAGCCCAATGTCGGGTGCGAGTCATGCTAATTGAATATAAGCAGCCACATAATTAAAAATAAATCAGTTCATCTTTACCACCGAAACCAAGCCTTTTATTTATCTACAAGTGACTTCTGCCCAACATCTGCCTCACCTCGCCAAGTCTTCTGCTCCAAGATCTTCTGGTGTTACCTCCTCAAGACAAGCCGGCCCTCCTCTGGAAAACCGCCAACGCCAGAAGCGAGCAGAGACGACAGCACACCCAGTGCCCAACATTCACCAAGCCTGGGTGCGGGAGGTAGATTTCATCAAATATGTCTACTATTATCATCATCGGCCGTAAAGGAGCATTCTCATCGGTTGAAGACACGGTTTGGACCCGGCACCTAAATCTACAGTCTTGTGCGGACTCCCGTCCAGTACAACCTCTTATTGGAAAACCCTGTCCAAAAGTTACAAAACTCCATTATTAAATTATTAATCCATAAATACACAAATACACACAGAAGTAACATCAAAATAATGTACCTACAAGTCTTTGAAGTTTTATCTGTTAAAGGATTATTGTTGTATAATATCATAAGCAAACAAATTATATCGTCGGTGTCCTTGTATAAAGAAAGAGTCTACCATAAACATAACACAAGATTCACTCGAAATAATGGATAAGTGGTTCCAAAATGTACCAATTAATACGGAGAAAGAACTCTAAACTACATTGTGCCCACTATATCTAATAATCTAACAATGTCGATCAAAAATAATACCTTATGTACCACTAAAGTCAAATATAATCTAATGAAATGGCTATTGGACACAGATGAAATATATTGATGCCCTACTAAGGCTCTTGTATAGCTAATTGGAATTCACAATGGAACTTAAAAATATATAGTAAATTGTACCTACCTATGTATGCTAAATATGGATATTCTTTCGATGTGACTGTTTCAATTGTACTGATATATAACGCTTATACTGCAACTGTATTTTTATTTTTTCTATTCTGTTATATTAACTTAACCGTGTCATTGTATGAAGTGTTGTCTGTATGTACCTGCTGACAAACTGCAAAAGCAGTTAAGCAGGTTTAAATTGTAAAATAAAAAAATTAAAAAAAAAAAAAAAAAAAAAAAAACATAACTATCTAGAAAAAATGGTTGTTACATATGGTAAAAAAGCTCTTAAGTCCCTATGATATGTTTCCTTGTAATGTCCTTTATGTGGTATGTATATTTAATAACTAGTGTGCAGTGTATAAGTGTGTATATTTATATGGGCAGTGATTCCGAAAAAATATCAATGTTAGAGTTTAAAAAAATATTATTGGACGTTTGACGAGCACCGTTAATTGTAAAATTAGATGTTGATTTATTTTAAAATTAAGTATGTGGAAATGCGCTGTATGTCATGCACGTCTGAAAGGTATGTTAAAATTAATTAGGGACAGATGTTCGGTACAGTCGATGGTAATGTTTAAAATTACATGTAAAAATGTTAAATAAGATATATTTTATTTTATTTATTTTATTTTAATATTACATTTAGTTACAATAGTGACGTATTTCCCATCTCACTAGGTGTGGAACGCCTGTGTTGAGATGGCAATTTACATAGTGGTTGTTAACTAGGTTTTAGCTAATACAATATTGTGAATATGCCAGATAAAATCAGTATTTTTTGTTTTTTTTTTTAAATCATACAATTCAAGAATGAATGTAGAAGGTGAAGGTGAAGCAATAATAATTTTAAGTAATTCATTAATAAAGTTTCAGTTTGACCAAAAGGCGTATTATACATATATATACACAGTAGGCACAATTTTTAGTATGTTATGAAATAGTTCAATGTATATTTTTATTGGAGGTAATCAATGATTTTATTTTCAAATAATATCATCTTGAACTTTTCTGTAGGACTTTTTAAGATATACATTTCCGTAGTAAATTATTTTGAGGTATCTCATAAGGTTTAGCCAGGGTTAAAAATTTAGTGTCTGAAAAAATATTTTTACGACTTGATTATAAAATGTCGAATTTTCTCTACTTACTATAAATATAATAAGCATGTATTATATCGCTATATATACCACCCGCTGACATGATGCAATCTATTAGACTATGTATGTCGCACATTTATGCAGATGATAGACAACTATATTTATCGTTTAAAGCAGTGCTCCGCAACCTTTTCTCACCTACGACACACCAAATTTCTTCCTAGAATTACGCGGCACACCAAAAGCTAAAATATATACATATAAAATTGATACACAAATTTTACAATAATTTTTTTTTTTATTTGAAAACTATATATACATACATATAACTATAACACATTTATTTTTACGCAATTTTAATATTTATTATAAAATAATAATAAATTAATGAGCGATTAATTGTTAAATTAACCTGCGCTTGTTTCAATGAACACAAAAGTTTTATATTCGGCTCGATTTTTGACAGCGCAACCCGAAATTCTTGGTCAAGACCTTTTAAGCATGACCGCTTATCATTTTTAATTAATACAAGCGTTGAAAAACTTTGCTCACATAAATATTGTCGTTGAAAATGGAAGTAGTGTTAAGAATGCTTTGATGGAAATGTGAGGATATTCTTTTTTGACGTAAATCCGGAAAACATCTAATTGATCTTCGGAGAAGTGAAGTTTTAATGTCATGTCATTATTTAAATCTGTAAATTCCACTCGAATTTGCAGAAGCATTGCTTCCGTAGAATTTATTGCATTGGTTGCAAAAAGATTTCGAATCCAATCGTATTGTTCCGTATTAATGGAATAAAAATATCGACCAAATTTCTGCTGAAGCATACTTAAATGTTGTTGAGCCAGATCCACAGTTAATTGTTTGTTTTTAATTGTACTATGGTTGATCCTTTGGTACATTTCCAAACATCCTTTTTGCAACACTTTTTGCCGAAGTTCGTTATTAAGTTTATTCAAATGCTCGAATATATCAGCCATGTATGCAAGTTTGGCTATCCAGTAATTATCATCGAGGTACTGATATAGTTTGGGCATATTTTGATTTAATAGAAACTCACACACCTCATAACGAAGCTCATCGTGTTCAAAAGTTCCTCCGGTAAATTTTTGACCATCAATACTTCTCGATGTATGCAGCAGTGTGTAAATTGTAACGCTGGATTTTTTTGTTTTACATAAAAGACAAAACCCTTTTTACTACCCGTCATTGCCCCAGCGCCATCCGTGCAAACGGCAATGGAATTGCTCCATTTAATATTATATATTTTGAAGAAATCATCGGTTACTTGAAAAAATTCTTCACCGGTAGTTCGCTCTGGAACCTCCTTACAAAATAAATAATGTTCTTTAATAAAGTCCTCGTCAACGAAAAGTACAATAGCTATCAATTGTGCTTTATTTTTAATATCGGTTGTTTCGTTGATCTGAAGCGCAAATTTTTCAGCCAATAGCAGTTTTCTAACCAGTGTTTCTAATATATTGTGAATACGTCTTTTAACAGTATCTGCAGAGAATGAAAAATAGACAATATTATGAAAAATATTTTGTCATTGTGTATTAAATACATAATGAAATATTGTAAAATGTCAAATACATTGAATTTGACCGCGGCACACCTGTGACCGGCTCACGGCACACCAGTGTGCCACGGCACACCGGTTGCGGAGCACTGGTTTAAAGTATGTAACGTTCATCTAGCGGTGGAAATGATAAATAGTGACCTACGTGGAGTTTGCGCTTGGGCTAAGACCATGCACTACTTCTCAATTCCCAAAAAACCGTTTGCTCTGTTAATGGGAACTCAACAAAAATATCATGTATAAGGAATAGAGGACATGATGTAAAAATATGTGAAACCACTATTCCCTTTGTTGAATCTGCGCGCAACCTTGGAATAATGGTGGACCGTAAATTGATATATGAGGAACATATCAAAAACAAGTCACATTGGTGCTATTCGAGACTTCGTCTGCTGTATAATATAAGAGATCATATATCAATGAAATTACAAAAGATTATTAATGATAGTCTTGTTCTCTCAATATTGGACTATGGAGACACAGTATATGGTCCCTCTTTACTGAAAAAAACCCACAAAAAAGTACAACGAGTCCAAAATGCATGTGTCCGATATTGTTATAATGTCCCGAGATGCAATCATATCTCGCCGTACCTCTATCGGTATCAGATGCTAAATATGTCGAACAGAAGGAAATTACACCAATTGTGTCAAATGTTCAATTTGATGAAATCAAAGGTTCCTGCCTATCTATTTGACAGACTGCAGTGGTCCCGTGACTCTCATACACATAGTACGCGTCAAAGAAACTACTTACTCGTTCTCTCCAAACATAAAACTACTGTGTTTGAGGGTAGTTATAGCTATTTTTCGTCAAAGCTTTGGAACGAAGTACCACTGTCCATTCGAATATCGACATCGTTGCATTGCTTCAAAAAGCTTTGCTGCGAATGGTTGCTATCGTTACAAAGAAGGGAATCTTAGCTGTGGTTGCGATTTTGTGTATTGTTTATTTAACTATATTATGAATTTGCACTGATTTGTATACCTAATATTTCTATTTTTATTTTTATTTGTTTGTGTTGATTTGAATTTCTTTTTAAAAATTTTTATTGTTAATATTATTTCATTGTTCATTATAATACCTAAATATGTATATATTATTATTATTATTATATTGGAGGCACTGCTGAAAACCAGTTGCATTCCCGGAGAGATCCGGAATGCATAGCTGAGTAGTGATCTTTTTGTCAAGAGAATTTATGTTAAAAAATTTGTTAAATTTATCTATTGGCAAATAAATGTTTTATTATTATTATTATTATATATTTGAACCTTCCAAAAAAAAATCTCTAAATGATAGCGAAAACCTTATCAAAATCCGTTGCTAGTTTAGAAGAACTTAGCGTACAAACAGACAGACGTGGACCGCCACGTTATTTTATACTATTTAGAGATTTGGTGGTAAAATATTTAGTAAATTTGTTTCGAACACGTTCTATGCTTTGCTCGTATCGATGTTCAGTTTATATTGTGGATTTCAAATTGGCGAAGCGTATTCCAGTGTAATTCTGACTAATGCCACTAACTAACACGACGATATACTTGGTAAACACAACTGTATAGTCACGGGCTAAGTCTCCAACCCTTATTTAACTTCCTCAGCATCCAGTACTCGTCATTGGCGTGACTGCCGTTTATTATCCGTATCACGGTGGGATTTCACCTTTTACAGTCGCGGCCGACTTAACACGGGTCAATTTTACGGCCGGGACTGTACTGGGAAATAAAGTTTTAAGTAGCGAAGAGAATTTACGAGTCTTGAGTCAAGCAGCGCCAATTGGGAATACCATTCTTCTTCTGGAAACGTAGTTTCTTTTCGAATTGTGTTTATTTGTTTTTCGATTTATTTTCGTCAGGCGACACTGGCCATGGTTAACGAGATACTTTTTGGTAGCACTGTTGTACTTTTGTAAACATATTTCTACTGGAAAAAAAAGAATTAGTGGTGTGTTTGTAAATTTTATAAAAATATATTTGGATGTGGGAGGGAAATGCGATTCTGAATTTCCAAATGATTTGTGTTATTGAATATAAAAATATAAATCAATTATTCTTTTCGATTCGAATGAACCTGTTATTTATTGATATTTCAACTTTTTGCTTGTGCTAAAGCTTAATTAGAAAGTAAATTATCATTACCTAAAAACAATTTCGTTGTCCCAATGGTCAAGTCAATTCTCATTACGATGTTAAGTCTGAAAGCTATTGTAATTTTTTTAACATACCTGAGGGTCTAGCACGGTGAAATCTAATTTAAAATATAAGATCAATGTCGTATCTACCGATGGTTTTATGCCAATTTTCCGAGCACGGTTGCGCTGTTGATAGCCAGACCGATATTAAAATATATCAAATGTCACACTTTAAAAAAGTAATATTGGTTTTATGCCAATATCAAAGTCATTAGAAACGATGAAAAAAAATAATTTAAACCTAACCTAACCTAACCTACTTAACCCAGTTACTAAAGTTTTGGTTTCATCACTTTCCATGACTTTATATAACTTTTTAAAGATGTGATAAATTATCATTGTGATGATTTTCCGGTCACCATCAAACGTCAACAGCTACGTATAAATGTGAAATAAATCGACAATTTTGAATTGAAATACTTTCCCAACTATACATTGGCAGTCCGAGGTTACTTTTCGACACAAAAAAGGGATTTTATTAGTTAACGAGGTCTATATTTCCGACTTTTTATACACGCAACTTCAGTTTCTCCAATCCCGAACCATTTGCCCGGAGGGATTCAACACACTGTGGTGATTCTTTAAATTCTAAAAGCTTCGTTAGTTCAACTCCATTCGTTAATAATCGTAAAACACTAACTTTGCATGACGAATGATATTATTTAAAAAGTTGTGTACATTGACATGCTAACCGAAGCTTATACGATACTATGAAGCCGCGCTAAAATTTGTCTTTCTGCGGTCGGAACATGTCTTATCACTCGCAAATATCGCTAAACGACCATAGACAACTAACACATTACAATAAAGGTTGTTGCCATCAAAATCAAGATAGGTACCGCAACTAAAGGTTATTGCTATGAGGAACGTTATGTAAAACAAAACCTTTTGAAGTTTTAAGCACATAGCGACATATATCTGGATTAGGTGTGTTTTTATAACGAACATAATATTTCTGGGATAATGTCAACGAGTACTGGTACCAAAAGAAGCAGAAAAGAATTAATTTAATTTAATTCTTTTAAGGATTTTCCCAATTTCCAATTACAGATTATTATATAAATATAATATAATATAAACAAAGAAACTGAAAAAATCAAATTCATAATATAAAAGAGGAACAGAAATTTGGATGAAGCTAGTTTCAGTAAATTGTTTTTTAAACTCTTTCTTTACTACAAATTTCAAAATTTTTTGCTATCGAAAAATGAGCAATATTTATTTATTTAATAATCACTGTAAAAATATATAATTGCGTGATACAGTATACTAAATTACAGACTATAACATACAAGTGTAAGTTGACTTAATATGGGTTGAATAAATATTGATTAAATAAATTTGATAGTAATTAGAATAAAATAACTTTTTTTTAAATACAACTTTACTGTATATATTTTCAATAGAGGCAAGCAAGAGGATTTTGAAAAATAGAAGTCCGAAAGCAAGTGTCATTTGTTTTTTATGTTATTTTAATCGTTGTTGCATATAGCTGCATATTTTTCGCTCCCACTCAATAATCATCGGAAAACAGTATAAATTATCAGCCCAAATCATCATACGTTAAATAAATATAGAATATTATCGAGAGTGATCAAAAAATCATTCATGTTGTGAAACAATAAGTTTTTGTGATACAAAAACCGTTCGTGTTGTGAAATAATACTAGATGTTCATCTACAAACTAAAGGGCCCGCAGAAAATTCAAGACTAACATCAGAAATTTCAAATGAAGCAAAATCTTTCAGAAGGTAAAGACCTTCTTTCCCACTCCTATTTTTCTTTGTGATAAACACGATTTTTTTATCTTATTTTCTTGTTAAAGATTACAGTCCATTCGTCGAGTACCAATCGATTCGGTACGCAACAGGTATATCTATATGCGGACGCACGGAACTTATCCAAGATGCGTGCAAAATGCGGACTTACTTGCAACGAATGGATTTAGCAAAGACACCACACGTTCATAACACTGTTGATTCCTCTTGTCTTATACGTGCCTAAAAATGTCAGCTCGTAGTCGCCATTCTTTGTTCACGATACCACACTGCAAAATATATTCTAGCACATCATAGCATGAAAAGAGGAATGGTGCTATTGAATGAAATATCTTTAGATGGCGTTAGATGTCGAGAATAATAGGATAATAAATTAGGTGAGAACTATAAGGTCGAGGGGCAACAATAACATTTGGCTGTCATCAGTTGTTTTGTTTTGCTCTATCTAAAATTAATTTTTTTCCATTCTATTTTGTTTTCTGGCCAAAAAAAAGTGTAGTGTGTTGTGCCTTGAGGTTTCTTCTCCCTTTTGATCTTCCAGGAGTCACTTTTCGCTGCTGATTTCCAGATATTTATAAACTTTTTTACTTCTGTCATTTTTCATACTATTATTGTAGTTGTTTACTGTTGTGAATAATGGAGGAAGATTTCCCTCCTGGACCCCCTACAAAGCCCCCAGATCCCTCTCCGGACCCCCCAGACGGGGAAAATGTAGAAATTTCTGACAGTGATTCTGTCATTTTGACTTCTACCAAAAAAAGGAAATTTACTCCTTCTTCCCCAATAAAACTTGACTCGCCTTCGACTTCACAGTCCCCACCAGCACTTTCTCAACTTCCTCCAACAAACTTTTATTCTCTTCATTCCCGTGGCCCATTCATAGTATACGCCCAAAAAACTGAGCAAGGAAAAACCATCCACCCTCTTGAATTTGGCAAATTCCTATCAAATAGCAAGAATCTTTCAATCAAGCCTGGAGGTGTAAAAGCCGAGGGTCGCTTCCGAATCTCCGTCGAATTCCTCTCAGGGTCAGCTGCCAACAGTTTCATCAAAAATATCTTCATTTCATCTAATTCAAAGTTTAAGGCATATATCCCTACTTTCAATGTCACTCGCATGGGCCTGGTCAGAGGTATCTCGACCGATCTGTCCATCGAAGAAATTCTGTCTTCACTTTCAACCCCCCAACACATTGGCAATCCCATAAAAGCCAGAAGGCTAAATTACAAGGACTCCTCTGAGGGTATAATTTCCTGGAAGCCCTCCCAATCTGTCGTTATCACCTTTGAAGGTCAATCTCTTCCCTCCCATATATATTTATTCTTCAACTCATTACCAGTTGAAATGTATACTTATCCCACCACTCAATGTTTCAATTGCTGCCGTTTTGGTCATACCAAAGCTGCATGCAGATCTCAACCCAGATGTTTTAAATGTGGAGAAAACCACGCAGCTGACCAATGTCCTTCTTCCTCCTCACCTAAATGTTTTAACTGCTCAGGCTCACATACAGCTATCAACACATCTTGCCCAGAACAATCTCGCCAAAAAAATATTAAAATTTCTATGGCCTCTCAGAACTTGTCTTTTCTGCAGGCTTCTAAACTATTCCCGCCTGTCAAAAAATCATTTGCTGAGGCTTTATCCAGCAACTCCTCATCCAACCCTCTTCCCTCCACTACAACAACTTCTTCTCGTTCAACTAAATTCACATACAAAAACGCTATTTCCAAACCGGCTCCTGGATACGATCAGCAACAACACAACTCACTACTCTTAAATCCCAATGGTTCACCTCTTTCAAATGCCACAAATGGGTGTGCAAATAATTATAATCCGTCCTTAATGAACTCTCTTAAACTTTCTGAAAAACTCTCCCAAGACAATTCTTCATTTATCCAAACACTTATTATGCTTCTAATTGACCTTATTTCTTCTCAAACTAATCTACCGTCCAACGCTGCTACTATTATTTCCACATTAAAATCATTTATTCAAAATGACTCTTCAGGATGTCAGAATACTTCAGTGGAATAGCCGAAGTGCTATTTCTAACAAATCTGATCTCCTTAACCTATTAAATTCCAACATTATTTCTTTGGCTGCTATCTCGGAGACTTGGTTTACTCCATCCACCCACTTTAATGTGGGAGGGTATTCCTGTCTCCGCGACGACCGCCCGGAAGGTTCGGGCGGCGGTGCTGCCCTTTTTATTAAAAAATCCATATCATTTTCCCCAATAAATAATATCAAACCCCCCAATGCTGACTTCCAAATGGTTGCAGCTAAAATAAAGGACACATCCTTTATTTCAGTCTATCTTCCCCCAACAGCCCACTTCAATAAACAAACTTGGTTGCAAATTGTAAGTCAACTAAGCCCTCCTTTCTTTATATTAGGCGATTTTAATGCCCATTCCCCCGTCTGGGGTTCTGCTTTCTCCGACCGAGATGGTCGAAGTGTGATGGATTTCCTAGATCAATCCAACCTTTTCCTTTTGAATGACGGATCTCCTACTAGGATCTCACGCCCCAGCACAAACCCCAGTGCAGTGGATCTATCGATATGTTCTACTAGTTTGGCTTCTCTCTCCTCTTGGGTGGTGTCCCCCGACCCTTGCTCCAGTGATCATTTCCCGATCACCATTACTTATCAAACTTCTTTCCAATCAGACAAGTCTCATATTTCGACAAAAATTAAAACGAAACACACCAAATGGGATGAATTTAACTCTCATATGGACAAGTTCCTATTAAATTCACCCGCCACCGATATATTTTCCGTCAAAGATGATTATAATAAATTCAAATCAATGCTCATAACTGCAATAAATAAATCAAATCCTCCCCCTAAAACTAAATCTCTCAAAAAACTCCCTCCAACTCCCTGGTGGGATGAGGAATGTTCCAAAGTAGTAAGAATTCGGAAAGCTAAATCTCTTTCCTATCGTTACAATATGACTATGGAGAACTATCTTATATACAAAAACGCTGAATCCAATGCCAAAAGGGTATTGAGGTCAAAAAAAAGATCCGGGTGGTACAACTTCTGCAGTTCAGTATCTCCGAACACTCCAATTTCGGAAGTTTGGTCTATGATCCGAAGATTTAGATCTTCCTTCAGTTCACCATCTCCTCGAGCGTCTCATTCTAAATGGATTGATGAATTTTTGGACAAAATTGCCCCCCCTTCTGTACCTAACTTAGATGAAATAACGCCCATCTATAATACTCCTATGTCTAATCATTGGCTAGACTCTCCGTTCACCTTAATTGAGCTAAAAAATTGTTTATCAACAGTCAAGGACTCATCTCCAGGCAGAGATGGTATACCTTACAGCATAATCAAAAATAGTAATGATAATGTTCTAAACCACTTCTTAAGCATCTTAAATAAAATCTTCCAGACTGGTATAATGCCTGATGACTGGAGTTGTCAAATAATCATCCCTATTTTAAAAACAAACAAATCACCAAATTCTGGATCCAACTACAGACCAATCGCTCTTTCATCCACCCTCAGTAAACTTTATGAAAAATTAATTAAAAACCGATTAGAATTTTTTGTCGAGAGTAAACAGCTTCTCTCTCCATCTCAATTTGGATTTAGGAAAAAAAAATCCACTCAAGATAACCTTGCCATCATCAGTACTGATATTAATTTATCAATTTCTAAACAGGAAGTTTGTCTTGCCGTCTTTATAGATATAGAAGGCGCCTTTGACAATGTTTCCATCCCAATCTTGAAAAAAAAACTTCTAGGCCTTGGCCTTCCCCCCATGTTTATCCAATCTATTATTAATCTATTTCTAGATAGAAAAATTTTCATTGAACTTCCAGATATTTTTCCTCAAAGTAGGTCTATTTGGAAGGGTTTACCACAAGGCGATGTATTGTCCCCCTTACTGTATAATATATACACATATGATATGCATGTCGCTATTCCCCCACAAGTAAAAGTTATTGAGTTCGCAGATGACATAGCTTTCTTCTTATCATCCAAAATCATCCCTCTCGCCGTCAAATATCTTAACGAAGCCATGAATGCCCTTTGCACATGGCTCACGTTAAATGGTCTTGAACTTTCAATCCAAAAGACTCAGTGTGTCACCTTCTCAAACCGCCATAAAAACCCCCCCGTTCAAATTTTATTTAAAAATTCTCCAATCCCCAACGCTTCTGAAGTAAAATTTTTGGGAGTAACATTTGATAGGAAACTTAAATGGTCTTCACATATTAATAATTTAGTTACTAAATGCGAAAAAAATTTAAATATCATCAGATCATTATCTGGCGTTTGGTGGGGTGCTCACCCTACTTGCATTAAGTTGCTTTACAACGCACTTATTCGAAGCCATCTTGACTATGCCTGCCCACTTTTTAGTACTGCCTCAAAAAATGTACTTGATAAATTAGACAAAATTCAATCTAAATCTTTGCGAATTATAACTGGAGCGATGCAATCGTCACCCATCAATTCCCTTCAAGTAGAATGTTCTGATCCTCCTCTTTATTTAAGGCGTCAACTATTTGCTGACAAATTTGTTCTTAAATGTTTAAATTCTAAATGTCATCAGGTTATCCCCAGCGTCTCGTTGTTCATTGACTCAACCCATTCATCTACAAACAGAGCTTCAACTAAACCTCTTCCTGACATCTGTAAAAATTTTAAGTCTCTCTCAGAGCTTCACATCATCCAAAATGATCTACTACCCTTATACAAATTAAAATATAGTCACGTCACCCTATCCCCAACAATAATAGAAGGGATCGGAATCCTTAAAAGTCATTCCAATCTCCCGGCCCGAACTGTCAATAATATGTTCAATGACATTATTTCATCTAAATGGCCCAACTTTTCTCTTTTATTTACTGATGGATCCAAATCTCCCGACTCTCCTAACTGTGGTATAGGTATTAACGTTTACCACAATAATTCTAATGACAGAATATTTCATTCAATTTCAAATCAATTTTCAATATTTTCAGCCGAGTGCATTGCTATAATAGAATCTCTCAAATATATAATCAAAAATAATTTTGAACATTCCCTCGTTCTCTCTGACTCTCTCAGTTCCCTCCAAAAACTTAAATCCAGTCCTCTTCTTCATCCTGATGATCATTTTGTATGCCTTATTCGAGAGATGATAGCCTCCATTCAAAGCTATGGTAAAACTGTAACTCTGATTTGGATTCCTGGACATGTTGGTATCATGGGTAATGATATTGCGGATGCCTTGGCAAAACAAGGAGCGTCCAACCCTGTTGTTACCCTCGTAAACCACATTCCCCTATCTGACATTTTTTCCATCATCAAAGATAGATCCCGCAATGTTTGGTCGGAGTATTGGCACATTGCTAGTCAATCCAAGGGAGCCTGCTATGCCTCAATACAAAGGACTATTCCATCAAAACCGTGGTTTCAGCAATTCCCTCATTTTTCCAAAAAAGAAATTTCTTCACTCATTCGAATGAGGATCGGACATTGTTCCGTTCCTTCCCATCTTTTTAAAATTCACGTTGTTGACTCCCCAGATTGTACATTCTGTGGTCTAGAAGTGGGAACTTTAGATCACATATTTTTTGGTTGTCCCTCTCTAAACAAATATCCTCTATTCTATCAAGCCTTATCTAAAATTGCCTCCCCTCCATTCAACATCTCGTCTCTTCTAAGTCTGAACTCGACTCCAATTTTCATTATAATTTTGAAATTTGCCTATTTAAATAAAATTAATATTTAAATTCACCTTTCATTTCTCAATAATTTTAAATGATGGCCAAGAACACCCTTGAAGGGTGAAAGCCAGAAATAATGTTAAAAAAAAAAAAAAAAAACTATAAGGTCGAGGTCCATATTATTCCAACTGCCTTCTAATTAAGATAGTGGTTTGTTGAAGCCGTAGTTTTATAGTTTGTGAGAGAAACATCAGTAATTATTACATGCTAAAAATTATCCACCCTGCTTTCGGCCATCCGTAATTTATTAATAATAACAACATCCCAGGATTTGCAAGTTAATTGGATTTATTACCAGTCGCTTGTGGGATTATTACAGATGCGGGTTCCGAGGTAGTAAGAGCGGATATCTACGGCCTCAAACTTATTCTATTATTATTATTATTGTAAGAAAGACATCGCTCTCTGAGCTTCACGACAAGGATACAAATTCAATCTGTCTGCGAGAATTTATCGAGAAATAATACTAGCCCAGGTTGTAATGATCTGCCCTTTTTACTTCAAACTTTTCCTTCTCTTCTTTCTACGATAATTTTCCTTAAGTCCCGTAGGTAACTTTTTCATAAGGCTTTGGTTATATATATATCCGGGGTAGGAAGGTCCTCCCTGCCGTCTTTTCTTTATTACACACCCCTTCAAGTGTGTACATCCTAGTTTGTCTACGTGACGTACGACCTTGAACGTACTCATTTCACGTGACGGTTCAGTATAAAAAGGCTTCACCGAACGTTGTGTTGGGTTTTCGTTTCTCGGTTTAGAAACCTAGTTATTTATGTATGTGTGGTATCCCTTGGTTCTTTTGAGATAGAGTGAGTTGAATCCATTACCGCTGTGTTTTAAAACCATTTTATAAACCTTATCTTCTAAGTCGCCTGCTCCCCCCCCCCACTAGCTACTCGATTCTACCTATCGTAGGGTAATGTGAATATAATAAAGTGTTAGATTTTATATATGTGATATACATACGATAAGTTTATGGTGTTAGTTGTCGGCGCCATCCATGTATATATTTTGGGAGGGGAAGGAGAGGAAAGGAAATGATTTTTTTTCAAGCTAAGATTGACTCCTCCTCTTACCAAACAAAACTGATGGATGATAATTTGAGCAAGGCGATCGATATCTGTGTGTCTGGATATCACAACCGGCCGGGTCTCCCCTTGTTCCAAATCGGCAACCTTCACGCCAGAATAAAGAAAACCAGGTCTCATCACCAATTTCAGAATTGCCCCAATCTCAAACACCTCCAGGAAAATCTACTTTACTGAGTGTAGAAGGGGAAAACCATGACATCCCTTGTCACGAATCTAGTCGCGAAAATGTGACACGCAAGGTCCTAAGTTACGTGCCACCTCCAGAAAACGTTGTAATTCCCACGCCGTCGGGGATTTACATCCCTTTCTAGGTCAATACATAGATAACACACGACGATCTTGTCGACATTTAGCCCGCTTTTTAACGATAGGTTGTGTGCCTACCCATTCAGCCAATTATCATGTGAGATATATGTAAGGTCTACTCGAAATGCCAAATTTAGGATGAGGACTGTCTGTATTTTAATATTCGGTTCTAGTAATTATTTTATGAGGTTACTAGCATCCTCGTATATTAGGTATGGGTAACTCCTACTGAATACCTATCCTCTCAGGTAGGTATAAACGGATAATTGGTTTGATTTTTGCATTTAATTTAAAGAGGCTGCCTACCTCTCGAAAGGTACCTGTTGAGAAAAGTTGTTCGGTTGGTAGTTTTATTTCGGAGATTACCATCTCCCTCTTTTGACTTTAGATTTGTTTTTGTGCATCCCAATTCGTAACTTAGAAAGTCAAACAATAGATGAAAAGTATTAAATTAGAAAGTCAAATAACAGAAGAAAAGTTTTCATTTTGTTCCGTCTGGTTGCATCCGATCGCTTTCAATTTGGGACGGCATACGCTAGCAAAACTTCCCCTTTGACTGACTGTACACCGCGCCTTGTCCTATATATGAAAAGGTCGTTGACTCGTCTCTCGCTCACAGCTGATTGACGGTTCGCCTAGCACATCCCTGTTAATGATAACATTATTTGGGCGGCAGGTGTCGTAAACTTAGTTCCTGTACCTCGGTTGTATCCGTCTTTTAAAAAGGTCCTCTGAAATTTAATAAATAATATAAAAAACTCACCCAGTTAGGCACCTCTCATTCTCAGCGTGAAGCTTACCTGGTTACACTATATAGCTAAATCACTTTAATTTTCGACCTCCTCCCTACGCTTATAAAAGGGTAATTAAATATTCCTGTAAATAAAATTGTACCTCCCTAATCTGTTAGGATTCGAACCCACAGTTAATAATCTATTTGATTCTCTGGTTTTCGGTCTCCGTGGATAGAATGCCATCTCGCCAAATCAATAACTTAGCCCGATTAAACACTTCCTGCCTTTAAGTACATTCACTCTGTTTTAAAAACGCAATCATTATTTTATTATTTTCATGTTTTTAAGACAAGCAATCTAGTTCGAACTGTATACGAAATCACGTTTAAATCAACACAACTTTATAACACAATCGCGATTGCACAACACCTGGCGCCCCTGAGGTGGGTTTTTACAAAACGGCGCTCTACAAATTATCCAATTATTATTATTGTCATTATTATTAATTGTTTTCCCACTGAGTCGAACCACTTTCACTTCACACAAACACCGGATCAATAATCTTTCACTTTAATTCAATATTCCGCAATATTCTCTAATACCATTTGAATTCAATAATTAACTGTAATTTCAAACAACACTTCTGATTTGTATCCATTCCTCGGGGCTGTCAATGCACCCAAGTTCAAAACTCGACTGTCCCTCCGGTCTCTCCTTTCCCGTGGGAATCTGTTTACTCCAGGCCTGTCTGTCAATAAATCTTCCGTCGTTGTCTAAACAAAAATTTTTTTTGAGCACGTTCGTTTATTATTTATCGTTTATTTTTGTGGATATTCAAAACATCACAAGGTTTACGAAATCTCATTTTTGATGCTGCTCAATGATTTCAGGTTTTATTTCATGTATTGTTACAACTCATGACGGGTATAATGTAGTGAAATTGTTCTTAAAGTTTTGCAGGGGAATGACAAGTCTGCACTTGCTGCAGTATTCGAACTTACTGCACGTCTCAGACAATCAATATTGACAACCTTGTTTTGAAAAAAATGACACATTATACATGACACATGACACATGATACATGACACATGACACATGACACATGATACATGACACATGATACATGGCACATGATACATGACACATGATACATGACACATGACACATGATACATGACACATGATACATGGCACATGATACATGACACATGATACATGACACATGATACATGACACATGATACATGACACATGCCACATGATACATGACACATGATACATGACACATGACACATGCTACATGTCACATGATACATGACACATGATGCATGACACATGACACATGATACATGACACTTGATACGTGATACGTGACACATGATACATGCTACATGATACATGATACATTACACACGAGACATGACATATGACACATGACACACGACACATGAAACATGACACATGACACATGATACACGACACATGACATACGACACATGACACACGACTCACGACACACGACACACGACACATGACACATGACACATGACACATGACACATGACACATGACACATGACACATGACACATGACACATGACACACGACACACGACACATGACACATGACACATGACACATGACACACGACACACGACACACGACACACGACACCTAACACACGACAAACTTCATATGACATACGACATGTGACACGCGTCACGCGACACGCGACACATGTCACATGACACATGACACATGACACATTAAACATGGCACCTGACACATTGTATAAATAATATAATCATATAATTTGACGCAGAAAGTGTCATAGCTCTAACGTTCAATCCCATTGGAAACATGAAACACAATCCAATCAGGCTTTGCATACCCCTTGACAAGTAGAAGGAAAATCAGATATTTATTCGAATACGTAATATAAAAACCTTTTCATAAATACACGTTCTTTCTTTTAAATGTCTGAATGAGAGTACGCCCCCGCAAAGCATGTGCACTTATATGAAGTATACACGTCTCAATCTTGCCCCGTGGGGAAATGGTTACATATTTTTTCAATGGTTCACCAAGAGCGTATTGTTAGAAGACGAGTGCGTAGGAACGGTATATTACTGTACAGCGCCAGATCCAATATGAGTTTCTTGAAGGTGTCATCGGATGCAACACGACTTCACTTCCAAATAATGATTAGACTCGTCATATACGAGTATGACAAACATTAGCACTGCTGAAATGTTTGTTGTTCACATCGCTGCCAAAGAGACTCTAACCTACCACAGCAAAAGGGAAACAGGTATTGCAAATGTCTCCTTGAAAGCAATGCTAAAATCTCACCTATGAATTGAATGAAAATATAATCTAGTAAATCTGTGTAAAAAAAGATTTTTATATATTTTTGATGTTTAATAAATCAAAACCATAATATAAGTACGCACTTACATACCCTCCTATTTTATTAAAAACCGCAAATGTTCAGGATAAAAGTATCATAATATTGATTATTCTGATTTGACAGTTTGTAGTAGGAACCAAAATTGTGATAAAATTAAAAAAAAACTGTCTACATTATTTATGGAGGTTATATATAGGAGGTTTTGGTTAAATTCACTGTTCTCGAACTCAAAAAAAGTCAAAGCAAAAGAACTGTCGATTGTGGTATTTTGGCGCTCTAGCACAATATTTGATTCATTTAGTCATATCTGAAATGAAGGAAATAAAGTACTTGAGTCGGCCATGTGAAGAGTCTATATGACGGAAGAGTTTGAATGATAAAATGTATGCACGTGAATCAAGGAAGAAATGTGTGCGAGGACAGATTAAAGTGGCGGTCTATATTTCCGCCTAGCCTATTGGAAAAACGACGTGATGGTTAGATAAATAGGCAACATGAAAATAGCAATTCCCAATCTGCATTTTCTAGATCAACGCGACTATTTTCTGCTCACAATGTGCATAACTCCCTACTTTCCTCTTTCCCACCTCCTTCCTCTTTCCATTACCTTCGCCATCGCAACAAAGCCCAATTATTAGGGATGGATGCTTAAGAAAGATAAAAACCAAACTAATTATTAAACAAACTTTTTCGTTGATTGATGACGAGATCCAAAGACTTTTTCAATTAATTTATCTTGTGCATTTGTTCGACTTTCTTGACAAATTGCAACACTGTCTTCTATTTTTCCTTGAATATTAATTCATTCTTTATAGGTACTCAGTATAAAAAATATACAGTGGGTCCGGGGTGGGTGATTCTACATGATTGCACAAGTAAAAAAGATCTTTAACTTTTAAGTTCGCTTTAACTTTATACATAATATTTTGTTATTTACTTTAATATATATATAGTTAATCATGTATTCAAAACAAATTAAAAAAATATCTAACCTCCAAATTCAACAATAACTTTGAATGCACATTTCAGAGGCGAGTAGTAACTGAATTAACATTTATAAATAGAATTTTATCGACTGTTCCGAACTTCTGTCTCAAATTAATTTTAACATACCTTTGAGACGTACACGACATACAGCGTATTCCACATATTACATAACAAACGCAGCATCTAATTTTCCTAGGGTAAACATAAAACAATTCAAATGCGCTTTTTCATAGATGGATCTAATTTAATTGTTTTTTGTAATTAACACTTTTGAAAGTTATACTTTAAAATATTACGACGAATTATTTATTTGCGCCGGTACATTAATATGAATAAATGGTTTTGTCCGTATTCAAACTCAATTTTTTCAAGAAAGGCATACAAATAGAAAATTGTATTAGATTTTCGGTACAATATTGTATTCGTATGCCTCTTTTGAAAGAAATTAGTTTTTAGACAGACAAAAATATTGCTAATACTTGCTTGGCGTATTTTAAAGAAATAAATAAATCTATCTATGTACGGGCTATTTTCATTAACGCCATATATGAATATATACATGCATACTGACATATGTATACAAACACACACAGATACACACACACATACACACACACACACACACACACACACACACACACACACACACACACACACACACACCCTAAAACACACCCTAAGACACACCCTAAAACACATACTAACACACATGCACACATCCACAAACACACGTACATATTCTGTAATTAGTAAATATACATACCACATATAAGACATTACCTTAAAATGTCTGTGAATTTTTTCACCATTGAAATTAGTAAAGGTAATGTTTTTTTCCATGATATAAAATTAAATAAAAAATAAATAAAAAAATATCTCATCATAATTCTCGGTCGTTTAGGTGGAGTTGCAGATCTTGTCTTCAAATCAATTTGTGGTTTTATTGTGGACTCTATTTAATATTTTATACAACTATTGAGGAGCTGTGGTTAACAATTAGAATCGGAAAGAGATTCTGACTTACCTCTGGTGTTTAGTACACGTTTTATAGCAAAACGATATTATGGCTTTGAGAGAGACTACGGGTGATCACTGCACAAGCTTCCGTAATGAACTCAAATCAAACGCACTGAGCGAACATGTTTAGTGCACAGGTTTTTTAAAATAGTAATGTATCATAAATTGTTGCAGTGTCTCTGACGTAGGTATGTAGGTTCTCCACACTATCAGACAGGGACAGGTAATTGGGTGGAGGGATGCACGAACATAGGTCAAAGGGAGATGCATATAGTTACGCCAAGGTATATAACGTCAAAAGATGATATGGGCACACCTATTCGATTCTATTTGCTCGTGGAACTCACGATCATAAAGCAAAATAAAGCCATATATTATAGTATTTAATTGTATTCCAAGCTTCAGTTTTACCCACTCTCTTAGATAAAATTATTTAACCATCTTATTTGTACCTTGTTTGTTTCATTTGTGCCTCACTGCAACAATACGAGGTTTTGGTTGTGTTCTCATTTCTCCTTCGTAAAAATATGTTTGCCTTTTTAGTTTGCAGGTCATAAAACGTGTTGCAACATTGAATTACATATATAGCCAGCTTTTTCATTCAATGTATGGGCCACGCATATTGGATCATTGTCCGATCACGGGCATCAGTCGGTTGTTGGTTACAAGCGCTTGCCGGGCACAGGTCTCCGGCGATAACTTCAAAATGCCGACATGCACGCAGAAATGTTGAACGAGTCGTACTGGAAATAGGGTAAACAATGTTATAACCTTTCATCGGTAAGTAGGGTTTTAACATTATCAGTAGTCGCGTAAATTGACTTATAAATGTTAAACTCGTGGAGTATTTGTGCGGCGGTGCGCCAGAAGGATTCGGGTGACATCGACAGCCGCCACACCGCCTTCCTACTTCCCGTACGGGAAAAATATTTCACACTGATATTGCAAGAAATGTAGACTCTATTTATGTATAACTCAATGGATAAAAGAAGTAGATAGTCGAATAAATTATACTACTTTGTGACATTAAGTTTATCAAAATATTATATTAAAATATATCTGGAAGTTGTGTATAATGTATAACCCTGTTTCAGTTGAGTTTATTATACTTTTTCTATTTGAACGGTTGAAAATTAACAATAAACTAGATTCATAATAAGAAACCTCCGAGTGATTGTGGTTGCCCGAAGCAAATGGATTTATTTATTTTAATTAATTAATTAAATTACATGTAAATATTAATGATAATAATAATTGTCAACCTCAAAATTTTCCAAATTTTCTAACTAAGGGTATTACTTATATGTTACCCAAAAGCGAAAATATTAATAATCCTTCTCAGTACAGACCCATTACATGTTTACCGACAATATACAAAATTTTAACCTCTTGTTTAACAGATTTAATATATACTCATTTAGATGAAAAAAATATTTTATCTGAACAACAAAAAGGTTGTCGCAGAAAACATATGGGATGTAAAGAACAATTAGTTATCGATTCTGTAATTCTAAAACAGATTCAAACTCGAAAACGTAATTTACATACTTGCTATATAGACTACCAAAAGGCTTTCGATAGTGTCCCGCACTCGTGGCTGATCAAAGTATTAAAAATATATAAAATTAACCCCATTATTATTAGCTTTTTGGAAAATATTATGTCCTTTTGGAATACCAATTTACTTATCAATTTAAAAGGTAAGAAAATAGTAATACCGGGCATTTCAATTAAAAGAGGGATTTTTCAAGGAGACTCATTGAGTCCTCTTTGGTTTTGCTTAGCATTGAATCCTCTATCTAAAATTTTAATTAAAAGCAAGTTTGGAATAAAAGTTAAGGGTAATACAAGGGAGAGTAGTACAATTTCGCATTTATTATTTATGGATGATATAAAATTATTTTCGAATTCTGAACAAAATTTAGAGAAAATGATCGAGGTAGTTAAAAACTTTTCAGATGATATCAAAATGACATTTGGTTTAGATAAATGTAGAACGATCCATATAGAGAAAGGCAAAATTGTAGATGGGGACGAGAGTATATTTAGAAATTTCCAAATTACTAGTATGAAAAGGGATGAGGTTTATAAGTATTTAGGATACCCACAATCAAATAGATTAGACCATAGTAGTATTAAAAATGATATTAGGATTAAATTTCAAACTAGGATAAGGAAAATTTTAAAATGCAATCTATCTGCTAAAAATTTAGTAAAAGCAATAAATACTTGGGCAATACCTCTATTAACGTACTCATTTGGCATAATTAAATGGTCTAATACAGATTTAGATAACTTAGAAAGATTAATTAGAACTACGCTAACAAAGTTTAATTGCCACCATCCAAATTCAGCTATAGAACGAGTTAATTTACCTAGAAATTTAGGAGGTAGAGGTATAGTCAAAATAATTTCTTTGAAACATAATCAGGTAGAAATGCTAAGAACTTTTTTCCATAGGAAAGCTCATAGCTCAGAAATGCACAAAATAATTTGCAAGGCAGATAGAAATATTACACCTTTAAATTTATACGATGAGAATGCCAACATTTTTATAAATCCCAACCAGGAATTATTAGATTCCTGGTCAAATAAAATTTTACACGCAAAACACTTCAATTATCTCAACCAAACGTATGTTGACAAAATTAAGTCAAACAAATGGTTGAGTATTGGAGAGTTGAGCGCAGAAATAGAAGGATTTATGCTTGCAATTCAGGATAGAGTCATTAATACTAAAAATTATAGAAAGCATATAATCAAAGATACAAATCAAATTGATGATTTGTGTAGAAAATGTTTGGCTTTTCCGGAAACTATAGAACATATTATATCGGGATGTTCTATATTAGCACCGTCCGAGTATACATTTAGGCACAATCAAGTTTTAAAAATAATTCACCAAAATTTGGTAATTAAACATAACTTGATTGACTGCCGTAATGTAGTACCATATTATGAATACGAACCAAATTCATTTTTAGAAAACGAATTTTATAAAATATATTATGATAAAACTATACTAACAGACCGAGCGATTAGTCATAATAGACCCGATATAGTTTTACATGACAAAATTAAAAAAATAACTTATATCATTGATGTTGCTATTCCAAATTCCTGTAATATTCAAAAATCTGTTAGTGAAAAAATAAGAAAATACACAGATTTAGGAAATGAAATAAAAAGAATTTGGCATTCTCAGACTATAAAAATATTACCATTCGTTATTTCGGCTACTGGCATTATACCTAGCTCTCTAATTAAAAATTTAGGCGTATTAGATCTATCAAAAAATTTATATATAAAGATGCAAAAGTCGGTCATTTTGAATACATGTAGGATAACAAAAGATTTTTTAAATATTTATGTTGAGGGATCAGTAGGATTTATAGGCCCTGTTAGAAGTTCTACCGAGCCGAACCCTCTGATATGAAAATATCTGGAGACGGTGAATTTTTTTTTTCCCATTTGATATCTGGTGATTTGACGTGTTGTTGTTCTTGTATTGTTTTGTATTTATTTTACTTATATAATGCACTTACATAGTGTTGATTGACTAGCTGATCATTTGTGGAAAAGTGAGTGGAAGGGTTAAGTTTTTCCTTTGGGGAAGACTTAACCCGGACAACTAAATCGGAAGTTTAAAAAAAAAAAAAAAAAAACAAAAAAAGGTGATATAGTTCCACAGGTTCCGGACGGTTAGGAGCAGTTGGAAGGCGATATGTAAATAGAAGCATTTTTTAATTGGTTGGATAAATTTATTTCCGTACTGGTAAACGTGATATAAATGGTTTTATTTTGGATAAGCATAAAAAAAAAATTGGTGTGTATTTTCTTCGAGTTACACAATTATGCAAAAGAACGAACAAATAATGGAAGAAAAAATACCAAATCGAAAGAGAGCTGACATTCAGCGGAATAAATCTAACTTCAGAAAGGAACAAAGATATGTCGAATTATTCTTCTTCGAGTTGAGCTGAAAACCTTCTGGAAAACTTTCTCGCATAAAAGATTACTAAAAACTGAAACTTTTGAAGTTTCAGCGGATTTTTCCACCCTAGCTTGGCTCTCAATTCTTCAATGGAAATGCTACAGTGGTGGTTCTGGCAAAGATGCCATTTTTCTTCCAAAAGGAGTTTCTTTCCATTCTGCACATTTCTTATACACGATAACTCAACACGACTTTAAAAAGTGATATAAAATCATTCAAAAAGATGAAAAAAATAACATCTTAACCTAATCTATTTAACCTAGTTTTTCTTTCATCACTTTTCATAACTTTTTATAAATTTTTGAAGGCGTGTTTACTTGACGTTTTGATGAGTTACCATTTTTAATTCATGTTTAAGGACGGGTTGATTCATACAATTCATCAAATTTCAAGTTCTTTGAAAGTTCTGTTACTATTTCATTTTTGTGAAACAACTGACCAATAATGATATTTGTTTATTACAAGATTTATTTATTACAAGATAATACATTACAATATGATAACAAATTTATAATGTTTTCGTAGAAAGCAATCACTTTGTGGTTTAAAATTTTAATGAAATAAAACAATATTTTTTGTTGAGACAGTTTAATTAAACTAACAGTAATTAAATAAACTAACAGTTTAATTTTGTACCCTGACGATGCTCGAGTAAAGCGAAACCGGTCCGTCTTAAAATTAATAAAAATTTGTGGTTTTAAACAAAAAATATTGTTTTATTTCATTAAATTTATAATGTATTATTCCCAGTGAGTTTACAAAACTCATTTCGGGAAAGACCAAATTAGATTAAAAACGAGGCAAGATAAATACATTAAAATAAATAAACGCAGAAGTTATTTTGGAGTTCCAAAGAAGAATGTGTCAGTCATTGATAAAACTGCTGAGGAAATAGCTTTTAAGAGCTTTTGCCAGTGTTCTTTTGTTCGTTGCCGGAAGTTTTAGATTACTAGGTAATGCGTTATATTATTTCTGTGCAATGTATATAATAACAGAACTTGAATAAAACCTTTACAGAACTTGAAAATTTACATTGAAATTAGATAAATTGTTTAAATTCTATGAAACAACACGTCCTTAGGAAAGGTTGTTGTTAAGGTTTTATTCAAGTTCTATTATTATATCATTATTGGTCTGTTGTTTTACAAAACTGAAATAATAACAGAACTTGAAAATCAACGTTGAAATTTGATGAATTGTTAAAATTCTGTGAAACAACCCGTCCTTAGACTAATGGATTGTTATTATGTGTTTTTAATTATTTGAAATATTTTTACTGAAGCAAAATTTAAATTAATGTATTTAATGAAGCAGCTAAATCGATATGGCGAATTATAACTAAGAGCCTTCAACTTCTATAAAATTAAATTAGCTGTCGAAAACTCGATTGGCACCGCCGCATTAAATAAACATATTCAATCTCAAGTTTATTTTGTCAGAAATTTCAAATTCCAAATATTTAACAAGACATGATTTTCGTTTTCAGGGCCGCTAGAAACGTTTATAAAGTTTTGAGATGAGTAATTACGTTCAGAGAGGAATTAATATTACCCGTTTAAAGGTGGAGGTTCTGTTGGAAATTTTCAGCACTAAATTCCCGGAAACTTTCAGGAAATTCATTATGGTATAACAATGGGTGAAGATGGTTTCTGGGAGGAAGCCTCCCACACGCTATGTACCAAGTCATGAAATTATAATTACGGCTTTCTTGAATCTTATTGTAATATGAATGATTGATTCTTACTAGGTAATCAAATACTATCAATCTTAGGGTTAAAATATGACCTTAATGTTAGTGTGATCGCAATTGGCGAATAAAGAGTGGACGGTAAAATATTATTTCTGAACTTTGAAGTTGACGCAACTATGGTTGGAGATGGTGAACATAGAATAGGGAAGGAATCCAACTAACCCTTTTGATGTTCTTCAAGGATGATGATGGTATGATTTAACTCACAGGAGATATGTTTTCACGCAAAAGCTTCCATAACTTCCAGGTTGGATACGAAACACACTGAGGGAACCGAATTTGTTCACTGCACAGGCCTTCTACCCTGAGTCGATATTAATAACAGCATTTTATTTTTATTTTATTTATTAATCTTAAGTTAGCTCACATCTTCGTGTGTGCTAATAGTTTTATAAACATATAAACATGTACATTGTTTGGCAAACATAATCTTTCTTTAAATATTTCACTAAAGTCACAAAAAAAAGAAACATTAATAATTGAGATAGATTGATATATTATATATATATATATATATTATATATATTTATTATATACATTGATAACATTAGATGTTCATCAAACAGGCTCCCTTAATAAAACTGGTTTGACAGTCACTTTTGTTGTTGTAAACACACACACGTGGGTATATTCAGATAATGATAGGTAAAAATAGGATAGGAAAAATGCAAGGACAATGTTAAAGGATAATTAATAGTTGCGTCAACAGTAAGAGAGGAAAACTCTTTGGTTCTGGAATCAGAGATGAAGATTTCAAAGAGATAAGTTAATGGTGCCCTCAAAACGTTGAATTGTCCATTAGAAAAAAAAACATCGTCCGATATTAACATAATCCGGGTCAGCAATATTGGCAATCTCAACCAAACCTAGTCTAAAAACACGTGAACTAACCTAACATAACCATACATAAACTAAAACCAACACAATCGTTAGGTTATTTTCAGATTATTTATTTTTCACAAGTAAATGTATAAGGGTGAAAATTGGATATAATATATTTTAGAACATTAAAATAATAATTTAAAAGACTTAAATATTTATTCTAGACTTGTAACAAAAAGTCAACAGGTGTCCCATAATAAAAATAAATAAAAATCGATTAGTTTAATCCGAGACACTATCTAGGTTACAAATAAATGTGTGTAGAATTTTCTAATTATAAGAAAGGATAGCAGTAAAAAATGTAGGAAAATTACTTATTATAAATCAACTTGCATTTGCCTTGATATTTTTTTAATGTGAAACCCCTAGTAAGTCTGAAAGTAGAAGAGAGGGGTAGGAGATGGGCAAGATGATGGTGGGTTTCATTCTAATATTCAGATATGGTCATCAAACACGGCCAAAGCCATTTCAAGTAACAGTTCAATTCTGAATAGAGGTCTTACACCAGGGCGATACTGAGAGAATATTCCGCTCTGGAACGTGAAAAATATATTATTTAAAATTAGCAATTTGCGAAATAACACAAACGAACCAATAAAACTTAAAACCAATAAGACCTCCAGCTTGCTAGTCGAGAGCCGCACCTCTCGACCTCTGATGGTTATAACCTTCAAAAGTTATTCTAATGAAATTAAATATTACGCACCCGAATATTTATTTTACTTTTTACTTAAATACGTATAAAAATATATGTCGGTACCTGTTTTATGAACAAAACGAATGTTCCTTTGCGAAAATCTGATCTAGATCCATTAATCTCCCACTACCCGAGGTACGAGATTGAAATACATAGTAGGTACAGTATGCGCTCGGTCAACTGGCTAACCCAACCGTGAGCTTCCACTAACATTCCGGTTTGGCCTGTGGGTGACTGAGAATAATCGTTTTGACCGGTCTTGTCTCAAGTGAATCCGTTTCTGCTATTTTCTTTCATGCATATGTCTTTTTAAAGATCAAAGTGTCAAGGTCTTATGTTGTCGAAAATTTAAACTGGGAGAAAGATTGTTTTATGTTTATTTATTATCTCTGCTTTGAATAGTTGATAATGTTTTAATCGTCAGAATTAACTGTAATGTGGAACTTATTTAACACTTACTGATGTGTACCCGGTGTTGCTCGGGGTCTTATGAAAGGTTTGGAGTAAAGTTTAAGGGTTTTGAATTCTAGTGTAGTTACCTGAAAACTGGGCGCATTTCTAAGGTAGAAATGATACTATTGTATAGTAATAAGAATTTAATTCACTTGATTGCGCCATATCTTTTTTGGGCATCCTCGACTTCTTCGACCCCTTCCAAGTCATACATTTTCCTTAAACATCTTCGTTCTTCACATACCACTAATAATTATTTGACTCACGTCTTTCTCGGGTGTCCCCGACTTTTTTACTTTACTTTAAATCCACATTTTTACCGTCAAAAACTACCGTCAAGAACACCAAATATTTAAAATATGAGGTTATCTAGAAAGAGCACCAAATATTTCAAATATGAGGTTATCTAGAAACAGCACCAAATATTTCAAATATGAGGTTGTCTACAAAGAGCACCAAATATTTCTTATTTTCTTATTATCTTAATATTTTCATATTTAAATATGGGGTTATCTAGAAAGAGTACCAAATATGAGTTTATCTAGAAAGAACACCAAATATTTCAAATATGAGGTTTTCTAGAAACTGCACCAAATATTTCAAATATGAGGTTGTCCACAAAGAGCACCAAATGTTTCAAATATGAGGTTTTCTGGAAATAAAAAACATAAATAATTATGAAATATGTAGATGACTTATTAACATTTTATTTTAGGTTTGATTGACGATTAAACCTTCTTGTCTAGGAACTGGAGGAAGTCTTGAAGATATAGATGGATATTTAGTAAAAAAATGGATTTTATCAATACGATCAATACAAGTTTAGTATTGGGGATTCGTAAGGAATGAGAAAAAAACATGTTGTGATGTCACACAAAGAGTTTGATAAATAAAATGTTTAAAAAAATTAACTAATACTTTCCTAACAAATGTACTCAAGGGAGATACCTTGCACTTTAGTATGCTCCGAAAGCGAGACTTCTGGTAATCAAAATGCGCCAATAAACAGAGCGACTCAACTGCTTAACGATGCTGTATCGACCGTTGACATTTGCAAAGACAGTAAGAGACAGTTCAGCAACTATAATATCTTTTGATGCATATCAACAACTAATAAAGCTGCCCCATGACCAATTTGTACTTCTACCTTGCTATATTTCCTATGAACCTTTTCTAGTTGACCATCTAGACAATAGTGTCTCCTCTGTTTGATACAGATTATCGTCTTTAATATTATTTTAAATCATCAATCTTGTATTTATTTCTACTATTTGTTATTACTACACTTGATTACGTATACCTATATGTAGAGAGCTGTTGACATCTTATAATCTCATAGTGCGAATTCAAATAAATATTTTGTGCTGATCTGCCGTCTGCCACCGAATCTGAAGACCAAGGGAAGAACTCAATTGCAAGTGCTATTTTCTGGTGAGTCTTTCTGTTTATATGTATTTTGGTGGCTGGTTTATAAGTTGTCTTCTCCTGCAGAGTGAATTCATTGATCAATCCATTTTTTTCATAGGGATTTAAAATATTCCCTGATGGTTTGTGCTATTTACAAGCCAGATTATCACCACTGAGAATGAAAAAAATATCATGGAATATTGTAAAGAAGTTTAATGAGTAAATATAATAACAAAATTATGAAACACTTTGGGTACTATAAAAGTAGCTACAGAGAAATTTGCAGTAAATTTGTTGATTTTTATAAACAAATGAACATTGTAATTGTTTGTAATTGGCAAATTTGATGTGTTTCGTTTTTAAAAAAGGAACTTCTTTGCCTTGAAATTATCTTCGAATTGATCAGGAAGGAATTTTGAACCATCAAAGTCAAAATAGAGCGATGCAAAAAGGAGTTATAATTAGAGACCCCGAAGTTACGACTATCTCTGTAATAGATTAAAGATACAATGTAAAAAATAATAAACAATAAATAATATTGTTGTACAACTATGTTAAAGGGACCATGAAAAAAAAAAATAACAAAAATCACTCACTAAAACCCAAAAATCCATAATGAAAATTATTCTGAAAGTCTCTGTAAGAACTACTATTTATAACTACTGTTTATAATTACTTCATATTATCCATACCATTACTAAATTTTAATAATATGTAATTTAAATCCTCAACACGGGAGATCCCAGTGAGGATATCATTATTTCTTACAAAAAAAGAAGATAATAAAACACCTTTAATTATTATATTTTATTACTTATTTATTGCAAAAAATACATTCGTTGTATAAAAAGTAAAAACTTCTCCCTATTTCTGAAAAACTTTCTCAGCTGCAGACATATGTACAAAATGCTATGCGACCGAAATTCTTATTAGTTTAACCCCTCAAGCGTTTCAGGGTCACAAATGACCGGGCGTCCATATGGTATAAAAGTATTTTTTATCTTTTTTCTATCATGCTGTTCGAAAAACGAACAGGGGTTGGAATAGCCGCCCTTTACAGGGCTATTCCACACAGATAAAGTATAAATTAATTATATAGCTTGTGACAGGCGATGCGAGAACACAATGCATAACGTTAATTCACAATCAATTTACCGGGAGGAGATGGTGAAATCTGCATAGTGAGCATCATCTGTCAGCACTGGAACGTTTAGCGTGGTTGGTAGCACTCGTTATTTTAGATTAAATTGCGATAAAAAAAACGTAAGATAATTATTTCGATAAGGAACCGGCAATGTTGTTATGACGGGACGAACGGTTTTTGTGCGACTGGTCGGCCCACGGCCTCCGTGATTCCAGCTGACATGTGCGAAATTAAACTATACAGTTTAATTTCTGACGATACGATTGGTTATCACACAGCCTGTCAAAAGCGATCGGCGTTACGGAACATTCCGCCCACCAAAATACAACAACGTGTATTTTAAAGAAAATTTAGAAAACGAAACGGGCAATGCTGTGGAACGTTGCGTGAACGAAGAAACAGTGAAAAAGAGAAGAAAAAGAAAAGAAAAAATATATATATTAATAATAATAATGAAAATGATAAGAAAGAATGCGCCGCGGAAGCGAAGATGATTAGTCACATTGACTAGGCAATGGACATAATTTGGTTAATGGTCTCGTGAGAAGAGAACCATTCGATGTACGAACCGTAGCGATACGAACAACGCCGTCGGGGCCTGGGTGACAATGTTCTCGATGTAGAGCGTCTATCACAAGAGAAGTAAGCTTAGATTCACGAGGAAGTAGGGCAGGATGTTTATACTCGAATTCGAGCCCGGATCGAGATAACCTGCCACCCACCCTGAGCACACCGTGGTCGTCAATGAAGGGATTAAGCTTCCGCATTTGTTTCGACATAAGGTTGCCCTCTTTCAAGCGCGTGATATCATCATTAAAATGTACATGTTGAGTGCGTTTAACTACTGTCAAAAGTGAAGTGTGAATTTCGGCACGGTTTAATGGAAGATACAAACGACGAGATTCTTTATTCTGTAGGTTGTAGATGAATCTAAGACAGTAACCGAGAATGCGTTAGATCTTCCGAATCGAAGAAAATTTAACTAGTAATAGGTCCACCAGATTTTCGTCCTGTTGGACAAATAAAGATCGAACTCGTTCCTCAGAGTGAAGTTCAATTTCGTCGAAATTGCCATCGAACGACGGCCAAGAATCGGATGACTGGATCAGCCACGAAGGCCCCGCCCACCATAACGTGTGATCGATCAGATCGGCTGAGGATTGACCACAATAAGCGACATCCGCTGGATTATCTCCAGATGACACGTGATGCCAGGAAGTCCCTTCGAGGGCATCTTGAATGTAACTGACACGGTTAGCCACGAAAGTCTTCCAGCGACACGAAAGAGAACGTAACCAGGCGAGCACGATGGTTGAATCCGACCACGCAAAGGTATTGGAGATCGGAAGCAATGGTACGTATAAATCTTTGACGAATTTTAATAGATCTGCTAGAAGAACTGCCGCACACAGTTCAAGGCGAGGCAATGAAATCTTTTTTGTGGGGGCGACTCGAGACTTGGCGCAAACCAAATATATTTGGACTTTATCGTCAACATCCATGATTCGCAAGTAATTGAGGCAGTATTCCGGAGGCAGATCGGCGAGGAATTCTGGTTTGTTACTAGCCCACTTCCGCAATTCGAATTGACCTCGTTTGAACAGCTCGATAACTTCGGTTTTCGTTTGTTGAGCTTGTTCCAAGCTGTTACAACCGGTGACGATGTCATCTATGTAAATATCCGAAGTTAGCACACGACGCGCTAGCGGTAAATCATAACCTTCATATTTGGTCAACTGTTTGACAGTACGACAGGCTAAAAATGGGGCGGAGGAGACACCATAGGTTACAGTGTTTAGTTGGTACTCTTGGATGGGTTCCGACGAATGAAAACGCCAAAATATTCTTTGGAAAGCACGATCTGGTTCTTGAACCAATATTTGGCGATACATTTGTCGTACATCAGCCGTAAACACTACCGATAGTAAACGGAATTTTAGCAAAAGCTCCAGCAGGTTCTTTTGAAGCTTTGGACCGATAAGCAAGGTATCATTTAACGAGGATCCGTTCACATCCGTCGCTGAGGCGTCAAAAACCATTCTTAGGTAAGTGCTAGCGCTGCCTGGACGAAGAATGCAATGATGAGGTGTGTGATACTTTCCCTTGTGCAAATCTTTTCCAGGAACACGAGTCATGTGACCACTGTGTAAATAATCAGTCATGAAAGCAGAATGTTGTTCACGTAAGGTTGGATTTGCTATGAGTTTGCGCTCGAGTGAATGGAATCTGCGTAAAGCGATCTCACGCGACCCTGGGAAAGAGATATCCCTTCCCCTTTCTCGGAAAGGCAAGGATACGATGTATCTTCCCGAAGATCCGTCCCGTGAGTGGTCAGTGCAGTACATTTGTTCACAAAGTTGTTCCTCAGGAGTAAGGTGTGAAGATTGGGGAATGGTGTCTAACTCCCACAGTTGCTGGACCTCTTCGTGAAGCCGGTCCTCGTTAGTAACGATGAAAGATTTCGTTTCGTGAGCAGTGTTCGAACCAACTGAACCTAGAAGAAGCCAACCAAATGCAGAATTGAAAGCTGATGGCTGACGTGGACCACCATTCACATTACCAGGTCTCAGAAGAGAAGAGAAAACCTCAGCACCCAGAAGAAGATCAATCGGTCCCGGTTTGTGACAGTCAGGATCGGCAAGAGGCAAGTTTCTCAACTGATGCCACGATGACTTATCTAGACGAACAGTTGGCATGTTGCCGCAGATACTAGGCAGCGTAAGTGCCTTGATGTTGAAGAGAACCCGTCCCTTAACACCGATCTCTAATTGAATGACTCCCGACGTGGTTGCGGAAGATTGGCCTAAGCCGCTAACTCTCTGAGAACTGGCTTGACGTGGGATGCCTACGAGCTCCGCAGCACGATCGGTGATGAAGTGAGCTTGACTGCCCGAATCGATCAATGCGCGAAAGGTTTGGAAACGGCCGGATGAATCGCGAATGCCAACATTGGCGGTTGACAATAGTACTATGGACTTGTCTCCTAAGTTGGTGAGGACCTGAATTTTAGAGTCGGAAGACGTCTCCTGGTCCGTAGACGTCGTGGAGTGTTGATGCTGATCTTCCAAAGAAGCGTTTTCGTCTCGATGAAGCAAAGTATGATGTTTTTGCTGACATTTTTGACATGCAAACAAAGATTTACAATCTTTAAGATAATGAGAAGAATGAAGACAATTGAAACACCAACGGTGTGATTGAACAAACTGTACGCGATCCTGAACTGACTTGAGTGCAAATACCTTGCACTTGGAAATGGAGTGGTCTTCCCCGCAACAGGAGCATTTCAGATAAGTGGTGGAGTTCGAGGACCTATTTGTTTTAGGCTGTCCTTTCTTAAGATCGCAAAGAAGCGCTGAAGTGAGTTTTTTGGCAGCCTGATTAAAGTTCCGTGCAAGAGGTTTGTCAATAGTACTGCTATCGCGAGTTGAAAAATGTAAGTCTCGTACAAGAGCTTCGCATTTGTTATAAAGAAACTCTTTGAGTTTCAAATATGAAGGCAGCTTGGTAGGAGACTGAAGTTGTTCGAATGCGCATCTTGTAGGTGAATCTAATTTCGACAGAATTAAATAACAAAGCACGAAGTCCCAATTATCTGTTGGGAGATCCAATTCTTTTAAAATTGTTAAATCCTCATTAAATACATCGAACACGCGACGGAATTCAAAAGGATCGTTGGGCGGAAAATTTAAATTTAGCATTTCCCGCCAACACGTAAATGCGAGTTCACGCGCGTTACGATAGCGCGCGATTAATCTTTGATATGCTTCAACGTAGTGAGCTCCTTGTACTGGAAATGTCCGAATTAACCCTAAAGCTTCTCCAGATAAACATGAGAACAAATACTGCATGCGTTCGATGTTGGATAAAGATTTGTTTTCATGAATCAGAGCGTTAAACATGTCGTAAAATTTGGGCCATTGCTTGACATTTCCAGAAAATATTGGAATGTTTATTTTTGGTAATTTAACGTTTGTGCACGCATTCGCGGTCTTACAATCGAGAGGCTGACTGGTTAACTCCTGGTAAATTTCGACAATTTGATAATACATCTCGTCAAAGGTTTCGCGAATTTTATCCTCATCAATTTCGTTTGTGTCATCTAAAGCTAATATTTCCGCGTGAGACGTTTCAAATTCAAGAACTATCTTTTCCAGAGTAGTATAATGCGCTAACAGTAAGTTGCACTTAGTTGCATCGTGCAAAGCGCTTTTTGCTATTTCATGTGTCTTGAGTAATCTATTATTCGCTAATGTCCGTTTCCGGCGCAATATTTGAATTGCTGGGGCCATGTTGAATAAACACGATTGGAAACGTACCCAAAAACGAAACGAAAATAAATAATAATAATATAATCTATTACAATTATATGCGCGGTAGGTCGTAAATACTCAAGAGCTAGGTACCTACCTAATTACTGTTCGAATTGATTATTATTCAAAATTTAAGAAACATTCCACAGCATTATCCGTTTTGGCATAGATAGATAATAATCTTAAAGTTCCCTGATTTCGGCACCAAAAATGTTCGAAAAACGAACAGGGGTTGGAATAGCCGCCCTTTACAGGGCTATTCCACACAGATAAAGTATAAATTAATTATATAGCTTGTGACAGGCGATGCGAGAACACAATGCATAACGTTAATTCACAATCAACTTACCGGGAGGAGATGGTGAAATCTGCATAGTGAGCATCATCTGTCAGCACTGGAACGTTTAGCGTGGTTGGTAGCACTCGTTATTTTAGATTAAATTGCGATAAAAAAAACGTAAGATAATTATTTCGATAAGGAACCGGCAATGTTGTTATGACGGGACGAACGGTTTTTGTGCGACTGGTCGGCCCACGGCCTCCGTGATTCCAGCTGACATGTGCGAAATTAAACTATACAGTTTAATTTCTGACGATACGATTGGTTATCACACAGCCTGTCAAAAGCGATCGGCGTTACGGAACACATGCAGATATACATTTTTTTTCTGACGTCAGAAAGAGAAATAGTAATTCTTTCCAGTTTATACTTATTTAATATTTTTACAGGATTCCATTAATAAAATCCTAAAAATAGCCAAAATGAATAATTCATATTTTAAACATAATTAAAAATTATTTTTTATTTTTTTATTATATGAACGAGATAAATGTGAAGGAACAGTTTTCTTACAAAATTCTCAAACAAAACGAATGTGTTTTCAAAATATCGAAATCTCTAAATTTTTCTATGATTGGAATAAAAGAATCCAGTTAAATATTATTATTTAGAAAAAGTAATGTTTATTTTAAATTTGTACTCCGGAAAGATAATTTTGTCTTGTTTCTAAAACAGTTTTTGTTTTTTCGTAAAATTAAAAATATATTTGAAATACACAGAAAACATTGCAAACTGAACAAATGTGATGAAAGTACTGAAGGGTTAATAAAAACAACAAGGAAGTCATGGCGTAGATTGCTGTAATATTGCTGGGTTTTATTTTGTTTCCACAATCCCAAATGTTCCAACAAATTAGTTCCACAAAACGTTTCCCAGAACGCTGTTGACACCGTTTTTGTTTTATAGTGGGTAGTCTTATGTACCTATTAGTCATTTGTATTTCTAGAGGTGGAATTTACCATAAAGAGCCTTTCTTGCAAAATACGTTTATTTCTACGTAATACAAAAATAAACCTTAATATGATAGCAGCTTGTTTTTTGTGGACTAACCCCAATTCAAAACTTCCACAGTAATGGCGTACGAAATTGTCTTATATAACTCTTGGAGTGGGAGTACAATCTCAAGCACGTATCAATTTATTACAGCTTAGAAAGCATATTAATGTGCCACCGACGGAATTTGATTTTTTAAGGGTTGGTTTTTGAGGCAGTTTATTTTTAAGTTTTAGATTTTGTAGCTAAGAGATAATCAAATGAATAAATTCTAATAAAAATTTTAGCTACGAGAGAATAAATAACCTAACCTAACTTCACGGAAAAAAATGACTTTTGCTAATTTACCAACAATCAATTTAATAATCTATTCAAATTATTCGTTGATTCATTCATTAGGCCTGTAATCCCGTTTTAACCGGAATTACAGGCCCTACGAATGAATTAAAAGGTTTCATGATAATTTTTTAGTAAATAACGAAAATATTTTTTTGATGTTGGAACACGTGTTCATGAAAATCCGAATATTTTGGCATTACGATAATAATTCTTTATATCATATAAAATATCAATAATATTTAAAGATGGGTAAATGCAGGTAACTCTAACGCTGGCAGTCCACAATGTTCTGATGTATGGTACCTTGATGTATGGCAGTGAAGCATGGAATTGGCATAAAGGATGAAAGAAAACTGAATGCTGTTGAAATTAGATTCTGAGGCGTATGTGTGGTAAAACCATGTATGATCGTATCAAAAATAAGAAGATTTTCAAAGAATGCAAGGCTGATGGAAGCGTAATGAGACAAGGGATGCTAAGATGATTTGCTCATGTAAAGCGAATGAACGAAGAAATGAGTGTAAAGAAAATATATTACGTGAATGTAAATGCTAGAAGAAGTCGGGAACGGCCGAAGAAGACATGGCACGATCACGCGAACCAAATACTTCAAGTCGGGCCATGTAAAGATTCAGAATAATTGAAAAGAATGTATGAATGTGAATGAAGCAAGGAGTGGGTGCAAAGACCGATTTGTTTTGCGGTCTGTCACATCTGCTTTTCCCTGCGGGGAAACGGTAAGATATGTTATGTTTCATCATGTAATGCACGATAGAAAATATTTTTTCTTTGTTTGCTTAAATTATAACTAATTATTTAGCATTATTTACTTTCAGTAAAAAACAGAGTTAAATGGTTCCTGTTTTAATTGAGATTAGGTCTCAGTGCGTCCTTATTATGTTGAACGCTCAAGTTAATGACTTATTAACAGTTTTTTTCTAAACATAGAACCTGCGAGCGGGGGAGCATTTTGGGTGGAGGCCTCGAAGGAGCACTTACGTTGCTTGTTACACAATTGAATAAAACAGAGTTTTTTAAGTGCCACCCTAGTCGAAGTTAAGCATCTTAGAGTTGTCAATGGTGGTTGGAGTCGAAGCGATAAAAACCAGCCTCAAATTGACTTAGAAGAAGCGAGACGTTTAGTTTAGTTGGAAAAGGTGAATTGAGATTTGATTGCGTTATTTTGAGGTTATTCGTGAAAACAAAGGGTTTGAAAGCAATAAAAAATATATATTTGCTGTACAAATAGATGGTATTTTTGATGGAAGGTTTTTTTTAGTTTAAGTTCCGGTTAATGATGATTCTGTTGCATGGTGTGTGGATTTGCAACAAGGTTTTTGGATCATTTTACATATTAACTATCTATGGTTTCGGTGTGTGGAACCTACAGAATTTACGCATTGATCATTGTGAATTGGACAGATTGCCGACACTGGAATTTTTTGGTTACATTAGTTGCCAAATCTGCGATCCAATCACAAAACCCGAGAGTTGAAATCGAATCAATAAACCATTCCTTCTTCGACATCCTAGAATCATGGGCACCCTTTTGGCTGAGGACCGACAAATCCGCTGGATAATTTTTATGGTATTTTATTTAAGATCCGGAGCAAGATCCTCAATCATCAATCATGGAGAATCCTAACGCATCCTCCGACTTTCACTCGCTGTCTTGGGGATAAAATTCAAAGAGCCATTCTGAAACTACCAAGAGGAATATTTGTGGAAACCTAACTGAGATGATTTGCTGCGGACAAGTGTCTTCAACTAGCTACGATTCAGGCAACAAATTATATAATCAAGCAAGCCCCCTTTTGCCAGAAGGTTTAAATTTAGGATGCAATATATTTCAAAATAAATCTTAAATGCTAACGGTTCTGATTTCTTTCTATTCTCTTAAAAATTCTGTTTACAAAAGCACCATCCTTCACATATCAGATGCTATTATTTTGCATTAGAGTACTCTTCACTTTATTTTAGCTAAGCTTGTCAAAATACTCTTCAATAAAAATCCACTTAATCCAAAGTTAAAAAATCATAGGCTTTAATTGAAAATCTCACGTTAAAATTGTCAACACTCGATAACATATCACTTTGAAACTCATGTATGAAAGGTAAAACAAAATTATGCGAACACCAAGCGAGAGTTCCAACTCCCAGAAGCCAGTGGGATTTGACATATGACATCCCCAATTATGGTACGTTGTGCGGCTAAAAGAAGTGACGATGGGAAGGAAAATATTGGAAAGTGTTTGTAAATATACACGTGGTTTCAATGTCTCTCAACAGATATCATTAGAACATATGGCTTTACATACAATAGTTTTAAGGTGTCTCCATAGGTGTGAGTAGTGGTACCACACGATAGGACAACTGTCGGACGTTTTGGGTCTAATACCAGAATGGTTACAAAGATAGCCAATGTTAGTCGATCTACAGGCGAGCATCTTCAGTGTGCGATTCCCCATTTTCAGAATAATTTGGACCATCCTGTAGAACGGACGTGAATCCAGTAAGACATTAATTGTAAAAACGACACGATAATAAACAGATCCGTAATCTCGGAACCAACTGAAATGTTTTTGAAAACTCCCTATCATCCATTTGGATTGCTAATAAGAGGAAAATAGCAGTACACCACAGGCATTTTGTAAAAAAATACCACTTCACATAAAATTTTATACATTCCAAAATAGAAATAGTTTAACTGGTGCATTACTATCGTGAAACATTCAAGTAGTGGCGGTTTTTTCACCCAGAAACTCCGTGTTCTAGATTTTATAGCTCTCGGTGGGTTCGAGCGACATTTTTTACGACATTTAAGGGGAGAAGTGACTTTTTAATACCAGATTTTATGCTGTCTATTTTCAAAATGTATTTGGTTTGTAGGCAAGGCATTTCAAAAAGAAAGATAAATTATTTTTATGTGTGTGAAATGAGACGTATCACGCCCGAACATCAATCTTAAGGCGAAGCTTAGTGCTAAGTCACTATTTTGATTAATCTTTATAACGAATTGGTGTAGATTATGAATACCAAAAAATATTCTTTAGATAAATTGAAAGTTTTCCTATCGTTTCGCTTGAGTAGAATACATAGAAAATAATAAATTACTCAATAAAAAATATAAATGTAAACTACTAAAAAAAATTTTTTTCAATAGAAATGTATGAACGCGTAAAGGAAACAACTTTGGAAAAATACAGTATTATAGCTAAGATTATTTGTGACAGTTTCACTTGATTAACTTTTTTGCTTTCTCATAAAATTATTTACAAAATAAATTAAAACCAGTTTTGTGCTTGAAATCGAACGTTTCTAGACTCCTTTTGCCAAGCGATTATAATGCCTATTACCTACAATATAAGGTATACCAAGAATATACACATTTTTGTCTTGTAGCTTCCTCTTAAGGTGCCGGCTTTATTTATCGTTTCAACCTCGTTTGTGAATGCAGAAGTTTTAATTTTTTTTAAATATTTTTTTACGAATTAAAAAATAATGTGATCTTACGATACCCCATTCTAAGCTCACACTGTACACGGTTTCATGTATGAATTATAAATTAGATTAAGTTTTTTTTTGTAAGTATGATCATTTTTAGAGTAAATTTTGTGAGTATGTTTTAAGTATCTCCTGTAATCAAGGAATGACCTTCCTCCTGTTTTAAGGGCAAGTGTGTAAAATTTCATCAATCTTGGAATAAAACTGTAGATTTATTTGAAAAGCAGTATATACATATTAAATATACATTGATAAAATATTTAAACTGTCAAACTTGGAGGTAATAGAAGATTTAGTACAAAAAAGAAAGAAAAAAGAAAAAGAATAAAAATTGATTGAAAGATAATGTTAACTGACATTCGTTTAGCATACATATGAAAATAATAATAAAAAAATAATAGGCACTTATACTTAATAAAGATTTAAAAATATATGAAGGCATGTAAGAGGTGAAAGAGAAGAGTAAGAATAAAATAAAATATTAGATTAAAACATAAAGTTACCTGCAGTTTGTTTAGCATACTTATAAAAATATCAAGTAGGTACATATACTTAATAATCAAGGATTAAAACATGAAGGTAGTTTACTGGTGTTTGTTTTGCATATTAATTAATTAATAAGTCCCACTTACATATTAAAAAAAATCAATAAAAAGGAAAGAGAACAAAAAATGCATAATTTTGTTTCGTTTTTTTTGTTTTGTTTTTTTTTTTTGTTTTTAGTTTATTTATATATAATATTATTTATATATAATATGTAGTCATATATTATATATATATGACTACTTTGCTGTGCATTTATACATATTTGATATAATAAAAATAATGGATTAATTTGAACGAAATAGTCATATTGGAGCGTTTACGTACTTAAAGTAGCGGCAAATGCTGCATTCTTCATCACGGGACTAATATGATAAGATAGTTTACTCGCTTACACCATGCTTGGTGTAAGCGAGTAAGCTATCTATCATAGGTTGTCCTCTTTATACTTATGTGTTGCTACGTTCGCTATATTGATTCATTTTATTATATTTTGACAATACAAAAAATTCAACGATGCATCTTAACTTAGTGAATATAAAAGGGAAAATGATAAAAAGAGGATGAGATGGTGAACAGGAGGAGGAGAGGAGTCTGAAAAATTATTATAAAGGTTTTGTATTGAAAAAAAAATTTAATTGTTGATTCCACGTTTTTTCATTAAATTTCAATTTCCAGAAAAAATCTTATAATATTTATTTTATTTTTTACGGATTTAAATGGACTACTGAAAACCATTGTCGGCATCATAACTGATAGTTTGAAGATAGGTTTAAAAAAATGGTTAAACTTAACTATTAAAAAAAAAATAAAACAAGAAGTTAAAAATACTGTAATTTCTTTATTTATAAAACAAAAACGAAAATCCTTCCATTTTTTGGTTGCTAAAAGCCTTAAAATTAATTGTATTTATTGAAATAATAAGAGTTTTGCGTGTATTTACGTATGGTAAAAAAACTCCATGAGATCTGTTTTTTTTGCTCGCGAATGAGTTTTGCAACTTTCAAAAGCATAATTTTTGTTTCAAAAAAGCCTTTAGCGACTTATTTATGGCATCTGGTTTCAATTTCTCTCACGAACGAACATATGTGAGATACTAAATGCAGCAAATCTCAAATACGTCCACTGGACCTAGTTCAGTGAAATTGTGCGCTTGGTTTCAGTAATCTATCTTCACTTTTTAAGTCATGTAAGTTATGAACCGATTTAATTCATTTAAAAATTCCTACAGTCACAACATGTGCTGATTCAAGATGCGATGAAGTGCTGAAAGAAATTGGCGACAAGGGCGCAGTTCGAGTTCGAGTAGGTGGATGGAACATGTAATGCCTCACGGGGTTACGTTATGAATAAAACATACATTATTCAGACAGATACGTGATTTATGGGGGATGATTGTGATAGTACTGGAAGGATGAGTGGAATATTGAAGACGATTTTTCCGCTCGATGTTTTATGGCTTAACAAAAATAAAAGGTTCTCAGTGGGGTGCTGAAAGAATCTTCGCGTCATATTTAGTATTGAGTTTTATGTTTTATTTATTTTTTATTGGACAATTTGTATAGCGCCGCTTTTGTGCGATATCACCTCAGGGGCGCTTTACAGTTACAAAAAAAATATATATTATAAAAAATAAAGTGAAACTAAGTTAAATAAAATGAAGTACAGAAACAGGTGGCACGAATATAGAAGACGGAGACTCTGCAGCAAGAATCCTAGGTGGTGGGGAAACTGTACCAGCTGCTGCAGCGATATAGCGCACCGCGTCCACCAACAGTGCCAGCACGAGGTTCGTCATCCGTCCAGGTATGTGTCTGCTGCTAATAGAGCGCAGACACAATATCCTCTCATACATACCAGACTTTGGCAGCACCGCTGTGACGTTCGGCAAGTCCATCATTCATCTCCATGTAATCTTGTTCCTGGTGATTATGTTAGTGGTGCAATGTGCCCGCAGTAAAAGACATATGATGCAGTATGATCATATCTTTCTTGTTTGCTTATATATATAAGCAAATATCCTCACTTATTCGAACGAGAATTAGACATTGTTCCGATCTTCTCACCTTCAAAAAAATTCTTTAAAATTTACGACTCCCAAGATTGTACATTCTGTTGTCTAGAAGTGGGAAATTTAGATCACATATGTTTTGTTTGCACCTATAATGTTAATTATGAAATTTTCCCATTTAAACAAAATTAATTTATATTTTCAGCTTCTCTCTCTCCATAATTTGAAATGAACAGAACACCCTTGGTGGGTGAATGTCAGAATCATTTGAAAAAAAAAAACAACTTATTGATGAATACTGATTAAGTTGATGAAGTAAGGAAAAATCAAGTGGTCTCATGAGACTTATAAGTTATTACTTTAGACTATAAAGTATGAACACACGATGTTTAATATTGACACAGTTTTGCGATCATTCCACATCCCAATGTCCCATTCAAATTGTGATTTTCTTCTGTTCCTTTCCCAAAAGTCTTATCTTGGAAGAAATAAAAATTGAAATAGAAAACCGACGCCAGTGTTCTTAATTTCTTACAAACACACATATGTCATTTGATTTATGATTCGAATTTTCGTTATAGTTTAGAATGTATGTTATTTCGCTGCTCGCATCAATAATCTCGTGAAAATTAAAGAGTGCAAATTCATCCCCAAGTTCAATATTGCGTCAGGTGAATTTTAAACAGAATTCTTATTGTAAAAATATAACATTAATGGTGATTATGTAAGGTACACCTTTAAACTATAACCGACCCATAGAATCTTCAAGAAACCAGCAGGACGCAAAAAAAAACCTACATCATCACCAGATAAAGGCGTCCTTTCTTCGTATTTCCTTGTGATAATAATTCGATCAATCGAGCTTCTTTTTTCATTTACATGTAATCCATTTAAGATGCCAATCGGGCATTAAACACATAGAATGAAGCAAGGACATGACATAGAACCAGAGGAAAATATTTTTTCTGCGTAAGATTAATGTACACAAAAAGGAGAGTTATACAAGACATCCAATCACCCGAATCCTACCAAAAGCACAGTTGAAAATATATTCTTCTAGTAAACCCTGAAATCTTCGCTATTAATCATGGCTTTCTCGGTCGTCTACGACTTTTTCCACCATCCACTACTGTATATCACAATGTTACTGTTAAAAAACTACATTGCATCCACTTTAATTCCGGTGCAGAGACATTCCTAGGGCGTCTCCGACTTTTTCCACCATTAAAACTACTCTTTAAACACTAACGGCATTAACCTTTCATTTACTGTGCTAAAAAAATCCACGCGTTCCGGTGCTGTGTAGTCAATACACATCTCACAACAAGCGATTTAATATCAGAAAATATGAATATTCATAGCTAATCAATATGTTTATTATATTTTATATCAAAAGTGATAATAATTGTAATTTAATTGCTGAAAACATGAAAAAACATGCAAGGGGTCCACATCTAACGACGGTCCGTGTCCGACTGGCTGGCGGCTGGCGGCTGGCACACACGCTATGCGGTCGTAGGTATCGCTGGTCTAAATCAAAATACAACTGCGGACGTGTGGATTTCTCATGTTCCCGCATAGCGAACTAAAGCGGGACATCAATAGCGTGTCATTTCCTCGCACACTCTTCGCGTAGCAGTGTCACACGGTTGATTGTAAAGGTGTATTTGTTCCCGGTTTTTAACAAAAATCTCTGATTTTTAATTGAATTTGAAAACTATGTAAAATATTTTTTGTTAATTCAGTGCATAAATGTATAATAAAGGAATACCTAAAATCTGAACCCAGAATTTATTATATTTATATAGTTATTAAAGTTATTAGAAGCAATGCGCAGTAAATACACACCACAGATATAACCATACACCATAGATTAATAAAAAAAAACCATAAAATTTTCAGCGATTTACTATTTTTCGCGTTTAGCGAGAACAAATATACGCTTAAGATTAATAAGAACTTTGCAATCATTCCATAGAATATTTCGGCTGTCGATCCATGGGTAATTTGGTTAAGTAATGTGAAATATTCCTGCGTAGTATTTCAATTTTTAATCACTCACATGGGAAGCTGATGGTGCAGACTACGTAAATCAAATAACACAATCATCACTCCCATGGTTGCCTGGATTGAGTCCCCCTTGATGGCCCTCTGGAGACGGGAGATGTTCAAATGTCCCCCATAAACGGATGTTTGCACAAATTTTTGTGTTTTCACTTTAATTCCGCTTTTTTTCCATGCCCATCTACGTATTGTTATTTTGTTTGATTTATTTTTCTTATTCTTTGTCAAATTTATTTTTGTTATTTTAAAATGTGAAATGTGTTGCATTGCACTACCCCTGCATACATTATGGAATAAACTCTTGTATTTTAAAATGCATTCACAAGGCCAAACTGCTGCCGTACGCGTTTTACATACCACCTTCCTGTTTGTAATGCTCTCGACTAGCAAGCTAGTGATCGCGGGTTCAAATCCTGGCGTGCGCAAGTAAATTTTATTTGATTAATTTGTGCATTTCACAATTTACTCATTTGAAATAAAATATAGTATATTTGTGGCACGCTCCTGAGTGGACGATACTCTCTGTTTCGCCCTGGTAGAAAATCACTATTCAGAATTGAACTGTCACTTTAAATGCCTTTGGCCGTGTTTGGTAACCATATCTGAATAGTGGACAAACCACACCATCCTATTCCCCATCCTTCTTCTCCCCACTACCCTCAGCCTTACAACACACGCCAGTTGGTGATGCCATAATCTCACTAGCTCCAGACAGATGGGAGCAGTTGGGACTCTTGTGCGGTTGATAAAACCGAATTATGCAAGAAAAAGCGTAATAGAATTTATGTACGTTCATTAAAATGAAAACGGAAAATTACATTTCTACCATTTTAGGTCTTTCAACTAATTAACCATCACACTGTTTCCCCAGAGGGACCGTCATTCAACTCGGTCTTGGCACACACTCTGCCTCGCTCGCATTCATACATCGTCTCATACATACTACTCTAATATTATTATGACTCTTTACATAGCCCGACTCAAATATCTGGTTCACTTGATCGTGGCATGTTTTCCTCGGGCGTCTCCGATTTCTTTTGCAATTCACACTTACGTCAAATATTTTCTTTACACTATTTTCTTCGTTCATTTGCTCCACATACCCAAATATATAAATACATTAGTTTGAAATTACTTCCGGTTCTCCACATTTCTCACACGATCGTACATGGTTTTACACATGTACGCCTCAGAGATTTCATATCTGCAGCATTCAATCTATTCTCATCTTTTCTCTGCCAGTTACATGCCATACATCATTTTAAGTACCAGCACTCCGCTGTGGACTGCCGGTTTTACTTCCTTGGAAATTTTTGTTATTAGTCTTTCATTAATGGGGTTACCTGCATTTACCCCTATTTAAATATCGCTATTAGACTTCCCATGTCTCGTAAACATACTTCACAAATATATAAGCTCATCCACCTACTCCAAGTATTCTTCATTCACAACTATATTGCTCACTGTTTTTGTACTCTCTCTTTCAAACACCGTGACTTCAGACTTACTCACATTCATCATTATTTCATTCTTAATTTATACTAGACACGAGAGACTTTAGTTCTTCCATACTGTTAAAAATCAGCCCCACATCATCAGCATGCAACAGGCAACATACTTTCAGATTACTCAATTTCGCGCCCAATCCCACCAGTTTTAATCAACATTGTTATAATATGCTCAAAATACCATGTCTTTAGGTACTTAACTTGTCTATCATATGTTATAAACTCTTCCATTTTGTCAGCCTAGCCAACAACGTGGTTTCATTCAGAGCCTATTTAATATCATATTATTAACAAACTTAAGTCAGTGAACTGAAAAAAATACGCTAATATTAGACAGAACAGGAGGCATATTTTTACCGTGGAAATCTTGAAACAAAAACCAAACTGCTTTGGTCCTTACGATTTCTTGGTAAGCAATTTAAAAAGAAACTGATACGTTATATTAGTGGAAAGTATCAATTTCCTTTTTTCATTTTAATTTATTTGTTGAACGAAAATACGATACTCTTGAATCAAATATATTTTTTGTCAATATTCATTACAGACTTATTTATAACACTGAAACAAATTTCACATATACAAATAAAATCGAATCGTCATCTGGGCAGTAAGATTAGGGTTCAATTTTGGAATCACACCAAAAAGGTGGCAGCCAATAAATAATTGAAGACAATAATTGGTTATTTTAAAATGTGATATCAAATGGTTAAAGGTGATGGAATGCAGATTACAGTTCAAGTAAAACTAGAGGATCTGGGTTCAAGTCCCAGTTGCGACTGTTGCCTTTTTGAGATGATGATATTATAACCTGCATTGATTAAATATTACAATGAGGATAGTAAGCTTCTACAAGCTAATCAACGGAACAAATTTTTAAACGGAAGCAATCTTTCCAAAATGCCTACCATTGATATGATTTGTGAAATTGTAAGTGACCAGCTCAGGCATGGAGGATCCATCGAAGCCAAAGTCAAGTTAATCTCTCTGAAGCTGGGGTACTGTGCAGGGCCTACAAATACTTTAATAGTACACAACTTATAACCTTTATTAAATTTAGTGCTACTTAATCTGTGAAGAATAAGGATGTAAATCTTAAATAAAAGATCCGATCACCTCTCACCCCAGGAGATAGGTGGAAACTTGAGTAGCGATCGGCTAACGTGGGAAATGCTCATCTCATACAGGACCCCACCGAGAGACAGCCTAGGTTCTCATTGCCTCGCAAAACCTGGTCCGCCTTAAATAGGTTAAGGTGCTCCCATAGCCGCTGTGTCCACACGATGCACAGATGGGGCCTTAAAGAGTCGGCGATGTGTGAATGTGGTGCGGTGCAGACCACTGAACATGTGGTCAACGAATGCCCGCTCCATTCATTCCCCGGCGGGATTTATGAGGTTCACATGGCGACGCCTGAGGCCCTAGACTGGATCGCAGACCTAGATGTCCCCCTCATACGAAAGAAGAAGAAGAATAAATGATCCATAAAAATAGAAAAAGTAATCTATATAACATTATAGCATGAGACCTAAAATTAATAAATAGAAATAATCCTCTAAGAAAATAAATAGTGGGTTGGTATTATTTTTATATTAAAGAAACCAGGCATGGTGAATTAATGTTAAGTTCAAAATTGTGGGTAATCAAACAATGATTTTAATGTTGAATATCATTACGAGATTATTCATTTGGGCGCCAGTTCCATATATTAAGGATGGAACAAAAATTATAGCAAACTAATTTTTAAAGTAAATCTAAAGGAATGAATGCACGATGGAAGAATCTCACGTATTCGTGTCGAACGCCAACCCGCGGAGCTCTTTCTTTCGAACGTCTGACTGCAAAACACCGCCACCAGAAAACTCAATCGTAGACCGTGTCATTCTGTCAGCCAACTCGGAACAGCTGTTCATCGGTAACCCTTGACTCTGTGCATAAAAATGCGGTCCGTTTCATAGAACTCTTGACTCTGTGCATAAACTTGCGGTCCGTTTGATAGAATCCTTGACTCTGTGCATAAATATGCGGTCCGTTTGATAGAACCCTTGATTTTGTGCATAAACATGCGGTCCTTTTGATAGAACCCTTGACTCCGTGCATAAAAATGCGGTCCGTTTGATAGAACCCTTGACTCTGTGCAAAAATATACAGTCGGTTTGATAGAACCCGTAACAGGCGGCCCGTTTGATAGATTCCCTTAACTTAACAAACGTATAGCAATATTTAGAGCACAGGCGTCGGGGAGGTATGCCGTCCTTGTTCTACCGGTATTACCGGTATTACGGAAGATGCTGCGAGGTAATAGTGTCATTAATTCATGAGGCACCAGTGCATAGTCGGGAAATACGCCATACGTACAAGGTTAACAGTTATCTGCGATTCCTTCTTGAGTTCCACAGCTCGGCGAAACGATTCGCCAGCCTCTGTGTTTCTTTCTTCCAAAAACATGAGTCTCTTCAAGACCCATTTTCAATCCTTCCTTTCCTCAAAAAGACCCTCCACACAGCATACACAAAGATGAAATAGGCCCCGAGGGAGATTGTTTTCCGCAGGGCCTCAGGGGCTAATCTACAGTGCTACTATAATTTAATAATTTTTCCCTGTTTCTACAAAGGCAGGCAAATTATATTGAAGTGGCATTTAATTGAATGTAAATCCCATGATAGTAATAATTAAAATAATCAACCTATAAAAAAAGTTGTTTTTACCATAATAAACGTATTTTAAAATGTCTTTTATAACTAAAACATATATTTTGATAAATTTGGTTTGACTGAGGATTGAACCTTCGTACCCCGAAACTGGAGTCGACCACCCTACCAAACTCGCCAAACGCCAATCAGGTAGGACTGAAGTTTATTTCTTATATTTACTGCTGAAATGTCAACCAATTTTAGAGAAATGCATAAAGTCCGCGTGTGTGTACGCGATTGCCACTAAAGGTTGATAGAATGCATTGTCATCGATAACAAGTCTATCTGCCGAGTTTCAATTGAATTTCGTTAAATGGTTTAATTTCTGTTTCTAAGGTTTGTATTTATTCATTACCGAAACAAAATTGAAATTCAAACAGCTGTATTTAAAAATAGAGAGCTCTCCCAATTTCATTACATCATCATATGTGTTGAAAAAATAGAGAGTTCTCCCAATTTCATCACATCATCATATCCGCTGAAAAAATAGAGAGCTCTCCCAATTTCATTACATCATCATATGTGTTGAAAAAATAGAGAGTTCTCCCAATTTCATCACATCATCATATCCGCTGAAAAAATAGAGAGCTCTCCCAATTTCATTAAATCATCATATGTGTTGAAAAAATAGAGAGTTCTCCCAATTTCATCACATCATCATATCCGCTGTAAAAATAGAGAGCTTCCCAATTTCATCACATCATCATATCCGCTGAAAAAATAGAGAGCTCTCCCAATTTAATCACATCATCATATGCGCTGAAAAATAGAGAGTTCTCCCAATTTCATCACATCATCATATCCGCTGAAAACTAGAGAGTTCTCCCAATTTCATCACATCATCATATCCGCTGAAAACTAGAGAGTTCTCCCAATTTCATCACATCATCATATCCGCTGAAAACTAGAGAGTTCTCCCAATTTCATCACATCATCATATCCGCTGAAAACTAGAGAGTTCTCCCAATTTCATCACATCATCATATCCTCTTAAAAAATCAATGAAAGTGTGTTGTGGGCTTGTCCATGCGCCTAAAGTAAGATCAAATATTCTTATTTCTGCTGAAATCAAACATTTTCAATTTTGTAAATTCTTTCTTGAACGGATAATCCAACTACCTTGACTTATCTGGGACCTGGAAGTAAAAAAAAAACTCCTGTAAAATTTGAGGAAACCATGTTTCTATCAAATCTGTGAAGATTAATGTAACCTAGGATATATAATTTATTCAGTGAAAATATCGAGCGACGTTCGTTATAATCTACGTGTTCAAAGATGGCGTTAGTTTAATTATTTTATTAAAACACGATTTTCGTTAGTTATGCTTTACAATATTATACGAAATATTTGTTTGCGCCCGTAAATACGCAATATAAATATGAATAAATAGTTCTGTCCAATTAAAAACACAATTCTTTCAAGAAAGGCATAAAATCCAATATTGTATCGGTGATTCATTCCAATATTTTATTTGTACGCTTTTCTGGAAAGAATCTGACTATTTACATGTATATTACGTATGTGCGGGCTCAAACAAATGATTTGTGTTACTATTTTATTAAAAAAATAATAATTAAATTAACATGATTTATTTGATCAACATAATTAATTTGATTTTCAAATATTGTCAGATTATTCCTAAACCCGGGAATGCTTGTCTTTCTTTATAAAAAAAACATGATTTATGAACGCGTACATTATAATATTTAAGGCGACACACGACTCTTTTAACTGGGGTTCACTCGAGGGTCACATTTGAATTTATTAATTAATTTGAATGAATTCACAACGATAATGTACATTTCAATATATAACATTATGTTAATATTAATATATAGGAAATAATTAAAATAAAACCAACGGAAAGATCAATTTCCTAGGCCTGCTAGGGCAAATTCGACCATAGGTCCGTCCATTATGCCGGGCCTTGAGCTGAATATTGTTTTACACGACTTTATCACTTAATTCGTTAAGATTCACACTATATTTTAGAGACTTGCAAAGGCATATTCAACCCTAGCTCTGCCCAACACAGGGTCGAGTATCGCAAACTTTGGTGGATTGCTTCATCACTTACATCGTTAAGACTCCAGCGTTATTTAATTGTCTCTTAAACGCCGAGCCGACACGAGTACAATCCCATTTTTCGTATCTTTCGTATAAAAATGTGTGGCTACCTATAGTTTAAACAGAACCCCAAGCTGACGTATGGATGCAATTAGCCAGAAAACGAGGTTTTAATTAATATTGATTCATAATAACGACTTATTATTCTTTCCTTTCATTTATTCCCGAAACTCGGTGATTATAGGAAATAATATGTCTGACCTAATTAATTGTTCGTCGGTCGTTAGTAATATTTTCCCTACACGCTTGTTCTTTTTCGTAATTGATATTTAATCGGTGATTTATCAGATCTGTATAATCTATTCATTAATACGATTGGTATTGTAAGTGTACCAATTAATCACGGAGAAAAGGGATCAACCTAAAGAATAACCTTACGATGTTATTATGCTAACAAACATACTTTTTTGGCAATTCGACTATTGGCAGAAAGTTAGCAGTTCGACTATTAGTAGAGAGTTAGCAATTAGACTATTGGCATACAGTTGGTGGTTAGACTATTATGCAGAGGGTTCTGAATTCTTAACAGAGAACAGTTAGACTATTAGCAGACAGTTAGCAGTTCAACTATCGACAGCAGTTTAAATATTAGGAGACAGTTAGCAGGTATTTATTTAATTTTAATTTTAACGACCATGTAAAACATTATTTATACACAATATTATGGTGAATTTTTAATTCTATTTCTTTTCTTCTTCACTTGTGTAGCCTCTCTGAGGTGGCCTAAAGTTTTTTCGTTGATCCTTTTCAGCCAGATTTTTAATCATGATTTGTATTCATTAGTCTTTATATTAATTATGTTTTTTTGGGGAAGGTCGTTGTTGCAAAATAATTGTAGTTTCGTGGTCCAAATGTGGTTTTATGACTTGGAATTTTTTTTTAAATTTCATTTTGATTGAATAGAATTTTTATGTTATTTTTAATAATAAATTTACAGTTGATTCGGTCTAGTAGAGGATTCCACATCATAGTTTCAATAGTATATTTTTGTTGTATATTTGATTATGTCACAACTACTGAACTTTTTAAATCCAAAGCGTTCTTACTATATTTTCACTGTGATCTTTATGATTCCTTTTCGAATTGTATTCAGGTTATGGCTAAAATTCCACATTCGATTCGAGAATGACATATAATGCGCATAAAACTAGTTCATATCCTTTTTATTACAAGATTTTTTAAATGTTTAATGAAATGAATAAGGCTTGTGAGAGTTTACGTAATACCTTTGATGTGTAGGTCCTACCCAAGATTTTAATCAATTACTACTCAGAGATATTTTATGTTTTGTGATTTTTTTGCAAGCATAGAGTAAGTACACAGTTGACATTTGTCACATGAGAACGGGTCGCTTCTACGATTCGTTCTTAAGTTCAACAGCTCGGCTGTGGAACGAACTGCCGGCCTCTGTGTTTCCTCCCTCCTACAACATGGGACTCTTCAAGACCCATGTTCACTCCTTCCTTTCCACAAAAAGACCCTCCACACAGCATCCCCAAAGATGACATAGGCCCTGAGGGAAATTATTTTCTTTAGGGCCTCCTGTGTGGAGTTAATATAAAAAAAATATAAAGAAAAGCAGTTAGACTATTAGCACACAGTTAGAAGTTCGAACATTATTATCTGTTGGAGTATTGGATCGTTAGCTTGGAGTATGCTGCGAGGCCAAAGGTGGTAAGGAAGGGAAGGGAATTGGGAAGAGGAAAGAGGAAAGAGAGGAATTACCTGGTTGATGTGCTGATCAAATACGGTTAAAGCCGTTTCAAGAAACGTATCGATTTTGAATCTCAAATTCTGATGTCTATCACTGCATTGAATTTGAAGACATTCTTCGAAGACCTGTTGCGTTAGTATAAAATATAATCATTTGAGGTATTTATTGTAATGAACCTAGGTCGGAGATTATCTTCAATTCTAAAGGTACTAATCCGAGATCCCCGAGGTACAAACCGCAGCGGCAGACCGGAAACTCAATACGAGACACGGTTATAATAATATTAATATAACAGACAAAGACATCTAGTACAATATATTAGGAAGTAAAAGCTTATACGACGGTTAAGGCACGATTCCGAGGTCAGCGGCAGACTGCAAACCGCAACGGCAGACCGCAGACTTAATACAAAATGTTATTGTTATAAACAATAATTTTAGTTATAGTTTTAATATTACGATAAAAATAATTATTATTATTCCTACTCATAATATAACATTTATCAGTATGTTTGCTGTCTGCTGCTGCGGTTTGCAGTCTGCCTTAATCATCGTACCAGCTTGTACGTTAAAATATCAATATCCTAGCGCACACATGTTTTAAGAGCCGTGTTAAGAAAAAACAATTACGAGTTTGGTACAGCATTTATTAGGATGTCTTTTTAAATAGACGTCTCAGGGGAAATTTATAGATATTATTTATTTCATTAAGAATGGATAAAAAGCGAATATTCTCTTTAATTTAGTTGCTTTACATCTTATAATTAACAAATTATTATATGTAATAATTATTAGCTTGTAACACAAATATAAATTATAAAAAATAAATGTAGCCGACGGGAATCGAACCCACACCTTCTGATTGCCGGTCAGGTGCACGGAACCACTGTGCTACGTCGGCTCATTTTTAACAGCCAAATATTTCAATAAATACTAGCATTTCATTAAAAAATTATTTCTTTTTGATTATTTTACTTTTTTCCACCTGAAAACAACCAACTTTATTTTTTGTAGGAAAGGTATTATTAAATACTTAATATCTCACTAGGTGGCTACGAGATATTATATTTTATCTTCATTTAATTGTGAAATTTTATTATTTTTTTTCTAAAGGTAAAGACAAAGTTTTATGCAAAGCACAAAGGATAAAAAAAATTGTCATAAGTAATAATTATTAGCTTGAAACACAAATATAAATTTAAAAAATCTTCCGAGAAAAAATAAATGCCGCCGACGGTAATTGAACCCGCACCTTCTGATTGCCGGTCATGTTCACTTATAATTATATATAGTGTTTTCTTACAAATTGAATTTTTTAAATTTTAAAAACTTAACACAACACGTATATGCGATAGGACATCGACATATCATACTAAATATCATTGCCTGTATTTTATTGTACCATTAAACAAAACCTTAAACATAATATTTACAATGATTCCCTAAACAAGCTGTTTGCGGGAATGATCTTATGTAAATGAACAGCGAGAGGATATTATTTTAATAGGAGTGTGGGTGCGACTTACATGAATTTATTACCTATTTGTTTATGGCAGCGTAATAGCACTTTTAATGGCTGTGTTCAACTGAAAATTTACATCGCTTAAAATTTTGTTACGCCTTCTTTACTTCTTTATTAGAAAATCGGTTGAAAATAATAGTATTTGGGGATCTGGTTAGGTGGCACCAAATAAAAGAGGTCTTGAAGGTCACAGTGTTTATTTGAGTCAGGTAGCCATGATGAGAGATGACTTAGGACCGATGTTGAATTTTCCGGATGCAGGTGGTGAAGTGCTGGTCAAGCGCGGGTCAGTGAGTCGACGCCACTGCTGGTGACCGGACTCGTTGACTGTCAGGAACTGGCGAAGAACGTGGGTCTTCAGGTACTCCAGTGCTGACGGGAAAGCCGAAGGTGCGGTGGACCTTGTAGGCGGTTGTACGGGAGGTGCGTAGACCAGGGAGGGTGCTTCGTGGTCTAGGTGCATGCTGGTCCGGATGTAGCGCTGGTCAGATGCGCTGGAACCAGGGCGCTATGACCCGGTGTAGCGCTGGCCAAATACGGTGGCCGGGGCCAAGGCGCTATGATGATATCCCGATGGAGTCCATGGTTGAATCCGAATGTCGTCCTAACGCGCGGGTAAGAGGAGTGACAGAATGTGGTTTCAAATATAACATGACAATCAATTCACGATTTTAGGCATATTAAGGTAAGTTTTTAAAAATATCTTGATCGATCGCTTCATAACATATGGGCTAAGCGTTAATATCTAGGTGAAATCATTGGTTTTAAAGCGTAATTAAAAGTTGTTTATTTATTAATATTTTGAGGAATAATATTAATTAAATCGAATGGCCAAATCGTAAACCGAACACCCATCGCTCGAGTGGTTTAAATAATTCTTGTGACTTCCCGTCCTTCCTTGTGACTAACTGATATATTACTATTCTTTAGAATTATTATCTTAACGAATGTTCAGTTAAGGATTGTTGTCAACGGAAGTGGTGCCCTCTCTTATTTTCAAAATTAAACGTTGAAGTTTTCAAACCGCAGGATTTTTATTTGCTAGCAAGTATTAACCTGGCTAACATAAACGTTATTTCTGTACAACTCCACGCAATATTCCTCATTTTAACAACATAATATCTACAGGCCACAATTTGACATTTATTTGTTTCATCCACACATTTTCCTTCCCCTATCGGTTAACGTCCCTTACTTTCATTACTGCCTTCATTTGTCAGCGGTATTTATAGCGTGCAGTTGTTATCGGGGGCGTGTGACATACTGCCTGATATAACCAACCCTTCCCTGTCAGTTGGATTAATGAAGAGTTTAAATTACTCCTTTTTTCAATCTATGGTTAGGGTTTTGTTATTACCCCAATGAGTTTTTTTGCACAAATGACAGTGAAAATACTTTATGTTATCACGATTGATTTTCCGCAAAGATTGTTATTGATTGCGCATCCACTGTTCGCAGAACTACTAATATTGATTACTCTGATTTGACAGCTCGTAGTGGGAACCACGAAAATGCACATTTTGAACCGGAACTGGAAGGTAACAAACACATTTAAAGACAGATAAAATGCCAGATGGTCGTGTTAAAACAGGACTTTTAGTGAATGATAGTAGCTACACTCACTTCAATGAGTTTTTTTAAGTTAAGTTTAAGGATGCAAAGGGTGAAGACGAAAGGATGTTCAAATGAGACTGTACATAATATAATACGGGGAGGAGAGACGCGGAGATAAATCTTTACGTCTTTACTACGAGGGCGTGAGAGGGTGCGCCACGAGGAAGAAATAAAATATCAAGATTGGAATTGGTAATGTAAAGCGGTTTCTTTGATTGAATTTCAAAATTAAATTAAAAAATAACACTTCCAATTTCACTCTTCACGACCCTTGAAACCCGTTGAAATTTCGCAAGAAGGCGACGATTAAAAAATAATCATTTTGCTTGGTTAAAATTCATTGGAGGTTTTAACCAAATGTTCGTCATTAAAATCCTGTGGAATCTCGCAACGATTTACCAGAAATTTTCATAGAATTGAACACAATCTTGTTCTATCAGATCGGTTTTGGTAGATCTTTGAAATTATCAATTCCTTGAAAATCTGCTGTTAAATATTTTTTCCAGATAACCAGTAGATTTGATCGATTACAACATAATAATTTAATAACATTATCACTTGAAAATACATAAAAGGATAATTTTGTGGGATTTTAAAACCTTGCAGTTTTTTATACATGAAAAATGAACCTACTAATACAATACCTATAAGAATATATAGTGTAGCAATCAATATTCTTCTTTGTATATAGTATCTCTGGCCGACAGGTGGCGTAAAATTGATTTTTATACAAATCTACAGTTTTATTTAGAGATATTCTAAATTTGTTTTGGAAACATCAAAGCAGAAAGGTCACTATTTACACGTGATTTAAAAAAAATCCACCCCATCCTCTTTTCCCACAACTTAAGCTTAATTTTGATATTTCTTGATGAAAAAATGCGCACTATAGTTCAACACAAGAGGAAAATTATTGCCTAAATCTGATTTCGAAAAGCTCTATAAAGCCCTGCCGGAACAGCTAGTAACATAAGTAATTAGTAAAAATACGGATTTTGGTTGTGCCTCTGACTTCAACCCCCAACAAAACCAAAGTTAACACAATTTAGTTAGCATGCATGGATATTTATTTACTTAATTTATTGCATCTCACTATACAAAAATCAACCTGACTAGGACAAAGCCTGTATCGGGGTTAACAATTTACATTTGAGTGAAGCAAACATAGAGAAATCACAAACATAAAGTAATACAATATTCAAAAATATTTCTAAAACAGAAAAAAATATGTATTTGATGAGTTGATGGGTAATTTGACAGTTTTTGTAACAATATCATTCACTCAACAACAGTAAACTAAACCAGTCACGAATTATTTCTGTCCACAAAATATTTAAAATAAAACTTAATACACTATTCCTGTGCCATCGTGTTCCAGTGTAAAAGTCGTGAATCTGTTCATTTCTTTGTGTCCTCAACAATAAAATAAAAGCCTGAAGTTTTAATAACAAATAATAATAACTTTACTTAAATTCAATATTTAATATTATTGTTGCACCAAAGGCAGGTAACCTGCATTTCCGCACGCCTTGTGACCGTAGTAGTTACTGATACCTACTCATTACTACTTGTAAGTGAACTTGATTCCAGACAGTAATCAGGGGAGTTCAACCTACTATTTATTTTTAATTTTTATTAACCTAAATCCGAACTCATCATGGATGCGCAGACATACATATCCCTTGCACAAGATGCCATCAATGCACTAACAAGTATTGTGATGGATCCCAATAACAAATTTACCAAGGAGCATATTGCCAAAATAATGCCCAAAACTAATAATATCCTAGGGTCCATAGGCCAAATGGCTGCAAGAATGGCTACCCTAGAAGGTGAATTGTCAGTGTACAAAAATATTCCTTCTGCTGTTACCACTACTAATTTGCAAACAAATAACATCTGCGATATTATTGCTGAGATGAATGATCAAAATTTAAGGGAAAAAAATATTATAATATGTAACCTCCCCGAAAGCAAAGCAATAACCCAGACTGATATTATGAAAGACGACACTACCAGCATAAAAAAAATCATTTTCGACCTGGACAACTCTACCAATTCTCTTGACCTGAAAGTTTACAGAATCGGGAAAAGGGATACTAATAAACCGAGGGGTGTAAAAGTCGAGTTCCCTGAGTCTAAATGGCCGAAAATCTTACTCGGTAAAAAACACTCGCTGAAGAATAACATCCGCATGTACCCTGATCAATCAGTTGCTCAAAGGAACTATCTAAATAATTTGCGAATCGAACTAAAAAATAGGCAATCATCGGGTGAGCAAGACATTACAATCAAGTACATTAATAATCACCCAACAATTGTAAAATTAAATCCAAAAAACTGACCCACAAACTAATAATATATTATCAAAATGTAAGAGGACTGAGAACGAAACTTCAAGAACTAAAATGTACATTACCAACGATGAATTACGAAATTTATGCTCTTACTGAAACATGGCTAAATGCTGGCATAAACGATCAAGAACTGGGATTTTTAGATCATTTCATTTACAGAAACGACAGATGTCAAAGTTCCAGCAATAAAACAAGAGGTGGCGGCGTACTATTGTCAGTATCAACCAAACTGAATTCGAAGAAACTGAAATGCCTTCACAAACATCTTGAACAAGTGTTTGTAATGGTTTCCTTAAAAAATGAAAAACTTATAATCGGTTGCACATATATACCACCATCCTCCGGCCTGCAAACATATAAGGAGCACCACCTTGAAGTTGAAACTATGCGAAGAAAATTTCCTGATGCTACATTTATTCTGATGGGTGACTACAACCTCCCAAATATTGTATGGGACATTGAGAACATCGCGTCCTCGAGTCCGGACAACATCAATCATGGCTCCCATGAAATTATAGAAATGTCGAACTTTTTAAATCTGCATCAGAAAAACCATGTGTACAACATCAATTCTCGTCTTCTCGATCTTGTCTTTACAAATTCTTCTAATGTTAATGTGTATGCCTCTGATGAAATGATTCTTCCATTCGATAAATACCACCCCCCTCTAATAATCAATTACCTCAATACTTATGTTAAGGTAATTGACCCCACGATTGTCAAGCGTAATTTTGACAAAGCAGATTACCCAAAGATTATAGAATTTTTATCTACTTATAATTGGACTTATGATCTCACTTGTAAAAGCTCAAATTTAAATGAGGCCTTAGAATACTTTTACAATGTAATTTATCAAGCAATCGATAGATTTGTACCCCTACAAAAATATTACACTTCTAAATTCCCTAAATGGTTCGATTCTGAACTAATTAATCTAACGTACGATAAAAAAATTGCCCACAAACGTTATAAAATAAATAGAACGCTAGATAATTATATCGCATTCTCCATTCTGCGTAAAGATTGTACTAGGCAATCGAAAGTATGTTTCAAGAAATACACCAACAATGTTGAAAATTCTATTTTAACAAATATTAATAAATTTTGGAATTACGCTAACTCCTCTCGGAAAAATAACTCTAACTTTCCCGGTACAATGTTTTATGGGAAAAAAGTGGGTCATGACAAAAACGATATTGTAAATTTATTTGCAGATTTCTTCAAGAGTGTATATGTTGAAGACAATGACAACACATTATCTGATAAACCCCAATTTACCGAAAGCTCACTCAACTTGCATAACATCCATGTGGTAGTAGATGATGTTGTGACTTTTATCAAACAGCTGGATACCAGGTCGAATTCGGGGCCAGATATGATTCCCTCAATATTACTTAAAAACTGTATTCATGTTCTAGCTCTTCCTATTACTATAATTTTCAATTTATCCTTATCTACAGGTTGTTTTCCTGAAATTTGGAAAAGTAGCTTTATAACACCTATTTTTAAAAAAGGAGATAAATGTCAAATTGAAAATTAAAGACCCATATGTATTATGTCATCACTACCTAAACTTTTAGAAAAGATTATATTAAGTAAAATCATGCATCAAATTAAACCAATTATATCAACATTTCAACATGGTTTTATGCCAGACAGATCTACGTCATCTAACTTATTGCTTTACGAAAATTTTATTTCTAATGCACTGTCCAAGGGTCTTCAAGTTGATACAATTTATACTGACTTTAGCAAAGCCTTTGATACTGTTTCTCATCGCATTTTAATGGAAAAATTAGAACACTTGGGAATAAGCGGCAACTTTCTCGAATGGCTTAGAAGTTACTTATCATACAGAAAATTATCTGTAAAAATTACCTCCACAACTTCTTACACTTTTTTTGCCTTAAGTGGGGTCCCCCAAGGTTCCCACCTAGGACCAATTCTTTTCCTACTATTTATTAATGACATTTCACTAATTTTCGATAATATTCACTTTCTTCTATTCGCCGATGATCTAAAGATGTTTAAATCGATCGGTAATTCTTCTGATTGTTTAACTCTACAAATGAACTTAAATAAACTTTATGAATGGTGCATCGTAAACAAATTACATCTTAATATCAACAAATGCCAAACGATCAGTTTCCATAGATCTAAAACCCCTTTATTATTCGACTACTCAATTAACAATGCCAATCTAAAAAGAGTTTTTGAATTCAATGACCTTGGAGTTATCTTTGACTCCAAATTACGCTTCTTGAATCACATTAATAGCATTACCAGTAAAGGATTACAAATGCTTGGATTTATTCTCAGAATCGCTAAAGACTTTAATAACATAAAAACTATAAAATTACTGTACACGTCTCTGGTTAGAAGTCAGGTTGAATACAATGCAACCATTTGGTGTCCTCATTTCAACTCTCATTGTTTACAAATTTAAAAAAATTCAAAATAAATTTTTACGTTTTATTAATTTCAAAATTGGTATTCCTATTATTGAAATCAATTATGTCAATTTACGCAGTAAACTTAACTTATTGAAATTATCTGAAAGGCGAAAAATATTTGATCTTCTTTTATTATGTAAAATTGTGCATTCAAGGTTAGACTGCCCTGACACTATAAACTTGCTATCTTTACACATACCTCCAAAATATACTAGACGGAATATTTTATTCTACAACAATAACTTCGCCACGAATTCTGTGTTAGAAAGAATACATAGGTTGGGCAATGAACTAAGTGATGTCGCTGACATATTTAATTTAAACTTTAATACATTTAAAGCCAAATTAGTCTACCACTTTTTAAATGTAATTAATGTATAAGAAATCATTATATTATATTTTTTTTTTTTTTTTTTGTATTTCTTTGGCATTCACTATGTAACAATTTCTAGACATTTTTTGTTTTTAATGAGTTTTATTAATTCACAATGTACATTTGTTACGTATAAATTTTTATAAAATTAGCGACCGGTTTCGACACGTCCGTGTCATTAACTAGCTATTTTAAAACTAAATTTTTAAGTGCAGAAATATGGGGTTTTATTTAGTTTGGTTCTTTGGTGGGAGGGGATTTGAGGGAGGGGGAGGGGGTTGAGAGGGAAGTGGAGGGAGGAGTCAAAATAACGGGGAACATTGTCAATAGAGGTGATTTGCAAGGTGCTATTATTTTATTTACTATATTAATGCTTGAATTAATTTTTTTGTTGATTTCTAATGTTTCTAATGCGCACAAATTAAAATATTTATTAACGTTAGAATGTTTAAACTTAGTTTTATCCCGGTTGAAGCTATGGCCTGTCTCTATCAAATGATTAGCGAACTCGGAGAAATTATTATTTTTTAAACATAGTTCGTGTTCCCTAATTCTGGTTTTGAAATTTCTTGTAGTCATACCTACATACTGGGAGTTACAATCATTACACTCTAAAGTGTAATGATTGTAACTATACACTTTAGATATACACTTATACACTTTACTATACACTTTACACTTTACACTTACACTTTACACTACTTTACACTTACACTTTACACTTTACACTTACACTTACTATACACTTTAAACTTTACACTTTACACTATACACTTTAGATATACAGGGATATACACTTTAGAGTGTAATGATTGTAACTCCCAGTATGTAGGTATGACTACAAGAAATTTCAAAACCAGAATTAGGGAACACGAACTATGTTTAAAAAATAATAATTTCTCCGAGTTCGCTAATCATTTGATAGAGACAGGCCATAGCTTCAACCGGGATAAAACTAAGGACGAGTTGTTTCGGAGAATTTGAACAATTCATCAAATTTCAATGTTCATTTTCGGGTTCTGTGAAAGACTTATTCAAGTTCTGTTTTTATATCATTGTAGGCTAGTTGCTTGACAAAACTGAAATAAAAACAGAACTTGAAAAAATCTTTCACAGATGTTGAAAATGAACGTTGAAATTTGATGAATTGTTCAGATTCTCCGAAACAACCCGTCCTAAGTTTAAACATTCTAACGTGAATAAATATTTTAATTTGTGCGCATTAGAAACATTAGAAATCAACAAAAAAATTAATTCAAGCATTAATATAGTAAATAAAATAATAGCACCTTGCAAATCACCTCTATTGACAATGTTCCCCGTTATTTTGACTCCTCCCTCCACTTCCCTCTCAACCCCCTCCCCCTCCCTCAAATCCCCTCCCACCAAAGAACCAAACTAAATAAAACCCCATATTTCTGCACTTAAAAATTTAGTTTTAAAATAGCTAGTTAATGACACGGACGTGTCGAAACCGGTCGCTAATTTTATAAAAATTTATACGTAACAAATGTACATTGTGAATTAATAAAACTCATTAAAAACAAAAAAATTATATTTTATTTCGATTTTCTATTGTTTGTTTTATACTGTTGCTAAAAATGAAATTTGTAATTTTTATGTACTTAAAAGCCCAATAGGGCGTCAATAAATAAATAAATAAATAAATATTTGAACCATAACTACTTATTAATCATTTTTCAATCAGAAATAAGTAGATAATAAAAAAAACAAATAGGATGATAATTAGTTTTTAGCAAATGGGACCAATATGAAATATTATTATTTAAGAAAGGACAAGGATAAAAAAATATTAAGATAATCATCTGTCAATACAAACTTCATTTTTTTTAAAATTTAACTAAGGAATTTTTAGACTTAATATGATTTGGAAGAATATTAAACATAAGTGGTACCTGCTATAAATAGTTTCTTTGATCAAAAGAAGTTTTAGTATGTACCGCCACAAAGCTCATTGTAGAGCCAATTCTAGTTGCACGCGTTTGTTGTGTTGTTTCAGCAAATTTAATATTGATCGACAAAGAATTTGAGCTGTTTATATATAGTTCTACCAAATAGATTATTGTTCTCAACTTCACGGAATATAGTGACAAGAAGGCTATAACAATATACCTCAGTAATAGTAACAATTAAGGTGAGCATGGGTTCTATTTTTATTTTAATACAAATTTTACCATAAATTACTGTTCCACTGAATTATTATGGACGCGTTTGCAAAAGCCCATATGAGCATATAAGGTATGAATAAATATTAAATTTTTTAAACACTTGCATTAATTATCATCGATTTCTGCAATGCATTGTTCTCTTTTCATCTTAACTGCATCAGTACACTTCATGTATTATTATTTTCTTTCCACAATTTTAAATTCCATTTACTGCATTGCGAGGGCTTAGGATCAAAGCGGCCTAACTACAAAAACTGTTGTTTAGAGTTTTGGTTTCAGTAATGTCACAATCATGTTATTTGTGACATGAAGCTTTATCTCGTATATACAGCCGTTTAAGATATACAGTTGGGTGTATCAGTTGGGAATATGAGCATTTAAATCTTCATTTGCCTTTATCTCAAAACAACGATTTGTAGATAGACCCCTGTGATCCTAAATCCCCGAATTTGTGTCTATATAATTTTATGATGTTGGTACTTTATTTGCTATTAATCCAGGGTAGCTTCTGTGCCGGTGGAATTGGAGCGCTCTGCCTAGAAGCCAAGGAGCCAAGGAAGCCCTCAAGACGATAATAATAATACCTACTTCCTAGCACGGTGCCCTTGAAGATTTTACTAGTTACCGTTTACCGTTTGGCTCAGAGCCGGCCCCCTACTTCCCTAATATGTATACAATACTGCCGTCATAAGCGAAAACACAATATCCTCATTGAGAATCTCAAGGACGATGCTGTGTTTTTTACGAAGCTTAATGCTAAATCACTATTATGATTAATATTTATAACGAATTGGTGTACATTATGAATACCAAAAAATATACTTTAGATAAATTAAAGATTTTCCTATCGTTTCGCTTGAGTAGAATACAAATAAAAATATAAATTACTCAGTAAAAAATATAAATGTAAGTTACTAAAAGAAATATTTTTTCAATAGAATTGTGTGAACGCGTAAAGGAAACAACTTTAAAAAATACAGTATTATAGCTAAGATTATCTATGACAGTTTCACATAATTAACTTTTTTGCTTTCTTATAAAATTACTTACAAAATGAATTAAAACCAGTTTTGTGCTTGAAATCGAACGTTTCTAGACTCCGTTTGTCAAGCGATTTTAATGCCTATTACCTGCAATATAAGGTATACCGAGAATATACACATTTTTGGCTTGTAGCTTCCTTTTAAGGCATAATAACAATTTTTCTTATACAAGCGAACACCTCAACACAGGTTCTCCTGGTTGTATAAAACAGGTTGTATCAAACACGACTAATAATAACCTATACAGATAAAGAATATTTTTTGTATAAATAAATTATTATATAAACCCTACACTGAGAAAACTAACTGACATAAAATATTTCTAATTTATTTGGGATCAAATAAATTAGCAATATTTTATTAGCAAGATAAAAACGGGACGGCAGGCCTTGAATTCAGGCAATGAATTGACAGGTTTATTAACAAATTATCAGTAAAACGCCAATACGTCATCGTCATGGCGATATCGGAATATGTGTTCATTAAAATTCTTATATTATCGCATTTCGTCGTTGTGTATTATTGAAAAAAAAACGCAGGTGCATAAACACGTGTTTCGATATATTATGAATGTAACAAAATTTTGTTAGAAAAGGGCATGCCATCCCGCTTTTAATAAGATATTAATAATTCATTTATTTTCATTTTACTCCGTGTGTGTAAGTAAATAGAAATAAATAAAAAAATAAATGAATACACCATTATTAAAAAGGTGAATGTACTTTGTGAACACCCTTCACAACGCGACGCTAGATGCTACCACCACACCAACACTTTGACACACTTTCATCCACTACAATTCCACCCTTAGTCGCTCCGCGCGTTCCTACCAGAGCGGTTCTACGTCGCGTCATTGTACCACCCCTCTAGATTTACGTATCGTATTTTGCTCTAAATTTGGACTTGAAAAACTCTCCGGCTAAGTTCGAATCTTGGCTCTTATTTTCAAATCAATGGACCAGACAGAAGAATGTTCGCCGATTGGTTTTTAGATTTATGAAGGTGACACATCTGAAATTATGATCTGGTTTTTTCAGTGAAGTTTGTGAGAAGTTGACTACTTGACTAAGCGACATCCGAGGCGGAAAATCACTCATGTAAGTAATTGATAAGATATAAATAAACTGAGCGTTTTTGTGGCTTGTATTTTTGAAGATTTTGCGAAAAACAACTAACTTTGTGACGAACTTTATTGAGCGTCGAAGGTAATTTTTTCACAATCCAATGAAAAAATGTTTGGTGCTACTCATTTTTGTTAGTGTAATTATGAAAATCATTTGATCACTTAAATAATATTAAAAAATTGTACTCTTTTTCGTAGCTTGCATTTTTATAAGATTACTATCGCAGACCTGTGAAAAATCACGGGACAGTCCGAATTTTTGATTCTTGACAATATAATTCTAATTTTTGAAATATTTTTTTATGGATTCCCAAGGTAAATTGGCCGAATTCCGCCGCTGCACGCTCAGTACCCAAAAAACTCTAATCGTGCAACCGAATTATTTGAAGAATTAACTATTCATGGCTGGTATATAAAATATGTTTTTTATCAATAAAAGTTAAAATTTCACGCGCGTGTACCATGTTTTTTTTCTTATTTATATCAACTGAAGTTTGTCGTCAGTTGAAGTATGAAGTTTGAGAAATACGTATAAATTAATAACCCAAACTAAGAACCTAATAACCTTTTTTGTGTGTGTTTTTCCATCTCTCCGACGTAAATATTGGTTTCTTGTAGTAAGCTTGCAGAGGAATTCGTAACTTAACCCTTCACAGAACCAGATTTCACATAAGACACACAGCACATACAACCGAAATTAGTATGCATGTTCGATTCGAAAAATAAAAGACTTTTGAATTGTACGATTATTTAAGTTAATACAATTGAAATATTACCAATAAAATATGTTTCCTTTGATCCTTTTAATGATTGTATTTGAACGTGGACAGAACATGAAAGCAACAACTGTTCAACACTTTTGTTAATATATTTTATTGATCTGATAGTTAACCAACATATTTAGGTAGGTATATACTGGTTCAGGTCAAATTTCCATTTATTACTATTATTATAAGTATCTCCCCTGATAAAAGTAGATGTTTCTAATAGCATTTAATATTATTATAAGTATCTCGACCGATATAAGTAGATATTTCTTGTAGTACCTAATATTATTATAAGTACCTCCCCCGATATAAGTAGATGGTTCATGTAGTACCCAATATTATTATAAGTACCTCCCCCGATATAAGTAGATGTTTCTTATAGTACCTAATATTATTATAAGTACCTCCCCCGATATAAATAGATATTTCTTGTAGTACCTAATATTATTATAAGAACCTCCCCCGATATAAGTAGATGTTTCTTATAGTACCTAATTATGTTAAAAAGGAGTGTTATTTAGATAATTTGTACGCGTCAAAAACATTGTTATTTTTTATCCAATTCCTTTTAGCATATTAATAGTGTTGCTTGTTTGCAGCAAATAATTCATTTGGTTAATCCTGGTATCCTGTATTATATAATATCCTGATATTATCTTCCATTCTAGTTACTAACCGGTAATTACACTAATTACTTCGTTTCCACAAAACATTGACCGTAACCTCCGACCAATCTGTTTCTAAACCAGCTGTTTTCCTTCAATACTCCCTTTGTCAAAACCGTCGCCTTTGGTTTATTGAGTATTTAATTGCACAGCAGAACTTGTTTAGTAATAAACTGTTTTTTTTTTAATAAATTTATTTAATGGTAAACTAATGTTTACATTAACGTTGTCGGACGGTTTTTCAATTTGTATTAGTGTTTCTGACTAACAATTATAGATTATAATAATTGGTTATCGTTAATAATGTATGTATTCCTCATTGCCAAGAACACTTATGAAGGGAAATAATTATACCGAGTCAGAGAACATCTGCAATTCATCGCTTAAAATATACAATGTACCCAGATGAATTCCTTAAATTCTCGATCCCTTTTTGTTTCTCATTGTTCAAAACCCTGATGATTTCGCAATTTTCCAACTCTATTGAGAAAATGAAAAAGTCGCTGACTAAATGATTTAATCTGTTACGTCACTTTAAACATATTATGTGATTGTAAAACTATCACATAGACTGTTATATATTCGCGCGTTTGATATACACGGTGTCCGGACACTCGTGGTATAATCAGAAAACTGGTGAATGTTCAAAATCAACATAAAATTTGGGGTCGATTTTAATGTATAACTTTTTTGATTAGAGCATTCGTAGTCGAGTAAATCGAGTACTAAATTGGAATTTTTTGAGTCAAATTAAAAAAAAAATCGCTCGCTGGGGGGTTAATATCAGCTGTTTAATGTATTTTAAAGTGCGTCAAAGCACAGATATATCTTCAAGGATATGTTGGACTACTTTAATATTATACAACAATTGCAACACTGGCTCGCGGAGAATATGTCGATCACCACAAGTGCCGCCGATGATGACGAAGCAGAAAGCAATAGCGTTTGCCACCACTAGTCGCACTACCTCTTTACCATCGTTTCAATTAAAGAGAAATTATCGTGTAACCACTGGAGTTTTAATCAATATCTACTCAAATCTGCTGAACACTAATTTACGGAACTGGAAGGCACCGTAAATCACAGGGACCTTTTAATCAACTTGTTGGTAACTACAGAGGTCCCACATTAGTAACAAGCCCTTCATACAGGTTTTTTAAACGTTTAGTTCCAGAAAAAAATGAAAAACGTTAAAAAAAATCGATCTATATATGTGGTATTGATTCGACAGTTTACCGCTTCTACTACGAGTTTCTGAACACCGTGTACAACTTTATGCGTTACAATAAATATGTGAAAATCTGTTTTCTTTATATCTTCATACGCAAACCATCAAAACTTTATTTGATTTTCTGAAACTATGTTTTCATTGTGATTTCAAGTGTTTGCCTCACAAATGTTATTTCACCTATCGTTTGAATGAAAATAACGAGGATGCATAATAATTAGTCTTCAGTTATGTGTTAGCATCACGCTTGGTTGATGATAATTATTCGTAATGTTAATTGCTTGGTAATTTAACTAGGTATCATATTTAGCTTCTGGGAAACTGAGGGATTCCACGCGTGGCTTTGGAGCTATTTAAATATTAATTGTTTATTTAAATTTATTTACTTATCAATACTTAATGATACATTTATACAATGGCATAATAAAACAGCGTTTCAGATTACAAATAAAACATATTTACCTTTACGAGAGTGAAACCACCCTCGCTTAAAGGCAAAACAAACCTATGACTTAACATGAAAAAACATTACATATAAAGTGAAGTGAAAGAGAAAAAAGGAAATAATTTTATATCATGAAGTTATATAATATAAAACAAATATCTTAAATAATTGAATGGTTTCGTGAGATACCTTAACCTAACCTCTGTGCTACTGGCACCCCTTTGCCTACCCACAACCATTGCACTAGCGCTTTGGCGTCTCTTTTTAAAATCATAAAGTAAAATTCCTTGTTCCTTACATAACATTTATTTATTTCGATATTTTTTTAATGATACTTACGTATGAAACGTTTTTTTACTGTTTTATTCAGGATTTTTACGATCTCTTTGTTCCCATGTAGGGGTTGGGATAGACCCCGTCTCTGTATACAACTAGGCGACTACAACATCGGAACTGCATTCACGCGAATGCCGACCTTCCGCCCCCTTGTCTGGTGACCTGGCGCTTACTTAGTCCTTATGGTCTTCGGATACTTCCCCTACTTTAAAGGCACAACCGAGAAACTAACGGAAGGGCCGTTGACGTCGAGACTCGTCCGTCCACCGTCCCGATTATCGATGAAGTTATTCTACTAGAACAATGAGTGGTTCGACCCACTCGTTGATCCAGTGGAATGAATTTTGACGTTTGGCGTATGAAGAATGTACCTTCCACGAGACTCAAGAATAAGAATGTCGACCAATTTATGTATTTTCGACGGCGGTTGCGAGCGGCCTGGGTTGGAGAATCGATACCCAGGCCGATCGCCGTGCACATTCTCATTGGGACTGCCGGATGACCATTGAAATGCACTAGCCAGTACCTCTTTTCCCTTATCTCATTGAAATGTTGTATTCATTTAATTAACTGCAAATACTGACACATTGCACAGTTACGGGGCTGCAATAATTTCCACATCCATCTAGAATTGATGGCCTCCGTGGTCGAGGGGTAAGGCTCTCGACTAGCCATCCGAAGGTCAAAGGTTCAAATCCCGGAATGGGCAAGAAATTTTATTTGATGAATTAATGTCATTTCACAATGCATTAATTTAAAGAAAAAAAAACTGTTGAATTTCTGAAACCAATCATTAATATTAGCAGAACCTCGTATTCATGTCGATGATACAGTAAATGAATTAACATCTGTAGAAGAAATCTGTATTTTGGAAAAACTGCTGCTGGCTTGAGACTAATTATTCGCCAAGACGCGGTACATCAAATAATATTAGGATCAATTTTAAACAAAAATATATTTTACCATGCATTGTTATGAAACGACATTTCAGTGTAAAAATAGACAGGTATGACTTATTCATTGTAAATTTAATTTCAAATTCAATTTTGGCACAATTAAATGAAGAGTTAAAATATTCCAGTTTGTTTTTTGTTAAAAATTTTGATAAATTCGTTTTCGCCTTTTTATCATCCTATACCTTGTTTCCCTACTAGATATATAATATATTTTGTAAGAAACATATTGGTTCATATAACATCTTAATTTCTGTAAGGATTCGTTATATTATTGTACTTAAGTTTGTTAATAAGTTATTCAAATAAAAAAAGTGGGTGTGTCAAGCCTACGCAAGACAGAAGTGAAACTTCTAGTTTCAGCTGATGCTTGGCGTGGCGCAGTTCGCTGGTGTCTGAGAGAGAGGAAAGAAGAGAAGAGAGAGAACGTTCGTGAGCGGCTCCCCCACCTCAACAAGGTTTCACTTCAAAAATGCCACAGCCGAGAATCGAACCTCGCTTAACTGATTGAAAGCCAACCACGCTGAGCACCAACTGTAAGCAAAGCCGCATAAATTGATTATATTATGTAGGTTCTGAAAATATGAGAGCTTGTTATGTTTTATAATGTTACCTACATCACACCCAAAATATAATATATTTTTAAAAATAATGTACAATGTACAGAAATAGAATCCCACACAAGATCGCGTAGTGCGCTCTAGCGAACGGATATTTTATCAGAGGGAGATAGTTTTAATTTTTTTTTCTGTAAATTATTACATATTATCAAAATAAATAAATTAATTAAATAAATGTAATACAATTATCATAATATACGGATTAGATAATAATTTTAATCCAACACAATAACGCAAAGCGCGCTCTAGCGGAGTAATGTTTTATCACAGTGAGATAAGTGTTTTTATTATTTTGCAATATTATTTTCTTTTAAAAAATGTTCTGACCTACTAAAAAATAAGATATTGAATGAAAAAGGCGTTAAAAACAAAAAAATAATGTGCGATGGCCGAGAATCGAACTCGGATCAACTGCTTGGAAGGCAACTATGCTGACCATTACACCACCAACGCCAGTTGTCGGGATGAGCTAAGAAGCATTTATATGTTACTTCAAAACTTTGACTAGATCAAATGAACTTTAATCGGTGGTGGGGGTACCCGCATTTTCGTTTCGGTCATGAGTCGGTTTTACTCCGGTCCTCGAAATTGCATGACGCGCGTAAAGAAGTTTCACTTCAAAAAATCTTAAAAACCAACCATGATAATTTATTTATCAGAACCTTTTTTCTTGGAAATAGTAAAGAGTAAAAAGATTGGTTGCAAGCGTTATTTTTTAAAATTTGTCATTTTTTTCCGTTTAACCACCACGAAAGAAAATGCCAACAGAATAAGGGTTAATTCGTTAAATTCTTGAATTTCTCCTTTAAAAAGGCCCCTTAGTAAGCGTTCAAAGATGATTTGAAATGGAGATATGAAAATACGAATGTTAGAAGAAGCGTGCTAATATTAAAAAAACGATAATAATTAAGCGAATATAGGGAAAATATTAAATAAAACGGGACTCGTTTGAAATAGAACAAAAATTTCTCGAGAAATGCTTTAGTTTCTTTTGAAGATACAATGTGATTTTTTTCATACCTCTAACATATTAAATAACAGAACAAAAAGTGGTTTAAATAATTTTTGGAGCTTAATTTGCGATTTTTTTCTATCGAGGGAATTTCATATAATTAACGTTTCGGCATAACAAATGTATAGATATTATCTTAAAAAATAGCATATATTTTTTAGGAACTTAAAAACTAAAAGAGTTAGAAAGAAACTTGTTATAAATCGGTAGAAAATGGGTATGAGGGGGCTTAAGGTATCATCAAAAATATATAGGTACCTACCGATGGAGAAAATAAATTGATTTTGACATCGAGGCTTTTAAAAACTTTTTTAATCGGAACTTTGAGAATACGACTCAAATATCAACTGATTTTGAAATATAATCAAAGTTCATTCAGTACAAAGACCAAATCATTTTGACGGGGTTTTTCTTTGTTCATTTCCCTAATTTATTCCTGTAAATGTTATGCATCAACTTGACACCACACCACACTGATTAAGGTTATATATAAGGACGGGGTTTGTTTTACTGAATTAATCCCACGCATGCCTAATTTCTACCGATTTATAACGAGTTTCTCGCTAATTCTATTAGTTTTTAAGTAAAAAAAATAAATGTTATTTTTGAATGTGATATAAATTTGTTATGCTGAAACGTTAAAAAAACTCAAATTAAAAAAATCGCAAAGTAAGCTCTGAAAATTATTTAAAAACGTTTTGTTATGTTATTAAATGGATTTTCCAATAAGAGGTATTATTTTGAATAGCCCGCTATTTAGGTAGATGTTACTTTTAAAGCTGTCATTTTTTAACATTTGACAAGTAAAAACTACGCCATTAATAAAAATGAAACGATACACGCTTCAACAACGCATTGAAATTATTATAATTCAGATGAGTGAATCAAATGCAAATCATCTTGACTGATGAGGCCTATTTCCACCTCGGTGGCTTCGTCAACAAGCAAAATTGTCGCATCTGGGGCTCGAAAAACCCAAGAGTTATTGTTAAAAAGCTTCTTTATCCTCAACGTGTGACTGTGTGGTTTATGGTCCGGTGGAGTCATTTGACCGTACTTTTTCGAAAATGAGGCTGGAGCAATAGTTACGGTGAATGGATTGCGCTATCGAGAGATGATTAATGATTTTTTATGGCCGGAATTGGATGGTATTAATCTGGACAACGTTTAATTTCAACAAGACGGCGCTACGTGCCACACAAGTAACGAAACCATTGATCTTTTACGATTGAATATCAAAATAACACCTCTTATTGGAAACCCATGTATATTACAGGCATAAAAAAATCAGAGGGTATCTTTAAATGCATATTAAGAATTTTCGAGATATTTTTGCTGTATTTCAAACGAGTCCTGTTTTATTAAATATTTTCACCATTTGTGTTTAATTATTATCATTTTTAATTAATATTAGCGCGCTCCATCTAATATTCGTATTTACAAATCTCCTTTTCAAACCATCTTCGAACGCTTAATAAGGGGCTTAAAACGATATTGCCCTTAACGATTGAATTGATAGATTTCCTGTTAAATTTGTAGTAAAAGTGGAATGTATTTACACGATGTCGGAACACGCGTTTATAAAAATCAAAATATTTTTAAATTTTCTCATTGTATATTATGAAGGCAAATTCAAGTATTCCGACATATTAAGATTATACTAAAAGTTTAACAAGAAACGGCCTGCAATCCCGGATTTAATCGGATTAAGAATAATTTGAAGATATTTTTAATAAATTTTATTTGTTATGAGATTACCGTATAAGAGTCCCAACTGCTCCCGATCGTCTGGAGCTAGTGAGGTTTTGAAAACCCTAATCGGGGTATATTGTGAGGCCATAGGAAGCGAAGACAGCCAGGAGATGAGTAAAGGAATATAAGGTAGTACCTAACTATTCAGATTTGTTCACCAAACGAATGTTTCGATTCTGAATGTTTGATTGCATTTCAAGCAACAACAAAAAACATTATTTAAATTTTCCTCCAAAATGAAAAGCAGACATATTTTGTAAGTCTTGTTGCAAGTATTATTTATCGATAATTTGTAAAAAGAGTTTTATGATACAAAAGAGAAATGCAAGTGAAAAAATTTCTTTTTATTATTGTTTTTAAATAATTTCTTTATTTACTCTCCAGACTTAAGCTCTAAAACGTGTCACTTAAGTCGTTGACGTAAGGAAAATTGCTTTATTTTTTATGTTAATTTTATCGTGCACTTTAAAGGGTCTGAATCCGAAATATGCCTCATTTATTCACCGTTCACAAGATAAACAAAAATATCACTGTGAAATTTTAAAATAAATTTGAAGGAAAACGAAGTGACAGCAAAAGGAGTAAATGGATAAAGAATTTAGAAAAATGTTTCAGTATGTCTCATTACATCAAACATTGAAAGCTCATATTATCAACTAACCTTTTTCAAAATAGGTGCTTAGTATAGTTCAGAGACTAACTTTAAAAACAAATTCTGCGGGCTTCCAAGGCTTTAATATAACTACTGTAAAACATATACTTAAACTAGTCCCAGAGGGAGCTCGAAAAGACGTCATCGATGTTCGTCCTCTTCTTTCTTACGCGCCTTGTATGAAAAGGAAAAAGACGGAAGATACCAGAACGATGACGTCGCGTATGATCTCTCACAGGGACTATATAGGTATAAATATTAGTTTTCAGTGAACCTTCATAAAAGCAATACACCTATTAATATCAATAACAGTATTTAAAAATGTTACTTCAATATTAGATTATCCCCATTTTTAAATCTATTTATTTCATCTAAGTAATCTAAAAACTTTACTTTCGTATTATATTATCCTCATTATTTTATCTTTTTATTTCATCTAAACTAAAAAAAATGTCTCATATTATACTTCCCTCATAATATTTTTTTTATTTTATTTTATCTAATCTAAAACTTTACTTTCGTATTGTATTATCCTCATTATTATATATTTTTTTATTTCATCTTATCTAAAAGCTTTATTTCTACGATATCATAACCTCATTATGATAACTAATTTATTTCATCGTATATGTAAAACGATCCCTAAAGATGTAAGTTATATATATTTAAGATTAATAAACACAGCCCCACCCTACATCTCTGAACTATGCGTCCCGGAAAACACTGGTCTGAGGCAGTCAACTCTTAGATCAGCAACATCATCAGCTGTAGGCAGACTAATAGAACCTAAGCGCAATCCAAATACTAAGTTTGGTGATCGCGATTTCGGAGTATCTGGGCCGAAGGCTTGGAATAAACTTCCTCCAGAAATAAGATACATAACACGCCCAACAGAATTCAGGTCTAAACTAAAAACTTACCTTTTTAAGCTGTCGTACCCTTAAATTAAATATACCATTCCTAAGAGAAAGTCCAGTTATATTCAATTTTCCAATTTTGTCCTAAATCCTGTATCTAAATTTCGCTAGTAAAAAAATATATAATGTTAATTAAGTGTTAATCTCAAGTGACCTACCAGGTAAGTATTGTACTGTATATTATCTCCATAAATAGTTAAGTAATAACATAGATCACTGTAGAGATGTATTATAAGTTTGTACAGCGCCCTTGAGGTGATTTTGCACAAAACGGCGCTATACAAGTCATTCAATTATTATTATTATTGTTATTATTATTATTATTACCTTTCCATTAAAATATTTCATGTAAAACAGTTTGAAAATTTTATAAAACATTTTTAAGCTATAAAATTAGCTGTAAGCACCATATTTTAATTTTCTAGACGATGAATTAGTAATTTTCCATGAGATTCCTCCATAAACATCTGTGATTTTAGTAATACGTTCATCAGAAATAATTAAAATAAACCCCACGGAAAGATCAATTCGACAAAGGTCCGTCCATTACGCGTTATAATATAATGACTTCAAATAGAACTGTTTAATTTGGTGAAATGTAAACCATTACAAACCAAGAAGAGTTAAGACTATTGATGTGCAAAGTGTAGTTGATCGATTTATTGTATTGTATTGTATATCTAATGATCAAATAATATTTATTTTATTTACTTACGTATTGAATTTGTGCGTTATTTTAACTGTATTATGCCTGGAAAGGCGCTGCATTCAATAAATAAATATAAGATCCCCACTTTATTTTAGAGATTTGCTCGGGCAAATTCAGCCGTGGGTTTGTCTAATACACCAGGGCCATGCGCCGCATATTTTTGTGCATGTCTTCTTCACTTACGTCGTTCAGAAGCCGACTTTATTTTATGGTATTGTCTCATGTTAACTTCAAAGAAAAAAACATTTAACTGTATTGAGGCTTGGTACGAGTATATCTATTATTTAAATGTACCCCTACATCACTTTCGATCCGGAGAGAGACATTGAAAAATCAATTGTAATTACATTTCATTAAGATAAATACATAAATTTTAAAAATTAAAAGTGAAAAATTAAAAATTAAAAAAATGAGTTGTTTCCAAGAGGAGAAATTTAATTGTTTTACCTGTTTTTACGCCTAGCAAGACTTTTATATGGATCATAAGAACAGAATATACCTAGCGAGCTATCAAAAATTGTACATAAAGTGTTGTTTAATTTTTTTTTCAATCTTAATTCCTCAAATAAAAACAATGAAAATCAAGTGATAGTAATTAGTATTTTTAAAGCGGCGTACAAATTTTATTTCATTCGGAAAAATGTTTTAATTTTTGTTAAAAAGTCACTTTGTGGTTTGACATATTATTAAATAAAAATAAAATATTGTTTAAAACCCACGAATTATTGTAAATTTTATTAAGACCGACCGCTTTCGTTTCTTACATCTTCATGGTTCAAAATTTAACTAATCAAATATACAGTGCTTATACTATATGTATATATTTTAATGACAACCATTAAATTTTTGATTAGTTAAATTTTGAATCCTGAAGATGCTTCTACGAAGCGAAAACGGTCGGTCTTAATAAAATTTACAATAATTCGTGGTTTTTAAACAAAGTATTTTATTTTTATTTAATAATGTTTTATTGTTCGTGGTCATGAAATCCTAAACAGAAACAGAATGAAACAAACCATCTGAGTGTTTATTTTTTATTTAATTTGATAATGAAATGGAGACATCATTAAGCTATGGTCAAAATTATTATGGAGATTAATTTTTGGGGTATTGCCGTGTTGAGCTGCCTCTTTCTTTTAACGTTTCGATCGTTACACATCTCCCCTGATGATGGACACTCTAATGCGGTCCTAAACAACAGTGGCTAAATAATGAGGTAGCGCAAAACGGCATAATACCCTCAATATAAATCACTGTAGAGGAAAATCAATGTTTATATTTCCCACCACCAAAGCATACCATTCATACTTTCACGGGACTTTCCTGCTGCACAGTTGAGATTAAATTAGCACAAATACACTAGCGTCCCGAACAAACAATAGATTATGCTTAAATGAAGCCAAAATTATTAATGAACATTAGTCTTCGATGGTAACATGTCGGACGGGTTTCGATTACTCCACCGCCCAAATGTGCAGTGCATCGAGAAACTTCTGCATTGGAGCCAAATTTAATAAACTGCAAATTTAAGCCTAATATTCATAGGTGAATATGTCCATGACATCGCAAGCCGAGTGATGAGCAATTCTGTATGCATGTCCATCCACGCGTACAGAAATGCTCATGTAATGTCTTGATTGACCGGACATGTCCGTAAGTGAATACTAGGCTACAGGGGCGTGTTTCGAAATTCAAAAGTCTGACCATTCTTTGCGCAAAACTGTGTTTCATCGTCATTATGAATTATACAATGGGCATACTTGTCATTTACTGTACATCATTTAGTTTCTTTGCATTCGTATTTACTAAAAAATCACTTTTTAAATAAATACATTTATTATTCACAATGATTTTCGCAACCCGAAAACGCCAAATGTCAAATAAAATAAGATGAGACAGCGAAGGCAGAAACAAAGAAGTATGAAGGACAACCTAGTGATAGTACGTTGTATTCTTGCTCGCTCGTTTGTTCGTGGAGAAGTAGAGGAGAGGGGTTTTAAAGTGGTCCACTGATGGGCGAGCATGTCTATGGCGAGCAGTCCAAGCATGACATCACGCGATTTATCCGGCGGACATACCTACAAAAATGCTCGTCGCTCGCTTGTAACGTCATGATGACGGGTATTCATTATAATATCGCTATTTCACCCGTACACACGTAGTATTTGAATGGCTATCCCTTTCTAATGCGTTCCGTTCCATGCTCACAATGCTATATGTAGCTATTTAATCTATTCACACATCGTTATTAGCTACTCTTTTCATATGCGTTTCTTTACTAGCTGTGCACCTAGAAACAAGAATGTGCTATATATTTGGTTCGATTAATATAAACATAATGCGACTTTGTATTTATGTCAATGATTCAAATGAATATTACTTTATTCTCATGATGGTCTTTTAAAAATCAATCAATAGTTTTTTTTTCATACTTTCCCATACTATGGAAAGGAGACCGGTAAGAGGAAGGGTCTGACATTTTAGATCAGACACATAGAAAAGTCATTTCACTCAAAGTATGTATTCCATATAGACTGTGATAAGTGGCAGCCGGTAGTCAAAATATGTGAGGGTTCACCAGACAACAATATATTTTTTTTTAATATTAGGTACATATCTATTTATAAAGAAGCTCTTTTCTCCTCTACTTTTGTTTTGCGAAAACCTATCACTGGAAAAAATGTATGATTATACCGTTGTTCAAATTTCGCTAGATTTCGTACTTTTTTCCTCAAAAAAACCCTTTCACCCTTTAAAATTAAAACCCCCCAGATTTGGGACTTCTTCCCAGACATAGCATCACTGCGAGACAATGCTTTACAACTACTGTACTTATCACTCCTCTCATAATGACATGTCGTATCTTGCATAGAAGGAAGCCGTAAGCGGAACATTGGCTGAAAAAGAGTAGATATCAAATTGAAGACACAATATCAACAACAATATCAAACACACGCGTTCCCGTTTAACATGCTTCTTAACAAACTGTTCATTTCGATGTGGTGGTAAAAACAAGAACGGCGTCCGCGTTGATGCTAAAATTGGGAAAGAATTGCATGTACCCACGCTTTCAACCGTTCACAGATTAATCAAACACAGTAGAAAAATTCGGGATCGCAATCGAAACCGAACTGCTACAAACGTAGGCACAGCCGCAATGCAAGTTCAGCACGCTTAGTAGGTACCTATCGTATGAGACCTTTGTGAGATGTTATAACCGAACCGAGTTTCGAATTGTGATGAGCCATGTCATTAATTGTATTGGTTGTTCGGCGCTTGAGAGCACTTATTAACTGTTTGCTACTATTGTTTGTGACGGAGAGAAATAAAATATAATTAATAGAGGGTAAATAATAATGTTATTATCAAGTTAAAACTGGAAAAAATATATCATAACTTCTTCAACGAATCTAAATAATTTAGGCTTGCTTGATTTTGAAGCACTTTGTGTGATAAATTTGTGTTAAAACATAGTGCTATTTTGCGTCCCTAAAACAATAAAAAATTCTCGCAGTTCAACTGTGATGTTATGTTTAGTATGATCGTTTATGTTTTTTCTACAGGCGAATAGGTCTTGGCCGTTTTATGGGCTATTCATAACAAGAAATGTGATAAATTATATCGTAAGCAATTTGTCGTTTATGTTCATGTAAGAACCAAATACATGTATTTTCTAAACCCAATCTCGTTTATTTAACACCGTTTTGATAGGTATTGTTTTTATGTCTGGTCGTATTGATAAAATCATAAAAATATTCTTCACATAAATATTGACAAAGTAGACAACTTGGATTAAACTGCAAACATAAAATCAGATAGGACTATAATTTTGAACAATTTTTCTGCCCAAGAGATAAATAAATTTTCATTTTATAAAACAGCTGATTTCTTGAATTTGAGCATTTTGAAACAGTTAAAAAACTAGAAGTCTAAGACGCCCTAGGAAGACATGGCACGATCAAGTAAATCAGAGACTTGAGTCGGGCCATGTAAATAGTCAGAATAATAGAAGAATATGTATGAGACGAACAAAAAATACAATAACTACGCGAAGAGAACGTCAACGACAGAAAGTTTCAGACATAACGACCATTCATAAATAAAATCTTAAAGTTATTCATTTATTTATATCAATTGTAATAACAATATAAATATTTCATTATACACGTAAGTACATAGATTTTTTTTAAGAAGGTTTTAATAAAGTGAGAGAGATGTTAATTATTGTTATATTATGATTTAAAAACAATATTTCTTAGGCTTTTCTAAATTCATACTCATGCATAGTCCATTCTATTTTCTTTGGTCGCTCGTCAAGTCACACTTGGCAGTTGGCAACCGGGTCGCGAGACTAGGTCACGAAAATCGGCTGCTCAAAATCTATGGGCGTTCGCTTCGCCTCACCAGCACCAGGCATAAGGGTCACGAGAGTAGATTGCTATAGTATTTCGCGAGAGTAGGATGCGAGAATAGGTCGCTAGAGTAGGTCACGAGAGTAGGTCGCAAGAGTAGGTCCAAGAGTATATGCGCTCGTATCACCACTCCGGCGTCCAGCACCCGGGCCGCGAGAGTAGGTTGCGAGAGTAGGTCACGAAAATCGGGTGCTTAAAATCTATGGGCGTTCGCTTCGCTTCACCAGCACCAGGCATGCAGGTCGCGATAGTAGGTTACCAAAATCGGGTGCTCAAAATCTACGGACGTTCTCTTCGCCTCACCAGCACCAGGCATGTGGGTCGCGAGAGTAGGTCGCAAGAGTAAGTCCAAGACCCGGGTGCTCGTCTCACCATTCCGGCGTCCAGCATCCGGGCCGTGAAAGCTGGTTACGAGTGTAAGTCGCGAAACCCGGGTGCTGTCGAAAAAATAACCCGCTCACTCTTTGGAAGGTCGTGAAGGTTCAATGAGCGGGTCATTCACGATTGAACCTGGACTAACGTGTTGGAGGTTAATGCAAATCAAATTCTATAGCGTTGGCTACACGTCTGCGACATGAATACGGTGCTGCGCTTTTCAGTTACTGGCAAGATGCAGTCTTTCCGTACACACTGTGATGGACTCGCCCTGGGATAATTTTTTTTATTGTTGATTTATTATGGTGGGAAAGAAATTTTCAGTTGGTCTCACGACATAGGGGATTATCAGATGTTGGACAACTGATTTTAAAACAAGAGCTTAGATTTATTAGGGTAGAGAAAAAAAATAGGAACATGCACTGTATCGTCAGAGACCTCCGTGATGGTGGTTGATAATAGTAAGCCGAGCTAAAATGCTGGTGGGCCGACACGCCACTGGGATGAAAGGGTCTTGTTTCTTCTTTGTCAATTCTTTGAACAAGAAATTGGACATTTTACTTGAGAAGTAACAATTTATTGGTTTTGAAACGATTTAAATTAATGTGACGGGTCCTAGGGCATATAATTGATGTGTTTCTTTAGTGCATTTCTGTCTTGTGAATACAAAAAGCATTCAGAATTCAAAAGAACATAAATTAGAAATCGCATATGGCGATTTGGAGGGGTTGGTTTGGGGAGGGGGAGTCTGGATTTGAAAGCGCGGGGGAGACGGTCGGGACAGTTAGCGTTGAAGATCGGAAGGAGGAAGTCGATAGTCGTGGTTAAGGAGCCCGGGCGGATAGACAGTCAGCGTTGAAGAACGGGGGAAGAAAGTCGATAGTCGTGGTTAGAAAGAGCGGTTCAAGATAGTCAGGTTTTGAAAACGTTGGGAGACGATCAAATACAGTCAAGGGGGTCAGAGTTTCAAGGTCTGGGAGACGGTCAGGAATAATCAGGATCGGTCAGCGTTTTAAGATAGTCGAGTTAGTAAAAACTAGGAAGCGCGTCGACAAGAATTAATCGTCGGGACGCGAACACGGCTAAAATCATTTAGTGTAGAAGGTGCGGTTTTCTAATAGCATGAGTATTTTACTGCATGTGACTGTGTTTGTTTTTTTATAATTATTTGGATTGTTGACACTAAGATGTATCGGTAAGTCTATTATAATTTAATTATTAACACTTATTTCCCTAATGCAAACCAAATAATCCAATTGTATTTTGAAGTAAGGGTATTTAACTTGAGTACTATAGGTAATTATGTTGAAGTCTTGAACGGAAGAACTTGGGACAATGGTCCGGACCTGTTAGCAAGGGAGGCCATAAATCACCTATTGCATTGAAGTGACCGGGTCTTGGCTATTAAAAAAGGGACGAAGAGCGGTTACCCTGAAGCCGCTTTAGATCATTCGACAATAGACATTGTTTATGAGTTAGACAATTTTTTTTCTGCAATTTAAAATGATTTAAAAATTCTCCAGTAATAATATTTAACGATTAGGTTATACGGAATTTATAAAATATATTTAATTAAATATAACTTATTCAAACATCACTCTTTTCATTCATTTTTCAATCGGGATAAAGCAGCGGATTGAAACTAGCCGCCGAGAGAATGCATCTGTCTGGCATTCCTATTCTATCAAGTGAGATTTTCATCTTTCATAAGTTTGGCGGGGACGAGGTGTACGAATTTTCCGTAGGCTGTCCTATCTTATCAAAGCGACAAAAGCGAAGGGAACGAAATTTGTAATTGGCTTGCCTAATAGGGACTTTTGTGTTAGCAAAGTCGATAACCCTGGATACCGAGATAAAGTCTATTTTCAGTAGAGTAGCGCCGGTTTTTACCCTGCTCAGGTGTGGTTGAGTTATTCCCGTAAAAAGCACCGGTTTCTGTCGAAGGTGTTGGCGGACCAGCCTTAGATAGTCACCCTGAATAGACCCCTGTTTAGAGTATTTTCAGCTGGTGAGAGGACGCTTTCACGGAGTTCAAATCGAAGGGAACGAAAATTGCTAATGGGCTTTCCTACTTGAGTTAGCTGGTAGACGAAGGAACAAAGCGGATAAGGGCTATGCTATTCTTGTCTGGCGTATGGGGAAGATTTTCTCGCTGACAGAACGAAGGGATCGTGACGAATATGAAGTTGTTTCGGCGCTTTCTGACGTCCTTCCTGTCAAATTCAATAAGTACTTACCCCACTATAGGAGGAGAAGTCATCCAGAATTAGGTTGGAAATTGACTCCGACTGAAACCGTTTGAGCTGACGGAGATCGGATGATTTCAGATTCACGACCTGATGATTCCAGTATCCCTGATCCTTAGCGCCGGAAGTCGAGGATATCAATTTCTACCATTCTTTGATATTTGAAGCGAACGGAGGGTAACAAACGATAGAGCGAATGACCATGACTTTGAAGTGGGGTAAAATCTCCCGTCTAGGAAACATTCGTTATGTCGGATGGACGCCTTCATCCAAATTAAATATTGACATGACTATTTTGAGTGTGGACGAAAGACTTGAAGTATGTTCTGTATTGTACATATGATAAATATGTGTCATTACCTCTACTGGAGCGAGAAGCTGTATAGACTGGAGCCAGGAGCTATTTGGAGTAGCGTGACTGCAGAGGCGAAGTCGAACAAACTGAAGCTGAATTCATCATTATTCTTACGAGCGTAAACCAGAGGGGTGTTCACGGGACTCCCGAACTCCTGACGTTGCTGATGCAAATCACTTCAGTATATGTTTATGTTTGAGGTTAGTAGAGTGGACTCCTAATTTTCGGCATGCTGGCGAAGCTTAACTCATCATCGATTTGGGGGAGGTTGACGCGACCTAGACCTCGCGCTACCCACGTGACCCAAATGGTTCCTGACACCAGGCTGTCATGCCACCGGACCGGAGCAGCCCCTTGTACCTAACGGTATAAGATGAATCTTCATCATTCATCATCAACATCAACATCAACAGTTACCACCAAGGACCCACATTCTACCTTCATCACCCTCCGGCAGGAGGCAAAACATGTCATTATTTCATCTGTCGCTGAGCGATATTCAATTCATTTCTGGAGGTGTTGGGATTGGACCATCAACTTGGCTGCTTTCGAGCTGGTCACGTTGATGGATGGGATTTGGACGGAGACCAATCGAAAGCAACACATGTTTTGTCTCTAGCTATTCCCGAAAATACCTACTCATAGAAATAACTCACAAAACTAACAATCCTTAGTCAAATCATTAACTTAGAATCTTGTGCATCTTGAATTGAATTGTCTATAGCGAATTTCATGTACTTGTAATTGATTGTCTCATTATATTAGCACACTATCGACTGCAGCAACCGGAAACGTTTGGGCGAGCAAACACGGTAGGAAAAGGTAGTTAAAATCAGGGTAGTCGGTCATTGTCTTATTTTCAAACCATACAGAATGTAACACGCCTCATCTAAAAAGAACCAAAGTTACCACAACCAATTAAAAGGATCCTTCAATGAATTAATCCCTGTCGAAACAAAAAATTGACACAACGTGACATATTAATTCGTTAAGATTGAAGGGTTGATGTACCGCGAGAAGTTGAAAACCAAACGAGCAAAATATTAATTCGTTAAGAAGTTAGGGGACGGTAAAAACATTTGACGGCCGGCATAGTCCAGTGGTAACGCATTGGACTGCCATTCCGAAGGTCGCGGGTTCGAACCCGGCGTGCGCAAATAAATTTTATTTGATTAATTTGTGTTATTTCACAATTAATTAATTAAAATAATATATAGTATATTTGCGGCACGTTCCAGAGTGGAAGATACTACCAGTATCGCCCTGGTGTAAGACCACCATTCAGAATTGAAACGTTGCTCCAAATGGCTTTAGCCGTGTTTAGTGACTAGATCTGAATAGCCAGGTACTTCCCCACCTTCCTCTTTCCCTTCCCCACTTACCTTCAGCCTCACAACATCCCCCAATTGGGGATGCCATAGTCTCACTGGCTCCAGACGGGAGCAGTTGGGACTCTTGTGAGGTATTCACTATAAAAAAAAAAAAAAAAAAAAAAAAAATTACAACACACACACACACAAGAACACATATACACATACACTAACTCACACGCGAACACACACACACGGAATTCCCGAAACAAACCGATTTGTGCAGGAAAACTCGCGGTAAAGCATGAGCTTATAGCCAACGCTTAAGGCGAAGCACAACGTGGTGTAACATTTTGAATCAGGGCCGCTAACAATAACACTCCTTATGTGGATGGCAATAAGGTTTAAATTCCCGCTTACGTCAGCCTTCTGTTTTGATTTAGACAAGAAAAAACATCAACAACTTTTTTTTTTTTTCAAAGTTTTCGTATCATTTTATATATAACTTAATTTTCCATATTATACGATAAAATCGTATCCAAAATGAGGTACATCAGTAAGACATTTTGATATTTAAAAAAGTTTTTATAGCCGTGATTCTTTATTTATTTCTGGGCACATTAAAAGACTAATAAAATATTTATAATATTTCTGAGTAACCCAATTTTCAAACCATAACTGTGCATCACTTCGTAGTGCTTCGTTTTAAGAGTTGCAAGTAGGGAATGCAATCCCGGTATACCGGGATCCCGAAATACCGAGAACCCGCAGACATTTTGCGGGACTAATCTCGGTCGAAAATTTTGCGGGATCCCGCTGGACTGGCGGGATTACAGAGAAGCTTCTACAACTGCATCGACGTCCAGTTCTTCCACATCGGCTCATTGTGTTGCTCACCATCAACAAATAAAATCACTGACCATTTTTCAAGCGAAAACAATACCGTCGAAAATGGGAATCACGAATGGTGTCTAAAGATGGTTTACCATTCCGAGTTTTCTGTACCTCGTCGGATTAGCGAGATCTTTTTAAAGCAGGGGGTTTTAAATTACCAACATCGTCTAATTCTATCAAATTAATTCGTTATGAATTACGACAAGACACTAAAAATGATGGTTATTCAAGATCTTTTAAAGCTGAAAGAGAGCAACTACAGATTTACCCTCACTTACTCTGAATTACTTCGAGTCCGGTGGATTAAAAGGCACATACCTTCAATTCACTTACAATGCGCTAATGACTATTGTGTCAACCAGCGTGGAAGCTGAACGAGCTTTTTCAGCCGCTGGCTACCTTGTGTCCAATATCAGAAGCCATTTATCAGATGACACAATTAATACTTTAACTTTTTTACGAAGCTATTTCCAAAATAATGTTTAATTAAACTTATGATGCTCATTGTACAAGAATATTGTTTATCGTCTGAACATGGCAACACAGTACGACTCATTGAGCAACTGCTAACTGGCCGTACCTTCAGGGTTTTTCTAAGAGGGCGAAAAAGCAAAAAAATACCCCTCAATAATGGCCTTGCCCAGGGCTCAGTGCTGGCCCCATCGCTATTTAACATCTACACTCGAGACCTCCCTCACACTGAAGGCAGAAAATTTGCTTACGCAGATGACATCGCCGTCACAGCTCAAGCCAAAACCCTTAAAGCAGCAGAAGATATCCTCAATTCTGACCTAAAGGCTTTGTAAGAATATTTCCTCAATTGGCGACTAAAGCCAAATGGGTCGAAAACAGTTGCGACAGCTTTTCATCTTAGCAATTCACAAGCGGATGCCAAACTCTGTGTTCAGTTTGATGGAAAAAATATTTACCATGACCCCCACCCCCGCTATCTCGGAGTTACTTTGGACAGGAGCTTGAACTACCGGCAACACATGGAAACAGTGGGTAAAAAAACCAGGACAAGGCTTAACTTAGTTAATAAGCTAGCTGGAACTAGCTGGGGATGCGACGCCAACACGCTCAGAACAGCATCCATTGCCCTGGTTTTCTCAACGGCTGAATACTGTGCTCCAGTATGGGCTAGAAACGCCCACACTTCCATGGTAGACGTTCAGCTTAATGCCACAATGCGAACCATCAGCGGGACTTTAAAATCTACTCCTCTCCCTTGGCTCCCGTACTTGCAAACATAACCCCGCCAAACATCAGGCGAGAAATTGCAACACTGAGGGAATACAAGAAGGCGCTGCAAAAAAGCGCAATACCTCTACACGAAGATGTCGTCTCCCACCCGGCATGCCGCTTGAAGTCCCGAAAGCCCTTCTGGGCGGAAGGAGAGAGGCTCCTCCGACTACCTCTCACCCCAGAAGATAGGTGGAAACTTGAGTGGCAAACGGCCAACGTGGGAAATGCCCATCTCATACAGGACCCCACCGAGAGACAGCCTGGGTTCTCACTGCCTCGCAAAACCTGGTCCGCCATCAATAGGTTAAGGTGCTCCCATAGTCGCTGTGCCCACATGATGCACAGATGGGGCCTTAAAGAGTCGGCGATGTGTGAATGTGGTGCGGTGCAGACTACCGAACATTCCCCGGCGGGATTGATGAGGTCCACATGGCGACGCCTGAGGCCCTAAAATGGCTCGCAGATCTAGATGTCCCCCTCTGACCCCCCACCATACGAAAGAAGAATCGTCTGAACGTTATTATTTAAATTTAAGTTTCAGTTCAATTTCAGTTTCAGTGCCGGCAATCCGGGCGTTTATTTTATTTTCATTTGTGTACATAGATTTCTTTTACCCACCTCACTAGACAAAGTCTGTTCCGAGGCGGGTATGTTTTGTAAATTTATGACTTATCTTATTTTTTGCTAATTTATGACTTAAACTTTACCTATGTCACTAAAGGTATACCTATTAATTATCATTTAAAATGTCCCAAAGAACTTGTTTTATTATAGGTATAAATTTAAAACTCTAAAAGCAAGGTTGGTAGATCGAGGTACTAGTTCTTTATTATACGATTATTATTATATGATTAGATCTCTAAGTCCACTCTACTGGATCCCGCAAATACCTGGATCCAGCGGGACTAAGATTGTTCAGTCCCGCAAATACCTGGATTGACATTTTCTTGCGGGATTGCATTCCCTAGTTGCAAGTGATTTCTTTTGAGCGTAGGTTGCATTATATCCTACGATTTTATCGATACAGGCTGATGTGTGTTTTATATTTTCGGTGCAGGGCATGGACAATATTTAAGAAATGTCTACTCGTTTCTCTAGGACTTTTATTGATTTTTAGCTTCTGAACGGTTTATTATCAATACCAGACAAATTACCGGGTAATTTCTGATAATTCCCAGGTGCAGAACTAACTTACCTAAATGTTGTTTCATTTGCGAAGACTTACTAGGTTAATTAACTGCCTCGCAGGAAATGTTGATATTTTCCACTTTTCCTATAATGAATTTACCTGAAATATAAATATATGTATTTTTTTTACATTAACCACACACAAAAAGCTCTGAGGAAAATAACTTCCCTCAGGGTCTATGTGATCTTTGGGGATGCTGTGTGGAGGTTCTTTTAAGGAAAGGAAAAGGAAGCTCAGGGAAGGAAAAAGGAATGAGGGGTGGATTAGAATCTAGGGATCGGTGTGTCCAGGAGTGCCGGACAAATTATCTATCCATACATAAGGAGACCAGTTGGAGAGGTCAAATGGTCTCCACAAACCAGCCTATCCCAGTGCACCACGCAGCTGGTGGGGCACATCTTGAATGCTAAATCACCAAACATAGCTAACGACTTCGGGTAACCAATGGCAGCGGTGTTGGCTATCTAATAAATGGTTACCGGGGCGGCGGTACCCAATCCCAAATAGAAATATTTATTTACTATACCAACTATTTTGTTATTCGCTTTGCAATATATCGATTTTTGCAAACATAAATAAATAAATTTCGTTGAAACTAATAACTTTTGTGACGTATCTTCTTATTCCTGTCGCGAAGATATATTTGTAAAAAACGAATTTACTGAAAAATTACTTTCGTCGTCGGCAATTATCAGTCAATTTGACTCAGTCGTGGTTTAAAGAGACAAAGTCATGAAATATTATTGTCTTTGACTTGAAATCCCATTTTGTTGGGAGTAAATTGCCTTTCACAGAAGACATAGTCAGTAAACATAACCAATTAAGTACTAAGAACACAATACATACGCTTCGCATTACCTTTTGTCATTGTGTATTGTATACCACTGAAAAATAATCTATATAAATTAAAATGTAAATGTTCGTTTGTTCACATCTTAAATCTCCGAAAGTTCTTCGCCGATTACTTTGAAATTTTAACACAAAGTTGCATTCGAATACGCGTGTGTTTTATATACCAACATTCGGAGTCCCACAAGGACGTGTCCTAGGCCCTATTCTATTCCTCGTTTATATTAACAATCTCTGCAACCTGCCTATAACCGGTAAACGAATATCTTTTGCCTATATATAGATATCACCCACGATAGGTAAAAACATGCTTTTTTTGAAAACTGCGTTTTCTGTTGGACAAACATGTTTTTTTAAACAGCACTATCTGTTAGCCGTTAAAGCAACACGCGATACTGTTTCTCTATCTCTACAGACAGATTGAGCCACATCAACGCGTGGTGGGGTTGAGCTAGTAATAACTTCTTTTTTTTGGTTTTTTCTTTATTATTTTCCTCTTTTGTAACAAATTATCTTCCCTGGGATCTCCCGTGCTGAGAATTTCACTTACATATTATTTAAATTTTTTTGGTAAGAATAATTCTAAGTAACTATAAGCAATATGTTATGTAGTGTTTCTAAAAATATATGATATAGTGTTTTTAGTGCAGTTGAGCGGTTTCGGTTTTCATATTTGATGTCAGTACATTTTATATTTCTAATCTACCAGTGTTCTGTGTCCAATGCTTTTATTTGAGACTAGTAGACTCCGCAATGTTCCGCCATTCTCAATGTCTTTCTCGGGCCTCTTCAACTTCTTCTTCCATTTAATATTGCTTTAAGTATTCCTCGGGCGTCTCTCACCTCTTCTATTATTCAAACCAATCTCTAAACACCCCAGGCACTAATAAGAAAAAACTTTGAAATTTCCAACGATATAATTTCACTACTTTTAGAGTTTTGCGAGCGCAAATATACGCAGGCTGAATTTTCATTTATAAAGATTTAAGTGTTAAAATATTTTTGAGATGTTTGAATGAGAGTGGGATTTTTTGTAGATAACACAAGCTAAAAGTACCTTCAATGTCATTTTGAAAGAAACTCAATGTAGTAAATTTCGTAGCCCCTTTATCACACGCGCTCTGTCTGAAAGAATTCTCACACCTTTGTATGACAAAACACGCCCACATCGCATTTCTTGTAATGTTATATTAACTGCTGTAAAGTCGTCCGATTTCAAAAAGATGTCCGATTGTGTACGTGATTGTCACCAAGTTGACAGAGTTCATTGCCATCTAAAACGAATCTATCTGCCGAGTTCCAGCTCGATCGAATGTCGGGAAGTGGGTTAATTTCTCTTCCAAGATTTGAATTTCTACCCACGCCTGTTTTCTATACTTGATAATTAGTTTTAGTTCAATTTATGTCCTGATGAAGAGAACGTCGTTCTCAAAACATGGTGATTTAAAAAAATAAAAATTATCGTGGTAAAAACAAAGTGTTTTAATTTATTTCATTGATAAAATTATGCCACAAAGTGAATTTTCAAAATTTGAAGAAGTCAAATAAATGTATTTAAAAAGGATTGTATTAAGACATTGCTAACCAAGTATCTATAAAAAAGTATAAATAAAAAACGATTCCTTTGTACGAACGCATAATTAACATCAGTTCTCATTTAGTTCTTAAGGTTCATTTACTGTTGCCTTATAATCATAGCGATTTTTTTTCGGAAAAACTGTCTAAATGAGAAGGGTGGATTAAAAACTAAAAATTGATGAGAACATTAAGCAAATTAATGAAAAACGCTACAGTGTTACCCGTTATTCTTTTGCCAAGATCCTTAAAGCAGTTTTTGTAATTAAGCCTGAAATGAAAAACGTGGAAAATGTTTCACAAGAAACGTTAATTTGGTGTAATAAAGACTGACATAAAAAGTCCGGGGAAAAGGAAAAAATACCGAGGAATAGCTGTGAATCGCTACAAGTGTAAGTATGTTAGCAATTACTTGGGTTCTGTATTTATGTGCTAACACGCTTCGTACGAAGAAAGAATCTTTTTGGTTGATGGATTATTTTGTGAATGTATCTTACATTCTTGGAAGGAACAGATAGCAGAATCATCAGAACTTAAAATAATATTGTTTTCAAAAAATGTTATCCTGTTATACTGCAATTTGGCACTATCGTGATTATTTTTGGGATCTTACGTTGTATTGCCTCCTTCTTTAGCCAACGTTTTGGACAGCATTACCATAGAACAAATACATGTAAATAGCAGAAAAAAATACACACGACGAACTAAAGCATTATATTAATGAAGAAATTATAAAAAAAATTAAGAAATTAAATATCTCGGCGTCATTATAGACACAAAGCTCAACTTTTTAAGTAATGTAGACAATACAATTAAAAAAATTGCTAAAAAAATTTCATTCCTTGGCAGAATACGAAACAAAGTAAATAAAGAAACATGTAAGATAATATGTAATATAATTATATCACCACATTTTAATTACTGTTTAAGTATTCTTTTTCTCTGCAATGAAGAGAAAATGAAAAAAATGCAAATACTGCAAAATAAAGCGATGCGAATAATACTCAAGCGCAACATATACACACGGATAGGAGACATGTTAAATTAGCTAAATTTTATGACGTTAAAACAAACTATATATTTTAATGTACTTATTTTTATACATAAAATAAAATAGGGATGATGTCTAAGGAACTGAATAGAAAAATATATTACAACCATGAGATACACGGATACGGGATGAGAAATGCAAGGAAAATCATATTGCCAACAAGAAAAAAATCAAGCACCCAGAAATCTCTCATGTACCAGGCCGTCTAACTGTGTAAACAATTTCCGAAGGAAGTTATTGAGATTGAGAAGATAGTTAAGTTTAAAGAGGAATTCAGAAAACACATTTTCCTCAAATATTGATGTTTTTTTGTGACAAAATATTATGTACTCACATTTATATATTTAAAAATTCATTGTTTGCTAATGACTGTAATTTTGTATATGTTTCTAAAACTATTAGCACACGCAACGATGTGAGCTAAATTAAGATTAATAAATAAATACATCTACCCTAATTAAACACAGTAACACTGTCCGAAATATTGGCTAAAAACGAAGGTAGCACAACACAGCATAATTTTCCAAAAAATGCGATAAATCTTTTGACAGTGAAAATCTCAAATCATGTCAGCAAAAAGTAAATACCCTACTGAGTAACACATCTACACTCCAAGGACGTAGACCATCTACTGAACATACCAAAATTAAATACGACTTGCCTGAAAAACCATAATTTTAAGTTACGAAACTATATAATACCTTTCAAATTAAATTAAAAACACCATGGAGATAAAAAAAGTTTAAAAACGATAACAAAATATGGCTAACTAAACATGAAGATGATGAATACAATAAAATTATGAACTAACTAACATCAACACAACTTACATCCAACATATACCAAGACATTTTTTTATTATTTATTTTGTGGAAATCAACAGGACTGTCAATAAACTACTTTGTTTTGTATTTAAAAAAAAAGTTATTAATAATAAACATCTCGGGGTACTATCTGTACCCTACCACGCATTGCTGTGGCTCAGTATGTCTGTGCAGATAGAGTGACAATATCGCGTTTTGCTTTTATGTCCAACAGATGGCGCTGTTTTTCAAAAAAGAATATTTGTCCAATAATAGATGTCGCAGTTTTTAAGAAATAATGTTTTTATTTGTTACAGCTGACAACTATATAATATAAATATATATTTATAAAAACACATGCGTATTCCAATGCAAAGTTGTGTCAAAATTACAAAATTACATTACAAAAAGAAGAACTTTTGGAGATTTAAGATTTTGAATATTATTTTAGCTTTTTTACTTTAGCTCCACACAGGAGGACCTGAGTAAAACTTTTTCCTCGGGGCATATTTCATATTAGGAATGCACTGAGAAGGGTCTTTTTAGGGAAAGGAACGAGAGGAACTTCTGGTAAAGAAAAATGTATTAGGGGTTGGTAGTAAACTGGGGGTCAATGTGTCCAAAAGTGACGGATGTATAAATAAGCCCCTACTACTGCGGTGCAGGGTGATGGGTCGAGAGAGAGCCGGCTGGAGAGGTCAAAAAGTCTACCTCAACGTGTCTCTCCTAATCCGACCCGTCACGGTGAGCAAATGCATCCGCCGCCAAGACCTAGGCAAACCTCGAAATTTGAAGAATTGTTCAAATTCTCCGAAACAACCCGTCCTTTTTTTTCAATACCTTGTACATGAATATTGCAATGTGGGTTCCAGACGGGAAAAGTGTATTCCAGTTGACTTCTAAAAAAAGGCAAAATATTACAGTTAATATTGTTTAAATTTCTAGTTGACTTGGTTATAAATCCCAATATTTGTAAGCCCTTGTTAGAAAGTTCCGTTATGTGGTTAACAAAGGAAAGATTTGATTGAAAAGTGATGCCTTAGTCTTTAATTTGTGATAATGTCTCAAGAGAATTGTGTAAATTAGTACATATGATAGTTTTTCTTACTAAATATTTTTCACCGAAAAGCGAAATCGCTGAAAATGAGAGCAGGATGTATTTGGAAAGTCTACAGATATATTTTCCACGGCTTACTACGAGTACGTGAGACATAAATGGGTCGTGGTTTCATAAGGCACGTAGTTCTGAATACTAGTAATTTTAAAGTAGGAAAGGTTCGAGCGGGAGTATACGTAAGAACGCTTGTATGCATATTGTATGTCTCTGCACGAGATGCAATTAGGTGTAGTTATTTGAAAGGCAGTTCACGTTCATTGCACTTATAATGTTGGCGCAACGAGTCATAATGCACTCGGTAAATCATTATTACGATGTGTATTTTGGAATGATATCAAATAATATTAGTCTTCTAGGGCAGGTCGATATATTTTTTTCATTATTAGGTAATAGTTTTTCGATAAATCTTCTACATGAACAACAGTTTTTGCAATAATATACAATTTTGTTCAATATGTATTCTTTACTAAGGTTTAAGATTTGATGGTAAAACAGGTGAATATTGTGTAAGAACGTCACGATATGAGAAAGCAACAAAACATTGATTAATTTTATTATGAAGCAAAAATATTATGTAACTGATGAAGACAAAGAAAAATAAAAAAGGTAAAGTTCTCAACTGGGAAACGAACCCAGAATCTCGGTCTTACCGGGACAACGCCTCTAACAACTTGGCCATTGGGACCTAATTATTTTGCCTGAGTGGTTAGAGGCATTATCCCGATAATACAAAAATTCTGGGTTCGATTCCCAATTAAGACCGTTACCGTTTTATTTTGCTATGTCTTATTATGTTTCATGTTTTGTTTAGATTAATTTGTATTATATTCCTCTTAAATTGATGTGTATAACCATAAAATAAAAATAAATTAAAATGAAATAAAATTTAATTATTAAAGAAAATATTATAGATTTTATAACGAAAAATAGAGACAAAAATCTGAAAAAGATTCGGTCTCATCTAGGACTAAAACTCGCTAATGTTAAAATATTTAATATTACAATTTGAGGTTTTTCTCATAAAGTTATTGAAATATAATTATGTAAATAATTTATGAAAACTTCATTTTTTTACTACAATTGTATCGATTCATAAAATTTACAATAAATAAATATAAACATTTATCGGAAACAATTTACATTTCGGTGTTTTTGTGGAAAATCACTAAAATAATACATAATTTTTCGAAGAAAACTTCTTCTAACTGCTTTTCACTTTGTGATGGCATTATTTATTTTTTATTAAAACACAAATAACATTGTTTACATCACTTTATTTCGATACAAAATCTCAACATGTTTCATGAACCAAGTTCACTTCATCAGGAGCACAAGTATACTAAAGTTATAATTAAAATTAGGTCTAGAAAGAAGAGGTAGAAGGAGCGGGGAGGGGTAAGAGTGGGGGAGGGTTATTCAAAGTAGGAATTAAAATGTCATTAGACGGGAAAGACCGGGTAATTGGGAAAATATTTAAAATGGGGTTTATAAATTTTTTTTGTTTATTAATAATATCTGCTTTCATATTCACGTGTTTTCTTATTTCTAGGATTTCAAAATTATTGATTTGAGATACCTTGTAACCAGAATGTAGTATTTTAAAACCTGAATTAATATCGAAAGTATGGTCGTTATTTAATAAATGATCCGCAAATTCTGATTCACAGTTTCCCTTTAAAGCCCTAAGATGTTCTTTAATTCTGATCTCAAAGTTTCTATTAGTTTTTCCTATATAAAAGGAATTACAATCATTACAGTTGAGTTTATAAACACCTGATTTTTTAGTTTGACTATCAATATCTTTATTATTAAGAATATATTTTTTTAATTTGTTATTCGTATAAAACGCCGGTTGAATAGTGAAGGGGATGTTTTTATTTATAATTTTGGAAGTATCATTATCTACAAATAGAATTCTACGCCATTGTTTGTTTGTATCTTTATAAATAGGATAAATATAAAGTTTAAAGAATTTATGTTTAATTTTTTTATTTAGAATTTCATCTATCAATTTATTAGGATAGCCGTTATTAGATGCTATTTGTTTTATGATATTTAATTCTGAGATATAATTAGGATCCGACAAAGGAATAGAAATTAATCTATTAAGCATAGAATGGAAAGCTGCGACTTTTTGAGAAAAGGGATGATTTGATGAATTATGAATGACAATATCAGTGTACGTATCTTTACGGAAAATATTAAAATCTATTTTATTACCTATTATTGTTAAATTTAAATCTAAGAAATTTAAACTCTTATCTATACCTATTTCTAATGTAAATTGAATATTTTTGTGTATTTTATTTAAAAAGTTTAAAAACATGTTCAATTGTCTTTCTGTTCCTAACCAAATGCAAAAAATGTCGTCCACATATCTCTTCCAACAATATACATTTTTAAGTAACAAGGCACCGCTATTAAAAATCTTATTTTATAAATTATTAATAAAAATATCTGCAATCAAAGGACTCGTACTGTTACCCATGGCCAAGCCATCCTTTTGTTTAAAAATTGTATTGTTAAATTGAAAATAATTTTGTTTAAAAATAACTTCGAAAAATAAAATAAGGTCATGGATAAGGTCTTTCTGTAAGTTAGATGAATTTAACAAATTATTGATGATGGTTTTACTTTCTTCTATTGGAATACTAGGGAATAAATTTACTACGTCAAAAGAAACCAACATAGCATGATTAGGAATTTCCAAATCCTTTAGATAATTAACTAATTCTAACGAATTTTTAACTGTGTATGTTGGTTGAAATATATTAGCATTATTAATTACAGTATTGATAGCTGACGCTAATTTAAAAGTTGGGGCATTACAATTAGAGACTACTGGCCTAATAGGTTTGTTCAGTTTATGTATTTTTAATAGGCTGTAAAGTTTAGGAATTTTTGGGTTAATTAAAATCAAATTTTTGTTATTTTTCATGTTTACAAAGATATCACTTTTACAACGTTTAACCGCTTCTTTCACCATTTCTTGACACTTATTAATAGGGTTATTTAGAATTATTTCAAAATTGTCCCCTTGTAGAAAATCCATTGTCTTGTTAATATAGTCAACTTTATCCATGATGATAACACTGTTACCTTTATCTGCCTTTGTAACAACCAGATTTTTTTCCCTCACCATTTTAGAAATATTCTTAGCAATTTTTATGTCAGTATTAGAAATTATATTCTTTTCCCGATTAGGAACTGTTTTTTTGTTGTTAATGTTTTTTATCCCTTCAGCACATTTATAATGGAACGATTTGGGTTGATTAATTAATGCATTGTCCATATCCACTGCCAACAACTCTAATTCTTCTCTATTTTTAATATTAGAATTATAATGCAAGTTATGATTTAGTCCTTTATGTAATAATTTTAACTCTTCCTCCGCAAACTCATGATTAGACATGTTAATTCCTACTTTGAATAACCCTCCCCCACTCTTACCCCTCCCCGCTCCTTCTACCTCTTCTTTCTAGACCTAATTTTAATTATAACTTTAGTATACTTGTGCTCCTGATGAAGTGAACTTGGTTCATGAAACATGTTGAGATTTTGTATCGAAATAAAGTGATGTAAACAATGTTATTTGTGTTTTAATAAAAAATAATACACATACTATTATAGATATTTATTCAAATGATCCAATATAATTTTTTGGTACACAAGTAATCAAATAGTAATTTTTAACTGAAATTTACACCTGATTTCTGCATACCTAATTATGTAAAGTGAAACACATGTTGTGTAATCAGATAATGAGTTGATGGAAATATCATTGATATTACAGCAATTAAATATAATACCCCAGTAAATAACGAAACTTGATGCTATTATGTTTACGTAAATTAGCCATTACGTTGGTAACGTAATATTACACGTAAAGGCATAAAACATACACTCGTAATTAGCATAGCATTAACAGATACACTTAAGGCGACACAAGACTCCAACAACGGGGGCTTGCTCTAGGCTCACATTGTAATTAGTTCCCACGAATTCGTAACGAAAATGTATATTTTATTAGAGCGATCCCTACGAATGTAAGTTATTTATATTTAAGATAAATAAAAACAGTGCTTTTCCGCTAGAATAGTTTATTTTATACGATTTTCAAGTCTGATTGATATGAGGTTTCACAACAGACTTATCTTTCTGGTGAATCCCGAATTTACCAGAAGGTATAAAATTGTCAAACGAAGCGAAGTTCGCAGTCCAAAATGGAGTGCTAACTTCGGAGACTGAATGCTGTTGAAATTAAAACCATGTATGGTCATGTGAGAAATGTGGAGATCCGCAAATAGTGCAAGGCTGATGTAAGCGTAATGAGTAAGATTAAGAAAGGGATGCTTAGATGGTTTGGGCATGTAGAGCGAATGAGCGAAGAAAGGAGTGTAAGTCGAATATATGATGCGAATGCGAATGGTAGCAGAATTCGGAGACGCCCGAGGAAGACATGGCACGATCAAGTGAATCGGATACTCGAGTCGGGCCATGTCAAAAGTCAGAATAATAGAAGAGTATGTGTGAGACGATGTATTGCATGTGGATTAGGCAAAAAGTGTGTGCCAAGAAAAGTCGACTGCGCAAACACAAAACCACACAACTTACTGTTAGCTTTCTGCAACTTATCATCGTCCTGATAATACACTGTCGTGGAGAAACTATTTGATAAAACCAGGAATTTCCTGGGTACATAACCTGTTTATAATATGACTTTAATTAGGGAATTGGAATGAAACAACGTGCTTGGCTAGGCTGACAAAACGAAAGAGAGTTTATAACATATCATAGATAAGTTAAGTACCTAAAGTCATGGTATCTTGAGCATATTTATAACAATTCTATATATTATTTTAATGAGTAAATTGTGAAATAACCCAAATTAATCAAATAAAATTTACTTGTGCGTACCGGGATTTGAACCCGCGACCTCCGACTTAGTACAGAGCCTTATCGCTCGACCACGGACGCCGTCACTAGCTTGCTGAAAGTGTTATAAAAAATTTTAGTCAACTAGAAAAATATTTCTTCCATTTTTTTAGCCTGTGGTTGCACAAATGTGTCCATTTCAAATACCAATACAATTATCTTTCATTAAACTGTTTTATATGTAATACAAATAATAATCATTTCAGGAAAGACTAAATTTTATGTTTGTCATTTTTAATGATATTTGTGATCATAACCTCAAATAACACAACATTCAGAAAACGGAAAAAATTATTGATTGGCGTAACGGTTGAATTTTTACACTTCTTTACAAAATGCAAATGTTCGTTCGTTCAAAATACTTAATCTTTGGAATCTCTTCACTGATTACTTTAAAATTTTGACAAAACGTTGCATTTGAATACATGTGTGTTTTATATGGTGACCGGATAAATCATCAAAATGATAATTCATCACGTCTTTAAAAAGTTATATAAATTCATGGAAAGTGATGAAACAAAAACTTTATTAACTGGGTTAAGTAGGTTAGGTTAGGTTTAAATTTTTTTTTTCATCGTTTCCAATGATTTTATATCACTTTTTAAAAGTGTGTTGAGTTATCATGGAACCGTTTTATATACGTATATACTACCTGTGACAAGAAAAACGCCTTATTTGAAAAACAGCGCAATCCTTTGGAAAAAAAGGCTTTTTAAAAATCTGTTGGACGCAAAAGCATCACGTGATATTGTTTCTCTATCTGCACATATAGACTGAGCCACGGAAATGCGTGGCGGGGTACAGCTAGTTGGTAATAAATGAATATATATAAATAATACTGAAGAGTTATTTTGATATTTTCCAATTGTGTTAATTAAAAGTGGTTAAACTTGAGACTAAAAAACGTACCGAATTTGGCATAAAAAATCTTTCAAAGCTAAAATTCATTCGCCATGACATTACACCCGAAACGCTATTGATTTGGTGCCATTTGACAGGTTTTAAAAATTGTTTCAACTATGAAAACTAACATTTAGGAAAGCATAACTTTCAGGTAGTGATATTTTTGTGGACAATATTTAAAAAATCAATATTAATAGACAATTATAATATCCTATTCCCTTTAGAAGTATTAGATTTGGATTGATTTTAATACTGAAAATGACATTGTTAGAAGGGCAAATGTAAAAGAAAAAGAAGTACTCGATTCGCGCGGCTGTTCACCAAGTCGCTAGTTCTCGCTTCTAGCTAATTAGTAAGCCTGAAGATGGGGTGCGGAGCAGATGTCTGTTGATTGACAATGATCCGGAATTGATTTTTATATTATAATAGTGTTAATTGATTTTATGTTTTAGAATTCTTTCATTTTGGTGAAGACAAGGCTTCAAATATTCTTTTCTTTTAGTAGTATTCGGGAATATCTGGAGGGGTCTGTCCCCATGGGACATGGGAAGCATGTATGGGTACCATTTATTAGATAATCAACACCTCTGACTTAGGTCACTCCAAGTGGCTTACTACTATTGGCGACTTAGCAGGGATGCCATGGTTCATAGGGTGAGGTTTATTTAGGTCACCGGATCAGGAGCCAGATTAAAATACTAGGAGAGGGAGACTTCTTGACCTCTCCATAAGGACTCTCTCAATCCGTCGCCTTGTACCACAGTTCTTCTTCTTTTTTCGTATGTTAAGGGAGTCGAAGGGGAACATTTAGGTCAGTGAGCCAGTCTAGGACCTCAGGCATTGCTCTGTAGACCTCATCATTCCCGCTGGGGAATGAATACAGCGGGCATTATTTAACCTCTTTTTCGGTGGTCTGAAGGACCTTATTTTGTCGACGGTGGACCAGAATTAACGAGGCAGTAAGAAACTAGGCTGTCTCTCAGTGGGGGTCGTGTCGTCGATTTTCTCACATCGGCCGATTGTCAGTTAAGTTTCGACCTATCTTATAAAGTGACTGGTTATCGGAGGAAATTCTCTCCTTCCATCCAGAAGGGTTTTCGGTACTTCGTTTAGTGTGTTATCTGCAGCGCCTTCTTGTATTCCCTCAGTGCAATCTCTAGCCTGATATTTGGCTGGGTTATTTTTGCATGTACGGAGAGCCAACGGAGGGATGTACATTATAAAGCCCCGCTGATGGTTTGCATTGTGGCACTAGCCCATACTGGAGCACAGTATTAAGCTGTTGAGAAAACCAGGACAATGGATGCCGTTCTCAATGTGTTCGCATCGCACCCCCAGCTAGTACAGCAGTGCGAGGGTTGGATTCATATTTCCGGCACTCCTGGACATACTGACCGCCAGCTTTTAACCTAACCCTCATACTTTTTTCGTCCAAGAATATCCTCTTCTTTGTTCCCTTAAATAGCACCATCCCCAAAAATTACATATAACTCGACAAAGTTTCTGTTTTTTACCAATTAATGTAATAATATATAGTTTAAGAAATTTATAAAACGTTGTCTCAAAACGAAACTCTTTACCGTCTCTGCTTTTAAAGATAAGAATATAAATATTTTTGGTTGGTTCCTGAGATGACGGCAAAGGAACAGTGGAAAATATTCTATAACAAACTTCTCGAGGTTAACCCGCCTCGTAAAATTCACCAACGCGTAAATAATACGAAAAAAATTTAGGTTTCGAGAAATTTTATCCTGTAGCCTGTTGGTTTTCTATTCTCCATAACACATATATTTTCGATTCTCAAGATTCCGCATTCCACTTTGCGTATCCGTACAGATTTTTTTTCATGTTATCTTTATAATTTCTAATGAATATAAAAATATCAATTTTGGTAAAGAATATTAAATTGTAACATACAGTTATATATATATATATATGAATTAATTTCACATTTAGTATGTTGAACAGAAAATAAACGGGGTAGGTTCCATTTACAAATACAATTTTTTAATGATTACGATTTATTTTAATTCAAAGGAAACGAAATTCGTAATCATTTTCTTGTCTATTTATTCTCGTAGAGTCAAAATATGCCATCAAATTCTTTCACAGAGGGTCAACATAAAAATAAAATAGAACAATATTATTTCCAAAGAAATTGAAATGACAAACAAAACAGCATATCAAAATGTTTCCGTCAATTTTTTAAAATGAATAATAACATGAAAATACATTTTTACTTGTAGAAATAGTATATTCGTATTTCGTTTAAAGATCAAAGCAAGAGGTTTCAAATAAGCGAGACCTATTTTCCAATTTCTGGAGAAATAGGCACCAATTTAGGCTATAAGTTTTAGTTTTCGTTACAATTCTCTCCGTAAATTGTTGTTTTCCATCGTGCGAGGAAATTTCCAATCTCGCCGACCGTTAACACTTTATGCCTGGCTATCAACATACAAATCGCTGTTTGTGTAATAGTAAATATGAAGAAACCACGCTTCTTTCAGCGTGAGCTGTAAATCGTGGACTCAAATTGGCTGGATAAATTAATCATAAAACCAATTTTCTGAGGAAAGAAATGAGAGAAAGTTCTGAAAAGAAAAGACGATAGATTAAAAGAGTCCTACTGGAGAGGTCAAAGATCTCCCTCACTCAGTCTCCCAATTCCTCGAAGCAGTAGTTGGGCAAATGCATCTGCCGCCAAGACCTAAACAAACCTCACTTCATGAAACCGGGCACCCATGCTAGGTCATGCTATGTAGCAAACCACTTAGGGTGACCTAATGCAGAGGATTCGTTCATTCATCGCCCATATAGAATTCTTCTGAGATGGTTCTCTTCTAATGTTAAAAATAGAAGTCAAGCTGTTGCCTTAAAAGGTTACATGTCACAAATTATAATTATTCCCTCAGGGGTACCTCAAGGTTCTCATTTAGGGCTTCTCTTGTTTACATTATATATAAACGACATAAAACGTGTAAAAAATTATATAAACTTATTGACTCCACAGATGAATGCAACCTGTTACAAGAATACGTTAGCAAAATTAAACAATATTGCGATAACAATCAACTTTATCTAAATACAGAAAAGTGTAACGTTATTACATTTACACGTAAAAAACAGCTGATTAATTATACTTACAAATTAAATCATGTACCCCTACAACGAGTAGAATCAATCAGAGATCTTGGACTACTGCTAGATTTTAAAAGTTATTTAAGGACCATATTTCCTTACGAGATGTACACATTTTCAAGTGTAACTCAAAACATATAAAATGCAAATTACTTAACTGATTAATAAACTTTTTATTTTGTGACATAATCCTATCATCTGAGTTTATTTTATTGTTTTTTATTATAATAAGGCGAAAACTGTATTACTACTAACTGTCTTTATTTGTTTTTATAAAATTTTGTAATTCCGTATAATGTTTATTCTTTTTATTTCTTTCTCATTTAAAAATATATTGTATAGGTGCAAATATTGAATCAACGACAAGAATTCTCTTCACGTTCATTCTCTATGGTTTACATGGCAAGTTCTCTAAGTAATTGCTCCAGTAATAACAGTGATTATTAACAAAATAAAATAATCTCACTTTACTTAATTACAACTGTGAATAAAGTGATTATAAAACTGTGTTAAGTGTTATAAATTTACACGTTTATACGTCCGTAAACTGCAAAAACAAGAACAAATAGTTACAGACTTGACAGCTGCAAGCAACTATTACAACAATAATATTTCCAATATCAGAAGTAACTGAAATAAACATTTAATATGCCTCTTTTCGACAAAGCTCACTGTGCTCAGTGCAAAAAGGCAACAAACAGTGAAAAGACGTACGTTGTGCAAAATGTAGTATGTATTTTCACACTACATGTAGCGGCCTAACTCGCGCCGAATTACAGTCATTCACGGCGAAGTCGGCTCATACTCTTTCGTTCATATGCGACTTCTGTGTCACTCCAAAAGCTGCCTCTCCTCAGGATGAAAAATTAATAGAGAAGCTGAGCGCCGAAGTGAAAAAACTACTTAAGTGTGAATTGACTGATATAAGCAAAACAATCGATTTTTTCTCAAAAAAATTGATGATTATGAGGAAGAAAAGAAAAAAAATTACCGAAAAATAAAAGAAGTACAAAATGAAAACAAAACTTTAAAACAAATGGTCAACAAAATTCAACAAAATGCTCTTGAGACGTCTATAGAAATCTAAGGACTGGAATTAAAAGAAAATGAAAATCCTAACATACCGGTGGAACTCATACTGAAGAAACTAGAGTGTGATGATCTACTTCTGCACAACAACATTGAAAACTGCTACTCAACAAAAAAATCAATCACATTGAAATTAAGAAAAAAAGAAGCTAAAAACAGAATACTTTCCCAAAAAAAGAAAGTTGGGTATTTTACTGCAAAGGATTTGAAATACTCTTCTGAAACAAAGATTTACATAAACGAGAAACTTACGCCCGCCAACAACCAACTTCTTTGGCTAGCAAGATCTACAAAATCTATGGGTTACAAATTTGCTTGGACAAAAAACGGAAATGTATTACTACGAAAAAACCAGGATTTACCAATAATCTACGTGAAGGACGCAAATGATATTCCACTACAATAATTCGGACCCCATATAAAAAAAGACAAAATTAAATAAAAACTTCACACAAAATGGCTTACGCAGACAATATTGTTCCTAAAACCCAGGAATGCGATAACTTCATTGAAATAAATGCAATTTTCGAAGATACTAACTTCAACATGCTGAACATGAATATAAGAAGTATCCGGAAACACTATGACGAATTCTGTATCCTTTTAAATTCTCTATCTTTCCAGCTAGATATAATAATACTTACTGAAACCCAAATGCGAGAATGTGTCCCTTTCAGCTTACCTAACTTTAATACCTTGTCAATACCCTTTAGACATACCTCTCATGATAGCCTTACTTTATTTTATAATACTCTATCTTTATCCAAAATAAATGTAAATATACTAAAATTCCATTACTGTAATGCTGTCCATGTTACTTTTGCTTTAAGGGGAAAAAAATATTCAGTATTAGCTATATATCGATCTCCCTCTTTATCCACAAATCTATTCATTCTCGAAATTGAATCTTTCATAAATGAAGTTAATGTGAACCAATTCGATTAGGAGATATCAACATTAACATACAAAACGCAATATTAAATCCAACTGCAAATGAATACTTGAACTTACTGTATACCAAAGGTTATCTATCTTACGTGAACAGTACCACTAGGCCTAATTATCAAAATGATTCATGTTTAGATCACATATTCCTCAAATCAAATAAAAGTTACCCACATAGATCTGCTACCTTCAAAATTGACATAACATACCACTATCCGACCTTTTATGGTCATTGTACTGAAAAATCACCTTGCTACACAGATCACATAAACCGTCAGCAAATCAAAAGAAAAATTAATTACCAGTCTCTAGACATCTCACTAACAGCCGAAACATGGGTCTCAGTGCTTTCTAATGATGACACAAATATATCTCTAAATAACTTTTATGATGTAATCCAAAACCATATTGAAAAATGTTATGAACCATTAGCAGCACCAAAAAGTAAACACAGACACATAAAACCATGGATTACACGTGGACTAATAATCTCAATTCAGCATAGAAATAAACTGTTAAAATCCTATAAAATTCATGAAAAGCATTGCCTATCCACCAATGAAGCACAAAATTACAACAAACGTAACCATTATATTATATATAGAAATTATCTAAATACTCTTATAAAAAATGCAAACACCGGTATTACTCTGAACAACTACAAAAAGCACATAATGACTCACGAAAAACATGGAACATCATAAATGAGATCTCAAACAGGAATCAAAAAGAACACAAAATTCGTCAAAAAATTATAACTGAAAATAATATAATCTTATTTAATCCTAAAGATATTGCAACCAATTTCAACCACTTTTTTACAAACATCGCCTCTACCCTAATTGACAATGATCCTTCTCTTAGCTTGCACTCTCAGCATGTACCCCCAGACTTTCTGAAGACTAAAAATTCTACCTTCGAACTATCCGAATTTCCCGAAATAACTGAACTTGAAATCGCAAACCACATTGACAATCTAAACGCTAGGTCTGCAAATGGCCCAGACAACTTAAATAACACTACAATTAAATCTATAAAAAACATATAATCAAACCATTACACCATATATTTAACGCATGCATCAGAGATAGTATTTTTCCGAATAAATTCAAACTAGCTAACATCATCCCAATACACAAATCAGGACCTAGATGTAAAACAGACAACTACAGACCAATCACATTAACTTCTCAATTGTCTAAGATATTAGAAAAATTCATTAAAAAACGTATCGTCGATTTTCTGGAATCAAATTCACTCCTTTCATCTAACCAATATGGCTTTAGAACTAAACTAGGTACTGATGATGCTATATTTAATTTAACCAAAAACATTTATTCTAACCTGGACTCAAACATCAAAACTTTAACCATTTTTTTAGATTTGAAGAAAGCCTTTGACACAGTCAACCATAGAACTTTCTTAAAGAAAATATCCAACATTGGAATTCAACATAAATGTCTCACGCTGTTACAAAATTATATATTGAATCGCCAACAATGTACAAAAAATGGAACATATTTGAGCAATTTTGATTTAGTAAAACATGGTGTACCACAAGGAACTGTATTGGGGCCACTACTCTTTCTAATATATATAAATGACTTATGTAATATTAAAATACCTGATAAAATTTTCTCATTTGCTGACGATACTGCAATAAAAGTCTAAGGAAAATCATGGGAAGATACTACTAATAAAGCTAACAAATGTATTACTATTGTCAAAGAGTGTCTAGATAGAAACCTACTTACCCTAAATTATGATAAAACTATTTGTATTCCTTTTTATAACACACAGAAGTCGGCTCCTAAAACCAATCTTAATTTGAAGTTTCATAACGTAAATTGTAACCCAAACACATTCTGTAACTGTGAGGAGATGAAATCTGGAAAAATTATTAAGTATTTAGGTGTAACTATAGATTGTCAACTTAAATGGACCAGCCATATTGAAAAAACTGTTAACAAATTGAGATACCTAAAATATATTTTTAAAAGAATGAGTAATGTAGTAAATATAAAAACCATGAAACTAGTTTATGACTCACTAGTTCATTCATCTCTTTCCTTTGGAATAATTGGCTGGTGCGGAACTTTCAACAATCATGTAAAACCACTAGAAATTGCACAAAAATCAATAATTAAGATAATGTACCAAAAAACTAAATCCTATCCCTCTAAACAATTGTTCCAAGAAACTGAAATTTTGGACCTTAAGCAGACCTATAGTGCTCAATGTCTTAAATTTATTTATACGCGACCAAACAACTTTATTAAAAATTCAAATCGTGCCAGCCAACGACATGGCGCTTGTGAATATGCTGTGCCTCACTGCAAAACCAGGTTGGCCCAAAGGCATATTAGTTTTATTGCTCCAAAAATGTATAATTCTTTATGTACAACCTTTAAAAGGGACACGTGTATAAACCTTCAATGTTTTAAAAAGTACATCAAATCTTGGCTAAAAAACACTGAACTAGATATTTTTTTCTTATAAGTTTTAGCAAAGCTATCTGTAACATTTATATCCAAGTATAGATTATTTTTTATTATTTCACATACATACAAAACAGGGGATATATTTTATTGTTTGCAATGCTTTGTCTGCTAATTCACTTTTTAAGATGTCTTCAAAAACTAGTATTTACCTTATTTTTTGTTTTATTTTAAAACTTTTTACATATTTCATGATTTAGTTTCTTGTATTGCATCTCTACAGTAACTCTTTTAACTCAGTTTGAAAATGGCCTTGTAAGCCGAAACAGCTGTCACAATAATAAAAAACTAAAACACTTGCAGAACTTAATAATAATATTATCAAATTTAATCTAAATTAAATTTATAAAAAAATTAAATGGAGTTCTACGAATTAAACACAAAAACAATAAATAATATCTTTTAAAATAACTTAAATTTATATATGATATTGTATCTCCACTTAAACCATAGAAATAAGATAAAAATACTTATAATACCCACACTCAGGCTTCGCCTTCGTGGGATTTTTTTTTTAATTATGTACATTTATTTCAATATTTTTTATACATTTTTCAATATTTTATGTAACCATGTATGTTTAAAAAAAAAATTCAATAATAAATAAATAAAAAATTAAGGGAACATTATTGGTCTAATATTGTAAATAATTGCTGTTTATGCTAAATATATAAATGATTGTTTGTTTCCTAAACAAAATAAAATAAAATACCCGCATCCCAAAATGAAATGATTCAATATGATAATTAAAGCGTAATGAGAAAGATTAACCAAAGAACTTGGACATTTAGAACGAATGAAAGAAGAAAGGAGAATATATGACGCAAATGTGAAAAATAGAAGACGTTGTAATCGACCGAGGAAGATATAGCAAGATCAGATGAACCAAATTTGCCTCACACGACTGACTGATTTGTATAATGTTCCGAGTTCTGGGTACCGAAACCCTCCTCTCAAATTGAAAAGTTCACAATTGTTCGCTTTTCACTTTTAGTTTACAATTGACATACCAATAATTCCATCATTCCAAACATTTGTTAAACCCTTCCACTGTTATTTAAATAATATTTTTAAAATGTAAATCCGCCTGTCAAAAACACTCGTCGTAAAAATAATATTGAAATGAAGTGTTTGCTTTGCATTTGAATCGGAGCTGTTCAAAATGTCGAGAATGCTATTATAGCGTAATGATACCAGGTTTAGTAATGACGTCATTAAATAAATTCGTCAATCACTGTCAGTTGATAAGTGTCAACTAATACTGTCGGTTGCAGTGGAGGTTGACAAATTATACACAAACTTTAACATCTTTCGCAAACGCGTTAGAAGAAGTATACGATAAGCTGTTTACACAAAACCCAAAAGGTCTTACTTATAAAAATTCCCTAATACGCCGCTGCAGCGTTGGTATAGCTATACTGTGAAGTGGGCCATATACTGCTCGTGTTAAAATCTTTACTCATAACATTGACCCGGTTTGTTTCGAATTGCTACGAAATTCGGCCAATTTGATTATGCGTTCTGTATTTGATTTTGTAAATCGATATTTCAAATATTCCTCTGATAGTGCTGCAAATGGATATAACTGCTTTTTACGTTTTCATTGCACACCCGATCGATATTTTTCAAATCAAGCATATTGTTAAAACGTTCGTAATAATCTGTCAACTTTTAAAACTGTCGTATTAAGGTCAGTATATGCAGGACGCATGCGCGTTATTATGAGTAACGTTTTGTACTAAGCCCCGTATTATACCCCGTATTACCTATTTTAAGTAAGACGGAAGAAAAAAATAAATTAAAATAAAGCATTGTCCATTACTGTTATAACCACTGAAAATATAAAACACACTAGAAATGCCTTCCATTTTGATTTGAGTGGAAACAAATGCCTCCACTCACTTAGTAACTTTTGATTCTAGAATATTTAGCTTACGCTCTGTCACTCTTACTTACTTACCTGACATCGTATATCGCATCTCATTTGAATTTCTTAATTTCATGGTCCATGTCTTTATAAATCCATTTCGAATGATTATGACTGACTTGCCAACGTACAAATTTCCGATATAGCTCTGGTAACACGATCTGAATAGCCAGATACTTCCCTACCATCATCATCTCCTTTCCACTCGTTCAGTCTCACAATATACCCAACAATCAAAGTAATGCTACAGACCCACTTGCTTGTTGTCGGTATCGTTACACTTGGGTCGGTATCGTTTTATAAATGCCTTGAAAAATAACGGTTTGCAATAAGGAAGTTGAGTCCATTTTTTTTATTTTTTTTTATCAATGTTCGCATTCAAACTTAAATACTGGTATTTTTTTTTTTTTTAAAGTTTGTTTTCATAGTTAAATTAATTCTCAAAGTTTAAATTTTATTAAGCCCGCCAAAACGAGCGGAATCCGAGCGGTAACAGGCGGGGTGTAGTGTGACGTCATTAGAACTGTGAAAACCACGTCGCTTAAGCATTATGTATGGAAAAAAATTTAATTCTTCAACAAGGAATTCCAGTAATTTTTTTACCAATGTTAACCGTCTATTATAATTGATGTTATTAAAAAAAAAGAAAATTGATTAAGATTTCATAGTTAAATTAATATTTTAAGTTAGAATATTTGCTTTTCACGCCCGATACGGTACTTGTACGGTATCGCCGTCGCTACTTGTTGACGTTCCCCGCGCGAATTCAGGACCACCGCGCAGAAAAGTAAAGACCAAAAGTAAAATAACGGTTTACAGCCCAGTTCACTGTGAGACTTTTCTGAGCGGCCGGCGGCCTGAAGTGTATCACATGCTTTGTGACATGTATAATAATAAAAACATCTAAGTTATGCAATAAACAACATATTATTATAAAGCACTATACGAATATGTATCTTTAGAAATCCATTTCATATAATAATAATAACAAATACGTACATATAGTTGACAAACCCAAATAAACCTTTGGCCTATACACCTCTCTCATCTAAATCAACCATCTCTCATGTAATAGAAAGAGATGCACCATAGGTGTTCCGTTGTACGTACAAGTCACGACACATGTGACGACAGAATTCTTTCGACCAATCGTGGAGCGTATACAGTCTATTGCCATTGAATGCTTTTTCAAGAACGTTTAACTAATTCTAAGAATAATAATATAGAAATATATTTATATGTTTAGAATCGATATTTTTTGATCTACATGAACATATTTTTTATAAGTCAAAATATTTTTCACTCAACTTCCTTATTCTCTGAGTAAAATATTGAACAGAGATGACATGTTACCGAGCGCATTTTAATATCCTTGGCGGAACGTCGATATATCGGGGGGTAGTAAAATATTTTTAGTAAGGCTTGGAATGTCATTACAGCGAGTTATGGAAAGGAATATCTCATAACTGTCTACTCGAGTAGGCGTCATGCCAATCTTTCGATTCCGATAAAACAGCGCCGGATCTTTAAGGTGGAAAATGTAATAAGCTCTGGGGTAACCTTTGTTTACATTAACATCACACAGCAGGGATGTAATAAAATAATTTTTCTCAGAGCTTTCCAGAGAATCTTTTTTAGGTAAGGAAAGAGTGAACATGGGTCTTAAAGAGACCCATGTTGAATACGGAGAAAAAATCGAGAATACATGTGACGACATGCTACAATACAAGCATGTCAGTATCAATATAAGTATTTGTCTGAACACGTGTTCAGCCGTCCGCAAAAAACATCGGTTTTGACTGATACTTTGTTACAAACTGTTCGAAAAAACTGCAATCACCATTTATAACTAAATTATTGCTCCACATTTTAATTACTGCTCAACTATCCTTTTCCTGTGTAACGACCGAGAATAAAATAAATTTCAAATTCTCCAAAATAGGGCAATGAGAATAATACTCAGACGAAATAGATATTCAAAAGTAAATAAAATGTTAAACGAACTAAATTGGCTAACGGTGAAACAGATGTTGACCTTGAACACGATGATATTAGTACACAAAATAGTAAACAACCTGCTACCGAAACATTTTTCAAAATATTGTGTAATAATTGTATACATCAAGGACATACACAAACATATAATTAGGACGTGCAATAAAATCAGGCTACCAAAAATGGACAAGGCGAATACTCAGAATAGTATACTATATAAAGGGATGAAATACTAGGGATGAAAACCTAAAGTCTGCCTCAATTGGAAAGTTCAAGATGTTGTGTAGGACCCACATCAAGCATGAAAAAACATAGTATATTTATTATTTATTTTCAGCCATCTACCTCTCATAATTTGATTATTCACAATTGTGTGCAAACGTGTAACTGCAACCCCTTGGAAAGTGTAGACAGCCTCAAATACCTGGGGGTAAAAATTGATAAATTTTTGAGGTGGAATGATCATGTCGAAATGTTAATAAATAAAGTTAGGAGACTTATCTATATTTTTAAAAATCTCAGACATGTACTAGACAAGGAAAAATTAAAAACAGTGTATTTTGCTATAATTCAGTGACTACTTTCGTATAATATAGTGTGCTGGGATTCCTGCCTGAAGACTGTAATAGAACCACTTAATATTGCCCAAAAACTGATTCTCAAAGTTATGTACAAGAAAAAAATTACATTTCCTACACAGTTACTTTATAAGGAATGTAATATCATGAATTTAAAACAACTATTTATCCTACAAACGCTATGCAGATTTTTAAAAAATATTAGTTCTGCGAAAAGAACGCAACAAATACGTACTACAAGAATTGGCTCTGGTCTAAACTTTATGGCAATTCACCCTAAATCCTCATTTGGGCAGAGACATTATTTGTACCAGGCTCCACTTCTATTTAATAGCCTTCCAGTTCACATTAAATCGTCAAATTTCTTGTGTACATTTAAAAAGAATGTTAAATTATTTCTGCCATCCGAGGATTTCCAACATATTCTTTCATCTTTGTCCTTTTAAATTGTGGCATAATATTTTGAATAAGTTAATTTTTTTCATCCTTTTCTTTTTTAATGTAAATTTTTTTTCTCTCTTTCTTTCTTCTCTGTTTAAAAAAAAAAAAATAGTTTGTTACATTTTTATTGCAATTAAATATCATGGTCACCCTACATATTTACAGCATTATATTGTAATGAATAGGATGATAGGTACCATGTAGGTATCCAATTCGCAGAAACGTCAATGTAACAATATTGTTATCTTAATATTTGAATTATTTTTTTTTAATATTTGTACTATTTTAAATCTCTTATAATCTTTGTACTATTTTTTTTTAAATATTTTGTAAAATTATTAACTTCAACATAGGCTTGTCCTAGTGAGGTTAAAAATTATAACTTAAAAAAAAGATATAATGTAAAGAAACGATAAATAAATAAATAAAATTTATATGTAACAAATTAATTAGTCATTTGTAAACTTAAATGTACAGATAACTAAAATAAAATTAATAAATAAATAAACAAACTGTTTTAATTCATTCGTTATAAGCCTTCTGACGCATTTTTGACAAAAAAAACGAATAATTTGACCAGATTTTTAATAAATTAACAGTATTCCGAATCCATAATTTTTTTCCATGTAGGATGGAGGAAACACAGTTAAATTTTAGAATGAGTCACAGAAACGACCCGTTCTCATGTAAAGAATATCAACTCTGTCGAGTCTTTAATCATTCTTCAATCATGTGGCAGTCCATTCCAGGCTTTAAGTCCTGACACTCGAAAGCACGCTCATCGAATTTGGTATTTGGTTCCTTCAACCTTCTTATAGCTGATTTTGTATTTTCCAGAATACAAATTTCTGATAAATAAGCCGAATTTTAGTACCATCCAGCAGAACTTGAATTGAATTCTTTCAGGACGTCCCAACATACAAAAATCATTTTGACAAACACAATTTTAGAATGTTTTTTCGTGGTCGAAACATTGAAAAAGATTTCGTAGAAAATTTGCCTCAAGGGTGTAAAATTGTTATTTTTTCATTGGATTAGCCATTCTAAAAGCGTTTCCTTCTTTCATCATCGTCGTCAGTTTTATTATTGAAATCATCCTAAAAAATATAATGGTTTGATATTTTTGACAATTTTATAAAATTTATTTTTTGGACAAATAATATCCCCAAGGGTGACAGAATTTATTCGTTGTTAAAATTAACATTTGACCTTTTACGCCGTGTAACTTTAAAGAAAGCTTTTATAAATGCTCATAAAATCCTGAAAAAATAAATTTTGAGAACTTTTATCTTTGCCGTCAAGAAAGAAACACCAAACTTTAAATGTGATTCCGAATCGTTATACGAAAAGTCTCGTAAAAGTTTTGAATAGTGGACGTTAAAAATAATCTCAAACGAACTTGCTCTTGAATTGTGCTCTACTTTTTAATGTCTACATTTTAAATACAAACCGGTCTATGGAATGTAGCCAACCGGTTTCGTATTTTATTTATTTTTCAATTGTTGCCAAGAACTAAACGGCGCCTGGCGCGAGTAAAATTTGGGCGCCCTTTCAAAAATAATAAACGCCTGGGTAGGGAATCAATAATGTTCGGTTAATTTGTATTTTTGTGTAGCGCATTTTTTAGAAAAATAATCGTAAGGCGATGTGTTAGATTAGATATTATCAATTGCGCTCGCACAGGGCTGGCCTTGAATTCAACAAACATTTAAAAAATTATATAAAGTCATGAAAAGTGATAAAATCAAACCAGATAAATTAGGTTTCATAGGTTAGGTTAGGTTAGGTTTATAGTTTAGTTTTGTTGTCATTGTGTTGATATACCACGGAAACCTAACTATCAAACTATCTGAAGGTAGTGGGAAACAAAAGAGATGGGAAAAGAAAAAAGTGTGGAGGTACTTTCAAATCTGGTCACCAAACATGGCTTAATCTATTTCAAGCAAAGTTTTGTTTCTGAATTTAGCATTTTACCAAGGCGAAACGAGTTTCTATCACTATGGAACTAGCTGCAAATTAATATCAAATTTTAATATTCTACTAAAATATTATGTTAATGTTTGTAAAACCCAGTATGGGCGTTTACTATAAATGGATAATATTAAATTAATTAGCGAACGTTTTTATTTATTTAAAAAATATTTTTTATATTTACAAAAAATATTTTCTTCTTTATTCTAAAAAAACCATTATATGTTTTTTGTTGTGTAATACAGATATACATAATCCTATTTTAATACAAATGACATAACTTATATTTTAGAGGTCTTGCCTCAATGACTCCTGAAACGTTCGAGGCCAATGTTGAAAATTACAAGACACCTGGAGATTTCATTTAGTAGCACCATACCTCTGGTCATGCTATGATGGGCCTGAAAGTCCATTCTGCCACGTGGAATAAAGAGCAAGTTGTGATGTCGACCCTGGCTGTAGTTGTTCGGTAAGAACAAATTATAGCATTCCAAGAAGTGTGGGCTGTCGATGAAGTTGTTTTTTTAACGCTGTTACTGTAAGGTCCCCATTCCTCCTAGATTGGAGACTTTCGTAGCGCATTTCAGAGAGCCAATCCATGTGATGCATGAATCGCTGGTAATTACTATGCATTCTCATTTAAAGATATCTTGAAAACATTTTTTGAATTTGTTTCAATAATTCTAAGTATTTTTTTTGGAATGGGGCCCAAACTGTAGAAGCATATTCTAGTATTGATCGTATAATGCAATTGAACATCGATATCATTGCTTCGGCTTGGAAAATTTTTCAATTGTTCTTAACACAAATCCAAGTTTGTATCATGACGAGGCCAACGCCATTATTTGATCTGAAAAGATAAGTTTGGGATCAAATATAACACTGAGGTCCCTTATAGATTTCACTGAAGACAATATTTCATCATTTATTTATTTATTTTTGGGAAATCGACAGTTTACATTTATTTCAGTTTGTACATAAGTATTGTATAGCCAAAATAAAACCAATTATAGATTTTCTCCTTGTGACTTTACCTCTACTGCGACATCATATCAAGGAATAAGTAAATTAAATTTGTAAGAAAGAAATATGAAATCAAAAATTTATACAAAATAAAAGATTATATAAAACGATAAAAAAAATACAAAACATAAATTAATCAATTCATTTATAGCCGTGGAGAGAGGTTGTAGATATAAATCACACCATAATAGATAAATACCCATGATAGATAATAAATCATGATAGATACACAATAGAGACATAACATTATTCACAAACCATCAGAGAAATATTCTTTTATGGACCTCTTGTATTTGGTAAGTTTGTAACTGAAAATATCAACCTTGGATAATACGCTATTGTAATTATTGCATTGTCTGTTCAGGCAAGAATTCTGCTTAGAGTTCGTTTTGCATTGATTCACCCTGAACAGGACAGAAGAGCGTGTTTAACGCATTTACTTTATTATTGAATTTAATTGGGTTTTTGGAACGTGTAATTTGAAAAATTATTATGTAGTGTTCATGAAGATATTGCTTCTTAATCAAATATGTAAATTCAAACCTAAATAATAATTTTATTTATTCGTAAAAATGTGGTGGAATGAGAACTAATCCATTTCATCATTTTTGGATGATTTTATTGGATTAATCAGGGAGAGAAATATTAATTAAAATAAATTATACCCTTTGCCTTTGTTAAGGGCAGCGTTATTTGAATTTGTAAAGTTACCCGGAATTATTATTCCAAGGGTTGTCGATCCCTACTTAAAAATACAATTAGGCTCAGTCGTTATAATGTCGTAATAAAGATTAATTCTCCCACCAAATGGTCGGATAAGGAAAAAAGAACCCTCTTTTATAACTCTTCAAATCTTTATTAGGCAAGAAATTATTATGATATTAAAAAGGCAAAATGAAATTTTAATATTAATTTTATTTTTCTTTTACCTTTTGTTTGCCATTTCTTTGATGCTGCGATAGTTTTGCTAAATATCACGATTTGAAAAATATACCTATAATATGGTGTAGTATAATCTTCACATTTAAACTTATAGGGGTAGTTTTTTATTATCGCTTAGTAATTTCTCAATCATGACAAAAAACAAACGACCCCGGTATACCAATCACATTATTGCCGGGATCACAAAAAGACAATATAATAGTGTCCTGACCCGTAAACAGCTTCGACCGCGCAGGACAGGACAATGACAACAATTCTAAAGTAGATCAAACGCGGAAAACTATCAAAATTATTAAAACTATTGTCTTACTGTCTTGTTAAAACGCGTACATACGGGGCAGGACGGGGTTTTGAGGGCAGGACACTATCCTGCGGAGATAGCTTCCCCGTCTATCTCTAGGACAGTGTCTTGGTTCATTGTCCTCTCTTACAAACTTCTGTACACACTAGGACAAAACAGTATTGTACTGTCCTCGTATGATTGCTGCATAGGCCAAAAAAAACTAACACAAAACACACTTTTACAAAGCCTGCATCATTTTAGTAACGTTGACGACTCTAATAAAGTATATTTTGTTTGTGCAAAATCATTTACAAAGCCTAAACCATTTCAGCCACGGTGATGACTGTTTGTCATAGAGCTGCTTTTTTTGTTTGTGCAAAATTGTCTACAAAGTCTATACCATTTCAGTTCCTGTGACGGCTGTAATACAGTAGCTTTTGTTTGTGTAAACTATTTTACAAAGCTTACACTATTTCAGTCACGGTAACTACTGTTTATAAAAGAGCTTACAGAGCGTATACAATGTCAATTCACATCTATTTTATTTATGTGGTCGGAAGATACATTTCGATGGCAAAGTCTAATACGGTCTGTAGATTATGTTATGTTTGCACAAACAAAATCTACTCTTTTAAAGTGTTCACCATGACTGAGATGGTATTTATAGGCTTGATTTTGTACAAACAAAACCAAATCTATTACAGTCGTCCCGTGACTGAAATGGTATAGGCTTTGTAAATATGCACCCTGGTCAAATACCATCATTCAGATTTAGAACGTTGCTAGAAAGCGTGACTTATCTGCGTTTGGTGATCAGTTATAAAACGGAAAAAAATAGTTGCAAAATAATATATTTTGTTTAAAGTTTTTGTTTTTATTTTCTGTTTTTGTTTATGTATTTTGTTACAGATGACACACATAAACTTCACTTTGACTTTGGTTCAAGATTTTGCTTATGAAAGCCTGCGATAAGCGAGCCCTAAGGGTCTGAGACAGAGGTGTGAAATCGTCGGATCACGACAATAGAAAGAATTTTATTTTATTTATTTTAATTTTTTTTTTTTTTTGCTGGATTTTATTTAGGTATTGGAGCCAGGAAGGAGTCTGAAAGGGTCGAGAGGATGCACTAGGTGGCATGAAAGGCTGGAAGGTGACTGGAAAGACTAGGGTAGACTAGGATGAGGTGATTTTGCACAGCGGTGCTGCCAAGGTCTGTTATCTATGTGAGGATGTTGTGTCGGCGCTCTTTATTGGCAGCAGACACATGTTAGCGCTATATTAGCGGCGGACACATGCCTGAACGGATGACGAGCCTCGTGCTGGCACAGTTGGTGGACGGGGTAGTCTCTCTCCCTGCAGCAGCTGGTACAGTTCCTTCGCTACCTAGGACTCTTGCAGCAGAGTCTCCATCTTCTGTCTTTGTCGAGCATCACAGCGGTGCTGCCAAGGTTTGTTGTCTATGTGAGGATGTTGTGTCGGCGCTCTTTATTGGCAGCAGACACATGTCAGCGCTATATTTGCGGCAGACACATGCCTGAACGGATGACGAACCTCGTGCTGGCACAGTTGGTCTAAATAACAAATGTAGATCCTAGGAAATAAATTGTACAGCGCCCTTGAGGTGATTTTTCACAAAAACGGCGCTCTACAAATTATCCAATTATTATTATTATTATTATTATGCTGATTCTGTATTTGAAATACAAGATTGAAAAAAATGACGTATAATATACATAATTAGGTTCCAATGGCCGACTTGTTGGAGGCTTTGTCCGGAAAGACAGAGACTCCAACTTTTATTTTTCTGTGTTTTCTGTTTTTTGTTTCGCTTAGATTTATTACTATATTTTTTTTTTCAAAAAAGTATGTACTTAAACATAAATTATACTATGATATCTACTATTTATTGTTATCAAGTTTAATTTGTAGAACTCCATTTTAATTTAAAAAAATTATATATTCAATAATATTATTATTTCTTCTAACTCAGCAAACTTATTTTGTGGCACCATTTTAATTAAAAATTAATAAAATACTTCGTTTTAACCACTTTTATTGTTAATAAAATACTTCGTTAGTAACAATAAAAGTGGTTAAAACGAAGTATTTTATTAATTTTTAATATTATTATTATCAAACTGTCTTTTTCTAGTTTGATAATGCCTTCAGAAAGCGAAGCAGCTATCACGCGTAGTAATAATTACACAGCAGAACTTGTTTAAAAATAAACTGTTTTTATAAATCTAATAATAATATTATTGAATATATAATAAAAAAAATTAAAAAAATACTATGAAACGATTAAAGTATGTACTTAAAACATTATGATATAAAATATACGATGATACGACTAAAGTATGTACATATAACATAATAATATAAATTATACGATTAAAGTGTGTGCTTTTAAGATTATAATGTAAATTATACGCTGATACGATTAAAGTATGTACTTATAAAATTATACTTAAGGCAAAATTCTCTCTTTACTAAAAATTGATGTAGCAATCGTATAAGACTCTCGGGGGTGTATTTTATAAGTTAAGGCCCGGATGCCATTTTAGTGCAGTACTAGCTGCTAGCTGCTAGCTGCGCCATTTCACGGGTCAGATGCGGAAGGTAAGAATATGGGGAAAGGTTGAAGAGAGGGGGTGCAAGCCGGGATAGAAAATTGCACTTCTGCTCGCAGTGGTATAAATTTAATCTGTTGTACGGAGCTGCAAAACACAGCTCTACGAAATGCATATTAAACAGAAATATTATATACCTAAATACCTGCAATGAAGATATAAGCTATTAGAAGGGTGTTGTGGGCGTGTCAGTATGCCAGAAGTAGACTTTATTTTGGTGAAATTGATAAACCATTTTTAAACACCGAATTTTCATCAGGTGTTTTTTATTATTTGAAAATTTTCAAAACGCATTGTTTAATTTATTTACTTAGAATTAACGGTACAAGTGTTTGGGGATCCGGTGAGGAGGCAGGAAATGAAAGATGTCGTGAAGGTTGTGTTGTGGTGTTTTTATTGTAAATGTACTACACAATGTACTGGTCCAACTCGCGATTGTATTCAAGTATTGTCGTCGGTAGCCCGTAGACAGGTAGCTCGTATTGTTTACCTTTAGCGAGACATTCTAGATAAATCTCGTCGATCGCTACAAGTAGTGTTATTTATATATATGATAGAAAGTTATAGTAAAGCCAAAAAGAAGAAAGAAACAACTATTATCAAACTATGTAAGTCAAGACAAAAGAAAAAGTCAAAAAATTAGTATAAAGTTAAAGAAAGTAAAGTAAAGCAAAAAAACATGTTATCCAGCGATCTTGTTAAAATATGCACTGCTAAAATGTTTAATTAGTACAGCTTTATATTTCAACAGAGTTATATTATAAAACATCAGCTAACATAATTTAAGAGTTACCAATAGTGTGTAATCTATTTATAACACAGAGCTTCCCCAAAGATGGCAAGGGTCGTGAGGAAAATTATTTTTCTGAGGGCTTCGTGCGAGAGAGGTAGATATTTTCAGTATCGCCACGGTAAAAGGTCACTATTAAGAATCGGAACGTTGCTTGAAATAATGGCTTTAGTCGTATTTAGTGACCAAAACTGAACAGCCAGGGACTCCCTCACCTTTCTCATACCCATCTCCTTCCTCTCACCTTTTACTTCAATCTTACAACATTTCCCAACTAGGAATGAGGAGCAGTTGGTTCATTGGTGCGGTATTTACGTTTAAAAAGTAACAAATTTTGCTCTTTGCAAAAAAAAACTACAAAGCATACAAAATTAAAATTTCAAGAGACTAAGACGAAGCTTAGTGGCAAATCACTTTTTTGATTAATCTTTATAACAAATTGGTGTACATTATGAATACCAAAAAAATTGGTGGAGGTACATTATGGTTTAGATAAATTGAAGGTTTTCCTATCGTTTCGCTTGAGTAGAATATGAATAAAAACATAAATTACTCAATAAAAAAATATAAATGTAAACTACTAAAAAAATATATTTTTTTTAAATAGAAATGTATGAACGCACAAAGGAAACAACTTTTAAAAAATACAGTATTATAGCTAAGATTATCTTTAACAGTTTCACTTGATTAACTTTTTTGCTCTCTTATAAAATTATTTACAAAATAAATAAAAAAACAGTTGAGTGCTTGAAATCGAACGTTTCTAGACTCAGTTTGTCAAGCGATTTTAATGCTTATTACCCACAATATAAGGTATACCAAGAAAATACACAATTTTGGCTTGTAGCTTCCTCTTAAACAATTTGATTGACCTATCCATGACACCGGATTCGTTAGCTCTTCTATTATAAAGGTTTGTCAATTACAAACATGCTTTAAAACAAACCGTTCATGTTTATTTTTGAAATAATGTTAACAAACTAACAATAATGCAATTATATAAATAACTCTGTTGTATAATATACTTTTTATCGCTGTATTAATTTGGCCACGTTCTTTAAAACACACAATCACACGTTATAAAGGTTTTCTAAATACAAATATGTTTTACAACACACTATTCGTGTATATTTTTGTAAATGTCAACAAAGTTACTACACATTACTACTTTCATAGTACTTTAAGTACTTATTTTGTATGCTTGTTATTGTATACCATTATTATGGAACTAACCATGAGAAATAATAAATGCCGCCGACGGGACTTGAACCCGCATTCTTCTGATTGCCTGTCAGTTGATCTAACGGTTAGAGTCTAACATACTATTGAACTCCATTGTAAATCAAAAATCTCTATGGTAACTTGTTTTGTATCTGCTTACATCGTTCATATTCAGTTTATTATGTAATGTACTATATTATTGTGCTGATGAAACACCTTACCTATTTATCAACCTTTTATTCAGTAGAAAAATACGTTTTATACAGAAATGTTAAATACCTACATAATTAATTAATTAATACCTGCATTTTTATTGTTCTCATTCTCGTGGAATGAGCCAAAGAACGACTACAAAGAAAATGCCTTGAAATATTAAGGAAAATTGACTGAAGAATTATTGGAGTATTCAAGTATAATTTATTCAACAGCCAACCGCTGAGCTCTAATCAAAATTAATAAAAAAAGATGGCACAAAGGCGATGATTATTTTTGCTAAAAGCTTAAATGAATATAACGTGTCTCTATCTATCTATTTACTTAAAGAAGAGTGTCTGTAGCGGATAGGTAAAACGGGCGAGCGGCTCTGATTTGATTTTTATACAAATCTACAGTTTTATTCCGATATTGATAAAATTTTGCACACTTGACCTTCAAAACAAGAGAAAAGGTCACTGAATGTGTTGTATTTCGATAAAGCAACCCAACCCCTTTTGAAGAAAACAGATACTGCACACATAATGTTCAAAATAAGAGAAAAAATACTGTCTACATCATCTGATTTTAAAAAAACTCGTAGTAAACGCCGGGTACTTCATCCGGTATATATGCATAGATTTATATAGAAAAGAAGAGTTTTGGTGATTTTTTCTGGGTTTGTTTTTATACAAATATATAGTTTTATACCGATATTGAAGAAATTTTGCACACAAAGTCAATATCAATACGAGATTTCGAAAAAGCTCGGGAATGCCAGGACTTCAACTAGTTAACAAAGTTTATTTGTATGTTGAACTAACTAACTTATGTACTTCTTACCATCACGCCGTTTGACTGCAGGGGTAGGCAGAGAAGATGGACCATCACACAACTCTGCTTCGGCACATATTTCTTGCTTCATACACGATCAAGCAAAGTTGGATGTATTCTTTTGTCTCTATTACCTTTCACTACCGCGTTACATTTTCTCCTTACACTACATTTTTATTTTATCTGCTTTATTTTTTCATTACGATTAAACTTGGAATCTTCCCGAATCTCTACATCTCTGATAGGCCAAACTTTTTTTTATTTAACAAGCATTAAGTCTACTAACGGCAATCCTCTTCCAGTTCCATGCCTCAATTCCATACATCAGGGTTGGTATCAGCCTCCCGTTGTGGACTACTAGCATCGCTTGCCAACTTTTTATTAGCTGCTTCCATGTTCAGTTCTCCATTAAATGTGTTTTCTATAATTATTCTTCTTTCAACATCCTTATCAGTTTCCCTCTCTAGTGCATAACACTACAAATTAAAAAAAAATCCAAAAGTATAAAAAAATTATTAGATATATTTTATTTTCCCGGTGAACATTTCTTTTCATCCTAAGATAGCGTACAATCTGATGTTTAAAAAGTGAAGTTTAAAGAAACTAGAACAAGGAAAAATAACCAACAAAACAAACGTTGACCTACTTATATTTTACAAAAGTTGCCAGAGATCAAATACTTGAAGAATGGATTATAAAATCAAAGTGTTCACGGTTATTATTATTATAATTTAAAGAATGGAAATGATAATATTATTAATGTACATATACTCGCATATATATCAATATTCCCAAGAAAGGATTTGATAATAAAACATGGCCTGTATTATTGTTGTCCAAATCGTACTAAGAATTTATTGGTATCATAAATAATAATGATAAAACTGAAATATTTCCTAGAAAATTATCAGAAAATTATGTGCCCCAACAAAGGCTAGCCGCTAGCCTATTGAGGCAGGTTATGGGTGCCTCATGCAGCCTAGCGAGGCAGGTTATGAGTGCATAATCACAGGCTAGCCGCTAGCCTAGTAAGGCAAGTTATGAGTGCCTCAACAAAGGGTCGCCGCTAGACTAGTGAGACAGGTTATGAGAAACCTCAACTTTTGATATTTGTTATACCACCTATTGATTTTATATTATTATTTTATTCACTACCTAATTTATAATATAAACACTTAATATGTATTCTTAATTATGGGTGCAAAATTTCTTAAATAAAGATATATATTTATATTAACGTTTCAATTCTGATCTTTTCGCCAGGACGATACTGAGAGTATCTTCCACTCGGAAAAGTGCCGCAAATATACCAACTATTTATTATTTTAAATGATTAAATTGTGAAATAACCCATATTAATCAAACTTTTTTTTGCGGGCGCCGGGATGAATTTGCGACCCCCAGCTTACTAGTCGAGAGCCTTACCCCTCGACCACGGAGGCCGTCAGTCATGTCAGTCAAAAAGCTTGTTAAAAAAATTACTATGGGGCTTTATTATCAATACCTATTTTAACTCTGCATTTATTCATTTCCACCTCAGGAGATATTTTTAATTTTTTTTTAATTCAATGTAAACCTGTTGAATATGTTAGATCAATAATTCCAAATTCGAGTGAAGACACCGGTAAAGCCCTATTACTACTTTTGATTCAAATTATAATGTTATTACTGCCATCAGCCTCACAATACACCCCAATTGTGATGCCATTGTCTCATTGGCGCCAGACGATTGGAAGCAGTTGGGACTCTAGTGCGGTATTTAAATTTAAGAAATGAAAGGTTAGGTTAGGTTTAAATGCAAGTTTTTTTCATCCCTTTTAAATCATTTATAAATATGTGTTGATTTTTCACTGTCCTGAGTTGTCATGGAAGCATTTTTCGAAATTTGTGGTACATCCCAAGCAAAGAAAATTTGATGCTACGGTTATAACAATTTCCTAAAACGAATTCAGATTCTATTCGCTGATCCATAGGCGTCAAACACAGCTAACTTTGATACGTATTTCAAAATTAGGGAATAATTCAAAGCCAGATTGGGAACAACAACAATGCCAATTAATTCCACAGCGGCATGTGTTTCAAACAAATTCCAAAAACTTAATAACACAAACACACAATAATATAATTATATTCCTTTGGGAACTTTTGATTGTTCCATCAATTTGATTGAAATTAAGTATAAAGTTATTTTGACTAATGATCTGCTTTAGAAATTTTAATGAAGAAACTTAGACAAGTCAAAATTATAACACCGAAAATATTAATTAGATAAACCTTTTTCACTCAAATTTCAGACATGAACGACCTTTACTGGAACACTTGGTGCCTCTTTCTAAACAGTATTATTTGATTAAAATAAACTAAATGAAAACTCTCTTTGATTTGAACTTAATTAAATTTGTGAAAGATTTCAGCGTTCACCTACTTTTTATTGTTTTTTATGTGACACCTTACAAGAGCGACCGTCTGCATAGTGAAAGGGCAGGGGAGCTATGTCGTCATTAGGTTCAGCATCTCTGTGAGGCGGGTTAAGGTAAGGACTATAGGAAGATTAATGTGAAGGAGGTAAAACAAAAACCGATAGCTCCACGTATGAGCCGACTGACACAAAAACGAGTTGAAAAAGCGGCCCGTTCTTATGTAGCCAACATCAACAGTAAAGGGGTGTTCCGCTCGTGTACGTCGAGTTTTTTGTAAGTACACCGGGGATAAAAATACTTGTAGAACAGTCTCATTGCATCTGTGCATTAGAAATAGCAATCGGTCTGTTAGTTGTCAATCAGACAAACCGCCTTCCTTTGCACAGAATAGAGTAGGTTTGTAAAATATTGTGGGGTTCCAGCCCAGAGGTGGCTCCCAAATTAGCTGGAATTTTTATTTGATTATTCTCATATTCGTATAAAAATTGTACATTTTGTACCAAGTTCGTAGCATTTAAATGCTGAAATCTATAAAAAATATTTTATACGTAGAAATTCACGAACGTGTTGGTACTTTAAATGATTATAAAGCTCGAGTTCCTGACAACATCTGTCATTGCATTTACGAAAATCCATCGATATTTATCATCAAAATCACAACCATTCAACCTCGCTATAATCAACCTAATATACAATATATGAACGTGATAAAATAAATATTATTATACCAAAAATAATAAACTTTTTATGTTTTAAAACGAAAGATATACGTCCTAGGTTACAAATTAGTATTTACCTGATAAAAAATAGTAGTCCCCGAAAATATATATTTTTACTACTTGATTATAAAACATCGACTTATTATTCTTTCTATAAATATAATATGCATGTAAACCTTTCGGAAGAAATTTTCTAAATGATACTGAAAATCTTATTAAAATCCGTAGCGTAGTTTAGCAGAACTAAGCGCACAAACAGACAGACGCAGATAACGACTTTATTTAATACTATTTATAGATTAGTTTTGATTTACCCATTTGACCATAAATCATTTATTTATGCATTTCGTGCTAGATAAAATTTACTATCGAGAATATATTTTTTATAATGTATAACCCTTATGTGAAATATAATCCGGAATTACCAATTCTAACCTAGTTGTATGAAGTTAGTGCAAATTATTCCGGGAAAATTCCAAGCGAAGCCACGGACCGTTTCAAAATGCATAATATTTCCATTTGTCTTACCGTTGGTGCACCAATTATTAAAGAACCTACAATTCAGGTCAAAACTTGCGGAATAATTCAGTTTGCGAAATACTGAATCAACCGCAGTGGACACCCCAGCCCCGCACTCTCCCGACAGTAAACTGGATGAAGTAATTAATTTAGGAGCGAAACGCTATTCAAGAATTCTACTTCATTAAAAATAATGAACCCAGGAATAAGTACGATATTCCGTTAGATTGTATTCCTTATTCAACCGGCAACTATTTTTAAATATTTTAATTTTACACGGAGAAAAATGAGAAATGCTGATTAAAAATCTCTTTAAATTATTGGTAATCCGGTTAAAAAAGAGACTGCAGGCCGCTTCCTGATAAATTTTTAGTAAATTCGCAATAATATCGGAACACGTGTATGCACATGCGTTTGTTTTTATAATATATAAAATCGAAATGCGAAAATGTAAGGATTTCTATCCATCATCACATCTGCCCTGATGGACACTGTAATGCCATCTGAAACGTTAGTTAAAGAAGGTGGTAAGATCAGCTGTAGGCAGAATGATGGAACTTAAGCGCAAGCCAAATACTAAGTTTGGTGATCGCGCTTTCGGAGTATCTGGGCCGAAGGCTTGGAATAAACTCCCTCTGGAAATATGATTTAAGATTTTCACGGCCAAAAGTATTTTTTTTATTTGTTTTTGGGGTGTTATGCCGTGTTGCGCTAACTCCTTCTTTAGCCAACGTTTCGGACAGCATTGCAGTGTCCATCATCAGGGCAGATGTGTTATTATATAAATAACACATCTGCCCTGATGATGGACACTGCAATGCTGTCCGAAACGTTGGCTAAAGAAGGAGTTAGCGCAACACGGCATAACACCCCAAAAACAAATAACAAAAAAAACAAAAAAAACTCCCTCTGGAACTAAGATCCATAACAAGTCCAACAGAATTCAGGTCTAAACTAAAAACTTACCTTTTTAAGCTTTCATGCCTTTAAATTAAATATACCATTCCTAAGAGAAAGTCCAATTATATCAAATTTTCCAATTATGTCCATAATCCTGTATCTAAATTTCGCTAATAAACAATTAGTTCGTGTTAAATAAGTGTTAATCTGAAGTGACTTACCAGGTAAGTATGGTATTGTATATCATCTCCATATTTAGTTAGTATATCATTGAAGAAGTGTATTATATATTTTTGCAGAGCCCCTGAGGAGAATTTTGTTCAAAAACGGCGTTTAAAAATCATCCAAAATATTATTACTAACGAAACACGGCAAAACGTCGCAAAAATCAATCACCATAAAACATAATGTGTCCATTCTGGTCGAGCTAGTCACCCACAGCAGGCTTTTAAATGTCTGTCTACGACGTGTTTGATACTTTGAAAAAAATACTTTCAAAACTGTGCACTTTAACTTGGAGAAACTTCACTTTGTCACACAAAAAAAAAAAAGTTCCAAGAAATTTGTCAGCTATTTGTGTATGATTTATTGTTTACTAGATTACGTGAACCCAGCGTTATAATTCAACACACCTTTTAAAAGTGATATAAAGTCATGAAAAGTGATGAAACGAAAACTATTCTAAATACGTTATGTACTCGTAGGTTAGGTTATTTTTTATCATCGCTTTTAAGGCTGCCGCAGTCGAGCAACACCGGTTACACGTCAGCTAGTAAACAATAAAAAAACTTACCTAACCTACGTAACCTATTTAAACTAGTTTTTGTTTCATCACTTTTCATGAATTTATATCACTTTTAAAAGGTATGTTAAATTGTCATTTTTTTGAGTTATCCCGTTACCCTCTGGGTCTTATGTCTCTATTGAGATTCCTTCAAAATACGAGTGATTATTTCGATTTTTCACTCAATAACAATGTTTTAATTTAGCTACATTTTCATGTTTGCAATTTACAAATGTATGATTCTCAATCATAATCAATTATTTATCCACTACTGTGAATATGCATCGTCTCAGATAACACCCCAATCATTCTTATATCGGGAACAACAACCCTTAGGTAAGGATATTTAACAGTGTTGTAATTAATGAAATTCCACTAAAGGATGACATCGAAAACCACTCTGGTAGCCACCTGCTATCCAGGAATCCTTTTGGAGTGAAATCAAAAGCCTGCTTTGTGAGTTTGTTAGTTCACCTCAATTTCTATTTGGAAGCTAGTGTAGTTATTAGTCGCAAGAAAATACGTAAAGCGACCTTTGAATGGGACTATTAAAAACACAACCCGTTACAGAGTTTTAAAAAAAATCCCATAATGACACGCTAGCGTCTCATAAGGTTTACGTAATTTTAAATTCATTAATTTTTTTTATTTAATTAATATATTCACCAAACCTTAAAAAAATCATTATAATATTTCGCGTACACTGAGTTAAACATCTGACAAATTTATTGTATGTACCTACAGTGAAATTTCTTCAACTTTATCGAGTCTAAGGACGGGTTGTTTCGGAGAATCTGAACAATTCATCAAATTTCAACGTTCATTTTCAAGTTCTGTGAAAGATTTTTTCAAGTTCTGTTTTTATTTCAGTTTTTTCAAGCAACTAGCCTACAATAATATAAAAACAGAACTTGAATAAGTCTTTCACAGAACCCGAAAATGAACGTTGAAATTTGATGAATTGTTCAGATTTTCCGAAACAACCCGTCCTTAGAGTTGTAGAACTACATTTATTTTTTAAAATTTTATGTATCAATAATATAACCAACTAACTAACTAACCATCACGCGGTTTCCCCGCAAGGGTAGGCAGAGAGGACGGTCCCCCCAAAGAACTCGGTCTTGGCACACACTTCTTGCCTCATTCACATTCATACATACTGTTCGATTATTCTGACTCTTAAATAATAATAATAAATTATTCATTTGGTAAAATTCTACGTATAAGTAATATAAATCGTCTGTAAGTTAATATACCGTTTTTGTAAATTACACAGAAGAACTTGTTGATAAATAGACTGTTTTTGTAAATTACACAGCAGAACTTGTTAAAAATAGACGCGAAAAGAATGAATTGGTTATATTAGTATTCATAAATAATATTTGAGTGATGGTTATAATATAATACGTATTGTACAGGCCTAAAGAGAGAATAAAGATTTCTAGGTAACGTAAGCTGTCATCTTGGGTGCGGGATGGTTAAAAAGTTCTTACTCTGTTGGAAAGCGTGGGCTTTATACATATGGTAGGTATATATGACATAACTGAAGTGCTTTCAGTACACGATGCACCAATGTGTCTGTTGTATGAATGTGCAAAAACGCACTGTTGAAGAACGTCCATTCTACTATGTTTTTTTTTTTTTTTTTTTTAAATAAATTTAAAATAAATCAAATATAATAATTTTATATTAAATATTAAGTTCTGCAAGTATTTCTGTTATTCTTACAGTTTTTAATGTGACAGCTGTTTCAGCTTTTGAGCTTTTTCGGCTTTTTCGGCTTTTGAAACAGCTGTCACATTAAAAACTGTAAAAATAACAGAAATACTTGAAGAACTTAATAATTATTATAACATTATTAAATTTGATTTATTTTAAATTTATTTAAAAAAATTAAATGGAGTTCTACTAGTTTTCCTTTGGGAAAATCTGCGCTGCATGACACAACGCCGGATGCTTTTCATCGACTGAGAACACAATTACACGAAAAATATATGTAATTTCTTTCGGAATGGATTATACGCAACATCTTTAAATATAATACATAGATATTACAGTAGACCATTGCCTAAAACTGTCCACACACATAAACATGCTCAAAGACAGATTGATGAAACTATCACACATCTTTAGATGCCTAAGACATATACTAAATAAATATTTACTAAGAATGACATACTTTGCTTTATGCCGATCACTAATATAGTATGGCATTATAAGATGAGGTGAAACTAATAAAAAAACACATAGGAGCAGTTTATAAAAATATATATTTATATTTATTTACTCGATAAAAGTAACACTTGTCCAATATTTTAAATCGAGTTTTACAAGTCACAAAAGAAATAAATGTGGGTAAGACAGTTTATATGTCAGAGCCATCAGAACGTACCTTCACTTTATAGGTGAGATCCAGAAATTATTATTCAGGGCAGACCCATCTGCGAGATATCCAGGAATGTCGGTCAGGAATTTGGAATTTCTTCTGAAGCGAATAAAGAATTTTCTTCAACACGGGCCGTGGTACATGTCCCGCCACTTGACCACACTGTGATGGAAATTGCTGGGAATTTCATCAAAATAATAATAATTGACAGACAAATGTGATGAAATTGCTGAAATATTTTTTTAACGTGGTCGAGGGATAAAGCTCTCGACTAGCAAGCCGAAGGTCGCGGGTTCAAATTTTATTTGAATAATTTGTGTTATTTCACAATTTATTTTTGTTAGTTCTTAATTTATTTGTGTTATTTCACAATTTTTATTGTAATTTCTCAATTTATTTGTGTTTTTTCACAAATTATTTGTATTATTTCACAGTGAATAATTTGTGTAATTTCACAATTTATTCATTAAAAATAATATGTAGAATGCTTGCGGCACGTTGCTCTCAGTATCGCCTTGGTGTAAGACCAACTTTCAGAATTGAAACGATGCTTGAAATGGCTTGTTAACAGCCATGTTTGGTGACCAGAACTGAATAGCCAGGTACTCCCCCACTTTCCTCTTCCGCCACCTTCTTCCCTTCGCTACTACCTTTAGCCTCACAACACGTTCCGATAGGGGATGCCATAGTCTCACCTGGCTTCAGACGGTTTGGAGCAGTTGGGACTTTTATGCGGTAATTAAAAAAAAACTTTTTTAGTATTAATAGATACGCCAGCCATTAGCTGCAATATGGGAGGATTGTTTTTTTTCGCGTAAAAGAAATACATGTGTTTTATTTATTAACTTCTTTCTAGTCTGTCACGTGTGACGGAGTGTAATTGCAAAAAGAAAATAAGATTGACACGTTTAATTTAGGTTTTATTACGTAAAGTTTGTACATTAAGAGTATATCCGATACCGATATTATCGTAAGTAAAATAATTAAGCTTTTTAACGAAGTTCACCAATCGAAAAACTATTTTTTTTTATCGAAAAGCACGAAATAAAATAAAATATTATAATATTAAAACTTCCGTACTTAAAATTTGTAATCTTCTCGGTGGTATATTGGTGCATAACCGTTTTATGGACAATATGAATAAATAAATTATAATAAAATATAATAAAATACTTTTTTTTTAAAACCACGAGTTTTTAATAATTTTTAGAACCTACCGGTTTCGCTTTACTCAAGCATCTTCAGGGTGCAAATTATTACTAGACAAGAAGTACAAAGTGTGAGCTTATATACAAACATTTTTGAGGGACACAACATGATATAAATATAACAAACACAGAGGAATCATACCATACATTTATACAAGTACAAAAGACATGGGAAAAAACGAAAGATAATTGTGTAGACTAATGGATTGTAGTTGCGCGTGAGGTTTAAAATTGAATAGCCTTAAATGTGTACCCTTCACCCCCCTTTGCCCCTTGTCCCCTTTCCTTGATCCGGGCCCAGAGACAAGGAGTATTGTTATCAGTTGTTATCGTTGCATCTTACCCGCGAACATTTCGTGTCATATTGAAACCCGCATATGTTGAACTCGGCCGGGACTATTTTGGAGCACAATCGTCCAGTGAAACGGTTTTACCCGCCGCAGTGAATTTCACTGTGTTTTTTTGTTTTGTGTTAAGTGTTAATGTTAATTGTATGCAAACTGATAAGAGAGCAGAACCAGCGGCTTAAGGAGAACGAGACCAGGGTAAGTCTTTGGCCTTTCCCACTCATTTTCCTCTTGCAAACACTAAGGCAATTCAATTCGTTTTTATTTGTCTTAGTCTATATCGCATACGCAATACCGCAACCCCCCGCACAATTGCGTACGAAGGAGTTCCGCACAACCATCAAATTGGTCCAATTTCGAACCGGGTTATATTGTATTACTTTCGTTCGCAATTGCAATCTATAATCATTATTTGTACCAAAATCATGGCATTTGCATTATAAATGGGTTAAAATTTAGTCCGTCAAATAGTTATATTAAAAACGAATTACATTTAATTCCTCGTGGCAAATTATAGGTTGACAATAATTTAATCGTGTATGTAGGTACCTGGTTTAACGCAAGGAATCGTATTGTGTAAGTAGGTACTTGTATTCAATACTGAATTCTAATAATACGAGTACATACTTCGCTAGCGTTAAGTACGTAGGTATGTATTAACGACCGCTAATAATAGTTGGTAAACAAGAATAATAATAATTCAGTTGTTATTGAGTTTAATTTGGAAACACTTATCAGAAGAATTGTTTACTTTAATCAATTACGCTAGCGTTAATTAAATTATAGCGTTATTTAAATTATAATTAATTATTTGGGTTAATTATTTATTGCTAAATACATAATGGCTACTAAAGAAAAAAAGTTGAAACTACTGACGGCTCAGCGAGATGCGTTAGATGCACGTCTTACTAAGTTATTTGAACTCAGAATGTAACAATAATCGCAGTGACAACAGTTCGTGTTTACACTTTGCTCTTGCAAAAAAACTAAAAAAAACCTCCGAATTCGTGTGCGAACAGTATCTATATGGAAAATTTAAGTGCCAAAAAAGTTTATTTGATAAAACAGTAATAAAATAATACTATTCTAGCGGATTCTAAACATTTTTATCGAAAGTTTTAAAACAACATAAGATTGTGTGTTTGTTCTCATTGAAATGTCCATCCCACCGATGCCTGATGAATGCTGCCATCGGCGTAAAAAAAGAATGCTGGACATGATGACGTCCCCATTACAAAAAAAGGCCCCGGGAATGATTTCTCCAGTGGTTGAAGATGAGGAATCTGACAGGGCATTGGACTATTCCGACGTGTCTGAAAATGAGAGTGAAATCCCAGTGTCCTCAGTCCAGATACTGAACGACACTGAAGCAAGTCTAAGAGCACTCCAAGATGTCCTTGCTGAAAAGCAGTCAAGAGTCTCAAAGGATCAACAACTGCGGATAAGCGCATATGTATCCGCTGTATTCAGATCAGTTTCACAGCTGTTATTGGAACGAGAGGGCTTCAAAGCTGATCTGGCAACAGTCAATGCCAAATTAATAGTGGCAAAGGGAGAGATCGCGATTGAAAAAGCAGAAAACCAACACAGGTTAGAAAAAATATTGCAGTTGGAGTCGGATCTAGGACCAGTGATGCGTAGAGTAGCCGATGAAACGGAAGCAAGCCTATCATTTGCCGATATTGTGAAAAATGGCCCACAGAAGATGATACCATCAATCAACCGCTCAGGACTTAACGTTGGGACCCCCAAACCTGCTGTATGCATCTTCCCAAAGCTGGATTCTACAAAAGATAGCGACGATACGAAACAGCTACTAAAAGATACATTACGACCATCAGAACTTGGAATCCGTGTGACGGGCATTAGGAGTATCCGAAACAAAGGCGTTGTAATCCATACTGCAACACAAGAAGATCAGGATAAAATTCTGAAAACCCCATGTCTAGCAAACTCGGACACTCTAAGCGCTCGATTACCAACAAAACGGCTTCCAAGGGTGATCTTCTTCAACGTTCCTCGTGACCTAACGGACGAGTGCTTCCTGAAAAATGCCTTAGCAGGAACCCAGGACAAAGCAGGCCTAGATTTCGCAGTAAAAAGTTGCAAGCTAAGTCACCTTGCTGGCGCTCGAACTGGATCAACTTGCCACCGGGTCTTCGAGGTTCCTGCCCACATTCGTCACGTGCTGGTGGAGCAGGGGAAAGTCTTTGTGGACTGGAATGTGTGCCGTGTTCGTGACTTCATTGGACTTACAGTGTGCTCCAAGTGCCAAATGATCGGACATTCCTTCAAGTTTTGCAAGGACCAGCAAAGATGTGGACACTGCGCAGGCGAAGGTCACGCCCGGATAAACTGCCCAAAAGCCGCCGCCGAGCCTGTCTGCGCCACCTGTACAAGATTTGGGAAGCCCGCTGCACATCCGACTGGAGACAAGGACTCCTGCCCGGCCTACAAGGCTGCCCTTGCCAAGGACTTTGCAACTATTGATTATGGCGTCTAATTACATTGAAGAAGATGACGAGGTAGATTATGAAAATACTCATAATTTCTGTGATTGGCTAAAGTTTCATAGCAACTACAATATGGAAAATATTAATGTTGTTCAGTTGAATGTTAGATCGATTTATAAATACTGGGATACTTTGAATGTCTACTTAAATACTTGTTGGAAGCATATTCATGTGTTAATGTTATGTGAAACAGCTATAACACCGAATCTTGTCTGTCTGTATAATATTCCTGGATTTAATTGTTACAACTATTGCCGAACTAAAAAATCTGGAGGAGGTATATTGTTATATGTTCGAAATGAATTCACATTTCAACAGAAAACAATAGAAACAAATCATTTTGAATGTGTGCTTGGCTCTATGACACTTCCAAACAAGAGTATTTTAAACATCATAGCAATATACCGCCCCCCCAACTGTAGCCAACCACAATTTCTTCATGAAATATCTGACATTCTGCATACTATAAGCCCCAAAGAAAATGTTTTACTTATAGGAGATATTAATCTAGACTTGTTAAATTGTCAAAACCCTATTATTATGGCATATGAAAATATAATGTCGGATAATTATTTAATCAAATGTATTTGTGACGTTACTAGAGAAGCAGTTTTAGCAGGAAAAGTTACTCGTACTTGTTTAGACCACATATTTGTCCGATTTAACAGTGGATGTAAACAAAGCGATTCTCTTTCCTCATGTGTATGTAATAATATTACTATAGCAGATCACTTTTTAACTGCAGTTAATATTAAATATAGTGCAAGGAAAGAAGCCCCAGAACACGGGGAAAGAATTTCGTTTTTATCGCAAAACAAAATCGACAAAAACATTCATAATTTTAAGTGGCACTCCTTGCTTGAGGAACAAGATTGCAATATACTATATAGTAAAATTAAAAACAACTTTAAGAATTTGTATGAACAGAGTAAAATCGTTATGAATTATAAACCCAAAAAAAGACCTCTGTCAATAAAACCTTGGATAACTTCTAATATCTTAGAAAACATTAAAAAAAAAGATTCATTGTACAGAAGGTGGAAGAATTTTCCTAGCAATCAATTCTTTGAATTGGAATATAAAACTTTCAGAAATAAGGTGACAAAAGAAATTATTAAATGTAAGTCTACCTTTTTTAACAATAAATTCAAAAATTATTTTGGAAATACAAAAAAAACTTGGGATGAAATAAATAAATTATTAGGACGCAAGTCCAAAAGTAGTTGTGACGAAATAATCTCGAAATATATGTTAAATACGAATAATGAAGAAACCGTAGCAGATAAGTTTGTTGAATATTTTACAAATAGTGTTAACTCTATGATACATAAATGTGATTATTTAGCATCGACCGTCAGGCCGAATGAAGTGCAACATAGTATGTACCTACCCAGAGCTACCTGCCAAGAAATCAATATTATTGTTAGCAAATTAAACAATTCAAAGTCACCAGGGATTGACAACATTCGAATGTTTGACATTAAGACACATATTAATATTTTAGGGCCTGTTATAACACACTTTATCAATTTAATTTTATCGCAAGCAGTAATACCAGATGAACTAAAAAGTAGCATCATTAGGCCAATTTACAAAGGGGGCAAACATACAGATATTCAAAATTATAGGCCAATAAGCATATTGCCAGCCCTAGAAAAAATACTTGAAAAATACATTTCCATAAAACTTAATAAATATCTCGAATCTTTCTCTTTGTTGGATCCCAACCAATATGGATTTCAAAAGAAAAAAAGTACGGAAATGCTGCTTCAGGAATTTTCAAATCACATAAACTATGAATTAAATCTAAAAAAACAAGTGTTGGTTTTATTCAAAGATAACTCTAAGGCATTTGATACCATTGATACAAATAAACTATTAGAAACACTGGAGGCAATAGGAATTAGAGGAAAGCTGCTAGTTTTATTAAAAAATTTACTAACTGATCGACAAATAAGAGTAAAAATTCTTAAAAAATTTAGCAAAAGAAAATATATCTCAACAGGTGTTGCACAGGGGTCAATTCTAGGGCCAACCCTTTATATTATTTATGTCTCAATTATGAGAAAATTGTTTTCATTCGCTAAACATTTTGTATATGCAGACGATACGGCGCTCGTAATATCGCACGAAGATCTGGTTACTGCAATGAACCTTATGCAACATGATTTTATTGCCCTACTGAAATGGTCGCATGATGCAGGCCTCTTTATAAACGCCAAAAAAACTAAAATTATGCACATCAGATCTCCACACGCCAGATGTAATGTAATTCCTTCATTATATACACACACATTTGACTGCATACATAAAAATGTTGCACAGCCCTGTTCATGTGAAACCATTGATTTTGTCAAAAGTTATGTATATTTGGGTGTTACTATTGACTGCTACATGAAATGGGATATACACATTGCTAATGTTTGTAAACGTCTACGAGCTATTGTGGGTAGGATTTATAAAATAAAATATTTCGTGCCTATAAGTACTTTAAAGTTAATCTACTTATCTCTGGCTGAATCCACTATACGTTATGGAATTACTTCTTGGGGACATTCTTGTAAAACTAATATAAGCTATATACAAACATTACAAAACTCCATTATAAAATTGTTAATCCATAAATATGACAATCAACACAGAAGTAACATTAAATTAATATACAAGTGTCTGAATATTTTACCTGTCAGAGGATTATTGTTTTATAATATTGTAAGTCAACATGTTATATTGTCTGATTCATTGTATAGGGAAAGAGTTTGCCATAAACATAACACAAGATTCACTCAAAATGAAGGACTGGTAGTTCCGAAATGTACTAATAAATATGGTGAAAGAACTTTAAACTATATAGTACCCAAAATTTTTAACCTATTACCAATGACAATTAAAAATAATAACATGTATACTGCTAATGTTAAATATAATCTAAGGAAATGGTTATTGGATAATAATGATTTATACTGATGCCCCTGAAATGGAATTCATATTGTTAGAAAATGGAAAAACAATTATTTTGTAATACCTGACTACCTACCTCTATTTATGAAACTATTGATGTACTTGTTGATAATACTAATTTGTTCATACATTTATTTTTACTTGCTTATTATATAAGGCTTTTATGCTGCTATTTAAACTTTTCTGCAATGTAACCAATTTATGTAATTATGTACCGTTCAAATTGTATCTTATGATTTTATAAATGTTGTCTCTATGTCCCTGCTGACAAACTACATAAGTAGTTTAGCGGGTTTAAATGTAAATAAAAAAAAAAAAAAAAAAAAAAAAAAACTATCAAATAAAATTTCCGACTTGAGTATTCTAGAGGAGTTTCTTTCGTTAGTTGAAACTCTAGACTTGACTAGAAGTAAGTATGAGGACATATCTCAACAAATAAATATATTAAATTTGGAAATCGATTCAAACTTTGAACCTGATTTTGAAAGATGGTTCAAGTTCGACGATATGTACGGACATATCAAAAGAAAAATATCATTAAATCGGGAAAACACTTCGCGGGTGGTTAGTAAACAGAAAAAATGTAGTGTAAAACTCCCACCGATTGAATTGGCATATTTCGATGGGGAAATAAAAAATTGGCCCATATTTTATTCAAGTTTTATTAACACTGTACACAATAACGATACACTTTCGAATTCAGAAAAGTTATATTATTTGTTGGGAAAAATTAGTAACCGTGTTAAATCAACGTTCGCCGGGATCATTTTGTCGCCGGAAAATTACGAAATTATTTTTAACTCGTTGATCGATAAATATAACGACAAAAGAGTAATATCTTCTGCATACATCGATCAAATTTTGGATTTTAAATCCTTTGCTGTTGCAAATATTAATAATCTGGAATCCTTCATTGATCATTTTGCGTCAGCTGTGGCAGCCGTTAAAAATGTAAATTTAGATAATTTGTGTGACTTTATTTTCTTACACATTGCATTGAAAAAACTTGATATGGACTCGGTGAAAGGATTCGAAACATACAATAGGGAAAATGAATTCCCCTCGTTTGAAGACTTGGTGAAATTTGTTCGGGAACAAGTTAAGATCTTGCAAAGAACCGGTTCTTCAAGGAAATCGGTGGAAAATAAAAGTGAAACGTTAAAACGGTCACAAAGATCGACGCAAGCCTATATGAGTGCTGGCAGTGAGGAAAATCGTCAGCCTATTAAATGTTTACTTTGCAATAATCTATCGCATGGAAATTTGTTTAAATGTTCAGAATTTAAAAAATTGACTGTAAGGGAACGGTTCAATTTTATCAAAAGCAAGGGATTCTGTTTTAGGTGCCTTAGTGATAGACATAAGGCTAGGACTTGCAATTCAAATCAAAATTGTCATAAGTGTAATGACAAGTTTCATCATACAATGTTACATTTTGAAGAACAGGGTGCATCACACAAGGGGCAGTCAGACTCTCAAAATGCCCAAAGAATTGAAAACCAGAAAGCTGATCAATTGAATGATCCAAAACCGGGCTGCTCCAATTCTGATGTAGCTTTGTGTACTTTTTCAACTGTTCGATCTCATAGTCTAAAGACTCATTGTACTGTATTGCTGGCTACCGCACGAGTGGGAATAATAGACGCACAGGGAAATGAACATCTCGTTAGGTGTTTATTGGACAGCGCATCTCAGAGCAATTTTATTACTCGGGATTGTTGTAGAAAATTAGGATTTTTTGAATATCAACGCCCGTCTTGTTCCACCGTTAAGGGTATTGGAGGATCGTCTAAGCCCATTACAGGCTCCATACAGACCGAAATTTACTCTCGTTTCAATCGATCAATAAATTATAACATTACTTCATTGATTGTGAATAAAGTTACAGAGCGCTTACCTACCGCCAAAGTTGATGTACCTTCATTGTCATATTTGAATGACTTACCGTTGGCGGATGAGTCATATGGAGAACCAGGAGAAATTGACATGTTGCTAGGAGCCCAGCTCTTCCCGCATCTCCTGTTGTCAAAAAGGGTTCAAGACCCTTTTCAGAGGTATAATCTGCATGCTTTAGAAACAGTTCTAGGATACGTTATTTTGGGATCAGCACCAACTCGGGTTGAGGATAATGTTAGCGTATCTTGTTGTGCCATGCTAGAAGAACCAGATGATATTTGTCTCAAAAGATTTTGGGAATTAGAAGAGGTAAACGTACCGTCTATTAAAAGTCCTGAAGATCGTGAATGTGAGGAAATATATCAAAGAACAACCACTAGAGATCCTGAAAATGGAAGATATATAGTAACTTTGCCATTTAAAGGGGATGTTTCAACCCTTGGGGATTCATTTGCAATGGCAAAGAAACGTTTTTTATGCCTTGAACGTAAATTGGAAGCCTCTCCAAAATTAAGAGAAGCTTATAATAATATTATCAATGAATATTTAGAGAAGGATTATTTGACTCTCAGGACTTCAAATGAAGGAAATGAGATGCCTTCATACATAATTCCGCACCATGGAGTTGTACGAGAGGATAAAATCACGACCAGTTTGAGAATAGTCCTGGACGCTAGCGCAAAAACAAGCACTTCCGTGTCATTGAATAATATTTTATATAGTGGGGAAAATTTACAGGGAAATTTATTTAATATAATTATGAATTTTCGTGTATTCCCAATAGCTCTTTCAGCTGATATACGTAAAATGTTTTTGTGTATAGGAGTGAAAGATAGTGATCGGAGATATCAACGAATCTTGTATCGCTTCTCGCCCAGCGAAGATATTAAAACTTATGAGTTTAACCGCGTTTGTTTTGGTCTTACATCCAGCCCATTTCAAGCTTTACGCACTATCAGGCAATTGGCCTCCGATGAAGGAGAAGCTTTTCCTGAGGCTAAGAAAATTATTGAAGAATTTTTATATATGGATGATTTTGTATATAGTATGGAAACTGAAGAGGGTGCAAAGGAAACGTCCTCTCAGTTAATCGCGTTATTGAAGACTGGCCAATTTGACCTTGTCAAGTGGACCAGCAATTCGCAAAATGTTCTGGAATCTATTCCAGATTCGCATCGCTTATCAGCGATAAAGGAATTTGATGAAGTAAGCATGCATAAAATATTGGGCTTATACTGGTCACCAAATTCCGATTTATTCTCGTTCGTCACTTCTACACCTAAAACAGGTTGTACAAAACGAAATATATTGTCTTGTGTCGCAAAAATATGGGATATTATGGGCTTCATCGCGCCTGTCGTTTTATATGCCAAGCTTTTAATTAAACAATTGTGGCTACACAAATGCGATTGGGATGATGAGCCTCCCGACGATATTGTAAGGATATGGACGCAATTCTGTGAGGAACTTTCCTCACTAAATAGAATACAAATTCCGCGCCATACTGGCATCACGTCCAGTAGCATCGTAACCATTGTTGGTTTCGCAGATGCCAGCGAAAAGGCATATGGAGGTATAGTGTATTTCCATGTCCAAAATCATGAAGCAATTTCAGTACATGTTGCTTGTGCAAAATCGAAGGTTTCTCCTGTGAAAATTGTTTCTCTCGCACGATTAGAACTTTGCGCTGCATTAATACTTGCAAAATTAATGCATAACGTAGTAGAAACCTTAGAAAAACGCTTGAAAATTGAAAATATATACGCATTTACTGATTCCACTGTAGCATTTTGTTGGATTCAGTCTTCTCCGCACCGTTGGGGGACATTCGTGGCTAATAGAGTTGCTAAAATTCAATCTGAATTATCAGCTACCTGTTTTAATCATATCGCAGGCACAGATAATCCCGCTGATTGTCTGTCACGAGGGCTTACCCCCAATCAGATTTTAGATCACCCGCTATGGTTTCATGGCCCACCGTGGATGAAATTTAGGCCTGAACGGTGGCCCATTACCACATTTGATGTCAACATGGTCACAGAACCACCCGAACAGAAGTCTATTTCGTTAGTAATGACTTCTGGTTTAGAAGAATATGATATTCTAACCCTGTCAAAGCGCTTTTCCTCGTGGAATAAATTATTACGATGTTTGGTTTACGTAAGATTTAAGATTTTCACGGCCAAAAGTATTTTTGTTATTTGTTTTTGGGGTATTATGCCGTGTTGCGCTAACTCCTTCTTTAGCCAACGTTTCGGACAGCATTGCAGTGTCCATCATCAGGGCAGATGTCTTATTTGAGGTTGTGTTAACATGTGAGCTTAAGTATGAGGTTGTGATACCGTGTTGCCAGCTCCAACCCTCTGAGCTAACATTAACGTATCATTTTTTTATTTAAAGTGGTTTTCTTCGTTTAGCTCTGGTGTATCCGTCAATTACCGGATACCAAGAACTATTAAGCTTAGCTCCATCGTCTCTATTAATGTTTACGGGATTTTTATGAATTTCAATGGCCTCCGTAATCAGCCGTGCTCTATAAGTTTTCGGTCTCCCCAGGATTTCAGGAACAAATCCAAAGTAATGCCCGGTGTCAATCAAATGCTCGGCAATTGCCGATTTGTCAGGGTGGCCGAGTTTACAAGCTCTGAAGTGTTCCGAAATTCTTTTGGAGATAGTCCGCTCTGTCTGGCCTACATAGACCTTGTCACATCCGGAACAGCTGAGTTTATACACTCCATCTGTTTCCAGAGGAAACTTAGTCTTTGGAGACCTCAGTAAGTCCTGTATCTTTGTTGTTGTTCCGAAGACAGTCTTGATATTTTCCTTTCTCAAAAGCTTGGCAATTTTGTCTGTCACATTGTGCACATAAGGCAGGAAGGCACAGCCTTTCGACTCTTGTTCAACTCTGTCTTCGTTTGGTGCAGATTTGGCTCTTATGATTTGCCTTGTCTGACTTGCTGGGTAGCCGTTACGCTCCAGTGCATCGGTCAGCTTCGTAAGTTCCGCTCCGATTTTATGTTCTTCGCATATTCTGGTCGCTCGGGTCACCAATGTATGGATAAGTCCTCTCTTCTGCGCTGGGTGGTGGTGCGAATCAGCGTGTAAGTACCGATTCGTATGGGTTGGTTTCCTATATACAGTATGCCCTAGGCTACCATCGTGTTTCCGCATCACCTCCACATCTAGAAAGGGCAGGATTTTATCTTCGTTTTCCAGTTCCATTGTGAATTTAATTTTGCTGTGGAGAGAATTAAGATGGTCCAGGAATTCGTTTAGTTTCTCCGTTCCATGAGGCCAAATGGCGAAGACATCGTCGACGTAGCGCCACCATACTTTAGGGACAGCCGAAGCAGTGTCGAGTGCCACTTCTTCAAACTTCTCCATAAAAAAGTTGGCTAGTACTGGCGATAACGGACTGCCCATCGCAACTCCCTCCAATTGCTCAAATAGTTCACCCTGAAATGCAAAGTATCCCGTTTTGAGGCAGTGTTCAAAAAGTTTGCAAATGTCTTCCTCATATATCTCCCTGAGCATTGTCATGGAGTCTTCTAGAGGCACATTTGTGAAAAGTGACACGACGTCAAAGCTGACCAGAATATCTCCTTCCTCAGTCTTAACTTTCTTGAGCTTACTTATCAGATCTGTTGAATCCTTAATCCACGATTCAGTTTTACCAGTTTGCATCTGCAGTAATCTTGAGAGGTATTGGGAAAGTTTGTATGTAAGAGCGCCAATAGCGCTGACAATCGGTCTCATTGGGATTTCCTTTTTATGTATTTTTGGGAGACCATACAGGGCAGGAGTTCTAGAGGCTTTTACAAAAAGCTTAGACCAATCCTCTTTCCTGATGCTAGAAGCTTTCACTAGTTCCCTTGTCTTTATGTCAATCTTGTTGGTGGGGTTGTTTTTAATCTTCTTATAGGTGCCTGAATCGCACAAGAGGTCTTCCATCTTCTTTGTGTAGTCTGCCGTATTAATCACGACAGTGGCATTTCCTTTATCGGCTGGCAGAACCAAGATTTCCTCATTGGCGCGTAATTCTTTTAGGGCCATAAACTCTCCTTTCGTGATATTGGGGCGGGGTATTTCAGCCCTTTTCAAAATATGGCAAGTCTCTTGCCGGATGTTCTCTGCTTGCACATCTGACATTTTGTGTACTTTCATCATTGTATGTAGTGCAGTCTCTACACCACATACGATGGATTCCACAGGTATCTTTTTGGGGGCCACTGCAAAATTCATCCCCTTTGCCAGTACAGAAGTTGCGTCTGGGCTCAACGCAAGGGTCGAAATGTTGATGACAACTTTATTTTGATCGAGTTGTTTTCTATCACCTTTTTTGTCTCGGTTGAGCCTTTCAAACTTTTGTTTCTGTCTCGCATCTGTTGATCGCTTAGATCTTACTGCTTGTTGGTAAGTCATGTTGTCAACTTTTCTCCAGTCTTCTTCGGTAAGGGTTGCACTTAGGTGCAGATGTAGAGCGAAAAGGTCCCGAGATACTCCATCCAGCTCGCCTCGCACATTGTGGATCCTCTCCCTTAATAGTGCAGCCTCCGCTCTTTGGAATACTCTATCTGCTTTCCGGGATGTGATGTGTCTTTTTATTTGGATGTGTACTGGTACAATCGATTCTTCTTTACACCTCTTGAGAAAAGCAAGGCTGCCCAAAAAATGGTTTCTTTTCTTTCTCAGATTCTCCAATCGTCGTACCAGTGTGTGAACTTCCTCCCCATAGAGGTTCGTCAAATATGATTTAAGATTTTCACGGCCAAAAGTATTTTTGTTATTTGTTTTTGGGGTATTATGCCGTGTTGCGCTAACTCCTTCTTTAGCCAACGTTTCGGACAGCATTGCAGTGTCCATCATCAGGGCAGATGTCTTATTTGAGGTTGTGTTAACATGTGAGCTTAAGTATGAGGTTGTGATACCGTGTTGCCAGCTCCAACCCTCTGAGCTAACATTAACGTATCATTTTTTTATTTAAAGTGGTTTTCTTCGTTTAGCTCTGGTGTATCCGTCAATTACCGGATACCAAGAACTATTAAGCTTAGCTCCATCGTCTCTATTAATGTTTACGGGATTTTTATGAATTTCAATGGCCTCCGTAATCAGCCGTGCTCTATAAGTTTTCGGTCTCCCCAGGATTTCAGGAACAAATCCAAAGTAATGCCCGGTGTCAATCAAATGCTCGGCAATTGCCGATTTGTCAGGGTGGCCGAGTTTACAAGCTCTGAAGTGTTCCGAAATTCTTTTGGAGATAGTCCGCTCTGTCTGGCCTACATAGACCTTGTCACATCCGGAACAGCTGAGTTTATACACTCCATCTGTTTCCAGAGGAAACTTAGTCTTTGGAGACCTCAGTAAGTCCTGTATCTTTGTTGTTGTTCCGAAGACAGTCTTGATATTTTCCTTTCTCAAAAGCTTGGCAATTTTGTCTGTCACATTGTGCACATAAGGCAGGAAGGCACAGCCTTTCGACTCTTGTTCAACTCTGTCTTCGTTTGGTGCAGATTTGGCTCTTATGATTTGCCTTGTCTGACTTGCTGGGTAGCCGTTACGCTCCAGTGCATCGGTCAGCTTCGTAAGTTCCGCTCCGATTTTATGTTCTTCGCATATTCTGGTCGCTCGGGTCACCAATGTATGGATAAGTCCTCTCTTCTGCGCTGGGTGGTGGTGCGAATCAGCGTGTAAGTACCGATTCGTATGGGTTGGTTTCCTATATACAGTATGCCCTAGGCTACCATCGTGTTTCCGCATCACCTCCACATCTAGAAAGGGCAGGATTTTATCTTCGTTTTCCAGTTCCATTGTGAATTTAATTTTGCTGTGGAGAGAATTAAGATGGTCCAGGAATTCGTTTAGTTTCTCCGTTCCATGAGGCCAAATGGCGAAGACATCGTCGACGTAGCGCCACCATACTTTAGGGACAGCCGAAGCTGTGTCGAGTGCCACTTCTTCAAACTTCTCCATAAAAAAGTTGGCTAGTACTGGCGATAACGGACTGCCCATCGCAACTCCCTCCAATTGCTCAAATAGTTCACCCTGAAATGCAAAGTATCCCGTTTTGAGGCAGTGTTCAAAAAGTTTGCAAATGTCTTCCTCATATATCTCCCTGAGCATTGTCATGGAGTCTTCTAGAGGCACATTTGTGAAAAGTGACACGACGTCAAAGCTGACCAGAATATCTCCTTCCTCAGTCTTAACTTTCTTGAGCTTACTTATCAGATCTGTTGAATCCTTAATCCACGATTCAGTTTTACCAGTTTGCATCTGCAGTAATCTTGAGAGGTATTGGGAAAGTTTGTATGTAGGAGCGCCAATAGCGCTGACAATCGGTCTCATTGGGATTTCCTTTTTATGTATTTTTGGGAGACCATACAGGGCAGGAGTTCTAGAGGCTTTTACAAAAAGCTTAGACCAATCCTCTTTCCTGATGCTAGAAGCTTTCACTAGTTCCCTTGTCTTTATGTCAATCTTGTTGGTGGGGTTGTTTTTAATCTTCTTATAGGTGCCTGAATCGCACAAGAGGTCTTCCATCTTCTTTGTGTAGTCTGCCGTATTAATCACGACAGTGGCATTTCCTTTATCGGCTGGCAGAACCAAGATTTCCTCATTGGCGCGTAATTCTTTTAGGGCCATAAACTCTCCTTTCGTGATATTGGGGCGGGGTATTTCAGCCCTTTTCAAAATATGGCAAGTCTCTTGCCGGATGTTCTCTGCTTGCACATCTGACATTTTGTGTACTTTCATCATTGTATGTAGTGCAGTCTCTACACCACATACGATGGATTCCACAGGTATCTTTTTGGGGGCCACTGCAAAATTCATCCCCTTTGCCAGTACAGAAGTTGCGTCTGGGCTCAACGCAAGGGTCGAAATGTTGATGACAACTTTATTTTGATCGAGTTGTTTTCTATCACCTTTTTTGTCTCGGTTGAGCCTTTCAAACTTTTGTTTCTGTCTCGCATCTGTTGATCGCTTAGATCTTACTGCTTGTTGGTAAGTCATGTTGTCAACTTTTCTCCAGTCTTCTTCGGTAAGGGTTGCACTTAGGTGCAGTTAGGTATTAAGGGAGAGGATCCACAATGTGCGAGGCGAGCTGGATGGAGTATCTCGGGACCTTTTCGCTCTACATCTGCACCTAAGTGCAACCCTTACCGAAGAAGACTGGAGAAAAGTTGACAACATGACTTACCAACAAGCAGTAAGATCTAAGCGATCAACAGATGCGAGACAGAAACAAAAGTTTGAAAGGCTCAACCGAGACAAAAAAGGTGATAGAAAACAACTCGATCAAAATAAAGTTGTCATCAACATTTCGACCCTTGCGTTGAGCCCAGACGCAACTTCTGTACTGGCAAAGGGGATGAATTTTGCAGTGGCCCCCAAAAAGATACCTGTGGAATCCATCGTATGTGGTGTAGAGACTGCACTACATACAATGATGAAAGTACACAAAATGTCAGATGTGCAAGCAGAGAACATCCGGCAAGAGACTTGCCATATTTTGAAAAGGGCTGAAATACCCCGCCCCAATATCACGAAAGGAGAGTTTATGGCCCTAAAAGAATTACGCGCCAATGAGGAAATCTTGGTTCTGCCAGCCGATAAAGGAAATGCCACTGTCGTGATTAATACGGCAGACTACACAAAGAAGATGGAAGACCTCTTGTGCGATTCAGGCACCTATAAGAAGATTAAAAACAACCCCACCAACAAGATTGACATAAAGACAAGGGAACTAGTGAAAGCTTCTAGCATCAGGAAAGAGGATTGGTCTAAGCTTTTTGTAAAAGCCTCTAGAACTCCTGCCCTGTATGGTCTCCCAAAAATACATAAAAAGGAAATCCCAATGAGACCGATTGTCAGCGCTATTGGCGCTCCTACATACAAACTTTCCCAATACCTCTCAAGATTACTGCAGATGCAAACTGGTAAAACTGAATCGTGGATTAAGGATTCAACAGATCTGATAAGTAAGCTCAAGAAAGTTAAGACTGAGGAAGGAGATATTCTGGTCAGCTTTGACGTCGTGTCACTTTTCACAAATGTGCCTCTAGAAGACTCCATGACAATGCTCAGGGAGATATATGAGGAAGACATTTGCAAACTTTTTGAACACTGCCTCAAAACGGGATACTTTGCATTTCAGGGTGAACTATTTGAGCAATTGGAGGGAGTTGCGATGGGCAGTCCGTTATCGCCAGTACTAGCCAACTTTTTTATGGAGAAGTTTGAAGAAGTGGCACTCGACACAGCTTCGGCTGTCCCTAAAGTATGGTGGCGCTACGTCGACGATGTCTTCGCCATTTGGCCTCATGGAACGGAGAAACTAAACGAATTCCTGGACCATCTTAATTCTCTCCACAGCAAAATTAAATTCACAATGGAACTGGAAAACGAAGATAAAATCCTGCCCTTTCTAGATGTGGAGGTGATGCGGAAACACGATGGTAGCCTAGGGCATACTGTATATAGGAAACCAACCCATACGAATCGGTACTTACACGCTGATTCGCACCACCACCCAGCGCAGAAGAGAGGACTTATCCATACATTGGTGACCCGAGCGACCAGAATATGCGAAGAACATAAAATCGGAGCGGAACTTACGAAGCTGACCGATGCACTGGAGCGTAACGGCTACCCAGCAAGTCAGACAAGGCAAATCATAAGAGCCAAATCTGCACCAAACGAAGACAGAGTTGAACAAGAGTCGAAAGGCTGTGCCTTCCTGCCTTATGTGCACAATGTGACAGACAAAATTGCCAAGCTTTTGAGAAAGGAAAATATCAAGACTGTCTTCGGAACAACAACAAAGATACAGGACTTACTGAGGTCTCCAAAGACTAAGTTTCCTCTGGAAACAGATGGAGTGTATAAACTCAGCTGTTCCGGATGTGACAAGGTCTATGTAGGCCAGACAGAGCGGACTATCTCCAAAAGAATTTCGGAACACTTCAGAGCTTGTAAACTCGGCCACCCTGACAAATCGGCAATTGCCGAGCATTTGATTGACACCGGGCATTACTTTGGATTTGTTCCTGAAATCCTGGGGAGACCGAAAACTTATAGAGCACGGCTGATTACGGAGGCCATTGAAATTCATAAAAATCCCGTAAACATTAATAGAGACGATGGAGCTAAGCTTAATAGTTCTTGGTATCCGGTAATTGACGGATACACCAGAGCTAAACGAAGAAAACCACTTTAAATAAAAAAATGATACGTTAATGTTAGCTCAGAGGGTTGGAGCTGGCAACACGGTATCACAACCTCATACTTAAGCTCACATGTTAACACAACCTCAAATAAGACATCTGCCCTGATGATGGACACTGCAATGCTGTCCGAAACGTTGGCTAAAGAAGGAGTTAGCGCAACACGGCATAATACCCCAAAAACAAATAACAAAAATACTTTTGGCCGTGAAAATCTTAAATCATATTTGACGAACCTCTATGGGGAGGAAGTTCACACACTGGTACGACGATTGGAGAATCTGAGAAAGAAAAGAAACCATTTTTTGGGCAGCCTTGCTTTTCTCAAGAGGTGTAAAGAAGAATCGATTGTACCAGTACACATCCAAATAAAAAGACACATCACATCCCGGAAAGCAGATAGAGTATTCCAAAGAGCGGAGGCTGCACTATTAAGGGAGAGGATCCACAATGTGCGAGGCGAGCTGGATGGAGTATCTCGGGACCTTTTCGCTCTACATCTGCACCTAAGTGCAACCCTTACCGAAGAAGACTGGAGAAAAGTTGACAACATGACTTACCAACAAGCAGTAAGATCTAAGCGATCAACAGATGCGAGACAGAAACAAAAGTTTGAAAGGCTCAACCGAGACAAAAAAGGTGATAGAAAACAACTCGATCAAAATAAAGTTGTCATCAACATTTCGACCCTTGCGTTGAGCCCAGACGCAACTTCTGTACTGGCAAAGGGGATGAATTTTGCAGTGGCCCCCAAAAAGATACCTGTGGAATCCATCGTATGTGGTGTAGAGACTGCACTACATACAATGATGAAAGTACACAAAATGTCAGATGTGCAAGCAGAGAACATCCGGCAAGAGACTTGCCATATTTTGAAAAGGGCTGAAATACCCCGCCCCAATATCACGAAAGGAGAGTTTATGGCCCTAAAAGAATTACGCGCCAATGAGGAAATCTTGGTTCTGCCAGCCGATAAAGGAAATGCCACTGTCGTGATTAATACGGCAGACTACACAAAGAAGATGGAAGACCTCTTGTGCGATTCAGGCACCTATAAGAAGATTAAAAACAACCCCACCAACAAGATTGACATAAAGACAAGGGAACTAGTGAAAGCTTCTAGCATCAGGAAAGAGGATTGGTCTAAGCTTTTTGTAAAAGCCTCTAGAACTCCTGCCCTGTATGGTCTCCCAAAAATACATAAAAAGGAAATCCCAATGAGACCGATTGTCAGCGCTATTGGCGCTCCTACATACAAACTTTCCCAATACCTCTCAAGATTACTGCAGATGCAAACTGGTAAAACTGAATCGTGGATTAAGGATTCAACAGATCTGATAAGTAAGCTCAAGAAAGTTAAGACTGAGGAAGGAGATATTCTGGTCAGCTTTGACGTCGTGTCACTTTTCACAAATGTGCCTCTAGAAGACTCCATGACAATGCTCAGGGAGATATATGAGGAAGACATTTGCAAACTTTTTGAACACTGCCTCAAAACGGGATACTTTGCATTTCAGGGTGAACTATTTGAGCAATTGGAGGGAGTTGCGATGGGCAGTCCGTTATCGCCAGTACTAGCCAACTTTTTTATGGAGAAGTTTGAAGAAGTGGCACTCGACACAGCTTCGGCTGTCCCTAAAGTATGGTGGCGCTACGTCGACGATGTCTTCGCCATTTGGCCTCATGGAACGGAGAAACTAAACGAATTCCTGGACCATCTTAATTCTCTCCACAGCAAAATTAAATTCACAATGGAACTGGAAAACGAAGATAAAATCCTGCCCTTTCTAGATGTGGAGGTGATGCGGAAACACGATGGTAGCCTAGGGCATACTGTATATAGGAAACCAACCCATACGAATCGGTACTTACACGCTGATTCGCACCACCACCCAGCGCAGAAGAGAGGACTTATCCATACATTGGTGACCCGAGCGACCAGAATATGCGAAGAACATAAAATCGGAGCGGAACTTACGAAGCTGACCGATGCACTGGAGCGTAACGGCTACCCAGCAAGTCAGACAAGGCAAATCATAAGAGCCAAATCTGCACCAAACGAAGACAGAGTTGAACAAGAGTCGAAAGGCTGTGCCTTCCTGCCTTATGTGCACAATGTGACAGACAAAATTGCCAAGCTTTTGAGAAAGGAAAATATCAAGACTGTCTTCGGAACAACAACAAAGATACAGGACTTACTGAGGTCTCCAAAGACTAAGTTTCCTCTGGAAACAGATGGAGTGTATAAACTCAGCTGTTCCGGATGTGACAAGGTCTATGTAGGCCAGACAGAGCGGACTATCTCCAAAAGAATTTCGGAACACTTCAGAGCTTGTAAACTCGGCCACCCTGACAAATCGGCAATTGCCGAGCATTTGATTGACACCGGGCATTACTTTGGATTTGTTCCTGAAATCCTGGGGAGACCGAAAACTTATAGAGCACGGCTGATTACGGAGGCCATTGAAATTCATAAAAATCCCGTAAACATTAATAGAGACGATGGAGCTAAGCTTAATAGTTCTTGGTATCCGGTAATTGACGGATACACCAGAGCTAAACGAAGAAAACCACTTTAAATAAAAAAATGATACGTTAATGTTAGCTCAGAGGGTTGGAGCTGGCAACACGGTATCACAACCTCATACTTAAGCTCACATGTTAACACAACCTCAAATAAGACATCTGCCCTGATGATGGACACTGCAATGCTGTCCGAAACGTTGGCTAAAGAAGGAGTTAGCGCAACACGGCATAATACCCCAAAAACAAATAACAAAAAAAAAAAAAAAAATTTGGTTTACGTATTTCGTTTTCTTAAGGTGTTGCCATATCGAAAATATATACGTGGGTCAGATTTAGAGTTCGTTGAGCTTAAAATATTGCGCGAAATACAACGAGCGTACTTTCCCGGGGAATTGATAAATCTACAACAAGGAAAGACGTGTAAACCCGTATTTCAACGTTTGAGACCGTTCTTGAATGACGGAATCATAAGGTTGGGAGGTCGTTTAGTTAATTCGGATTTAAATTATGATCAAAAGCACCCCATAGTTCTCCCGCGAAAGGATCACGTTTTAAATTTGTTGGTTGATCATTATCATAAAATTCATTGTCACTCGGGTCCCGCATTATTAATGTCTATTTTGAGGCAAAAATATTGGATACTGTCAGCCCGTAGTTTAATTCGAAATCGAGTACATAAATGCAATTCGTGTTTTCGGCTACGCCCTAAAACAATTGCACCTTTAATGGCGGATCATAGAGATTGTCGTGTCATTCAGTCTATAAAACCATTTACGCATGTGGGTATAGACTTTGCCGGGCCTTTAAGGGTAACTGTATCACGCGGACGTGGAATTCGTTCTCAAAAGGCGTATATTTGTTTATTTGTGTGTTTGACAACAAGAGCTATACACCTTGAATTGGCATCAAGTTTGAGCACCGAATGTTTTCTGAACGCATTCAAACGATTTCTTTCTAGGCGTGGTCCTGTGTCAATTTTATACTCAGACAACGGAACTAACTTTGTAGGAGCCAAGAGAAAATTGAATGAATTGCACGCATTTTCGTCATCTTCACATTTTGGTGAAGAATTCGCAAGTATTTTGGACAATAATAGAATAAGCTGGCATTTGAATGCGCCAATAGCACCCCACTTTGGAGGAAATTGGGAATCCAATATTAAAAGTATGAAGACTCATCTTTTTCGTGTAATAAGAGATCAGATTCTATCGTTTGAAGAGGCAACTACAGTACTTGCACAAGTAGAAACCATTCTGAATACGAGGCCATTGTGTAGAACGCTCTCTTCAGACCCCTCCGAGCCCCTTGCGTTAACGCCAGCTCACTTCTTGACGACAACTCCCTTAAAAAACCTGCCCGCCATGGAAATCCAGAAGGATAATTTAAACCTTCTATCGCGTCATGATTTACTCGATAAATTAATTCAATCATTCTGGAAGAAGCGATGGAGATTAGATTACTTGCATACTTTGCAAGTACGTCCAAAATGGAATACTCCTACTAATCCAGTAAAGGTCGGCTTAGTAGTAATAGTGGGAACTGAAAACGCCCCACCATTACATTGGCCGTTAGCTATTATTGATGAAGTTTTCCCCGCAAAAGATGGAGTAATTCGTGTTGCTCGTGTCAGAACAGTGCTGGGATCTTACATTCGCCCAGTAATACGGCTATACCCTTTGCCAACTCAATAGTAGTCTAGTAGCATTAGGTTTAGTCAATGTAGGTTAGGAAATTTAGGATAACTGTAGGTTATGTTAATTTGTTTATATGATAAATGCCATGACAATGCGGTTTTAAAAGGGGTGATTTCGCACCCTTTCAAGGCGGGGGGGATAGTTGCGCGTGAGGTTTAAAATTGAACAGCCTTAAATGTGTACCCTTCACCCCCCTTTGCCCCTTGTCCCCTTTCCTTGATCCGGGCCCAGAGACAAGGAGTATTGTTATCAGTTGTTATCGTTGCATCTTACCCGCGAACATTTCGTGTCATATTGAAACCCGCATATGTTGAACTCGGCCGTGACTATTTTGGAGCACAATCGTCCAGTGAAACGGTTTTACCCGCCGCAGTGAATTTCACTGTGTTTTTTTGTTTTGTGTTAAGTGTTAATGTTAATTGTATGCAAACTGATAAGAGAGCAGAACCAGCGGCTTAAGGAGAACGAGACCAGGGTAAGTCTTTGGCCTTTCCCACTCATTTTCCTCTTGCAAACACTAAGGCAATTCAATTCGTTTTTATTTGTCTTAGTCTATATCGCATACGCAATACCGCAACCCCCCGCACAATTGCGTACGAAGGAGTTCCGCACAACCAGATTGTAATAATATATATGGGGAAACAAAGCATCAACTGACATGGGGTGATAAGGAGAACTTGGACATTTTTAATGGTTTATTGAAAAAAAACTTAATATTGGACTACTTGATATATCTTTATTAAATATGTCAAACCACAGAGTGATTGCTTTCTACAATAATAAATAAATTATAAATCATTATTATTTTTTATTAAAGTTAAAGTTATGTTTACAAGACAAGGTTTTTATGCATAACACTGACGTTAAAAAACATTATTGGAAGCAATAACATTTGAATAAAATACCAGTACCTATTTGTTGAGTTATTTGACTGTTAACAATAAGCCGACGTAGAACAGTGGCTAAGTGCACCTAACCGGCAATCAAAAGGGTAAGGATTCAATTCCCATCGGCCGCATTTTTTTTCTCGGAAGATTTTATTAATTTATATTTGTGTTTCTATTAATTTATATTTGATTATTGGTAATAATAAATATTAATTCCCCAATTGGTGTATATTATGAGGCTAAAAGGAAGAGGAAGGAGGAGAAAGAGGAAGGTGGGGAAGTAATTCTTAACTAAGATCTGGTCACTAAACACCGCTAAAGCCATTTCAAGCAACGTTTTATTTCTGAATGTTGGTCTTACAGGGCGATACTGAAAGTATCTTTCAATATGTAACATGCCGCAAATGCAAGTTTTTATTATTTTAATTGGTAAAATTGTGAAATAAAATTAACTGCACACGCCGCGATTTGAACCCACTACCTCCGGATTGCTAGTCAAGAACCTTACCATTCGACCATGGAGGTTGTCTTTAGGCTATAATAGTTATTAGAATTCTTGAATATTATCGGTGAGATGAAAATGGAATAACACTCTAATCTTTATGGACCTTATGAACAAAATGCTGTGTATAGTGTACGTACCCACTACAAGTACCTACATAAATGCGTTGTACCTACTATAAATAGTCCAACATTTTTATAAAATATTTTGTAATAATATAAAATCAAAGGATAATTTATAGTTGACCCCAGCAGAGGTCCATCGTGAGACATCGAAACAATAATTGTTGTGTTAATTTATTCCATAATTATTATCCCCCGTTTCACGCATCTTGTTGTTTGTTTATTTATACTGGGTTTTTACAGACGATCTCACTTACTTGATTACTTGAATCCATTTACAAAAACTCAGTTAAGTATAGTATACATTCATATTCATACAGCTAAATAAATATTAAAATATCGAACAAATAAAAATACAAAATTATACGAAAGCTCACTCAAATAACAAATAGTACATACAAATAGAGACGTAAGTAATAGGTACGTAATATAATCAGCGCAACATATTTTTAGCAATTGCAGAACATTTTATCTGAATCCGTTTAAATTATCGATAAAAATATTTACTTCAGCACATTCTATCTTATTATATAGTCGACGCATTTGGGTCAGTGGGCTAAAATAGGCGCTATTATTTTTTTATGTATGACATGGCGTCTTAAACTATGGGCAAAACCACTAATAGCGCAACATGGTTTTTGGAAACAGCAAATTTTTTTTTTCTGAATCCGTATAAATTATCAACCAAAATGTCTACTTCAGCACATTCTGTCTTATTATATAGTAGACACATTTGGGTCAGATGGTTAAAATATGCGACATTAATTTTGAATGTATTTGGGTGAAACATGCTATGGCGTCTTAAACAATGGGAATTGTAGTAAAACGATAACTTTTGGAAAATGAAGTACGATTTTTTTTTAAACTTACTATTTGATTGTATCGACTTATGAATAATAAATTTTATCTTAAAATATTATAATCATATCTATTGTGAGTTCTGACATAATTTTATTCATCTCTCTACAAGTGGAAGAATAGTTAATATTCTATTCGTATTTTGCCATCATTAAATTTCCTTAGCGCAAACATTAATGTGACCACTTTACAAGAACTTTAAAAACTTCCGCTTAAAGAACAGTTTTTTGCAGTGAGCTTTGACCAAGAAAATCGTTTGATGTACTTACATTTTTTAAGCCTTCTAAGGAAAGAAATACCATTAATTTGTTTGAACACCGATCACAGATGGAAACCAAAAGAATATTTATTTTGTAGCCTGCATTTTCTTGTACACAGTTGTACAAATTATGCTCATTTTGATAAACATAAAAAGTTTATGGCTATTGAATGGAAATGAACCGATGTCTGTGTTTGAGAAGACATTTTAATATTAAACACGGGGTTGTCTACCGTTCAAAGCAAAAAGTGGTAAAATAAGTATTTTGATTCATTTGGACCTTGGACGGATATTTGACATTTTTTGAACAAACGTGTTTCGTTTCTTTTAAGGTCGGACGTACGCAACACATAAAAATATCTGGAAAAATTTCAATCCATACATTTTTAATTAAAATAGGTGCTTTAGCAAACATGCAATACACGTCATGTTACACATAAGCTTCACGTGTGACAAATGTGTTTCTAAAACAAATATTTTCATAGAAAACGTATGGTTTTTAAGATGTCCGAGAAGTCTAGCACGGGTGATCGATAAAACCTTATGGCAATACGATATTGACGAAATCCGTCATCTATCATCAATCTGCATGCACAACTTTTTGGATAATGTCATTAATTATACAAAATACATAACTTAAGGAATGGAGGTGAACAAATTAAGTTTTTAAATTGAAAGAAATCATGACGGCCGGCATAGTCCAGTGGTAACGCATTGGACTGCCATTCCGAAGGTCGCGGGTTCGAACCCGGCGTGCGCAAATAAATTTTATTTGATTAATTTGTGTTATTTCACAATTAATTAATTAAAATAATAAATAGTATATTTGCGGCACGTTCCAGAGTGGAAGATACTACCAGTATCGCCCTGGTGTAAGACCACCATTCAGAATTGAAACGTTGCTCCAAATGGCTTTAGCCGTGTTTAGTGACTAGATCTGAATAGCCAGGTACTTCCCCACCTTCCTCTTTCCCTTCCCCACTTACCTTCAGCCTCACAACATCCCCCAATTGGGGATGCCATAGTCTCACTGGCTCCAGACGGGAGCAGTTGGGACTCTTGTGAGGTATTCACTATAAAAAAAAAATATATATATATATACACGACCCATAGATTTAATTAACTCATCTGAGATTCGATTTTCCAATGATTTCGTTCTCTATGACTAAACACCCCATGAACTAATTAAGGCGATGCACTACGTCGTGTAATACTTTGAATCTTGCCGCTATCAATAACACACCTTACGTGGATGGCGATAAGACTTAAATTCCCGCTTCACACCATCCACCTGTTTTGATTTATGCAAGAAAAAGACATGGCCAAAAAGTGCCTTTCATTTTATTTTGTGGATTTTCAGGCACAAATATTTTTTTTTTCGATCATTTTATAAATAACTTAATTTGCCACATTATACAATAAAACCATAACCGAAAATGGGTTCGTAAGTAGGATATTTTGAACTATAAAGCAGTTTTCATAGGCCTATACATAATTTTTTTCTGGGCTTATAAAAAGACTTTGCTAAAAAATACTCGATTCTTCAAAGGCCAAGATGTATTCTACTCGCAGTATTTAATTAAAGCATCTGAAACATTTCTAGGCGACCAAATTGTCAAACCAAAAACACATGATTTTAAATTACTACGTAGTGCATCGCCTTAACTCCATTTTTTGAGTCAAACTGTCAATGTATATTATTTCAAATCGATATTGTCTGTTTATAAGATTTCTAAGTTCTAAGAAAATATCTCCAGTGTTGCCGACGAATGTCGATTTCTAATTTATTGCATTATATATATCGGTCTAGCTAACAATAGCGCGACAGTGCTTGTAAAGTTATTGATTCCAATAAGCTAGACTCCCTGATGCCTTAACGAGTCGCACGCATTGCGTACGTGGAACCAGTGTGTTGAAGCCTTTAAGCTATCGTTTTTTTGATTTTTAATTTTTAATTTTAAACCATCTGGAGCTAGTGAGATTATGGCATCCCCGATTAGGGTATGTCGTGAGGCCGCAGGTAGTGAGGAGAGGAAGGAAATGAGGAAGAGGTAGTGGGGAAGTACCTTGCTATTCAGATCTGGAATGTTTCAATTCTGAATGGTGGTCTTATACCAGGGCGATACCGAGAGTATCTTCAACTCCGGAACATGCCTAAAATATACTATATATTGTAAGGCGCCAGTGTAAGAAGGGGCAGTTTTACTAACGTGGGCGACAGTGTGAAAAGGTGCCTTTGTACGGAGACTTACCAATGTACATTTCGATTTTAGCTCAGGTGGTAGAGAATTGAGTTCCATATCTTCAGGTGTTAGGTCAGTCAATGGGCTTTTACACGGGAGACAAATGCCAATTCGACCACTGCATATTCGTCAAAAGAAACACAAAATGAGAGTATGAGAGTATATTCACAAAGCACAGTTACATTACAGATACACAGATTAAAGGGTTATTAACATCCTAAATATTTCTATCTGTTTGTTAGGAACAATCTCTCTCTGTATTTAAGGTTCTGGCTGGCAAGCCTGAACGTTAACACGATTCAAATCATAAAAGGCACATAAGGAGAAATGGTAATTAATCAGCTTACATGAATTTGCAGGAGGAACAACCGTGCATGTTGAATCACTAGTATGGCGGGATATCTTCTGTACTGTACGCGCCAATGCGCGTGCAGTTCTCCATGGTAAATTGGCACTGAATTTGATATTGGTTATTTAAAGTATTTGTACAAAAATAGCCATTAATTTAGGCGCGCTACAGGGAGCGTCTTTGTTAATTGCAAGGCACACATGTTATCAAGGCCGAGGTTGAATTGTAAGTGGCCTTTGATTTTATCAGCCAGCGTGCGCACGCATTGTGCAGTTGCCAACGTAGCCCTGCGCAATGCGACGCATGCGTACAGCGAACAAAGGTGACAACTGAATTCGCGGGAGTTTTGAACGTGTCGATTCGTTACGTGACAATATTATTTTAAATTGATTAATTTGTGAAATAATACAAATCAATTGTGCAGGCCGTGATTATACCTGTCATCTCCAGCTTGCTAGTCGAGATCCTTACCCCTCGAGCACGGAGGCTGTCAAGGCCTCAAAGTAAAAATTATAGCCATTTCATAAATTATGTTTGTGTCAAAAAACATATAATTTGAAGATGACACATATTTAAGCTCAATAAGCACTCAAACTTATGATATTTAGGTAAGTAAAGTAGGCTTTTATTTCTAATGTTACAATTTTACATTTTTTCTATTTCATTTAGTATCTCATAACAAAGTAAATCAAACTAATTTTTATGATAATAACTAGCGTAACTCCTTCCTTGTCAATACAAGGAAGAGTTGCGGCAAGTTTAACTGTTATTTTCCGACACGTTTTAAAGACAGTCGATAAAATGTATGTTAGTGACGTTGCAATTTTCGATGCGGCTAGGGCTTAACAGCCATCTAAGCCGCCTCTCAGAAGATTGGTACATGAGGTGACACAAGACTCTAATAATGGCCGTTTGCTCACATTATAATATTTTGACGAATTTGTAACTAAAATATCTTTTTTCGCCAGACCGACACCCATATTAATATTTAAAATTAATCAAAACAGTACCTTGTCATGAAGATATGTTACATGTAAAATTTGTAACAAGGTGTGTGTGCATCACTTCTTATATCGCATCTATGGTCTTGGTATGTGGGACCTTTAAATACCTACACATTGTCATTTTGCTATTGGTCAAATTGACAGCCCTGGAATTCTGACTTGGAGAGTTGCTTAACCTGAGGGAGCAAGGATCTGTGATTTGCATTGGAAGCAGTCGCCATTGTTTGATCACCAGCCCAGAACAGCGGGCATTCCTCTTGACTGAGGTTTGAAGAACACATTCGACAATTTTTGTGAGCATCAGCTTTGCAAATGGAGCATTGACCATTGGATTGATGGAATTGGATGGCATTTGCAGATCCTCTTTGATTAAGAGGGACCCTTTTGGAAACCAGTAGCGTGAGGCTATTTTGCATTGGACTGCAAGATTATTTTTTGGATAAATTATAATCTGGGAATTGCGGTGAAGAACCAGAATCTACTACTTATGATCAAGAACGAACTGGTATGAAACCTTCATTTTACCTATGCAAGCCATTTGCCAGACAGATTATATAGTAGGATGCTAATTAATATCTTTTTTATTATGTCTTTTTTGTGGTAATACATTTTTAGTATTCTTAAATATTTTTTATTTCTAGATAATAAATCCATCCTTACTTTTATATGTTGCCACTTAATCCCAGGGTAACAGATATTTAAAGTAGACGATTTAAAAAAAAATTATAAAACGTTTTTTAACTGGTTCCATGATAACCCAAACAATTCAACACACCTTTAATAAGTGATATAAAGTCATTAGAAACGATTAGGAAAACAATTTTTTTAACCTTACCTAACCTAACCTACATAACCCAGTTAATAAAGTTTTTGTTTTATCACTTTACATGACTTTATCCGATTACCGTATAAACTAGAGTGCTCACAGAACATTCAAGACCAACATCAAAACTTCCAATTGAAGCAACAAAATTTACAAGATAAAGACCTCCTTTCCCACTCCTATTATTCCTTTAATTTACACGATTGTTTAATCTTATCTTCTTGCTAAAGCTACAGTCTATTCGTCGAGTACCAATCGATTCGGTGCGCAACAATAATAAGTACCGGATTTTATGTTTCTAGGCGATACATTAGTTACTTCACGATGTATTTATTTAGGAACATTTTTAAGAACGATTTAGGAACGATTTTATTAATACGTTTATCAGAATTAATTAAGATAAGCCCGCGAAAAAATCAATTTTCTAGGTCTAATTATGGCAAATTCGACCGTAGGTCAGTTGAATACGATGTCTTGCACACATAATATATTTATACACGACTTTTTCAATTACGTTTTAAAATTCCTACTTTATTTTAGAGCATGTGCTAAGGCAAATTCGACCGTAGGTCTGTCCGATACACCAGGGCCGCGCATCGCATATTTCTATGCACGGCTTCTTCAATTACGTCGTTAAAATTTCATTTTTTTTTAAGGTATTGTGTCTTGTTAATACATGGTAATAAGAGTTTTTGGTGCATATAGTAGTAGCTATTACGACTTGCAACCGTTACATATTTAGGCATTATATATTTAGGCAAAGTAAAAGATCTTCTTTTACCGTACATGGGCGTACAAAGATAATTACATATTACTACAAATGAACTTTACAATATTACATCTATTTTCGTCATTCTCATTTTTTTTAAATTTCTACTTTATTTTTAATACAATATTCACAAGGTTTTTCAGTGCATACTAGACAAACTATAACCAGTAATTCATGAGTGTTGTATCTCCTGGTTAATCACAAACTCTCTGATTGAATAAAACTTGAGCTCAACAAAATACTTGGAGTTTTAGGGCAACATAAGACTCTAATAACGGGGGTTTGCTCGACGCTCACAATTTGATTTATTCTGATGAACGTATTACTAAAATCTCAAATGTTTCTAGAGGGATCTCTGCAGATTTAAATTATTAATATATAAGATTAATAAATACAAAACCTTGCCATTAAAATATTTTATAAAACTTAGATTAGTACCAGATTGTATTTTTATTGACGATGAATTAGTAACTTTTCGAGGGATCCCTCTAGAAAAATTTGAGCTTTAAGTAATACTTCAATCAGTAATAATTAAAATAAACCCCACGGAAAGATAGATTTTTTAGGTCTGCTACGGCAAAGTGGACCGTAGGTCCGTCTAGTCCGTTTTTACATGACTTCATCACTTATGTCGTTAAGATTCCCACTTTATTTTAGAGATTTGATAGGGAAAATTCAAGTCATTGAGATTCTGGCTTTATTAAAAGGTTTTGTCTTGTTTTTATGTTAAAGATTGACAATTGTCTGAGATATGTTAATTAGGTTAATTTGCAGGTGCAGACCCCGACCTTGAGGTTCCCACCTTACTTATTATAGATTGACAATTGTTTCTGATATGTTAATTAGCAGGTGCAGACCTCGACCTTGAGGTTCCCACCCTACTTATTATAGATTGAAAACTGTCTTCGATATGTTAATTAGCAGGTGCAGACTTCGACCTTGAGGTTCCCACCTTACTTATTATAGATTGACAACTGTCTCTGATATGTTAATTAGCAGGTGCAAACCTCGACCTTGAGGTTCCCACCTTACTTATTATAGATTGACAACTGTCTCTGATATGTTAATTAGCAGGTGCAGACCTCGACCTTGAGGTTCCCACCTTACTTATTATAGATTGACAATTGTGTCTGATATGTTAATTAGCAGGTGCAGACCTTGACCTTGAGGTTCCCACCTTACTTATTATAGATTGACAACTGTCTCTGATATTTTAATTAGCAGGTGCAAACCTCCACCTTGAGGTTCCCACCTTACTTATTATAGATTGACAACTGTCTCTGATATGTTAATTAGCAGGTGCAGACCTCGACCTTGAAGTTCCCACCCTACTTATTATAGATTGACAACTGTCTCTGATATGTTAATTAGCAGGTGCAGACCTCGACCTTGAGGTTCCCACCTTACTTATTATAGATTGACAATTGTGTCTGATATGTTAATTAGCAGGTGCAGACCTTGACCTTGAGGTTCCCACCTTACTTATTATAGATTGACAACTGTCTCTGATATGTTAATTAGCAGGTGCAAACCTCCACCTTGAGGTTCCCACTTTACTTATTATAGATTGACAACTGTCTCTGATATGTTAATTAGCAGGTGCAGACCTCGACCTTGAAGTTCCCACCCTACTTATTATAGATTGACAACTGTCTCTGATATGTTAATTAGCAGGTGCAGACCTCGACCTTGAGGTTCCCACCTTGCTTATTATAGATTGACAACTGTCTCTGATATGTTAATTAGCAGGTGCAGACCTCGACCTTGAGGTTCCCACCTTACTTATTATAGATTGACAACTGTCTCTGATATGTTAATTAGCAGGTGCAGACTTCGACCTTGAGGTTCCCACCTTACTTATTATAGATTGACAACTGTCTCTGATATGTTAATTAGCAGGTGCAAACCTCGACCTTGAGGTTCCCACCTTACTTATTATAGATTGACAACTGTCTCTGATATGTTAATTAGCAGGTGCAGACCTCGACCTTGAGGTTCCCACCTTACTTATTATAGATTGACAATTGTGTCTGATATGTTAATTAGCAGGTGCAGACCTTGACCTTGAGGTTCCCACCTTACTTATTATAGATTGACAACTGTCTCTGATATTTTAATTAGCAGGTGCAAACCTCCACCTTGAGGTTCCCACCTTACTTATTATAGATTGACAACTGTCTCTGATATGTTAATTAGCAGGTGCAGACCTCGACCTTGAAGTTCCCACCCTACTTATTATAGATTGACAACTGTCTCTGATATGTTAATTAGCAGGTGCAGACCTCGACCTTGAGGTTCCCACCTTACTTATTATAGATTGATAATTGTGTCTGATATGTTAATTAGCAGGTGCAGACCTTGACCTTGAGGTTCCCACCTTACTTATTATAGATTGACAACTGTCTCTGATATGTTAATTAGCAGGTGCAAACCTCCACCTTGAGGTTCCCACTTTACTTATTATAGATTGACAACTGTCTCTGATATGTTAATTAGCAGGTGCAGACCTCGACCTTGAAGTTCCCACCCTACTTATTATAGATTGACAACTGTCTCTGATATGTTAATTAGCAGGTGCAGACCTCGACCTTGAGGTTCCCACCTTGCTTATTATAGATTGACAACTGTCTCTGATATGTTAATTAGCAGGTGCAGACCTCGACCTTGAGGTTCCCACCTTACTTTTTTATAGATTGACAACTGTCTCTGATATGTTAATTAGCAGGTGCAGACCTCGACCTTGAGGTTCCCACCTTACTTATTATAGATTGACAACTGTCTCTGATATGTTAATTAGCAGGTGCAGACCTCGACCTTGAGGTTCCCACCTTACTAATTATAGATTGACAACTGTCTCTGATATGTTATTTAGCAGGTGCAGACCTCGGCCTTGAGGTTCCCACCTTACTTATTATAGATTGACAACTGTCTCTGATATGTTAATTAGCAGGTGCAGACCTCGACCTTGAAGTTCCCAACCTACTTATTATAGATTGACAACTGTCTCTGATATGTTAATTAGCAGGTGCAGACCTCGACCTTGAGGTTCCCACCTTACTAATTATAGATTGACAACTGTCTCTGATATGTTAATAAGCAGGTGCAGACCTCGACCTTGAGGTTCCCACCTTACTTATTATTCACTCTCTCTAAAATAATCGACAGCTTAACGCCATATATGTCTAAATTAATATACTTATATCTAGTACCATCTATGGGTAAGCTCTTATACTAATATTAAAAATATTATACTGAGTTTATTGGGGTAAGACATGTACATGGCATTTTGGTCTTCGGTGACTTTATTTTTATTTTTTTAAATCTAATGTAGATATAATTTGACATAAAAAGGTAAGAACAGAGCGATGAGTTGGGTGGTTACTCGGCTAAGTAACCAGTGAAGATACAAGAAAGATGTTATTAAATGTTTAAAACAAAAAAAATGTTAAAAAAATAGCCGGAGTCCAAAATAACACCTACATTTCTTTTTACTCCAAATAAACCTTAGTCCTGAAACACTCTGTATTATTTATTTAAAAAAAATTAAACGTTTTTCTTATTAGGTTGCTATTTTCGAAACTTTCTCTGTTTTTATCTTTCTTCCCATAATAATTATATGTAATATTAAACATACTTAAATTTAAATTATCACTAAAAACATTTATTTTAAACAAATGTCATTACACCTTAAATGAATACCTTACATAAATTAAATAACTCTGTTTTTTATTTTTTATTTACATTCATTTGTTAACATGTAATTGTTGGTTTATGTTATATAATGTGTATTTGTTGGGTTAGCTGGAAGAAATAGGATGTAACCTTTAAGCTATACCTTTCGAACTCGTGCAATAAATATTTTTTTGAATTTGCAATTTTCAATTTTAAACGTATTTTTCTTTCTAAATATTCTGTACATTTTGTATTCACTACGTATATCTCGACGCGGAAACACTCCCAGTGAGACAGGTATTCCAAAACCGTTTTGTAATATGTTTCATCACGATAAAAAAATGGAATAAAACTTGTAAAAGGATTTATAAAAAATGAGAAAAATTCTCTGCAGCCTGGGAAAAATATTTGTTTTGAGATGTTCAATATTGCAGCATTGAATATCGAATGAATTCGACAGGGCTTCACGCTGTCCAAAATAAATACATTTTAGATAAATTGAAACATGCATTACAAATATTGCATCGGCCGAAGCACTTTAGCTCGTACGTTTCTTCAGAACGGAAATTTTATTTCAACGCAAAGGAAGATGTTATTCAAATGCCAGCAAAACATAAACTTTGTGGATAGAATGAATTTGTTTCGGAATTGAAGCTATGGTAAAATGTAGGTACTTGTATGGCTTCGACGTTCCAATTATTCTGACTGCTTGGAATGTATAAAGCAATCGCATTTAAATTAAATTGCAGTAAATAACGTCTTCGTCTTGTGGTGCTCTCTTGAAATAAAAAATATAATTTAATGAACAGTATTTTTTAATGGTTCATCCCATCTTCATATTTCTTCGACTTGCACGTCTCATCACACCCTTATTAAACGCTGTTTTTGCTATACATTGTATTAAGACTGTACAATTTCTAATTCGAATTATTACTAAATGAAAATGTCTTTAACTGGCTACTTAAGATCTGACAATATATCCCTTTGCCAGACTCGCCTGACGTGCCATGCGCATGTTTTTCAAGGGAAAATGTGATGTATAACTATAATTTGTGATGCGTAATGTGTGATCTAAAACATGGTTTTATTAATTATTTGTAATGTAATGACCATGATTAAATATATTTACTATTATTTCTGTTTTTTTGTTAGTTTTAATCATTAATAAGGTCACATTCTGAGAATAGTTCCATGTTCCCGGAAAAGAGAGGTTATTTCCAATAAATTATTTTTATGGGTATTCCAGCAATTATGTTGTACTACAACACTCTGTTAAATTATATGAATATGCTCAAATTGTTAGACAGAAGAATTTTCACTGACTCTGTATTTCTATATAAAATTCTAAATGATTTAGTTGATAGTCCGGTATTGCTAGAATTGATAAGCTTTCGGATTCCACAACGTAATACTAGAAGTCAAGATTTTATATGTATTCCTCTTTGCCCAGAATACTAATGGAGGGAAACAATTATACCAAGTCAGTGGACATCTTCAATTTATTTTTAAACAAATGTAAGATGTTGTTAATGAAGCAATTTAGTAATTTACATTGAATAATAATCAATATTTCTTAATATTCTCATGAAAGAAGAAGAAGAAGAAGAAGAAGAAGAAAAGCCCTGAAAAAGGGCGTTAATAAATAAAAAAATAAAAGTGATTTTTGATTTCATATAATTTAGTGGAATTTACCGCATGAATTTAATAAAACTTCCATAAAAGTAGTAATAAAATAAATGCCTTCTGCATAGTATGTAATTTATATTTTTTAAATCAACGTTTATATTGTGCCAAATGAATTAAAAAAACCCTTTTTATAGTTATCCCCTGGGAATTATCATTATATTTTTTGATTGTATGAACGAGATAAAATAGTAAAGAGGCAATTTTCTTGCAAATTCTTTAAATAAATAGCACCGTGTATTTTGAATTTGGTGAAATCCTGATGTTTTAATAAAAAAAATTGTGATAACCATTTTTCATGATTGAATTTAAAATATTGCACTTTTCAAATATGAAAGTATATTTCAAATACAAAAAAGTAATTTCATTATGTATCTAAAATGGTATTTGGTTTTACGACAATTCAAAATGAATAAAAATATAGAATATTTAAAATACCTTGGAAAAATTACGAAATTCGACGGTAAATTATTATTATTCCAAGTTTATACAACAGATAAACAATCCTCTTTGATAAGATAAGCAATGTATCTTTCCACTAACCGTGTAACCTTTATGTCAGTTTTATTTTACGTATCAATTAGTAAGGTTTTCACATTTTTTTTTTATTCCTTTATTTTTCCCAATTTTTACATTAATTACATTCAATATTATATAAATCAATACGAATAATGGGAATCCACTAAGGCGCAGCCTGTGCGTGGGTAATATATTTAAGTTATTCTTTTATTGTACCTAGAAATAAACAAATTGTGGGCATATAAAATAAAATAAAAGATTACATTTTGTCTAAGCGGTTTGTATAAAAACTGTTTACAATAGTGTATAGTGAAGTTATTAGTGTTTAGTGTAATATATGGTGAATATTTTATGAGAAACATAAATTGATACAAATTAAATAAAAAAAATTTCAACTGCTGTATCGAAAAGCCATAATTTTAATTCTTTTATGTATTGAGGAAGTTTAGTAATCACTTGAATATTTTTCGGTAAAAGATTGAAAGTACGAGGTCCAATGAAACTGCAGTGTGTTTGCATTTGTTTTGTGTTCGTTTGGGGGGTATAAAATACATTATTATTTCTAATGTTGGTTCTGTTTTCATTTATTACGAATTTCTTTTTGTTTTTAAAGATGTTTTTCATAGTTTGCAAAATAAATAGTTTACGGATACAAAATAGTTTAGATTCTTTGAATAACTCATCTGTTGAAAATGTTCTTTTCCGACTATACATAACTTTGATGATATAATTTTGAATTATTTGTAAAGGTTTGATATGTGCATGAAGCGTACCGCCCCATCCTATTATTCCATATATGAGTGAAGATTGCACCAAAGAAAAATAAATCATTTTCAGTTTATCAACATTGAGCACTTCTTTTAGTCTGTAAAATGTGTATGTAAGATATCTTAATTTACAGACGGTATTATCAATTTGTGACTGCCAATTTAATTTTGAATCAATAACAATACCTAAATATTTAATCTTTTCAAATTTTCCGAGTTTAAAGCAAGATGAGCATATTTCTTGATTACAGCTAACATTGTGTATTCTAATTTTAAGGTTATTGGGGGGTTTATTTTTACTATTTTTAAAAAAGGTTAGGTAAAATGTTTTATTATAGTTTAAGAAGAGTCTATTACTTTTTAGCCATGATGAGACATATGTAATACATTTTGTTGCCTTCAAAAAAGTTTCAGGCCAGGATTTTCCATTCACTATTATTACTGTATCATCAGCGTAAGATACGATTTTACCAGGGATTATAACATCACATAAATCGTTTATGTATATTAGAAAGAGAATTGGGCCAAGCACAGTTCCCTGTGGTACTCCATTTTTTATTCCTGTTTCAATACTATAAAAATCCCCTATTTTTGTTTTTTGTTTTCTGTCTTTGAGAAAGCTAGTAAGAATTTTTAGTGTATTACTTTTCAAACCTATTTGATTCATTTTTTTTATAAGTAGATTATGTTTTACCGTATCAAAAGCTTTTCTTAAGTCTAGAAATATAGCTAAACTCTTCTTATTTTGATCAACAGATGTGTATAATTTTTTAGTCAGATCGAATATTGCATCTTCAGTGCTTAGTTTTGTTCTGAAGCCATATTGATTTTGAGACAGAATTTTGTTTTGTTCTAGGTAATTCATTATTCTATTTTTGATACATTTTTCAAATATTTTTGAGAGGTTTGAGACCAAGGAAATAGGTCTGTGGTTGTCTAATATGTAAGTTTCTCCAGATTTGTGAATTGGTATTATGATAGAGGTTTTTAATTGTTAGGGAAAATGTCCCTCTTTTAAGGATATATTAAAAATATGTAGCAATGGAGTTAAAATGTAATGTTTTATTTTTTTTAGTGTGTTACCTGATAAACCATCAATTCCTGTAGAATTTGTTGATTTTAGACCGTCAATGTGTTTATCAATTTCATCTGTTGTGATGGATGAAAAATATTCTAAGCAGTTAATTGAATCGTTAGTTGAGTCTTAGTGTAAAGATGAGTCTACGGGTATTGTATTATCAATTTTACTAGAAGATTCAAGTACTTGATCTACTACATTTGTAAAAAAGTTGTTAAAGTTTTCTGCAATAGCCGATTTGTCAGTTATAATATTTTCATTTATTATAATCTCATTGACATCGGTTGATATTTTTTTTTGGTTCGTCATTTCGTTAATAATATTCCACGTTTTTTTAGTATAATTTTTTGCATTATCAATTTTTCATATTTCATTGCACGGTCGTTTGTCAAGTGAATACAAATTTCACCACGTTTTTTAGCAAAACCTTTAATTTTTTAATGTGAAGTTGACATAAAGATAGATGAAGGTATATCCACTCGATCGTTTGTGGGTGTGTTTGTACATTTACCATATTATTTAATTTATTTCATTCCTCAAAATATTAATATGGAAACATATAAAACTGCTTACCGTGGTTTAAAGCCAATTAATCCACCTAGAGTTCACCGTGTATCCCAAATTTTTAGGTTTGAAAAATTTGACACACTATGACATGCAATCGCTCAAAATGCCATTTTGAAAACTTGCCATAATATGCCAAAAATCGCTCGAGTGGATCATAAAAGAGAAACTAGAATAAGATGTTAACTAAATTATTAGGTAGATAATAATCGAAGTCCCTGCCATCCCCCGGGCTATGTAGTTTTTCTAAATCAGATAAACACATTTTTTTAATATTTTGAATGTGAAAAAGTAAAAGTATGCTAGATTTCATCATGAATTATATACTTCTGCTTTAAGAGGAAGCTACAAGCCAAGATGTGTATATTATTGCTATACCTTATTTTGTATTACATTAAAATCGCTTGACAAACGGAGTCTAGAGATTTCAAGCACAAAACTGGTTTTTATTTATTTTGTAAATAATTTTATAAAAAAGCAAAAAAAATAATCAAGTGAAACTGTCACCGATAATTTTAGTTATTATGCTGTATTTTTTATAATTTGTTTCATTTACGCGTTCACACAAAAATATTATTTTAGTATATTTTTTATTTTATAATTTATTTTTTTATTTGATTTCTTTAAAAGCGTAACGATAGGAAAAACTTCAAATGTAAAACTTGTAAAGCTTATTTTTTGGTATTCATAATGTACACCAATTCGTTATAAAGATTAATCAAAATAGTGATTTAGCATTAAGCTTCGCCTTAAGGGGTGCGAAACGCGCAGGGGGTGTTTTTTATATATCTCACGTATAAAATGACCTTTCCGCACGATTCGAGATTTTCATTGACCTTCCTATTGTTTTAAAGACCAAGTGAACAAAATTTCATAAATCTCGGAATGAAACCGTAGATTTGTAAAAAAAACAGCCAACTCTCGCCGGCCACAAACTCTTTTTTTACATAAAAGGAATATATTATATTTCGTATCATGGATTCATACTGCAGATCAACACTCTAACAATAATTCTCACGTAAAAGTTCATTTTTCCTCATTCATCGCAAGTTAATGGCAGGGTGGAGGATTCTTTCGCTTTTTAGCAGTCGCTATCATTAATCAACTATTCTTTTTTAAGGCTGCGCGGGTACGGAAGCCTGTGAGCCTAGATTCAGATTACATAAGATTGGAGCCCGCTGTTCTCATTCGGTGAAATGTGAAAATGTTACCCCGGTGAAAAGATTACACAATACATATATTTTTTAACTAGTTTTACCCCGCCATGCATTGCTGTGGCTCAGTCTGTCTATGCAGATAGAAAAACAATAGCGCGTGTTGCTTTTACGTCCTACAGATGGCGCTGTTTAAAAAAAAACATGTTTTTGCTTGTTATAGGTGACATATATAAAATATAGGTATATAAAAACACAAACATGTTTGAATGCGATGTTGTGTCAAAATTTCAAAGCAATCGGTGACGAAATTTAGGAGATTTAAGATTTTGACATATATAACATATATTAACATTTTTATTTATATAAACATTTTAAGACCTCAATATACGATAGGGTTAGTCATAATTGTTCTTCAAAACGAAGCGCAAAAAACCACACTTATTAAAAAAATATATTATTTTGAAATACCAGCCTTGAAAGAAAGGATGGTCAGTAAGTTTATTTAGCGGGAAATTAGAATTAGGAATTAGGAAGACTTTACTCTGACATCCTGAGTGGTAACGTAGTTATGATTCATGGATTATATCGACTTTATCAATAGTTCATGGGTTCACATCTCGACATGTGCAAATAATATATATTACAAATAAAACATAATGCCGCAAATTCTCAATATCGAGATATTCTCACTATCGCCCTAGCGATAGACCACTATTCAGAAACGAATCGTTGAAATAGCTTAAACTTTGTTGGGTGAAAATATCTGAATAGCCAGGCACTTCACACCTTCATCTTCCCTGTCTTCTTTCTTACAATTTCCTGCAGCCTCACAATATATCCCAAATGATAATTTTATGGTCTCACTGACTAGCAGGATAGCAGTTGGGTAGACACAGTCCAGTGCTGCTGGAACGGGGCAGTGAATATGACTTGGTAATTGGACTTTGCATTTGTTGCAAACATCGGACCAGTGTCCCTAATTAGCAACCAATAGGAATGTCATCTCTCAATCCCTGCATTATCGACAGCTATATTCTTACCAGTGGCATCTATGAATAACCTCTTAAAATAATATTTAGCATTTTAATTTCCAACTGCTCCCAACCATCTGGCGCCAGTAAGACTATGGCATCCTCAATTGGGGTATGTTGTGAGGCTGAAGGTAGGGGGGAGGGGAAAGAGATGGAAAAACTGAAGTTGGAGAAGTATCTGGCTATTTAAATCTTGTCACCAAAAGCGGCTAAAGCCATTTCAAGCAATGTTTTAATTCTGGATGATGTCCTTACACCAGGGCGATACTTATGAGGGTTACTTGAGAGCCTTTCCCCTCGACCATGGAGGCTGTCAAAATACAGGATACATTTATCATGTAACTTATGAATAAACTGAAATGGAAAAATAAAACAATATGAGGAGGGGGATATGAGAGAATAAATATCTGATCAAAAACTTTTTGACTGCTCCTTGCCGACTTTACTCCACGATTGAGCATGAGATTCTTTATCTCAGGGTCGTGGGTTTGAGACCCACGTTGAGCGCCACTAGCTTTATTTAAGTGAGCGTTGAGGCATCAAAGGCATCGGCTTGACGACGTGGTCAAATGAGATTTAAATAAGGTTACATTTATGGAATTAATTATTTCGTAACAATTTTTACCCAATAATTTTTCCATGTAATTATTTTTACTCTCGTTTTGACTAACTATTATGTTTATCCTATGCCATCTTTTAGGACGCTGTGTTGAGGGTTTCAAGAATATGAAGTAGTATAACTTCCGGAAAGGAAATGGCATGAGTGTGGGTAGGAGCCTTTTCAGGATTGACGGACTTATAAATCCATCCATCCCGCTGACGTAGAAGGCGATGTCACCAACGTGCTTATATCAAAAGTCTCATCTAGTGTATTTTAAATCGTTGTATTTAAGGACGTGTTGGGGAGGAGGGAGTTGTTAGGGGGAAGACGAAGAATCCTAAGTGCGCATTGAGAGTTATGACGGAAATACGTGAAAAAGCCTCCACCCCAGATGTAAGGTGGATTCACTGGGTTTCACAGTTCAGAGAATTAAATAAACTTACCGGTCGCGGGATATGAAAAAATATGAAAGGTGAAAATTTTAACGTAAATTTTTACATAAATTACATTTTGCGCATAACAAAGATTTTACCCAAATTATCATAATGTCAGTTCAGTTCATCAGACAAACCCAAAATTATTCTTAATGTGCTCTTTCAAATTCATATCTACATTCATATTTACACGACTAAAAGAAACATTTAGAACAGGGAATATTTTATTACTATATCGGACGTAGTGAGTCATATGTGTTATTGTGTCATTAAGATAATAAGTGCTCACGTTTTTATGATGACACATCTTTGATAAAATCACATGTGTATATATGACACTGTCATATACTCGTATATTCATATCACACCCAGCTGAGACCAATGCAATTAATTCGAATGATTTTTTTGGATTTTTTATGAAATAATGTCCTTTGTTTCACTCAGCAATCTTATGCATCCTGTGAGGACGTAAGGATGATCACCCGTATTACAATATTTACCCCTACAGAACACATGTGGGAAATGTACAATTTTGTCCCATATATAGAGAAGTGACATGTACATTGTACACGCAAGCATTCTTCATCCGACAGAAGTCGGGAAAAACAAAAAAAAATTATTGACTATTTTCCTACTGGTCCAACAAAGCTCAAGGTGCTTGTACACACTGGTCTCTAACTGAACAACTCTGGGATTAAGGTGAATTAAATGTGCCGGTTTCCTGTTGAATTTACATTATTTGTACGGGCTCCGCTTTTCCCATACAACAACATTTCACATTTAGCTCTTCTAAATTATGTGAATAATGATTACTGCTAAGACAGTCGGATTATTGCATCCCAAGTTGCGTTATGTTGTAAGACTGAAGGGATTCGGGAGATGGAGGAGATCGTATTTGCAAATGCTGTGGAAGGAGTGATCATGGATCTTGAATAATAGACCCATGTGGTAGGAATGAGGAAACACATAGGTCGGCAAATTGTTTTACAGCCGAGCTGTTGAACCCAACTTGTAGAAATGAACCGTTCTCTAGTGATAAATTTCAACCGTGTACACATGTTAGGTGTGCATGTTTCCCGACTATGCACTGGGGAGACGAAGATTGAAAAGTACCAGCTGGCTTTCAGTTCTGATCACCAAACACGGCTCGTACCATTTCAAAGCAACATTTGATTCTTAATGTTGATAATAAATCATCGTTTCTTTTTACCATTTTCTTCTACGCTCAAAAATTTCTCTGCGATGCTCTACAGTTTATGCAAGCTGTTTTAATAGCGTATCTTTTCCTGCATTACAAGCTGAAGTTTTCCAGTTTCCACTTTTCTTTCCTTGTTTTTATGTTTCTATTCTTCCGTGCAGCTTCTTGATTTTTAAAATATGGTTGTGTACTTGAACTCAGAGTTTCTTTTCCTGTCTTTTATCTCGTCTTGAATTGCTAAACTTACATTCGTGAAGTAGGAATTCTTAAATTTGCTCAAAATATTATTTTAAAAAGAGTGCTCGACAAACAGGTGGCTTGAATCTTCAACTGGCATTTAGATAGACTCCTCATTTGATTCCTTCAGCGGTTACGGATATTTTATTTAATTTATTTATTTTTGGGGAAAGTTGACAGATAATCTTAACATTAACGTATATTATTATACTAAAAACAGTTCTACTATCGATAGTGAATCGTTAAATTGTATCAATGAAGTAATTTATTTTAGTTACAATATATGCTGTGGGTGGGTGGGGAGGGTGGAAAAGGGCAGACATAAGATTGGGATAAGGGGACGATGGACGAAGTGGGAGCCCCCATGGCATATACTGATCCCCAGATTTCCATCGACCTCTCATAACTTTTTCCTTTCCACAACTAACTCATCTTCCTTTCTTTAAGAACCCTCCACACATCATCCTCGAATGTGACAAGAGGATTTTTTTTATTCAGAAAGTAACCGGTATTACCATTATGCGTTCATCTTTTTTAATGTGAAACCGCACAAGAGTCCAAACTGTTCCCAAACGTCTGGAGCGAGTGAGACTATGGCATCTTAAATTGGGATATGTTGTGAGGCTGAAGGTAGTTAGGAGGGAAGGAGATGGCAAGAGAAAGGTGGTTAAGTACCTGGCTATTCAGATCTAGTCACCGAACACTGCCAAAGCTATTTAAAGCAACGTTTCAATTCTGAACGGTTGTCTTACACCATGGCGATACTGAGAGTATCTTCAAACGTGACGCAAAAATACTATATTTATTGTTTAAATGAGTAAATTGCAAAATAACACAAATTAAACAAATAAAATTTACTTGGGAACCCGCAACCTCCGGTTTTCTAGTCAAGATATTATATTTCATTAGCTTACCGCAGTTTTGTCTCCAAAAAGCGGCTTAAGTATTCTTTGAAATGTTAAATTATTTTCAAATACTTAAAAAGGTTTTTATCGGCAACTAACTTAAGCCTGAATACTTTATTCCACAAAAAGCTCGTTTTGTGTAAAATCGTACTTATAAAGGTCACCTAGTGTTTACAGCTTTCGATTGAATGTCAAGTTCACAAAAAAGACTTTATTGAAGCATTTTTTTGATCGTGTGAATATAAAAATAAGTTATCGATAGTGTTTTTAAAATAAATAGTAATATAAAATAAAGCAATATCGGATTCCAGCCATGTTATATTTTGATATGGTTCGCGATTGAGTGAACTGAAAAATCCTTTGAAATCTCAGAACTTTTTTCACGATCCTACGCAAATTCCATTTGTTTTTAAAATCAAATTCTTCTCACAAACCACAAATCTTTCTTAGAATTTTGATTTTAACTTTTATTATTTTATATTATAGAAACAAACAGTACATGCTTTACAGAAATGAAACAATATACCTACAGGAATAAGATATTTCATGTTAAGCACTATGATATGTTTCCTTGTAATGTCTGCTAAGTGGTATGTTTATTCCTTAATTACCAGGTGACGTGTATCGTATATGGGTGTGTCTGTGTGTGTGTAACGTATGTGTGAGTATTTGTGTGTGCCTGTATTGAACAGTTTAAATTATTTACATGATGCTACGTTTGAATTTGGTCAGTGAATCCTAACAAATGTAAATGTTAGAGTTTTGACAAATATTATTTAGAGTATGAAGAGCTCGGTTAATTTTCTAATTAAATGCTGAATTTGTTTTATAATTAAGCGCGTGGAATAGCACTGTATGTCGTGTACGTCTCAAAAGGTATGTTAAAATTAATAAGGTACAGTCGATGGTATTGTTTAAAATTCTGTGAATAAATATTGAGTCAGTTACTACTCGTCTTTGCTGCAAAGTTTCAAATGTATATTCAAATTTATTGTTGAATTTGGAGGTAACATTTTATAAATTCCGGAAAATTCAACAATACTATCTCTTAAGTACAGTGGCCTGGTCCCCTAAGTGTTGTGTAAATGGCAAACCAATTACACTTAGTACTCGTGTGCTGTATCACATGATGTCTACTAATATAGTAGAAATTTAAAAAGCAAATAAAAAAACTGTCCATCTAAAATTAGCCCTAGCAAAAATAATGATCATCCCAAGATATAAAAATATGTTTGTACTTTGTAACCGATCGAGGAATCCTTACATGTTAATTTACGGAAGCGTAATGGGTGCCATCCTACTTATTCTATTTCTAGCCTACAGGGTGTTAGATAATTTATTTTATTATTTAGTTATATTCTCCGTTAAACGATTATACACCAATATATTTTATTTATTTATTTTACGCCTATTAAGGATTTTATATACATAATATATAACAATATTTAAGAAATTATTCTCGTAAATAGTGCAGGAAATGACTGTTTAAAACAAATATATAAAAAAAAAATTGAATTTGATCCACACAGTATGTAGGTACAAAATATAAATATAAAATATCCAAAATAATTTTTTTTTGGTTTCAGCCGACAAAATACTGTTAACGTGCAAAATACTGTAATACCGTCAATTAAAATAGCTTTATCAAAATATTCCCCTACTCGATGAAAAAAACTTCTATAAGGTATGCTTATATAAAGAAATTGATGTACTAAATATATCAACAACATTGGGGTTATATCAACACCATACCCCCGACCACCATAACACGGGCATGTGCCTAGCATGGTGGTCGAAAAATTCCTCAATGCATGTAACTATTAATTTAATTGAATAAAGAAACATTAAAAAAAAAAAATTGTTTCCTAGCTGTTGAATCCGTCGCATAGGAGTGTGATATTGGGATGTTGATATAGAATTGCTGCAATAATATGGTAGGTACTGTCTTGTAACCGACCTGCTTGGAGTATGAAAAGAGATTACATATAATAAATCAGGGGTATCAAACATTGAATTAATGATTTTATACAAAAAGGTTAAATCGGAAATGATTCTACGATCAGATAATTTTATTAAATTTAATGAACAAAGAAAGTTATCGTAATTAAAGTTTTCTCTAGGAATGCCCATTTTAAAATTTACATATGTTAAAAATTTATTTTTGATTCTTTCAATCGCAAGTAAATGAACCTCATAGTTTGGGGACCAAACCGTGTAATTGTATTCTACATGACTCCTTACTAGTGAAATGAATAATGTTTTAATGACGGAGAAGATCAAAAAAATGAGGTAAATGTAAGTATAAAAAGGTCAAAAGTAGTTTTAATATTTTGTGAGATGCGTCAAAAAATAGATGGTAAACTGTCTCGAGTGAAAATGTCGATAGTCAATGCATTATCGTTAAGGCCGAGTGTAGTTTTTTATTAATTTAAAATAATGATAATATTATTAAGCAAATCGATAATGATAGTGTTTTCAACAAGTAAAATTTTTTTTATACATTTTTTAAATTAACATAGGCTTAGTAATTATCAAAATCAAATCGAAAATATGACCTTTTTCAGACCGTAATACGTGCGTTTAAAAAAATACTATTAAAGGCTGAATATCGTCAAAAAATACCTGAAGGGGTTTTCTTTAAACGTACGAAAAAAAAACTAAAAAATAAATAAAATAGGTTCGTAGTTTAATTTTTTCATAAACACTAATTGTTCTTGTTTTTAAAATGCAGATTATAAAACTTTGGATACGTTTATTTAACAAAACTAAACGATAAATTATTGGTATTATATTTTTCCATTTTTTAAAGTTAATTTAATATTTTTTATACTATAATTTAAGAAAGAAAACTTATATTTTTAAATTACCTTTAAAATTGGCCGTTTGGTGGCGCCTATTTGAAAATTTTAATACGGTAGAACATCGAACTAAAAGCTTCTTTTAAATATCCCAACAGATGGCGCTATCATGGTCGGAGTCTTGGTTATTGTTCATTTTTCAAACCGATTATATTATTAAGTTATTATTTATTAAATTATATGATAATTATTAAAATATATATTATAATTAAAATATATTAAAATATTATTATTATTAAATTATATGATATTATACCATATTTTTTAAAAATTAAATATCAATAATATGATAATATTTTGTAATCCTACATGTATTTAAAATGACTGACTTTTTCATTTTTATATATAAATTTTTTGATAGATCTAATACGCCTAAATTTTTTATAAGAGAGCTAGGTACGAGAATGCCAGTAGCCGAAATTACAAATGGTAATATTTTTATAGTCTGAGAATGTCAAATTCTTTTGAACTCATTTCCTAAATCTGTGTATTTTATTATTTTTTCAAAAACAGATTTTTCGATATTACAGGAATTTATATATAAATTAAGAAATTCTACACCCCGACACAATACTGTCAAGAATTTGCTTCTGAGGAGAGACCTCATGACCAAAGCCATAATCTATGGCAGAATCAAAGAAAAGACTGCGATTGACTTGTACGAGGAAAGATACAAGGTAAAAGTGTCGCCATGTGGTATTTTTGTGAGAAAGGAATGGCCATACTTGGGGGCAAGTCCAGATGGATTGGTTGGAGAAAATGGTATAGTGGAAGTAAAATGTCTGCCCTCAATCGGAAACAAAACTATTTTTGACGCAGCTCTGGAAGATAATATCTTCGTTGCCGTGCAGAATGGAATACTTGTGTTGAAGAAGTCACATAATTATTTATTTCAAGTTCAAGGACAATTATTCATTACTAGAAAGGACTTCTGTGACAATATAATTTATTCTGAAAGTGGAGTAGAAGTAATAAGAATATATCCTGACAATGAATTTGAGCTAAAAGTGTTACCACGCCTGACAAAGTTTTTCAACGAATCACTTTTGCCAGAGTTAGCGGATAGCCGAATTCAACGCGGTATGAAAATTAGAGAACCTGACCACGTTGTCAATGCTCTACAAGCCAAAGTTTTAAAAGCCAAAAATGTAGTTTAGTAGTGTTTTACAGTATAATTGGCGTATAAATCTGTGTTGCGTCGGTTGTGTATTGATGTTTGATCTATTTGTTTGTGTTAGTGTGTTTGTATTTTGTATTTTTACGGTTCGCTAAAACTTCTCCTATACTTGCGAACAAGTTATTCACATGATTTGCTACAGTTTCTGTACTTGTATTGGTATCTAATTTATTAATTTAATATTTAGATGTTCAATAGTATTTTTCTGTTTGTATTTTTGTGTGTATGTAACTTCTTTTAATATTTTCCATATTTACTTTGGGTTATTTTTTTTCAAGTTTTTCTTTATAGTACAATTCTTTAGCTATTCTAATAGTGAAGATGTTTATATATCTTTTATAGTAATTAAGTTGTTCCATGCAGGGCCGGATTAAGCATGTCGGAGCCTCTAGGCAATGCACGTCTCGGGGCCCCTTCATCCTTTTTTAACTTCAAAAAAAAATTTTTTCTTCCACAACGTAATTATATTCATATTTAATTTGTTTTTTATACTACATTACGAAGGTATGCCTATAATTGTAAGATAAAGTACTTGAACTATACATCTATGGATATTATTATGGATACGGCACTGGTTCCATGTCGTACGGTGTATTTTTAATTTGTTTACGAATTTTGTCTCGTTTCCCTATGTTATCCATAACATTGTATTAAATTTATCCCAGGATTTTTCGACATTCTTATTTGTGCTATAATAGCACCGTTACTTTCTACTAATATTGTTCTATGCTATAACAGCACTATTATTGTTAATTTTTGTTATCTTTTCATTACCTTGTATACTCGTATACTGCATATTCTTTATTAAACATTATTTTATCAATATTTTATAAGGAGCACTGTAGGATTATTTTTAATTTTGTCATAGTTTTAAGCGCACTTGAAATGAAATAACACAAAACTGCGATATACAAATATTACCTTATTATTAAATTGTTAAAGCAAACCATTTCTCATTAGTCATTACACACGACGGCATTTTGGCACTTTTTATGCATTTTACTTAGTTGTAGCAGTATAGTTGAATACATAAAATATTGTTGAACTAATCTCTCGCTGACATCGGATTAGCGGGTACAAATTCTCATTTTATGAAAATATTATAAAATAAAAATAAATAATAGTGGTTCAAGATTTGAAGACAAGATAAAGTATTATATATTATAATATGTAATGTAACATTATATATTTTAACATATAATTTAATGTTTAAATGTTCTAAAAAAATAAAAATAAAATATAAATATATATATATATACATCATCATACACCCGTCATCTCCTTCGAGGTCCACAATACCTTCAGTCTCACAACAACCCCAATTGGGGATGCCATAGTCTCACTGGCTCCAGACGGGAGCAGTTGGGACTCTGGTGTGGTATTCAAAATTTTTTTTTAAAATGAAAACAATATTGTAAATATTATAATCAGATGCCAATTATATTTCCTACAAATATACATCTAATTTCGAGAAGTTGAATAAAGTGTTTTTAGCACGGCAAAATGGCAAAATTGCAATATTATTGTAACAATAGCAATATTATTATAGTAGACTAATAAAGCGGCCGCTACACTACTCGCTTCGACGCTTCGACGAAGTCCTCGACGAAGTTAGCCGAAGTTCGAAGTGCGTGCCCACACACTCGTGCAACTTCGCGAGTAACTCAGTCCAACCAGTCAGTGATTGGTTTATTTATGCCGTGACGCTTCGAGTCCTTTGACTCGGGCGCATTTACCGACAACAATCGGAAGTCGGGCGAAGCGAAGCGAAGTTGCCCGAAGCGAAGCGAAGTTCGTGCCCACACTATCGTATTCGGTCAACTTCGATCAACTTCGCGAGTAGTGTAGCTGTAGTAGTGTAATTTATAAACACATTGAAACGAAAGGAACGAAGCAACCGCAAGCAGCGTTATGCGTTGTTTGCGGTTCCTTCATTCCTTTCTCAAAGACAAATACATAGCACTATCTTTTTTTATGTCAATACAAATATGGGATGCTAGGAAGAGGAATATGGGAAAATACCTGGCTATACAGATTCGGTCACCTAATACGGCTAAAGCCGTTTCAGGCCACATTCCGATTCTTTTTTTAAAATATATTACTTTGAAAAAGTTTATTTGTATTTATTTTTGTTCCATTTCCATAGTCCTCAATAAGTTTTATACCTGTTCTGAGGTCTACATACTACAAACTGAAACATTCGGTCGGAGCCGCAATGTTTTTTTTTTATTTTTGTGGGCCTTAGAAAACAATAATGTTATTTATAACGGTTTTGTTGACCCAGGGAGAACGAACACAGGTTCTCTGTTTTTTGACCAGATGTAGGTATATTTTTTACAATGCCTGCCGGCGTAGTCCGGGTGGTAAGGCTTTGGACTCCCATTCCGAAGGTCGCGGGTTCGAACCCTGTGTACGCAAATAAATTTTATTTGATTGATTTGTGTTATTTCACAATTGATTAATTAAAATAATAAATACTATATATGCGGCACGTTCCAGAGTGGAAGATACTCCCAATATCGCCTTGGTGTAAGACCACCATTCAGAATTGAAACGTTTCTCCAAATGGCTTTAGCCGTGTTTAGTGACTAGATCTAAATGGCCAGGTACTTCCCCACCTTCCTCTTCCCCATCTCCTTCCCTTACCCACTTACCTTCAGCCAAACAACATACCCCAATTGGGGATGCCATAGTCTCACTGGCTCCAGACCGGAGCAGTTGGGACTCTTGTGAGCTATTCACTATAAAAATACTATGTAAAACCAAATGCCAAAATGTTTTTAATAGAGATATACATAATTAAGAAATTGGCACATACATCATCATACATGTCATAATATGGAAAATCAGGACTAAAGATATATGAAGAAATAATAATAATATAAAATGAAATGTCAGGCTTTCTGTAAAAATATTAAAATACATACAATTAAATTAAATGTTACCTTGTATATATTCGTTTATATTCTAACGTAGTATAAACTAATTAAATAAATAATACAAAAAAAATAGTGCCATCTGGTAACTGAAATTCATAACTTTTATAACGAAGATTTACATTACCGCCATCTTACTGTTTTCAGGCAAACGTTTTTAAAATAAATTCTAGTTAGAAAAAATATTGTTTTGGAAATGAACAACAGAGTTCGTGTGTGTCGAAAATAGTTGATTTTGTCATGTCTACAATCGGTCTTAAGCAAATGAGTCGCTCTGTTGATTAGCGTGGTCTGAGAGGTAGGAGTCCTCGCTAACGGAGCATAAAAAAGTTCACGGGATCTCCCACGAGTATTATAATTTAATCAGTTAACCTCTTTCAAAATTAGTGGATTAAGTATTGTTACAGAGATTAACTTTGAAAAAATGTTTAACTAAAATTATTTACCGATGGGTTTTGGGCGGGACTGAAGGTGTTTAAATAGTTATATTCGCAATCGAAATCAAAATTTGTTAAATGAATTTGGGCAAAGAAATGAGAGTATGCGGAATATATGACGCGAATGTGAACGGTAGAATAGGTCAGGGAAGCACGAGGAAGACACGATATAGTGAACCAAATTCTCAAGTCGGACCATTTCAAGAGTCAGAAGAACAGGTATATAAGCTAATGAAGCAAGTAGTGTGCGCCAAAACCAATTTTTTTGGCGGTCCTTCCTCTCTGTCTCTGTCTGATGATTAATTAGTTAGATAATATTCGATGATTATACTTGCCAAGTAAAATCAACAAAATATAAAGCACAATTGATAAACGAGGATCATCAAGAAAGTTACAAGAACTCCTTAGGCCGGGGGAAATTTTTTGTTTAGTTGTTGCACTTGGCGTATAAGAGGATCATAAAGGTCAGTTAATTTGATCCCACGTGTTTGTCAACCATTTTGTTCAGCCACAGTAAATTCTTCCGAAGGGATCCTCGCGCGCTTCCGCTTCCTCCCGTTCGTGCAGATCCACGCGGTACATTCAAAACCATAGAAGAGGAATGCAGACCCGGGGAGTCAGCCTCCTGCATGACAACGCCAGGTCTCACACCGCGTGAGTTTCACAGGAGGTGCTGACATAGTTTGTGTGAGATATTGTCACCCACCCCCCTTTTCACTTAACCAAATGATTTTTTGCTGGGGAAACGTTTTTCCAATGATTAGGAGGTCAAGGAAGCTGGGAAAAAGTGGCTGAAAGAGCTGGCGGCGGAGGTTTATGACACTGGCATACGAAAATTTGTGCCCCGACTACAGAAATGTCTCGATCTCTATAGTGCGTGATTTCGTTGAAAAATAGTTTAATATATATCTGAGAAGTATCCTGTGAATTTCAATTAAATAAAGCATTTTTGATCCTACATAAATATTGTAACCTTACTCTCAGGATGACCGTATATTTGCAGCCAATGATATACTAATTGTAATACTCTGTTGGTACTCCAGGCTCGAAAGAACCAACAAATGGTGTGGCAAAACTGTGACTCCACTGTATAAGCTGCTTGGATAAGCCATTTGCAACACACTCAAAGAAACAGTCCCAAAACTATGTCAACTGAAATTATGTAATATAGTTGTTATTTATCTTCGCATTCGCTGAATTTCATGGACAGTATTCTTCAATATTTTAAATCTGGGCTTCTGGAACATAACATAAGCCTAGACTGGAGTATGTGAGAAAAAGGACATAAACTTTGCCAGCTCAAAAATTATTCACTAGTAAAATGAATATCAAATTCACATAATGTTTCCCTAGTAAAATGAGGTTTAAATTCACAAAATGGTTCAATAGTAATATGATTGTTAAATTCACAAAATAATCTATTAATAATATGAATTTTAAATTCATAAAATGATTCACTAGTGAGATGAATGTTAAATTCACAAAATGATTAACTAGTAATATGAATGTTAAATTCACAAAATGATTCACTAGTGAGATGAATGTTAAATTCACAAAATGATTAACTAGTAATTTGAATGTTAAATTCACAAAATGATTCACTAGTCATATGAATGATAAATTCACAAAATGATTCAATAGTGAGATGAATGTTAAATTCACAAAATGATTCACTAGAATATAAATAAATTTTAAATTAATGTAAAATTCAAATAATTCTTCGTCAATCCTTCCTGCCTGAGGTATTAACATCTTCTTTTTCTTACAACAATTATTCGGTCATGGTGACATTTTAGAATGGGTATATTGGGTAGGTAGGACCATTGCTGGATATAATACTGAGGTTCACACCTACAGATTCCCATATGTACTGCGTGAACTCTAATAAAGCTTCAGAATATTTCTCCCACAAACAAGATGTTCATAGTTTTAAAAATTTGAATATTGTTAACTTGAATATTGTTAAATTTATTATGTGTAAATCAGTTGAAATTTGCCTACTGAATCACTATGGAATAAGAATATACTGACTGATAAAGGAAGTCAATAGTGTCAAACAGTGTTGTTAGTATAGTTCACATACACGGAGAAAACTTCCTGATAAAAATATTGCTAATTTATGAAAAATCTCTTAAAATTATTCGTATTCCTGTTATAAACGGGATTGTAGGCCATATAACCCGATAAGCTTTAAGTAAACCACTAACGTCCGAACACGTTTTCATAAAAGTTTCGTCATGATATATTATTGAGACCATCGCAAATTATAACGAATTTACAAACACTTTATTCAGTTACAATTTTAACAGGATTACTAATAATTTGAAAAAAATTCCAAAATATCAGTAAGTTTTACTCATTTCCCCCGTGTAAAAAACATTACAAAATTAAACGCCAATCAGTTTATTTTGAGTATTTATTATCAAAAAATTAACATATTATTATCAAACACTATTTTGAATATCTTAGTAAATCGCATTTTTAAGTTGATAAAGCTTATAAAGTTAAAAATATTACGTTAATGCGGTAAAATACAACATTTATTCACTTTAATCATTTGCAAGGTCGGTAAATACAAATTATTTATGCCTGAAACAAGGATTTAATTGAATCAATAATTTTAACGAAATTAATATGGCTGAATTGATTTACTAGTCTCCAAGGTCTATGTATCTGTTTGACACATAATGGCACATTTATAAAAGTAATTAATGTATTTGGTACATATTTTTTTAATTTTTTTATTATTTTAATATAGATCATAGTTACATTAATACATACATATTTTGCAAAATATAATATTTAGGTACATAATTGGTCATGTATACCTTATCAGAAAAGAGGAGCTCTTGTGCCTGAAAATATCTATGTATATTTTGTGCCAAAAAAATGTATATTTGATATATTATATTTGACTCCTGTCATCGATTTTTCATTTAACTAAAAGGGAAATCGGGATATTTGTGGATTATTTGGTTAACTCAAACCCTTTGGAATTTCTAAAACGTTTCACTTTTTTGTTATTAATTCCACTTGAAATCATTTAAATAATATATTTTGATCATCCTGTATGTTTGGGTAAAATGCCACACGAACACGTGTAAATCTTCTTGGGCCGATTTTATGTGCTTAAAATTCAACGTATTTGTCCTACAGGGTGGTCTTAACCCTCTTCTTGGCACCGATAGAATTAAGCATCACAAAAAATATTTTTTTACATATTTGAAGTCTGTTAGGCTTCAGATTCACAAAAACAAATGAAAAATATTTTTATTGTTTTTTATATAGTTTATTTGGAGTTGTATCCTATAGGATACATTGCCAGGTTGTTAGAAATTAAAATTAAAAAAAAAATTACTGTGGAAAATGAAAAATTATGTCTTAAAAGCTAATTAAAACTATTATTTTGTGTGATATGATAGGAAGCAATTTCTCTTATCAGTAAAACAAAGCCTTAGGCCACATTTTATGCAAAATACAGACGTTTGTCCAGAATTGCATAGTCGGCATCTTCCTTTTTCTTTATGTTCCGGAAAATGTCCTAAGTTATCAAACCGGACTTCATCATCCGGCTTGGCTTTTACCGGATTCTTTATTTTGTTTGGTGGCGTTGTGATGTTTCCGATAGGACGGCCCCGTATTTTGTTTTTGTAAAGCAGACCATTTGCAATTTTTAGACGAAAATCCTTCAAAGATATTGGTTTTTTGCTTCCTTCTTTTTGTAGGGACACTTCACGCCGGTAAAGTGCGTTGTTGATAGATATATCGAGTAATTGAGAAAATATCGCCATATACCAACGATGTGTGCGAAAAGTGCATCGGTACAAAGCTATCAGCATATCGGCTAAGTCGACACCACCCATATGGGCATTTTACTGCTTTATTATTTCGGGGCAGGTGACGTCAATTTTTTTTTGTCCTGTTTGCTATATCTTTGTATTGTAGATAATGGGTGTGAGTCTACAAATGAACTTCCAATAATGACAGCACGATTGTCAAACCAAGTGACTGCAGCCAATTTTTTTCTTCTCATCCGTCATTTGATGAAAAGCTCCTCTTCCAAGTCTCTTGAGTTGTATATCAGGTTTAAGTTTACATCCTCGTAATCGATTTCGCCGCATGGTGCCCAGACCTAAAATTCCGTACTCATGACGAAGATGATGCAGAAGTTCAAAAGAGGTAAAAAAACTGTCAAAATATATAACAGAGCATGCCGCATTGGGAATAGACTTACTGAGAGTCAGAACGACTTTTGCCCCCATTCCAAGATTTTTTTCGTAGTTTGAAAATTCACAACCACGAAATGTTGCCTCTCCACCGTATATCAAGAAGTCATATACTATGCCCGAAACCCCCGATCGGACAAACATTTTAAAGCCCCATTTTTTAGGTTTGCTCTTTATATATTGTCGCCCGGAACCTGCTCTTGTTCCTTTGTATGGTATCATTTCGTCGACAGAATTTTATATCTCTTTTTCAATTTTTAAACAATTCTGCTTTACCAGTTCAAAAAGAGGCCTTATTTTAAAATAAACATCCCCATCAACATCCTCATTGTTAACAAAATGAAGATATCTTCTGATGGACTGATATCTTTTGAGTGGCATGATACTTGCCACTTGCTCAATTCGCATTTTTTCAGACCAATAATCAGTGTATGCTGGTAGTTTTATTAGGCCCATTAAAATTTCAATGGCCAGAAAGTCACATATCTCACTGTAGGAAGTATCAATGCATTAAAAAATAAATAAATAAATTTGCTTGATGATTGTGTGGAATACAAATTGGTGTTACAAACTATCATATTGAATGCTTCTTCTGAAAAAAACATTTTGAAGTACTCTAAGGGCGATTTTATCTTCTCTGGAGTTGTAAAATGATTGTCACATATGTCTACTTTTGACATAAAATCTTTCTCTTTCCAATCAAAGTTCATTTTTTTCTTACGATTAACATATCGACGTGTCCGTAGTTCAGCGCTTGAGGTGTTTGCGGAAAGATCAGCAACATGAGCCATTGGTTCATTATCTTCCTCCAATGCATCATGAACAATTCCAAAGTTTGATGAGCGCACTGCAGATGAATCACCTTGTAGTTCATCATCTTCGTCACTTTCAATATCAGAATCTGCTCCCGATATTGGTATTATAGTCAGCATTTCTTCAATTTCGCGAGGCTATGGAAAAATGAAAAAAATATAATATATTTATTTCTACATAATACAATAAACAATAAATACTTGACATTGTACATAAGATAATATAAACTCTTAATAACTTGGCATTGTATCTCAGGGGATACACATTCAAGCAAATGTAATTCACTGCAGACTTGGCGGTGTATATCATAGGATACACACCATTTTGGAATGCAATATAAACAAGATTTGTCACATATGTTACTCAGTATATATTTTTTATTATTCACTGAACCCTTATAAACACGAATTCATTCCTAAAATAATTAAATATCTAATAATGCAAGTAATAAATAAAAATAACTTACAGACAAATTAGCTGTGCGTCTTCTGTTGGCAACCATCTTGCAGCGGTGTGAGTTTGAACTGTCACTGTTCTTCTTAATTAAAAAATATATGGCTCTAGTGGCACTATTTATCAAGTTGAGAACATGTTAAAGCAGATTTCATTAAATTCTGTTTTACCCATGTACCAGTTTAAGTGGGAAAAAATTATGAAAACTATGTATACTATAGGATACATTGCCAAGAAGAGGGTTAAAATAATAAAGCAGAAGAAATGAAACGTGTTGTCCTTGATGTTGTTTCATGTTAAGTTTTTCAAAATCATGTACAAGGTGTCTGGGGATTAACTGCGGAAATTTTGTAGGTTCGTCGGTACTCGGCAGCTAATTGCCACTGATTGATACCGGATTACTTTACGTAATTTTTTTTTAATAATAACTACTTCTTTAATAAATAAATATTTCATTGATGTGTAAGTAAAATCTTCAAAAATTATTCAAATAAATTATTTATAAATATTTTTAGTTAAATTTTCATAAGGCTAATTAAATACAAAACGTATTTCTAAATACATGGTTACTTTACATGTTTTATCATAAACACTGAGTAGTTATAAATAGAATTTGTCTCAATTTATTTAATTATTCAAAATATGCTTCTGAGATCACCACAATATTAATCCCTTAAGTTCTTAATGCTATTACTTCTCAAAATGATGCCTTATTCAGGCATCTTTTTTCATCCTTTGTAAATTATTAAGCACCCACCCTTGAAAAAATTGCAAGGGGCTGTCAGCAGAAAGATTGACGAATTATTAATGTACTTTGATGTATAAATCAAAGCTAACAAAATATTAAACGAGAATCTTTAATAGTGAAGTGTTTAATCGATAGACGATGATAATTGAAAAATCAGCACGTGCATTGCTTGCATATTACATTTTTTTCAATCAATTTCCATAAAATAGTTCAGATAAATGATAAGGTACCTACCTATAAAATCAATTAAAATTATGACTTAGAACCTCAGGGAAATGGGGGGGATGAATTCAAACGTCCGTCACTCATCCCCAAATTCCTACAACCCCTCATACCTTTTTCCTTCCCAGATCTTCTTCACCTTCCTTTCCTTAAAAAAAACCCTCCACACAGCATCCCGAAAGATGTCATAGGCCCTAAGGGAAATTACTTTTTCCCAAGGCCTCTTGTGTGGAGCTAATGTAAACAAATAAATTATATGATAATTACACTTTTTGTAGTTGTTTGTAATGTGAATACAGCTCAAGAGTCCCAATTGCTCCCATCCTCCTGGAGTCAGTGAGACTATGGCATTCCCAATTGGGGTATATTGTGAGGGTGAAGGTAGTAGAGGGGAGGTGATCGGAAAGAGGAATGTGTAGGAGTACATGTGTTCAGATCTGGTCACCAAACACGGCTAAAGCCAGTTCAAGCAACGTTTCAATTCTGAATGGCGGTCTTACATCAGATTGATACTGAAAGTATCTTCCGCACTGGAACGTGACGCAAGTATACGATATATTATATTTAATGAAATAATTGTGAAATAACACAAATTCATTAAATAAAACACGGAGGCCAACAGGCAGAAACACTTTATGAAAGTTTTATTAAAAATATCTCATGCGACATTTTCACGAGCATTTAGTTCCTTAGAGCAGGTAATCCGCATAACTTATATCGACCTGACAAGACATAATAACACTTTTAAATTAAAATTAAACAAAGCGCAGCGTTCAAGATATTGAAAAGTAATAATGATTCATATGTAACACAGAATATAGCCTCCCAGTCAACGAGGCTGGACTACACTGAAGCTAAAAAAATATTGAATGATTCATGTATTTCAACAAAACAATATTCAGAATTAATAACATAACTGATATAAGTTTTGGTGCAATTTGTCCTTGATTTATTCAGGTGTAGCTAATTTGAAGCCATGTACCTAATTCTTGATTTGAAATGTGTGTTTCTTTTGATTAAATGTCTTAGAATTGAACTTGAAAAGTCAGATATGAGATCAGACAGAACATGCAATTATTTTGGTGAATATTCAAAAAATTTGAAATATAAATGTGTTTCAACAACAGATTTCGAACATTTTTTGCCAGAATCATACCGAGTATTTTCACACACACACTTCTTGATCAACGTTCGAAGGTTTTAAATTTTTTACACCGGAGGTCCTGAGACCCCTGACACAGGATCTAAATACCTTTAGGGCCTATGTCATCTATGGGGATGGTGTGGAGGGTCTCTTTAGGATAAGAAAGAAGTTAAAGATCTGAGAAGGAAAAAGGAATAATAATAATAACATAGCATTTATTTAGCGCAGTTTAGTGTCATTTCACTTCAAGTGCGCTTAACTATAACAAACTTAAAAACGGTAATTTAGTATTAGTGGTCATGTTTTTAAAATTATTCCTACAGTGCACCTTACCAAATACAGATCTATTATTATAACACTAAATATACTGTTTAAAAGTCATACAAAGTGATGAAAAAACTTAGAATAACAATAATGGCAGGAAAGGACAAAACAAGAATATTGAAATTAAAAACATAACATAAAACAGGAGGCAGTTTGTGCTCAGAAATGAGAATCTTTGGAGAAGACATTTAAAAGGTATAAGGAGGCAACCGGAACCAAACAATTACTGGAAGTTTTAGAATATGGCTTATTATAGAATATCGAAAAGAAGTTAAGATTTATGAATGGTAATATTTTTTAAATAATTTTCTTTTTAAAGCCCGTTTAAATTCAGTAAATTCTGGAGATTAGAAAGAGCTGAGGGAAGTTTATTGAGGGGTGGGTAGGAATCTGGGAGTTAATGTATACAGGAGTGACGTATGAGTCCATCTCTCCCACTGCGGGGCTAGTCGATGGGTCGAGAGAGAGAGTCCGGCTGGAGGGGTCAAAAGGTCTCCCTCAACCAGTCTCTCCCGATCCAACCGCCACGCAGAAGGTGGGCAAACGCATCCGCCGCACAGACCTAGACAAACCTCACCTCATGAACCCGGGCACTCATGCTAAGTCACCAAAAGTAGCGAACCACTTTGGGTGACTAGACTATTGCTAGTTTCTGAAATCTTTATATCCAAAAAGAGTGTCTGTGACGTGCGGCTGGAATTTGATTTTTCGGGAATTAATAGTTTTATTCCGAGATCACGTTTCAAAGTTAGGGAAAATAGCACCTGATTTTGAAAAACTCTGCTGAAAGACCAAGAAGCGATGAGGCTAGTTTTAGAGGTAGTATTTTTATATATATATAAAACATGGTAATCAGGCAGGATCCACTAAATGAAAACACCTTTTTATTTTCTTTGCTTATTTAAAAGTGATCTTATAAGATAACTTTTCTTTACATTAACTCCTTGCAGGTGACCTAGGGGATAACAGTTTCCGTTCGGGCTTATATCATTTTTTATAATACTGTATAGAGGGTTTTTTTAAGGTTAGGGCTGAGAGGTAGCTCAAAGAAGGAACATTATGAAATGTGGTTAGGAATCTGGAGGTCAGAGTATCCTGGAGTTAGGGACGCATAATTCCATCCCTCCTACTGCAGGGTAAGGCTATAGGTCATAAGAGTCCAACTGGAGAGATCGCAAGGATTCTCTCAACCGTCATCTAGCGATCTGGCACGCTACGCTGTTGGCGGGAAGACGCATCCGACGCCAATACCAAAAAAAAACCCCGCACTATGAACCAGGGCACCGATTCACGGAATATGACGAACCTCTTGGGGTGACCTATGGCGGAGGTGTTAATTGTCCAATAAATGGTTCCCGGGGGGGCGGTATCCATACCCGCATCCCAAATTGAAAGAATCTTAAAATTATGATTTTGTTACTCCTACGCTCACTTTTTATCTCTATCTATATAACTAAAAATGTAAATATTAATTTGTTCAAAATCTTTCATCTCAGAAAGTTCTTCACCAATTATTGCTTTGAAATTTTGACACAACATTGCATTCGAATACTTGTGTGTTATACGTGTTTATATACCGTTAGTATATATATAGCATCTGTGATAGGTAAAAGCATGATTTTTAAAACATCGCCATCTGTTGGACATAAAAGCAACACGTGCAATTATTTCTATATTTGCACAGACAGACTGAGCCACAGCAAAGCGTGGCGCAGTACAGCTAGTGTTCGATAAAATTATAATATAATTATAATAATTAAAATAAAATAACTTTGTTTAAATACCACTTTATTGTATATATTTATAACCAACCGGTTTCAGTTCAGCCCGAACCTTCATCAGGGTTAATAAAAACATATTAAATTAAGTCTTCCACCCCCACCAAAGTTGATGTTCTCTCTCCCTCTTCCAGCTTAACTATAAGTACCCATACACCTCTGTAATTAATTTAATATGTTTTTATTAACCCTGATGAAGGTTCGGGCTGAACTGAAACCGGTTGGTTATAAATATATACAATAAAGTGGTATTTAAACAAAGTTATTTTATTTTAATTATTATAATTATGTATACCCACAAAGTGTTTGCTACAAGTGAAAAATTATAATATAATATTATCGTTGTAGTATTCCTAGAAAGAAACGTGTTGTGCCAACTTTAAAAGAAAACTCCACATCAATACAAAACCATTAGTCACTCATAGTTCGTACGGCTTCATACGCGAATTAAGGTTAAACAACAGCTACCTCCAATATTCCTCGTAGTTCTAGAAACTAGCTAGACAGAAACGACTTTGTTCAAGCCTTTATGTTCTGAAAATGTAATTAATCAACATGCGCGTATCGCACACGCTTTAAATTAGTTGGAAAACGATTTTCTACGTGTTTTTATTATGGAATCGGAAATTAACCCACATTTCGACATCTGAATCTTGGCAGATAAATTTGTTTTCGATGACAATGCATTCCGTTAATTTTAAGTAGCAACCACGCTCGTACACGCGGACATATAAGTTCGAAATCAGATGACATTACGGCAGTAAGTATACAAAATATGTTTCAGTTCTATCCGATCGGCAATTGGCGAGGTTGTTAGCACGGTTGAATCTAGTTCTTGGGAAGGAAGGTACAATCCTTATTCAAACCAAAAAAAAATTCACATATTTCCAAAAAAATATATAAATTGCCGATTTTTTTTTTGAATTAGAGGTTTGATGCCAAAGTAAATAATTCTTAAGCAGTGTTCAATTTTGTGAATTTTATGTTTTACTGGGTTCCGTGATAACTCAACACAGTGACGATTCAACACACTTTTAAAAAGTGATATGAAGTCATAAGAAACGACGAATTTTTTTTTTAACCTAACCCAACCTACTTAACCCAGTTAATAAAGTTTTTGTTTCATCACTTTCCATGACTTTATATAACTTTTTAAAGATGTGATGAATTATCATTGTGATGATTTATTCGGTCACCGTATTATGATGTACATGACTTACATGATGTACTGTATTAAGTAAAAGTGATGGTTAGTTTTTTTTTTAATTTACCTCCACACAGGAGGACCTTAGAAAAATAATTTCTCTTGCCTGTGTCATCTTTGGTGACGCTGTGTAGAGAGTATTTTAAGGAAAGGAAGGAAGGGACATTCTAGGAAGAAAAAAAGTACGATAAATGGGTAGGAATATGGGGTCAATGTGTACAGGAGTGACGAACCTACCTCACCCCATGAGCTCGGGCATCCCTGATAAGTCACCAAATGTAGCAAACCACTAGGGGTGACCTATAGTTCAGGAGTTATTTATCCAATTAATGGTTCCGGGGCGGCGGTACCTATACCGACCGTCCGAATTCAAACCCTGCACGTGCGCTCATAATGCTTTATTTATAGAAAAAAAAACAATAATTGTGTTAATTTTAACCACTTTTGTAAGTACTGATATAAATTATCTGTTGACTGTACCTTTTATTACATTCCGCTTGTATTTTACAATCACACTTAATTAAATTACGCTTACCTTTTGAAACAATGCCATTGTTAAGTAGATTTTCAGATTGGAAATAATTAAAAATCCTGCTTTGATTCACTCAAAAACAATCTAATCAATCATCGAAATACTGCCCATACAATCAGGCTTAGACTACTACTTGTGTTACACCGTCAATATTGACTTGGCAGTGATATGATGTCAGTAATAATCGGGTTTCGAATTACAAAGAGTGTAATGTTATTAGGGTGAGTTACAAAAATACTATTTTTGTAATATGGTGTTTTTTCTGTCAATAATTTACAAATCAATTTACAAACAGAAAGATGTTATTTTATTAATTTTTGTTCGAACAATTTTTTAACTTATGATGGTTATAACCATCAATGTATATATCATTGAAGAATAGTATATTAATAATAAATGTAAACGAAACATGAAACAGAAAAATGAACAACTTTACCTAGTTTTGATCGTTAATTTTTTTTATCATTGAAGGAGAAGATAATACTAATAAATTTAAATTAAACGTGAAACAGAACAGGACAATGAAAGATAAAAATATAACGGTCACAACTAGGAATCGAACCCAGGATATCTTGTCTTAACGGGACAGGCGTCTTAACCAACTTGACTTGAAGATTTATTAGCATTATCTTCTCCTGAAATAATATATTACATTTGTTCATGTTACCTTTTTATTTTGTCTTGTTCTGTTTCATGTTTCGTTTAGATTTGTTAGTATTATCTTCTCTTCTTCTATAGATTACGTGGGGCGGTGTGCGCAAAAGATACAGCGTATGTGTCAGTTACGACCACTAGAGTTGGTGTATAAGATGTAGCCCATAGCTAAGCTAAGCTTGTATGTATGGGATGGTTTTATTTTATTGTTGTTATGTATTTATTAATATTTTGTATTTATAAGTTTATATACATGAATTATAAAATCTTTTTTTTCCTTTTTCACATAAACTTCCTGTCCACACTATCTATAGTCTAGAAAGATTCAACAAATCGGTAAGGCCACATTTTTAATGCGTTAAACACATAATATGTATGTAATTAGATGATTAATTACCATTGACATAAATACAAAAACGCGTCATGTTCATACTAATTGATAAAAAATATGGCACGTTCCTATTTTTAAAATTAAATCGAATACCGAAACGCACGAGAAAATAATATCCACAACGAATTTGCGTGAATGAATGAAATGGCCATAAATAACATCATTCATAGCTAAATGAACGGAACCCATTAGAAAGAGATAGCCATTCAAATAATATGTGGACGGGTGAAACGGCTACATTACTATGAACGCCCCACTTTTTCTTACCTCCTCGCGACAACAGTTGCTAGCTTGAAACGACCCACTGACGGGCGAGCGTGTCTACGAGCAATTTGTATCGACGTCATGTTCAGACTGCTCGCCGCGAAAATGCTCGCCCGTCAGTGAGCCACTTTTACCCTTATTCGTGACCAACTACCAAGCGAGCAGAGTAATAGAATACGGAGTACTGTCACTAAGTTTTCCTTCATACTCTTATGTTGCTGTCTCACATTATTTTATATAATAATCAGTATGAATAATAAATTGTATTTATTAAAATAATAGGTGATTTTTGAGTACATGCGAATGGAAAGAATCTCAGATTTGGTCTTTGCATATCTCAAAAGAACAGAAAGGAGCAACAAAGCGACGGGGATTTTTGGCAGCCGGTGACAACTTGTCTGACTGACGGGCTTATGTGCGATACTAAACGTAGGAAATCGTTAAAAATTAAATTACAGCCAACAACTAGTGCATGGTCGGTAACCATCGAATAATACAACACGATTGTCACATCACTTCCGCCATCATTATTCCTAAGAGGGTCGAGAACACGGCTACCATAGGCACTTTAAAGAATATCTGTGGTAACCCGGACAGGGTCTATAATGGGACACTTCAGACAGTGAAATGCGTGGCAAGCACGTCGTTTGCTCTTGGGTTGACGTGATAACGTTAATTTTGCCAAAGAAACTTTGGATTTGAGACGGGAGTTACCTGCAATCCCTACAGAAAGAAGAACACGTCCTAGCACCTTGATTTATTCAAAGGAATTTCTAAAAATATGATTCGAGAAATGAGGTGACATTTCATTTTTTTATTTCTTGGAAGATGTTTAGCTAAAATTGTCCAGAATCACATAATATATCAAATGTATGGTTCCTTATTCCTCGGTCCATAGGAATTAGCGCAGAAATGATTTTTAAAATCGTATTAATTGATCACAAGTAAATTCCTAAAAGAAGTTATCTGGAATATTTTAATATTTAACTATTGAAGGTAATATAAACGATTTTTAAACGAAAATTTAAAACAGAAAAAATTGAAAATGTTTCTCAGGAGCTTCGTCTTGTTGGGGCGCTCTTCTACCAACTGCGCTTATGGGAGCCTATTTCCTTCGATCATATTTAAATGTATTATACTTCGAATAAGAAATACCAACATTATATTTATTTTTCACAGCACATTTTTATTGGCTGCTAACTTTATGTATGATGGCAAGATTCAACTCGAACTAAATGTTATTTATTTAGTGCATTGTAAAAATTTATCCTATTAGAGACAGATCAGAGCCCTTGCAATGTGACGGTCCTGGTTTCAAATCCCAGATCAATTACATGCGACCGTATCTTTTTATGATTTTTCTTTTTCAAATTTCGTTTAAAAATTTCTAATATTATCTTCAATAATTGAATATTACAATTTGAGGTTTTACTCATTAATTTATTCCAAAAATAAAAATATGGAATTTATAGCTTAATCTTATTTTTTTTAATTCATAGGAATGAAAAATGACAACTAATCTCTCACCTTGTAAACAATTATTGCTAAACAAAACTGGAAAATAACTAAAAACATACACAACAAGCAACTACAAACACAAAATTTGGGCAAAAAAGCTTCCTGTACTATGTTACTAAACTCTGCAACAAAATCCCACTTTCATTAAAAACTTACAACAATAATCTAACGATTTAATCTCAAATGAATAGTTGGATACACAACATAGGGAGATCAGATAATATACTGACACCAAATACAGACTGAAACCGATACCACTCAACTGCACAATAAAAAACAGCTTGTAATATATTAATCATACAACTAAATTTTAATCATATATAAATGAAATCTTCAGCATGGGAGATCGCAGTGAGGATATCATTATAGGCATTTGTTACAAAAACTTTTTATTATTATAATCATTGTAACACTTTTCTGTTCACATTAATTAAACAAAATCAAATTTGTATTGTTAATGAAATAAATTAGAACACTTTGTTTTTACCACAAAATCTTTATTCTTTAAAAATCGACATGTTTCGAGAACGATGTTCTCTTCGTGAGGACATACATTGTACTAAAACTGAAAAATAAATTGTAAAATAAATAACATAAACATAAATTTGTAAAAAAACAATTTATGTCCTGATGAAGAGAACATCGTTCTCGAAACATGTCGATTTTTATAAAATAAAGATTTTCGTGGTAAAAACAAGGTGTTTTGATTTATTTCATTAATACAATGTTGCCATAAAGTAAATTTGAAAAATTTTAAGAAAAATTTTAGTATTATTTTAATTATCATATTAATTTAAGCTTAGCATAAAGAAAGATTTCGTTCGTTTCAGAGGATTAAAAATTTATTTTTTTAATTGGTTAGCATAAAACATAAAGAAAGATTTCGTTCGTTTCAAAGGATTAACAAATTTATTTTTTTTAATTGGTTAGCATAAAACTTCAATATTTCAGTTACATCTTTTTTAATTATAAAATAAAATCCTTCATCTTTTGTTTTATATATACAACACAACATACTATTACGTTTTTGTAAATTTTATTTCTCTTATTCCACATTTATCTCAATGACTAATTTATTTTTCGGAAACAAACAGATTTCCAATAAACCTCACAGTCATGCATTTAAACCAGATTATATAAAATACTTTTTGATTTTTCTGTACACATCCCCAGAGTCCTACTTACCCCAAAATCCAATGAAATCACTTATATTGCTCCGCTCTATTTATTAAATTTAGTACTCCCTTCCCCTCCCCTTCCTCCCTCCTTCACCACCCGGAATGACCACGTAGGTTTGTTTGGAACGCCATAGAAAACCTCATAAATAACGTTGTTGTTTACTCTGAGATCGTTAAACCGGGATAGTATTATGGAGCTTTCCTACAGTGGAGGTTGCTTTCATATGCACTGTAAAGTAGATATCACAAAAGTCCCAACTGCTCCCAACCGTCTGGAGCCAGTTGAACTATGGCATTCCCAATAGGGTATTTGCACAAACCATGAATATCGTTAAAAATGTGTAGAAAATTAAAAAAAAATTTTTAAATTCTTGTCGTTTATAAAAAATGTAGTATTTTAAATTTTCACGTGAAGAAAACATTTGTGGGTAATTAATTACAATAAAATAACTTTATTTTTAACACCACTTTATTGTATAAACATTTTCAATATGTAAAACCAACCGGTTTCGGTTCACCCTGGTCCTTCATCAGGGTTATATAAAAACATTTTTTAATATGTTTTTATATAACCCTGATGAAGGTCCAGGTTGAACCAAAACCGCTTGGTTTTATGTATTATTTTAATATCTTCATTCGTAATTATTGATTTTAAAAACGATATAAATCTGCACATTTGGAAATGGTTCCAATTGGCTACAACTTCAATATGACGTAGAAAACGCACATTGCCTGGTAAGACGGCTATCACCAACGTTGCCAGGCGTGACGTCAACTCTGCAATTTTTTCGAATAAAAACGAATATGCCGCTTTGGCAGCAAATCGAAAATGGTACATTTTATGGAAATTTTATTCATCAACATAAAAAAAATAACTAAATAATTTTTCGATAAAAAAAAACAGTGAAAATACTTTATTGGGGTATATTGTGAGGCTTGAGGTAATAGGAAAGAGAAATAGAATGAATAGATGAAGGTTGAGAAATTCCTTTTTTAACAGATCTGGGCACCAAACACTGCTAAAGCCATTTCAAGCAATTTTTAAAATCTATCACCTTGAAACGTTCCAAATATTCCAATATGTTATTTTTAATTGTAATTATAACTCTCCCATTTTTAAATATATCTATTTGAAATTCACTTCTGTTTTTGGTAACGAATGCACGAATGAATGCAAACCTTGGAAGAGGTAATTAACCCACTACACATCATCCGATCAAGCTGAAACTCGGCAAATAAACTCGATGTCAAATAAAACGCATTTTCTCAACGTTTAGTGGCATACACGCACAAACACAGTAAATGAGATGAAAGTTGGCGTAACTAAGTCGTGCCGTTCGAAGCGTAGGATCGTGGCGGAGAGTCGAAACGCTTTCACCACGTAATGAAATAGATTTATTATAGTTTAGTATAGGTTTTAAACATACGACAACTCCATCTAAAATTTTTGCTAATGCATTTCTTGTTTAAATATAAAAAAAAAAACTCTCTTACAACACAACTACACAACCAGAACAATAACCAACGGTCACTACAAAGTACCTTCGATACATACCACGTCAGCTCAAAGACAATTTTTCTTCCTAGCTCCTAAAACCTTTAACCTTATCCCTGAAAACCTAAAAACCGTGAGACAACCCCATTCCAATAAATTAGGAAATGGATCTTTACACACGGAATACATTACAACTACAATACCTATTCATTCTACACTCTATCAATTTAATAACCTTTCAGACAAAACATAATAATATATCCTTATTCTCTAACTTAGCGGTATAGTATGTATATAATTAATTAGTGTGATCTATTTACTAATAATTTCTCAAATTTTTCATTTTCTTATAATTCTCTAACTGCTCTATCCTCTTTTTGCAACCCAAAATAGCTATAAATCATTTTTCTTTTTTATATTATAGTAATGTATAGATTCTATGTCCGTAAACGGTAAAATTCACCCGCCATAACACAGGGTCATCCCTAGCATGGAGGGTGAAATTTCACAAAAAACCACATGTACACTCTAAATCACGTATCAATAAAATAAAATTAAAATAAATAGTGACTAGATTTTTTTGTTATTTAGTAACGGCATCCACTCTTATTCGAAAATCTGGAGTTGTAACAATAAAAAGTCAACCCAATTCCCGGAACTGTTCCCGATGCGAAGGACCGAGGCTCGGATTGTTCGGTTATACTGGAAATTTGGGCGGAAGGCTTCCAATAAGCTTTAATCACATTCAGTATCCTAGCATTTTCAATAAAGTATTGTTAAGTTCCTGCCTACATTACATACCTTTAGGACATTCTTGTAATAAACGAGAGTAGGGACGTACTTGACTTACTTTGACTTGTGATTACTGATATTATTTGGAGTAAAAAATTAAATGAATTTTTTTTTCACACATCGTCACTGGCCACTTTGTAAAATTCCTATCGATTTATGTTATTTGTGAAAAAAAAAACATAAAAAATTTCACAAAAATTTCATTTAGAATTTTTACTCCAAATAATGTCAGAAATCACTGTTTAAAGTAAGTAAAATACGTCACTTAATACCCTGTATACAATATGAAGTGCTTTGTTTTTTTATTGAATCGAATGAAGCATAGAGAGGAAAACAAAACTGAGCGAATTAGGACTCCACTGTATGAGTTGGTTTTAGAAGGTGCTGATTGGATAAGCCTTTGCAACAAACTCGAAGGACCAGTCCCATAATTAAGTCATCTTTGATAGGGGACAATTAATTTCTAAGCATCCGCGAAATTTGATGGACAGTATTCCTCTGTATTTTAAATCTAGGCTTCTTGAACATAAGATAAGTCCAGATTTGAGTATAGGAGAAAAAAGACTCACCCGTCGCGGGGCTACAATATATGCCAGATAATTTACTAGTGATAATAATGTAAAATTAACAATTTTTTTCCTGTTTGAGGTATACTGCGAGTTTAAAAAGTAGGTTTTGACATTTTCTTCTTTTTAAAACTAGTATTTAGGTCCCTATCCTATCCATCAAGTTTTTATAAGGCGAATGCATTCTTATCTACTCCCATATATACTTTTTTTTATTTATTTTTTTTTATTATTTATTGAGTTAGTTTATACATTTGAATATAAACTAATATAAACAAGATCATATTTCATTTTGTAATTTTACATATTTTTACAATAAATATAACATTTCTTTTTAAATACATTCATTCTTCCTTCATTCTTCAGACTTTCAGGCATTTCATCATATATTTTTAGTCCTTTGTACATTAGGCAGTTCTGTGATTTTGTTTTTTTCATATGTGGCAATCTAATCCTATTTACATTTCTGGTTTCGTAATTATGAACATCTCTATTAAAAACAATTTCATCCTTAAAATATTTTGGCATTTGGTTGTTCATGATTTTATGTACAAAAATTAACACATTAAATAATAGTCTCTTTTTAATAGAAATCCAATTTAGCTGTTCTCTCATTTGATCTATGCTTGCGTATTTTCCTTTTCCTAGTATACATCTCATAGCTCTATTCTGTATAACATCTAGCTTGTTCAAGTTTCCTTCATTGGCCAAATACAACACAGTAGAGCAATAATCTAAATGTGGAGCAACTATAGTTTTATAAATCAGCTCTGTAGTGTTTCCATTTAGTTTATTTCTTAATCTTCTAAGAAAATTGACTTTTTTAGATACCTTCTTTAGCACATATTCAAAATTTGCTGCGAAAGTTAGTTTTGAATCTAGTATCACACCCAGGTACTTAATTTCCTTTACTTTTTCAATTTTTTCGCCATTAATTGTCTACTACTGCGCAAACAAAAACTATAAGATTTTTATCTCTTATTTAATCTCTTTCATTGTTTTATTTTCATGTATATATTTATATGTCTCTGTATGTAATTATCTTTAGTTAATATAATAAGCCCTGATGAAGCTTGAGATAAGCGAAACCCACTTGGCTGTCATTGATAATTTTGAAATAAAAAGTGGTGTCTTACAAAGTGTGTTTTTTCAATTAACTATAAGATTAATTTATGTTTTTTACACTAAATTGAAATATTTACAGAGCTTAGTTTGTTAAATATCACCGCAAGGTGTTTTAAAACCCAAAAATCATGAATAAAATAATATATATTTTTAATTTTATTTCAAAGAAAATTTACATTGGTACATTTTGAATGTTATTTCGACCGCCATGATAGGGATGTAGGGATGCCCCTGTGTTATGGCAGGTGAAGTTTACAGATTGAAGAATTTAATAATATTCATAATAGTTTGCTACAATTCCGATTCAGTTAATATTTTATGTGATAAATACTTAATTAAATATTGAGGAATGTAAGAAATGTGTGGAGGGAGATTAGGGGGTTGAAGTGTAGAATGTATGGGTGATGTAGTTGAAATGTATTTCAGATGTTAGGATCCATAGAGTTATTAGTGTTTTGAAAGTGGAGTGGAGTTTTTTTTTTTAGGATATCAGGGAGAAGATTGAAGGTTTTGGGAGCTAGATATGTAGGTGAATTGTTTTTGTGCTGATGTAGTATGTGGTTTAGGTACATTGTAGTGTCGTATGGTTATATTTCTGGTGGTATGGTTTTTATTGTATTTGTTCAAAAAATGTTTTAGCATAAATTTTTAAGGGAGTTGACGTATATTTAAGACACTATACTCAATAACAAGTCGGATTTAGCAATATCTTGTCGGTCGCTTATTACTTTTTAATGGAGTTGATGTATATTTAAGACACTATACTCAATAACAAGTCGGATTTAGCAGTATCTTGTCGGTCGCTTATTACTTTTTAATGGAGTTGACGTATATTTAAGACACTATACTCAATAACAAGTCGGATTTAGCAATATCTTGTCGGTCGCTTATTACTTTTTAATGGAGTTGACGTATATTTAAGACACTATACTCAATAACAAGTCGGATTTAGCAGTATCTTGTCGGTCGCTTATTACTTTTTAATGGAGTTGACGTATATTTAAGACACTATACTCAATAACAAGTCGGATTTAGCAGTATCTTGTCGGTCGCTTATTACTTTTTAATGGAGTTGACGTATATTTAAGACACTATACTCAATTATAAATCGGATTTAGCAATATCTTGTCGGTCGCTTATTACTGTTATAAATACCCCAAATGATTATACCGTATGCTAATATGGATTGGAAGAAAGCATAGTATCCTGATTTAAGTGTTGTAGGAGTAAGGATATTTCTGAGAGTTCGAAACACATAAGATAGCTTGCAAAGGCTGGGAGTTTGTGCTGACTATGTGCTGATCCCAACGTATATGTTGATCAATCATTACTACCAGATATTTTATATTGGTGACTTGTGCCAAGTGTATTATTCACATTTTTAATGATAAACTAATGTTTATAAGACATTTTTATGCATAGCACAAAGGATTACAAATTATTATAATCAATAATTATTTGCCTGAAATATTAGTAAGTTATTAGTTAGAGCAGCTGACCGGCAATCAGAAGGTTGCGAGTTCAATTTCCGTCGGCGGCATTTATTGTTTCTCAAGAGATTTTTACATTTTGTATTGGTATTTCAGGTGAATTGCATGCAATAATTTGTTTTTAAATTACCAACCAAAGCCGATAACTAAACGCCAAGGTTATCTGTGTTATTCATATTTCGATTTTGAAAAGATCAAAACCGTCGTAACGATCGTAACCAGGGCCGACTAGAATAAAAACCTGGGCGCGCAAATGCCAAATTATAATGTCAAAAACATTTAACTTCACGAATAGTAATAATTGCCCCCGTTTACAAATAATCGTTGCGCGATGGCACTGACTTGATCACGTGACTCTTCAAAATCCTTCACGCGCTATGGTCTGTTCTGTATGTAGTTTTGATCAAAACGCTTTGACGTCATACTATACCTATCGGAACGCCATTGCAGATTAATGTGAATAAATTAATGAATATTAAAATCGTATGACGCGTTTAGCACCCCAAATTAGGTTTTTTTAAGGAGAAAATCTGTATAATGTGCTTTGAAAACAATACTTGCAAATTAAACGATGACTATTGAAATATAAAACTGAAAAGTTAAATGGTATACCTCAATGTACTCTCTAAAGATACGAGTCTTAAGTTTCGCTTTGAAATCCGTTGAGTCGGTCTTAGGCCAGCGCCACACTTGACGGAAATTCTAAAAGATATTGCTAAATCCGATTTATAATTGAGTATAGTGTCTTAAATATACGTCAACTCCATTAAAAAGTAATAAGCGACCGACAAGATACTGCTAAATCCGACTTGTTATTGAGTATAGTGTCTTAAATATACGTCAACTCCATTAAAAAGTAATAAGCGACCGACAAGATATTGCTAAATCCGACTTGTTATTGAGTATAGTGTCTTAAATATACGTCAAATCCATTAAAAATTAATAAGCGACCGACAAGATATTGCTAAATCCGACTTGTTATTGAGTATAGTGTCTTAAATATACGTCAACTCCATTAAAAAGTAATAAGCGACCGACAAGATATTGCTAAATCCGACTTGTTATTGAGTATAGTGTCTTAAATATACGTCAAATCCATTAAAAATTAATAAGCGACCGACAAGATATTGCTAAATCCGACTTGTTATTGAGTAAAGTGTCTTAAATATACGTCAAATCCATTAAAAATTAATAAGCGACCGACAAGATATTGCTAAATCCGACTTGTTATTGAGTATAGTGTCTTAAATATACGTCAACTCCCTTAAAAATTTATGCTAAAACATTTTTTGAACAAATACAATAAAAACCATACCACCAGAAATATAACCATACGACACTACAATGTACCTAAACCACATACTACATCAGCACAAAAACAATTCACCTACATATCTAGCTCCCAAAACCTTCAATCTTCTCCCTGATATCCTAAAAAAAGAAACTCCACTCCACTTTCAAAACACTAATAACTCTATGGATCCTAACATCTGAAATACATTTCAACTACATCACCCATACATTCTACACTTCAACCCCCTAATCTCCCTCCACACATTTCTTACATTCCTCAATATTTAATTAAGTATTTATCACATAAAATATTAACTGAATCGGAATTGTAGCAAACTATTATGAATATTATTAAATTCTTCAATCTGTAAACTTCACCTGCCATAACACAGGGGCATCCCTACATCCCTATCATGGCGGTCGAAATAACATTCAAAATGTACCAATGTAAATTTTCTTTGAAATAAAATTAAAAATATATATTATTTTATTCATGATTTTTGGGTTTTAAAACACCTTGCGGTGATATTTAACAAACTAAGCTCTGTAAATATTTCAATTTAGTGTAAAAAACATAAATTAATCTTATAGTTAATTGAAAAAACACACTTTGTAAGGCACCACTTTTTATTTCAAAATTATCAATGACAGCCAAGTGGGTTTCGCTTATCTCAAGCTTCATCAGGCCTTATTATATTAACTAAAGATAATTACATACAGAGACATATAAATATATACATGAAAATAAAACAATGAAAGAGATTAAATAAGAGATACAAATCTTATAGTTTTTGTTTGCGCAGTATATATGGGAGTAGATAAGAATGCATTCGCCTTATAAAAACTTGATGGATAGGAACTTCAGTATGAAATCCTGCATTTATCTTACATACCCAATGTACCCATCCTAAAATGTCACCATGACCTAAATACTAGTTTTAAAAAGAAGAAAATGTCAAAACCTACTTTTTAAACTCACAGTATACCTCAAACAGGAAAAAAATTGTTAATTTTACATTATTATCACTAGTAAATTATCTGGCATATATTGTAGCCCCGCGACGGGTGAGTCTTTTTTCTCCTATACTCAAATCTGGACTTATCTTATGTTCAAGAAGCCTAGATTTAAAATACAGAGGAATACTGTCCATCAAATTTCGCGGATGCTTAGAAATTAATTGTCCCCTATCAAAGATGACTTAATTATGGGACTGGTCCTTCGAGTTTGTTGCAAAGGCTTATCCAATCAGCACCTTCTAAAACCAACTCATACAGTGGAGTCACTATTTCGCTCAGTTTTGTTTTCCTCTCTATGCTTCATTCGATTCAATAAAAAAACAAAGCACTTCATATTGTATACAGGGTATTAAGTGACGTATTTTACTTACTTTAAACAGTGATTTCTGACATTATTTGGAGTAAAAATTCTAAATGAAATTTTTGTGAAATTTTTATGTTTTTTTTTTCACAAATAACATAAATCGATAGGAATTTTACAAAGTGGCCAGTGACGATGTGTGAAAAAAAAATTCATTTAATTTTTTACTCCAAATAATATCAGTAATCACAAGTCAAAGTAAGTCAAGTACGTCCCTACTCTCGTTTATTACAAGAATGTCCTAAAGGTATGTAATGTAGGCAGGAACTTAACAATACTTTATTGAAAATGCTAGGATACTGAATGTGATTAAAGCTTATTGGAAGCCTTCCGCCCAAATTTCCAGTATAACCGAACAATCCGAGCCTCGGTCCTTCGCATCGGGAACAGTTCCGGGAATTGGGTTGTCTTTTTATTGTTACAACTGCAGATTTTCGAATTAGAGTGGATGCCTTTACTAAATAACAAAAAAATCAAGTAACTATTTATTTTTATTTTTTATTGATACACAATTTAGAGAGTACATTTGGTTTTTTGTGATATTTCACCCTCCATGCTAGGGATGACCCTGTGTTATGGCGGGTGAATTTTACAGTTTGCGGACATAGAATCTATACATTCGCTGGCCTTAGGCTAGCGCCACACTTGACGGAAATTCCGTCGCGGAAATTCCGCTGGAGTCAATCCGTTGGTTACGTTGCAGCCACACTGAATATTCAGTGGCGGATTATCAGTCGACTGCCAACGCTTATACAGCGTGGTCGTAATGGATCCGATAGAAGTGATAGCTATTTATGAGGCATTAGAAGAAGAAAGAAAAAGAAAGCATAAATATTGGGTTCACCCCATAAATACTCTTCGACTAGAAATTAGGCAATTTCATACCTTGTATATGCAACTAAGAAATTATCCAGATAAAGTATTCGAATATTATCGAATGTCCATACAATCATTTGATGTATTGCTGAATTTAACGAAGGACTATATTACCAAGCAAAATACAAAACTTAGAACGGCTATATCTCTCCCAAAGGCAAACTCTATTTTGCACTTCGATAATAAATCTTTCAGTGTCGAACATCCTGTGCGTCCGTCGCCGCCGCGTGTTATCCGCCAAATGTGGCGCGATGCCTTCAAACACTTGGAATGCGACTTTGCCGATCTTCCGCCGACGGAAGATCGGTGCGCGGAGGACGGAACAGACGCGAGTGTCGGCGGTCCGCCACGGAGCGACGGATTGTCCGCGACGGAACGACCGATCTTCCGCGTAGTGTGCCCGCTATTTGTAATTTATATGCAATTACATGTATTGGCGTTCCGTCGCGGAAGTTACGCGACGGAATTTCCGTCAAGTGTGGCGCTAGCCTTAGAGTTGTAATTAAGTAAATTAGTTTAGTACATTGAGATACACCATGCCGTACAAAAACTCATTTGCTGTGAGGAAAACGGAAATCGTATAATTTACCCCATTCCAAAGATATTGATGAATATTTAAAAAGCATTTAGAACCAAGGAAATCATTATGCTGAGCATGGGTGCGAACATTCTTGTACCTGTGCAAAGTTTTTTTTAAAAAGGGTTTTCAAATTGGGAGACGGGTGTGGGTACCGCTGCCCCGGAAACCATTTTTAAATAACCAACACTTCTACCGTAAACTAAACTAGGTCGCCCAAAGAGGTTCGCAACGTAAGATTCATGGGGTTTATTGGATGAAGTTTGTTTGGGTTTTGGCGATAGATGCGTCTGACAACCAATTGCGTGGCAGGCCGGATCGGCAGAGACTAGTTGAGGGAAGCATTTTAACCTCTCTAGCACCATTCTCTCAGAACATCGCCTTGCAACGCAGTAGGATGGATGGATTCATCCCATCATTCTTTCACTCCTGGACCCATTGACCTCCAGATTCCTACCCACCTCTTACACCCTTTTCTTTTCTTGAACAGACCCTCCGCACAACATCCCCAAAGACGACATAGGCCCTGATGGGTATTATTTTTCTCAGGGCAACATGTGTGGATCTAATGTAAAAAAAAAAAATATTAACAAGAGGTCTTTGGGGAACCGAGGGGGAGTGGAGAGGAGAGTTGAAGTTACATCGGTGGACTCTTCTTTTGTGGGGCCTGATCCTTCAGATAATTTATAAGATCCTCGAGAGGCGGGACATGAGACATCTTCCCGGAACCTGCAATCAAACTCAAAAGATTGAGGAGGAATTGGAGACAATAGGCCAATGGTCCGAGTGCTTATGGAAACTGTCCGTATATCTTTAATTGCCTACTGTCCACACGCGTTCCATATATATAGTATATGTGTGTGTGTGTGTGTGTGTGTGTGTGTGTGTGTGTAGGTGTATCTGAGAGTATGTGTATGTGTTTATGGATGAATGTGTTTGTGTGTATGTATATATAAATAAAAATAATTTATATTATAATAATAAAACATCCTGGAATAAAAATTATTATTATTATTATATAAAGGTACATGTGTTTATTTATACACATACCTTATTTTTAAACATCAATGTACAATAATCATAAAAAAAATTAAAAAACCCAACTTACATTTATATAAGAACATTAAACAAATACACATAAATACTTGTATCACTTAATCATAACCACGTAAATACCTCAGCACAGGTTCTCCCAGTGAGGTGTTCACGAAACATATAACATTACCCACAACAGTGTCACCTACTCAAACCTACCAAACATTAATATATTTATTTATATATTATTTACAAAATGTAGACACTGTAATGTATTTATAGAAATAAATAAATCATCTCATCTTTAATAAATGCACAAATAAAACCACGTTGATTATAAATGGTGGTCTCTCACCGGAGACCACAATATAATATATCACTGTTGTGGTCATTAAGATTATTTTTAAATACATCTGTTTGAATTTAATTTTTGTTTTCGGTAATGAATTAATGGTAATTTCGGAAGCGGAAATTAACCCACTTCCCGATATCCGATCGAGCTGAAACTCAGCAGATAGATTCGTTTTCAATGACAATGAATTCTGTCGACTTGGTGACAATCACGTAAACACGCGGACATCTTTGAAATCGGATGACATTACAGCAGTTAATATACGAAATAAATGTCAGTCCTGGCCGATCGGCATTTGGCAAGATTGGTAGAGTTTTCCATTTCATTTATCGTTTTTGATAACAATGTATTCTATCAACTTTAGGTGGCAATCATGTATACACACGCGAAAGTATACTATTTCTTTGAAATCGGATTATATTAGAGCATATTCGATATATAATAAGCAGAGCATACAGGCTTCTCGGCTTCGTAATCAGAAACTCATATCCGTTTCGTAATACAAAAACACTGACGTTTTTATATAACACACTACTCCTAAGTGTACTGGAATCAAACTCGATCATCTGGGCTCCACATGAATTAACATACACTTTACGCATTGAAAGAGTCCATAAATTTTTTTTAAGGTTTTTATTCTCGCGGCTCTATGGACGTTACCCTTGGCTTTACCCATCGATTTATATATTAGACATGACCAATTACCACTCTCTAGAGACACGTAGAGGTATTGCTTTGCTTAAATATATTTTTCAACTAATAAACGGTCACTTATCTAATAATGAGATACTGGCCCAATTAATTTTTTTTTGTACCAGAGTCTCACTCTCGAGGACGTCATCACAATCTTCTATATAGTAAAGGAAGCCACACTAATTTATTTATGAACTCACCTGTGGAGAGAGCTACGTGTTTTTTGAATGCGGTAGATAAAAAAATTGTTTTATTTTTTGTGTCCTATAGCGCATTTGCGAGATTTTTGGCATTGCATACACACTGCATAAATAGTACAATTATAACGTCTTAGGCTATATTACCTGTAATTGTTATAAATAAATGTACAAATTATATACAAATAAATATATCTGACTGTTCTACCTGATCGGCATTTGGCTTAGGTGTTAGCGCAGTTGATTTAAGTTCATAGAAACAAAGGTACAATTATCAGTCAAACCATTTATTTTTTTCTTAAATTTCAAAAACTATTTAAAAAAGGAAGTTTTATTATATAAATACTTTGTTTTTTAATGGTTGATTTTTAATAAAGTGTATAACAATGATTTGCAGGATATTAAAACATTCGTTGTTGATTGATTCCGCATAAGTGAATTGAACGAATATGCATAATAACGCGAACCGCAATGTCATGTATTTTAGCAGTCGGCTACAACGTCTGCAACAGACAGTGTATTCTGCCTGATATTTGAATAATAATTATGGATGCATATTAATAATATCACCATACGAATAATTATTTGATTCAAGCATTACTTTTTTTTTTATTTATTTCACAAACCATTAATATAATATCTATTTCTGTTTTTTATATTACAAATTTTCGTTTCAAAATCGTTAGTATTATAATTACAATTTGAGGTTTTACTCGTAAAGTTAATCCATAAAAAAGGAATATTTTAGCTTATTCTAATAGTTTTCTTAGGATGGGTTGTTTTATAGAATTTGAACATTTATTTTATCAAATTCCAGCGTTCACTTGTGATTTCTGTGAATGTCCCATTCATGTTCTGTTATTATATCACTGTAGGCCAGTTACTTGACAAAACAAAAACAATGATAGAATTTGAAAAGAAGTTTTTACAGAACTTAAAAATTAAATTTGAAATTTGAAGAATTGTCCAAATTCTCTGAAACAAGCGGTCCTTAGTTTTATTTATCCTATTGTGCAAAACTGGTATGCATTAATGGAGTGCATAATCTATGGAGTGGAGTGTTTTGTCTACTGATCTCGACATGCCCTACGACACGGTGCTAATTCTTTGAAATATATTCGTGTAATATTTAAATAAAGTATTTTTAAAAATTATTTTTAACGGTGAGATAATCTTGAAAAAGTTATGAGGTTGATAAATGTTCGATGTTTTGTTTGTTATAATTAGTCTTCGGCAATAAGATAATTAATAATAAATAATAATAATTGAGATTTCTCTACATGAGGGAGTATGACTACTACGCGTGGCTCTATCCCACTGACTTTCTTTTGGGTATGCTCGGAATGAACTATCTACGGGTCAGGAGGGATGTGCGCATTGCTGCATATTTCTTTAGACTGATTCGTGGATGGTTTGAAAACTCGGTCATCATGGAGAGCATTCATTTCTATGTTCCCGATGGTTATCTACGCCACCGACAACATAGACTATTTTATCTCCCGGCCTGCAGAACTAACTTGCCAATGGTCATGCCTGTGGGGAGAGCAATCTTGCTGTTGAACAGAATCAATTCGGATATCGACTTGTTTTGCATCAATGAAGCTTCCTTTAAAAGGCAGTTCCAGTTACTGGTATATTTGATATACACACTGTTAATATTAATCTAAGAATTCTTATTATAAAAATATTAAAAACGCATTGAAATTACGAGTAACAATTTTGTAATGTTTTTGAAATGAATAAACAAAATTGAATTGACTTGAATTGAATTGAATAAGTACGTGCAAAGGAGGGATGAAGAGTTAGTTATATAGGTTTTATCGAAATCACCGGGAACAATTTCAAAATAGTAAGTTCACTAACATTGGAGCACGGAGACCACCATCACCAAATCTGGCAGTAGATAGATTTATTTATCTGTAAAGCTAGGTATTTCCAAGATTTTTCTTTTTCCCTGCCTTTATTCCGGCGGTGGTCTTAAAAGTTTATTATGGTTTCCGTTTTATCTTGCGTGGTTTTCGAGATAAACAACTTAAGTAAACTTGTTGGCAAAATGAGTTGCCAAGTTATAAATAAGTCTGTTCTTTCACCTCATTTTCGAAAACATGTTCCTTCCTGTTTTTGTTTTCAAATTTGTTCACATTTTATCTCGATAGAACTCGATTGGATGAACATTAAGCGCTGTTATATTTTGAACTTTAGTCGTAAAAATTCTCCGAATGCATAATCCATTAGTAATAAATTTGTAGATAACTTAGTTGAACATAAAGCTTGCACTGTGAAACTGTTATTTCGAAAGTTTTTTCCAAACGTCCCTCATAAAGCTATCATACTCAAATCGGAGATTGAAATATTTTTTTAATTGCTACATTACAGAAATAAATCTTAATAAAAATGCAACAATGTTTATTCTATTAACAATATTTATTGTTAATATATAATGTAGTATAATGAATAATCAAATTGATCTATCGCTTAGTCCGATTCTAGATATAATTTCAGTTAACTGCTCTGTTCTTCCTGAAAATCCCGTAATCACCCCTTCCAATTTATCCACCTCTCCCTCATACACCTAATTTTTTTTGTATAAATATGACAATTTTATATTGTAGATTAGTTTTTAATATTCTGCTGATGAAGGAAGGGTTCTTCCGAAACCGGTAGAGTTTAAATAAAATTAGTGGTAACTTACTACTTACTTTACTAAAAAAGTGGTAAAAAAACGAATTTATTAGTTTTTATTGTAAATTATGAAGAGCTACAAAGTTGATGTTAGGTTAGTTAAGTTAATTAACTTTTTTACGGGGGCTTTTGAAAGTAAAAAATTGTTACCAGCTACTTATGAAGTTGTTAACAGCTTCAGATCGATGCATAAAAATAATTTGTAATTTTCTTTCTTTTCAGGTGCAGTGTTGTTAAGAAGTGAAATAAACTAGTCATTAGCTTTAATTCTACATAATACATAATATCAAAATGTAGAAAACTATATTATTTTAAACAAAAATAAAACCATAAAATTTTTAAAAAAATCTTACGTAGCTAAAATAATGCTAAATAACAATGACAAAACATTAGATTAAATTCTAAAAAGTCATTACCTAAATTCTTTCAACTGTTTAGTGTATATATTAATGAATAGTGTATATAACATGAATTAGTTATTTAACAACATCTGTAAAATAGAAGCAATTAATTTGCGAAACAAAATAAAAATTTGAAAAAAAATCTTGCAAGTGAAGTGTAATTAAAATTTTCAATAAAAATGGCGTGTCCCTTCCGTCGAGCCTCCTCTCAACAGCAGATGACCAATGGTACCCCCGGTGGTTCCAGGACCTCCATTTCCGGAAGGATCGAAGGCTTGCAGTCCCGGCAGAGCTCCTTTCATTTCGTGGGAGATGAACACGGGGAGGATTTGAACACGCTTAACCTCAAACATTTGAGTGCGGCGTTGCAGATTCTAACGTGTCCAAAGGTAGGAGAAATTTAAATTTGGGTACTTTCCTGTGTATTACTTAAACAGTAGTATTGATGTTTTCCGAAAGATTGCGCTAGTCGTTTTACGGAGATAGCCGAATACTACCGAGTGCCTCCGAATGCTAAGCGGGCGGACACAGTTGGCTAATTTATGTAGCTTCGTTTTCGTGAATTATATGAATTACCTCAAGGGCGCTGTCTAACTGCAAACAGACCAGTCGCGCATAGTGCTACAGAAATTTCACACTTGTATCTTTATACATATTTTGTTTTAATAGAACGGAGACGGCTTACATATAGTTCCCGTGAGCACTTAGGCCATAGGCCCATTGTGCTATCTCCCATTTTACCTCAATCCTTTAACAGTCACCCCGTCCTATTTATAAAGTTCACCAGGGTTGTCATTTGTGGGTTCCCAGGTTTCATCTCTCCTCTCCTTGATTCCTTGAAGGCCCTACAAGTGAAGAGAGCCTCATCTCTCCTCTCCATTCCCCTTTGGTTCCGAATCGTGATATTAAATATATCAGTATTGTACATTGAACTACGTGTGTAATTGAGATCATTACATAACGTAAACCGTTTCTTTTTTTCAATGCGACTTGTGCAAAAGAAACAGTAAAAATAAACCAATTAATGAAATAATATATTGCTTTAGTAATGTAATATCGTTTTTATATACGTTTAAGTGATGTGTCTGAAACAAGGAAGAATTGAAAAATGTACTTAAAAAATAATTTTAACAGTACAACGACATCTCAAAATAATAATTATTGAGTCTGAAAAAAGAAATTATGAATTTTTTTATTTTTTATATATACAATAATATTATTATTGGGTTTATAAAAACAGTTTATTTTTAAACAAGTTCTGCTGTGTAATTATTATTACGCGTGACAGCTGTTTCGCCCTCTGAAGGCATTATCAAACTGTGGGTAGCCCACTTACAGACGATAAATTTATATTATTTCTAGGTAGGTATTTTAATTTCATTTACTGATTTCTTAATTGATTTCTAAGTAAAATATCAAAAATTATTAATGGTTATTACCCCAGCAAAGTTTCCCCAATTAGTGTAATGTTTAAATTTGACTGAATGTCTTTATGTTAGTTATTCCCAAACGATGACTCATAGGGTTATTTTAATAGCATAATTAAGTACTTCATAGTGCACTCATATTTGCATTAGGTTTGAAGATATCTAGTAGGGGTGAACGAATTATATTTGTTTGTTCATTAATTAGAATAGCTTTTGGATTATTAGAGTTTTTGTTAATTTCTAACTGCTCTAAAAGATTCAGTTTACGGCCTTTATTTTGTATGTGTAACGGAGTTGGTTTATTATTATCATTAAGTGAGTGATTTTCATCTAGGAGATGTTTGGCAAATTGAGATTGTATTTTATTATTATTTTTAAAAGATCTTATATGTTCTTTAAACCTAGTGTTAAAGGACCGGCCCGTTTGTCCAACATAAACAGCGTTGCATTCGTCACACTGGAGTTTATAAATGCCACTATTTTGTAATTTGAGTACCTTACTTTTTGAGTTTTTAAGAGATGATCCTAAGTTGTTATTTGTGCGGAAGGCAATATCTAAACCACACTTTTTGAGGACTTTGGCAATTTTATTAGATGTCTGTCCGATGAATTCTAAACACCCGAATTTATTATTCGTCTTATTATTAGTCGTTGGGTAAATTAATTTAAGGTTATTTTTGTGTTTGTTATTATTAATTATTTTTTCAATGTCTCTACCCTTGAAGCCATTATTTTTAGCAATAGTTAGGATTGTATTTTTTTCCCTCTCGTATGCTTTCTTGTCAAGTGGGATATTAGTAAGCCTATGTACCATTGAGTGGTAGGCAGATAATTTATGTGACCATGGGTGTAAAGATTTATAATTAATGGTCGTATCTGTAAACGTAGGCTTACGGAAAATTTCAAACGTATGTTTATTATTTTCTCTACCGATAGTTAGGTCTAAAAAATTAATTTTATTATTACACTCTCTTTCAACCGTAAAGCAGATTTTACGGTTGATGGAGTTAGCAAATGTGACAAAAAGATCTAATTGTCTGTTGGTACCTTTCCAACAGACCAAAATGTCGTCAACATAACGAACATAGTATATTATGTGTTTGCTAAAGATTGAATTTAAAATTTGTTTTTCAATGTAATCCATGAATATTTCTGCAAGAAGTGGACTGAGGGGCGATCCCATTGGTAATCCGTCGTTTTGTTGATAGAATTTATCATTAAACTCAAAGTAGTTAGTTTCAACACAAATTTTAAATAGATCGAATAAGTCTTTTTTAGTAACTGGGTTTATATTAGATTCGTCTAAAATATCTTCAATGATTTTAAGGCATTCTTGAATAGGGATATTGCTAAAGAGACTGACCACGTCTAAAGATATGAACTGGCAATTGTGCGGTAGATTAATGTTTTTTATTTTATTTACAAGTTCGAGAGAATTTTTAACGCTATGTTTTGGGTAGAATTTAGTATGTTGTTTGAAAAGAAAGTTAAGTTTTTTGGCGAGTATTGTCGTTGGGGCGTTTATAAAAGAAACCACGGGACGTATGGGGATATTATCCTTGTGAATTTTAGGTTGTCCGTATAATGCAGGAGCCCTTGGATTCATCACCATTGCACTTCTTCTAGCGAATTTATTTGGGAATATTGATTGGCAATTATTTATTAGGTTGCGCACGTTTACTGAAATTTTGTCCGTTGGGTCCTTTTTTAAGATTTCAAAGTCTTCTGGTTTTAGGAATGCTTCTACTTTATTTAAGTAATCAATTTTGTTTAATATAACGACGGAATTTCCCTTATCCGCTTTAGTAATTGTGAGGTCGCTATTTTTAATTTTGGCTTTAATATCATTTAAAATTTCCGTTTCTTTTATATTGAATTTATTTTTATTTTTACTGGTTGATTTCAAAGTTTTTCTCAATATATCCGCTGTTATTTGTTTAGGTAAGCCATTATTTTTTATTTTAGACAGAGAAATTTCTGTGTCGATTGCCAAACATTCAATTTGTTTTTTAGTGATATCTGAATTTATTTTATATTTGAAGCCTTTATCTAGTAAATTTATTTCATCTTCTTCAAAAGTTTCACCTGATAGGTTAATAGTTTTTATATAAAACTCCGTGTTTGTATTACTTTGATATTCATTGACTTTTACATTTTTATTTTTAGATTCGACAAGTTTTTTAAGTTTATTTTCCTGAGTTTTGAATTTATCAGATATAATTCCGCCGATGTGTTCACGAGTATCGTAATCCAGGGTATCAAATTCCCATGGATGCAGTTTAAAAGTTAATTCCGAATGCAATACCTTGATGTAGTGAAGTATTGTGTCCCTTTTCCGACAACATTCCTTAGTCTCCTCCTTCAACCATATCCTCTGCGCTCGATGCACAGTTTTTATGGCTGCCGAGGATTTGCTTTTGGTAGAAATATGCACGTACTTGGGGATCACGTTTAACTTCAAACACTCTTGGTTAAACCAAAGGTTTTGCACTATTTTCCGATGTTTTAATTTTAATCGTCTGTAAAAAATCACTTGGGTAGCTATATCAGCAACCTTCAATTTATTTATTGTTATTAAGTTTAATTTGTAGAACTCCATTTTATTTTTTTATTTTTTATATATACAATAATATTATTATTGGGTTTATAAAAACAGTTTATTTTTAAACAAGTTCTGCTGTGTAATTATTATTACGCGTGACAGCTGTTTCGCCCTCTGAAGGCATTATCAAACTGTGGGTAGCCCACTTACAGACGATAAATTTATATTATTTCTAGGTAGGTATTTTAATTTCATTTACTGATTTCTTAATTGATTTCTAAGTAAAATATCAAAAATTATTAATGGTTATTACCCCAGCAAAGTTTCCCCAATTAGTGTAATGTTTAAATTTGACTGAATGTCTTTATGTTAGTTATTCCCAAACGATGACTCATAGGGTTATTTTAATAGCATAATTAAGTACTTCATAGTGCACTCATATTTGCATTAGGTTTGAAGATATCTAGTAGGGGTGAACGAATTATATTTGTTTGTTCATTAATTAGAATAGCTTTTGGATTATTAGAGTTTTTGTTAATTTCTAACTGCTCTAAAAGATTCAGTTTACGGCCTTTATTTTGTATGTGTAACGGAGTTGGTTTATTATTATCATTAAGTGAGCATTCATTAAGTGAGCATTTATTATCATTAAGTGAGCATTATTATCATTTATTATTATCATTAAAACTCTAATAATCCAAAAGCTATTCTAATTAATGAACAAACAAATATAATTCGTTCACCCCTACTAGATATCTTCAAACCTAATGCAAATATGAGTGCACTATGAAGTACTTAATTATGCTATTAAAATAACCCTATGAGTCATCGTTTGGGAATAACTAACATAAAGACATTCAGTCAAATTTAAACATTACACTAATTGGGGAAACTTTGCTGGGGTAATAACCATTAATAATTTTTGATATTTTACTTAGAAATCAATTAAGAAATCAGTAAATGAAATTAAAATACCTACCTAGAAATAATATAAATTTATCGTCTGTAAGTGGGCTACCCACAGTTTGATAATGCCTTCAGAGGGCGAAACAGCTGTCACGCGTAATAATAATTACACAGCAGAACTTGTTTAAAAATAAACTGTTTTTATAAACCCAATAATAATATTATTGTATATATAAAAAATAAAAAAATAAAATGGAGTTCTACAAATTAAACTTAATAACAATAAATAAATTGAAGGTTGCTGATATAGCTACCCAAGTGATTTTTTACAGACGATTAAAATTAAAACATCGGAAAATAGTGCAAAACCTTTGGTTTAACCAAGAGTGTTTGAAGTTAAACGTGATCCCCAAGTACGTGCATATTTCTACCAAAAGCAAATCCTCGGCAGCCATAAAAACTGTGCATCGAGCGCAGAGGATATGGTTGAAGGAGGAGACTAAGGAATGTTGTCGGAAAAGGGACACAATACTTCACTACATCAAGGTATTGCATTCGGAATTAACTTTTAAACTGCATCCATGGGAATTTGATACCCTGGATTACGATACTCGTGAACACATCGGCGGAATTATATCTGATAAATTCAAAACTCAGGAAAATAAACTTAAAAAACTTGTCGAATCTAAAAATAAAAATGTAAAAGTCAATGAATATCAAAGTAATACAAACACGGAGTTTTATATAAAAACTATTAACCTATCAGGTGAAACTTTTGAAGAAGATGAAATAAATTTACTAGATAAAGGCTTCAAATATAAAATAAATTCAGATATCACTAAAAAACAAATTGAATGTTTGGCAATCGACACAGAAATTTCTCTGTCTAAAATAAAAAATAATGGCTTACCTAAACAAATAACAGCGGATATATTGAGAAAAACTTTGAAATCAACCAGTAAAAATAAAAATAAATTCAATATAAAAGAAACGGAAATTTTAAATGATATTAAAGCCAAAATTAAAAATAGCGACCTCACAATTACTAAAGCGGATAAGGGAAATTCCGTCGTTATATTAAACAAAATTGATTACTTAAATAAAGTAGAAGCATTCCTAAAACCAGAAGACTTTGAAATCTTAAAAAAGGACCCAACGGACAAAATTTCAGTAAACGTGCGCAACCTAATAAATAATTGCCAATCAATATTCCCAAATAAATTCGCTAGAAGAAGTGCAATGGTGATGAATCCAAGGGCTCCTGCATTATACGGACAACCTAAAATTCACAAGGATAATATCCCCATACGTCCCGTGGTTTCTTTTATAAACGCCCCAACGACAATACTCGCCAAAAAACTTAACTTTCTTTTCAAACAACATACTAAATTCTACCCAAAACATAGCGTTAAAAATTCTCTCGAACTTGTAAATAAAATAAAAAACATTAATCTACCGCACAATTGCCAGTTCATATCTTTAGACGTGGTCAGTCTCTTTAGCAATATCCCTATTCAAGAATGCCTTAAAATCATTGAAGATATTTTAGACGAATCTAATATAAACCCAGTTACTAAAAAAGACTTATTCGATCTATTTAAAATTTGTGTTGAAACTAACTACTTTGAGTTTAATGATAAATTCTATCAACAAAACGACGGATTACCAATGGGATCGCCCCTCAGTCCACTTCTTGCAGAAATATTCATGGATTACATTGAAAAACAAATTTTAAATTCAATCTTTAGCAAACACATAATATACTATGTTCGTTATGTTGACGACATTTTGGTCTGTTGGAAAGGTACCAACAGACAATTAGATCTTTTTGTCACATTTGCTAACTCCATCAACCGTAAAATCTGCTTTACGGTTGAAAGAGAGTGTAATAATAAAATTAATTTTTTAGACCTAACTATCGGTAGAGAAAATAATAAACATACGTTTGAAATTTTCCGTAAGCCTACGTTTACAGATACGACCATTAATTATAAATCTTTACACCCATGGTCACATAAATTATCTGCCTACCACTCAATGGTACATAGGCTTACTAATATCCCACTTGACAAGAAAGCATACGAGAGGGAAAAAAATACAATCCTAACTATTGCTAAAAATAATGGCTTCAAGGGTAGAGACATTGAAAAAATAATTAATAATAACAAACACAAAAATAACCTTAAATTAATTTACCCAACGACTAATAATAAGACGAATAATAAATTCGGGTGTTTAGAATTCATCGGACAGACATCTAATAAAATTGCCAAAGTCCTCAAAAAGTGTGGTTTAGATATTGCCTTCCGCACAAATAACAACTTAGGATCATCTCTTAAAAACTCAAAAAGTAAGGTACTCAAATTACAAAATAGTGGCATTTATAAACTCCAGTGTGACGAATGCAACGCTGTTTATGTTGGACAAACGGGCCGGTCCTTTAACACTAGGTTTAAAGAACATATAAGATCTTTTAAAAATAATAATAAAATACAATCTCAATTTGCCAAACATCTCCTAGATGAAAATCACTCACTTAATGATAATAATAAACCAACTCCGTTACACATACAAAATAAAGGCCGTAAACTGAATCTTTTAGAGCAGTTAGAAATTAACAAAAACTCTAATAATCCAAAAGCTATTCTAATTAATGAACAAACAAATATAATTCGTTCACCCCTACTAGATATCTTCAAACCTAATGCAAATATGAGTGCACTATGAAGTACTTAATTATGCTATTAAAATAACCCTATGAGTCATCGTTTGGGAATAACTAACATAAAGACATTCAGTCAAATTTAAACATTACACTAATTGGGGAAACTTTGCTGGGGTAATAACCATTAATAATTTTTGATATTTTACTTAGAAATCAATTAAGAAATCAGTAAATGAAATTAAAATACCTACCTAGAAATAATATAAATTTATCGTCTGTAAGTGGGCTACCCACAGTTTGATAATGCCTTCAGAGGGCGAAACAGCTGTCACGCGTAATAATAATTACACAGCAGAACTTGTTTAAAAATAAACTGTTTTTATAAACCCAATAATAATATTATTGTATATATAAAAAATAAAAAAATAAAATGGAGTTCTACAAATTAAACTTAATAACAATAAATAAACAATAAAGAAATTATGAATATTTGCACTAGTAAATAAATAGTAAATAAATTAATGACATCCGTCAGTGTGTTGCCTTTCTTCCATATTATCTAATGAAAAAAAATACTAGGGTACTGGGTAACTAATACAATGACCAGAAAACAATAAATCTTTTATAGAATATATAATTATTTTGCATTTTTCTCAAAAAACGTGCCATTTTTGAAATTTAAAAAAATTTAATTAAGATTAAGGCACAGCAGTTGTCAATCCATGGCTTCCTGGAAGTCTAGCACCGACAATCGACGAATTCCAATGTCAACACAATTTTGACAAAATCCGTCATTTATGGTCAGTTAGCGATATTTATGAGCCACTGAATTATATATAAATAGAGTCTACATTCCTTGAAACATCTGTGTGAAATGTCGTTTCCTTGTGGGAATTAGGAATGAGGATGTGGCGGCTGTCGATGTCACCCGAATCCTTCCGACCGCGTAAGAACTTCATAAACGAGCCAAAGGTAACCGGCGGCTGAGCGCTCCCATGCAAATGCTCCACTAGTTTTTAACATAAATAAGTCAATTTAGACGACTAGCGATTATTGTAAAACCCTACATACAGTATTGCTTTTCCTATATTTTCCAGAACGGCTTGTTCAATATCGGAGGCCTGTGCCCAACGAGCGCTTGATGAAAATTTTTCCGACCGACTGTACACACATTTTAGCGCGGCCTCCATAGTACCACATTGGCATATTTTTGTTTTATTATTAACTGTTTATTATTTATCTGTTTTAATAATTTCGTTCGTTACGCCAAAATACTGGCTTATTAATTGACGGAGTTGAACTAGCAAAGCTCCTAGAACTGAAATAAATCATATACCCAGCGAGTTGCATCCGTTTGGGCCAGTGACGGTGTAGCAGTCATTTCCTGCCCGCTACAGAGCCTTAGCAACATTCAGTGCCCATCTCTAATTTACAGCTGCTAGCTATGGCAACTCTGCAACTATGGCAACTCGGCGACAACGAGGGACGGGCTCGCGGTCAGGACAAGCAGCTCGACAATTCAGTATTCAACTGGCTGCGCTTCTGGAACATCGCTTAGCAGGGAGGACACGAACCCCGCCATGAGCTGACAAAATTTACGAACGGTGATGACGCCGCAGTTTAATAATTTGCCTTTGGTCATCCTTCGTTCTGCATATAAATATAGCTTTGCCTACCGCATCGCTTGGCGCCCATTATTACTTATCATCAGGTTAGTTTTTACATTAAATGTCACCATCCTTCTTGTCGCTTTCAATGCAATTTTTAAATTACCAATCGTGCATACAACCTTCGGCTGTTGCACACGCCTGAGTTATTGGTCATTAATTAAAAGAGTTCTCATGTTAATTATTTATTTATTTATTTATTTTCATGTTCTCCGTAAAACGGTTATTCACCAATACATTATGGAGAAGATTACAAATTAGACAAAAAAAAATGTAGAAATAAATGTTGATTAAAAGATGTAGAAATAAATGTAGAAATAAATGTTAAATTAAAAGATGTAGAAATAAATGTTGTATTATGGGATTCATTTTCTCCTTTCTTTTATTTAATACACTTTTGTTACATCCATTCCTGAGGTTTTCATGCCCTTCACCTTTATAATCACGTTTCAATACCGCCCAACGTGGCAATAACCTTCGTTTCAACGGTACGTTGGTATGGGCTTGCAGAAACAAAATTTGTTAATATAATAAGTTGTTTTAATTAACTCCCTTTTTATTGTCAAAAAGTAAATGCGGACTGTCGATGCATATTAAGGTTAGAATTTCAATTCAACATTGCCAAATTATTAATATTTTTACGCAACTGTATAACGTTTGTGGTTTCGGAATGTCTATTCATAGATAATAACTCTAGTGTTGCTGGCAAATGTCAAATTTTGATTTATTGATTTATGAATATCGGTCTAGGTATCAACAGCGCTACCGTGCTCGCTATAAAATTATAAAGGTAGTCAGTAGAAAGGAATACAAACACAATATTGTAACGGTGATTCAATCCAAAATTGTATTTGTACGACTTGAAAGAATAAAGTTTTTATAACGACAAAACTATCTATTAATATTCAAATTGCGACTGTACGGGCGCAAGCGAACAATTCGTCTTGGTATTCTAAAGCATAGCTTTCGAGAAGTGTATTTTCATAAAATAATATGATTAACGCCTTCTATGAAAGCGTAGATTATAACACAAGGTTACGTTTACCATTAAACAAATCGATGTCAGTGCATAATCTATTAAATGTGCCACAGCTACCTCTCATAAATACATTTAAAATTTTTGCACATTTAAACGTGTCCTTTTTAAAATATTTAGCCTGTATCTATGTGTGAATTCATTAGTTATCCTTCAAAAACGTATTTTGCTATTAATTAATAATCGTTATCTGTTGTCCTAGTTAGCGATTGTCGTAAAATACAAGTTACGATCAACACAAGTGAATAGAAGCGTTGCTATCACGCCATCATTCCGTAAACATGGTGCCAAGTTATAAAACAGTTTTTCTGGAAAGTTTCACGTTAAATCATCGATAATGATGCCGTTAATCTTGAAAATGTCAGTTTACAGGAATTTACATTGAAGTAGGAGTGTAACTTACCATGTAATCTATCTATATTATATATACCAAAGGTCTTCGTGTGCGAGGGATAAAGCTCTCGACTAGAAAGCCAGAGTTTGCGGTTTTAAAAACTGGCGTGCGCAAGTAAATTTCACTTAATTAATTTGTGTTATTTCACAATTTCCTAATTTAAAAAAATATATAGAGTATATTTCCGGCACTCTCCAGAGTTGACACTCATTATCGCCCTGGTGTAAGACCCCTTTCAGCTTTGGCTGTGTTTACCGACCAGATCTGAATAGCCAGATACTTCCCAATCTCCTTCCCCTCCCCACTACCTTCAGCCTCACAACATACCCCAATTGGTAATGCCTTAGTCTCGCTTGCTTCAAATGGTTGTGAGCAGTTGGGACTCTTGTGCAGTTTCATATAAAAAATATATATATTTAAGTGCCCCGGATAGTTTGCTTTTGTTTTTTATATTCAAATCAGTTTTATTCCAAAATTGATTAAACTTTGCACACTTGACGTTGAAAACAAGAAGAATTTCTATTAAAAATAAAGTAGGCTTAGGCACCACTTAAAAATACATATACCTATTATTTCATTATTATTTTAATACTATACTTATCAAACAACTTATCCAAATGTCCTAAAATGGGAATCCTCCTAGTTGGGCAGTCGAAACATTTCTTAAATAATGTATATAAATGTATAATCTTTTACTAAATAAAAAAAAATCAAAAAATCGTCTCGTATCTATTTAATACTGTCTTAAATCTATTTAAAATTGTCTAAAACGCAAAGCCAGCAGTCTGCAATGGAGTGTTGATACCTAACCTGATACATAGCAGCGAGGCAAGGAACGGGGAGATTAGACACGAAAGTAAACCCTATGCTGTCGAAATGAGAGTCAGGATTGAGAATGTAAAGCGAATGAATGAAGAAAGGAGTGTAACGAGAATATATGAAGCGAATGTGAATTGTAAAAGTCGGGGACGCCCAGTGAAGAGACAAAGAAGACAGAATAACATCAGGGTCATCAGGGAAACAATATACATTTAGATATAAGTAATTTTCAAGGTCATGCGGTATGGTGTCACTTTCTATAATTATTGCACCAATCCTAGATTACCCGTAGAAAAATTTTGTTCATGACAAAACTAATAATTTTACAGAAATATTTGACTTTTTTACATGTATATCTGTAGTAGCACGCCACAGGGATCGCCCATAGCATTGACGGTACTACTGTAGTATCTTGTATCAACCTACTGGACCACGCGCTTTCTAGAGGTACAACTTCTGGCTACCAGAAATATCTACGTAACGCGACTACATACTCGTAAATGCAGCGACGAGCGCGTCAATCAGTTAGTATTCTTACGAATTTTAACGCGCTAACCAAGATACCTTTCGCACCTCGAACACTTAAATATATTTACTGTTTTTGTTGTGAATTACTTGTGTGGTTTAAAATTAATCACGGCTGGTTTATCTCGTAAACAAAATAAACCTTTCATAAAAAGATTACATATTTTTATTCTCATCAACGCCGAACACATCCTCAACCTTCACAACGTATTTAATATAACAATTTCGTAAAATTTATCCACAAATTCTAAACAAACATTTGATCCACCAATCTATAAGCAAATTAAAATAATATTAGATTTCTATTCTTACGAAAAAATACGTAGAATCATTTTCCTTGGGATTTCACTGTTACTTGAAATGTAAGCCTCAAAGTAGTTATTTAAATTCTATCAAGGTTAATAAATTACATTGTGCCTTTTCTCTTTGTTCTAAAGTATTGTATTAGCCATATTTTTCAGTTTCTAGTAGGTTCATAAAATAAATTGTTGGAGGAAAATAGAATAGTGAAATGGCTGACTTTCCATTGTGTTTTTTTCCTTGAATTATTTAGAAAACTTGAACCTTACCCTATTTGCCATCAAATAATTTAATAAATGTATCAATATGAATCCAAGTTCTTGTATAAATAAAATACAGCGTCTAGGATTTTTTAAAAAATTAAAGTTCCAAAAAATATATATTTTTGAAGATAATACATGCCGAAAGGTTAATTATATGAAATTCGCTCCACAGAAAAAACCCTGCTGAAAACCCTGAAAAAATGGTGCTATTGAATATAATTTGTAAAAGAGTAGAAATATTCAATTAATCTTTATAACCCTTTGACTTTTTTTGTATAGGTACCTATTTTACCAAATGTTCAAAATTCAGAAAATGTTATGTTCTGTCGTAAAATAATTAAAAAAATAATAATAACAGATAGTGAAATTACAAAAAAAGGTTTCTAAAATATTATTTACTTATACTTATACTTTACTAATACCCAATTTTAACCGATAATTTATAACATGTTTCTCGTTAAATCTTTATGTTTTTAAGTTCTAAAAAAATATATGTTAATTTTGAAGATAATATCTGTACATGTGTTATGCCGAAACGTTAATTATATGAAATTCCCTCGGTAGAAAACAATCGCAAAGTAATCTCTGAAAATTATATAAAATACGATTTGTTCTGTTATTTAATATGTCATAGACATAAAAAAATCTATCTTTAAATGCAACTAAATCATTTATCCAAAGATTTTTGCTATATTTCAAAAAAGTCGTGTTTTTTAAATATTTTCGATATTTACGCTTAATATTTCAAACCATCTTACGCTTACTACGGGGCCCCAGCCTTTAAATCTTGAATCTAATATAATAATAATATACTATATTGCAGACATGATTTTTACACAATATTATTTACTATGTCTGTTTGGAACGTCTAGGCCAATGTAAATATTTACACAAATCACACCGTCATTTGTATCACTCGGTACGGAGCATTGGATCTATTTGCTGCAAAAAATAGAAGAGATTTCAATAGTGTTTGTCTAATATATATCAATTGTAATAATTTCGATAGAAGAATAGTCAACAAATTCTAATATTTTTTATTATCTATACATACAAAACGAATGTTTCTTTGTTTGTGTCTTATAGACTCAAAAACTACTGAACTGATTTCGCGGAAAAAAAATATTGGTGCCAGGTGTGTTTAGAGAGTGGTTTAAATTGATGAAGAAATCAGGGACACCCGAGGAAGACTAACTAACTTAACCCGCACTGGAATGAGAATGGAGTCGAATTTAGTCGAAATAATGTAATTTTTTATCAATGAAATTTTTTATTTTTTTTTTATTTTTTAAAGAAAGAAAAACATTACCGGGTTACGAATAACCTGACAATATTTGAAAATCTCCTAATACCACCACAGGAAGCTGAAAATTTTGCTTTCGTTGTGGTGGAGGACTTAGCCAGCTGAGGAATTGAACACACTACGCCCGAGTGAGACCCAAGCGCGATGTCAACTCTGCCACCGTCCGGTCAAGATAAGATACTACGTGAAGCGAATGATAGAAACAGTTGGAGGTTGGTTGAAGGTGATAACACCAGAGGACGACATGATACGATCAACTGAAACAAACAAAAAAGTCTTTAAATTCTTTACAACGTTGTTATTTCCACACAGTTTTCAGGTAACCACACTAGAATGTACAAACTCAAAACCTTATTCCAAGCCAATGATAATAGAATAATATCTTTGGACCAAACCATTCATAACCACGTCAGCTAGATTTAAATTAAAAAGTCAATACTTGTACGACAATATTGTCGATAACCTTACCAACACATGGACAAACTTGGTATTGTGATCGAAAAAATGGAGTAATTTGATGGAACGATCAATATACATCAATATACATCAATATACATCAATGTACATCATGGTTAACCTACATGTTTACTAAATTATACTGAAACTAGCTGACGTGTACCGGCCATTGCTCGTCGTTTCTCTGCTTTAAGTAAATATAATATTCATGTATTATACAGGGTTTTCCAATAAGAGGTGTTATTTTTAATAGCCCGCTATTTTGGTAGATGTTACTTTTGTAGCTGTCATTTTTTAACATTTGACAAGTAGAAACTACGCCATTAATAAAAATGGAACGATAAACGCTTCAACAACGCATTGAAATTATTAACATTCACTTGAGTGAATCAAATGCAAATCATCTTGAGTGATGAGGCCGTCAACAAGCAAAATTGTCGCATCTGGGGCTCGGAAAATTCAAGAGTTATTGTTGAAAAGCCTCTCTATCTTCAACGTGTGACTGTTTGGTGCGGTTTATGGTCCGGATGAGTCATTGGACCTTACTTTTTTGAAAATGAGGCTGGAACAACAGTTACGGTGAATGGATTGCTCTACCGAGAGATAATTAATGATTTTTTATGGCCGGAATTGAATGGTATTAATCTGGAAAACATTTACTTTCAACAAGACGGCGCTACGTGCCACACAAGCAATGAAACCATTGATTTTTTACGATTGAATATCAAAATAACACCTCTTATTGGAAAACCCTGTATAGATAAAAACGTTCATGAAGAAATTCTATAAATGATGGTGAAAACCCTATCAAACCCCGTTGCTTAGTTTTGAAGAACAAGCGTACAAACAGACAGAAGCGGAGAGCTACATTGATTTAGAGATGAATTGGCTGGAATTAGCTTATCAGCTACCACGAAGGTACCAAATTTGTAAAAACATAAATTTAACAATATTGTTCTATCAATATATAATCTTTTGTGATATTTTTATTATTTTGTAAAATTATTAACTTCAACACAGGCCTGTCCTAGAGAGGTTAAAAATTCTATCGTAAAAAATATTCAATAAACATATTCAAACATCGACATATTTCAACAAAGTAATAAAAACATTGGTTCCCAGTTTATTCTATTCCAATGCTTATTACTGCATTCAATTTATTGAAGGTTCCACAGTTAGCGATTCTCTGTACATCTTTAGTGTCCATCTGAAAACGCTCGATTCTGTGGAATTTAATAGGATGGGCAGTGGAAAAGAAAAGCAATTTATGATTCCATTGGGCGTTGTTTGGATTTAACCCATCAAACCCTCGCTGGATAAGATTTTAAATCGTTTTTACTGTTTTGCTTTTTATGACCTTTATTCCAGGATAAAACGTGAATTCACAATGCGCCACTCTGCATACATTAAACACACGAACGGTGATTTGAATTACGCATTTATAGCATAATTTATTTCTGTACCATTCTTATCTTTTTTGTGCTAACATGAATTGTACACGAGGTCTGTTTAAAATAAGCTGTTATTTTTTTGTACATTTATTTCAATTTAAATTTTCTTTTCTTGATTGAATAATTGTATGAATTAATTTAATGGAATATTGCAGTGGAAATAAACCCACTTTCTGACATCCGATTGAGCTTGAACTAGGCATACAGACTCATTGTCAATGACACTTCACTCTATCAACTTTTGGTAACACTAATGCAAACAAACGCTTTTTCTGAATTAAGATGACATTATATTTAAAACAATGTCGGTACTATCCAATAGGGAATTCTCGTGCATTTTGTAAATAATTTATTTCAATAAAGATAATTATTTTATTATGTGCCTCTTTTTTTTCTTTTTTTTTTTAAATGCATTTTCAATTTTTTGTAGTTGTTTTAAAAATTGCGTGCTATTTCGGCTCTGAAAACGGTCATGCGCCATTTTGACCGCTACGTCACAAGTGCTACGTCACACCTTTGCCGCTGCCGCCGCCATCGGTTTGCAGGATCTACTCGGGCCGGTCAACAGTGACGTCATCGTTCGCCCTTGAACGCTTGATCAATCACCGGGCGTTTTTAGCTGCATTGAAATATTTCGTTCGCGCCTGTTTTTAAAATCATTATAACTTTAATAAATGATTTTTGAAAATTATCAAAACTATGTATTCTTGTGTCTGAAGTGTTTCTACATGTGAATAATTAATAATAAGTGATTTTTTGGTGTGAAGAGAATTCCCTATTAAGATTTGGTTTAGGGGTTAGCGGTGTTGACTTCAGTAAACTTTTAAAAGTTCACAGCAGTATAAGAGCCAGTCCCTGGGAAAGAAGGTTCAACCCTCAGCAAACTGTTTTTTCTTTCTTTGAAATTTCCGGCAACAAGATCGAAAATTAATGTGGATGTATCAAAGTTTAAAAAAAAACATTGTTATTTTTATCAAAATATATACGTTTTTTTACATAAAAATGAATCATAAACGGCTGTCGTGAAAACGAAATTGAGGTTTTGGTCAGCTCCAAAATGTTTTCTGTCGGCAAACCAGTCAAGAGATCGGCTAGCATCGGTTGTACTTGAAACCATATGGGTACAGCCGACACGTTGTCGCTGTCATGCGGCGTTACTATATACCTGTGGGAATATATTAAACTACAAAACAATAACTTAGATCTACACTCTCGTCTATTAAAACAACAACTTATTATCAACAATACATGTGTTTATATTTTCTTTGAATGTTACTTAATTACTTCTTGCTCTACATCGGCAAAATTCAGTAATGCGCAAGGAAGGTAGAATTGGGAAGAGAAAAGAAAAAGAGGAAAGAAAAAAGAGATTCACTATTAAGAGTTTAAATTAATAAAAAAAACTTCTGATTTGTAAGGGTCAAGAATCCTGGGGCAGAAGATACAAATCGATGCTATATATATTATTGAGGGTTGTTTATTGGACAGCTGGGCAGCTTTTATTAGGGAAGTTTAACCATTTCATAGCGTGGGCCGTTAATGTTTTATTGTTCAGAGTTCAGGGTGTTTCCTATACGGAACTCGTACTTGAACGGTGATATACTATATAAGCACGGATGAAATTATTTCAAACGTACGTTTTAGTATCGGCTAAAAATGATAAATTGTAACGTTGGAGAACTTTATTGGATAGTGAAAATATCACTTTGGTGATGGCAAAGATACGGCAATATAAAAAATCTATTTTAATAAAGAACTGACGTTTTGGAGCGAATTGAGATTTTGTCACTATGACAACTATGTTAGGCAGTTATTTTTATTTTTTTTATTTTTTATTTATTTATTTATCAAAAGAAAGTACATATTACATATTGGATGCTTTGCCTGTCCAACTAGGAAAGTTTCCCGTTCTAGGACAGACAAATTGACATGTTTAGTTTATATTATTACTGAAATGTACATAATTACATAACAAAAACCAAAAAAAAGTTTAATTTTTCTCTGAAACTAAGTTGTGTAATAAAGAAAATGTATATAATAAATATAAGTACACATACATTGTTTTGTGAGAAGTAGAAAAAATTAATCTGGTTGCATATATTATAATCGGATTTACCGAATTAACCTGGTAACATAAAATATTAAAATTTACAGAGTATGAGGTAAGCGTTGTAACTAGAATGTGTAATAAATTATGTGCATGATTGTTTTCACTGAATTAAAACATGAATTCAGTAAAAATTATATTATACGGCAATACGAATATATACCGCGCTCATTTCTTGAACTACTGCTAAAATGTAAAAACAATAACTATATATATAGATAGAAATATAAACTATGAAACATAAACTATGAATATAAATACATAGTACCTGATTTAGTGCTACTTTGGTGAAATTGGTGCATTACTTCGTACGCCATATTGTGTTATGTATTTATTATAAATCATTACCGTAGTAGGTACCAAGTTTCACACAGAGTTAGTGTGCGACGTACAAATGTGATACGCTTTACAGTAGTGATGTACCTAATGAGCAGACAGGCTTCAGGGGAGCATAACCATAAATCTTAGGTTGAAAAACATCAGAAGTTTGGTGATTTTGTTTAACAGTTGATTTGGTGATTTTGTTTAACATCATTTATAGTTATTTAGATTGTTCATATCATCAATGACATTTTTTTTTATTTTTTTATTTATCAACTTTCAAAAATACATTTTTTACAATTAAGTCCCGTTAAACTGATTGATATCAGTTTGTCAACGGGTTCTTTTAACAATTACTTCTTAAATACATATACAATTTTGACAAGTACATAAAATATACACATAATTACATTAGTACAAAAAAATTCTTTCACATAACCATTTTTTTAACATACATTTCCTTCTGTGAGTCAATTCACAGCTTTTTATTGAGTTTGGTAACATGTTATAAATTATTGGAACGAGGTATTCTAGAGTTCTTTGACCATATTTATTCAGGTATCTGGGAACTACAAGTCCATCGTTTGCAATTAGTCTTGTATTATGAACATGTGTCACTATTTTATTATGTTCAGATTGAGATGTATGCTGACTCGCAATTTTAAGCCACAATAAAGCACGAACAGATAATACATTTACAGAGTTGTATAGTAATGACTTTGGTACGTCATTTCTTTGTTCGTATTTAGTTCTGTTTAATAATAATTTTACCAAAGTGTTAAGATCTATGCCGGAATCATTTCCGGTATCATAATTTAATTGAATCATAAGTATGTGTTGGTTGTGTGTTGTATAGAAGTTGGTTCCCGAGTAATATATAATTAAATGCGATTCCAAATGTAGTTAAAATGGTAAATGTGCTTAGTATAAATAATATAGTACAAATGTTGTAGTTAGATGTAGTACTATTAATGAGATAGCAAGAAGTAAAAACAAAATGGTAGCAAGAATTGCTTGATATCAAATGAATTAGAAAACGGTAGTAAATTATACAAATATGAGTAATATATAATAATATAGTATAAATAATGTAATTAGATATAGTACTATGAAAGAGATATCAAGAAGACAAAACAATAATAATAATAAAAATAAGGTAGCAGGAACTGCATAACATACATAACAAATGAATTCCAGAAGGGTAGGAAATGAAACAAATATGGAGAAATATAGAGCGAGACATAAATGCACGGGTCAAGACATACCTCGAAAGAATAGCCATTAATTCAAAATTATCAAAGCGCAGCCAATTTGCTTTCGTCTGAGATAACAATGGCATTAGTTCCCTCGTTTTTACGAAGATAAATTTGCCCCCGTTTAATCCAAAAAAAGCGATATTGTTTCTCCTTCGCCGCTGTTCGTGTCTTGTACCACAGCTGTTTACCGCGAAATGTTAGTTGTTCTGAAATGAAGATCGGCGAGCAGGAACCAGCTATACCGATGTTTGAGGTGTTCAATTTGTCTTCTGGATTCTGTTTGTTTTTGTTGAAAGTTTTTACGTCTGTTAACAGGTTTTCTCTTGCTATGTTCGTTTTGAATTTAACAATGATTTCTCTCGGATGACTCTTGTTGTTTTTTTTTGCTGCGCGATGAATGGCATCAATGTCCTTTGTATCAGTGGAGGACTTTGTTGTTTTGCAGATATTGAAAAAAACGTCTTGCAGATTTTCTCCTTTGATTTCTGGGATGCCTCTTATTTCTATGTTGTTCGCTTTGAGTTCCCTTTCCTGCATGTCCACACATTTTTCCAAGACATAAATCCTAGCTTCCAGGGTTGAGTTCTTTTCAGTGAGTTCATCATTTTTTAGTTCGATGTCACGGATTCTAGCCATGAAATCCTCATATTGAGAACTCATAAATTGAATACTTTCAAGTATTTTGTTATTCTGATCTAGAATATCATTTTGTGTTTTTTTCCAGATTGGACGTCTTGTTCATGACTAGATCTTGAATATCTTTAAGATTTGTCGGTGTCTGAGCGGCGAGCGCTGAACTAATATCCGTAACTTTTTTAATCTGCTCCAAAGGCTCAGTATCACTGATTGTCTGCAACGGGCTAGCAGCGCCGGGCTTGGCTGAATTGCAATGCTTGCAAACTTGTTGAGATCGCCGTTCTTGATTAAGTCGACGATATGTGTTCTCAATAATACCTCCGCAAGCCAAATGAAATGCGCCTTTGCATGCGGCACACGTGAATTTTAACTCATCAGTACGTAGAGTTACTGAGCACACTCGGCAATGCATCTTGAATTAATGTTTATTTCGTACTACCCGCGTAAAAGCAAATTGTATTGTTTATAGTTTTGCTGATTTAATTCGGAAGGAACTTTAAATAACTCGGATATTATAAAAAATATTTTAGAACTTTGTAGTACAAACACGTAACACTCCGAGTAACTTTTAATTTGAGCGTTATAGTTTTTAAAATACACTTTACTACGGAGCAAGTTAATATGAACTATTCACAGGTATAGAATATTGTTGATCATGTTGATTATTGCGTGTTTTGCTACCTCCTTCATTAGCCAAGGTTTTGGACAACATTACAGTATCCATCATCAGGGCAGATGTGTAAAGATTGTGGTGAAGCGTGTGCTTATGTATGTAGATATGATACCGTGTTAATAAGTTCAATCCTCTAAGAGCTGGTATTACAGATTACTTTAACATGATTTTCTGCTTTTAATTTTGGTGTAGCCGTCAATTACTGAAAGCCAGTAAAGATTACTAAAGAAGGAGGTAGCGCAACAGATAATAACCCAAAAATAAGTCACTATAATACTTTTGGCCGTGATAATCTCAAAAGATATCTATAGTAGACAGATTTATTTTAAACTCTCAAAGAAAAAATATTAATATTTGTCTCTATTTTATTAGATTCTGATTTTTTTAATCAAATTTTCGTTTAAGAGTCGTTCCTAATATTGTCTTCAATGACTAAACATTCTTTTTGTTAGAATAAAACACAAATAACTTTGTTTACATCACTTTAATACATATAACCTCTGCATGTTTCATGAACAATGTTCACCTCATCAGGAGCAAGTACATATATGAATGAGGTGAACATTGTCCATAAAACATGTAGAGGTTATATATATTAAAGTGATTTAAACAAAGTTATTTGTGTTTTAATCTAATAAATAATGACATCACCAAGTTATAAGCTTTCAGAAGAAATTTTCTTCGAAAAAAATAAAATTCTATTTGTATTTAACTTTGTGAACTTTTATTAGGAGATGCTTATTTCAGTCCTAAAAAGCTGTTCTTTTTCTTTTTTTCCACCGCAAATTATTTACGTAAATTTTTGAAAAGGATTGGCGAAATAATTCAAAGACTGGTTTTTTGTTGTTTTGACTTTTCAACCCCTGTTTAATATTCAAAAGTTTTTCCCGTCTTTCCGTCACGTTCGAGGCCTTAAAGATACCCGTGGGATTTGTAGCCTTAAATTTTCAATGCAAAGTACCTTTTGATAATAGAAAGGCGTCCGTACCGTGAATACCGTATGTACCATTTACTTGTCATCAGAAATACTGAATTAACTTGGGACCGCGAATTTAAATATTGATTTATTTTTGGTGTGCCGTCAGGAATCCGCAAATCTAAGATTAAATTTATTTCAGAAGAATAAAATAATTATTTACGTTTTAATTTTTTTTTAAATATTTATTTAGTCTTTATGTATTTGAATGTTCTATTTTTTGGCAAAAACCAGGAAAACTATTTCTTCATCCTGTTGGGCAGCGTTGTGAGGCTGGTTAAGGTTAGGGCCTGGGAAAGGATTTACTAATGCGGATTTTGAAGAGGCCTGGATTATATGTAGGAGGAAAAAGATATTCCGGTAGCTCCTTTCGCATGCGAGCCGTCGTACAGAAATAAAAGTCGAAGAAACAGCCTGTTTTTATGAAGTCAACATCTACTGTGAAGAGGTGTTGTGTTTGTGTGCGTCGAGTTTTAATGTTGCTAGCTTCTTAGAGCAGGCTCAATTAAATAACTTGTAGAATAGACTCAGCATGACAACATTGCGTCTGTGGGGGCACTATTTCAATTTCAATGCCAGCAACCCGGGCATTTATTTTATTGTACTATTTATTTTACAGTACTATTTATTTTATTGTCCTTTTTATTTTATTGTACTATATATTTTATTATACTATACTAATTATTTCATTGTATTATTTATTTTATGGTACTATTTATTTAATTGTACTTTTTATTTTATTTTAATATTTATTTTGTTGTACTATTTATTTACATATATTCTATATCCGATCAGATTATTGGATCAATAAAATTGACTCTGAGCGGAAAAATCCACGACGTCTCTGGAACTCGGTCAAAACTATCATCGCTGGTAATACTGTTCCAACTGCTACAGAAATTACACCGCAGGCCTTCTCTAAGTTTTTCTGTGAAAAAATAGAAACCATACGCGCCTCCACATCTTCTGCCCCTCCGCCAAGATTTACAGCCAATTCCACAAGGATACTGTCATCTTTTGAACCTACAACGCTGGAAGAAGTAGGAAAGTTGATCCTTAGTTCGCCAAACAAACAATGTACTCTTGACCCTATCCCAACGTGGCTTCTCAAGAAATGTTGCAGCGTGTTATCCCCTTTCCTAGTTCACGTGTTTAATAAGTCCCTAAGCTCAGGTGACTTCCCGGAGCCACTTAAGTCTGCTGTAGTTACTCCAATTATTAAAAAACCACAGCTTGATGCTGACAACCTGGGTAATTATCGACCTGTATCAAATCTGCCTTTCGTAGCTAAACTCCTAGAAAAAATTGTGGCTTCTCAAATAATCTCCCACTTAAATCTGAATAAATTAATCACCAATCATCAATCTGCATATAGGAGGTTCCACTCAACAGAAACCGGATTACTTCGTGTCCTGTCAGATATAACCCTTGCCATAGAGTCAGGTAAGTTAGCACTTATTTCACTTTTGGATATGAGCGCTGCATTTGATACCATTGACCACGACTTTCTCATTAAGAGACTAGAAGTAACGTTTGGTTTACATTCTAACATCAAATATTGGCTAGAATCCTATCTATCCAATCGCTCGCAAGCAGTAAAGGTTGGAAATAAACAGTCCAACTTCACCAAACTCTCTTCAGGGGTACCCCAGGGATCCGTTTTGGGTCCACTTCTCTTCATTCTTTTTACAAATGACGTCGCAAAAATTATCGAGTCATTTGGTCTTTTATCTCACTGTTATGCTGACGATCAGCAAATATACTTTTACTGCTCACCAAATGAGATCGACTGCCTAAAAACTCGCACAGCTGAGTGTCTAGAAGCAATCAATCTCTGGATGTCCTCAAATAAACTTAAGCTAAATCCTTCAAAAACGGAGTTTCTCTGGGCAGCCACACGTAGACGCCAACATTTAATAGAAAACTCACCAATCGCTATTTCCGGCAACGACGTAACTGCTAAAACAACCGTCAAACTTCTGGGAGTTTATCTGGATTCAGACCTTTCTTTAAAAAGTCAGGTAAATAAGACCGTTAGCACGGGGTTCTTCTACCTTAGACAACTTAAGTCAGTTCGTAGGAACCCTTCAACAGAGGCAACTAAATTACTTGTGAACTCATATATAGTATCACGTCTTGACTATTGCAACGGCATTTATGCAAATCTTCCTAAATGCGAAACTGATAAACTACAATCAGTGTTCAACGCCGCAGCAAGGCTTATCACCGGGGTACCCAAGTTTTCGCACATTTCGGAGCACCTCCGAAATCTTCACTGGCTGAAGTGTCCTGAAAGGATCCAGTACAAGCTATGCTGGATGGTGTTTAAAGCTATCAACGAAATGGCGCCACCATATATTACTGAGCTATGCATTCCGGAAAATACTGGTCTAAGGCAGTCAAGTCTTAGATCAGCGACATCATCTGCAATTGGAAGGTTGAAAGAGCCTAAGCGAAATCCGAATACTAAGTTTGGTGATCGTGCATTCGGAGTATCCGGCCCTAAGGCTTGGAATAAACTTCCTATGGAGTTGAGATGTATAACCAGCCCAACAGAATTTAGATCCAAACTAAAAACTCATTTTTTCAGACACTCATTTCCATAAATCCGTCATTCTATCCAAATATTTCTTTTTTTTTCATTTTTTTATACTGTAATTGTTACATTACCTAGCGGTTCCGTTTATTCAATTTTTCTATTAACTTGCCTACCAATGGACAATGGACAATATCAGCGGGAACATAACAAGTCAATCGGTTTAATTGTTGGCAGATGAATCATCTAAATGCGTTTAAGATTGACGATTGATTTTATTCATTAATTTCATTCATTCAACATATATATCCAGCTAACAATAAAACACCCTAATATAATGGAACTTCCTTCTTCTTCTGGCGTTAGTAAGATTAGATTGTTAATATTAATTTTAGTTGTAAGTTGCTAAATATGTAAATACTCGTATATATGTCGTTAAGATAGTAGTTATAGGCCTTAGTCGTAAGTCACTAGATATAAGTCTTAGAGATAAGTCAGTAGTTCTAGTATTCACTATTTAAGAAATATATTTGTACAGCGCCCTTGAGGTGATTTCTCACGAAAACGGCGCTATATAAATTAGCCAAATATTATTATTATTATTATATCCGCCTCACCAGACAAAGTCCGTTCCGATGATGAAAATTTATATTTAGTATTATATTTAAGATATTCCTGGGTAGAGCGCATACAGTTAATGGATGAGAGTATGATAAGGAATAAATTAATTCTCCTATGGGCCTTACTAATAAATGAAAAAAAAGTCTTTTCATTAAATTTCTTAGTGTTAATCTTGACAAGTTAAGTCAGATTTCGTGATTTTTCAATGGTCTGCGCTTTTTAGCGAAACGCATTTTTTTTCAATCCTCAATGCTGTCCATTTAAAAAAAATTTAAATAAAAAATTATCTACTAACTTATACAACTGTATATATATATATATATATATATATATATATATCATAATTAGTTTTAATAGTTAAAGTAATTATCAATTTTCATAAGTTTTAATTTTCCAATGCCCGCTAAAACCCCCGGCCCGCCACGCAGTAAGCAGGCGCATCCGCCGCTAAGACCTAGACAAACCTCACCCCATGAACCCGGGAACCCCTACTAACTCAACAAAGTTGCAAACCACTTGGGGTGACCTGTGTTTAGAGGTGTTGGTTATTCAATAAATGGTTCCGGGGCGGATATACACATACTCGTTTTCCAAATTGGTATATGCATAGCAGATCGTGGAATCCCCCCTGGCAGTAGTAACTTGTATCATATTCTATTCGGAGAGATGGAAAAACCTTACATTTTGATGCCATTCGTTTCTTTTGATGATGTTCGTTTCTTGAAAAATTTCACCGCATAGATAACTTAAATTTATAGGTGTACACCTCCTTTACTTGCAATTAAGGTTAATTAATGTTTCCACAACTCTGCTAATTATTACCACATGACAGCATTGAATTTGTGGATGCAATTTACACGATTTAAAAGCCTTTTACGAGAATCGCCCATCAAAAGATGCACTGCAAAAGACGACAGTGTTACGAATAAGCAAATGATATGTGTGTTATAATAACAATCTAATATCACTCGCATAGTTAGGTAGTTTTGTCTTCTTTCTTTCCGGTAAGGGAGAAGAAGGAAGGAAGAAACAAATGAAATGACATTGGGAAATGGAATGGTCATAAAACTGTATCAATATTAAACAGCATCCCTCATCCCTTTGATATAAAATTTCTCATGAAGAAAGCTGTTCTTAAAAGTCAAACTTTCCCATTTGCTTTTTAATTTTTTATGTTATTACTACATCAATGACATTATTATACCATGACTTTCCAAAATATCACGTCGGTATTTTATAGGAAACCTTTTAACCAGCTTTAGAAGATATTAACATTTAAGAACATTTGGTTAAGAAAAGTGCTTTCAAACTTCAGTAAACTTTGTCTAAACGAATTACGTTTATAAGAGCTTTTATTTCATTGAACGTAAAGAAAGTTTAACATTATTCACAGTGAAGTGCGCATCCCATTCATGGTGTTATTAATTCCTGGAAACTTTGCTCCATTCATAACATTTATTTGTGAACTTTAAACTTCTAAGTTAAAAGAGGACTGATGTAAAAGGAGCGTAAACATTCAAGCAATTATTGTTAGAAGGTTCATGCAGGTGAAAAATTGTTCAAAGAGATTAAAACGCTTTTAGTGTGTTTTATCAAAACTTTACGTGAAAGAAAACGAACCAAACAAAACATAAATATTATACAGTGTATGTTTCTAATTTACCGATTAAAATTAATAACAATAGTTAGCATTTTGGCAGCGCATCTTAGCCAATAATAAGTTAGGTATCAAACCAATTGTAATTTTAACCAAATATCATAAAATATTAATAATATTTCCAACTCCAGTGAAGTAGTGGCAATATCAACAAACTCAAACAATATCAACACTAACTGTTATCCGCCAGAGGCGCTAGTATAGCGTAATGACTTTGACATTCCTTTTAATGGCGGCAAATTGAATTTATTTAATACTTGGTGGCGGTATTTTTTGCGCTTTCTTATTTGTACTTTGATCAATATTGATAAAAAAAATATCCAAAAAAGTGTGTGCAGTTTACAGATGAAATAATTACATTCAATTGAAACACTCAAAATCGTTTTCAGGTAAAAAAATAGGTAAAAAAGGTGCTCAAAGTAAATTACTGTATTAACTACACGAACGAGAGGTATATACATTTTTTTTATATGTACCAAGAAGTCAATTCAGTTAATCAAACTCTTAAATTTTATAACACTAATTTATTTATTACCCTTTTAACGTGATCACGAACATAAACTGATTAAGATCACGTAAAAGGGTTTTTTCAAGACAACAATATCCAGTTCATGTCTGTATAACTCTATCAGAATTGTAAATTGAGTGAATAAAACAATACAATCTGATAAAAAGTGCTTTGAATTGTAACATGCGTGTTGACCAGAAAATCTCCACCTGTTGACAGAAATGCAAAGAGCCCAAAAAGCACTCTCTTTATTTTAGTCCGCGCAATATTCTTGATATTGGTGTAAGAACTCACCCATAGATGGCACTAGATATTATCCTTGATATTACCCATAGATGGCGTTTAGATGTCGAGAATTGAAGAGACCGGGTATATAAGAAATGAGGTTGAAAACTCAATGTCGGGGGTTTATATTATTTCAACCGCCTGGTACATTAGGTAAGGGTGCATTGTCAAAGCTCCAAATAAAGTTTGGCAAAGTCCAAGTGCTTTTTTGAACCGGAGTTTTATTGATACCACAGTTCATTTAAGCAATAACACGTTATCCAAGTATTTTTTTTATTAATTTACTTTATTTAAACGTCCAAAGTGTTTTTACATACATAATGGGGCAGAAGTAATCGACCCGGTTTTGAAGAGGTATAAAAAACTAATAAACTTAAAGACTCCAAACTTTTTTAATATGATCAGTGTATAATATTTTTTTTCATTAAATTTTGAATACCACTTTAGCAAGATGGCGGCTTTCAGGAGCAATACACTGATGTAGTCTATTTCTAAAGTTTTGGGCTGCTTTTCTTGCAGCAGCGATTTGCAAAAAAATTATGAAGCAACTAATCAACACACACAGTTCAGATTTATATGGCCAAATTGAGAAAAATTGCTCGAATTGCTCGAATTTATTATTTTAAGATTTAAGATTTTTTAGATTTAAGCATATGTGACTTTTTTTGAGTGGTTATTTGAAGGCGAAAGTTGTCAAACATCTCTCCTACACTTTAAAAGTGCTGATGAGGAATTATCGCTGAAAAATCTGCCATACCCCTGGAAATATGCAGAAAGGCAGCCGAAAACTTTAGAAATAGACTACATCAGTGTATTTCTGCTGAAGGCCGCCATCTTGCTGAAGTGGTATCCAAAACATTATTAAAATAAATTAAATTTTATAAATGTTGAAAGTATCTATGTTTATTAGTTTTTTTATACCTCCTCAAAACCGGATCATTACTTCTGTCCCACTTGTACAATGCAGTCTAATAGACATAATATTATTCGAAAAGATATTATCTTGTTAACGCAACATGGGTAGCAAAATATATGAAAATATCAATTAAAAAATATAATCTGCCAATGTCCTCCAAATCACCAACAATGTTTTTATAAACCAGGTGGAAATAGTTCACACGTATAAGACAATATTTTGATATTGTTGAGTCAATTCTTAAAATTAAGTGTAATTCATTGTGGAGGCAAGGTGCAGTGAGAATCTTCTTTCAAATAATGTTTAGTTTGTAAAATCTACATCCAAAGGTGCTTTTGCTATAATTTTATTTTTAAGAATAAAGATAAGAGCGATGAAAACTGAATCCTGCCATTAAAAACTAGGGTGGTTTATGGCTCAAGCACTAAGGTGAATGTAATGCCAGGCATTCATTTAGAGTCCCGCTTGACAACAACGAGCCTAAACCTTTACACATAGAAAGAAAGGGTTTAAGATTAAATTTACTAGAAAAATTAGAGATAAATAAAAGAACTAATGATCCAAACATAACCCTAATTAATAATCATCAAAAATGATCAATTCTCTCCTGCTTAATATTTTCAAAAAACACAAAAAAATATAATTCCTTAACATAATCACCCACGTACCAACAATTAAGAAAACCCTTCGGTCATTAATTTTAACAGGTGTGCAAACACTGCTGGATTCCCAAATATTTAAGTTATTCCAATTTTTAATGAATCATTTTTGAACATTATAGAAATTTAAATGGGTGGGGATAAATAAAATCATATAAATTCGTAAATAAAGTCGTCGCCGTGTGGACATATCCACAGTTTGATAATGGCCTCAAAAGCCGAAACAGCTGTCACATTAAAAACTGTAAAAATAACAGAAATACTTGCAGAACTTTATAATTATTATTACATTATTAAATTTGATTTATTTTAAATTTATTTAAAAAAATTCATTTAGAGATTTAAAATCATATAAAAACCGGTTATTTCGTCGGTTGGTGTCGCTTTTGTTTTAGCTGTAAAATTAACCGCATGTTCGCTCTATTTTAACTAACCATCACGAAATTTTCCAGCAAGGGTAGGCATAGAGGACGGACCGCCAAATAACTCGGTCTTTGCACATACTCCTTGCCTCATTCACATTTATATCTCGTCTCATCTTCTATTATTTTGACTCAAGTACCTGATACACTTGATCGTGTCATGTCTTCTTCGGGCGTCCCCAACTTCTGCTACCATTCACATTTGCTTCAAATATATTCCTTACACGCCTTTCTTCGCTCATTTGATATACATGCCCAAACCATCTTGGCGTCCCTTTCTTAATCTTACTCATTACGCTTACATCAGCCTTGCATTCTTTGCGGATCTCCACATTTCTCACACGATCATGCATGGTTTTACCACGCATACGTCTTAGGGATTTAATTTCTACAGAATTCAGTCTATGAAGAAAATTATATTTTAACTATGAAGAAGAACAACTGTTTTCTTAAACAAATAAACCTCTTAAACTGTCTTTATAACTAAAAATTCAACACACCAATATTTAGCTCACATCGTCAATAATTTCCATCTTTTTGTAATTTATTTATTTATTTTAAGTGAGCAGAAAGATACACGTTTCACTTTCTTAACTTAAAAATATACTTACACATTAAATATATTCATTATATTAACTATTGTCAAGCTATCTTAAAGGAGATTATATGTGTGCACATCCTCAGGACATATGTTTCTTTTACCACTTTCAGTCTTTACTGAATTTGTGTACAGTTTATTATTTTGTCTTGTGTAGTGTTCATGTACTATAGATGTTTTCATAAATGTTGTATTTGTGTTTATAAATCCATTTTAGATTTAGTGGATTAATAGGCATATGACAATTTAACACACCTTTAAATGGTGAGATAGTTATTTAAAGTGATAGTTGCATATTTAACCTAGTTTTTGTTTCATCACTTTTTATAACTTTATAACACTTTTTATAGGTGTGTTGAATTGTCATTTGATCAGTTATCCGGTCACCCTATTTTAGTATAGTTTTCTAACTGTCAGTAAGTTTGTTTGATCTTGAGCTGCGCATGCTTTGCCAATAATGAAAAATGTAAAACGATTCTATTTCATTTGATCCAGCGTTCATAAGAATTAAATCTGCAGCAAAGTTCCGACTTTGATTTCTGAATCAAAACAAGTCAATTTTAAACAGGGTGTTCCTTTATTCATACCCTTTTGTTAGCGGATCCTGTGATTTGACAACAAGGGATGTTTTGTGTCGCAGATAGAAAGCCTTATTATTAAATCCTTATTTTCCTTTCTTCCTGCATATTCCAGCCACCCTTTAATAATAATGGTCCTTTAGCTTTAGCAAACCAGATCATATAAATATATAAAATTGGTTTATTTAAGACTTGGTTAATTTTATAAAATACAATTACTAAACAGTTAAACTATATATCATAATGTATAGTTCCTTTATAATTTAGTATCGGTTTGAAACCAATTTATTGACAGTTTATTTTTTTCTTTAGCTATAGAATACGCGTCTTTTGGCTTCTATAACTAGAAGCTTAAAGAAGCTAATAAAAAATCTTTTGTACATATAAAAAGCTTATTAGAATTTTTCTAAGAATTAAGTGTAAAATATTATGCCTTGTGAAATATCTTCAATTTTTTTAATCAATTTTATAGAGTTTTTTTGAATTATAATTGTTTATTCATTTAACACGGTGAGGAAATAAATCATTCAAACCACTAAGTATTATTAAATGTTGCTTTGCACATCTGCCGGTTACGTTTTAAATGGAAATAATTATTTAGAGAATACCTGCGACTTCCTTAAAAGCCTATGCGGAATTATTAATTCGAGGGTGGTTTACGAGATACAGCCTCCCCCTGTGGTATTCGGATGTCATTGTAACGGCGCCTGTTTTTAATGAAAAACAAAGTGAAACCCGTACGCCCGCACCTGCTGAATTAATGCAAAAATCACACCGTTCATAAAATATAACCCCTAAATAATACCATGGGTTGTTTGCGTAATAGGGTTGTAGGGAATTTGATTCCGTGGTTTATTTTAAAAGCATGTGATTTATAAACATTTTTGGTCAGCTGTTTTTACTGCTGATAGCGTTAACTCACGTTATTACTGGATGTCAGAATCTTTTGGCAAAATTAACCTCAAAGAGAATATGTGTACATCTAAAGTTAACTTAGATTTTTAACAAATATGCAAGATGAAGTGAAGAAAAAAACGCTGATTACTCACTGATTATCAACTATTTAAAGCATCTAATTCTTTAAATAGTTGATAATCAGGCAGTAATAAGCGTTTTTTTTAGATTATCAACTATTTAAAGGATCTAATTCTTTAAATAGTTGATAGTAAGTCATTAATCAGCATTTTTTTTAAAATAATCAACTATTTAAAAAAACGCTGATTACTGACTGATAATCAACTATTTAAAGCATTTAATTCAATCTTTGAAGGCTCGACCATAACGACTGAAAATAAAAACCATTGAAGAAGAAGATAAAACTGATAATTCAAAATGAAAGATGAAACAGAACAAGACACAAAAATAATTAAAAAATATAACAGTCACAACTAAGAATCGAGTTCGATTTCTAGTTGTGACCGTTATCTTTTTATTTTTCTGTGTCTTATTCTGTTTTATGTATTGTTTAGATTTATTATTATTATTTTCTTCTTCAATGATATATTACATTGATAGGTTTAACCTTCTTATGATCCAAAGCCTTCGACATAAAACTCTACTATGGAGCCAAAATGAGCATTTTAAAGCGGCATTAAAAATGCTATTTTTTAATGATGTGATTTAAAAAAATATATTGATTTAATTATCTTATCGTGGCTCACTTAATGATGTTAACATTTGGAAATATCACTAAAAATATATTGACTTAATTATCTTGTCGTGGCTCACTTAATGATGTTAACATTTGGAAATATCACTAACAATATATTGACTTAATTATCTTGTCGTGGCTCACTTAATGATGTTTACATTTGGAAATATCACTAAAAATATATTGACTCAATTATCTTATCGTGGCTCACTTAATGATGTTAACATTTGGAAATATCACTACAAATATTCTATTAATTGTGTAAGAAACATTTTACAATTAGTCAAATGATTTTAATTATTAGTCACTTCGGATATTATTTCTGTGTCTGGTGTGCTGCATATCAATAGTGTCACTGATGCAAGGAAAACTGCTTGGCTGATAAAAGCAGGTAACTCTAGATGTCTAAGACATATACTAAATAAAGGTTTACTCAGAACTATATACTTTGTTTTATGCCAATCACCAATATATTATGGCATTATAGGAGGGAGTGGAACTTATCAAAAACACACAAAACCGCTTTATATAGCACAAAAAATAATATTAAAAACATTTTTTTTAACAATAAACATATTCATCAGAACTTCTGTTTAAAGAATTCAGAAAACTAAATACATTATACTTCTATCATGCCACATTATAAATTAACAAAGATAATATTCAATAAAAATTTAAATTTTAAAAACAATAGACTACTCATATGCAAAACATTTGAGGGAGGAGGTGAGGGGTCAACAGGGATGGTAAACCATGATTTTATTACAATTAAATTGATTTTCCATCTTCAATCTAGTGTTTCGTAACTGAATTTCCAATTATTTGGTTATTACCAGCAGGCGTAATTACGTCGGTTTTATAGATTAATTTACAAATTGTTTGGGGAATACCTTAATTAAATGGTTCTCACCCAATTATTAAAGTTGTCTGTGTCTATTGCTATTATTATTATAGTATCGGTAAACTGGGATTTCATTTGTATTTGTTATGTTACACTTTAAAAGGACATATATTTTACATTGGAGTAGGAAATGATATTGTAAATAAGAAAATAATTATATTTCTTCATATGAAGCGGTTACTTTGTGATTTGACATTATAATTTAAAATTAAACAATAACTTTGTAAACATCACTTATAGGTAAATACTTAATGCCGACCGGGTTTCGCTACAACTGTAGCTTCATCAGGGCAGTATAATACTAAAAATCAAAAATTTAGATTAACATGTGTTGATATCACGGTAAGTGGACAGGCTGAGCTACATCCCTACCTCTTCCACTGTAGTTCAGACTGTCCACTTACCGTGATATCAACACATGTTAATCTAAATTTTAGATTTTTAGTATTATACTGCCCTGATGAAGCTACGGTTGTAGCGAAACCCGGTCGGCATTAAGTATTTACCTATAAGTGATGTTTACAAAGTTATTGTTAAATTTAAAAAAATAATTATATTTGTACCAGTCTGAAGATGGCTATAAGAAGCTGAAACGGTAAATATAAAATAAATGAAATGGAAAAAAAGTTTTAATTTTTTTCCAATATATCATTATAATAGAATTGCACCACGAATTGTCAGTATCGAAAATAGAAATAACAAAATATTTAGTTTGATGTTCACGAAAACGTCATAAAAGCGTGCAGGCACAGAACTGTAGCTTTAGCTACTAGAAGTCTCGGGAACGTACACACATACAACCCGCATCGCCTTAAAACCTAATAGTGAAACATCGTATGTATATACCTACTCGTGATGTGCTGGTTTGCATTTGCACCTATATAAGGCGGCTACGTCTTACAAGTGACTACCCGGTACAAGCATTCGCCACTAACTGAATTCGGGCGGCCGCTTTGGCGCTCACCGCGTCGCCATTGGCCACGGACCTACTACGCCTGGCGTCGCCCGACCTTTAAGGAGAGGCTACGAATAATAATTGGCTCCGTGGGATTCTGCATTTGGAAAAATGATTCTAACATTTAATAACTTGTCCACTGAAGTAGAAATTTTTCATTGAACATTAAAATTATTTAACTATTGAAAATGTATGTTTTTTAATCGATTTAAACAATTTTTCCTGATGATTTTAATTGATGTCTCGACCCATCGCCTACACCGCAGCCGGAGGAATTCATATTTCAGTCACTTCTGGACAAACTGATTCCTAGATTCCTTTCCAAGCATGATATCTTTTAACTTTCCAGAACTTCCTCTCCTTCCTTTCCTTTAAAAATATCCTTCACACAGCATCGACAAAGATTACATAGGCCCTGAGGGAATATAATTTCCTCCCTTAGGTGTGAGGTTAACGTAAAAAAACATAACAAAAATATTACACACAATAAGATTGAATTTATAAAAATCATGAAAATAATAATCCAAAGGTGTGCTTTTGAAAGGTGTTTTTCGTTGAAATGTTCTTTGTCGTTTCGGAATTTTATTTACGTAATATTGTGTTGTCATGGCCCGCATTATATCCCTATCACGTTTCAACATGCCAAAGTCAAAATACGAATTGAAGGTTACTAGGGAGAGAGTAAAGGCTTGTGAAGCACGTATCCGTTTAGTGTTGACAACGTACGCATGTCATATAGCCTTTTTTATACCCGACTTTCATAAACTAGCGGTGACTTTGCACATTAAAAAATACCCCTAAAAATAATTAATTAGTGTACGTTAATTAGTTATAATTACAATATTTGATAGCCCTGATATTATAATAATCTTCATTCACTTTTATGTTTTTACCATTAGATCAGAGGTTCCTAAAGTGGTCTATATGGACCCCCAGGTGTCGATATCGGCTTGCTTGGGGTCTGTCAGCGAGAAAAAAATTTGGGGGTCCACGAGATTCAAATGGGGATACATACAAGTGGACCCCCATTTACCTCAAGTCAACATTTAGGAGTTCCGTAAATGACACAATAGACCTAACAAAAATATAATAGGGGTTAAAATTCTTCACCGTAATAATAAAAGCAAAAGATTAGATAACTTAGAAGCTCTTGAAATGAAAAAAATCCCTAAATAATAACGCTAGTATATTGAATAACCAAATTAATTTATCGTTTAGTCCCATTCTAGATATATTTCCAGTAAACCGCTCTGTTAATTCTGGAATTCCCCCAATTACCCGTCCCCCTTTGTTAACCTCCCACTCAAACACATAAATTATATTTTTTGTGTATATATCTGTCAACATTTTGTGTCATAGGTTAGTTTTAATATTCTCCTGACGAAGGAAGGGTGCTTCCGAAACCGGTAGAGTACAATTAAAATTAAAGTGGTCTAAAACAAATTTATATCTTTTATTGTAAATTATGACGAGCCACAAAGTAAATGCTTATTACAAATATGAAAAATATAATAGATTGAGAAATTAATTATTTGATATTTGCATTTTCATATTTCGTAAAGTTGTTAATTGAGGTATATAAATAGAGTCTACGTTCCTTTTCTCGTCAGAATTAATATATTCAAACAAAACATTGCACATTGGAAGTCGCGAATTTTCCTTGTTCCTCAACTTGTTTTTGAAAAACGTCCACGGTAATAATGACGTTCAACATTTAAATGTACTTTACACAGACTTCAAAACTAAGTTTGAGGACATTTCGATTATCGAAATGGAACGTTGAAGAATCGGAAAACATGTGACAAGAAGAAATGACCGGTATAAGCACTGACAAACAACTTAAGGGGCAGTTCTGTAGGGCTAGCTACAGATAGAAATTCCCGTTGCTTATCCTGCTTCATTTTCATTTGGTGTAATACTTCACAAGGGTGCTCCTGTCTGCACAATGTAAAGACAGAGCAACTATACCACCACCCGTTTGTTGGGCAGGCAAGGGAAGGGAATCTTTTTTACTAAAAAAATAAATGATTATCACATGTTATTGAAAATTCAACATTCGGCAGGCAGGAGGTCTACGGAAAAAAAATTTGGCAAGTGGTCTTCAGGGCAAAAAGTTTGGAAACCTCTGCATTCGATCAAAGTTTCTTAATATTTATTAGTTTGATTATACCATGGTTTCAGGCTACAATTCTGTTATAAATAGATTATACACATTTTGTAACTATTATGCTATGTTAGCCGATGTTTTAATACGCCTCTATTGAAGCATATAGCGATACTAATTAAACATTTTAACAAAGCATATTTTAACGAGGTTACTGCATTTTTCTTTCTTCTTTCAATATTGTACTGTGGCAGCCAATAATTATCATGATGTATGTAAATGCCAATTGTGCCGTTAATTCGAAATAAATATATACCTACAATAGGTATTATTTTCAATGACGTTTTATAAGTAAGATACAGAAACGTTTTGTTTGTATAAGATCGACAAATCAAAAAAACACAAAATGGCCCATAGCGGATAACTTATTACTCATGTTCATGTTAGATTATGTTATGTAATTTTTTTCATGTCACAAGCTTGTTTATTGAGTGTTATCATTGCAAATAACCAGAAAAACTTAATTTAGAACTCATATCACTCCCCAGAGACACGTAAAGGTATTGCCTTGCTTAAATATTTTTTTTAACTAATATACGGTCACTTATCTAATAATGAGATACTGGCCCAATTAATTTTTTTTGTACCAGAGTCTCACTCTGGAGGACGTCATCACAATCTTCTATATAGTAGAGCAAGCCGCACTAATTTATTTATGAACTCACCTGTGGGGAGAGCTACGTGCTTTTTGAATGCGGTAGATAAAAAAATAGATTTATTTTTTGTGTCCTATAGCGCATTTGCAAGATTTTTGGCATTGCATATACACTGCATAAATGGTACAATTATAACGTCTTAGGCTATATTACCTGTAATTGTTATAAGTAAATGTACAAATTATGTATAAATAAATAAATAAATATTATATGTATCCTATACTTATTACTTAAATCTTTAAACGTGCGTTTTTCAGGCTACAATTAAACAAATAGCCTATTCTGTGTTGGATTGCCCTGAATTACTTAAACGAATTCAATTAAGAGTTACTATCGAAAAAACAAACAAAGCCACGCATAAAACATACATCGACTCAAATCAATACAAAATCATTCACCGCGTTTCATACAATTTTAGCAGTGAATTCAACTTATTTAATTCAGCACCTCACATCTTCTAACCTAAAATCAGTAAATATCATTCTCGCAATACATATAACTCTACACAGACTAGCTCCATCCTCTTCCCCTGCCTCCCCCATAACATCCCTATAGGCAATTGTATTTTTGTTTTATTTTATATCCACTAATAATTAAAGAGAAAAACATCGGTGAAAAACAGTTCAATTATCAATTTAAACTACCCTCAACCAGTACAAAATGCAATGGTATAATTACGTAATGGGATGAAACATTTCATTTTTGTGTCGGAAATTAAATATCTTGCCTGTGCAGGACTACATAATATTGAATCAGAATATATCTGACTCTGGATGTTAGAGGAAAGTGCAACATGATCACAAGACTAAGTACACAAAGGATGAAGGAATGCTACCAAGTAATATCAAGAATTATGAATTACTAAATAGATTCAGACATTTTGAAGATATGGATCCATAACCAATGGAGCGATTGCAGTCATATATGTATGTACATTTACCATATTATTTAAATAGTAAAATTACTCAAAATTTTAATATTAAAACTTATAGACTGTTTACTGCGGTTTTGCCAATGAATTCACCTACATTTCGTCATTTATCACACAATTTAAGGCTCTATAAATATGGCACGTTATGACAAGCGATCTCTTGAAAAGTTTTTGCAAAATTGCAAAATATGCCAAAAAATCACTCCAGTGCACAGTGGGCCAGCGCTCAAGGGAGGGCGGTTATAGCATGTCGACGTTGTGATAAACATTGAAATCATATGCTATTGTATTATAAAATGCGTTTTGTTGATAAATACTTAATAAAAACAATTAGTTTGTTAACTATATATGGCTTTATTAATTATTTAAAACTATAAAATGTGTGTAAAATTGATTGTGGTTGATTTTATAAAGAGTTTATATTATATTTTGAATGGTTGGTGAATGCTAATAATATAATTATGTGTATATTTTAGGACTTTTATTTAAATCTATTACATAATCACAATAAAGTCTCGTTAAACTGCTAGATATCTGTTTTTCCAAAGGGGTTTTCCACTTTAATTGCTTTAGGACTTAAATTTCAAATTGTTTGTTACTAGCTTTATTATCTGTTTTCAATGACTTGTTAAAATTTCGATTTATTTTACTAATTACGATTGGGAATAACCCATATTATTAGTATATTGTGTTATTCCCTTAATAATTTACATTGTTGCTTAATGTTATTTTCCGGGTATTAATTTATATTAATAATGAATGTGATATTTGCCAATGCAGTAGAGATACTTATTGTCTAATTTCTCAAGTAATGGTTTATTGATATTTTTGGAATTATTCAGTACGTAAACTAATAAATAATTACTTAAATAATTTTCAAGTACTATAAATGGAGTGTTTATTGCAATTGTGCAGGAATTTATGGTAATAGAGATGTTTAATTTGGTAATGATAAAATAATTGATAAAATTAAGAGATTTTGCATTAAATTCTAATCGTTTATTTTAAATTCAAAACTATATGTACATATGATTTTTACGTAGAACGTAACTTCTACGACGGTTTACGAACGGCGTAGATGACCCATAATTAAGATCAGAGCATGAATGTGCGGTAAAAAAAGTATCTCCTAAACTGCTAATTCTAAAGAACATTTTTCATTAAATAACACTAGTGGAATCGTTTGGTAAAGTAGTTAAAAGTTTATGGAAACACAAATACAAATTTAAATATAACCAAGAAATTTATACGCTCGCAGCAGGCGTACAATTTAAAAGCCTATCTATTTATAAATTTAAAAAATTATAAAAATAATTTAACATACCTTCATCTTGAAATTCCATTGTAAAACAACACTCACAAATAAAAAATTACAGCAAATTAGCAACGTTAAACACGGTGACTAATAAGGGCTCTAATAATAGTAATTTAGCACTTCCAGCAATCAGATCACTTTCGAAGCGAAATACTAATAAAATCTTTGGCAAACCGGGATTGTATTTATACAAGCAGTTAGTTTGATAATTAGGCAAGACTTGCGTACAATAAAAACCTTATAATGAGGTCATCAATATTTTATGGCTATGACCTACCGAGGGACCACTGTGCAGTGGTTTGTAGAGATGCTTTATACAAGTCATCACTAGAGGATTTAGAATCACAGGGGCCCTTCTACAAAAACATAGTTTTGAGATAAACGCAAATAAAGATTGGAATGATCATATGCCTAACTGTATGTCCAACTGATATTCCCAACTGTATCTCTTAAACGGCTGTATGTAGGAGATAAAGCTTCGTATCACTGATAAATATGATTATGGCATTACCGATACCAAGCTCAAAATACCAGTTTTTGTATTTAGTTCCATGTGATCCTAAACCCCCGCAATATCAAATAATAGTTGTTATTCATTAGCATGTAGATTTAGTTAAAAACTCTGAAGGAAGAAATCTTAAACTGAATAATAGTTTTATTTATTTATTTATTTATTTAACGCCCAGAGGGCTTTTACATGGTTGGTAGTAAACATAATTTTAATTTGACAGATACTTTAAAAGTTACAAAAAAAATATTACATTTGATAAAAGCTATGCAACAAGTCATACAAACACAAGAAACAAAAACAGAAAATTACAGCTATTTGTAGGTTTACATGATGTGTTTAGGAGTATTGATGAAATAAATGTTTTAAATGATCCACAAAACTTGCCAAGTTGGTATTGAATATGTCAACATCACCCAAGTAATGATTTTCCATGGTGTGAAGTCGTTGTATCGGAGAGTGGGCAATGTAGTTACGCTTATGTGTGCTGCTGTAGAATATTGTATTTTGTCGTGTTGTTACTGTGGGTGTATGTATGTTTATAAGTTGCAGGAGTTCACAACAGTCGAATTTAGAGTTAAGTATTTTGAATAAGAACGTTAAATCTTTTATTTTACGTCTATCTTCTAATGTATGTATTTTTAGAGTATTTAATAAGAAATTGTATTTTAAGTCTTCTAGAGAGCATCTCTTAGTGAATAATCACGTCTCGCTTGACAACAATGAACTTAAACCCTTACATATAGAAAGAAAGGGCCTTAGATTAAATTTACTTGAACTGTTAGAAATCAATAAGAGAACCAATGTCCCTAATATAAAATTAATTAATAAGTAAGGAAAATTATTTATTCCCCGCTTCTATGTATGTTCACAAAACCTCAAACTATATAACACATTTAAATAAATAAATAGCAACCACATCATTATTAAACAATTAAGATAACATTAATGTGGGGAAAACAGACATCAAAATACAATTATTTTATCAGTAAATCGGTTTAACCGGTAATAAATCATTTTAGGGAGCGGGTATTAAAGAAAAATATAAATAAGTCGTCTAAACGTGGTTACAACCAAAGTTTGAAAATGGCCTTGAAGGCCGAAACAACTATAACAATAACAAAAACGCAAACATTTTTGCTGAACTTAATAATAATGTTAACAAATTTGATTTACATTGAATTTAAAAAAACAAAAACAAAAAAAGGAGATTTAATGTTACGTTTGATTATGTGTGTCAATAATAATAATCTCTATATTTATTAATAATTAGTAATAATATAATGTATATACGGTTAACGGGATACTTCGAAAAACACTTAATTAAAACTTAATGTAAGTGTAGGTACAATGAATCCTGTGTCGTTAGAGAAGAACGTAGTTTGTTGATCCCAATAAATATGTATAGTGAAATATTACTATACAATGATTTATATAGTTTGCTTATACAATGACATTTTCATAAAAATAAATTTGTTAATGTCTATAAATATATTATTAGGTAGATAAGGTTGCCCTTTGTGAAGTTTGGTTAAATTATTTGGCAATTCCATTTTATAAATGACCCACCCCTTCTGAGCATGACAGTGCATTAATGTGTTAGATTTTGATAATCATAACTACACTATTTATCATTTTTCCCTAGTCATAAAAAGTTAAATTTCGTATTTTCATCTTGTGATTAAAATTTTCAGAATAGGCGAAAAACCGCCCTCATAACTCTGAGTAAAAGATGTTTTGAAAATAATAGTTGTCTCCGAGGACAGTTATGTTAGAGGAAAGTTGTAAAGAAATTCGTTAGAAAATATTTTTATAGAAATGCTTCACGAATGAATATTTTATGGGATGTTTATAGATATGAATGGGAATTAAATTTTTTTTTTTTTTTATGTTTCTGAAATAAACAGTCACTGTTTAAATTGACTTTTGATTTGTAAAATATTTTATGTTTTACATATCGGAAATGGCATGAAGTATAAAAGTAATAATAAATGTTTTATTCTATTTTTTGTAACAAATAGAAATAATGATTTCCTCTTTGGGATCTCCCATACTGCGGATTTCAATTACATATTATAAAAAAAATATTAGTATGGAAAATATGAAGTAATTGTAAATATATTATGTAGTGTTTTTTCGGAAATAATTTTATTAATAATTATCAAGACATCCACAACCACAATACTCGAAATAACAATAAACTCCGCATTCCTCAAACACACACTACAAAATATGGAATAAAATCTTTAAACTACATTGCCTACACACTTTGTAATTCGCTTCCAGAAATGTACAAAACCATTGAGAAAAATAAGAAAACTCACAATGATGGTTTCAAGAAATATTTTTTTAAATGAAAATCAGTCAATCCATATTTGTATATTTTTGATTGTTCCTTTATTTGTTTACTCTTATTTTTTTTTTGTTCTACTTAACAAAATTATTTTGCAGTGTTGTATTTTTGATATTTTGATACCAATGTAAAATTGTATGTACTGACTTCTGTATGTATTCTTCTTTTGTATCCGTTCCGACTTATGTATTGTAATTTCCTCCCGTCCTAAAATGAGTTTCGTAACTCATCGGGATTGCACTAGAAAGAAATAAAAAATAAAAAATACATGGTGTTTTTAGTGCAGTTCGGTTTCATTCTATATTTGATGTCAGTATATTTTCTATTTCTGATCACCCTGTGTTTTGTATCCAGCTTTTTTGATGTTATAATGGTTGTGAGTTTTAAAAGAGAATGGGATTTTGTTGTGGAGTTAAAAAATACCGTAGTACAGAAAGCTTTGTTGCCCAAATATTGTATTTGTAGTTGTTTGTTGGATACGTTATTTACCCTGAGATACAATGATTCTAATATGGGTGTTAGTTGTTATTTCTTGTACTTTCTATTTATGAATATAATGTTTTAGAATGGAGTTGTTTAATTGAAATGATTTTATGTTTGTTTAAGATTTCGTCAGTGATATTTCTCACACGAACGTTCAGAATGAATTGCATTATGGCCTTTTAGGTTTTTATAAGTTATTATAAGATATTGTCATTTCCACTGCTCCATTAAACTACCTCATAAATTGATTGATTATATGATAATTTAATTTTAAATTACTTATGCAAGGTGGTTTAATTTATTAATTTTATAAAGATCCCCTCTTTATAGGCCTCCTAGCTTGCATCTTGCACGAAGAAAAATGAGTCTTGCTAATTTATTAAGTATCTTTTCAAATTATTGGTAATCCGGTAAAAAACCGGATTTCAGGCCCTTAGCGAATGAGTTAATAGGTTTCCTGGTAATTTTTTAATAAAATACGGGTTCATAAAAATCTAAATATTTTCGCATTTTGTCATTATATATTATCAAGGCAGTTGCAGGTGCATGAACACGTTTTCCGATATATTAGGAATTAACTAAAAATGTATCAGGAAACGGTGTGCAATCCCGTTTTTAACCGGATTTCCAATTAATTGAAGAGATGCTTAGTAGATTAGCAATACATATTTTTCTCTGCGTAAAACTGAAGTTAAACTTCAGAAATTGGCAGATTAATATTTATTTTGTTACAAATATACTATGCAAAAAAATATAATTTTGCGACAAAAAGTTCTCATAATTGCGGTAATATAAAACAGAAGCCATTGCATCCTCTTCTCGTGAAATATTATGTAAATAAAACAATTTTTGTGATTCGAATTTCTTAAGATATCAAGAAAAAAGAATGCAAACTTGCAAAGAGGAGTTCAAGGTGAAGAAATATGATTTATGAATACTTCCACAAAATTGTTAAAATTCGGGCCTCGCTGCGAAATGGCCCTATTTTCGTGGGTTTACCAAAAAAAATACGAAGCACGTTGTCGAAACACGTCATTTTATTTGAATCTACATAGCTAAGCACTGTCAGGCCATAAGCGGCTTAGCGATCATTACACTTTGGGCTCATTTTCGTAGCTCCGTGAATGATAGCTTTAATACATTTTGACGAGAAATATTATTTTTGGACTTATCTTGCTTTTCGACGAAGATACTTTGAGCTTTTTTGGCCAAATCATTCTTGAAATTTGTCAATCAATCGGAAAAACACCATAACAACCTTAAATAAATCTCTATAAAAGCAATGTACTAGTGTTTTAGGTCTACAAGGGAAATATAATAATTAAAGAACATGATTGAAAAATTAGTCTAGATTCCCATTAAAGTTAAACGTAACGTACAATGGCGTTAATTAAATTATTTTATGAAAATACACTTTTTGCAAGTTATGCTTTAAATATAAAGACAAATTATTTGTTCTTTAAATATAAAGACAAATTATTTGTTCTTTAAATATAAAGACAAATTATTTGTTCTTTAAATATAAAGACAAATTATTTGTTCTTTAAATATAAAGACAAATTATTTGTTCTTTAAATATAAAGACAAATGATTAATTCCGTAAAAAACTGAATTCTTTCAAGAAAGGCGTACAATATTGTATTGGTGATTAAAGTATTTTAACTTAAAATATTTTGCAGTGAAAACTAACAATGGGTTGGTCGTTTTTGTTCAGTGATCGAATGCACATTACTGATTTGGATAGAAAGGAAAGAGAAAGTTTAGAAGCATGTCCCATTTTTAGATATTTTCAATTGTGAATTTAAAAATTATTTTTTTTTGCAATAAAATAAAATAATTTTACAATGTTGTCAGAGTTCGTTGATTCTAATTATTTTGAAATCGTCAAGTTAAATGTAGAAGAACTGAAAATAATGATTGAAAAAAATCGTGGAAGGCAAAATTATCGTCCCAGACTTTTGTTTAGTTTAATGACATTGAAAACCACCTGAAACGTCATGAAAATCAATGAAAAAGGTATCCTTCTACTCATAGGTAAATAACAGTTTTTTAAAGTGCTCACGATTCAATCATTATTATTGGTAATATTTTCTTCCAAATCTCGTCCAAAGACGTAAGACACACATATCCAACTAAGGGTAAAGTAAAGTGTATGAAATCAGTAATGATATTAATAAATATTAATTAAAAATATTTTCTGACATTTTCAAAAATGTGCAAATATTTCTTGATACTTGTTTACCCTTCTCTATGTCGCTCGCGCTCCTGAACGAAGTATTGATGGTGGTATTAACAATTTTCATTGATCATCTCGTAAACACTAGGGAAACAATATTTTTTAAATCCCATTGATCAATTAAGGAATACACAAAATATTTTGAAGATCAATCATGCGTAAATCGTAAAAAAATTCTCTAGGTGTTGAAAATGTCGCATTGAATACGGAGGATTGAGGTCACAGGAGCCTATCTACAAAAACATAATTTTAAGTTACGAATATATGCAAATAAAGATTGGAAATATTGGCATGCTCATTGCTCATATGCCCAACTGTATGCCTAACTTTTATGCTCAACTGTACCTCTTAAGTGGCTGTACTAAAAAGTATATTGTCTTTACAATGATAAATATGATCGTGTTACTTGTTTAACCCTTTCAGCCCCAGTGTCAATTAAAATTAACATGAACTTTGTGATTTTTTTTACCGTAACTGTAGCGCTTTAGAAAAGCCATGTTTTCGTTTTCTTATAGTTTGTAGTCTTTTCTGTGGCGTCTATTTTTTCCGCTCGGTTGAAATCCTTATTCCCGCCATAACAACGATAAATATTTTGACATCTGCTGATTGTGAGTTTCATCGAATTTCTGCCGTCATTGATTACTTTATTTAAGGTGAGATATCAATATTTTTTACTCGAATTACAAATATTTTAACGCATTGATGTGTTCTTTAATAATAACATCAGTTCAATTTACTGATCACAGTCATTTGCCAGAATATTGTAAATGAATCTCAATGTTCATTCAAATTAACACTGGTAGTGACGGACATGTTTTCGACTAGTATGGCGAATTTTCAAAGATTTATTATCCTAGATTATTTCTTTATTTATGAATGAATTTTAGTTAAAATGTTATTTGTTTGTACCTTAGTGATTATCACTACATTGTCAATGTGCATTTTTGACATGAAAAAGTTATTTGTTATTTGTATTACTTTTGTGTTATGTTTATTTTACGTTACTATGTAACGCCCCTCTGACGCCCAATGTTAATCCAAAATAACATAGAAAATTTGTAAAAAAAAAAAAAAATTAAATGCCAAAAATTTTCCAATAATATTCTGAGGTATTATCAAGCATTACATATTTTATATGTGTGGAAACAATAATGCGGGTGTGAAAGGGTTAACAGAATCCTATTCGTCCAAATTAAATATTTCAAATTTAAGTTATTTGATGCCACTAGTGGTATACCACAAGGAAGCCATCGCGGTCCCATTCTATTCCTTAAATTATAAGTTGTTTCGACGATGTAGAATTTTGGCTTTTTGCGATGACATCAAATAATACAAAGAAATATCCAATATCAGCGACTGCTTAATTTTACAGTCAAACATCGATAAATCACACAAATGGTGTATCGCTAACAACTTATTCCTCAACGTTGATAAATGTAAGACATTAACATTTGGCCGAATCAAGGCCCCGGTATCATTTAACTATGCTATTGACTACAAAATCTAGGAAAAGTTAACGAAATTAGAGATCTTGGAGGTTAGATACTCAATTAAAATTTGTAAATCACTTACAACACACAACTAATAATGGCAAGAAGACACCAAATTTATAATCAGAACTACCAAAAACTTCAATTAATTGGAAGCTATAAAAATCGAATATCTGAACGCATTACGCAGTTTATTATAATAGAATTCAATTGTGTGGTCTTCATACTATCAAATTCATGTGCAGCACAAATTTTTATTATTTATCCTGCATTTCATCGAGTTTAAAGTACCAAATCGAGAAACCAGGTAACAAATATTATTCTACAACAATAATTCCGTGTCTAACTATCACACAAATGCACATATTTCTCGCTTTCATACAAATTAACCTCAAATATGGACATATTTAATATAAATTTTCCAGTATTTAAGACGTAGCTGAATGATGTTTTATGTAGCATCAATAAAGGCGTAGGTAATAAAAATGAAATCGATTTGTTTTCACTATAAGTACCACACCTTCACCACAATTTGATAATGCCTTCACAGGGTAAAACAGCTGTCACGCGTTATAATAATTACAAAGCAGAACTTTATTAAAAATAAATTGTTTTTATTTTGTAAATTGAATAATATTATATGAATAAATAATGTTATTGATATATGTAAAAAAAGAAAAACCAAAACCAAAAACAAAATGGAAATGGATTTGTACAAATTAAACTTGATAACAGTAAACATTATTTTATTCTTTAGGAGTTTCGCATAGGTACGATAATTTTTTTTGTATCATCTTATTGTAAATTACTTGTATGAATCTGTATTTTTTTTTACACCATTTCAATGCAATCTACACTAAAAACTGGTTTTTCTATATTCTTAAATTATGTAAATTTAAATGCAAAACTATATGAACCATGTGTTTTTTTAATTTTTAAAGTTTTTCTTATTTTGTTGTTGTTCTTTAAACATAAAGAACTCCTCTTGTCACTGAATTATGCAGTAAATCTTGTAAAATATATATATCATGTAAAAGCCCGTCAGGGCGTTTATAAATAATCAACATTTATTATAAAAACAAGTTAGCAATGTGCGTGCTGCTAAAACTCAGAAATTAGTCACGGTGCGATCAAGGGAGTTATATTGTGTGGTAGCCCTCTATCTCCCATCCATGAAGAAGGTTCCCGTTTTTACCTGAAGAACATGCTTTTGAAGTTATAAGGGCTGGAAATTTCTCCCTCTAGATATTTCAACAGTCCAGAACATTCGAGAGTATTCGAGAGTATTCCACAACATATTCTATATTTTAGAACATCCCGGAATGTTGTGGAATGTTCGGGAATATTCTGAAACGTTTCCTGAGCGAAGCCGGGTACCCCAGCTAGTAAATAAATAAAATTACCGAAATCAAGCTTAACCCAAGACACCTATTTTTATTAGCTGGGCTCCTATGATTCTAAGCCCCCGAACATGACTTGAAATTCTTAAGAAAAAGCTCAACGTTCTAGTATTTTTACTTCTTTATGTATATATCTATTGTAGGTACACATATTTAAGAGAGAATAGAATTTTCTAAAGGGTTATCAAATTTCTAATTTTAAAAAAAATAATCATCAAAATTTAGTATTAAATTTTGCCAATATCTGAGTATTTATTTAGGAATATTACGAGATATTATACGAATATAATCGTAATTGAAAAACATACATATGTTAAAAATAAATATTTGCCTACTAAGAAATCAAACGTATTTGTATGTATTAGTACGTTATAATCTCAAATAGTTGTTTGTTATTCCTAAATAAATATAATAAAAGTTGATCTTATTCAATTACCCGAAATAAGAAAAATACATTGAAATTTTCCTGAAATATTTCAATAGAAAGGTTCTCTGTAAACTGAAATATTATTTATTTTAACGGGACTTGTTCAAACTACTCTGCAAATATAATTCTGAAACATTTAGACAAAGCTCTTCCACTTTCTGTAAATATTTAATATTGAATAAGACAACTTTGGTTTCACAACAGCCATTGAATTCTTAATGCGTACTGAATATTTCTAGGGATTATTTCCCTAGAAACGTGATTTTTTTTAAATTTAAGCCATTTGTACATCCAAGTGTACAAATGTCTAATTTATTATAACTTACGTACAAGCATTATTATATTTTTTATTATTTATTAAAACTACTCAGTCTGTCTGTGCAGATAGAGAAATAATAGCGTGTGTTGCTTTTACATCCAACAGATGGTACTGTTTTTCGTCCAACAGTATAATATAGGTATATAAAAACACACGCAACTTAGAATGCAACGTAAGGTAAAAATTACAAAGCAATCCTTGAAGAACTTTTGGATTTCAATTTAAGATTTTGAACAAACGAACATATACATCATTATGTTAATTATTAATATGGCTACTACAATCCGGCATGAATCTATCAATTGGTGCAGACTTTATAGTTTCCCGCGGCGCATAATAATATTGCATTCTTTTGAATAGTAAACTATTTGTGTATTGGCTTTATCTCGTTTTTGAGTGTGAGTGAATTTCCTTGTTGTATATAAATTTGTTCGAAAAGTATTTTGTGAACAGGTTGTTTATCATTTCATGTATAAATATCATCGCGCTCAAGCATCTGTTTCACTGAGAGCAAATTTAGTTCCTTTAACATTTTAGTTACGTTTAAAAATCTATTTCGCTTAAGTATAACATCTCACTGTTCTTTTTGCAGAATTTGCAACTTATTTTGTTTTCTGTCATGACATAAGAAAATAATCGTTGAGAAGTATTTAAAATATGGAGCAATAATGTAGTTGTATATGGTGATTGTAGTTTTCTGGAATTTTCCAAAAGAATTCTTCCCAAAAAAGAACTTTTCTTCTTCTTCAATTTTCTTTAGTGTATACTCAGCATGCTTGTTAATGATTGGTTTGGAATCTAATATAGCTCTTAACTATTTCATATATGTAACAATTATCTTTTGTGTATACTCAGCTTGCTTGTTAAAGGTAAGTTTGGAATATAATATACCTCATAACTATTTCACATAGGTAACATTTTAAATATTACACCATCATTTTTTTAATTTTGCTTTCACTTGTTCTTATGTCCAATTATTATACATATAATGATATTTTCCTTGTGATTTGAACGACACAGTCAATTAAAACACAATTGAGTTTCTCTGTAAGGAAAGAAGAGGTTTATTTTGTCAATCTCACAAGGTTTACACAAAGAAAAGCATTCAGTAACAAAACATTGCCTGTAAGGAAAGAAACGATATTTAATGTTATTAATTGTAATATCAATTCCTTAATCACAATCACGATAGCAATTACAAATTATTGAAATTATTCCCATCAATCTGCCTCGTCACAACCCATAGATTATTTTTACTATGTCTTAAACCATAGATTACGAAATATCGAGTCGACTGTGTAGGTACTGTGGCGCACATCCAGCCAGTGACAGTCCACGACACACACAGCCACAATGACGAGACAAGCTCGGCATTGCCTTGAATTAAAGGATATTATATTTATCTTTACATACATATTGTCTTTTTATATTTTATTAAGCCTATATTTAGTTTAACCATCGTGATACATTACTTTGTCCATTATTTAAAATATATAATTATTCTTCACCGATATCATTGACCCGATTATACAAATTGAAAAGAATGGTAATATTGCCAGTTTACGTAGCATTTTTTCAATCCTGGGAATCGGACAGGCAAATAAAATCGATAATCTCTTTTAGACAGATTTTCGCTATCTATAAATGTTTCGTCAAATTTTACAGAAGATTAAAATTAATTATGTTGAGCACAGAGACACGCCCACAACAAAATTTTAGATCTGTGATTTTTTTTAACATTATCTCATGGCCTATGTCATCTTTGGGATGCTGTCTGAGTGTTTTTTTAAGTAAAGGAAGAAGAAGAAGTTCTGGGCAGGGAAAAAGCTACGAGGGGTAGATAGTAATCTGGGGTCAATGTGACCAGGAGTGGCGCATGAACCCATCCCTACAACTGCTGTGCCAAGCGTGGGGTCGAAAGAGTCCGGCTGAAGAGTTCAAAAGGTCTGACTCAACTGGCTACTCTCGATCCGAACCAAGCAGCTGGTTAGACCTGCAAAACTAACCTCATCCTGTGAACGCGGGTCTCTAAGTCACCAAAGTGAAATATTTGGGGTGATCTACTGCAGAGCTGTTGGTAATCCAATAAATGGTTCCCTGGACGGAGGTATCCATACCCGCCTCCCAAAATCTATACTAATGTGCAAGAAAACTGTTGTTGCAGGTTACCTTAGCCTCTTGGGCTCCTAGGCACCAGAAAGCCCAATGATATTGATAATTCGTTCAAGAAAGAATTTTGGTTTTATTAAAAATGATCGATTTCATCAGAAGAAGGAAAAAATGAACTTAAATGAAAAGCGTACGACGTTACACATCTTATGATTTTGGTAGAAACTTTGGTTTCGATTTAATGATCAGTGTGTATAAAACCTTCACAACTTTCTAGATTTACTAAGTCATTGCAATAATGTTTATTATTCGTATTGAAACGACATAACGAAAAATATATTTTTGTATGAAAATTTGACAAGACGCTAAATAAATCGTTTTTCAATATTCTAATAAAAAGGTTGCGAAACCGGCTTTTAACTGCTAGTTGACGTCAGTTGACGCCATTACGACGAAAATCTGTTATTTAATTTAAATCGGACAAAACTTTAAAAAAATCATCGTGTTCTTGAATTGTTTTTCCCAAAAAATTCTAAATTCAAATATAACCAGAAACACAAATCCTTTTTTCTAGTCAATCGCTTCAGCGCCCAAAATTTCACCCCCAAATGGATCTCAATATGTTTTCTTTTCCGAGGAACCAACCCTCGAGGGATGAATGGTCTTATATAGGAATTTCTAACAATTCCAATTCCTTTCTGCCATTTCGTTCCATTAATGAAGAATGTCAAGAATTACTCAAAATGTAAAAAGAAGCTATTTTTTGTAATGGGGAGAAATCTATCGTCAAGGAAAGTGATTGAGATGGGTCATTAATGGGTGTTTTTATATACAATATAGTAGGGTGGAATGATTTTATTTTAATGTAATAAATTAAAACACTTTGTTTTTACCACGATAATCTTTATTTAAAAAAAATCGACAAGTTTCGAGAACGATATTCTCTTCATCAGGACATAAATTGTACTAAAACTAATTATCAAGTATAGAAAAAGGCGTGAGTAGAAATGAAAGTAAGGTGGGGGGGAGAGAGGTAGAAAGGGGAGGAGCTTAGAAGATTAAGATTAAATTCACAAAAAATTACAATGGAAATATGTTTAGGATAGGGTTATTCACAAAATAAATTTGATTATTAGTTTTGTGTTTTAATTTATTTCATGGGTTTCTTCAAGACTACTTCTTCTCTCTCTAAAAAAGACTCTCCACACATCAACCCAAAGATGACATAGGACCTGAAGAAAATTACTTTCTTCAGGGCCTCTTGTGTAGAGTCAATGTAAAAAAAAAGAAAACGTGGTTTATTCTCCGAAAATAAATCAATGGGAAAATTAGGAAAGAAAGCTTTTTCTGATCCACCCTTGTAGTCCTTGTAGTAATGTTTTATTCACAAGGAAGATGCTGAAATGAATATCTATACGTTCGTGGTTCAAGCGGTAAGATTTTTAAACTAATGGAATGTGTCTTTTATCCCAAAGGTCTGAATCGGTTTGTTTCCTGTGACTTATGATATTCAAATAAAATTTATTATTTTTAATGGTTTTGTACAATTTAGTTGCCACTCTTTGTTATTGCTAGGAGGTTAGTGTAGTGAACTCAACTGAATCAAGGATCCGAATGTATTTACATGAAAAGTAATTTTATGTTATTAAAAATAAAAGGAAAAAGTTTAGTATTTTGTAATTATTTCATAATAATAAAAGGTGACAAAACACTGGCCATTGTTTCCTTTTCAGCGCTTCTTGGATGGACGCCGCCCGGGGAACAACGTCCATGCGACAGGTTGAAAGAAGTTTGTTGTTAATACGTGTGATCATGCACAGGATTTGATCACAATTTGGATTCACTTCCTATCACATATCCGTCGATCTGATGATGGTGTTGGTGTTTAAATGAACATTTGGTTTAAATGAACAAAGTTGTTGTTTAAATTAAACATTTCGGGCGGATTGTAAATTTGAAGATTTAATCGCGGAACAGCAAAAGATTTGTTGAATCTGTAAGTTATCGAAAAATATTCCAACGCGCTAGTGTATTTAATGCCCACTGTTCACTTACTAGTTTTAAAAACGCTAGCGAATAATACGGATGCGAAGAAACGGGTAGCGAATTATTAATGTATGAGATAAAAAAATGTTTCTTTGTTTGTAACCGATTTCGCTGAAAATTTTAATGTTTGTGCCAAAAGAGTTTAGAGAGTGGTTTAAATGAAAGACAAAGTCGAGGACGACCTAGACTTAAATAAGAAAAGACTTAACATATTTTCTCTGTACTGTACCTCAGCATAATTATGCTTGTCCTAATGAGGTTACAAATTCTAAATGTGAAAAAGACACAATGTAAAGATACAATAAACAATGAGGCACGGAGTCGAATAAATGTTGATATAATGTAATTTTTCAACAGTAACGATGTGGATTTCACAATATTTCATGAAATGAATGGTAAAAAACGTCGGGGGTGCTCGAGGGATGCTAGCATGACAAAATGAAGTCAGTTATCACCGCATACTATGGATACGTACACTCAATGATAAAATACGGAATAGTTTTATGGGGAAACTCAGACTTTTTTAGGTTTGAGTTGCAGGAAATAAGAAAACAGTTCTTTACAATAATCACAGTCAGCGTCTTAATACTTTCTCTCAGGGAGTACAATACCAGAATACCGGTAAAGCCATGGACAGATGGCCTCTTATAGCCCGTCTATAGAAGGAAGTAGGTACAACCATAGCTAGATAGAAATAGAAATTGTAATAAAGAATAATAAATAAATAGATATTGTAATAAAGAAACAACTCGTTGAGTATTTGGAAAAACATCATATATTATGTGACGAACAATCAGGATTCCGTAATAATAACTCTTGTGAAGCTGCAATAAACATTGTGATTAATACATGGAAGAAAGAAACAGATAATAAAAAAATCACCATTGCAACATTCTTAGATTTTAAAAGAGCATTTGAAACGATAGAAAGGAAAAAACTTTTGGAAAAATTAGAAGATATAGGTCTTTCTGAAGTAGCTCTAAATCTTTTCAAAGAATATCTCCATGAAAGAAAACAGGTAACAAAAGTGGAAAGCTCAGAATCAGAACCGATAGAAAACAACCTCGGTGTTCCACAAGAGTCGGTATTAGGTCCAATTCTATTCATTATTTACATTAATGATATAATTAAAACCATAAAACATTGCAAAATTAGATTATTTGCAGACGATACATTAATCTATATTTCATCTGAAGAGTACATAGATGCAATCAATAAATTAAATGAAGACCTACAAAATATAGCGAAATGGCTGAAATTAAACAAATTAAAACTGAATGTCAACAAAACAAAATATATGGAAATAGGCAACAAAACGCATAACACAGAGTTAAAATTGACAATTAATTGCGAAAAAATTGAAAAAGTAAATGAAATTAAGTACCTGGGTGTGATACTAGATTCAAAACTAACTTTCGCAGCAAATTTTGAATATGTGCTTAAGAAGGTATCTAAAAAAGTCAATTTTCTTAGAAGATTAAGAAATAAACTAAATGGAAACACTACAGAGCTGATTTATAAAACTATAGTTGCTCCACATTTAGATTATTGCTCTACTATGTTGTATTTGGCCAATGAAGGAAACTTGAACAAGCTAGAAGTTATACAGAATAGAGCTATGAGATGTATACTAGGAAAAGGAAAATACGCAAGCATAGATCAAATGAGAGAACAGCTAAATTGGATTTCTATAAAAAAGAGACTATTATTTAATGTGTTAATTTTTGTACATAAAATCATGAACAACCAAATGCCAAAATATTTTAAGGATGAAATTGTTTTTAATAGAGATGTTCATAATTACGAAACCAGAAATGTAAATAGGATAAGATTGCCACATTTGAAAAAAACAAAATCACAGAACTGCCTAGTGTACAAAGGACTAAAAATGTATCATGAAATGCCTGAAAGTCTGAAGAATGAAGGAAGAATGAATGTATTTAAAAAGAAATGTTATATTTATTGTAAAAATATGTAAAATTACAAAATGAAATATGATCTTGTTTATATTAGTTTATATTCAAATGTATAAACTAACTCAATAAATAATAAAAAATAAATAAAAAAAAGATTTGAAATTTATTACATAAAATTGAAATTTCTAATTGTATTATCGTTTTTACTTCCATTTCGTGTATACAAGCGCTTAGTATTACATTATCAAATTACTTAAGCATTTTATTATACGGAGCATAATATTCTAAGCAAGTAAATGGGACGGCCAATTTGTTCCGTTGGGATGGATTCATAATGCGCCTTCTCCCGAGAGAGGGAATTACTAAATGGAGATGTGATCCAAATGATCAAACCATTATAAGTGTAAAAGGCGGAATTAGCAAGGGATCTCATTAAATCTCTCGCTTTAGTATTAGAGCAACTGACCGTTTTCAGCTTATCCCAAATCTTTTACGTTTTGGTTTTTTAGAGTAAAAGAGACAGCCTGTTCAGGATTTTAATATGAAAAGTATATTTCTTATTTATTTAACAAACTTTTGGGGAAGGGAAAACATTCATTGGATAACCTCTGCCATTTAAAAATATTTTGTTAAATTATATTATAATATTTAATCTTTGATGTATGACATAAAACGAAAAAAATAGTTTCGCTTTTTGACCTCTAGGCCAGGGCAATTAGCGCCAAAAAGGGGGTCGCGATCGTAATTATTCCGGTAGTTCCAATTTTTTTATATGTTTTATAAACCGACCCCGTGATGTAAAATCTGAGTTTCCGACCTTGGCGCACCTGTGCTCGCGCCGCCATTTTGAAAAACCGACCGAAATCGCGTCAAAATCTAGTTTTTCCCAAATATCTCATTTCCTTTGGAAATTTCGGCTAAAGTGTCTTAACAATTATAATAGAACATACAATGACCAACAACTTTTGTCAAAACAATTTTCTTCTATCTCTTATAAGTACCGAGATAGAAAGTCTTAAATGTGCGTATATTTTTTAAAAAACAAGTTTGTGCAGTTGCACCTCTAATTTTGGCTCTGTGTATGTAATGCGTAAATGGAAACCACATGGTCGACGCAAACTCTTAATGTCTTCATGCATATGCAAAATATAGTTATTTGATATGACAATGTTTGTGAAGTCTTTTGATTGTTGTAACACCCATACAACAAAATACAGTCCGACTCAGAACAGGAATACCTAGTGAGAAGTATTATGACTAAACTACTTTATTTTGTATTTTTTTAAATAATCATTAATCTATCCATTTTCTATATAAATACTAATGTTTAATACTTTACTATAACAAACTTGAAAACGGTAATTTAGTATTAGTGGTCATGTTCTTAAAATTATTCCTACAGTGCGCCTTACCCAATACATGTCTAATAAATCTGTTCGTTTGCTCAAAGTCTTAAATCTCCGAAAGTTTTTTTGAACGATTGCTTTTGTTTTAACAAAACGTTGCATTCGAATACATGTGTGTTTTTTTACACCTGTGTTTTTTTACACTTGTAACAGGTAAAAACATGCTTTTTTGAATAATTAGCGCCATGTGTTGGACTTAAAAGAGACAGGCACTTTATTCTCTACCTGCACAAACAGACAGAGCCACAGCATTACGTGAGTACAGCTAGTAAAAAATCAAAATAAATAAAAATAAAAATAAATTTCCTAACCTAAATTTTCTTAGTTAAATTGCTTTCGTACTTAGAAAATTTGTTCTTTTATTACACGTGAACTCTATACTTTAGTGCCCAATTGTGTTTTCTGTAGGAATCCAATCGATTTTCTCGAAAAACTACCAGATGTCGTTGTGTAAATGCCCCAATAAATACATATTCCCCAATATCCTGGCTTCGTAACCAGCACTGTAGCTTGAAACTATTCTCAAAGACACAACTCAGAGATACACACATCCATTAAATCAACAAGCCAATCGAAACAATTTATGAGATTCAATACATTTTATTTATTTATTATCTTACTAGAATAATCATCCACTTTTATTTATTTTTTCTTTATTAAGTGTTTTTATTGGTTTTTACAGTCTTTAGGTGTGTTGAACTTACAATACAAGATTTCTTAACTAACTAACCATCACGCTGTTTCCCGCAGGGGTAGGCGGAGAGGACGGTCTGCCAAACAACTCGGTCTTGAAACACACTCCTTGCTTCATTCACATTCATTCCTCGCTCATACATACTTTTCTATTATTCTGACTATTGACGTGGCCCGACTCAAGCATCTGACCCACTTGATCGTGCCGTATCTTTTTCGGGCGTTCCCGACTACTGCTACCATTCACATTTGCATCGTATATTCTCCGTTCACTCCTTTCTTTTCTCATTCGCTCTACATTCCCAGACCATCCAAGCGTCCATTTCTTAATCTTACCCATTACGCTTATATCAGCCTTCCAGTCTTCGCGGATCTCCACATTTCTCACACGATCACACATGGCTTTTCATACATACGCCTCATGGATCTCATTTCTACAGCAATCAGTCTACTTTCATCCTTTATCTGCCAGTTCCATGCCTCACTGCCATACATCAAGGTAGGTACCAGTACTCGATTGTCGACTGTTAGCTTCGCTTCTTTGGACAATTTTTTGTTAGCGCGAACTGCGTTCCGCCCTCCATTAATGGAGTTATCTTTTAGATTTCTTAATTTAACTATATTAACTTTTGGAAAGATGGGTGACTAAAAGAAAGATTTTTTAATAGGGTAATTAAACATTTACACTGTTCTAGAAATTTCGTTCAATAATTATTTCTCCATCATGCTATTCTGCGCTGCAAAACAACTGTTCTGCAGTGTGATATCTTCAACAAGTCGCTGTGACTATGGCCGATGTGTAATGGTGATAAAAACGACGTTTCTTATTTCCATAAGGGTACTTTCTTAGAGTTTCAATTAGTGAAAGCGAATAGTTAGTGAGGTCATCTTGCAACAATATTGTTTAATTTTCTCGTTCGTTTGAATCATCTTTTAGTAATCGTCTTCTCAGGACTGTGAGAATTTCCAGGATTCTCCGCTTTAGCATAATATAACTAAGTGATATAGAAGAATCTAGAAGATTCTCAGAATTCTGCAAAGTGCAGCACATCCCCGTGCTGGGTCATTTGCGTTGGTTCCTTTACCTGGTTAATCTATTGTACGGTCTGACGTTGACTTCGCCCTCAGAACGCTTACTCCAGTCATTATCTTTAACAGTCTCTATCGTCCTGTATTTACGAAGCGAATAAATAAGATGTATGTTATGATGACCACTTCACATCGAAAACTCTTGCAAATAAAAATCCCTTATAAACTCTGAATTTTAACTATGAAGAAGGCAATGTGGCAGAAACTCTGGAACAATGAGCTATTGCATCCAGAAAAAAACTTTTTTCATAGTGAAGATAGAGATCCATAGAGGCTACGGAAATTTTGAAATATACGTATTGAAGCATCAAATATCTTGCGTCATAATTTGCAAAAAATACAAAATCAGTGTCAACTTTACTGTTAAAAATAGTCGCATTACTCTATGCTTGCAGTAAATCAAAACACACATCGGCAGTAAAAACGAGTTTTATTGAAAACCGTCCTTGCTCCATGGCACTTACGTGGTACATGGCACTCACGTGACACTTCAAAACCCTTCGTGCTTCAAGGCATGTATTGCGGTCGGCCTTGACTTGCAATCATCAGTTGATTGCAGTTTTTTTCTAGTATTTCTAAGTTCACAAAACTACTTTCAGTTAGCAAAAATACTTTCGTCGTGATCTAAGGAGTTTTGAAATACGTATTTATCTGTCAAAATTAAAAAAAAACCCGTAAGTTAATCGTTTTTTTAAATATTTTTTCAATGGTTCTCAAACAATCAAAGAGTGTTTCAAATTAATATATAAATACTGAGATGAAATTAGTTGCTGTCTGCCGTATCTTCCCTTGTATAATGTGCCGGATAATAAAACCATCAATCTTATTAATATATACATTTTTTAGATGAGAAACAAATAATATCTCCATCTTAAAATGAGAAATATTTGCGACAGTCCTAATTTATTAAAAATACTGGTTGGAACGTGTCTCGAAATAAGTCCAAGAGTCATTTATCAAATCTTTAATTCAGCCTTCGAGTATTTATCGTGAATTGTATATTTTATTTGTCAGTAAAAGTGAGCGCTAAATAGAACGCCAGCAGGCTGACGAAGTTAATTAACGGATAAGGATTACCATTATTTATGACAATGTATTTAATCCGTAAAATTGATGGCTTTCAGACGACTTGCATTTGTCTTACAGCGATATTCTAAATTCTAGAAGAAGCAGAGTTTTACAAGGGCTTATTAAAAAGCATTTTCGAGGCAAAAAATAATATTCAAATGCATTTAAGAGGTAATGTGTTCTTTAATGTGATTATAAGCCACACAGACCATCAGGGAATAAATGATTCCCAATGAAAAAAAATGATGATTTAAAAAATCACTCTGCAGGCAGTGTAAAAAATTATCATCCAGCCACCAAATACATAAAACAGAGAACTCACCGAATATATCACTCGCATTGAGATTGGCAGCAATTCCTTATGCTCAAGGTTAATCTCCAAATTCGGAAGCGGACGGCAATCAGCACAATAAAACTTGCTTTCGCACCATGAAATAATAATCTGTCATGACAAGCTTTCAAGAGAGTAGAATTTAGAATAAAATTTGTATTAACACATTGTAATTCAAAAACTGTCACTTTTCTTGCGAAAAAAATATTTTAATCTTTTGGTCGTAAGTCGACCAAACAGGAATAGTGGTGCCCCCTTTTGTCAAACAACATAATTCAGATGAATCCAGCTGCTTGCACAGATGACTGAATTTCATCGTCACTTACCTGCAGAGCAAAATCTATACAATAACTGACCAGAGATGTCTATTCTGTCCACTATTTTTAATTTTAATTTTCGAATTTTAAGTTAACTAATTTTAAGTCTACTGCTTCTCCAGTGATTGAGGAGAAATTTTGAAGAGAGATAGCAGTTTTAGAAAATAATTGATGAAACACAAAACATTTAAATAAAACGACCGAAATAAATTCGATCTAAAGTTAACATTAAGGCCACGATGAATATAACCATGTTTTGTAGAACACCTCAATGACATCTGTAAATTTAATAAAGCGTAATACCACGCTCGTAATGCACTCACGCTGCTTTGCCAATAACGGAAGAAACATGAATGCGCAAGTTATTATTAACCCCGCGCTGAGGCCTACTTCAGCGAATTACTTTTAGTTTAACCCCTCCAGCGTTTGAGGGTCATATATAGCCGGGTGTCCATATTTTATAAAAGTATTTTAAAGTTTTTTTGTACCTATTATATCGGGGATTATTAAAAATAAAAGACTGTTGACTCAGACCTATGACGTTTATTGACACTGCGCACACTCGTTATAATCTCCCACGTGACGCATCAGGACTGCCAACATGGCCATACATAACAGTACCGTGCGGAAAAAATTAATGTTTATTTACGTTAGAAAGAAATATAATAATTATTTCCAATTTGTCTTAAATATTAATACTGGAATCCATTAATAAAATCCTAAAAATAGTCAAAATGATTTTTTTCACTAAGATTAAAAAATATATTTTATAAAAATAATAATTATTATTATTTAAATAATTTTATATTTAACATTAAAATGTATTTTTAATTACATGAACGAGATAAAAGTGAAGGTACAATTTTCTTACTAATTCTCCAAAAAATAACGTGTTTTCGAAATATCGAGTTCTCTCAATTTTTTGTAAAAATTTAAGTAAAAATGTGGTGAGCGTTTTTGACAACATTTTTCATGTTTGATATTAAAATTTTATTATTTAGAAATACTTATATTTATTTTAAATGCATACAATTAATAATGTATATACTTTCATAGTTTCTTAAACAGTATTTGTTTTTATGGAATATTAAAAAATTATGTAGCATATTTGAAATACACAGAAACATTACAAACTGTACAAAGGCCATGAAAGTATTGAAAGGTTAAATTTAACGCCCGCCACAAAAATTTTTAGAATTTTAATAATGAATCTCTTTTTTCAGTTAATAACAATACTATATACATGTATATAAATATATTTTTTTTATTTTTATTAGGTACAATATTTTTTACAATTCAGGTTTTCCAGTAATGTAGGCCTCACTGGGTGGCTTGCCCGTGCTGAGGCCTTCATTTTATAATATGAAATATAAACTACATAATACATTAAATGAGAAAAATTATACATTTAAAATTAAAAATACATAATAATATATTTAAAATTTAAAAAAAATAGTACATTGAAAATAATCTTGTGTGTTTGTGAGTGATGTGTGTTTATATTGGTTTTGTGTGTTACGTGAAGGTTTTATTTGTATTTTAGACTATGAAATTTTGGTAATATTGTCTTTTTTGTTCTTTAATCCATTTTGTAATTTTGTTTGTGAATTTATTTTTATTTTCTTCAATTTTAATTTCAAGTTTTAAACTGTTGAAAGCTTTTATTGCATGGTATTGGTAGTGTCTTTGTCCAAAGCTTGAATTTATTGTCGGAGTTTTTATGTTTTCTTTGTACGCTTGTCTAACTGGTCTGTTAGTGTTATTTTGTGTATGTTGAAATTATTTTTTTTGTCAAAAATGTAGTTTAGTAGTGTTTTAACGTATAATTGGCGTATATCTAGTACGTCACAGCTGTTGAATATTTGGTCTGTATCAGTCAGTCTATGTTTTTTTAGTATTACCTTTAAGATCGTTTTCTGTGCGGTTTTTATGTAATTGATAGCCGAGTTTGTTGTTCCTCCCCAAGCAATAATTCCATATTCTATTATTGATTGGCAAAGTGCAAAATATATTGTTTTCAATTGTTTTATTTTATATATGTTTCTTATGTTTAGGAAAATGTGTATTGTTTTGAGAAGTTTATTTGTGATTTGTTTGATGTGAGGTATCCATCTAAGGTAATGGTCAATTACGATTCCTAGATACTTTATTTGTTCTGTTTTTTCTAGAGGAGGGCAATCGCAGATGTTGGTGTTTAAACATTCGTGTATTTTTATGGTGTTTGTGTTGTTTTGTATAAAATGTATTTTTTTAAATTTTTAAATTTTTTTATTTTTATTATTATCTATCAATCGAATGCTTAACACAAAGACTTCGGTAGTGGGTAAGAAATGATCCAATCATTGGAAAATTCATTATTATGACGCCATAGATTTCATTGAGGTTAATATTATTTTATTTTCAATTTCATTAAATATTTACAAACAATTTGATGTAAAAATTAAGATAATCGAACAAGGTTCAAGTAATTGTTATTATAGGCTAGTTATATGTATAGATTGGATAGCACTTATATATGAATTATTGTGATAATTATACAATGGTTTCGAGCCATAATTTTGATCTAAATAGATTACACACCATTGGTAATGCATAAGCTAAGTTCGCTGATGTTTTTACGATACCTCTATTGAAGTATAAAGCTGTTTTAATTAAACATTATAGCAGTGCAGATTTCATTTCTTCAATTAACTTAGTACTAGTGTATATTATTTATAACTGACTATATGATCTGCTATGTTTTTTTTCTCTTTATTCTTTTTATATGGTACTATGATTGTCAACAACTTGGACAATCATCGGAATAATGTGTCGCTCGCTTTAATGCAATCGAAACATTTGTTTGTAAAATTAACAATTCTTTACAGGAAACATTATGAAATATATGAGGAATTCAACAAGATCGTATACAAAGTTTCGCGAAACGCAACTTAATTTGTTTTAATAGACGGTTATATCTGTACTCATTAAGTTTATTTTTGACACACCGGAGTCAACGTGTTAAGGCGAAGCTTAATGCTAAATCACTATTTTGATTAATCTTTATAATGAATTGGTGTACATTACGAAAACCAAAAAATATGCTTAAGATAAATTGAAGGTTTTCCTATCGTTTCGCTTGAGTAGAATACAAATAAAAAATATAAATGTAAACTACTAAAAAATATAATTTTTAAATAGAAATGTATGAACGCATAAAGGAAACAACTTTTAAAAAATACAGTATTATTATAGCTAAGATTATCTGTGACAGTTTCACTTGATTTATTTTTTTTGCTTTCTTATAAAAATTATTTAGAAAATAAACAAAAAAACAGTTTTGTGCTTGAAATCGAACGTTTCTAGACTCCGTTTGTCAAGCGATGTTAATGTCTATTACCTGCAGTATAAGGTAAACAAAGAATATTCAAATTTTTGGCTTGTAGCTTCCTCTTAATCGGTAGGTATGCCATTGCAGTTATTTTTCTTACATAATCCCTTTTTCATCCAATGAAGCAATACCAACCAGTATTACCTTTACATATATAATAACATGGAAAACCAAGAACTTCCTGTGAATTGAGAGACTAGAGACTATAGGGTAGATTTTATTACCAGAACGGCGTTAATGGCGTGATACGAATGGTTTCCGATTTTTTTATGTTCGCTTTTCTTCCGCATCGTTGAATTGCTTCGCATTTACATGGTCCAATTTTTACTTTTACTCTTCTCCAATTCTGTTCTTCTTGTATTTCTCTAGATATCAGAAAAATATGCAAAATAAAAAAGTACTTTTAACTTGTTGAGTTAGTTGAAACGGTGAAATTTTTGTCGCAGAATATTGTACACGCTTGTGTAGATCACGAAGAAAGAGATGGAAAGAAGAAGGTTTTAGGATTACCTGGCTCCTCCGATCTGTCCACCAAATAAGACTTAATTTATAAATACGTTGCTGAAATCTAAGGTCTGTGAAAGTCCTGTAATTTGAAATAATATTATAACTTGAATTTTAACTTTGAAATTTGATGAATTTTTAAAATTTTGCTAAGCAATCCGTCCTAAAATTTTACCACTCAATACTGAATATGTACTTTTTTCTACATTTCTCTATTTTTATTTTTTAAATGTCAATTAATAATATATAACGTAGGTATTTGCTCTACTGTTGTAACTAAAACAAATAGTCAACACAACCGTATTACTTGTACTGATTTCATGTAAAAGTCCACTATGTTGTAAGTTGTATGTATATAAATGTTGTCTTTCATCATTGCTATACTGATAGATACTTCAATGAACACGTGTTCCAACATCGCAATAAAACATTCTTGTTGTACGGAAAGTTGGTAAGGAAACTTATCAATTCATTCGTTTAATCCCGTTCTTAACCGAATTATGAATAATTTGTAGAGATTCTTGATAAATTAGTAATATTTTATATTATCAAAATAAATAGGTGCTACTGAGAAACTTAAGTAAACGTTAGCCTGAAAACCGAATTTTCTTGCATTTAAAAATATATATATTTAACTGCATAAGTTGTCTGGGTTCAAATTGCAACATTTTTCACCACCGTAATTAATATTTAAAGGTTAAAAAAATACAAATACAAAATTATCAAGAAAAAACTCGAGAAAATTAAAAATATTTACACCACCTGACAAACTTGCTAACAAGTTTTTAAATTAGCTTAATACTTACGCGAACTCAAAACTTGGAAGTTTAAATGCAGTGCAAATAGCACTGCAGTTATGCGGGTTGCACAAATAAATAATCTAAAGCAATATTAGTTGGGAAGTGTTTTGGTGCAATGAAGTTTGTGGAGTTAACTTACGTTAGATTACAAAACTGCAATAATAACTTTTTGATGGAATAAGCTATGGCAATTTTGAGTGGTTGAAACCCTAGGATGAGGAGGGTTTAACTTTGAATAGTTGACGTTTGTCAAAATGACGAGCATCAAATGCAAACCTACCCGTACATTATGAATTCTTCTACCAAGAGTTTCGGGGTAGTTTGCAAACTGATTTTATTTAGCACAGGATACATTTGGAAAATTTGGACAGGAAAAAAATTGATAAATTAACTTACATATTTTGTGCAACTAAAGATTGAAAAAAAAGAAAAAAAAGAGACAGAATAACAAAAAAATAACGTAGATAAAGTTAGTTGATATTTGTTTACATTACCTAATTATAGTAATAAAATAAGAGATAAATATACTTAATAATAAATGATTAAAACATAACGATTGGTTTCATTCCATATTATAGTCACATATCCATATAATGTAGAGCAAATTAAGAAACAAGAAAACAAATTGTAATCATTTGAAGCATCAAGCATTAACAAACATCATAATTTGAAGTTTTGTATTTTGTTTTTTTTTTTAGTTTTATTTTTGTTTTTGTTATATGGTGCTTCATACGTATTTTGTATGTGAAAGGACATAAAATTGTTATGGTACACTTTTTTGGAGATGGTACACTAACATATGTACATAATTGGAGATAAATATGAAGAATTAATTAAAATTTAAAAAAAATGAACTGAATAATGTCTGTAGATGGTTAAAAATAAATGCGCTTAAATTAAGTACAAAAAAGACAAAATATATGATAATTGGACAATAAATACATGCATTGAAAGCAAAATTTCAATTGATGGTGAAATTATTGAAAACGTTACTGATGAAATACTTAGGACAGGTTGTGTCGGAGAATTTGAACAATTTCTCATATTTCAAAGTTAATTTTCAAGTTCTGTTAATTTTTCAGTTCTTTCAAGCCTATAATGGTATAATAACAAAACTTGTATAGGACTTTCACAGAATCCAAAAATGATCGTTGAAATTTGATGAATTGATCAAATTCTGATATATAACTTTTATAACTTTTTAAATATGTGATGATTTATCCGGTCACCTCGTGAAACAGGTGCTGACCTTGAGCGCGATAATATTTATACATAAAACAATAAACTACCTATTACCAAAATATTTAAAAATACAAAGACATTCACAGATATTAAACAAGAACGTGCAATTAAATTAGACTACCAAAAAAGGACAAAAACAATACACAAAATAGTTTACTATACAAAGGAATGCTATATTATAATGCGCTGCAGGAAACCATTAAGTTTGTACCAATTGATAGATTAAAATTGGATTGTGGGAGCCATATTAATCTAAAGAATCTACTATTTAAGATAAGTACTGTAGTACATACAACATGAGTAAATAAATATACATTATTGTTGTTTTGTAATGAGTATTCACATCATCCTATATTTTACTACATAAAATGAAAAGAATAGCAATCTAATTAAAAACAGGACTTGTTACTTGACTGGTTAGCTTATTGAGGTACAATGACAACGTTACATTGGCTGTCAACTATGTAACGTTAGCTATCTTGATTTAATACGATTTTAAGCTATCTGATGAATTACTCCTAATGACTTCTGTGGCAGATTGACTCCTTAGCTCCGGACCAAGAAGTCACTGGATAATTTACTATTTTACATTACATACTTTTTAAAGTTTTCGTGAAGTGTAGTTATAATTCATCTTTGGTGATGCTGAATAAAGGAGAGAGAGTTCTGGGAAGGAATCAGGTACGAGGTTTTTAGGAATCTGGGGGTTAATGTAGCCAGAGTGAAGGACGTATGAATTCATTTCTCCCACTACGGTGTAGGGTGAAGCCAGTTTGGGTCTTCCTCAACCAGTGTCTCCCGATTTGGCCACGCAGTTCGGCAGACGCATCCACCGCCAAGACCTAGTCAAACCCAACCCAGGCACTCCTGCTAAGTCACCAAACTTAGCGAACCACTTGGGGTGACATAAATCAGCGTATTCAAATATTATTATCATACATTGGACGATTACTACGAGTAGTTTTCGATACATATTTATTTCATTCATGATTTGATTTGATTTGATTGCATTCACGATCAGCGGTACTGCCAAGGTCTGGTATCCATGAGAGGATATTGTGTCAGCGCTCTATTAGCAGCAGACACATACCTGGACGGATGACGAGGTTGACACTCTTCCACTGCAGCAGCTGGTCCAGTTTCCTCCCCACCTAGCGCCCCTGAGGTTATATCTCAGAAAAGCGGCGCTATACAAATTGTCGAATAAATAAATAAATAAAATTTGTGGAACGATATTGACAAAAACACAACAATTCTCAGCCATTTCTATTTCCACGCCGGTCGGGAATACTTTATTTTAGTCCAATGAAAGGATATTGACATTTGCAAACTATAGTATCAGTCTTTGTCTTTCGTTTAGTCAAATAAAAATAAAGTATCCCATTATTCTTAGAATGTCGATTGCTACTCAATTGATGACAGTGAAAAAAAACTCAGATGTCTTCTCTAAAGAATGCAAAGCCATTTAACATATATGTTAATCCCCCGCATACCCAATTTCTTATAACAAGTTACTAGTTAAATTTTTAAGAAAAAAAAATATACTTACATGTTATTTTTGATGATAATGGCTGTTCATTTGTTATGCCGAAACATTTATTACACATAAACTTGAGATATTATTTATTTTCACCAAATTAATGAAAATAGTTTTTCGTATTCATAATAAGCATTTTCTTTATCGTTCTACATAAGTAAGATTAAACATTACATCAAAATGTAAAGAGTTCAAAAAACACATATTTTTACGACAAACGTCGAAAAATTGTAGAGAACTCGAAATTTTTAAAGCAAATTCATTTTATTTAGGGAATCTGAAAAGAAAACTGTCATCTCAATTTTTATCTCGTTAATACAATAAAAAAATATTATTAAAATTCCCAGAGAATAACAAAAGTGAGATTTTGCATTCATTGTTAGCCCAGTGTAAACGTCGATACATAAAACATGTATGTTTTTAAACATTTTTAATTAAATTCATGCGGTAACAGTCAATTTACAAATCAAACGCTGAATTAACTTCACTCTTCAAGATAAGAATTTCACAAGTCAGTCTGCTGAAATGCGACGTTGCCAGTTCTTTCGGAGCCCAGTTTACGATATTTTTCATTAGTACTAACTCGAATCTAAACTTTTACAGTGTTTATAGAACGTTTAACAAAAACGTTGAGTGTTAGAAAGGCTCTGTATTTCAATCCCATCAATTGAAAAATTTCCTACCAAATGGTAAAATAATAAATAAGAACGTTTTGGACAGCTCTGCCCTAAAATAAATCTTCTATTTCCTTTGGGGAACCTGCGAGCTTTCGTCTGAGCTGCAAATTATACTGAGGTTTTATTTCCAGGCGAGTTGCTTGCTTCCATTCATCCTCCTCGCTTCCCAAAGGCCTAGATCATTTAAAAGACGATTGAGATATCATTATTAAAGTGGTATTTTTTGGCTTTATGACCGAGGTAATGGATTGGCTGAATAAATCACGCAGTCTTTAAGTCATATCAAAAATATATTGTTAATCAATTCGCAACTGACACACGTACCTCTCGTCTGAGTCAACATTACGTATTAATAATAATAATAATAACATGGCATTTATATAGCGCAGTTTAGTGTAATTTCACTTCAAGTGCGCAACTACTAGAATAACAAACTTAAAAAAAATGGTAATTCAGTATTAGTGGTTCTTAAAATTATTCCTACAGTGTGCCTTACCCAATACGAATCTAATATTATAACACTTAATACACTGTTTATACAAAGTGATGACAAAACTAAGAATAACAGGACAGGACAAAACAGGAATATTAAAGCTAAAACATAATATAAAACAGGAGGGAGTTTGTGCCACTTTAAAAAGGTACAATAAGGAGACAACCGAAACCAAACAATTACTGGAAGTTTTAAAATATGGCTTATTATAAAATATTAAAAAGGATAAAAAACTTACATTAACAATCATTTCACAAGGCCTTAAAAATAAAAATGAAAAAGATAGTAATAAACAATGGGTTAAAATCCCTTATATTGGTGAAATATCAACAAAAATTTCTAGATTAACCAATAATGATAAATGCAAAACAGTTTTTAATAATGTAAACTCTCTAGGTAGAATTTTAATTAACAACAAAGATAAGAGAGAAAAACTCGAGAGCTCGGGCGTTTACCAAGTGAACTGCGCTAACTGCCCAGCATATTACGTTGGTCAAACAGGGAGATCTTTCAAAACCCGAATTAAAGAACATTTTACAAATTGGGTAAATAATAAAGGCGAATTGTCAAATGTAGCATCACACTTACTAGAAAACAAACACTCGTTTGATAAAGACAGAGATGTTAAAATCCTCCATACTTGCAATAAAGGCCACAAGCTTGATAGACTAGAATCTTTAGAAATTACTCGCTTAATTAATAAAATAGACCCTAACTTTGTAATGAATAAACAATTAGAATCATTTGCCAAGTCTATTGTAATTTTCATAATAATTTCGACATTAAAATATGTAGTTAGGTTAAGACCATCCCTACTTTAATGTGAACATGTACCCCTTCAATAAGTAACTTTGTAATTAATAAGCTATTAGTATCAGTTGCTAAGTCCCTACTTTCTTAATTCTTATAATAATTTATCAAATGTAAACATGTATCTTTTCAAAAAGAAAATATAATCCCATCATAAATAATGATTTGACAATAAAATTAGGTCATTAATAATGCATATTACCTGTGAGGTTTTTTCCCTAATAAATATTGAAATGAGCTACAAACCCAAGGTAATTAGCTTACTGGAATTACCAAATATTTAGAAATTCGACAATCTTAATGGACTTAGTAACAAATAAAATTGATTAAAACCCTATAAACTACCCCTCTCCCCCCCCCCATATGTTGTTTAAATAAACCGTAGACTAAGAATTTTGTGTACCAGTCTGAAGATGGCTTTGACGAGCTGAAACCGGTTACGGTCAAAGTTTCATTTGTTTATTATTTTTTTTATTTGTTTTATTATAATATATTGAAAAGAAATTAAAATTTATAAATGGTAAGATTTTTTTAAATAATTTTGTTTTTAAAGCCCGTTTAAATTCAAAATTAAGCCACTGAGACCTAATTAAATTTGGCCATTTTTATCTATCTCATATTTCATAAGTATTTTTACTAAAGTTGCTATACGCTGCCATCTTTGGAAAGATTGCAATGTTTTTTTGTACAATCTTTCTGGCTTTGACACTTCAAGGGTTAAATCTAAATCTTTGCGAATAATAAATGGAGCGTTGCAATTGTCGTTGTTTTGTATTAAAGTGTCCTTTTGTCCTTTCAAAATTGAAATTGATTATATCCAGAATTCAGATAAGTTATAAAGTACCTACCCACATTATTATAATATTTTTACTTAAAATTATTTTAATTGTAATTTTAAAAAGCTGTATCTGGCAACTGAATATATCAAGAATTCAAAAATAAATTGGTAATAACTTCGCGACTTGTTACTGCCAAAAGTTGGTAACTTACAAAAACATGTTTGGATTGAATTCAATTTTAAAGTTTGATCTTCATTTTTAAGTATGGGCAATAATGTTAATGTTAATTTTACAAAATTTGTTAGTGTTGTTTTTTTTAAACAACACTAACAAATTTACTTCGTATTTTTTTGATCAAGAAAAAATATTCACCATGAAATTATATTTATTTTAAATTATATTAAAAAATTATATTTTTAAAAATTATTATTTTTCCTTGATCGTTCTGCAGCAAATGTTATCCTTCTTCTGATGTGTTCTTTACATAAACTTTCAGCTTCACACATCTTACAATTATAACAACCCGTAATTTTTTTGGGACTTGTTAATAATAAATAACTATTTTTAAAATGTTCAATAATTTTTCAATAAACTTTGACAACGGTTTGAGTGTCGATGGTTTTGAAACAAAATATGTTCATTTTCTTTCCACCCTCAATGCCGTACGTATCCATTATTAGTTTTACTACCCGGCTTTGCCCGAGACTTGTCGTTATTGAAAATTGCCGCAATCATCATTGCGAGAAATGAGATTGAAAAGCGCAACATTATTTTGACTATACGTAGGTTGTAATGTTTTCTAAGTTCGCCCTTGTGTTTTTTTTATATCGAAATTCGATTAATATAAATTGGATTAATATAATTTCTTCCGTCTGATTTGCAACTTCTCGCGGTACATCAACCCTTCAATCTTAACGAATTAATATGTCACGTTGTGTCAATTTTTTGTTTCGACAGTGATTAATTCATTGAAGGATCCTTTTAATTGGTTGTGGTAACTTTGGTTCTTTTTAGATGAGGCGTGTTACATTCTGTATGGTTTTAAAATAAGACAATGACCGACTACCCTGATTTTAACTACCTTTTCCTACCTTGTTTGCTCGCCCAAACGTTTCAGGTTGCTGCAGTCGATAATGTGCTAATATAATGAGACAATTAATTACAAGTACATGAAATTCGCTATAGACAATTTAATTCAAGATGCACAAGATTCTAAGTTAATGATTTGACTATGGATTGTTAGTTTTGTGAGTTATTTCTATGAGTAGGTATTTTTGGAAATAGCTAGAGACAAAACATGTGTTGCTTTCGATTGGTCTCCGTCCAAATCCCATCCATCAACGTGACCAGCTCGAGAGCAGCCAAATTGATGGTCCAATCCCAACACCTCCAGAAATTAATTGAATATCGCTCAGCGACAGATGAAATAATGACATGTTTTGCCTCCTGCCGGAGGGTGATGAAGGTGGGATGTGGGTCCTTGGTGGTAAATGATGATGTTGATGGTGATGATGAATGATGAAGATTCATCTTATACCGTTAGGTACAAGGAGCTGCTCCGGTCCGGTGGCATGATAGCCTGATGTCAGGAACCACTTGGGTCACGTGGGTAGCGCGAGGTTTAGGTCGCGTCAACCTCCCCCAAATCGATGATGAGTTGAGCTCCGCCAGTATGCCGAAAGTTAGGAGTCCACTCTACTAACCTCAAACATAAACATATACTGAAGTGGTTTGCATCAGCAACGTCAGGAGTTCGGGAGCCCCGTGAACACCCCTCTGGTTTACGCTCGTAAGAATAATGTTGAATTCAGCTTCAGTTTGTTCGCCTTTGCCTCTGCAGTCACGTTACTCCAAATAGCTCCTGGCTCCAGTCTATACAGTTTTTCGTTCCAGTAGAGGTAATGACACATGTTTACCATATGTGCAATACAGAACATACTTCAAGTCTTTTGTCCACACTCAAAATAGTCATGTCGATATTTAATTTGAATGAGGGCGTCCATCCGACATAACGAATGTTTCCGCGACGAGAGATATTACCCCACTTTAAAGTCATGGTCATTCGCTCTATCGTTTGTTACCCTCCGTTCGCTTCAAATATGAAAGAATGGTAGAAAATGATATCCTCGACTTCCGGCGCTAAGGATCAGGGATACTGGAATCATCAGGTCGTGAATCTGAAATCATCCGATCTCCGTCAGCTCAAACGGTTTCAGTCGGAGTCAATTCCCAACCTTATTCTGGATGACTTCTCCTCCTATAGTGGGGTAAGTATTTATTGAATTTGACAGGAAGGACGTCAGAAATCGCCGAAACAACTTCATATTCGTCACGATACCTTCGTTCTGTCAGCGAGAAAATCCTCCTCATACGTCAGAAAAGAATAGCATAGCCATTATCCGCTTTGTTTCTTCGTCTACCAAGCTAACTCAAGTAGGAAAGCCCATTAGCAATCTTCGTTTCCTTCGATTGGAACTCCGTGAAAACGTCCTCTCACCAGCTGAAAATACTCGAAACAGGGGTCTATCCAGGGAAACTATTTAAGGCTGGTCCTCCAACACCTTCGACAGAAACCGATGCTTTTACGGGAATAACTCAACCACACCAAGAGCAGGGGAAAAGCCGGCGCTGCTCTACTGAAATAGACGTTATCTCGGTACCCAGGGTTATCGACTTTGCTAACACAAAAGTCCCTATTAGGCAAGCCAATTACAAATTTCGTTCCTTTCGCTTTTTTCGCTTTGATAAGATAGGACAGCCTACGGAAAATTCGTACACTTCGTCCCCGCCAAACTTATGTGTATGAAAATCTCACTTGATAGAATAGGAATGCCAGACAGATGCATTCTCTCGGCGGCTAGCTTCAATCCGCTGCGTTATCCCGATTCAAAAATGAATGAAAATTATATGCTAACAGAGAAACCCCTGTAATAACTACAATACACCGTAGCCTTCACAAAGTTCGTAAAACGAAGTTAGAAGTAGGGATTAGGAGTACGTAGATATACGCACGTAGCTCTTATAGTTGAAATAATGGTGCGCTCGCGGCACACGGCTAAGTGAGAGTGATGTTTGAATAAGTTATATTTAATTAAATATATTCTATGAATTCCGTGAAGAATAAGTTGAATTCCCAAGGAGGATACGATAACTCATTGTCAAATAACAGGCATTGAAGCATATAATTAACCGTTCCATTCGTTACCACTCCGCCTATGGGTATCTGATTGCTTCGACTAATAACCGCTCGCCGGACTATAAAAACACCGCATAAATACAATGGTTTGCATTTTACAAAATTTTGACGCTAAATATACTACTTAGAAGTATTAGAATTCATGTTAAATTGCAAAAAAATAGTCTGACTCTTAACCCAAATAATGCGCATTGTTCGATAATCTAAAGTGTTAAAACTAACCGAGTGCCCAGGCGGCCTTAACACAATACGTAATTTATGGCCCCTTTTGCTAAAAGGGTCCGGACTCAATTCTTCTGTTGAAGATTTTAACATAATTACCTATAGTATTAAAGTCAAATACTCCTACTTCAAAATACGATTGTATTATTTTATTTATTGGAACGCATTTATTTCTCTAAGAAATCCACAGGAAATGAGGGTTAATAATTAGATTATAATGGGACTTACCAGATCATCTCAGTGCAATCCAAATAATTATAAAAAACCAAACACAGTCACATGCAGTAAAACACCCATGCTGTTAGAAAAACCACTCTTTCTACACTAAATGACTTTAGCCGTGTTCGTGTCATAAATCATAAATTCTTTGTTGACGCATCTCCTAGCTTTTAATCGACTTGACTATACTACAACGCTGACCGATGCTGGCTATCGACTCCCTTCTCCCGTTCTTCCACGCTAACTATCCCGACCGTCTCTCCGCGCTTTCAAATCCAGACTCCCTTCCCAAACCAACCCCGCCTTTCGCCATATGCGATATCTAATTTATGTCTTTTGAATTCTCGAAATTTCGTGTATTCAAGGACAGAAACGCACTAAAAGACCCCATCAATTATGAGCTTTAGAACCCGTCACATTAATTTAAATCGTTTCAAAACCAATAAATTGTTACTTCTCAAGTAAACTGTCCAATTCTTTGTTCAAAGGATGAAACTTGACTCTTCCAGTCCAGTGGCGTGTCGGCCTACCAGTTTTTAGCCTCTTTTCAAATTACCAACCTAATTCTAGGATGTAGTAAATAATTATGATGTAATAGTTTTATTTTTAAATCTTCTTGCGAGATTTTAATTTACTTAGGCAAATTCCAAACTCGTCCTGTTAAAATGTTATTTACCTCGCTATTCATAATTATAATTCGTCTAAATCCTTAGAAAAATTACGTAACTATATTTAACGGCGTATTTCCTACTTAGAAAGTCACTTAGTAGCATTGCCTAAGGGAGTTGAATTGTTTCTTATTGATCTTGTTTAGGGTTTTTTTCTATCCGCCCCTCCCAAATGGCAAATTCGCTACTTCACTGGAATAAGTCTGAGAATTTCGAAGTACCATCACGGAGGTCTCTGACGATACAGTGCATGTTCCTATTTTTTCTTTAGTACCATAAATTTAAGCACTTGCTCTTAGAATAACTTTAAGGCCAACATCTGGAAGTCTCTATCTCGTGAAATCAACTGAAAAATTCTTTCCCACCATAATAAATCAATAATAAAAAAAAATTATCCCAGGGCAAGTTCATCACAAGGTTTGATGTTAAAGCAAGTCTCAAAGCGTTCAAACATATTTTTTTAAACACTCTTAATAAACAATAAATTAGCAGCAATAGTTATTTGTCTCAGCAGATTTCTACGCAATTTATTCATTAAAAAGTTTTCTTTATTTGGAACTCCAAAATAACTACTGCGTTTATTTATTTTAATGTATTTATGTTGTCTTGTCTTTAATCTAATGTTGTCTTTCCCAAAATGAGTTTTGTAAACACACTGGGAGTAATACATTATAAATTTTGTTATCATTTTGTAATGTATTATCTTGTAATAAGTAAATAAAAAAAATTCAATTCTGTCTCATTTGCTTATTGATAGATACAAATGGATATTTTAAGGTAACATAATATTGCGACCTGTAATAGTTAATTTAATAACCCTTAATTTGTTCATTATGGTGAACCTTCTGAAAAATCTTATAAAACATGTTTATTATTTTTTAATGTTAATCCATTCTTAAAAATGTTGGTAAAAAATCTTTGTGGCAACACTTTTGACTGTCATTCCGAAAGCGAAATGTTGGCTTGCCGCAGATCGTCTCTTCTTAGCTAGATTTTTTGTTTGTTATTTAAATTAATTATTGTTCTAATTGTTATTTTCATTTATTGTACAATATAAACAAACAATTCATTGGTTAAAGTGACGAAACAATTTACAAATATAAAACAAATATGATTTAAGATTTTCACGGCCAAAAGTATTTTTGTTATTTGTTTTTGGGGTATTATGCCGTGTTGCGCTAACTCCTTCTTTAGCCAACGTTTCGGACAGCATTGTGTCCATCATCAGGGCAGATGTGTTATTTGAGGTTGTGTTAAAATGTGAGCTTATGTATGAGGTTGTGATACCGTGTCGCTAGCTCCAACCCTCTGAGCTAATATTAACGTATCATTTTATTTTTTATTTTTTTATTTAAAGTGGTTTTCTATTTAAAGTGGTTTTCATGGCATAATACCCCAAAAACAAATAACAAAAAAAAATATATATATATATAAAACAGTTCAAGGTGGGCATGTATGATATGTTTCCTTGTAATGTCTTATGTATTATGTATACTTAATAATTACCGGGAGATGTGCGTATGTAGTGTATAGGTGTGTGTATATGTGTAAGTGTGCGCATTGAACAGATTATATCATTGACATGATGCTCCTTTTAAATTTAGGCATTGAATCCGAAAAAATGTCGATGTAAGAGTTAAGTCTTATATTATTGAATTTACGAAGAGTACTGTTAATTGCTGAATCAGATGCTGCACTTGTTTTGTAATTAAGCTTGTGGACGTCTGAAAGAGTTGTTAAATTTAAAAGATAAAACAGAAGATCTTTTCAAAATTATTGACTCATGCCCATTGTTTGAGAGCTTTGGGGTTTTAGGCACTTTCCATGGGTACGTTATTGCGACAATGAGCCGTCGTATTTCAAAAACGCAATAAACATTATTACTACGCCATTCCTAACATAACTTCCCGCAGAAAGTTTCATCAGTGAAAGCTTGAGCCATTTATGTGAGCCCTCATTTATTAAGTCTGCCAAAGAGAAGCTGCCTGTCGGGGAATGAAATGCATTCAAACTTGGAGGCTTTATTGGAAAAATGTAGGCTAAAGAATTTTAATTAAAGATAAGTGCGGCATCGCGTTCTTTGCATTCACAGAGTTCCGGATCAGGATTCCTGCATAATGTATTCCAAGTGACAATGCGAGTGAGTTGCAATTTTAACTATTACTTTGCCTTAAATGGTTTAAATGGTTTATGCTGGTGGTTCTGTAAACAGTTACTGTTCAATAGACCTCACATAAAAAAAAATATTTTTATTCATTCGTGCCAACCAAATAGGGCGTTTTAATGTGTTGGTGTATTATTAATTTTATAATGACGATTTATAATTTGTACGTATCATCGCTTGTTGATCTATATGAATACATATTTTTTTAAAGCCATTATATTTATCACTGGAGTTTTTTATTCTTTCAAACTTGCTTCAGGCAGGTAGGTACAATGATATTGACTATTCAAATTTTGCAGTTAATAGTAGTTGACGAAATACTAAAAAATACTTTATTGAGACGTTATATTTTATATATATATATATTTTAAAAATATATGTATATATATTTTGACGATATTGTAATATTTCTTTCTTGAATAATTATAAATAGAAAGTTTCGACTCTCAAGCAAAGCCTGGTGGTATAAAACGGTAGTATCACACGGCCACCATCTTGAACAGGAAATGAAACACACATATAATACAGATTAAATGCTAAACGGTAGTGTTTAAGCAGGATTCAGGCTTAGTTAAAAAGTTAAATGTATTTACAATAAAATATATAAATTTTTTTTAGACCACTTTAAGTTTAATTGTACTCTACCGGTTTCGGAAGCACCCTTCCTTCGTCAGGAGAATATTAAAAGTAACCTATGATACAAAATATTGACAGATATATACACAAAAAATATAATTTAGGTGTTTGAGTGGGAGTTTAACAAAGGTCTTTATTTTAAATGTATTTATTTATTATTCTGTTCTTAATAAATTGTCACGTCAAGTGGTTGAGAACAATTCAACTAGCGTTTATTCTGGCTGAGATCTGGGATGCGAGAGACAGCTTAACCAAATTCAACGACTTATGTATAAAGATTTCTGTCTTACTCTTATACTGCTGAAGTCATATTAGCACTTAACTTATCACACAAAAATACTGACTTAAAAGAAGCAATAGTATAAGGATGATATTTAAAAATTGAATTTTTCAAAGGAACGAAGAAAGAATAATTAGACAGAGTAGATAAGAGAAGAGAATACAAGAAAATAGCAATAAAATTTGGAATTACCTACCGTAAAAGTTAAACGTATCATTCACAATACTTTACTAAAGCCTTTTTTAGGCGCTATATAAATCATCCAATATTATAATTATTGTTTTTAAGACATTTGTTTGTTGTTCTTCAGAAACCATATATGCCCCAGTCAAATGTCGCAAGTTTTTCAATTCATGGGTGCTCTTATCTATGCGAAGCTAGCAGATATCTGTCATTCCAGCCTTCCAAAATATCAAATTGACAAACTTCAATCAGTGTTTAATGCAGCAGCACGGCTCATAACCGGGGTTTCAAAATATTCGCACATTTCAGAACACCTTCGTAACCTTCACTGGCTCAAGTGCCCTGAAAGAATCCAGTACAAACTGTGCTGGGTGGTGTTTAAATCCATCAATGAAATGGCCCCACCCTACATCTCTGAACTATGCGTCCCGGAAAACACTGGTCTGAGGCAGTCAACTCTTAGATCAGCAACATCAGCAGCTGTAGGCAGACTGATAGAACCTAAGCGGAAGCCAAATACTAAGTTTGGTGATCGCGCTTTCGGAGTATCTTGGCCAAAGGCTTGGAATAAACTCCCTCCGGAACTAAGATCCATAACAAGTCCAACAGAATTCAGGTCTAAACTAAAAACTTACCTTTTTAAGCTGTCGTACCCTTAAATTAAATATACCATTCCTAAGAGAAAGTCCAGTTATATTCAATTTTTCAATTAAGTCCTAAATCCCGTATCTAAATTTCGCCAATAAACAATTAGATAATATTAATTAAGTGTTAATCTCAAGTGACCTACCAGGTAAGTATTGCACCATATATTTTCTCCATAAATAGTTAAGTAATAACATAGATCACTGTAGAGATGTATTATAAGTTTGTACAGCGCCTTTGAGGTGATTTTGCACAAAAACGGCGCTGTACAAGTCATCCAATGATAATAATTATTATTATTATTGCAAATCAAATGATTATCCGTCACCACAGTCCCACTTGAGTGCGGAGATCACGATGAATATTTAATTTCTAAATACTATAAAATAATGTTGCTATCCGCGTCTGTCTGTGCGCTTAGTTCTTCTAAAATTTAGAGAATTTCTTCCGGAAGGTTAAAATATATGATACATGCATATTATATTTAAAGAAAGTAGAGAAAAGTCGATGTTTTATAATCTAGTAGAAAAATTATATTTTAGGGCACTATATTGTTAACATCACTTTAAATGACTCTATATCACTTTTTAAGGTGTTTTGAATTTTCATTTTAATGAAATATCTAAGGATAACCCCCGACAACGCCGGGTCAATGACGGGCCGACAATGTCGCATCGGCGACGCCGAAAAATTTTATCTGTTCGCCTCTAGAATTTTATGACCAAGTAATACAAATAACAACAGATTACTGCAACATGGTAAAGATTTTGAATATTGTATATGTTGGTGGATACGGCACACAACGTTGCCAAGAAAATGTAACATATAAAATAAAATTGATCATTCGCTCCAGCTACAAAATAAAATTGAGTTTAATTTTTTGGAAATGGCTTTCGCGAGAAGAGTGCGGTTGCGAAAGTAATAAAAAGGTGGTTAAGAATCCGCAATCCGCAATAAAACTAGATAAACTTTTAGAGTGGCTCGTTTGGCGGACTTTTCTAATGCCTAGATTTCCAATCGAGACAGGAGCTTGTGAAACTGGCGTGACGATATTAGTTGCAAAGGAGTGAGGGAGGAACTTTTTGTAGGGGGTGGAAAAATGCGCAATCATTCGCTACTACATCTACCAGCCGAGTTGATAACGCATACTCTTCTATTATTTTATAGTAAAAAAGCAGGAGAGATGATCATTGAAATAAGAGTATTTTTAATTTTCGAGAAGTATTATATGATTGTTAAATGAATTGATTAACAGGAGTTCGGAGTTCGAGTCTCCGTCACAATTTAATATCTTTCAATTGTCTTTGTCATTATCTTTGTTCATATTCTTTAAAGATTTTAAATAAATTTTCAATGGCCGCCCTGGGTACCAATTATTAGATAGCCAACAACTCTGTCATAGGTCACCCTTAGTGGTTCGCGACGTTTCGTGATTTAGCAGGGGTGCCCGGGTACATCGGGTGAGGTGGGTTTATGATGTGTCTGCCCACCAGCTGCGTGGCGTGCTGGAAAGGGAGAGGGTGGTTTGGGGAGACGCTTTGACCTCTCCAACTGATCTCTCTTGAACCATTGCCTTCCGCTACAGTGGGAGGGATAGAAATTATTTTTCTCAAGTCCTCCTACGTAATCTTAAAAAAATCAACTCTACAGGCTTGCTTACTAACAAACCTTACTTGACTACTTATTAAATATTAACAATTAAATATATGTACGTTTTACCTAGATTTATATTTATACGAAAAAAAAAATCGTGTACATATCGAATAAGTTTATTTTCATTTAAAAATTAATACCAATATGAAAAAGGATTTAATATTTTTTTATCCTTATGTATCCTTATATTGTACCAACGTTTCATTGATGTCTTGTATGAAAGAGGTGGCATATGCGAGAAAAAAAAACAGTGTAAACGGTTGTCCAATACCTCTTCTTCATCAGCTGTGTTTAGTTTCGCCACCCAAAGTCATGATTACAGATGTTTTAAAAACTTTAAATCGACAATTAATTTATTTTATACTAGCTGGCGTTTGCCCGGCGTTGCTCGGGGACTTATTTATTTTTATTTTGTATGTAAAACCGCACAAGAGCCCCAACTGCTCCCAACGGTCAGGAGCCAGTGAGACTATTGCATCCCCAATTATATGTTGTGAGGGTGACGTTAGTGGGGAGGGGAAGGAAATGGGAAAAAGGAAAGTGGATAGTTACCTAGCTATTCAGATCTGGTCACCAAGCACGGCCAAACCATTTCAAGCGATGTTTCAATTCTGAATGGTGGTCTTACACTAACATATGGTTTGTGGTAAAGTTTTGATGTTGTGAAATCTAGGTAATCTGACAAATGGGTGCATTTTTAAGGTGAAAATAATATTATTGCATTGTAATAAGTCATTGTTTCACTTGATTGTGCCATGGCTTGCACTGGCGTCTTAAAATTCTTCAACCATTCTCTTCGAAGTCATACATTCTCTTTACACCTCTTTCTTCATTCTACCACAAATAATTATTATGAGTCATAATAAATTATTATAAGCAATATCTCCCGAGTAAAAATAAATGCCACCGACAAGAATTGAATCCGCGCCTTCTGATGTCCGGTAAGACGCTCTGGACCACTGAGCCACGTCGGCTTATTTTCAATTCGTATTGATATTGCAGGCGACTAATTATGCTTATAATAATTTACTATCCTTTGTGCTATGCATAAAAACTTTGTCTTATAAAATTAAATTAAATTTAAATTAAATTACATCTATTAAAGACCTTGGTGTCTCTCTTGATAGCAAGCTTTCTTTTCGGGATCACATAACTGCAATCGTTAATAAATCCCTCAAACTACTTGGTTTCATCACTAGAATCACTTCGGACTTCAAAAACGTAAATACCCTTAGAACTCTTTACTGCTCCTTGGTTCGCCCCCATCTAATATGCTTGTGTTATTTGGTCTCCTTTTTATGCTGTCCACATTCGACGCATTGAATTTGTTCAACATCGGTTCTTAAGAGGGATTGCTAGGAGGCTAGGTTTAGAAAAAGGCAAATACTCATATGATGAAATTGAACTAACTCTAAACCTTTCTCCTTTGGAAGTCCTTCGCGAAAGAAATGACCTCATTTGCTTCTTCAAAATTATAAATGGTATTATTGATTCACCTACTCTATTGCAACTTATTCCCTTCAATATTCCCTCGCAAAGACTCAATGAAAGAAATAATAAACTGCTCTTCCTCAACCATCATTCGACAAATTATGGATATTATTCACCATTGTCCAGAATGTGTAGACTGGTCAACTCAAGTCAAAACCTTAACTTTTTTGGGATAAGTCTGAATGATTTTTGCCAGTCGCTAAACAAGTGACGGAATATTATAAGTGTCCTGTGGTCCTGACCCACGGCGTATTCTTGACTTGATTCGACTTGTCACTTTATTTACTTATATTATATCTACCATATGTCTTTGCTTTCATGTACCTTTATCTACTCCTGTATTTTTCATTTTAATTTATTCGTGTTATTATTTTGTAATTTAGACAATGTCCGTATAATAAATAAATAAATTAGTTTATCATTAAAAAAATATTATAATTCATGTCTTTCTCGGATATCCCAGACTTTTTCTACCATTCTCCTCATTTAGTATCATGAAATCCACATTGTTACTTTTAAAAAGCTACATTCGACTCCGTATATCATTCCAGTGCAGAGGTAATGCGTTAAGTCTTTCTCGATCTTCCCCAACTTTTCAAACATTCAAACCAACAATTAAGCACTCCTGGCACTAATAAGAACAAAATTTCAGCGAAAATCGGGTGAATATTACAGGAACGCATATGGGACAAACAAATAAACATTATACAGGGTTTTCCAATAAGAGGTGTTATTTTGATATTCAATCGCAAAAGATCAATGGTTTCGTTGTTTGTGTGGCACATAGCGCCATCTTGTTGAAAGTAAACGTTGTCCAGATCAATACCATCCAATTCCGGCCATAAAAAATCATTAATCATCTCTCGATAGCGCAATCCATTCACCGTAACTGTTGCTCCAGCCTCATTTAAAAAAAAGTAAGGTCCAATTACTTCGCTGAACCATAAACCGCACCAAACAGTCACACGTTGAGGATAGAGAGGCTTTTCAACAATAATTCTTGGGTTTTACGAGCCCCAGATGTGACAATTTTGCTTGTTTAAGAAGCCACCGAGGTGGAAATGGGCCTCATCACTCAAGATGATTTGCATTTGATTCACTCAAGTGAATTTTTATAATTTCAGTGCGTTGTTAAAGCGTGTATTATTCCATTTTTACTAATGGCGTAGTTTTTACTTGTCAAATGTCAAAAAATGACAGCATCAAAAGTAACATGTACCGAAATAGCAGGTTATTCAAATAGAAAAGTCGATGTTTTATAATCAAGTCAAGTGAATTATAATAATTTTAATGCGTTGTTGTAGCGTGTATCGTTCTATTTTTATTAATGACGTAGTTTCTACTTGTCAAATGTTAAAAAATCACAGCTTAAAAAGTAACATCTACCGAAATAACGGGCTACTCAAATTAACACCTCTTATTGTAAAATCCTGTACATGCATATAGATTGTTGTGTAACAAACTATTACGTGCGTAAGGGTAACTGTAAAACAGGAGTTCAACCGAATTTGTGGTTAATAAGTTTTCTCCTTAGAGAAGGAGGGTTATTCCGAAAACGGTCGACAGTTGAAATACATTTAATTAATTTACACTAAACATTTGTTTAACTTAATCGAATTTTGGTAAACAAATACTGAACAGTTGTTAACAGCTTCACGGAATTTAGTTACTCGAAGGCATAGCATATAGTTACATACCTTAATAACTAAGCTAAGTATAATAATATTCTTTTTCAATATAAATTTTTAAATTAATATTTCCATCGAGTTTTTAAATTATAATAATTTACTTACCAAAACCAGACTTCTCAAACTACCAGATAGAAAAATTTTAATTGATATATTATTTTTATTCAAAATTATTAAATCTCTAATTGACAGCCCTGAATTATTGGCATTTATTTACATGAATGTACGTGCCAGAAAAACTCGAAGTAAAAACACTTTAAATGTAGCAATAACCTCAATACTAACTACTCCTACTACTAACCTGTCATACACTTAAATTAAATATACCATTCCTGAGAGAAAGTCCAGTTATATCCAATTATGCCCTAAATCCTGTATCTAAATTTCGCTAATAACCAATTAGTTAATGTTAATTTAGTGTTAATCTCAAGTGACCTACCAGGTAAGTATTGTACTGTATATTATCTTCATATATAGTTAGTAATAACATAATAAAAATGTATTATATACTTGTACAGCGCCCTTGAGGTGATTTTGCACAAAAACGACGCTATAAAAACATCCAAATATTATTATTTTTTCATTTATTCACCAATTCCAAGAATTCATCACCTTGCAAATAAACGCTATGTACTTATTGATATGTTTGGTGTTAATATTTTTGTGGGTTTCAAAAGTCAACTAATTTCAGATCTATTTGCTCGGTATTAACGTTTATCATATCTTGTCTTTTTTTTAAATCTTATTTTTATACTTTCCAACGATTCCATCGTGCACTCCTTTTTAGTTTTATTTTGTTTTTAACACACATATTAATAAGTATATGCATGAACGAACATACTTGATTTATACTATGCATGTTTTTTTTGTTGTTTTTAAAATAAAAACCTTCTATTGGGATTGTATTATGCAGTAAATCACGTAAAACATGTATCATGTAAAAGCTCATCAGGGCGTTTAAATAAATAGTATAAAATAAAGTCGCTATCCGCGTCTGTCTGTGGGCTTAGTTCTTTTAAACTACGGAACGGATTTTGATAGGGTTTTTACTATAATTTAGAAAGTTTCTTTTGCAAGGATTACATATGTATTATATGCATATTATATTTGTAGAAAATAGAAAAAAGTCGATGTTTTATGAAGTAGTAAAAATATATTTTCGTGCACTACATTTTTTACTCTGGCTAAGCCTTTTGAGATACATCAAAATAATGTACAGCGGAATTTTATTTCTTTAAAAGCCCTACAGAAAAGTTGTTGATGGTATATGTCTATGTCCTATAGAAAACCCCCAGTAACGCCGGGTACACGTCAGCTAGTTCATAAATAAATAAACAGATACGTAATTTTTTGGATAAGTAACTTTTTGTCATTAACCACAGATTAAAGGGTAGGTATGTAGTCATATCAGAATACATAAAATTCAAAGTAACTGAATAAATAATATCAGTGTCGAATCGTACATAAAATCAAACATTTGAGATATTAATTTTATTGTACTTATTTATTCAATTTGATTTACTACATACATTTTAATACAGACAAAAATCATAGCAAAATATACTACCAATTCATTAAGGTTAAACGCAACGCTCGTTGTATTCTACGTGTTCACAGATGGCGTTAATTAATTAATTTTGTTTAAATACGCTTTTGCAAGGTATTGCTTTACAATATTAAGACAAATCATTTGTTTGCGCCCGTATATACGCAATATGAATATGAATCAATAGTTTTGTTCGTTTAAAGACTTAATTCTTTCGAGAAAGGCATACAAATACAATATTGTACCGATGATTCAATCCAATATTGTATTCGTATGCCTTTATCGATAGAATTGAGTTTTTATGTGGACAAAACTATTTATTCAAATTCATATTGCGTATATGCGGGCGCAAATAAATAATTTGTCTTAATACTGTAAAGCAATACCTTGCAATAAGTTAATTTTGATCAAATTAATTAATTACGCCATCTATGAACACGTAGAATATAACGAGCGTCGCGTTTAACCTTAAATATAAAATCTTTCCAGGAAGGACAATAATATGATGAAAGCATTTTGAATAAAAATAAAAAATAATAATAATATGAAAAAAAAATATATTTGTAGGAAAAAAAAATAGAAAGGAGAAAAAATATTTTAACACAGAAGAAAAGATTAACATGGAAATATAAACACAACTTTTGTTAGGTTATGATAGGTTATTGAGTAATTCCACACGGAGAAAACAAACTGATATAAAATACTGTTAATTTATTAAAAATCTGGTCAAATGAATCGTATTCCTGTTAAAAACAGGATTGCAGTCCTTTAAAAAATGAGTGTAACAAACAAAGTATCTGTTAAAAGCGAATGTTTTATGAGGAAGGCGGAACACGTGTCCACACAAATACTAATATTGTCACATTCCGTCATGATGTCTAGGTATTAGGAAAAGAGCACGTGCGCGAATACGTGTTTCGATATATTTTGAATTTTATCAGGAAATTGGAAAGCGATAACTTTTTTAACAGGATCATTTTTCTCCGTGCAATATGTGTGGTTCTCTCCATGTGCGATTTTGTCCATGTGTAATTCCATTCCTGTATAATTCTGGCCGAATTGGTACGTGAAATTCACGCCCGTGTAATTTCATCACAAAACCGCTACAGAGACGGTACAACAATCTAAGTAAGTCAAAAGAAAAAGTTACATATTTTGTTAGTGTTTTCGCATTTACGTAAAGTGTAATAAATATTTAAAAATATTTAGAGAATCTCTCAGCGTTAGCCTCTTCAATAAAGACAATTACAGAAGGCTTACTCTCTGTAAGACTACTCGAGGAAAACTTTTCCCAAAGTTGTATTTAATTAGTACGGGTGGCTACGAGGTGTGTTTACTCCACGACGCTTTAATTTACGACCTGAAAGGTGCGAATTGTCTTGAAATGTCTTGAAACGGGGTGAAATGTTCCGGAATAGGGTAGATTTCAAACATATAACATCCCCAAATGGATGTCATTTGCACAGCCTGTGTCTTAACATCTAGGTATTACCTTGGAATATAATACATGATGTAAACTACCCTTGTGCTGCTTTGCGAGTAACTTGAGACGGCGGTGTTGATGAAATAGTGATGAAATAATTACGCCTGAAATGTCTAAATGAAATAATGAACACCAATTCGTATTACGGGCATCGTGTCACATTCAATTACATGTTATATTGTGCCTTCAACATCACTTTTATGAGCTTATAACAATGTAAACAGAATTTCTCGTCCTTATTAAAATATGCACCAGAAATTTTTGTTACACTGAGATTCAGCAGTTCTGTAAAATATTTAAAATCAAATTTTCACGATTGATAGGACCAGGAAAATTGCAAGGCTAAAGTGAATACAATTATAAAACCGTAGAATAAAGAATAACACAAGAAGCGCCTTGTAGACGTGTTTTGCGATTGAAATATAAGTCAAATTTGGACTATTTTTCCATGCAAAACTGTGTTTCACTATGATCACGAAATGCAAATGGGATGACGATAAACAATTGAAAGCAAGTGTAAGGGAGACAGAACGCGCGATAAATGATCTAGAACCAAAATATACTAATTTAATGGCACAGGTGTTTCCATTATAATTTGTATGGAAGACACTCCTAGTTTTAACTTTAAGCGGATGAATAAAGTTTATACGACATGCTTATGAATGATGTCGTACCTGGTTGGATTACACAGAGTCATTAATAGACTTAATTGACAGCCCTGTCATCGTCACCACTATTAAATTCCATGTATCGAATAGGAACACAAGACAAAATGTAACTATCTTCTGCGATTCGTACACAACCAGACACACTCACTAATCAATGGGATGCGTGATCTGGGCAACAAGTTTGGGGGTACTATTGATATATTTACCGACTCCATTTATAAAATTTAGCGTAATCTATACGAGCACTGTGTTGAATCCTACAAATTATAGTAGGGTTGTTATTGTAGTTTTAGTTATTTGTCTTATATGTAGTATTGTTCTTGTTTATATTTTATGTTTTGTTATAGTTACATGTTTTGCTAATATTGTTTCATATTGAATTTATCAGTTACATTTTATTTCATACTTTAAAAATATATTGTGTATAATTTTCGATAGCTTATTAGATATATGTTCTGTTCTTACAACCCATTTTATATCGGACGCTTGTGCATTATATTTTAAGAATTGAGTTTTATATTGTTTTTTCGCTACTATTTTATATTTGAAGTAATAAATAAATATTGTTTTGTGTATAGTGTTAATCCGTGGATGTGACATTAATAAACTATTTGAAATTGTCCACATTCACGGAACCCCATTGTGTACCTAGCTTTAAGATTGTCAAATTCCTTGAAATGTAAAAAATGTAACTTGTAAAAAATAAACAATAAACAATTGGCCGGCGGGTAGCAATTAGAAAGTGTGGGGTCCAAGGCTGGCTGGTACGCTCCAACGGCTATAGAAATCCGTCCAATGAGAAGCCATAAACTGGCCGCCGGACCTCGGCCGACCTTTTTTTTATGTGCCGTTGTCGAGTCGCAACTTTGACAAAAAGTATCATTTTTAAATTCTAAACTCTCTTTCTCCATTGGATCACCCTCGCCTCGGACCTTCGCATCTACCCGCTACCTGCTGCTGCCCCTTTCTGCCGAGTTCTGAGAATTTTATTGGCCTTTCTCCTTCAACTGAAGAATCCTGCATCGACTAGATTCCGGCGGGCACCACGAGGCTTAAGAAGCTGACATACTTAACTGCCTTTGTAAAGGCGATCTTTCATTTATTTGCATTTGCACAAAGTCGTCTATATTCCAGAAACGTCCTTTTCAGGACGAAAGTCAATTGATTGGCATTTACAAAGTCGTTTGAGTCGTGTAACTAATCCCTATTTTTTCAGTCTGTATGCACACGAAATTTAGTCGGGTACACATTTATAATACCAGTTGGTCGTAAAATCAAATATTTAAAAAAGAATGAGACTTCGGGGATGCCACAGAGATTCTTGGTATAATCAGATAAATCAAATCTGGGCAATCGGTATGTCAATAGACGAAATAAGAAATTGATTTTATATTTAAGTTTCGTCCAGACAATCAACACAAAGCACGTGCGCCGTTCCCAACTTCCAAATACATTATTAAGAAAGGACATCAAAAAGGATGCATTTTCAGTTAAATTATTCGGATTAACCACAATTAGTTAAAACCTCATTGTAACAATTTACAATCAATGCGAATAGAATTAGACACCGAAAAAATACCTACTGATAACGATCACTACTGGGAATCAGACCCAAATCCATTAGACTGGTATATCTTTGAAATCATTACAAATATTTTATCCTAAAATAAAATATCAAAACAATGTACGTACATATTAGGAAGTAATACAGAAATATCAAAATAATTTGACATCTTCAGCAATCGAACCAACATTTTTTCACATCCAAAGTCAAACAACTCCACCAAATGAAAAAAAGCATTAATGCCAGATTATATTGAAATATTGATGAACTAAATATATTATCAACGTCAGATAATGTTGGTTATTCCATGAGATGATAAAAATATTCGAATTTAATAAGGTATCAGTAGGCTATCGCTTGGTGGCGTGTTGGTCTGGGAAAGTCAAAGTCTAAGAGATCTGGGTTCAAGACTCAGTTGCGACAGTTATCTTTAATTTATTTTTGGAGTCTTTTTAAATTTTAATATTTTTATTAATTTTGAATGTATTCGTATGTTTGAAAGAAGGGTAAATGAAGGTGACTTAATTGAAGACGGATTGAACGCAGTTGGCGCTAACAAAAAAATGCCCAAAGAAACGAAGCTAGCAGTCCTCAATGGAGTTCTGATACCTAACCTGATGTGTGACTGTCAGGCATGGAACTGGTAGAGAAACGACGAAAGTAGACTGAATGCTGTTAAATGAGATCCCTGAGGCGTATGTGTGGTAAAACCATATATGATCGTGTGAGGAATGTGGATATCCGCAAAGAATGCAAGGCTGATGAAAGCGTAATTAGTAAGATTAAGAGAGGGACGGTCAGATATGTAGAGCGAATGAAGGATTGTTAAGAGAATATCTGACGCAAATGTGAATGGTAGAAGAAATTGGGGACGCCCGAGGAAGACGTGGCACGATCAAGTGAATCAGATACTTGAGTCTAGCCAAGTCAACAATCAAAATAGTAGAAGAGAATGTATGATTCGATGTATTAATGCGAACGAGACGACGACAATACATGTGAGAATACCGAGTTGTTTGGCGGTGTGTCCTATCTGGTTACCAACCTAAGCTAACCTAACCTAACCTAACCTGTTTTATGTTAACTAGGAGTGATTGATTTTGCATATGTACTCTAAATACATTTTTGTTGTTGTTTATCTCCATGTTTTCGCATGGTAAGAAAGTTTATTTTTTAATTCAAATAAATTGAGTTGTTATTATTTGCTTAAGTATAATAAAAACTTTTCAATAAATGTACCTACATAAGCAATCTCATGAATTTCATTAAACCTTTTTATTTTTTACAAAAGGTTTGTTTACTTGTTCTAAGACGGTTCTTTGGTTTTCTTTTTTTTTATCTGAGAAGTAAATTATCAGCCACATATATGTTTGGTACATGGATACTTGACTTTATACAGACGCGAAACAATACTGAAAATAGAAAGAATATTGTATACTTACTGTGTGAATTTATAGTTGAGCTTACGCTCTCATTATGCAAGCTTCTGAACCTAACCTAACCCAACACCTAACAACGTGCCTTTTTCTGCCCATTTCTCCGATTCTCTAATCATCCAGAGTTGTAGATTCTTTCTGTAACACTCTGGTAAAAGACCATCATTAACAATTATGAAATTGTTTTCATTTTGGGAGGCAAGTACGGGAACCGCTCACCACACCGGTAATCTTTTATCGGATAATGGACAGCTCTGCCATAGGTCAACGTGGTGTCAGAAAGTGGTTCGCTGTGTTTGATGTACCTGGTTTCATGGGGCGAGGTTTGCCGAAGTCTTGGAGAGACTGGTTGAGGAGGACCTTTTTAACTCTCCAACAGGACTCAACCAACCCATCGTCTCGAGGGATGGATTCAGACGTCCGTCGCTCCTGGATGCACTAAGCCCTTAGATTCCTATCCACCCCTCAAACCCTTTTCGTTCCCGGAATTTCCTTTCCATCCCTCTCACAGGGAACTAATTTCTATTGTGCCTCCTACGCGGAGCTAATGTAATAAAAATCCTTATCTGTCTCCTTCCCTACATTCTCACAACTTACCACGATTGGTGGATACCCTAATCGCAATGGCTTGAAGGCCTCCGTGGTCGAGGAGTAAAGCTCTCGAGTGGCAAGCTGCAGGACGCGAGTTCAAATCCCGACGTGCGCAAGTAAATTTTAATCGATTAATTTCTGTTTTTTCATAAATTACTCATTTAAAAATAATGTGTAGTATATTTGTGGCACGTTCAAGAGTAGAAGATACTCTCAATATCGCCCTAGTTAAAGACCACCATTACAAATTGAAGCGTTGTTTGAAATAGCTTTGGTCGTGTTTGGTGACCAGATCTGAATAGCCAAGTACTTTCCCACGTTCCCCTTCCTCATCTTTTTCCCCGTGCCCACTACCATCAGCCTCACATCATACCTTAATTTTGGAGGCCATTGTCTCACTGGCTCCGACGGTTGTTAGCAGTTGGGACTCTTGTGCGGTTTATAATTTTTTTATGGCTTCAGAAAGTCAGTAGCAGTTGGAATTCTAGTAGAATCGAAGTACTCTTCTATTTGAGTACTATCCAAAAGTCAGAACTCTAGAGTTGCCAAAATCAAAGTTCCGACCATAAAACCTTTCATTGTTTTACGAACGAATTTTCCCGATCGAATTTGTTATGCAAATTTTTTATTCAGCCAAATAAGAAATCTACCCCCGCAGATGAGAGAAGCTTAGTAGGAAATGGTTTTCGTTATCTAGTTCATGGATAAGTAAGCATTGGCACACGTGGCTATGTGTAAACTGATAACTTTGATGTAAGAGAGTTAAAAATATTACTTACGGGCTTAAGGTTCTGTTGTTACATACTTTATAAATATTGCAGATTAGAAAATGTGTTAATTTTAAGAATTGTTAGTACTGTTATCAGTAGACCTCCCGTCCAAAAAATAAAGTTTCCCAAATTCTTACAACTGTGTTGAGCCAGTGAGATTATGGCATCACCATTTAGGGTAAGTTGTTAGGCTGAACATAATGGGGAGGAGAAGGGGATGAAGGCTATTATGATCTGACAACCAAACACGGCTAAAGCCATTTCAAGCAAAGTTTCAATGCTGAATGATGATCTTTCACCCGGGCGATATTGACAGTATCGTCCACTATGAAAAATCTGACAGAGAAAAACTTCTCTCAAATATTTATACTATCAATAAATTTTATACTATCAATTAATTAATTCCATTTTCAATTTGTGTGATTTGGTTATCGTCTTTTTAAATTGTTTGAAATTTTTTATTTGTCATGTAAATGCAAAAAATATTTAACCACTGAAGAGAATATTATCGACTCTTAAAAAAAAAAATGAAACAGAAAAATATTCGGTCACATCTAGAAATTAAACCCAGGAGTTCAGCCTTCCCGGCGCTATGCTTTACCACTGAGCTAATCGGACCCTATCCCTTTCGGTCATATTTAACTGTATCATCCTTTGACTAAGAATTAGCAACATCGTCTTCATTTTATTAAGGCATATTTTATTTTTTTTTTTTTTTTTTTTTTTTTTTTTACAGTATTACCGCACAAGAGTCCCAACTGCTCCCGTCTGGAGCCAGTGAGACTATGGCATCCCCAATTGGGGTATGTTGTGAGGCTGAGGGTATTGGGGAGGGGAGGGAGATGGGGAAGAGGAAGGTGGGGAAGTACCTGGCTATTCAGATCTGGTCACCAAACATGGCTAAAGCCATTTCAAGCAACGTTTCAATTCTGAATGGTGGTCTTACACCAGGGCGATACTGAGAGTATCTTCCACTTATTGGCTTCTATCTTTTTGTATGATTGAAAGATTCTTCCCAGGCCTAATGCAATTAAGGTAGTGTCTTAGATAAATATTTCCATTTTTTATTTTGATGTGCGATATCTATTGATTTTTGACAAGTCTAAGATCTAAACAAAATACGCAAAGATCAATATTTTCAAAATATATGAGTCTTTAAATGACCTTCGATATATCTTATATTTCAGCCATTGCAATTTTGCAATATGACTGTGGATAAATCTTTCCATTAAAAAAAGTTTCTATGCTCTGCAGCCTTGCAGACTGTAGAATTCTCCGGATAGAGCAGAAGAGAAAAAATTACGTTTCTAATGGCTTTCTCCATCCTCTTCCCCCACCCCCCATCGCCCACCCCTACCATAGCCAGCCATGAAAATTGAAGTGGAACTCACTCTTGGCCCTGCGCCAATAAACAGCCGCGGGGCGGTCGAATACTCGCGCAGCCACTGGCGATACAGAACGTAGATAGATATGGGATATTGCAGGGAGATATATCCGAGTTATGAAATTTATTTGTTTTAGATATTGCGTGTTTTTTGCTACAATTTAAGATTATTGATCAAATTATTTCGCTTTGATGGGCTTTGTTTGAATATATAATTACAACTTGACTAACCGTTGCCTAAGAACTGATCTAAGTACATATGTGTTTACTGATCGTTTGACAAAAATCTGGAGATTCGCTAAGAATGCAAGGCTGATGTAAGCTTTGTGAGTAAGATTAGTGTCATTGCATTCCCAAATGGAGTATGTTCAGATCTGGCCACTAAACTCGGCCCAAGCCGTTTAAAGCATAATTTTGTTTCTAAATCGTTGTATTTCAAATGCAAAATAATACAGGGATTTAAACCCGCGACGTGCAGATTCTCTTCTAAAAAATCGACCACGTCAATCTACCCTTTTTCATTCACTCTCGATTTTTTCAACATGTTTCCCAAATTGAGGCTGCAATAGTTTCATTGTCTTCGGGCAATTCGAACCTTGTGTGTTTTTTTACAAAAACTTAATTTTATTTCGCAGAAAAAGTAAAAATCAATGACATTAGCCTTTTTCTGGCCTGAGGCAGTATTTTTCCTTTAAAACCTTTTAAACAAAGCTTTACAAAGTTCAAAGAAAGTTCGCAAGCAAAAAGGATAATGTATTTCATTCTTTGTTCCAAATATTATTATTTTAAATGTGGTAAATGCTTATACGTTCGAATAAATTGATGAAAATATAGCTTGAAATGCAAATTCATTTCACTGCTTAAAATATGTGCATTTAGCAACCAGGAAAAAAAGTAATAATATTAATAATCAAAGAAAGCTTTACTTCAAACCATTTTTTTAGATAATGCTAATAGTAACAGGAGTACTTAAGAGTTATTTTCACGCTGCTGACAACGGTGACAGTCAAATAATAAAAAAAGTTACTTGTAAGTGCTTGATAACGCCGAAAATTCATTAAAATTAAGTGCATTGGTCAGCTGGAGGAAATGAGATAAGGTTTGATAGTGTCGTACGATATGATAGTATCCTATATGCAGTATTTAGATTAATGATATTAACTAGCGGTTAAAAACCCGTTCAGAGGGGTTTTTTGGTGCTAGGCCCTACGGGCGGCACTTGGTTAGGCTCCGCCCAGTTTAAATGACACTAACAACATTTAACCTATAATAACCCAACCTAACCTATCATTTTATTGTACATATAAGTACATGTCAGATTTAGATATTTGTTGGCTAATTTTACAATCCATGAAGCGTTTCTAGCTTCCGATTGTGTTTCTTTTTTTTTATTGGGTTGGCAGTGCCTACACTTCCTACAAACAGAAGCGTATTGTGCGTGAACTTGATATTGTTGTTCTGTCAAAATGGTGCGAAATTATTATTTACGTAAATAATATTAAATATCAATATTTTTAAAAATCGTAAATGCAAAGAGTTGTTGTTTTTTGTCGTTAAGTTGAATCAAATGTTTGTTTTCTTTTTAAATGTGTTAATACCAAACGGTAGTTTGGTAGTTTGGATAGATGAAATCGTACGTATTTGTTATTGATTATTTCAAATGACATTATTCGCTATTATGCCGCCAGAGGTGCGCTCTGCCGGCCAATAGAGAAACTACTCCAGCGGCCGGTAATGGAGAGATTGACATTTTCAAGGAACCTTAGATGAACCTATGCGGAATTTACCCTAAACATACGATTTGAATTCGACCAATCAGATAGCCCAAACCGTCCAGACGCTAGTGTAATAATACTATCAGATGATGATTTGATAATTTTATATAGCGCCGTTTTTGTGAAAAATCAATAATAAGGATTTTATTAAAGATGTGTCACTGTAAAAAATGTGGGATCAAAAAATATGTCTGTCACGTCCGATATAATGTTGAAATCATTTTTTTTCCTATATTGGCTGAAAAAAATCATATTCAGGATGTTGAAACAAACTTTTTTATTTTTTTTTATTTTTTTTTATTTAGTTACTATATTACATTTTTTTAAACATTTTTATAAGAATTATATATATTTATATGATTAATTGATATAGATTTTTATAGTCCTCCTCACTAGGAGATCCTGTGCTGAGGGGGACTAGGTTTTGAATAATTTTTCAGCGACTTCTATGGTTCGACTTCATGTTTTGGGTAAGGGTTTCCAGAAACTTCTACGACGATGTTTTAAATATGCTAGTAAGTTCTTTTTCCGGTAATTCCTTAAGCCAAGATTTAATGTTCTTAATGCAGTTGTTTTTTGTTTTGATTTGTTTGATACTAAGTGGGAGTTTGTTATATACCTTTACTGCTAAAAATTCAGAGCTTCTTTGTCCAAAGGTAGAGTTACACTTTGGTATAGTTAGTATCTCTGTTTGTTTGGCTCTGGTATTATGAGTATGTGAGGTGTTTTCCTGAGAATTATTTTTGAGGTGTTGTACCAAAATGTTTTTGGCATAGATTTTCTGTATGCTTGGAACGTCAAATTGTTTAAAAATTTCTGTTGTTGATGTCCTTATGGGAACCTTTAGTATAACTGACCCCAAAAGCTATCAATATTCTAGCAAATGTAAATATTGCAACTATATAAAACAATTTAAGTCAAGTCAACTTAAAACAATTACCTTACGTAATTGTTGTTGACCGTAGCAGTCGAGTCTAAAATTTTTATGTGTATCTATACCACACCCATGTGAAACAAAACCATTTTTCATATCATATCAAGTATTATAAATTGCCTAATTCAATTTGAAATTTCTAGTTCGCTTACATAAAATAAATTATCGCTGTGGAATCAAATGCCCCAATGCACTGAGCTTCCATTACAGCTAATTTCATGCACATCGCGTCAGTCCTTAGAGCGTAATGGCACTTAGCACATTCTGGCACACAGCTCTTAATGGCACATAACCCCACATGGCACATAGAATAATATCCCAAGTGTCACTGCTGTTGATGATGGCTATCACTTAATCAATTGAATGTCCAGTGCGTGTTCATAGTCACTTGGACATTTAATTTTAGATGCATAATGACTCGTGGGTATTTATGTATTATGGTTACATAATTTTTTTAAAGAATGCGTTTTAAACTGTTATTCTCTTTGATATAAACTTGTGTTCTATTTTTTTAAAGCTCGTTTATAACAATCACTAATAAATTTTTCATATTAATAATAATAATAATAATAAATTCTTTATTCCAGGATGTGGGGAGGTTAGTGCAATCCCACACATCCCATAGAGGATATAAGTACAAATAATATTTACATAAAGTAAAATAAATAAAAAGAGATTAAAAAAAAAATTAAAAATTAAATAGAAAATGAAATTAAGTTAAAGCAGAGAAGCACGGAAATCCATCGGATCTAAGATTGTGGGAGCAAGTATCTTCCTCCAATGGTCTTCAATGCTCGATCCTGAAGTCAGACGGGATTCTATGATAATAGTGTTTCTGGAATGGTTTATCCTTTCCCTCAGTCCTGCAATCCTGGTTCTTAACAGAGCTGTAAATCCTGGAACTCGCCCTTCTGTTAACATCGAGGAGGCACTGCAGTGCCTTGGGAGTCCGAACATCAATCGGTAGGCGTTATTATATTGAACCCGAAGCCTTTCCATTGTTCTTTTCTTGAAATTAGCCCAGAGCTCGCATGTGTACAGGGTGGTGCAAAAGGCTAAGAAGAGCGTCCTTTTCACTCGTGGACTACAGAGCCGAAATCTTCTACTGAGCATGTTCCATTTTATACTCAGTACACGCCTCTGCCTGTCAATATCTTCATCATCCGTTAACTTGTTGTTGATGATATGTCCTAGATATTTTGTGGTTTCTACTGTTTTCAGAATCTCAGAATATTACATAGTTAATCGAGTGAATCTTTAACTGCTGTAATCTAATTCTAGTTTAATTGTTAAAAATAACCTAGTACCACCTGGTAAGAAATGTCAAAGTAATTGGAAGAAAAAAAATTTTCAGAATCTCAGAATATTACATAGTTAATCGAGTGAATCTTTAACTGCTGTAATCTAATTCTAGTTTAATTGTTAAAAATAACCTAGTACCACCTGGTAAGAAATGTCAAAGTAATTGGAAGAAAAAAAACATTACTTTTTGTACATATATAACATTTATTTCGGCGCCAATTTCTTAAAAGGTGCCCACTTTGAAGAATTTCTCTTAACCCCTTAGGCCTCAGGCATATTCTGTAAGAAGGTCAGAGCATTTCCGCTCTGCAATAAAAGGATATATTACTGACTAACAAACTTACTAACCGGGTTTCCCGCCGGGGTAGGCAGAGAGGACGGACCGCCAAACAACTCGGTCTTGGCACACACTTCTTGCCTCATTCACATTCATACATCGTCTCATACATACTCTTCTATTATTCTAACTCTTGACATGGCCCGACTCGATTATCTGATTCACTCGATCGTGCCACGTCTTCCTCAGACGTCCCCGACTTCTGCTACCATTCGCATTTGCATCAGTTAAGCGCACTTGAAGTGAAATGACACTAAAATGCGCTATATAAATGCCATCTTATTATTATTATGTGTCCTTCTTACACTCTTATCAACGCTCATTCGCTTTACATGCCCAAACCATCTAAGCGTCCCTTTCTTAATCTTACTCATTACCCTTACATCCGCCTTGCACTCTTTGCGGATCTCCATATTCCTCACACGGTCAAACATGGTTTTACCATACATACGCCTCAACGATCTCATTTCAACAGCATTCAATGTACTTTCATCCTTTCTCTTCCAGTTCCCACCGAAGCCACAAAACTTTTTTGAAAGGATCAAAAACAGTTTTGAAAGGCTCACCTTACGTTTTTTTCCAACTAACATCACTATAAAATAAAAGAAAATACACACATTTAATTATACAATTGTATTATTTATGCTTAATATTATTCTCACTTAATTTTTTTTTCGTTTCATATAACAAAAAACAAATAAAAATTCATGAAATTTGCACTGCAAAGAGAAGGCACCTTTTAATTGTTCTTTGGTTATCTTCAAGATTTGAATATAAGGCGTGGTCTTTTCTAACACCGATTAGATCATATCTCTCAGCGTGACAGTAAGGGAGACAACAATTTCTGTGAAACCAAAATCAACTGTTCCCAAAATCGAACAAATTAGCCTGGAGGGTTAAGAAACTTTTAATAAATTTTCCAGAATTGGTAATTGTTTTTCGTAGAAAAGTTTTGGCAATTCCCCGAATTCTGGTGGTATACTAAGAATTGTGTGTGCTAAAATTTTGTTGGAAATTTTGTAATAATAATTATTATATTGTTCACTCGATAATCACATTTGAAAACTTTCTTCTATCCTCAAGAAGGCAACTTTGGGGTGGTAACAAAACTGTGAAAAGTGGTAGCAAAGCATGATAAAGTTTTCACCTAATTTCAGTTTAATAGAAAATGAAATAATCCCAACAATCGTTTGATTTTTATCGTTTTAGCTGTTTTGTTTATGCTTGTTTTGTTGAGTGCGTATTGTGACAGTTTGAGCTAAAAAACATCGATGGCTCGGGTGTATATACTTTAGAGGCTATTGACTTATCCGATAGATTTCGAGAGTGTATAGGTTTGCCTGTCCATGTTCAGAATAGAGATTTTTTTTTTTTTTTTTTTTTTTTTTTTTTTTTTTTTTTTTTTTTTTTTTTTTTTTTTTTTTTTTTTTTTTTTTTTTTTTTTTTTTTGAAACATATTAACAAGATTTACAATTTTATAACAATATAAACACAAATATTTCAATCACTCTCCTAATAAAACAGCTGCTTGTGTTTAGGAGAGGACAACAAAAATATTTTAACATTTGTTTAAATTAAACAAAAAATATTAGTAATAAAACAAAAATAACAATAAAAGTAATAAAAATATAGGTTAGTTAATAAATGATTCAAAGAATTTAAAAGGCAAAAACATATTTCTAAACAATAAGTAAAGTTATGAGGTGGTACAAGAGTATTTTAATTTAATTTTTTTTTAATATTTTTCGAAGTTTTCTTCCGATCGTATATCAAGGGGTAATTTATTAAATAATTTTACACCTTTGAATATATAGTGATGCTGTGCTGTTGTGGTTCGTGCTAGTGGCACGGTTAGTCCTCCAACAGATATTATTCTTTTGTTAATATTCAATTGTGGTAAATTATTTTTACTAAAGAAATCTTTATGTATTTGTAGGAGTGCAATTTTGTCATAAATTTTTGTAAGTGGGGGAACCGGGAAATCTTGAAAAACATTTATAGTTGGGTAGTAATATGGCTTTTTTAAGATGATTTTTATTAGTATTTTTAGATGGGCTAGCATTTTGGTTTCTAGCAACAGATTGATTTTTTATACCATTATGGAAAGGACGTCGGCCTTCAGGCCATCCAATACATTCGTTTCTGATAAGAAAAGTTTGAGAATAGACAGTAAGAGAGAGAAGTGTTAGAATCGATTCAAAACTAAGAGAATTGTTTTACTTATTTTCAGCTGCAGTCAATGTTAACAATAATTCTTTTTTCATGAAGGAGGATGTTTACTGTTTACTATTTCACATAAATTATTATGGCAATTCATCTCAGCTAATAAAAATTTAATATTAAAAGTTTAAAAATAATTTGAGATACATAAATATTTTTATAACATTTCCATATATGCAATAAGTATATCTTAAATTTGCCTTCAACAAAAAAGAACCAAAACAAACCCCACTAACCTTATTTATTATCTCTTCGGGATCTTTCTCTTCGGATTTTTGACGCTCACACCCAATATTATTTAATTTCCTTCAAGTCAAATTGTAGGTACCTATCATCTCGAATTTTACGCTCACTTAAATAGTTTACATTGATAGAGTCAGTGGTTTCACCCGTCTTGAAGGTACTTAAAAAAATCAATAAATATATATGATTTCCTGCAACCACATTTCTTAAATACTGTCAGCCGTTTATGGAATCTTTTTCAGTGTGAGGCTAATAAGTATGTAATCCATGTACTTTTGATCTTTTGAATTCAGACTTTCACAGATAACAGAGGTCCTTAAGGGAAACCTTGTGATATTCTTCACAAACTTGGGATGTGTTGAAAGGGTAAAATTTTCATAATTTTATCATCAAAATGTTAACTGTGAGGCACCTTGTATCCTTCCTTGAAACAACCTTAAGATAATCGTGACAATGTTCAGTTCTTGAGGCTCGTGTTGGTCCATTAACATGCATTAATAAGGCGACTACTGACTAAACCACGTAGAAAACACGTATTGTTTGGACACGTGGCAAGCTGTTACTTTCGGCGTTTGGTTAAGTAAGTTAGGCTTTAATTAGCAAGTCACGTAGAGAAGCAAGGACCGTAAATCTCCATAGTTAGATACTAATGACAATACTGAGGGTGGATATTCAATCAAAGAGGGCTAACAAATTTAACTCAACTTTTAAATTTTTCTACGATTTTGTCGGTATATTAAATAAAGTACGTAAGAACTCACTGAACATTGAGATTTGAATATAGGTTAGTAGCTACATGAGAAATTGCTTAGTGTCCCTAATCAGGTGTTGTAGGTTTAATTCTTCAGCTGGCTGTATTCTTACATCATTGCACAGCAACATTTTACACTCATAATGATGGTGGAATGATATTTTCAAATATTGTCATGTTATTCGTAGCTCAGAAATTTTCGCCATTCTTTAAAAAAATATTCTGGAAATCAAATAACCCAGACCTAATTTGATTTGTGGCTTAGCGTTCCAATATTGGATCTGAAAGTGTCAGGTGAGAATTTTAATATAATTTTATGTCGATTTGTAAAGAATTTTGGTACGAATGTTCGATTTCATACTTCGTTGAAATTTCCACTCCAATGAATAATTTGTCAAATCTTTTTCAAATTTGTAATAAAATTTAACATCTCTTTCAAATTGTAAAGTCTAAAATATATCGATTAAAGTTTTCGACAAATTGCTGAAATTAACAATTTCGAATTATTATTTTATGTACTTGTAAAAATTGTATATTTATTTAAAAAGTAATTGTTAAAAGAACCCGTTGACAAACTGATATCAATCAGTTTAACGGGACTTAACTGTAAAAAATGTATTTTTGAAAGTTAATAAATAAAAAAAATAAAAATAAATTAGTTGTAGAACCTAGTAATCTGTCTGATAAAAAACTCAAATGAACTTGTAAATATAACATTATACCCAAATTAAATAAAAAGCTGTAAATAGTTACGTTGACCTAAAAATTTACAGCGAAATGCAGTGTTAGCATTTAAAATCAGTAAAGAATGCCATTTGCGAGATTTCAGTCGAGTACTAAAAACTACAAAATGTAATTTTGGTAAGTGTGGAGGTCAATAAATGATGATACAGGGTTATTCGAAATGATGTTCTCAGTTTCGTAACTCTTTACTTACGAAGTAATTTATATCTGAAAGAACCATCAATAAAGTTCACAAATACAGTTTATACATTTTCAGTATTACCCCCGTTGGCTGCACGGCAAACATGTGCACCCTTAGTAAAAAAAACCACTTTGCATCCGTTAAACGGTGTTTTGTTACACATTGTATAAATAATATGAAAGTTAAGATTCGAGCGGGTAGGTACTAATAAAAAAACATTAACTCTGTTTTTAAAATTTGGCAACAATGTTTTTTGCATCTAGCAATGACTTCACACGTGCGCATTATGAAATTTTTTGAGGCCAAAGGCAGTGTGGCCTTTTTCATACAAAACTTAAATTTGAAGTTAACGCCAAAACACCTTACCGAAAAACATAGTTATTTTTTAAATCAAAACGTGTAGCAAACATCTAGTTGGGGATATGTGCTATTTAAATTATTTATATTTTAAATTAAAAAATATATTGCATTAAATAAATCAATTTTTCATGATCATAATTTAAAAACAAAACGTTGTTCTGTGTTTTGTGTAATTATAATAAAATAAAATTATAAAAAAACATTTTCATAGAAGAAAATTCAAATTGCAAACGACTGATGTAAGTTGAAAAAAAATTATCGTTATCAAACTCAAATTTCTACAAAAAAAAAACGTTTTTTTAAGATGTTTTATATTATTTTTAATTATGTTAAAATAGTAGGTAAGGTAAAGTTCCTTTTCGAAGAATTATAAAGAACTCACAAAAAATGTCAATTTATTTATGTACAATTTTCCAAAATTAAAATATTTAATGGCCACTATTTAATAATTTTAAACACAAATAAATAAAAAAAGCACATTTGCGAACTAGTTATTTGCTACATTTTTTGATTAAAAAAATATTTTTTAGTTTGTTCGTGAGTTTTTCTTCCGTAAGTTCGGAAACCGCGGTTGACAGCTGTTTTTATGTATTCTTGATACGTCTTCAAAAATCGTATTTTGTTCATCAAATGGTCAACTTACAATTTGCGTAATTCAGCATATTTATAACTTATTTCTGTTATTTTTCGTCAGTTTTATACAAGTAATTATATAACAATAGCATTTGTAAAATGTTTGCTTCCATGTTTTGTCATAAAGTTAGGAAAAACGGTTATGCCAGAATTCAAACTGAATTTTATGGTCCATATTTTACAAGAATTTCTTTAAAGTGATGCTTTTATAACATAAATGCATATATCTTGAAAATATATATTGACGGCCGGCATAGTCCAGTGGTAACGCATGTGATGAAAGGCTTTAAATCACAGTGAAAGAAAAAACAGATAAACCATAGCTGCAAGAAAATATGCAAATTATTTATGAAAACGGACATGCTAACGACATCTGGCGGAGAAAGAATTGATCCAGCTTGCTTGCAGTAGACTCCTGTAATAGTTGAAATTAAATCAAGGTTCCGGGACGAGAGCAGAGATGTCGTAAAATCGTCTAGGACGACTGGTACTTCCCCTTTTCCTAGGCCTATAAATAAATATTGAATTTTGTCAACCAATAGATCTGAACAAAGAGCTATAAAATTTTGAGTAACCAATCAGTGAACGAAGGGGGGTGTGTCTACGAAAGACAAAGGATTGAACCTTGGACCCGACATTAAAAAAGATAATTAATTGCATTTCCGTTCCCACAAAAATTAGAGGTGAACGCACTATGGTATAAACACTGACGTTCAAGGCGACAAACTCTAGGAAATGTTTACAATAACCGAGACATTTAGGTGATGGCGAACCGTTGAAATCGAGTGCTTTGAAGATTTTACAAATTGAAAAATACACGCACGAAAATGCAATGGAAAATTTATAAACGTGATAGTATAAAAAAGGGACGGGAAAAGCGAAGGAAAGTTACTGGCGGAATTTCAACTGTAGTGCAATTATTTATGATAGAAGGAGGGTGTCATGTTCGATAAAAATCGTACTAAAGAGAGGAGTGAGTGTTGGAAACAATGGAAATTAATCGTTAGCAATTTAAGATGAAACGGACATATTGGTAAATCAATTTTGAATGAAAATCTCGCAAAAAAAAATAGACATTTTAGAAAATTGCGGCGACCGAATGGAAGGATAATACAGAGATTTTAGCTGCTACGAAGGTTCTAGGGACGTGAAAATCGAGTATCAGAAGAAGACAGTAACACTAAACATATATCGATAGATTAGATTCAGGAAAAGTAGACATTTTCATGATTATTAGGTTAGATATATATTAGAGTTACCCAATATTACGAAGGGATCGAAACAAGATAAAAGGTTGGCGGTCTCATGTATATTTTGAAGGGTAAACAATCGAAATCCGAACATGATTTTTATTTACGTTAAGGTAATAAACGATTAGAAAAGCGATTAACTTTAACGTGGACCTTATGGAAGTATTTAGATTAGTCAAAAGAGATTAAAATTGATAGGTTTGAAATTAAACTAAATTTACGAGTCTAGTACCAAAATTTTAAACATAAACAGATGTCAGTGCATATGTTTTATGTGAATTCTGGTATGAGAAAGATGGAGGATGGGGCGGAGATTGGATCAGGCAATAAAAGTGACAGATATCCCAGAGTCTAATTAGGTATATCTCCCATAGAAGTGTGGAAAACTATATATTAATTAATAATAAATGAAGTATGAAATTTCCCAGGAGACCACACACATCGGGAAAAGTGAAGAAAAGATAAAAGGAAGGGTAAAGAACGGAGATAGGAAATGATCCATGTGGAGAAAAGCGATACAATTCGAATTTATCCGTGAAATTAATAAATACGACTTGGAAAATGAGTAATTATAAGAGTTATGAGAAATGACATAAGAATCAAGAAGAAATTGTGCAAGAAAACGTCGCGGATAAAAGAAAATCCAAGAAGATAAGGAAAAATTCAAATCTGCGGCATTAAGAGAGAATGTACTGGTGAAAATGGAAAAGCCCATATAAGGGACAATAAAATTGAGTAGAATTCAGACGAATCGAAATTCAAAAATGCGTAGTAAAGATTTCAGCATGGATTTAAACAATTTCGCACGAGATGCATAAAATTGAGATCTATATATATGTTATTGAGGACGGACCTATCGCGAATTGAGAAAAAAAAGGAACGCAAAATCATGAGATTTTAACTACATTTTTGTATGAACAGAGGACAAAGGGAGCTTGGGCGATTAACACAGACTTACCCGATTCGGACCCTATCGACTTAGATTTGTGAGATAAAAACTAACTACCGCCCAGAGCCGGAAAGCAGAACATCTTATGGAAGGACAATCGAGATTGATGGAAGGGGTGTTTGGATTTACGAGTTGATAGGAGATAGAATTAAGCATCAAGTGAAATTCAGATACGTCTTTTGGAACCTGAGAGGGGTATAAAAGATGGAACTCATCAGTCAGGAGGTCAGTCGCGCCGAGGGTTTGAAAAGTTGTTACATGGCAGTACTACGTCTATTGGTAAAATTCTAGTGAAATAATCTAAGTGTTAAATTCTGAACAAGTACCTGGACTTAGAAAGTTTTGTAAAAAGTCTTAAATTCAGTTTCTAAATTCTGAAAACCCCACCAGTGAAGTTTTGTTAAATCAGTTTAATTTGGTTAAACAGTGAAAATAAATATAATTTAAACTCAGTGCTTAAAAGTGTTAAGTGAAGTGCAAAAAGTGAATTGTGAATTAATTAAAAATTTAAAAATAATTATTTCATTCAAAGTGAAAACATTCAAATTAAATTTAAGAGTTTGTTATCGTTAATCTAAAGTGAACGTGATCGCGTATTGATATTTAAAAAATAGATTATAATTTAACGTCAATTTGGTTAAAAAATAATAATAATAGTAATAAATACTTCATCTTAGGTTAAAAGAAACACAAAAACAAAAAAAAAGGATTCGATAATAATAAACGTTTAAACCTTTGTTCTAAAATTAATAGTAAGAGGAAAAAAATTTAATTTATTAAGAAGTTAATTAAAAGTTTGCACAATTCGGAATAAATTTTCTTATCAATTTATATAAAAAGAAATTTAGAATTAATAAATTGTTCAATTAAAATCCATCGTGCGTATAGCGACAGTGTTAAAAGTGTTTGTCGTTTTAACCGGAATTTTAATCATCAGTCTATCATTTCGAAAAAGAATTTGAAACAGCTATCATTCAAAAGCCTAAACTAGAAAGGTGTTATTAAATCAACGGGTTTTCTGAATTAGGATTTCGTTCGGAAGAAAATTTAAATATCAGCTAATTTATACGATTCAAGCGAGAATAAAATATTAAATAGGAATAAATAGTCGAAAAGATTTATTTTGAAATTAGTTGAAAAATACAATTAATTAGGTAGGATTTCTTCATCAAGGTTGTTGTGTACTACCCGACCGGAAATACCTTGACGTGGGTGAGTTTTTCCTTTTATAAATAATTTTCAGGTCCCAGGAGACACAGAAGGGCTGTGAAGTGGAAGTATATCAATTGAATATTAAATTAAAACAACAAAACAAAGAATTACACATTAATATATGTATATTGTATATTTGTATATATATTTATAAATATAAAATAAAATATTGTATATAAAGAATATATATATGAGTAATGTAATTATATATATGTATTTTATTTATTAATCGAAACATCGAAATGGTAGCGATTTTTAATACCTACCCGAGGACATATCTATATTATTGGAAAAGAAAATATGTATTTATTAATATTCCAGACTATGTAGAATCATATATTTTATATTTATTTATTAATATATGTACTCTTTTTTAACATATTTTGACAATAGAGATCTGTGTACTTAAATATATATTTATATTTATTCTTCAATTAAACCTAGTAAGTTTACTAAATTCGGAAAATGAAATAAATAGTTTAACTTCAATAAAAGATTTAAAAATATTTTAATAAATAGTGCGCAATAAAAGTAAAGAGGCACAAATGACTTCTAAGGAATTTTAAAATAAACAAATCTCACATTTAGGTTAGTGTGTCAGGAGATGTTTATATTATTTGTTTACAAAACAAAGGATCACTGGAGAATTGGGTCAACCGCATAGTTTGGAAACGACCTTGGCCATAATTAGTTAGTCACAAAGGATTTTATTAATTACCCGAAACAGCTGGAAGATGCGTGTTCTCAAATACTTATCAATCACAAACGACAATTGAAAAATCACGGGTTAGCCAGATTTATATCGAAATATTACATGAAACATTTAAATATCATTGATTAGATAGTCGCATAGATTTTTATTAGTTATCTGAACCAGCTGGAAGCTGCGTGCGCTCAAATACCTATCAATCACAAACGACAATTGAAAAATCACGGGTTAGGAAGATTTATATCGAATAATTATACGAAACATTTGAATATTATTGATTGGGTGCTCATACAAAACCCCATCAGTTGCCTGAGATATTTGAGGGTCGAGTACTCTCTAATGTGGCAATCAACTACTTGAAACAATTGGAAAATCACGGGATAGGATGAACAAAAATTAATGTTGAACCCTGGAGGTAAAATTTAAAACAAATACAGTGCATCAATAGGAGGCAGTGGTCGCTCCTATAACAAGACCATTAACCAAATCCAATAGAGATGGCGATTCTCTTAAATAAAAACGTCAAAACCAAACAAACAAAAGCCTGGAGTTCGATAGCTCTCCAAAACAAACTATCAAATATGATCTTATTTTACTAGTATTTATTAGTATAACCTTATTCTTACGTATATATTCGGTTACCAGACCTAGAGCTTCGCAGAGTTCTTGGCGCGAGATCCGAGCTCGGGATGCGAGGTAGATAGCCTCGTATTGCGAGTTATAAACCTTTCCCAAACTGTATGTATACATATATTTATTCGTATGTACTGTCTATTGGAGGATGCGGACCTGCATACAGCTTGCATTTTAGGTCCTATGGACTACTCTCGCATCTTCTCTTAGACGTGGAATGAGGATTCACGACCCGTAAGTCCACACAAACCGTGAGTATATGATTGTATGTAGGACGAAACCGGTTCGCCCTAAGTAAATTGTAGTCCAAGGAGGTGTCGGAATTTGGGGGTATCGGGACCCGGGGGGAAACTTGAATGCAGTACATGATGACGTGGAAGGCTTCTTGGGACACGATAACTTAGGTATCAATCAAGGAGCCGTGTCAAAGGATTGTGCAAATTTCTAGTCCACTCCCGATCATCTCGTTTACTTGATGGAGGATTGGAGCCAAATTATGCCAGCAAATGGGCTATTCCGAGTTCGTCAAATATGCAATTAACTAATTACATTAACCTACTAAATCAATCTTTACATGTACCTTATAGCAGCAGAATCATAAAGGAGTGGTGCCACACAGACACAAAAGTTCACCAAAATCAAATTTACTAACAATTAACCATTTGAGTTATATTAAATTACCTGTCCAAATAAACATGTATAATATCTTTTATCAGCGTTTAACTACGATTTTGTTAGGGTGCAGGGAATCAGAATAATTACAATAGGAAAGTTAGCTCATTCAGAAAATTCATTTAAGTCTAGGTTTGCAATAGAAAGACTAATTCAACTTTGAACTCAACACCTCGATCAGAACCAAGAGGGTTACCACAAAAATGAAAGTAATTAAAATCCTATATCATAAATCAAAAAAATTACACAACGTTTGATGGAATTTAATTACAATATAAATACGGGTATATTTGCGTTCAAGATCGTAAATAACGTATTAATTAGTTAAGTACATATGTCTATAAAGATATATAGTACAAGAGAGCTTTAAGTAGCTTTCTGTAGATATCAAAGAAGAGGGTCCAATTTTCATGGAGGCTTATGTGTTGTAGGGGAGGAATTTTCCATCCCTGCGAACACATATGCAAAGCCTTAGAAAAAAAAAAAATAAACATCGGTCATAGCCCAGAGAGAAGAAAATTCTATATTGTTTGAAACAAAATAAAAGAATGGCGAAAAGGCGAAAACATTACACGCATTGGACTGCCATTCCGAAGGTCGCGGGTTCGAACCCGGCGTGCGCAAATAAATTTTATTTGATTAATTTGTGTTATTTCACAATTAATTAATTAAAATAATATTTAGTATATTTGCGGCACGTTCCAGAGTGGAACATACTACCAGTATCGCCCTGGTGTAAGACCACCATTCAGAATTGAAACGTTGCTCCAAATGGCTTTAGCCGTGTTTAGTGACTAGATCTGAATAGCCAGGTACTTCCCCACCTTCCTCTTTCCCTTCCCCACTTACCTTCAGCCTCACAACATCCCCCAATTGGGGATGCCATAGTCTCACTGGCTCCAGACGGGAGCAGTTGGGACTCTTGTGAGGTATTCACTATAAAAAAAAATATATCCTGGTAACAATGTATCGAAATAATTAACGTTTTAAAACATTTCAGATTTTTTAATGTGAGGAGACTATTGATGTCATAAGACTATGGAGGAGACAGATTTTGGCAAACGACAATTTTTTTTTTAAATTTCGATTTCTCTGAAATTTTTCGACACTTTGATCATAAATATTTGTGGTAAGCTTTTTTATGTATGAAATAAAAATATTGTACTTCTTAAGTATTAAAGTATATTTCGAATACATAAATCGTTCTTACTACACCTCCAAAATGAAGAAATATATATATCATTCAAAACATCTTAGAAAAATTTCGAAATTCGATGAAAAATTATTATTATTTCAAGTTTATACAACAGATAAACAACTCCATTTGACTGGATAAGTAATGTTTATATCTTTTGTATCTTTTCAAGAACGAGATTTTATGTCAATTTCGATTTTAGGTTTCAAATAGTTAGGTTTTCACATACACGTACATTAATCAATTGAATAAATTTTTCACCACGTTATTTAGTAAGATCTTTAATCTGTAGCTGAACTTAGTGAGTTACACCCTGAAAGAAATGAACACCTGACTCTTGAGCTCTAGCTCCTGAGATCCCTCAACCATATATCTTGTGACTCATTCTTGCGGAGATGGGGATGTGCATAAATGGTTTTAGGCGTAGACATGCAAATTGATAGACTTGCCCTGACATAAAATTTGGGTTCAGGCAAACCACGTTACAATATTTGTGGCGCCAGAATACATTACGACATCAGTCATAATTTGACCGCCAAATAGCGCACATTGAAATAACTAGACCCTGCTCAGAAAAGCAAAGCTTGCTAAAGTAAGGCAATGGTTTGAAGCGCAGTCCATTGTGGGACATTTCTGATTGATTCTGTTGGACAGGATCTGTTCGTTTTCAACTGAACCGCCTTCAAATTGGGTTGGGTAGCGTATGTAAATGAGTGAGGTGGGTAAAATGTAGCACATTTGTAAAAACATCTAATTAAATAATGTAAAAAATATTCAATTTTGGAAACAATTCCAATCTTTTGTAAAAATTATCATTGTAAAAAGGACTAGTAATTCTACGCTCCCTCCCCGTTTCGCGCCCCTTAGTTAGTTGCCTTTTCCCTGAGGGGCTAGTCTGTCAAATTTGATGTCTATGGTTTTAGGCGTCTAGACCAAATCTAAATAGTCAGGTTAATATATTTTAGCCTCATTAAATATCTCTAAGATATCACCGTTTTACCCCGTAAAGGTGGGATTTTTGTACAAAAAAGAAACATTGAAACAGTTTTTGCAATAAAAACAACATGATTTAGTTGTAAGGTAATTTCAAAACAGTCGTATAAATGTTTCAAAGGAATGACAAATTTTCTTTCTTTTCCACAAATAATATTTTATTTATAGTTATTTTAAGACAATACAACGATGTTCGCGTCAAAAGCGACAGTAAATCTTATAACTTGGAAACCAACAACTGCTACGTTACCTACTGAATAAATAATATAATAACATATTACATAGGTCTAAATTATTGTATGGACCTTATGGCGTCCCCGGAGTGTTGGATGTCAAAAATGTAATTTACTACCAAATTGACTGCCAACTTTTCCATTGTTTGGGAACAAAGATATGACCACCGAATAGATAACGTCTAGAAGTGTAATCTGTATTAATTTGAAAGGAAACTTAGGTTTTTTATTTACTTATAACTTAACAGTGTATAACTTATGGAGACTATGAAAAATAAATAAATGAACTTTCATGGACTGACCAAATTGATAACCTTTTCGGGAAAGAACTTACATACTTTTTTACGTCATTTCAGCACCAGATGTCCAAATGTCCAGAGCCATTGAGTCTATGGCATATCCAAAATAGTATATTGTGAGGCTGAAGAATGTGGGGAGTGAGAAGATGTCGGGAAAAGGAAGTGTATTGGAGAATTGGAGCCCGCTAAAATACTGTAAATTCAACAGGACACTGGCACACATGGAAACCTTGATCTATGAGTTGTTTAGATAGAAGGAGGTAGTAGTAGATAAGACAATTAAGAAAATTAATTAATTAAATTGGTCTCAACTTGAGGAAAAGAGATAAGGATTGATAGTGTGATATGATATGAGAGTATCATATACACAGCGCACAGATGTTATAAGGATTTTATCAAATTGTTTCATCGTAAAAATGTGAGATTAGCTATATAAAGTCGAATATAGGAAGATTGCGAAGTACTTGGCTACTCAGAGCAGGTCATCAAACACGGCTACAGCCATTTCAAGCATCGTTTCTGACTGGTGATCTTTTATCAGAACGACATTGAGATTACCCACCACTCTCGAATGTGTCGCGAAAATTTGTGCAAATAGTTTTATAATGAAGAGCGTTTGTGTTTTTGTTTTTTTACAAAAAATCTTCAGTTTTATTTCTGAGATTGGTGAAATTTTGCACACTTCACCTTCAAAATAAGAGAAAGGTCACTGTCTACATGAGATTTAGTAAAAATACTTTTATCACATAGCCTTAAGCTTAACGCAGAATTTTGATAGTTTTGATGAAGTTTTGCACACTCATATATTCGGGCACACCGCCAAGCCCATCGGACATCTCTATTTTTTCAGTTGATACGAATATTTTTGTAAAGTCATCAAAAATTATAATGAAATAACGCAACTCTATTGAAATACGCTAATCGTTGTTATTTATAATGACGGAAGAAAAATATGATGACTCAAATATTCGGAACTGACTTCGCCTTGTCACAAGATTTATGGGAATTTTGTTTTGTTTGTCTTTTTACTCTGAAATGTTTCATGACTGTATTAATTAGGTGTTGTATTATTCGTTGCAAAGATGAATATTTAGAAGGTGACTGGTATCTTTTGCGAGCTCTGAAGGACGTAATATAGGAGACATTTTTTTACATTAGCTCCACACAGGAAGCCCTGAGGAAAAAAATTCTCATCCCCAAAGATGCATGCGGAGGGTTTTTTTGGAAGTAGAATATTTGGGAAGGAATAAGGTATGAGGAGTGGGTCAATATGTCCAGGAGTGACGGACTTATGAATCCATCCATCCCACTGTGGTACAAGGTGATGGGTTGGGACGTTGGGAGAGAAAAATACTTGCAATCCTGTCTCATGCTCTAACTGTACAGAAATGAATATGGCGAATACAGTTAAATACTTAGGTATTATATGTAATAGACAGCCAACTCAAATGGACAGATCACATACAAAAGCTCGTAAATAAATTTAGGTATTTAACTTATATTTTTAAACGTTTAAATTACATAGTCGACATTAAAAGAATGAAATTGGTGTATAATGCTGTGGTGCAATCATCAGTATCTTATGGAATGATTGGATGGGGGAGCGTGTATAATACGCATGTTAAACCACTAGAAACAACGCAAAAGATAATGATAAAGATATGAAATACCCCTCCCTGCAATCATTCCAAGAAGGTAAATTGTTTGAAAAAAGAAAAATTTACTGTTTACAATGTTTAAAATATATATTTGCTCGAAATACCCTTTCAACAAAAATTGAAAACCGATTTAGTAATAGGTTAAATAATGCTTTTAAAGTTCCACTGTGTAAAACCAGACTTGCGTATTTTACAACACCAAAAATGTATAATGCTCTCTATAAGTCTACAGAAATTGAATGTAAAAATAAATCCTCCTACAAAAAATATAAAAATGGAATAAAGTCTTGGATAAATACCATTGATACAAACATTTACTTGCTGTAACATCTGACCTGCTGTAACATCTGACCTGCTGTAACATCTGAACTGATGTATCTTAACATTTTTAATTTTATTATTTTTTTATATTATTCAATCATGTCTTTTGAATTGTACTCGTAATTCAGTAAACACTCATTTTTTTATTTTTTCAATTTTATATTCTAATCTTCTACAAAGATAATGTAAGTATGTGAGTAAAATTTTAACTGTTAATAAACACAAGTAAACCCACGAACTGACGATACCTTTGTGGGATTTTTTTGGTTAATCTGCTAAATGTATTATTCTTTACTTTTTAACTGTTTATATAAAAAAGTGTTTCCTTTATTGTAAAATTATACCAATGTATGTACCAGAAAAATTATTAATAAAAAAAAGATCCACCGCCAAGACCTAAACAAACCACACCCTATGAACTCGGGCGTCCCTGCTTAGTCATTAAACGTATCAAAAAACTTGATGTGACCTATGAAAGAGGTGTTGGCAAAGCAGAACACAGTCGCCGCCGCCCATTACCATAACGGCACAAGTCAGTTTTGTTGCTCCCAAAGACTAATCGGCAAGGTTCCCTCCGATCCCGTGCTCAGTTAATTATTATTGTGATTTGATACATTGTGACTATTTTTACTAAATGTGATCTGTGAACTTACCTTAAATAAATAACGTTTAACCAACAATTGTGTTATAGTGTCTTTTTTAAATCCCGACTATATACGAGTAGTATTATGTTTCGTATTTAATGTAAAATGAAAATAAAGAGTTACGTGAATATTAACAATTTGGGTATTTTTGGGTTTGATTACTAATCAATGAGCAATATATTATTGACTTTCAGTCAGAGATGTGCAAAATGGGTACCCAAAACCATTTGAAATGCAAAATGGAAATGGGTCAAAACTTTTCCATTTAAAAATGCAAAATGGTTTTTAGAAAAGCATTTCAAATGCAAAATGCAAAATACCTATTTTCAAAATGCAAAATGGTTTCTCAGGTCAAACAATCAAAATAATTATAGAATTTTTAAACAGTTTTGTCATTTAATAATGGACATCAATGTAGAACAAACATATTACATGATGATAAATCAAAAAATGCCACGATTACGGATTATGAACCACAAAAAATTTGCGCGGTAATAAATGTTGCCAACGTAAAAACATAGAAACTGCTATCTAACATTTAATATTACAGCGTCATGGCCCCGTGTTCCGTATTTGAATCATTATTTTTTGTAATGGTACCTATCACTCAATTGCCAGGGCTCCTACCAGGGAGCAACTTGACAAATGTAAATTATCTCTCATAGCAAGGTTGAGGACCGACTGATACTTGGGGCTTATGAAAAAAAGATGAATGGAGATAGTAGGAAGAATGTTGCAAAAAAGCGTTTAAAATGAAAAAATGCATTGAGAAAAGCATTTAAAATGCAAAATGGAAAATACCCATTTTGCATTTTGCTTTTCCATTTGAAATGGATTTGTTTGAAATAAAGTACATCTCTGCTTTCAGTTGATGTATTTTGAATCCAGAATGCATTGATGTGATCTGAATAGCCAGGTCTTTCCCAATTCCTCTTCTCATCTGCTTCTCTTCCCAGCTTCACAACTTGAGAAATTCCCATCATGCCCGCCATGCATGACCCCACCGAGAGAAGTCCTGAATTCTCATTGCCTTGTAAAATCTTTATTCCGCCATTAAAAGGATAAGGTCCTCCCACAGCTGCTGTGCCCATTGTGTGAATGCGGTGCGGTGCAGACCATCGTACATGTTGTCCGAGAATGCCCGCTGCATTCATCCCCCGGCGGGATTGATGAGGTTCAAAGGGCGACGCCTAAGGTCCTAGTCTGGCTCACTAAACTAGATGTTCCTCTCTGACCCCAACACCATCCGAAAGAAAAAGAACATAAAAAGTATATTTTCAGTGTACGATCTGGTTTAGTAATTTGCAGTTATTGGTAATTAAATTAATGGTACAAATTCTAATTAACATTACTGCCAAATTTTATGCAAACGACTACGAACAAAAGGCAATTAAACCGCTATGGCTGACATTAATTGATTTCGGTGATTTGTGGTCGTGTTGGAGTTTGTGACAATTTATTGCAGTCAGTATAATTTGGAATTTGTTGGTGACGGTTTTGAGCTGTATTACTTGCCGCTATGGGGAATAAAAAGTACTTACATAAAGTACCGTGAAATCGGTCTCAAAAATACATTCAATTGAAAAAATAAACTTACTTAAAACAATTAATTCGCTAAGAATTATAAATTCATTTAAAACAATATATTCACAAAATAATATACGTATTTAAAATTATATATTAACAAAACACTATAATTATTTAAAACATGAATTCACTTCAACAATCTTAAAACAATATAATATTCACTTAGCACAATTAATACTCATGCTCTTATAAGATAATCGAAGATTGAGGCTACATAAACGCGAATCGTCAAAAATTTGAAATTCTGCTACTCTTAACAATTAAGTTTTTTTCCATTTTATTATTTACATTCTCTAAATACCTTATATTGAAAATTTTAAATAAACCTGTCTATAAATTTGATTGTATGTTGTCATGCTGATTCAAGTAATTAAAATTGATAGATTTCTTTTTATTTATATCTATTACGTTTTATGGGATTTATTCCAAGGCTAACGGAAAAACCTTTTTTAATTTAAAATTTATTTTTTATATGACACGTCTCAAGAGAGTAAAGAGATGGGACTTTATCGTCACCCAGTTGGACAAATTTGTTGGTGAGGTTAAGTGGTGGGGGTTTTTGGGAGGGATTTATTAATATGTAGACGCCCGGATTACATGAAGGAGAAAAACAGATGCTGGTAGCTCGTTCTACATGCGAGCCGACTTCCACAAAGACGAGTCGAAGAAACTACCCGTTCTTACGAAGCCAAAGTCAACTGTGAACGGTGTTCCGCTCGTATCCGTCGTGCATCGCGCACGTGCACTGGTGCGCCGGGGTTCAATATTACCAGCTCCTTAGATCAGGCTTCATTAATATACTTGTAGAGCAGGGTCAACATGCGTCTGTGCATGAGAGGTGGCAAAAGGTCTGTTAACAACGCATTGTCAGTGGGCAAATACGCTGTATGTTTTACAGAACCTTGTTATAAAGCAGTCGTTTACCCTAAAATATGCATGCGCTCTGCAAAATTATCAAGTATTTGAACACTAAATTGAATTAATTAATTAATTCATTTTTGTGGTAAAATTTTTCAAAAAACAATACTATAAACTTTAGTCAGAATCTTAACGACGTAAGTGAAGCAGCCGTGCACAAAAATACGCGACGCGCGGCCCTGGTGGATTGGATAGACCTGCGGTTGGATTTGCCTTATCAAATCTCTAAAATAAAGTCGAAATCTTAACGACATATCTGACGAAGTCGTGTGAAAACAATATTCGGCACGCGGCCCAGTCGAATTTGCCCTGGCAGGTCTACGAAATCAATCTTCCGTGGGTAAATTTTAATAAAAAAATAGTCCTGCCAAAGTAAAACATCACAACTGCCATTCTACAAATAATTCAACACTCCTCACACATCAACACTAAACCAGTCTTTAATTCTGACATACACCAGCACAAAACACAATCACAAAATCAAATACATTTATCGTCATCTACTTACACGACAAAATTTGGAATTAACTCCTTACAATACATTGCACATAAACAATATAACGCATTACGTAGTTCGTTAATTTTACAGTTGAAAAACGTTTTATAAAATTGTCAAACCGTTTTACAGAAAATATTTTAATCGTAAGGTCATGGTGTTTAAATCTTAAACATAAATAAATTAAATCTGTAGAGATGCTTCTAGAAACATTGAAGATTTTAGTAACACGTTAGTCAGAAATAATTAAAATGTGTATTTTATTTTTCGGAAGAACTTTATTGAGTAAAACCTCAAATTGTAATATTTAAATATTGAAGACAATATTAGTGATTTTTAGAAAAGTCAACAGATGTCGCACATTTAAAATAAAAAAAAGATAGGTTTATCTAAATAGACGCTGTCTGGATTGCATTTAGTTCGGGTTGAATCTTGCGATCATACATAAAGATAGTTGCCAATAAAAAATGTGCGGTGAAAAAATGAAGACAATGTTAGTGGTTCTTATTCGAAGTATGATACAGTTAAAAGTGACCGGGGGGAATAGGGTCCCATTAGCTCAGTTGGTAGAGCACTGTCACGGAAAGACAAGGGTCCTGGGTTCGAGTCCCAGATGTGACCGTTTCCTTTTCTGATTTTTCTGTTTCAGATTTTCGTTTAAAAATCACTAATATTGTCTTCAATATTTAAATTAAAATGTGGTATCGAGTAAACCCCCTTCATTAGAGTCTTACGTCGTGTTAAAGCTTAAAAGCCCATATGTAAAATTTACTGTTAAAATTACATGAAATACTTTTTTCAAATGAGAAACCACGCAAGAATCCCAACTGTTCCCAACCGTCAGGAGCCAGTGAGACTGTATCACCGATCGGGGTAATATGTGAAGCTGAAGTTAGTGGGGGGGGGGGTTATAATTTATTAAAAAAATATATATAACCGGTCGGTGGCTGAGTTGACATCGCGTTTGGGTCCCAACCTGGCGTAATGTGTTCAAGTCCTCGGCTGGCTAAGTAATCCAGTGGTAGTAACAGATTTTAAAATATTTTCAGGTTATACGTAACCTAACCGAAACCACAATTTTTTTGATTGGCTAGTATGGTCGAGTGGTTGGCCTGAGAGAATGTAGGGTGGCCTTGATTTGTCTATGAGAGTAAGCAATTTAGTTGTCGCGATGTCGTGGAACCTAGAACACTGTGATGTCATTCCTACCGAAATTTCGGTAGATCTACCGATTTCCGCAAAAATCTACCAAAATTTGCGAATCGATTTTTTTTAAACTTACCTAACTGCAATACAGTTCGTAATTCAATGGCTGTGTTACGAATTTATTTCCAGGTAGCCTTATGTCCAGATATGACAATATTCATAAGCCTCCTTGCTCACCTGGTCTAAGCTTATGTGCCTTCTTTTTGTGGAAATATCTCAAATATCTCAAATTGTGGAAATATCTGAAATCCCAAGTATATTTTAACAAGCCACCATGCGAAGACTGCTATGACGATCTCAAAATGAAAATCCAGGGGCAAATCATTCGGATTCCACGTCAGATGTTGATTGACGCTACTGAAAGTTTTCGGGACCGGCTACAATCATGCATAAATGTTATAGCCAACATCTGAGCGACAGTGATCTTAAAACAATCTCAATTTACACTGTGTTTTGTAATAAACATAAATCTCAATTTACACTATGTTTTGTCATAAATAATAATCTCAAATTGCACTATGTTTTTTTCATAAATAAAAATCTAAATTTTCACTATGTTTTGTCATATATAATAATCTCAAATTGCACTATGTTTTGTCATAAATAAAAATCTCAATTTTCCTAATGTTTTGTCTAAAATAAATATATTTTTTAAGCAAAACTGACTGTGAAGGGCCCTGTTTTTCTGGTATTGATTCTAGAATTTCACCCTGTTAACAATAATAACATGCGTAAAGTAGAGTTTATATAGAGACACGTTGATTAAAAATATCGAGTTTTTATTCACCCCACAGTGAATTTTTTACAACCCCCTAGAGGTGTTATCACACCGTAAATTATTTTAGTATTACTGTGTGTTCATTTCCTTCGGGTTTTTCACCGTGTACTTGTTTACAAGAAGTAAATACAGGTGCCGTACTGAAAGTAATTAGTAAAAATATGGAAAAAGTGGCGGAAAATATAACATGTAGTGTTAGGTTCGGTTGTTTTTTTTGCAGAAAAGTCTCAACGAATTTTTAATTAATTTATTACGTGGGTAATTGAATTTGGTTTTTTTGTTGAGAGAGATATTATTTGTCAACGAAGTTAAATAATTGTGTATGAAAGATAAATTAATCGGTGGTTTGTATAAGTTTGATCGATATTTATATGAAAGAAAATCGATTACGCTAAATTTAGACACTTATTTTTAGGACCCAGAGAGGGGAATTAAATTCGTTATCTGCTCAAGAATTTTGAGTTTGAATGTTTGATCAAGTTCACAAGGTGATAAAGCATAAAATATTAAAGCAAAACCATTGGTGCTTCGAAAATCACACTTGAGGCATATCGCCATCACGACATCTACTCTAACCACTGAGCTATCGCACTAACCTATACTCACCCCTCACCCTTTCAGTACATTTTTGAGAAGCGCTACATACTAAACAAACAAAAAACCTAAAATTTGCAGACAAAACTTTGCAGGTATTTTTTTTTTAAAAGACTCTTGCTCCCAACCGTCTAGAGTCAGTGAGTAAGTTGTATGGCTAAATGTAGTGGGGAGGGAATAATATGGAGAAGATGAAGGTTGGGAAGTATCTGGCTATTCAGATCTGATCATCAAACACGGCCAAAGTGATTTCAAGTAACGTTTCAATTCTGAATGGTGGTCTTATACCAGGGCGATAATGAGAATATCTTCTACTCTGGAACGTGCAGCAAATATACTTTATGTTATTATTAATGAATAAGTTGTAAAATAACACAAAATCATCAAATTAAATTTACTTGACCACGCCGGGATCTGAACCCACAACCTCCGGATTGCTTTTTTAAAGCCTGTACGAGAGGACCACAGAGGTCGTCTTTTTGGTATAAAATGGAACAACGATCTTATTTTGTAGTAATCCGAATTGCTGGTCGAGATCCTTACCCGAGGCCGTCTAGAATTTTCAGATTTCGGGTTTTAGACTTAATTATAAAATATCGAAAACAAGGCAGAAAACAACTCTGTACTCGCTGTTCAGTTTTAACGTTGTTATTGAATACGAACTTGGTGTACATTTTTACGTGATGCGATCAAGCAAGTCTGTCAAGTCTTTCCCATATTAATAACATAGCATTTACGTGGCGCAGTTTGGTGTTATTCCACTTCAAGTGCGCTTTACTATAAAAAAACTTAAAAACGGTAATTTAGCAAAAGTGGTCATGTTCTTAAAATCATTCCCACAGCACGCCTTACCCAATGCAGATCTAATAATATAACACTAAATGTACAGTTTGTTGTGTACAATGTAATATATAACTTTTACGCATAGTAGGTAGTACCCAAAATAACTATCCTCCTTATATTAGCTTAATATACTTGACATATCATTTTAGTATTTTACATATTTCTGTGCAAATACATAAGTTACCATTAATAATTGACTGAATAATTGGGATTTCTATAGCTGTTTATAAGCCCATAAGACAGAAAAATGCATGGGGTCGTCGTAAGACCAACTTGGTTACAGACGTTTTGTTTGCCATCTTGGTCTGTCAAGAGTTAAGTAGTAAATAAAACAACGATAGCATATCAAGCCAAAACAATAATTGCTGTATGAAATTACCAAAATTTCTTTTCTGCGAGTTATAACCATTATTAACCCGTATCACTCCTTCATACCACACAGAGATGGAGTGTACTGAATGTACTTCCTATGATTCTTGGATACGTTAGCCTCGTGTATAATGATCTTGCAGATTACTTGGCAATACAAGGAGCATCCATCCCTATTGTTACTTTCGTCAACTATACTCCCCTATCTGACATTTTTACCATCCTCAAAGATAGATCCTGCAATGTTTGGTCAGAGTATTGGCACATTGTTAGTCAATCCAAGGCAGCCTGCTATGCCTCAATACAAAGAATTAATTCCCCATTTCTCCAAATAATAAGTTTCCTCACTTATTCCAATGAAGAAATTCATGTACTTGACCACTCAGATTGTATATTCTGTGGTCTATAAGTCGCAACCTGAGATTACATATTTTTTGGTTAAACAAATGTTATATCTTTTTTTTCATTATTTCTGTCTTTTGCCCTTCAAGGGTGTTCTTGGCCATCATTTAAAATTATGTAGAAATGAAAGGTGAATGTAGATATAAATTTTATTTAAATAGGCAAATTTCTAAATTATAATGAAAATTGGAGACGAGTTCAGACTTAGAAGAGATGAGATGTTGAATGGAGGGGAGGCAATTTTATATAATGCTTGATTCTCTCTTCTGAGAGGATATTTGTTTAGAGAGTGACAATCAAAAAATATGTGATCTAAAGTTCCTACTTCTAGACCAGAGAATGTACAATCTGGGGAGTCAACGACGTAAATTTTAAAAAGGTGGTAAGAAACGGACCAATGTTTGATCCTCATTCGAATGAGTGAAGAATATCATATCTTATATCAATGCTATCTAAAATTGACTCTCCTCTATTCAAAATCTCATCTCTCCTAAGTCAGATTTCAACTCCAGTCTTCCACATATGTACTTTTGAAATTTGCTTTTAAATTTTGAACAAAATCAATCCATAAATTCACCTTTCCTCTCTACACAATTTGAAATGGTCTAAAACTACTTTGATGGGTGAAAGCCAGAAACATTTGAAAAAAAAACCCTGCGATTTAATTTCCGCCATAGTCTGGCCACATTGCATAATACAGCTTCAAGAGCTTCCGCTGAAGCAACGGACTAAAGCTTTTAGAATCCCACTGCATTATTGTTTGGTTGACACTGCAGTAAAATAGTAAGCTCAATTCTGTTGCAATTTCAAATGGTTTAAAACCACTTTTAACAAAGCAATTAGCAAAAGCTTTAGTGCGTGGCGATTTAAAGCGAGTTTGGCGATTATTCGTATAAAAACATTACCTCTGTGGCGGAATGTGAATTAATCTGTTACGGGTTGATATTTATTTATAAATTAAAATATATTTGAATAATTATAAATAAATAAACATTCTGGGCCGTTTAATTAAAATGTCAAACAAATCTAAAGAATATCACGTCACACCATGCCATGGTTCGTGTTCAGAGCAATAGGCAAAAGCAATGCAATGGGTCGCTTATGTACTCCATTAATGCACACCAGTTATGCACAACACTATTACACGTACATTGGAGTGGTGTGGTTTAATCAATTAACGACAGAGATAAGGTTAGAACCGGACTACAATAAATTCAAAAATAAAATAAACTTCACTACCTTAAATATTTTTGCGAATTAGAATGACGATGACATCTCACTTTATTGCTTTATATATTATTATTTAAAAAAACAAAAATTTCTTCACTTTAAATGTTTTTATGATTTTTTTCTTCTATTTTCATATATGTATGTGAAGCTACAAACCTTCCTCCTCCTCATCTTTGTTCATACCCAACTTTTTAAGCTTGACGACATTCTGCTCTTGACAATTTAAACTTTTATGCTTTGTAACTTCAATATCAAAAAACATCAACTCATAAAAATTGAGTTTTTTTACTACGAAAAATCTTTTTTATTTTTTTATTGTTTGAATCTTCCTACCCAAGAAATGGAGAAGTTTACTCTACCAACTTTGCCAAATACTGATCGGGTAGGACCGAGATTTATTTCGTATATTAACTGCTGTAAATTCATCCGATTTCATGGAAATGCTAGTATGTCCGCGTGTGTGTATGCGGTTGCCACAGAATGCATTGTCATCCACGACAAGTCTATCTGCCTAATTTCATGATGCCGGAAAGTGGGTTAATTTCCGTTTCCAAAATTTGCTTGCATTCATTTCCGAAAAAAAGTGAAATTTAAATAGATGTATTAATTAATAAAAAAGAAACACTTCGCTATTCACCAACTCAGCATGCATTATATTTTAGAGGTACGGAGAAAACTTTCTGATTAAAAATATTGATTAAGAAGACGAAAAAGTAAATTAATTAAATGAGTAAACTAGAATTGATGATGAGGACAATGAAGAAATAAACAATTTATCTTAGTTACTCAAGATCAAAAATATTAACGAATTTAAAAAGATAAATTAATCATTAATAGGTTGACGGGCTAGCGGAAATATTTGAACTTACATCGGAACCAGGTACGTTATCAGTTTTTGGAAGGTGGAATGAAGAAGGCGCAGACCAGACACGAAGTTCTGAGATCGCGTTTTCGGGACATCAGGCTGTAAAGATTGGTATAAATTACCACATTAACCAAGATGGGCATAAAACGGTGCAAAAATCTAAATTTATCTCCAGAAAATCTGTTACCTCGTGAATAATAAAATTGACGCTACCATTTTTAGCTAACCGTGGCACATGATTTATTCAGAAATGTAATGGTATTTTCTAGTTGCGTTTTGATCATACGGATATTTCAATTGAAATATTGGGTATTCATTTATTTGGAGTTTTACGAAAGGAAATGGTTTTCTAACCCTTTGTTTCTTATTGTTATGAACTGTTATAATCTAATATTTACACTAGCACTAACTCAATCGCGAGTTATTTACCGTGTTTTAAGCTCGTTGGTGGTTGACTCGGAATATTACCGCTCCTGAGGAGACACATAAAACACAAGGATATTTGTAAGTAAAACGATCTCGTTTGCTATAAAATGCCCCTTCTGGAGGCTTATATGACTCTGCGCTTTTAGGAAAACTTTTATCTCTGTGTAGACGAAGTTGAAAGCTAATTTACTGATTCCAAATCAATTTCAGATAAACCAGATCTTTAAATATACCAAAAATTGTGAATAATTAAATTTACTTTACCTTTGGCATTGTTCTACTGCAGCCAAGACAAGGGAAATTGAAAACCTCCAAATTGAATTTTTCTTATGCAACTTTGGTTCTACGCGAGAGTGTATCAGCTATAACCAATCCCAAACGATCGTAAAACCCAAGCGAGCCGTTAAAGGGCTCCGAGAGCCGAACTGACCCGAATATCCAACCCCCTCCCTTATGAATATTAAATAAAAATTAACTGTCCGTTCATTGAGTTTTTTATGGTCTTCGGGGTGACATATTATGAAAATAGTGCTCTTAAAGCAGTATAGGTCAACTTCAAAACAAACCAATCAAAATAAAGAGAAAGTTCAATAATACGGATGTTTTTGACGAACTATAGAAATGTGAAGGTTGAAAAAACATGAGACAATCTTTTTAACACAGTGTACAACACGGCGAAATCCAAATTATTGGAATAAAATTACATAAGCCAAGAATTTTTAACTAATCTAAAAAACAGCAACTCGCTCCGAAAAGAGATCTCAAAAACTTCGTAATAGCACTTTGTCAATGCATTATATACAATTACACAACCCTGATCCAATGTCATAGAGTAAAAACAGAAAACATTAAACAAGTGCAAATAGGTAGATGTTGGCTGCAAACGTAATACTATACATAATATGGATCTACTAAAATACGCCATCTTCTCCGACACTATGTAACGCAATCAGAACTGCAAAACTTGTATTACACAGTTTGACCTACACAACCCCCACAACCTTCTCGTATTAAAATAACCTTCATAACCCACATATCCTGAGTAACCTATTCTGACCTACACAAACCTAACCTAACCAAAACACAATCTTACCAAACGAAGTTGTAAATGTAGGCTTCAGTACGGGTAAAGTTGTGTACATTTAATTTATAATTGAATACCATTGTTTCAAACAACTTTTATCACTAGCTATGATTTAAAATAATTTAACAGAAGAAGAATGGTTAGTATAATTTATTTAATTAACAGAAAAATAACTTTGTTTGCATCACTTCATTTAAAAATACAATTAGCATGTTTCGTATTGAAAAAATAATGTAAACGGGTCAATAAAACTTTATTGAAAAATTATGAAGTCTTCAGACGTTATGCATGGCTGTGTAAAGCGTCCTTGAAGTGATGATAGAATATAAGAAATGGTAGAATATTATGTTGTTATCGTTTTGACAGATTTTGAAAATGAAATGAAAAGTACAAAAATAAGAAATTTTAAAAGTTTTGCTTTATTTTTCGCTGTGCTTAGGGTGCATTTCACAATGTATTAAATAAAATAATGCGTTATAGTATTTGGGGCACGTTCCAGAATGATATATACTTTCAGTATCGCCCTGGTAATAAAACATCATTCTGACGAGAACTGAACACCCGAGTACTCTCATCGCTATACTACTCACAACGGCATTATCCCCACCCTCCTCTACCCCATCTTCTCCACCCCTCGGCTACCAATAGCCTCACAACATACCGCAATTAGGGATGTCATAGTCTTACTGGTCTTAGATGACTGGGGCTATTAAGACTCTTGTGAGGTACTCATATAAGTGAAATTTCAAATTGTTACATGAAATATTAGTCAGAAATTTTCATTAATTTTGACCCTGCCGTTATGTGATAAATTATAAAATTCTTCCATTGAAGAAAAATAAAATTTTATTGCTGGGTGATAAAGGAGAAATATCTGTAAATTGTTTATGGATTTTCCTCTCTTTGACACCCCGTTGTACCATGTTCAGACTGGAATTTTTAATAACACAGTTTTCCGCCATGTCGCATCAGAATTCCATTTCTCACTTAGCGTTCCTGTGTCGTACAGCCAAAGGTTGCTATCAGATTCAGTCGTTGAGAGGTGGAAGCCGCTACTGCCAGTAACCGTACTATGTTCTACATTACACTTACGGCCAAAGAAACCGAAGATTTTGCTTGAACATTTTTAAATCATTATTTTATAGTTAACTCAAAAACAAAGGCGAAAATCCATGCCATCGCTTCTGAGATAAACAATTTTATTTATTAATTGTTTCATTTAGTAATTTAATTTGATTAGTAAAAAAATATTAAAAACAGTAAACTGAAACATATAATAATTGAATAAAATCTTCCGAGAAAAATAAATGCCGCCGACGGGAATTGAACCAGCAGCCTTCCGACTGAGGTTCGGGTCATTTCTTTTCTATTTGGAATTTCTGAAAGTCGCGGCTACTATTATTCAATCATAATAATAATAATAATTGGATGACTTGTTTAGCGCCGTTTTTGTGCAAAATCACCTCAAGGGCGCTGTACAAACTTATAATACATCTGTACAGTCATCTATGTTATTACTTAACTATTTATGTAGATAATATACAGTACAATACTTACCTGGTAGATCACTTGAGATTAACACTTAATTAACATTATATAATTGTTTATTAGCGAAATTTAGATACAGGATTTAGGACATAATTGGAAAATTGAATATAACTGGACTTTCTCTGAATTTAGATACAGGATTTAGGACGTAATTGGAAAATTGAATATAACTTGACTTTCTCTGAAGATAATTTTTTTAATAAGAGATATAAATAATGAACTCCAAATAATCGAGAATAGACCTTACTATCGAGACTTATTTTGAAGTGCAATAAATATAAATTAAAAAGAAATTGCGGAATTAGGTATAATAAATGTTTAACAAGGAATTTATACAACGTTTTAAATTCTATGTACGAAGTTTTAAACAATTTACAATCATTCCACTTTAGGAACATATTTTAATTACTAAAATGGCTTCCACTACACCGTGCAAGACGGAAAGATTACATTAAACTTATGTAATAGTAAAATCGCGTGCTGTACGCTGTCAGTGTAGACCGATACAGATTTAATATAGTTGTATAAAACCCATGTAATAGTTTGTTCTCCCTCTAACATCTCGGCTTGCAACTAGTAAGCACGTATCGCTAATCTTTGTACCGGTTGACATGAATTATCCAGAACGATATACTAATAGTGGTACAGTCGACAACCATAATACAGTAGTATAACAAAACTAAAAAAAAGAACAGAACAAAAACACAAAATTTTCTACTGTTTAAAGGAATTCAAATGTGTTATCTATAGATACAGCCTTTTGGCTTTAAAACGCTCAATAAATTCCATTAATTTATCGATTACATCATTTAATTTCATTTGTTTATTGTGACTAATTTTCAAGGAATTTTTAATTCACAGTGGAACAATGCTGTAACTGCAAAAAAAAACACTTCACTAATGGTAGAACATATCAACTTAAAATTCAGCATTTTGCCAAGGCCGACTCCACAAATACACTCTTTGGCCATTTTTAAATTGTTTGTAAGGGATAAAAACGTAAAAGTCACAAATATGTTATCTGTCATGTCAGCATCAATTTTCTTCAAGGCTTTTCTGTGAAATATATGTGTGATCTGCATGAATTTGGATTCCGATTTTGGCGTCGAGTATGCCAGTAAAAGACTGCCTTTAAACTTGAAATTGCACACTGAAAAAAAAAGATGCTCAAATTTCGTGGCGCCAGAGCTCACGGTTCAATCTTTTATTTACTGTATTAGACAAACATATTTTAGAAAAAAACAACCGAAATGATTTGATATAAGTTCTCTGAAGTGGTAAAACAATTTTGCGACAAATGACATAATCAGAAATCGATATTTAGTGCATCGTTGGTGTAGCGTAACGGAAAAGATTAAGAGTAATCATTAACCCTTAAATGCATACTGTTGCAAAACGGCAACATACCGTTCAAACCACCTTTAACTCTTTGGTGAATACTTAATGCATGCCGTTTTAGAATTATCAAGTTCACGATAATATATTTTATCGAGTGGCATCACCTTTTTTTTCTTTTGCGAATGTCAAATGTCACTTTAATAAACGTGGAGCAGGTACAGTTGAAAGAGAGAAAATTCCCCCTGAAAACTATAGTTTTTAAACAAATCGTCCCCAATTTAACCAATGCTTTACATAATACACTTTTAAAAAGCACTTCGAGACACATGTACCTTCAAAGAACATGTGTGTACTTTAAAAGCTTGAAAATATAATTTCAATGTTTCATTGAATTTTATATGCCTACAAAATGCTATTACAAATTCATATTTCCCTCACTCGAGTGTGAAAGCAAAGCGAGGCGTGAGTCCCCGTGTAAAATAAGGCTTAGCGAGGAAATCTTTCACCTGATTTCCTCAGGCCTTGAGCATCTGCCAATATTGGATATAATTTTATATAAAAATCTTTTGCGAAATTCTTCGAAGAAATTTAAAGTGGTTCCAAATACAATTGACGCAGGGGTGGATGAACAATGAAGAAATCAAATATGCATGAACAAATTTGACGAAATGTGATGAAATTACTTTCAGCCAACTTTAAAAGGTTTCTCAATACTCTAAGAAAAGTTATTTAAAATTATCATATTTTATAAATATTTTTTTTTTGATGTTACAAAAGTAACTAAACTATGTGCGCTAACTTCGGAAGGTGACACTTCATGATGGTAGAAGTAAAAAATATTTATCATTTTTTTTTGAAATTCCAACGCCTCCCAGACGATTCCAATTGCCTCCCAGACGAAATTAAAAATGAAAAAAGTATAGGTACATTTAAAAAAAATTGTTCAGTTTTATGCTCAATCAACAAAACAATGAAAGTGAATAATATCGGTGTGTAATATATTTATGTGTAATATATATGTTTTTTCTAGTTAAATAAGTTAAAATGTAATTTTCTTTTATCTAGAATAAAAATATTTTTAAAAAAACGTAGTAGTTTTTAAGTGAAAATTTTCAATTGTTTGTGTGAAAAAATAAAACTCTTCTAAGGTACAAAAATTTTAGGGGGAAAAATCATTAAAATTTCTAAGAAAGTTATTTATTTTTTTTACTTCTGTCATCATGTAGAATCAACTCCCAAAGTTAGAGCACTTTACCCCCGGATAACTTGTATACAGTTTCCTCAGAAATGCAGGTAGAGAGAAAGGTTTTAAGGTTGTTATTCTCGCGGCTCTATGGACGTTACCCTTGGCTTTACCTATCGATTTATATATTAGGCATGACCAATTACCACTCCCTAGAGACACGTAGAGGTATTGCTTTGCTTAAAAAATTTTTCCAACTAATAAACGGTCACTTATCTAATAATGAGATACTGGCTCAATTAATTTTTTTTTTGTACCAGAGTCTCACTCTCGAGGACGTCATCACAATCTTCTATATAGTAGAGCAAGCCGCACTCATTTATTTATGAACTCACCTGTGGGGAGAGCTACGTGCTTTTTGAATGCGGTAGATAAAAAAATAGATTTATTTTTTGTGTCCTATAGCGCATTTGCGAGATTTTTGGCATTGCATATACACTGCATAAATGGTACAATTATAACGTCTTAGGCTATATTACCTGTAATTGTTATAAATAAATGTACAAATTAAATAAATAAATAAATAAATTGAATAGAGCTCCAAACAACAACGAACAGCGCCATTGAGGCGATTTAAAAAAAATGATCAAAATTATGAAGCGCGTAATCACAAAATTGGGGTCTCCTATTTTTAAGAAATACATAGAAACAATTATTTTTTAATAATTTTTACATCTTTTAAAGCCTGAACTAATGAACTAATCCATCTTTCTACATGAACGCCAATTCGTTCGATGCATTTTTTTAAGCTCTGTGACAATTTTTGTATACGCATATCATACCAGCTCGTCGCCATGTTATTGAGGAAACGTTGAACCTCACAGTTCCCCTTGTCGTCGTTGTTGAAGCACGCTTGTGGTCTTCTGTGAGTATTCACCAACAGCACCCATCTTGGAGGACAATCGAGGCATACCATAATGTGAAAAATATAGGAAGGTGTGCCCAAGATGGATGGTGCTGCTGAAAAATGCTCGCAAAAGACCCCTGAATCTATTAAATGGACTACCAATTTTTGCAGAGTCAAGGTGTTTTTAAAATAGTTTGGGGCTCCAGACGGGAGGAGACTGTAAAATTAGTACTTTATATAAAATTATTACTTTTTCGCTGTTCTGACTCTGGAAATGACCGCATTTAGGTAATTCATTCACGTGCCATGTATACTTCGGGCTTCGTATATCCTGATGGCACTCCTTATTGCATTCATTTGCTCTACATATGCAAACAACCTAAGCGTCCTTTTCTTAATCTTGCTCATTACGTTTACGTTAGCCTTGCGATAATTTCTGATCTTTATTTTCGTAAAACTTTATTTTAAAACATTCGCCTTTGTTATCTCATTTGTACCATTTTTTTTAAATATTAAATAACATATAATACTCTGCCAGTATACTAGGAACCCGAAGTTTTGAATAACTCACCCAATTACACATTAATTAGATTAATTAGAGTTTGATATAAAATAAGTATATGAATATTAGACATAAAATATCTTTTGTTAAACAAAAATTTTATGCACAACGTTTCAAAAAAAATAAAAATTCTTATGAAAATGGAAAATATTAAATGCAATATTTTTATATATTTTAATATTATCATCATAGAGTTGTTTAAATTTACGTCCAAAACTTCTTCGCGAATGAGATGCAACCTAATCTATCTATAGTATTGATTTTCACCCGTTCAAAGCTACTTTGATTCTAAAATAGAGCCTTATTTTATCATTTGAATGAATGCTTCTCATTTAGGGAAGGTTACCCTCTAAAGCTTTGCGGCCATAGGTTCCATTAGCGTATCGGAAGACCTTACCTAATATAGATAGGATCAAAGGCCAAGTATAGTGGTAGTGCGGCGTAATAATTTATTTGGTGGTCGGGGATGATTCGCGGTTTTAAGGCTTTCAATAAAGGGCTATGAATGAATGCGGTACAAATCAAAATCTTATTTCGTATTTGTTGCGTAAAATTTTACTACTTAAAATGTTATTTGCTTCAAGAAATTTATTAAGGAATTCATGCGTTAGTTATTTACTACAAAAATATGTTTTTTTAACACACATAAAAAATAGTTAATATTTCTTGATTTTGAGAAATTAATTTGCTGTTAAATATGAACATTTATCCTATTTATTCAATAATACTATACGATGACGCTGTAGGTTGTGTCACCGTAATTGGGGCAGAGAAAATCGTTCTATCTTCTCTCCTTTCTAGGGATACTTGTAATTCAGTAGGAATTGCGCTGCCCAACCAACGCACAAAGTAATCGCAAGATTTCTGTACTTACCAGGTTTGATGATTCTTTCATATATTGATATTCAGTGGGCCCGCACTTGGAAAGAATGTTCTATGAATGAATGATTCACACGTCACTTTTAAACATGAACTAAAGCACACACAATTGGCGATCACGTGCTGCAAATAATTATGTTTAACGGCGGTTTAATATCTGTAACTTCCAATTTGTCGTATTGGGATGAGTTTCACGTCTCTAATTCTCTTATTCGGTGACCGGATAAATCATCAAAATGATAATTCATCACATCTTTAAAAAGTCATGGAAAGTGATGAAACAAAACTTTATTAACTGGGTTAAGTGGGTTAGGTTAGGTTAGGTTAGGTATGGTTAGGTTAGGTTTAATTTTTTTTTTCATCGTTTCTAATGACTTTATATCACTTTTTAAAAGTGTGTTGAATTGTCGATATGTTGATTTATCATGGAACCCTCTAATTCACGTATAGAGGAGACGGAAGTTGATCAATAACACATTTAAAATACTGATCACGATAGAATTAATAGTTGCCTCAAACAGCGGACGATTAATGGATTTTACAGCGTTTTACTGCGTTTTTCATTGCAGTAAATAACTATTCAATCTTGAGTCGTCAACGGTTGATTGTTTACTTCCTGATTTTTTTCCTAGCTGTTTTCAATCGCACGTATACAAATCAAGCGTGGAGTTTGAATTTCTGCTCTATGGTTGGCGGGAGCATAAGAAAGCTTCGTGGCGTATGTACAAAAAATTACAAACGTCGTAACGGAAAAAATACCATTCCTCAAAATATTAATATTGAAACATACAAAACTGCATACTGCTGTTTAAAGCCGATAAATTCACATAGATTTCACCGCCCATCCCATATTTGTAGGTTCTATAAATTGGGCACAATGTGGCAAGCGATGGCTTAAAACGTTTTTGAAAACTTGGCTCTCTTTAATTAGAAAAAAGTGTTTAAATCTGAGGAGGTCAATAAATTCTCCGAGCACACGACGAGCTCATAGGATCAATGTTCAACAATATATCGACTCAGCAAGATCAACGGGTGATGATAGACAGCAGGTTGCTACCTGGAGAAGGGATTTTCCAAGATTGCTGACGTAGCGCTCATCCAGAGGCGTTGAACTTTGAAATTGATTTGCTGACGCAATATTGGGGTTCACCAGCGGTCAATCCCATTAACTGCAGGACTAGAGCACCAATATGTTCCTGAAAAATGTGATATTTAGATTTCATTTACTACATATAAGTACGTAATTATTTTTTTATATAATTTTCTTCGTGTGTAAGTAATTTCAATTACCATTTTAACCGTTCCTTTAAATATGCTTCAAGCGTTCAATATTTAAGCAAATGCTATTTTCATAATGTAGGATATGCTTCGCCAAAGTTATAAAGGAATTATTTATTTAATAAATGCATAATACAATCTTCTCTTTACAGAGCGCCCGAGCGTAAAACCTTGCTTTGAAAATTATTTCTCGCAAAAGTTCAATTTGAAGGAATGAAAATCTACTTGAATTTAATTTAAATTAAAAATAATTTGATAAAAGTAGATTCATTTACTGTGAAATAAGCGTAAAATATATTAATATTGTCGCGTGATTGTTTTGAGTGAAGTGTTTTCGCCTTTTTCATTTTTTAATAATATTATCCCGTCTCAGTACTGCCGTAGCTGGTTGGAAAGTTGTTTCCCCATGTTTTTAATATTATGTAGCTAAAATAAGTGTAAGGAGAACGCAGAAAATATAAATTTTTACGTATACCTGGCTTCAGATCATTAGGAAAATTTTGCAAGTCAACCTTCGCACAAGTAACATTTACCCAGTATAAAGATGAGATAATTTAAATATCATAGAGTTATTCATAATCCACGAATGATTGCCTTATTTTAAATAAACATGAAAAACACGTTTTTTTCCTAATTCGAATTTATACTCTGACGTAAACAGAAATGTACTATTTATTTGTGAATTGTGAACAGAGTAGACCTCACGCCCAAATAAGTTTGTTTCTAATTTTCTCTCATTCTATAAATCAAAACCAAAACTTCATCTTAAGTCATAAGATTTGTGAGTAGGTACTTAAATACCCACCTACTTAATTATGAACCATACCTTTTGTTTTATTATAATATACAACTTTTTTTTCAAATAAAGAATTATATATTTTGTCTAAAGAAATGTCACTATGTAAATGTTATTTCTTATTTCACACTTTATTTAGGCAGGTAGGTACCACGATATTAAAAAAATGCGAAAAATAAAGTTCTTTGCATTACGCGACGGTCTCACATTTTACAAACGTTAAAACAGCCACAACGTACAGACAAATTTACAGAGAGACGAAATACGAAATATAGAGGCCGAATAAAATCAGGATTAATCTAAAAACAGTTTATTAAGATTCTTTTCTTAAGTTCTTTTAAGATTCTATTCAAGTTCTGTTGTGATTTTAGTTTTGTGAAGCAACTGCCAAAAATGATATAAAAATAAGACTTGAATAGAACCTCCACAGAACTTGCAAACATACTTTGAAATTTGATAAATTTTTCAAATTCCATGAAACAACCTGACCTCTAAGGGTGGGTTGTTATTATATCATTATAGGCTATTGTTCGACAGAACTGAAATAATAACAGAACTTGAAAAAGTCTTTTACAGAACTTAAAAATCATCTTTGAAGTTTGAAGAATTCTTCAAATTCTCTGAAAAAAACTCGTCCTTAATGGTTTTCCGATACGAATTTTAAATTTCCAACACTTATAACAACATATCATTTTAGTTAGGTATTAACCGTATTATTTTACAATTTCACGTTTAAACATTTGTGTGCCCAGACGTGAAAAAAATGCAAAAATTTCCACTTTTTTTACACGGAAACATGGTTTATTTTATTCGTGCACTCAAATCAATTCGCATTTCATATTGGAGTTTCGTTGTACAATAACGTATATTTCCACTGTAGGCTTACGTGGAAGTAATATTGTGAATAAATATGTCCTTTTGTAATAGGTCGAATGAATTACTGCGGTGTTTTCTGCAAAATTTATTATCATATGGATCTGAAGAAAATTCTCTATTCTATGTTACATTTTTATTGGTACATAAAATGAACGTAAACAATTTATGAGGGAATCTCAGCTCTTAAGAAAAAGACTTGTTTCATATAATTTGAACGATTCATCAATTTCAACGTTCATTTTCGGGTTCCGCGACAGTCCTATTCAAGTTCTGTTATTATATCATTATAGGCGAATTACTTGAGAAAGCTGAAATAATAACAGAACATGAAAAGAACTTCCATAGAACTTGAAAAAAATTGAAGAATCGTTCAAATTCTCAGTAACAACCAGTCCTTAGTTTTTTCCGTGACTTTTAATTTAGATTTTCGTCGCGGAATGTTACTATGCCAGAAATGTGAAACTTTTTTTATTCAATGTTGGTCCAAATTTAATTATGTAAAAACTGTTTATTTTCTAAAAATATGATGCAAGCTTTTTAAAAAACAACCAAAATGATCTTATACACCTAAAACCAAATACCTACCTTTCGATCCAAATAACTAATTGAAAATATATGCAAGTTCTACAGTTGTATTTAAATAACTAAACAAAGTAAATTAATATATTTTGCAAATTTAAAGGTATATCATTTTCCCATGTACTATTTATTTATTTATTTTGATAAGATACATTACATTATAAGAAAGGGAGCTTTCGACTCTCCAACAAGGAAGGTTTCCCGTTTTACAGTCAAATTAACATGTTTCAAATTATCATAAATGTACACAATTACAATTACATAACAGAATCATTACATAATACATAATAGTAACACAATTGCATAATAGTAACACTATCTTGTTGAATAATTTGACGAGAAAATTGAGTACGAAATACACTAATGGCGAATATAAGAAAATTAAAAAATGGATAAAAATTAAAAATTTGACAGAAAAGAGGTATGTAAAAGCGAAGATTACATTTTAAGTAATATTTCGGAATCAGTCCTGCCTAGATCTAATAACAATTTTGTTATTTTTAGACCAAAGGATGACAATTTTCACAGTATCAGCTGTGAAGAGATTTTATTATTTATTTCAGGACCGAGATATGAGAATAGTTTTTGATTAGCCGCTCTGTTGCTTGTTGGTACGGAAAGGTCATTTCATCCCTTCTGGTTTGATGTTTGTGTTCGGCTGTTTTCATTTTATTTTTATTTTTATGAACGTTGATTACTATTTTATAATACGTATAATACGTAACTATGATAAATCCAATCAAGGGAATGACAAAAACGCAATGTTCAAACTTTGGCGAAAATCCCCATTTACAAAAATGGCAAGGAGAAAATACAAATAATCTCATGCGAAAATAGAATTCTAAGAAAATAGACCTAGTAGGTTTCAAACAATTTTCTCTTTTGAACTATGTAATAACTTGAATGGGTTGACTTTGATAATAAGATAGTCTTCTAACCATTATAGAGGCAGCATCCCAAACGAAGTTGTTATTTTCCCGAGAGCAAATCTTGTTAGACAACTTACGATGCTCTCAGTTAGTCGTGGAACTTTAGCATTTCGGCAAGCTCTAACAAATTATCTTGTGAACTCAGCTATATTCTAATCAAAGTCATTACACGGATTATAACAATGTAGAGGAATACATCTCACGAACAGCTTAGGGTTGTATTCTAGATGACGTGCATCTACTTAGATATTTCGCTAATCAATCTTGTGGAATTATAATTTGTAGGAATGACGAAACGTAATAAAGATTAGCTTTTCGTACTCTTACTCGTAGGTATTGCCTAATGGATTTTGTCACATCTTCTTCCCTTGTCCATTGATTATATCGTATTTAATAAACAAAGTAGACCTTTTAAGATCTAGGTTTATTTTTAGATAAAGGTCACTTTGTTAAAAAAAATCAAGTCTTAAAATTGAACACTGAGAATATTTATATTTAACTCCATGTATTTTCAATCGTAAGGGAAGAGAAAATAGCAATCGTAAAATCATGCAATGTGCATTTTTTATGTAGTGTCTTCTGCGTGCAAAGTCGTCTCTTCTCCAAGCTTCAACTCTCATAATACTGTGTTTATCTGAAATGACCTGGCAGATTAGTATCTTTTTCGTATATATTTGTAAATAATTAGATATAGCCTTGGAAGTCATATTTGTACAGCGCCCTTGAGATGATTTTTCTCAAAAAACGGGGCAAAATTATTACTATTATTATTGTCCTATTCGGGTTGGGACAAATCGCACTGGAATTGTAATTTTGCATGTGAAACCATGTTGTGGAACCATACCCGAAGCTTAAAACATACACCCATCATCCATTGCATTGGTGTCAAACTGGGTAATGCGCACCCTTTCACTCACTCGCGCTATTACAAAAACTACTTGAGGGAGAAAAGTACCAAAGCAGGTACCAAATAAATAATTATGCGCGGTTCGGTAAGTCAATCGTTCGTTCATGAATGAAGAGTTTTTTTTTTAGTAAAATTAACTATGTTTTCATCATTATTTAACAAAAAAACACGTTAAAAATATGCAAGCCATAAGAATAATTTTGACATAAATTTAATGAATTAATGGAAAAAATTGCAACAAAATCGTGAGGTAATTGCTTCACCCCTCATGGCAACTGTTTTGTTTCATATCATATTATTGTAGCACAGTGCCATAGAGCATAGTACTTTGGTACCTAGCCTCCTCAATCAACTTTTGATCGAGTGAAAAGGCACACATTACCAATTGTGACACAAGTGCAGTGGATGCTGGATTTTTCGTAAGGAATGAATTACACATTTGAAAAAACGGTTTTAATCTGGCACGCCTAAAGAAGCGGCTTCCGTCTAGTGATGACCCTGCCACTCCTCTCACAACTCTGATATTACTTTCCCCAACTTTGCCTGTTGCAGTCCAATGCACGTCTTCCCTCTGGAACTGCTGCCAGTATTTTTTACGGAAGTCAGTATTATGGTATTCCGAATGTATGTCCATTACGTCCAAGCCACGTCATCTGCATCATTTTTAATGACGAGTAGTACGAGTTCAATTCTGATCATAGTGATATTTGTTGAATATTTCTTGGATAAATCCTTTGACGATCACCTATTTTGCTCTGGACTAACAGAAATAATATGCAATACATTTGCACCTCACAATGTTGCGAAAGAGTTTAGTTATGTCCACCTTTTCTTAATCCTTTTGGCATCTTGCTTTTCCCATTCGCGAAGGCTCGCGCCCATTAAAGCCGATAGCTCTCTGTAAGTAGCCAATTCATCTCACGTGTGAGTGGTCTCTGTTTCTCTTCACTTGCTTTACATATTACAAATAATTAAGTGTTTACTTATTTAAAAATTTTATTAAAATAAAATTAACGTGGCTTAACCACAGTTTGAAAATGGCCTTGAGAGCCGAAACAGCTGTAACAATAACAAAAACCAAAAAATACTTGCAGAACTTAATAATTATATTATTAAATTTGATTTTAATTAAATTTTTAAAAAATTAAATGGAGTTCTACGAATGAAACACAAAAACAATAAATAAGTGTTTACTGTCCGAATCGGAAGATTTCCCGTTTTAGGGCAATGTGCTAAAATACTACATCCAGCATAATCCAAATTAAGTGTAGAGATTGTGATAGTTTACTCAAGAATATCATTGACCTACTGTATTTTTATCATACGAATACTTTATTAAATTATTTAGTTAATGTTTAAATACGTTAAACGGTACCTACATAGATCCTCATAATTTATTTGGCCATTTCAGTTCCAATGTGGAGTGTTTTACATTATCCGAATAAGTTGGAATAAATGAAGGATTTTTATAGATACGATCTAATTGGATTAAATACAAAGAAAATATTATGATAGCTTATAATTCAACTAAGGATAAGAAGAATATTCGTACCTTCAACTCTTTGTATTGCCTTGTTTGAAGGGGAAAACTCGCAAAAGAATTTCCTAATTTCTTGCGATACAAACTTTAATAAGTTGGTCATAAAGTTGAGTCGTGACGTTTATATCTCTCATGATAAGCTGGCTTCAGTTGTACTAACAAAATGGTTGCCCTTAATTCACAGATGATGATAAGATTAAATTGGTGCTCTTTTTTAATGTGACATAAAACAATGAAATAATTATATCCAAAAGGGATAAGTTCACAGGATTTTGCTATCACAACTAAACCCATATTACTCGTACGCTGGTTTAAGGGGGTGACAGATTACGCTTTGAGTTCAAAGCCGTCGTTTTATAACTCCAAATTGCTTGCCATATAATCCCATACAGACCTGCCATACCTGAAAAAATGATGTGTTATAAGTGTGGTCGTGGCGAAGATATGCGCCGTTATTTGATAGCCAGGCTATATTTCAAAAATATACGACCCCCTCCACTACCATAGGCAGGTCAGAACAATTTACTTAACGCCCTAATTACTCGGCTGTCATCTGTCAAAGTGACAGATCACATACAAAGAAATGATATTCCGCGGCAGTTCCTCAATTGATCTGACCATCTCCTCTTCTAAGGAAGATTATAGCGTAGTGTGTCACCCCAACGTATAATACGTATATTCCACGCCCAAATTATGCGCGTATAATATAGGATAATGTGTCCAAGGCTTGAATGTCATCTAAAAACTATAAAAAAATTAACAGGGATTAATTCAACAAAATATCTTATTAGTGTAAATATGAATAATTAAAAAAGGGTCAACGGTATCAAACAGTATTTATTTATACGCCTAGAAAGGAATTATATAAAAGTGATAGAAGATGCAGTGTACATAGGAAAATATCACATAGAAAATGATCAAGTAGGTACAAAATAGATCTATGAATAAACAAATATAAAATTGCGATTACAAGTATAGTGAGAATATAATGAAAATAATAATAATAATAAAACTAAATATGAAAAAATATTAGTAAAACGTTGGTAGAATTAAAAAATAAAGTGACATACAATAATTATAAGCTGGAAAAACACTTCATACAAGACAAACAACTAAAACTACATAACCAACGCTAAAATAATTTGTAGGATTCAACAAAGTGCTGGGATAGATTACGCTTAGTTTTATAAAAATATCAATAGTACCCCCAAACCTGTTGCCTAGATGCCCTAGATCATGCATCTTATTGGTTAGTGAGTGTGTCCGATATTTGGTTATGTATGTATTGTAGAAGAATTTTACATTTTGTCTTATAACTAGTCGGTACATGAAATTTTATAGTGGTGACGATGGATGTCAATTAAGTATGTTTTTGGATTTGTGACGAATCTGGTTATGTTAATTTATATTGAATGGATGTTTTGTACGTGATGGGTTAACACAAGGTGTCCGGTAAACCTTTATTGATGGAAGACTTAAACTTCCTGGTTTATACTTCTGTGGTTTTTTTAAAGCTCTTATGCATAAAAAACGTGTTTTTATAATTTTTTCACCAAAGTTTCAGCTCCCATGGAGTTATTTAATAAATATTCTAAAATGGTTTCAGATGTGCTATTTATATTTTTAGAAACAAAGAGTATTACTGTTATTTTTGTTACGGAGCGGATACAGTTTATATATGGTTCCCGTGAGCACTTAGGCCTTAGGCCCATTGTGCTATCTCCCATTTTACTTTATTCCTTTAACAGTCACCCGGTACCTTTTATAAGTTCACCAGTGTTCTCATTGTGTATGTGGTTATGTCTTCTGGTTCCACAATATGTCTTCCCAGGTCTCATTCCTCCTATACAATCCTTTATGGTTCCCTAAAAGTCCCACGAGGGAAGAGGGCCACATCTCTCGTCTCCTCTCCTCCTTGAATTGCACCCAAGACACCTGATTAGAAATCCGCCGCATTTGTAAACTCACCTACCAACCAGTCTGTGTAAGATAAAATGGTGCACATTCAATAGTGGAAGTCTTAGCTTGTAAAGGAATTGCACCCAAGACGATCAGAAATCTGACGTGCATTTGCAGGTTGAACACTTTATACACTCAGCCACTGTGATGTTTTGAATATCCACAAAAATAAACGATAAATAATAAACGAACGTGCTCTAAAAATTTTTTTTTGTCTAGACTAGCAACATGGGATAGATTATAGGCCTTGAGTAAACAGATTCCCACGGGAAAGGGGAGATCGGGGGGCAGTCGAGTCTTGAACTTGGGTACGTCGACAGCTCCGAGAATTCAATACAAATCAGAAGTGTTGTGTGAGATTACAGTTAATTAGTGAATTCAGATGGTGTTAGAAAGCTTTGTTGGTTTTTGAATTAAAGTGAAAGATTATTGAACCGGTGTTTGTGTGAAGTGAAAGTGGTTCGACTCAGTGAGAATACAATTAATAATAATGACAATAATAATAATTGGATAATTTGTAGAGCGCCGTTTTGTGAAAAATCACCCCAGGGGCGCTAAGGGTTGGGCGATCGCGATTATAATATAAAATGTGTTAAATTAAACGTGATTTCGTAAATATGTAGTTCAAACTAAATTACTTGTTTTAAAAACATGAAAATAATAATAGTAATGATTGCGTTGTAAAATAGAGTGAACGTTAGCCTGGAGCACGGATGTATGAAAAAAATTTTTTTTTATGATTCAGAGTTCTAAGAGGGGGGGATTTGTGCCTTATGTTAAAATAAAAATACGTGGGATTTTTCATTTCATTTAATTAAGATCTTCTGCCTCCGCAGTGACCCCAAAAATTGAAAATTAGGGTAAAAAAGTTTATAAGGCGATACATTATGATTAATTTAGTGGTAAGTAGGTGTTAAATGATAAACAATATATATTAAGATGTTTATTAAGGCATCGCTCTAAAAAAAAAAATTGAAACATAATTATACATTTATTATTTAGGTTTAAAATCCTTTTTTAGTTTAAAATTTAGGTATTTTGTTCCGCGATTCCAGCCTGGCATCACCTAGCCGCGACTTTCTTGTACACTGAGAAATGGAAGCTTCTGTCGTAGTCTTTACAGCTCTTGAAATTTGAAACAAACTTGAAAAATTATATATTTATTATTGAGGTTTAAAATCCTTTTTAGTTTCAAATTTAGGCATTATGTTCCGCGATTCCAGCTTGGCATTTATGGCACCTAGTCGCGACTTTCTTGTGCACTGAGAAATGGAAGCTTCTGTCGTATTCTTTACAGCTCTTTCAACAGCTTGAGTATGGCAGGGAAGCCTTATAAACAATAGTTCGCTTTCGCCACCAGATTTCACGATATTCTGAATTTCCTGGTCCGATAAGTTTTTTAAAATCGGTGGTTCGGTTAAGTTTTCCTGCCAATTTATTAAATCAATATATGTAGAAGCATTGAAATCTATCAATGGCACTTGAAACATTCTAGGTGTTGGAGGTTGAGCAGTACTGCGTGCCTTTAGTATGCGGCGGGCTGCCAGCTCTCTAACATGTTTTTTATCATCTGTTATCATCGCAAGTAGAATCCCTTCAGGATGCGCAAAGTAGCCGTTTCTTTGGATAACAGGATCTATAATTTTTTTTAGAGTTTCTGGCAGGTATCTGGAGGCCTTTGATATTGAACAGATGACGCGTGCCATCTTTGCATGATGGTTTATTTTTAATTGAGAACCAAGACGGTGCGTAAACTTTGACCACAAAAGTAGCCAGAGTTTTCAAATTTTCAGATGGTTCTTCAGTAGATACATACAAACGTAGTATTCGGTTAGCACGCGTGATCCAACGGGCATGTGATAGTTTTCCTGGAGATTTATTGCCTAGGTCTTCTGGAAATTCACCTGAAATTACCGCCGAGACAATTTTATGCAAGTACTGTTGGTCTGAACTCAGATCTTTGGCCTTTTCTGGTAGCATTTGACCTTCGATGCGTTAAAATTTTTTAACAGGCAGCTTTTTACAGGTTTCCAGTGATTTTCCCAGTGGACCAATATAAGATTTAGGTCCCGAAGTACCCCCATCGAGATGAAGAAACAGATGTCTCAAAGGCAGTTCGTTCATGTGAAGCAAACAAATTATTAGCAGTCTTATAATTCCAGCATACTATCCAGTATTTACATTCGTACCATCGCAACCAATTGCCATAATTCTATCTTGGGAAACTTCTTTATGTAACAGAAACCCTGTTATCGCGGTTTCTATTCCTTTTGCTGTCCCAACATCAGGTACCACGTATCCCATGTAAATAGATCCCGGCTCTTGAATTAGTGAGATATGTTCCTCCACAACCATAGTCCTGTAGCATTTACCGCCCTTTTTAACAATATTCAAGGTTTTTTCTTTTTTTCCCGTCAAAGTATAAGGCCAAGAGCTCTGTAATTGTTGCATTTTCCGTTATTTTTTCTCTAGTTTTAGTTCTCTCTCTTCGTAACTTGTGCCGATCAATGACCTCAACATCAGACCCAATGTCGAACAAAACAGATGATGCTATTGCTGCTGCTGCTCTGTCAGACACTCCATACCTATCACATGTCTTCGATAACGTAGGAAAATTAAGCGTCGATTTTTTTATTTTCTTTTTAATAACGCCTTTGATCATGGAGCAATCAGATTTTTCTGTCTCTGATGATGTCGCTGAAGAAATACTAGCATTTAAATCAGCTAACGTTGAAGTGCTTAAGGATGTGTTTCGGCAATTCTCTCGTTCATAGTTCCTTTTTAGAGTTTTTTTAATGTTCTTTGTAGCAGTTACGTCGATTCCGCTGATTACCATTATCCGAGACGTTTTTTGATCGGTCAAAAAAGTTTGCTCTCGTTTAGGAACCTTTTTATCCTTAGGACAGATACATTGAGCGAATTCTTTGCACTTGCATGCTGAAATATCAAAAAGTATCTTACTTCTTTGCTGAAAACTATTTAACTCGTCCGGGGAGAGCCTCTTGATGGATTTGAGTAGATTTTTGCACTTTAGATGATATGCTTTCAACATTTGAATGATCCTTGTTCGCGTCACTGTAGGAATAGATGCCGTTTGCCATATATTTTCAATTCTCGACGTTACTATGTCTGCTATCTCGCCAAAAATTGGTTCTTTTGCAGTTTCTAATTGCAATTTCAGTTGATGTCTCGTCCACTCATAGTATTTCACTACATCTTCATAAGTAGGTAGAACGTTTTCTTTCATCTCACAAACATCACCAAATAGAGGACATTTGAATACACTCCGAGTTCTTTGCATGGTTGCAACGAAAGATTATCGAACGTATTTTTAACGATAAACGAGCGTGCGACTGATCCGAGCCACGAACGATAGAGCACTGACGACGCGCGACTCGAGACGCGACAAGTGCAAGCAAGCTCAGTATCACCTCCCGCGCTTCCTCTCTCCCCTTATTTAAATTATAAAACACAAATTCGAACTTCTTTTTATTTTGTGTCAAATCTATATTATACCAAGTAAACTTTCTTGATAAAAATAGGTAGGTATGTTTATTCAAAAATATAGTACATAAACATTACTTCAAATTAGAGTGTAAAACCGATTATTTTCATAAATTCGATGCCGTTGCGGAGGCAGTTACCCTAAACCAAATGGTATAATATTTTACATGGCTTAAATTAAACCTAAAAGGCACCAAATTTTGACTCTTACATTACCATCCAGTGAAAAAAAAGATTTCACTCCACCCTAGTGAACGTATTTAAAGGCAGGAAGTTTTTTAATCGGGCTAGGGAGGAATTGATTTGACGAGATGGCATTCTATCCACGGAGACCGAAATCCAGAGAATTAAACAAATCATAAAATCGGGTTCGAATCCCAACAGAGATTAGGGAGGTACAATTGTATTTACAGAATTATTAAATTACCCTTTTATAAGCGTAGGGAGGAGGTCGAAAATTAAAGTGATTTAGCTATATAGTGTAACCAGGTAAGCTTCACGCTGAGAATGAGAGGTGACTAACTGGGTGAGTTTTTATATTATTTATTAAATTCCAGAGGACCCCTTTTAAAAGACGGATACAACCGAGGTACAGGAACTAAGTTTACGACACCTGCCGCCCAAATAATGTTATCATTAAAAGGAATACCCTAGACGGATTGTCAATCAGCTGTGAGTGAGAGACAGGCCAATGACCTTTTCATATATAGGCCGAGAGGCGCGGTGTACAGTCAGTCAAAGGGGAAGTTTTGCTAGCGTATGACCTCCCGAATTGAAAGCGATCGGATGCAACCAGACGGAACAAAATGAAAACTTTTCTTCTGTTATTTGACTTTCTAATTTAATACTTTCATCTATTGTTTGACTTTCTAAGTTACGAATTGGGATGCACAAAAACAAATCTAGAGGCAAAAGAGGGAGTTGGTAATCTCCGAAATAAAAACTACCAACCGAACAACTTTTCTCAACAGGTACCTTTCGAGAGGTAGGCAGCCTCTTTAAATTAAATGCAAAAATCAAACCAATTATCCGTTTATACCTACCTGAGAGGATAGGTATTCAGTAGAAGTTACCCATACTTAATACACGAGGATGCTAGTAACCTCATAAAATAATTACTAGAACCAAATATTAAAATACAGACAGTCCTCATCCTAAATTTGGCATCTCGAGTAGACCTTACATATATCTCACATGATAATTGGCTGAATGGGTAGGCACACAACCTATCGCTAAAAAGCAGGCTAAATGTCGACAAGATTGTCGTGTGTTATCTATGTTATTGACCTAGAAAGGGATGTAAATCCCCAACGACGAGGGAGTTACAACGTTTTCTAGAGGTGGCACGTAACTTAGGACCTTACGTGTCACATTTTCGCGACTAGATTCGTGACAAGGGATGTCATGGCTTTCCCCTTCTACACTCAGTAAAGTAGATTTCCTGGAGGTGTTTGAGGTTGGGGCAATTCTGAAATTGGTGATGAGACCTGGTTTTCTTTATTCTGGCGTGACGGTTGCCGATTTGGAACAAGGGGAGACCCGGCCGGTTGTGATATCCAGACACGCAGATATCGATCGCCTTGCTCAAATTATCATCCATCGGTTTTGTTTGGTAAAGAGGAGGAGCCAATCTTAACTTGAAAAAAATTCATTTCCTTTCCTCTCCTTCCCCTCCCAAAATATATACATGGATGGCGCCGACAACTAACACCATAAATTTATCGTATGTATATCACATATATAAAATCTAACACTTTATTATATTCACATTACCCTACGATAGATAGAATCGCGTAGCTAGTGGGGGGGAGCAGGCGACTTAGAAGATAAGGTTTATAAAATGGCTTTAAAACACAGCGGTAATGGATTCAACTCACTCTATCTCAAAAGAACCAAGGGATACCACACATACATAGATAACTAGGTTTCTAAACCGAGAAACAAAAAACCAACACAACGTTCGGTGAAGCCTTTTTATACTGAACCGTCACGTGAAATGAGTACGTTCAAGGTCGTACGTCACGTAGACAAACTAGGATGTACACACTTGAAGGGGTGTGTAATAAAGAAAGACGGCAAGGAGGACCTTCCTACCCCGGATATATATAACCAAAGCCTTTATGGAAAAGTTACCTACGGGACTTAAGGAAAATTTATCGTAGAAAGAAGAGAAGGAAAAGTTTGAAGTAGAAAGGGCAGATCATTACACCACTTTCAGCTGCTTAACGCAATATTTGCATGTTGTATCCATCTTATGTTTGGCTTGTGGCTGCAATAGGTTACAATACTGTGGGTAACTTGAAGATTTTTGAAGAATAACTAAAACTCTAGATTTAGCACTTTTTATACTCCAGAAAAGCACTCACTTTCGTATTTCAATGCATTTCTACGAATATTATCAGCTGGTATAAGAATTGTAGGATAGAGGTGGATGTTTTTAGAAGAAAATATAAGATTAATAGGGAGCGAAATGACAAACGTCAGATTTGTGATGATTCTGTAATATGTTTTGATTGTCTGATGTTTTTTTTGTCTGATATGCAAAACAATGCGTTAAAACAGGACTTCACTACGCTTAGTCAAATACTAATTATTAATTAATTAAAATCCTGGTATGCGCCCGAGATACATTATAATGCTTGCTAAATGACGCAATTATTTCAAATAAATTGACCATGGATTAACAGAATCGAATGATTTATTTGGATGATAAATGGAATCACCATTATTAACTGCAGTTTTCAAGCATTAACATAAATGAATAATGCATTACATTACTTATTAATGCGCTAATTAATACTCTGTGGTAATCAATATATGAACATTAAATTTAATTAACGTAATTTTCCTTTTGTTCCAGGTAAGCTTTTCGACTCCTTTCGATTATTGGTAAGTCAATATAATTTTCTTTTGTATGTACGTACAGAAGGTATTTTGTTTTTGTGATTTATTTTTGGGGTACTATGCCGTGTTGCGCTACCTTCTTCTTTAGCCAACGTTTCGGACAGCATTACAGTGTCCATCATCAGGGCAGATGTAGTGTATTTATTTATATTGTTTTAGTTTATTGGAGAAACTAAAACAATATAAATAAATACAGTTTATTGGGGAAACTAAAACAATATAAATAAATACATTACATCTGCCCTGTATACATATTTTTTATAAATATTTACATTTTACATATTTCTACGAACCAGTAAAGTCTCCATATAAAATTCACATTTAAAATTGAATTTAAAGATGTCATTTTAGATGTGTATTTTAAGATGTATTTTTATTTGTTTAAATATAAACAAATGGTTATTATTTATATTTAAATTGAAGTCAGGATTATTTCGGTGCAGAAATTCTGGGACTAACTACCACTTGTATTCCTCTTTGCTCAGAATACTAATGGAGGGAAACAATTATACCAAGTCATAGGAAATTTATCTATAAACAAATATCAAATGTTGTTAATGTAGCAAATCAGATATGCACAATAAATAATAATATATTTTTTTACCATAATGCAATGTTATTTTTTATTTAATTTTAAAAGTAATAAAAAAATAATTATATTTTTTTTTTTAGGATTGTAACTTCCTTCCCAAAGACTGGTGGCAACTGCGCTACCGACCTTGCCAGATGCCGATCGGGTAGAACCGACATTTTTTTTTTTTTTTCTAACTTTATTTATTTTCATTTCTTTACATATATTATACATAATAATAGACAGTAAATAATAACATAATGTATATTACCAAATTGTATACACAAGAAATGAAAACCCACTAAGGCACTGCCTGAGTGTGGGTAATATAAAACCATTACTATATTTCAAGTACCTAAGTATAATACATATAAGTAGAAAGAGTTTTTTTTTGTTTATAGTTATTATAAAAGTTTCTTACATAAACTGCTGTAATGTCATCCGATTTCAGATTTACACAAACATTGATAAAATGCATTGTCATCGACAACGAGTCTATCTGCCGGGTTTCAGCTCGATCGGATATCGAGAAGTAGGTTAATTTCCGCATCCCAGATTCGCTTTCATTCACGAGCAAAAACAAAAGAAAAATTCAAGTAGCCCTGTCTAAATTAATCTCTTTCTTTTCAAATCTATTTTGAACGCATTTTCTGAGACAACGCACACATATTTAAATTTAAAAACAAAAATTTATGAAATTTTTGCCACCAATTTAGAAAATTATTAAGTACTTAGAATTGAGTTAAAAAATTCGTTCTCGGAAATTTTTTGTGGAAATACAACTTTGTTACATCCATTGGAATTTATTTCATCATATAATTTTGTTTATAAATATTTTAAAAGTTAAATTAACTTTTAATCATAAAAAGTCGATAAGTTAACGATGTTCAGAAGGTAGACAAAGTTTTAATGATTTATCGATAAAAAAATTGTAGAAATAGCTTCCTGCTACTATATTGTAAAAAGCAAAGGCAATTTCGAATAAATTGTAACTGAAGAGCCTGTCACAATGAGGACTGACTTCCATTTTATTATGAATTTTCTTGATGGTGTTGAATTTGTTTGCCCGTTTGACGTTTGATGTGAAAAATTGCTGACAATTAGGCCATCTCGAAAATAACTCTTCAGACAAAAATAGCGGCCGCTTTATTTTATTCAAATTGTTTCAGATTCAGTTGTAGAACAGCTTAATGTTTGAAAATTTGGTTACTAGGCAAATTAATGACGAATTTTATTATTTATTTGAGTCCCGGCGTTGCCCTTGATTTACGTAGAGTAGACAGTAATTTAAATCAAAAGTAGACAGTAATTTAAGGGTTCATAATATCAACAACAAGTATCAAACATCTGTTTTAAGGGGTGGGAAAAGGGGATGGGGTGGTTTATAGAATTTTCGTGTTGACTGTAACTTTTCTGTTAGTCTTGAAGGCCGGAAGAAATCTCACAATAAATCTATAGATTTGTAAAGAATTAAATCCACGCCGCCCACCACAGACAATCTTATTTACATAAATAGAAGATAGATTTAATTATTTACAATCAACGTCCTTATGATCTATTAAATGATTTTTAAATATCTATTAAATGGATTTAGTGAATGATATAGAGAAAAAAGTCAAAGCGTGACTCACTTTTGAAGATCTACTGCAAAATACTATGTAAACACATGGAGAAAAATTAATTTTGCTAATTTATTAGGGACCTCTTTAATTATTGCCTATTCCGGTTAAAACCGGAATGCAGGCCTTGAATTAACGGAATTCCTCATACATTCAACAAATAAAGAATACATTATAATGATGTTTTTTATATTTAATTATTGTGATGTAATAAGTTGATTATTTAAGCGATAGATAGCGCTAGTCATAAAGCTTACTTCAGAGTCCAGCAGATGTCGCTAGAATGTAACAGATGCTTGTGAGGTTATAGTGACAGGGAACAAGCTTCTCAAACCAGAGAATTACCAACCCTCGGGTAATGAACAGTGTAGCTAATTCCAGACCTATTATTTAACGTAAATAAACAACATTATAAGTAGAACCTTTTACTTTTTAATGAATAGTTCCCAACTCTTAAATCTGCAAAGTAAGACAGATATAACAATTATCTTCTTGGGTAATTTCTTCTAAACTTAATAAACGTCAGTGCGTAATTCTGGCAATGTAATATTGGAAAGTGATATTCACGCTTTGTAATTTTGTCTTGTAACCGTCCGTTAAGAAAGGTAACTCTGTATGAAGGATTGCTCGTTTCCGGAAAGACCCGATGCTTTATTGTGTTCTATATAGACTCCAGACCAGATTACAATTTTTGTACGAGGACAACAATTTATGCGGTTGTGGTTATTATATTTATAAAAATGTTATAATAATTCGCTAGAAGCAAGAAATTCGAAGAAATCAAGTAAAAATAGTATAAATCATTAGACTGAACATTTTACACGACTTCTTCTTCTTTTTTCGTATGGTGGGGGGGTCAGAGGGGAACATCTAGGTCTGCGAGCCAGTCTAGGGCCTAATCTCGCCAGGGAATGAATGGAGCGAGCATTTGTTGACCACATATTCGGTGGTCTGCACCGCACCACATTCACACATCACCACCATTAAGGCACCATCTGTGCATCATGTGGGCACAGTGGCTATGGGAGCACCTTAACCTATTGATGGCGGAGCAGGTTTTGCGAGGCAATGAGAACTCAGGCTGTCTCTCGGTGGGATTCTGTATGAGATGGGCATTTCCCACGTTGGCCGTTTGCCACTTAAGTTTCCACCTATCTTCTGGGGTGAGAGGTAATCGGAGGAGCATCTCTTCTTCCACCCAGAAGGGCTTTCGGGACTTCAAGCGGCATGCCGGGTGGGAGACGTCATCTTCATGCAAAGGTATTGCGCTTTTTTGCAGCTCCTTGTATTCCCTCAGTGTTAATCACTTGATGTTGAGCAATTTCTCACCTGATGTTTGGCCGGGTTATGTTTGCAAGTACGAGGAGCCAAGAGAGAGGAGTAGATTTTAAAGTCCCGCTGATTGTTTGCATTTACACGACTTCTTGTTAGATAAAAAATTATATAATATTTGCATTAGGAATGTAGCACCAAGAGCAGCAAGACAGGAAAAACCAATTTTTATCCCATAAATTACAACCATTTCATGAAATTACTAAAACAGATAGAAGGCCTGTTTCTGACATGACTTTTACTATTAAAATTTTTAATGATATTCTAGACAGACCTAATTTACTCAGCTTAATTACCTTCTAAATAGCAACTATTAGTTACTGGATCCAACATTCTTTCTAACTGTTACAACACTATAACAATCTCTTACTCACTCAACATTGAAGCTGTCATCTCAAAAACAGAATGTAAAGATCTTAACGTTTACCTTGATAGCAAACTTATATTTATTATTAGTATTAGTAAATAGGTCGGAAAATATTAGTTTTGTCCTACGTCTAAGTAAATAGGCGTACAAGTGTTACGTTATATTTCACATTAGTCAGAAGTACACTGGAATTTGCATCGTGAATTTGGAATCCACAATAAAAACTTTACATGGATAGTAAAGAACGTATTCAAAACAAATTTAACAATAATTTTGAACGTACATTTCAACACTCGCAGCAAAGGCGAGTAGTAGCTGATTTAACATTTATACGTAGAATTACAATAACATCGACTGTACTGAACTTTTGTCCCTTATTAATTTTAACATACCTTTGGGACGTCCACGACAGTTAGCGCTATTCCAAACGAATAATTACAAAACAAATGCAGCAGCTAATTCGCCAATTAACCGTGTTCTTCATTTATTCAATAATATTTGTCTCAACTTTAACATCAACATTGTCCAAATTTAAACGTGGTAACATGTCACACACACTCACACATACACACACACACCTATACACTACACACATCACCTGGTAATTACTGAATATACATACCATATACAAGACATTACATGGAAACATAATATCATAGGTACCCACCATGAAATATTTAATATCTGTAAAATGTTCATCGCGGTAGCCAATGTACTGTTTATTTCTATAATATAATAAATACTGTCCGGACTTATACCTGCTTCATACGAGACTTTTTTTCACACTGATCCACATATCGGGGCCTATACGATTTTTTTTGCTTTACACGATCATTATTTTCATACTCGATAGTTGACATTACATTATTATTATTATTATTTTTTTTTAAATTTTTATTCCAGATCTCGGGGAGGGTGGTGCAATCCCACGAGCTCCATATTATACATAGAATATATATAAAGTAAATATAAAAAAAATATTGTAAGATAATACATACACAATAAACGAAAACAAAAGACCATAATAATAATGCAAAAAAACATAATGAGATTAAAGTTTTTTTTTTTAAAGAAAAAATATTTTAAAATATATATATTTTAAATATATATATATATATATATATATATATATATATATTGACCTCTTCCCGTAGTATGTTGATCCAGTAAGAAGTTGTTAGACTAAGTTGATCCACCTTTAACACCATATAACTTGGCAATTATGGAATACATCTGAATGAATTGACAACAGTGGTACAATAATTATCAATGTTGCCAGTTTGCCAGAAAAACCATTTGATGTACTGTTCATAAAATTTTCAAAATTTGTATGGAAATCGGATGCATAATTTATGTTGATCTACCCAAATTGGCATACTTATGTTGATCTCATATATATTGATCTATTCCCGTAGTATGTTGATCCAGGTAAGAAGTTATTAGACAAAGTTGATCTGTGTCCCTATATATGGTTTTACTAAATGAACCAACCAAGGGGGCAATCGGTGGACTGTTCATCACAAGGTTTTATCTGATTCCGTAATCTTTTGTGATATTGAAATCAAAGTATTACTCTCTAGAGTCAAATATCGCATGAAATGAGTGTGAGATGGTACCGTTTCAAATAAAAATGACGTGTGTTGCTTGAATTGTTTATAAGAAATGTATACGTATTTAGATTGAAACGAAAATTTCGCAAAAACAAATCCATAAAAAAATCATAACTTAGCAGGGGTACACGGGTTCATAGGGTGAGGTTTGTCTAGTTCCTGGCGGCGGATGCGTTTGCCCATCTACTGCGTGGCGGGCCGGATCGAAAGAAACTGGTTGAGGGATACTTTTCGACCATAAAAATCCGAAATGGCGGCAAAAGGAATAATGTTATGTAGGAAATTTTGAACCTGTATCTTTTACCATCTCTCCTGATTACGCTTCGTGACTTAGTAGGGGAGGCCGGGTTCTTGATTATAATGGGTAATTAATGGATGATTGGACGCGGATGGAGCTAACTAAAAACTGTCCAAAGAAGCGAAGCTAGCAGTCCACAATGTAGTGCTGGTACCTACCCTAATATATGGAAATGAGGCATGGAATTGGCAGAAGAAGGCTGAAAGTAGACAGAATACTGTAGAAATGAAATCCCTGAGGCATATGTGCAGTAAAATCATGTATGACGAAATGTGCGTATGCTGTGTCTATTCTACAGATATTTTATTAGAGCCTGTTAAAAGGAGCTAGCAGCATTGATCCCCGTTGCACCGTGCACGTGCTTGATACTCGACGGTCCGAGCGGAATACACGTTCACAGTTAAGTTGATGTTATCTTTACATATATGAACGGGTCGTTTCTCCGACTCGTTTTACCGTAAGTCGGCTCGCATGTGGAACGAGCTATCAGCATCTGTTTTTCCTCCTCCATATAATTCGCGCCTATTTAAGACCAGCATTAATAAATTCATTCCTACAGCCCCTACCTTAACCCGCCTCATAACGCTGCCCAACCGGTTGGCGACATAGTTTCTCTGTATTTAACGTGTAAAGATAGGGGCGCTCTAGTGAGAGGTGTCACATAAAAAAATCGTACCGCCGAATTTGAATATGGAATAATTTCCTTTTGCCGCCATTTTAGATTTTTATGGCCAAAAGGTATCCCTCAACCAGTCTCTTTCGATCCGGCCCGCCACGTAGTAGCTGAGCAAACGCAACAGTGTACCCCTGCTAAGTTATGATTTTTTTATGGATTTGATTTTTGCGAATGTTTCGAATAGCTCTAAAGATGATTCTTTTAAAATCATCTCATATTTAATATTATAAAACAATATGACCGGAAATCAGCTGAACTAAAAAAACAGCTACAAGGTGGTTACAAATACTATTATATTAAATCAATTTTGTCATTTAATTCCCAAACAATGTGTATATATATATTCCTTTAAATTAAAATAGCAACTTCACATTAGAAAAGAGAGGACAACGAACAAATAAGTACATTGACTAAGTGTTACGGACGGACATGCACTTGAGCTTATAAAACTTGGGAGCTGTACTCACAGAAACTGGAGTTTAGTTGTAATACGGGGTCAATTGTACCGGTATAATCATCCCCCAAAAACATTAACACAGAAACCATATAAACTACTAAATGCGGTTTAAAGCTAACGAATCCACCTAGATTTAATCAATAATCCCATATTTCTAGATTCCATAAGTACCCACTCTATTGTGTACCTAGAGGTAAAACTAAGATATTGCACAATATTGGCAAAATATGGCAGAAATCGCTCCAGTGGATAAGTAATAAAACGAAGTTTATAGGCACTTTATAAAAAAAAATGTCTAAAGAAACAGATAAATTTTTAAAACAATTATGAATAAAGTACATTCTGGAATCGTTAATAAGTCATTTTGAAATATTTCGCCGTGTTTAGTAATCAATAGTATCAGGAAACGCGGTGGCAAGACGTAGAATTCCATAGCCGTTGATTATCAAAGACAAAACAATTAAATATATGAAATTCTCTGTATGAAATTAGTTTTCATACAGAGAATATCCAAATAACCCTTTTTTGTGAATAAAAACATATCGGCTTTTTAGTTATGATGTGGTGTGATATGATTTGTATTTTTTTATGAAACACTAATATGAGGCATGAAGGAATTATCAAAATTTAAATAAAATATATTGAAGTGTTTTATCTTATCTTTTAGTTGGTATTACTATAAACTGCACATGTTAGTTCTACTTCTGCCATGTTTGTGCTAAAAATACTTTATTCAACTTCTCGAAGCAAGCTGTAGCTTTTTGTAGGAAATATGATATCTGATTATAATATTGTCAATATTTCTTTTTTCATTTTTTACAAATAAAAACTTGTGTGAATACCGCACCAGAGTCATACAGTCCTAACCGCTCCCGTCTGGAGCCAGTGAGACTATGGCATCCTCAAAGGAGATGACGAGGAGGAAGGTGGGAGAGTACCTAGCTATTCAGATATAACCAAACACTAATTGTAAAATAGTGCAAATTAATTTTAGTAAAATTTATTTGAACCCGCGACCTTTGGATTGCTAGTCGAGAGCCACCTCAAGTAGTTTGATATGTTTGGTGACTTAGCAGGAGTGCCCGGGTTTATGGGGTGAGGTTTGTTCGGTTCTTGGCGGCGGATGCGCTTGCCTACCAAATGCGTGGTGGGCCGGATCGATTAATCCTCTTTCAACGCATCGCCTTGCAACGCAGTAGGAGACTTGGATTCTTATGTTTATCACTCGAACACACTGACCCCCAGATTACTACCCACCCATCATACCTATTTCCTTCCCAGAACTCACTCTCATTCCTTTCTTTCAAAATACCCCCAACACAGCATTCACAAAGATGACATAGGCCTTGAGGGTTACGATTTTCCTTAGGGCCTCCTGTGTGGAGACGATGTAAAAAAATACAAAAAATAAACAACTTTCTCGCTAAATCGTTGGCGGTGACTAATGGTAGGGGTATTGGTTATCTAATAAATGGTTCCCGGGGCGGCGGTACACATAATTGTGATAGTTCTCGAGGGCTCTGATGTACAGACATTATGGCTCCTGTTGATTGACGAACATATACTAAAACATCGTTGGTTGGAATCGGTGCTTGAAATGACTTTAGCCGTGTTTAGTAAAAAACAAATTGGAATTAATTTTTCAGCAATTTCAATTTAAAATTTGAAAGATTAAATTCTCACCAATCTAATCGCCGCGATTTTAATAGGCACATATTATGGATATTACGCTTTGTTTCAACTTAATCATTACAAGAAACTTACGTCGGGAGAGATGGTAAAAGATACATTAAAATAAAATTTGATTCAATCAATGTTCAAAATTTCTCTTATAAAATGACTTAGACAAATCTCACCCCATGAACCCGGGCACCCCTGCTAAGTCACGAAACGTAGTAAATGATGCATTAAAGTTACATTTTTGTTTAATCAAGTTCAAAAGGTTTTTTAAGCATGGATTTGACGTTTGCGAAAGTTCCATTTCAATATAAATACGCGTGAGGCAGTCTATCCTCTTTAAGTACAGAGTCATTTTCATAGAATATGGATGTTCTAACGGAATCTAAAAAGTACCACAACGCGCGCGAAATTGGCGGTTACAAGTTACAACACATACAAGCGGTCAAGTTTGTCTGAAATATATAGATCAACAAAATAAATCGTGTAAAATGTATATGCGACCGAAAAATGGGCGTGGCTTACAGCTAAATCTCGATGACACAAGTTGATCTGTAGGGATTTACATATGTATGCCAGCTTGGGTAATGGATCAACATATCCGGGGTGGATCAACAAATGCAAACGGATCAACATATACCTGGCGTACCGTCGCGCGAGATCAACATAGTACGAGAGGGGATAAATATATATATATATATATATATATATATATATATATATATTTATCTATGACATCAGGATTTGGCTCCATCGCTTGTAAATAGGTCCCTGCCAGAAGTGCAGTGCTGCCATCACAAGACCGTTTTCGCTCGCGGCTAGTCGTGTTCGAAAGCTGGTGATCCGTTTTTTCATTAGTGCTCGGAATCCGGGAGCACACCCTTCTACAAACATCTCAGTGGCACTGCAGTACCAGGACAGCCCAAAAAGTATTTGGTAGGAATTGTTGTACTGTACTTCCATTCTTTTTAAAGATGCTTTGTTGAAGTTGGTCCACAGCTCCGAGGTATATAGGCTCGTGCAGTATGTGTTAAAAAGTTGCCTTTTTGCTTTCGGGCCACACTTGTTAAATCGTCGAGAAATCATATTTGCTCTGATGCACAGTGATCTTCTCTGTCGCTCAATATCCATATCATCATTGAGCTCCGCTGTTACGATGTGTCCTAAGTATTTGACCTCCGGTTTTTCAGTTATTTTTGTGCCGTTAAGGCTGACGGGTAGTACTTTTCTAGGGCCTGCGCCCGTTTTAAATACTAGTAACACAGATTTAGTTGGGTTGTAGACCATGTTATGTTCAGCGGCATATTCTTCGCATATCTTTAATAGCTTTCTCAATGCTTTAATGCTTGGAGACAAAATAACCATGTCATCTGCGTACGCAATGTTATTTACGCAAATGTTTCCCAGGTAACAACCTACATTTGCCGAGGTGAGTTTATTGCTTAAATCATTCATATAGACTTTAAATAGAATTGGCGATAAGCTTCCCCCTTGCCGCATTTCGTATTCACTGGTACTGACATTTTATTTTTCCAGATAACTTGGTTCTCTTATTGATGATGCCAGATCGCCAGAATGTTAATTATTGAACTGGGTACATTCCTTTCTTTTAGTTTTTTCCAAAACAGTGCATGAGATACTCGGTCGAAAGCTTTACTTAGGTCTAGAAAGCAAGCATACACTGTTGTTTTTCTTGCCTTATAATATTCGATACTTTGTTTCCAACTGAATATTGCCATATCTGTTGACAATTTAAGTTTACAACCAAATTGGTTGTCGGACGTAAATAGTTTGGCTTCTATGTAAGTTTGTAAAACCCTTTCAAATATTCTGGATATTATTGTGGCTAGAGATATCGGCCTGTAGTTGGAAGCACTGGATATTTTTTCTTGTCTGGATTTAACTATCGGTACTATAATTGTACGTGAGAAGTTTCTTGGCATATGCATATGTTGAAGTATCTGTGTGAATAGCGTTGCTAGAAGCGTTTATATTTTTTCACCTGCATTTCTAACATGTTCAATGCTCAGGCAATCATAACCGGGCGATTTTCCAGCTTTCATTCGTTTTACAGCTGTTTTGACCATATCTTTCGTAACGATTATGTTTTCGTCCTCATCTTCGCACGGTTTTTCTAAGATGGTGGATTTGTTTCTTTCCGATATTTTTGAAAAGTTGGTTATGAAAATATAAGAAATCTTTTCTGCGTCCGATTCTCCTTCAATATGAGTGGATATCTGTGCTTTAGCTTTTAAAACGTTGCCTGTTTTTTGCCAAAATTCTTTAAAGTCTTTGTTCTCAATTGCACCTGATATTTTGTCCATCCTTATTTGTTCCGCTGTTTTTTGACATTTTCTTAATTCATATTTAAATTTTCTTCTCAGTATTTTTCTATTTTCTGCCAAGGGACCCGACCGGGGTTTTCCATTTTCAATCCATTTAATAAGTGCATTTCGTGATGCTTCATAATGAATCGATACATTGTCGTTCCATCCAGGAATATGTTTGGATGTGGTTCTATTATGTTTGCGCCCATTTTCAAATAAGTTTTTAGCGGCAGTACTTAGTGACTCTACAATCCTCCCATATAGTTCGTCTATGGCATCTTTATGAAACTTATTTTTGCATCCTGACTTTTTACAGAGTTCGACCCCGCTGCTGCATTTAATTCGGTTTGTTAAAAATGATGCAGTTGCAGAATAGGACATATCTGCGAAGTATTATGTGCTCTCCATTTTACTGGATCTAAAGCCATCGGGGAAATTTCCTTCGTTGCGGTTATACCTGTTGTTTCTAAACAAATTGACATGGGCCGGTGATCTGTCCAGTCAACATCGTACTTTACCGAAATATTTTTTGTCATCTTTTGAATTGTGGCCGTCCCTATACAGTGATCTAACCAGCTTGTTGTGTTATGTGCATCACTAACATATGTGTAAGAATTTTCAGGAATTTTTTCAATATCGATGCAGTGATATTTGTTTTCTTTGCAGAATGATAATAAATCTTTCCCAAATAATGTTCTTGGATCGGCATTAAAATCACCCATAATAAGGCAGTTCGTATATTGTTTATCTTCAATAAGTGAATGTAGGTTTGCCAGGCATCTTGAAAATTCGGGTATGTTATCATTGCAGAAAGTTGGCATGTAAACTGTGAGAATGCACAACAATCCTTTATCCAGCTTTATTTCTATTCCCGATAACCTATTGTCATTGCAGTCGATAGCCTTGGCCCTTATTGCGCTCCGCCACAATACGCCCGTCCCACCGTAAGGACGCCCTCTAAGTATGCCGGTAGATGTATCTATGGCAGATGTGCCCAAGCTTGAAAATTTTGGGTGTATTTCTGAAAGATAATTTATGTCAGTGGGTAATAGCCATGTTTCTTGCAATAAAATGACATCATATTCTTCACATATTTCGTGAATAAATTTCACGAATCTCACTGATCTGCAATTGATACTAATAATTTTAAGAGGATCCATTGTTTAGGTATTGTTTGAACTTTTGTCTGAGCTGTGATTTCTTTCTTTGTAGATTCGATACACTATTCTTTCGGGCCAAAAATCTTTTTCCATAAAAACACTGATTTTCTGCGCGAGGATTATTATTTTTAATGTTTTGAACGGGGTCGGTTTGAATGGTTTGAGCCATTCTACGTCTATAAAAGATTGGTTCTTAGAAGTAACATAGTTTTTGAGGTCATCAACACTCGTTTCTGTTGCAAATCTTGAGGCATAGATTGCCGTTCTTAGAGGAGCTGCCTTGATCATAGATATGGGCCCTGTTCCCTTGTGATTTTTATTAACTTTTCGTTTTTTCACCATTGTAAAACCTGTATTATCGTTGTTTTGATAATTTCGAGATGTCTTTGTATCGGACTGCGGGCCGTTGTCTAACGGTTTCTGGGTTCCTACGTTTGATTTATTAGCTAGTGCATTAGAGTACGTCTTTTGTTTGGTGTGCGTACTAATACTGTCCTGCTCCGTGACCTTGAAATTGACCAAGGGCATTTCTTCGATACATTTAGGATTATAATTTTGATTATTGACATTTATTGATTTCAACTCGGCCCTCAAAAGGGTCATCTGCTCTCGTAGCTCATCTACATCATTTTGTTCGCACATTTGTGCCTTTATGGTAAAGAGCTCAGTTTTTAAAGACACAATATCTTTTAAAAGTGAGGTTATTTCAACTGAATCAAAACAAAATAATATTATTTATTATATATTATATTTATTATATTTATTTATATTTATTATTATATATTTATTAAACATTATTTATTAAATACAAAAGAAATAATATTTTGAGACGGTACTAAATCGTCAAAAAATAGCAACACCTTGAACATATATCACAAAGATGAAAGCATTTGTCACTGTCATTTGCGAGCTGTGACACATGCTGGGCCATTATCCAATAGATGTTTTTTTGTTTACCCGTTCGTCCTTAGGAAAATGGCCTACCTGATCACCGAATCTTATAGATACGATATTTTATCTAATATGTATGAAGTGAAACTACTAAAACAAAATTAAAACATTTAAATAATTAAAAAGTGTTTTTCAATATGAAGTTAACACAAGTAGATATTCTTTATTCTATGATTTAAGAGTACATATGTAAAGTTCTTGTTTATTATCTCCTTAAAAAAATGTCAAAACAACAAACGTACACGTACAATATTACAATACAGTAATACACATTCACAATCAGTAATAAACAAATATTGTAGTCTTTTAATATTATTACTGTATATGGCAGATGTCAAATAATGTTCCCAAACTGTACGAAAATCGGTAATACCAACACATGTTCCTTTTTTCATCCTGATTAGACAAACTCGATGGAAAAGGTATCGTGTACAACGGGTATTAGACATTTAGATAATAATAATAACAAAGCAGTTTAGTGTCATTTCACTTCAAGTACGCTCTACTATAACGAACTTAAAAATAGTAATTTGGTTTCAGTGGTCATGTTCTTAAAATTATTCCTACAGGGCGCCTTACGCAATACAGATCTAAATATATAACACTAAATGTACAGTTTATATAAAGCAATGACAAAATAAAGAGTAAAAATAACAGTGCTATTATAGCACAGGACAATACAAGAACATTAAAACTAAAACATTATATAAAACAGTAGGGAGTTTGTGCTCTGAAATGAGAATATTCCGAGTAGACATTTAAAAAAGGTACAATAAGGAGGCAACCAAAACCAAACAATTACCGGAAGTTTGAGAATATGGCTTATTATAAAACTTTGAAAAGAAGTTAAGATTTATGAATGGCAGGAAATTTTGAATAATTTTGTTTTTAAAGCCTGTTCAAATTCAGGCAGATTCTTGCTTGTACCTAGATTGCATGCAGTTTGTAAACCCTTTGGCAGAAATAGTAGGTCAATGGTAGGAAATCGTAGGAATTTAGTTATAAGAAGGATATAATAATGATACACTTCATAAATAAACTCTAATGTTACCATATTACTATTCCTATGTTTGTTTTAAACCCTATATGTATAATTTGAGAGTTATGTATAATTTAAATATCAAATTTTACTTCATGATTTCTGTTCGACTTAATTATTACGTGCGTATGTTATCGAGTGTTTGTAAAAGCCCGTACGGGCATATACTATTATAGACAAATATGTTTGAAACGCATTAATAATATTTATGTATGCAGCTAAAGCCATTGTGCATTCAAATAGTAAATTTCCCACATATCATGTAGATTTCAGGAATTATTATCTCCCAGCTGCTATCCCAGAACACAATTAAAATTGTTAATGATATGTGAATATCATACACGAATTAATTTATAACGTATGAGATACGTTGCTGTTTGCATTTGATTAATTACAATACGTTTTGAATTGTGCCTAGTTTGATATATTCAATTCAAGCCACACTGTACCCGGAATGTTAATGGTGTCCATTCGTGCTTATCGCCATTCTGAGCGGAAACAAGCTTTAATAAACCTGGAAACCCTTTTACGAATTTGGATTATCAGAATGTTATTCAGCGGAATATACTTTGAAAAAACTACCAACATAGCAATGGTTATTAGAGCTTTTGTATTGATGGGCATGCTTCAGAGCCCGTAATTATGGAACTTTTGAAAACGATTGTTGGATACATGTGTTTATTTCAATGATCCTCGAACATTGCGTTCTAGTTCTTCTTCGTAGGCCTTGTGGCGTCAAACTCAAATATTAATTCCACACAGGGGACTCTGAGGAAAATAATTTAACACAGGATCTATGTCACTGTAAGCTTTAGGCGTGCGTTTGGCGTGTTTCCCGAATTTGTTCCCGGCGCCGAAGGGATCAATGACAGAATTACCATCTGACGCATATGCTCTGAAGATTGCAATCTTAGATCCAAAATCTATGAAACGGACAGCTTATTTATGCACACCGTCGAGGAATAATTTTTAAGTATTTTAGGGCTCCCATTCAAGAGGTTGCTGTCAGATTCAACGATGGGGCGTAGAGCGAATGCGATTTATTCATTGTCAGCCGTTATTGTGTACTATCTGCGGTTCCTGATGTACCAGTACAGTACGCCCTGCTTCTGAGAGGATAGCTTGACTCTAGCATTGATTGAGACTTTTGGAAAAAGATCTCCTTATTTTTTTCCACTTTTTGCAATTATTTTTGGCGGCTCTCACCCATTTTTATTTATTTTTTAATCTTCATCCCATCTTGCATATAGCGACCTTTTCTCTCCCAGCTAAGGACGCCATTTGATGATATTCCAACAGCCATCTCTAAATTAAGCTTCGGGCTAACATAGCTCGAATTTAGGTCGATGATAATGTGGGTCATCTTAGACTTGTTCTTTATTATGTATTGGTTGCTCGGAGGGAAAATGCGAATAGTATTGAAATTCAATCATCAACAATAACTATACTTTTTAATATTAATATTCGTGCTGGAATCCTATTGTAACCGTTATCATAGGGATTTTTAGTGACCCTTCACCCTATCGAAGTCAACTTGGGGTACGATTCTCCAATTTGTAACCCACATTACAATATTCATGTGAAAGCAATTGAAATAATACAAAATAAATTCTTACGTTTTCTAAGTTTTAATATGGGTTGTAGCGGCAGCGGTTCTATAAATTGATAATTAAGAAATCAATTAATAAGACGGAAATGTACGTTGCAAGTACCTATCTAGAATAATAGCGAAGTCGGTTTGCGAATACAACCTGTATATAAAGCGGCAACATCGCGGTACTTAAGTCAGTCTTACAAGAGAGTCAGTTCCACTAAAGTGTACAGCTATCGTCCCATTAGGGCGTCGCCCGGCCTTAAAGGGAAGGTTTCAACTAGTTATCAGCTCTTCAGCCACAACGCCTTGGACTTGTGACAACTTACCTGGACACCGCATACTTCAAACTGGAGCACCAGGAAGACTCAACGTCTTCACCAGTGATGAACACCACCTGCAATTTATGTCTGTCTGAAAAAAAGCTGAGATGCCTTGAGAATATGCCATTTTTTGTATTCTCAAATATACTAAAAGCGACTGTAGAAATAAATCCTTAAGACAGATATGAATATATTATCTGCAGAGTTAAGGTCAAGGTACACACTTACAGACCGTAAGGACTTATTGAATTTCCAATATAAATTATTCAAATTCAAAAAAGTGTGTCTTAGTAAAATTACTTAATTTATAGAGTCTTTTTTGTAACAAATCGAAGAAACAAAATTTTTTTTTTGTTTCTTCGATTTTTTGCAAACCCAGTTTGCCACCTCTTACCAGACCTGACGGCTCACTAGCAAACACCGCCACCGAAAAGGCAAACCTATTAGGGAAAATGTTTGCGGAAAACTCGACCCTCAACGACGGAGGTGCTATTCCGCCGTCGGTTCCTCACTGCGGCTTCTATATGAAAAAGCTGAGGATCCGGCATCGGGATATACTCCACGTCATACGGGGGCTCGATGTTAACAAAGCTAGTGGACCTGATGGAATACCTGCCCTGGTATTGCAGAGGTGTGCTGCGGAAATAGTTCCAGTTTTGACAAAGCTCTTCAAAATGTCCCTGAAGTGTGGCACTGTGCCCTCTGGTTGGAAAAAAGCAGTCATTCACCCTATTCCCAAGAAAGGTGACCACTCCAACCCGGCCAACTACCGCCCCATAGCGATCACATCAGTTCTGTCCAAAGTGATGGAACGTGTGATCAACGACAAACTGCTCACATACCTCGAGAAGAACAAAATTATCAACGACCGTCAATACGGATTCCGGCGGAACCACTCGTGAGGTGATCTTCTCGCGTATGTGCCTGCCTGGGCGGTGCCTGGAACGTCGACGCAAACGGTCGCACTAGACATATCCAAGGCCTTTGACCGGGTCTGGCACCGAGGACTTGTCAACAAATTACCTTCTTACGGACTTCCCGCATCCCTGTGTATGTGGATTGCTGATTTTTTAAGGGATAGGTCGATTCAGGCGCTTGCTGACTGTTTCACCTTTTCCTCGCACTCCATAAATGCTGGCGTCCCACAGGGATCGGTTCTCTCTCCGACTTTGTTTTTGTTGCACATCAATGACCTTTTGACATGTGCACCGATTCATTGTTACGCGGATGACAGTACAGTTCATGATAGCTTTTCGTTTGACAAGCCCCCAAAGGGCACACAAACTCCAACGGCTCGGAGGGCTTTGAAGCAGAGAATGGACGGTTATCTCGAGAGTATTTCCTCCTGGGGTAAAAATAATCTCGTCGAATTTAATGTTTCAAAGACCCAATCCTGTCTGATTACGTCTAAAAGGGATCCAAATGATAATCTAGTCTCCTTCAACGGAAGCAATCTTCCGAACAGGCCTTCCATTGATATGCCTGGTATAACTATAAGTGACCAGCTCAAGTATGGGGGCTCCACCGAAGCCAGAGTAAAGTTGGCCTCTCAGAAGCTGGGCGTACTGTACAGGGCCCGCAGATACTTTAATAATACACAACTGCTGACCCTGTACAAATCGCAAGTGCGCCCTACTGTCGAATTTGGCAGCCATCTCTGGTCCGGAGCCCCTAAATACCTGAAAAAAACCCTTGACTCTGTGCAAAAACGGGTGGTCCGTTTGATAGATTCCCCAATCCTAACAAACGGACTGCAATATTTAGAGCACAGGCGTCAGGTAGGTATGCTGTCCTTGTTCTATCGGTATTACAATGGAAGATGCTCTGAGGAACTAGCGTCATTGATCCCTTCGGCACCGGTGCGTAGTCGAGATACACGCCAAACGCGCGCCCAACATTTGTACACAGTTGACATTTGTCACATGAGAACGGGTCGCTTCTACGATTCGTTCTTAAGTTCAACAGCTCGGCTGTGGAACGAGCTGCCGGCCTCTGTGTTTCCTCCCTCCTACAACATGGGACTCTTCAAGACCCATGTTCACTCCTTCCTCTCCACAAAAAGACCCTCCACACAGCATCTTCAAAGATGACATAGGCCCTTAGGGAAATTATTTTCTTCAGGGCCTCCTGTGTGGAGTTAATATAAAAAAAAAAAAAATACCCATATACCTCTTCTGTATATCCTTCCCTTCCCCACTACTTTCAGCCTCACAACATACCACAATTGGAGAAGGCATATTTTCACTGGCTCCAGACGACCGGGAGCAGTTGAGACTCATGTGCAGTTTCACAATAAGAAAAGTCCGGTCTCCACCGACGCGGTGTCGAACCACCGGCTTTATCGACACAACCACTCCACCACCATTCATCTCCATTATTCATGGTATTGACCATCGACCTGAAAGATTCACCGTCGACTACATTCACCACGTGGTGTCGATCTGTTTTTAATTTCAGTGTCAAACAATTTGTCGATTTTTTCAATTTGCGTTGGTATTCCAGGACGGACCGCCAAACATCTCGGTCGTGGCACAAACTCATTGCCTCATTCACATTAGTACATCGGTCATACATACTCTTCTGTTATCTTGTCATGGTCCTAATCGAGTATCTGTAACTTAATCGTGCTATGTCTTCATCGGGCGTCACCGACTTCTTCTACTATTCGCGTCATACATTCTCCTTAAACTCCTTTCTTCTTCTTCTTTAATCGCTCTACATGCCAAAAAAATATAAACGTCCCTTTCTTAATTTAATCAGCTTTGCATTCTTTGAAAATCTCCATATTTCTCACATGATCGTTCATGGTTTTACATGAAATCTCATTTCTGCAGCATTCAGTCTCCTCCAACATTGTCCAACGCCAAAGCAAAAGGTTTACTTGAAAAAATTATACCCGCTCATGGCGCTGGATAACGTCGTGTAAAATTTGATATTCGCAAATTCACGTGTTTGCTTTTTCAACCCATTTTGCTTTGTCACCTCTCCCACCGTAGATAGGTAATCTGTAGATAGGTATCTAGATGACACGGAAAATGGCTTTTTCATGTATTATCCCTCTAGTTATATATTTTATATAATATAATACTAGTGTCAACGTATTCAAATAAATTTTTAATGCTTCGTATTTGTTTTCAATTAATTTTTTCTTGGATTATCTTTTGGAAGTTGTTTTTCAAGTTTTTTTTCTTTACAGGTATTGGTTTAAATAATAATAGTACTTATAACTGGTAGGTGTGGCATTTAAATTCATTGAATGAATTTGTTTTTGACGTGTTTGGTGACCAGAACCAAAGAGCCTGGTGCTCCTTCATCTTCCCACAACCTTAAGCTCCACTATATACCCCTATGGGGGGATGCAGAAGACTGTTTGTTGTCATTTTGAATAATTGGAGGAATTTTGGTAATGTTATTGTTAAGTTGACGGCCGGCATAGTCCAGTGGTAACGCATTGGACTGCCATTCCGAAGGTCGCGGGTTCGAACCCGGCGTGCGCAAATAAATTTTATTTGATTAATTTTTGTTATTTCACAATTAATTAATTAAAATAATATATAGTTTATTTGCGGCACGTTCCAGAGTCTAAAATACTACCAGTATCGCCCTGGTGTAAGACCACCATTCAGAATTGAAACGTTGCTCCAAATGGCTTTAGCCGTGTTTAGTGACTAGATCTGAATAGCCAGGTACTTCCCCTTTTTACTTTTAGGTACTCCCCTCTTTCCCTTCCTCACTTACCTTCAGCCTCACAACATCCCCCAATTGGGGATGCCATAGTGTCACTGGCTCCAGACGGGAGCAGTTGAGACTCTTGTGAGGTATTCACTATAAATAAAAAAAAAGTTCTGTTTCGAAGTTGTTCTTTTTCAGTTTTAATTATTGTCAAGCTGTTTCGGCGTTCGAGACCATTATCATGGGACTACTTACTTACACATTGAGACGACTTACTTATATATTTTTATTTGCCTTTTCACATTTCACTTGAAAAATCATATAAAGTAGGGTACGGGTAAAAATCTTCTCAGATGGTTCTCATCTCACATTAAATATAGAAATCAAATTGTTGCCCCAAAACGTTACATATCACAGATAATAACCCCTTTCTTCGGGGGTACCTCAAGGTTCCCATTTGGGGACCCTACTCTTTACTTTGTATTTCAATGACATCAAGCAAGTCATCAGTCATTCTGATTATATTCTTTACGTTAACGATATGAAGATATAAAAATGCATAAGCTCAGTAGATTATTGTAAAAAAAAAACAAAACAAGTAAAATTAACGAAGAGTGCACAGAAAAACAATTATTTCTAAATATTTCTATGATGTTTCGAGTGAAATGTTAAATACGAAGTGTTCAGTAAAAATTGAGGAGAGGTAAATAAAATTATGTATACAAAACATCTCAATGCGGAATCATCATAGTTTGACAATTGCCTTTAATGCAGAAATAGCTATCACAATAAATAAATCCAAAATACTTGCTGACCTGAAGAATAATCTTATAAAATTTTGTAAAGGTACTTTGTGTGCTTGTTTTTTAAAGATGCCATAATTTCACTGGCTACGGTTAGTGGGGAGCAGTTTTGGGTCAATTATACGGTATTCAATTCAATATGTGTATGTCTACCCGAAATAACTTCAATCTTCCTTCACGTGAGAAAAGAGTGAACATGGGTCTTGAAGAGATCCACACAGAAGAACGGAGGAAACATTCCACAGCCCAGCCGTTGAACCCAAGAACGAGTTGTAGAATTAACCAATTTTCATATGACAAATGTCAACTGTGTACGTCAAAATAAATGAAGCTAGTTCCTCAGAGCATCTTCCGTTGAAGTACAGGTAAAATAAAGACATCAGTTTTCTTTCAAGTCGGTATAAATTACGTTTCTAATGATTATCGATTCAGCGGTCAAAATGATATTTCATAACAAACAAAATAACTTGGGCTATTTCGTTATTATTACCAAATTCACTGAAGGAAAACTGGAACACTAAAAGCGGTGAGTCATTATATTGTCTTTGAGCACACATAATCAATCATATTATAATGTATTTATTTTCATGATTCAAATGTCAACCGAGAATGGGATTGTGATGGACTCGCCCTGGGATAATTTTTTTTTATTAGTGATTTATTATGGTGGGAAAGAAATTTTCAGTTGATCTCACGACATAGGAAATTACCAGATGTTGGACAACTGATTTTAAAACAAGTGTTTAGATTTATTATGGTACTAGAGAAAAAAATAGGAACATGCACTGTATCGTCAGAGAACTCCGGGGTGGTGCTAAAATTCTCAGATTTAATCCAGTGCAGTAGTAATTGGTTTGCCAAGTGTAAGGGGCGGATAGAAAAAAAAAAACCTAACAAAATCAATAAGAAACAATTCAACTAGGTTGAGCAATGCTACTAAGTGACTTTCTAAGTATGAAATACGCCGTTAAATATAGTTACGTAATTTTCTAAGGATTTAGACAAATTATAATTATGAATAGCGAGGTAAATAACATTTTAACAGGACGAGTTTAAATTAAATTAAATTCTCGCAAGAAGATTTAAAAATAAAACTATTACATCATAATTATTTAATACATCCTAGACCGTGTTGATAATAGTAAGCCGAGCTAAAATGCTGGTGGGCCGACACGCCACTGGACTGAGGGGAGTCATGTTTCATCCTTTGAACAAAGAATTGGACAGTTTACTTGAGAAGTAACAATTTATTGGTTTTGAAACGATTTAAATTAATGTGACGGGTTCTAGAGCTCATAATTAATGGGGTCTTTTAGTGCGTTTCTGCCCTTGGATTCACGAAATTTCGAGAATTCAGGAGACATAAATTAGAAATCGCATATGGTGATTTGGGGGTTGGTTTGGGAAGCGGGTCTGGATTTGAAAGCGCGGGGAGACGGTCGAGACAGTTAGCGTTGAAGAACGGGAGAAGGAAGTCGATAGCCAGCATCGGTCAGCGTTGTAGTATAGTCAAGTCGATTAAAAGCTAGGGGATGCGTCAACAAAGAATTTATGATTTATGACACGAACACGGCTAAAGTCATTTAGTGTAGAGGGAGTGATTTTTCTAACAGCATGAGTAATTTACTGCATGTGACTGTGTTTGTTTTTTTATAATTATTTGGATTGTTGACACTAAGATGTATCGGTAAGTCTATTATAATCTAATTATTAACACTTATTTCCCTAATGTAAACCAAATAATCCAATTGTATTTTGAAGTAAGGGTATTTAACTTGAGTACTATAGGTACCCGTTAGCGAAGGAGGCCATAAATCACCTATTGCATTGAAGCGACCGGGTCTTGGCTATTACAAAGAGGACGAAGAGCGGTTACCCTGAAACCGCTTTAGATCATTCAACAATAGACATTTTTTATGAGTCAGACTATTTTATGCAATTTAAAATGATTTAAAAATTCTCCAGTAATAATATTTAACGATTAGGTTATACGGAATTCATAAAATATATTTAATTAAATATAACTCATTCAAACATCACTCTCACTTAGCCATGTACAGCGAGTGCACCATTATTTCAACTATTAGGGCTACGTGTGTATATCTACATACTCCTAATACCTACTTCCACGTTCGTTTTACGAACTTTGTGAAGGCTACGGTGTATTGTAGTTATTACAGGGGTTTCTCTGTTAGCATATAATTTTCATCCATTTTTGAATCGGGATAACACAGCGGATTGAAGCTAGCCGCCGAGAGAGTGCATCTGTCTGGCATTTCTATTCTGTCAAGTAGGATTTTCATTTTTCATAAGGATGGCGGGGACGAAGTGTACGAATTTTCCGTAGGCTGTCCTATCTTATCTAAGCGACAAAAGCGAAGGGAACGAAATTTGTGATTGGCTTGCCTAATAGGGACTTTTGTGTTAGCAAAGTCGATAACCCTGGGTACCGAGATAACGTTTATTTTAGTATAGCAGCGCCGGCTTTTTCCCTTGCTATTGGTGTGGTTGAGTTATTCCCGTAAAGCATCGGTTTCTGTCGAAGGTGTTGGGGGACCAACCTGAGATAGTTACCCTGAATAGACCCCTGTTTCGAGTATTTTCAGCTGGTGAGAGGATGCTTTCACGGAGTTCCAATCGAAGGGAACGAAGATTGCTAATGGGCTTTCCTACTTGAGTTGGCTTTGGTAGACGAAGGAACGAAGCGGGTAATGGCTATGCTATTCTTGTCTGGCGTATGGGGAGGATTTTATCGCTGACAGAACGAAGGGATCGTGACGAATATGAAGTTGTTTCGGCGCTTTCTGACGTCCTTCCTGTCAAATTCAATAAGTACTTACCCCACTATAGGAGGAGAAGTCATCCAGAATTAGGTTAGAAATTGACTCCGACTGAAACCGTTTGAGCTGACGGAGATCGGATGATTTCAGATTCACGACCTGATGATTCCAGTATCCCTGATCCTTAGCGCCGGAAGTCGAGGATATCACTTTCTACCATTCTTTGATATTTGAAGCGAGCGGAGGGTGACAAACGATAGAGCGAGTGACCATGACTTTGAAGTGGGGTAAAATCTCCCGTCTCGGAAACACTCGTTATGTCGGATGGACGCCCCATTCAAATTAAATATTGACATGACTATTTTGAGTGTGGACGAAAGACTTGAAGTATGTTCTGTATTGTACATATGATAAATATGTGTCATTACCTCTACTGGAACGAGAAACTGTATAGACTGGAGCCAGGAGCTATTTGGAGTGGCGTGACTGCAGAGGCAAAGTCGAACAAACTGAAGCTGGATCTAACTTATTTTTTACAAGCGCAAACCAGGGGGTGTTCACGGGACTCCCGAACTCCTGACGTTGCTGATGCAAACCACTTCAGTATATGTTTATGTTCGAGGTTAGTAGAGTGGACTCCTAACTTTCGGCATGCTGGCGAAGCTTAACTCATCATCGATTTGGGGGAGGTTGACGCGACCTAAACCTCGCGCTACCCACGTGACCCAAATGGTTCCTGACACCAGGCTATCATGCCACCGGACCGGAGCAGCTCCTTATACCTAACGGTAAAAGATGAATCTTCTTCAATCATCATCATCATCAACATCATCATTTACCAACAAGGACCCACATCCCACTTCCATCACCCTCCGGCAGGAGGCAAAACATGTCATTATTTCATCTGTCGCTGAGCGATATTCAATTCATTTCTGGAGGTGTTGGGATTGGACCATCAACTTGGCTGCTCTCGAGCTGGTCACGTTGATGGATGGGATTTGGACGGAGACCAATCGAAAGCGACACATGTTTTGTCTCTAGCTATTCCCAAAAATATCTACTCATAGAAATAACTCACAATACTAACAGTCCATAGTCAAATAATTAACTTAGAATTTTGTGCATCTTGAATTGAATTGTCTATAGCGAATTTCATGTACTTGTCTTGTATTGTACTTGTATGTATTTGTATGTATTGTATGTATTGTTGTATGTATTGTACTTGTATGTATTTCATGTAATTGTCTCATTATATTAGCACATTATCGACTGCAGCAACCGGAAACGTTTGGGCGAGCAAACAAGGTAGGAAAAGGTAGTTAAAATCAGGGTAGTCGGTCATTGTCTTATTTTCAAACCATACAGAATGTAACACGCCTCATCTAAAAAGAACCAAAGTTACCACAACCAATTAAAAGGATCCTTCAATGAATTAATCACTGTCGAAACAAAAAATTACACAACGTGACATATTCATTCGTTAAGATTGAAGGGTTGATAAACCGCGAGAAGTTGCAAATCAAACGTAACAAAATATTAATTCGTTAAAAAGGTAGGGTAGAACGTTTAAAAACATTACAGGATGGTAGGCACGCGTTTGCCACGTTTTCGCTACGACTGAAGAGATCAAAACATTAGATTTATCAATAGAGTAGCTTGTAGTCAATTGGAATTGAAATTGATCTCTCAGCAATATTTTATACTTTTTTTGTGATATTTTCCTAAATTTCTTTGGAAATATAAAATATTTATTCAAATTGATAACTTACAAATGTTATTTTAAGAATAATATTCTCAAAAAACTCAAAATATTGGGTTATTTTGGGTATATTGGGAGATTTCTCCTTAAAATCCAAAGCCACGCATAATTTGACCATATTTATTATGTTAACCACTGCTTTTCAATACATCTGTTTATGTTAGTGGTAAATTACAATGTGTTTTTTTAATGGTCATAAAAAAAGTGTGCACAAGTATTTTATTTGTTTGTTCGCAATGATAAACAATTTCTTAGAAAATTTCTTCTGAAAGTAGGTTTTCACACTGTAGTGACATAATAATAATCAATAAAATTGTTAACGATTCTTTGTTGAATACTTTTCCACTTCCAATGACCGTGTTATTCTCCGGGTATCAATTCTCAAATGCAGGCAAAGTACTGCTCGAATGTACATTCATTGGTCGACATTTTTATTCTCGAGTCTCGTCAAAGGTACACACTAACATACGCCAAACGTCAAAGGTCATTCCACTCGAACAATGAGTGGGTCGAACCATTCGTTGTTCGAGTAAAATGATCAACTATGTATTCGTCTGCCGATTCGGATTTGTTCTTCAGCCTCGCCCTCTAACCTCTCCACTAAAGTTAATCTATTTAATTTAAGAATATGTATATCATTGGTATATTAATTTGCTAAATTATGCAGGCGAGGAATCAGCGAGTTTGCTACAAGGTAACATTGAATAAGGTCACTATGCCTAGTGTGTTGAGTAGGTACACTTAATTTGACCAGACTCAGAAATTTGCAACAGTCGAGTTATGAATTTACAATTTTGAAAAATAAGCACAGGTGGCTTATCCCACGTCGGTCCTCAAGTGTTTTTATTTTAAATATATTTAATAAAAAAGTGAAGGTACTTAATTTGTTCTAAGGGGATATTAAATTTAATAGTAATAAAGAGTAAAAACTTTCGCTGATTTCTTTCAACATTTCTGATGTGAGTTTTATGTTGAGGTGATCAAATAACTGAATTATACTCTATCTGGCTACGAAATAATGAGACAAATATTTTTTTTAGGTCAGGAAGTAAATTAAAGTTTTTAATGGTTTTCAAGCCAAAATCTTAATATTTGATAATTTATATGGTGTAACAATATTCTAGTTTTTCATTACATATAATTTCGAGGTATTTTTAGTTAGAATCTCCAGTTATATATGGTTTACCGCACAATTCAATAGAATTGGAGGTTTGTTTGGACATAAAATTATTGATTTACATTTGTGAATATTTAACTATAGATTGTTAGTAAAACACCAACTAAACAATTCATGTAAATTTGATTGAAGCTCTTGGCAATCATTAATATGGGTAATGTATTGGTATTTTTTTATGAAATTGGCAAAGAATATAATTTTTCGAAGAAAACTTCTTCTAACTGCTTTTCACTTTGTGATGGCATTATTTATTTTTTATTAAAACACAAATAACATTGTTTACATCACTTTATTTCGATACAAAATCTCAACATGTTTCATGAACCAAGTTCACTTCATCAGGAGCACAAGTATACTTGTGCTCCTGATGAAGTGAACTTGGTTCATGAAACATGTTGAGATTTTGTATCGAAATAAAGTGATGTAAACAATGTTATTTGTGTTTTAATAAAAAAAATAAAAAAATATATATAAATTGAACGTTGTTGAAGCAGGATGTTATGTCGTTAATAAAGAGTAAAAATAGTACAGGACCTAAATGGCTACCTTGCGGTATATCGATAATAAAAAGTATGAAAGGTGTAAGACCTAAATGGCTACCTTGCGGTATGTCACTAGATTCAGTATCTAATAAAGAGTTTTTAACAAAGTATATTGACTCAACAAACTATGTTATAAATAAGTTATCTGGTATCCAACTTCGATTTTTAAGGTCCTTGGTTTCTTAAAACAATAAGATCTGATAAAGGTCACAATATGGAGAAATTTGAATTCAAATGGTTTGACGGTAATGATTGTGTAAATTTTTTTATTCTTCACTCATTCAGTCACTCATTCGCCTTTGTATCTAATAAACAATAAGTTCAACATTATGATCGCAGCACTTCCTGTTGACCTCATTTTTCAAAATGATTTGCACTCTCTCTCTTAATTTTTGTACTTACAAATTTGTCACTTATACTCATGAATTTACATTAATTAAATACCCAATTCGTATCGTTCGAGAGCAAGTGAATGATTTTCTTATTCATGAACTCACTCCCCCATAATCCATTTGAACGAGATCATCATGCTCCACATCCACTATACTAAAGTACGTGACAATACCTAGCATTTATACACCTATGGCCCTTTATGTGGTGACGAACAATTTATATAAAATGTACAAAGTAAATATAAATACGAGTTATGCAGACGGAAATCGCATATGAATGACATTGGCATAATATGAACCCATTGATGCAATCAAAATCGAATAACTACTACAGGCACAGTTTCATTGTGTGCCAGTCTGCATAAAGAGGCTGTGCGTTTTCCAGTGTATACATTTAGGCTTCGGCTCACGAGGATGACAAAGCGTAAAACCTTGCGGAACCATACGTCATGATGCGATAAGTGTTGGCGGCCCTTGTTTCCACGACAACGGCACATATACGATAGGCAGGGTTGGTATTATCTAATTGGAAACGTATTTTAATGGAAGCAGGAATGGGAAAACGAATTGCGAGCCATTTTTTGCGCTGGGGAGGAGTTTTTTGCGAGACGAATTAACGAGGTGGTAATAAAAATTGTTGGGTGGAGTTAGAATTGTCATCTTGTACAACAGTCCTGTAGTTAGTAGGAATGTATATTTATCGGAGCAAATGATAACGATCGTATTTTGAATCAATGGTTATAAATAATCCCTTGAACGTTTTAAATTTTAAGTTCTTAAAAAAAATAATGTAATTTCTTAAATTACTCTCTATTCACGAGGTAAGTTGAAAGAGTAGTTTTATGAAATTTCAGTAGAAAAAAATAGCAAAATATGCTACGAAAATTATAAAAAACACTTTTTTAATATTATCGCGCTCCCTCTAATTTTTAATGATTATTATTTCTTCATTTCAAAGAAAATTTACACTGCATGATACATTTTGATTTCAACCACCAATCCCCTGACATATTGAAGATTATCATTATATACATTATAGTTAGTAAATTAGACAATTCGAATTTAGTTGTGACATGATATGTGATTTCAACATCCAATCCCCAGACAGATTGAAAATTATCATTATATACATAATAGTTAGTAAATTATGCAATTCCAATTTAATTCATATTTTATGTGTCAGATAATTAGTTGATAATTAATTAAACATTGATAAGTGTTATATTTCATGTATATGAATTGAGTCAAATGAGGAACGAGAGAGATTTGTGGAGGGAGATTAGAGGATACTGTATTTACATATCTCCGTCTCTAGCCATCTCAACTAAACTTCACGCCTTGAACATATAATGATTTGATAGATAGTTTGTTCATAAACAAAATGTATGAACGTGGGAACGGATAACGCCAACAAACGCAGAATAATTGATATAGGGTGAAGCTTTGGAAGAAGTGTTTGAAATTAAATATTGCATATTAATATTATATAAGTTAAATTTTACTTCAAAACACAAACAAATCATAATTATCATCACATATTAATCATTCGCTTATTAGTAATCTAAACATAAATGAACAGATCAGAATACCCTGGCTCTCTCCCTTCTTTTTCCACAACACGTCTTCTTCTGTCCTACAAACTGGGTTAGCATATCTTAATATCATTTGGTTGGTGGAATCCTCATGCGGTGTCACATGAAAACCGTATGCTTTTAATTAAATAGCTCCGACTGTGCAGTAGAAATAAATAAATCATGAACCCGTGGCATCTTCCGTACCAGAGACATCCCTTCCGCAAGAAAGACCTGTCGTGGTTTTGCTTATTAAAGCAGAAAGGGGTAGGAACTTGTATGTATAACCAAAGAATTAATATCACTTTGGTGATAAAATCATTATTTTCAATTATTATTAAAAATACTAATGTTTAGAAGATAAGGTTTTTTTTGCATAGCATAAAGGACAGCATAATTATTATAAGCAATAATTATTAGCCTGAAACACCCACATACGAATTTAAAAAATGTTGCGAGAAAATGAATGAGTTTTTTTTTTATTTTTAATTTTACGTTTCTCAAAACATTTTTTTTCTTTATTGGATTAAATAGGTACAGTTATAATGTATACATATTACAAAGTCGTTTTTTTTTTAAATATCAGAAAGAGTAAAGTAACACACATTTTCTGTGAGCAAACGCTCGGAATTAGATTAGATTAGATTAGTTTCTATATATTAGTGCTTTGTCATTACAATATATCTGCATTATTTTATCAATTATTGCTTTATAGAATTTTCACGATAAAAAGGAAACAATTGTTAAATGAAAAATACCAGTACAAATTGAATAATTTGTCTAACCTGACCGACAGTCGGAAGGCTGCGGGTTCAATACCCGTCGGCGGCATTTATTTTTTCTATTTATATAGGTGTTTCAGGCTTATAACTATTGCTTAAAAATAATATGTTATTCTTTGTGCCATGCATAAAAAACCTTGTCTCCTAAATATTAGTATATAATTAAAAATATATACATATTTTTTCTATGTTATCATTCAAACCTGCTAAACTTCTCTTGTAGTTTTTCAGTGGTTACATATAAACTACATTTTATGTAATACTATTTATTTACGATGATGATAAATTAACAGAAAAATTAATGGGTTAAATTAACGAATTAACTAACTAACTAATCATCACGCCGTTTTCTTTGTCTTGACACACACTTCTTGTCTCGTTCACGTGCATACATCGTAACGTACATACTCTTGTATTATTTTGATTCTTGACATGGACCAGATACTCGAGTATTTGATTCACATGATCGTGCAATGCCTTCCTCAGGCGTCCCCAACTTCTGCTACCATATAAATATAAATAGTAGTATAAGCACTATAAAACAACCAGGTGCAAATAAAGAATCACATTAATAGTTTCACAGACACAGGTAGGTAAATGAGGTGTTACTAAATTAAAAGTGGTATTCCAATTAGCAATACGAGGGCATCATTCACTATAGCAGTGCTCCGCAACTTTTTCTCACCTACGACACACCAAATTTCTTCCTAGAATTCCGCGGCACACCAAAAGCTAAAATATATAGATATTAAATTGATACACAAATTTTACAATAATTTCTTGTTTTTTATTTGAAAAGTATTCATACATACATATAAATATAACGCATTTATTTTTACGAAATACTAACAATTATTATAAAATAATAATAAATTAATGAGCGATTATTTGTTAAATTAACCTGCGCTTGTTTCAATGAACACAAAAGTTTTATATTCGGCTCGATTTTTGACAGCGCAACCCGAAGTTCTTGGTCAAGACCTTTTAAGCATGACCGCTTATCATTTTTAATTAATACAAGCGTTGAAAAACTTTGCTCACATAAATATGTCGTTGAAAATGGAAGTAGTGTTAAGAATGCTTTGGCGGAAATGTGAGGATATTCTTTTTTAACGTAAATCCAGAAAACATCTAACTGATCGTCGGAAAAGTGAAGTTTTAATGTCATGTCATTATTTAAATCTGTAAATTCCACTCAAATTTGCAGAGGCAGTGCTTCCGTATAATTTATTGCATTGGTTGCAAAAGGATTTCGAATCCAATCGTATTATTCCGTATTAATGGAATGAAAATATTGACCAAATTTCTGCTAAAGCATACTTAAATGTTGTTGGGCCAGATCCACAGTTTTCAATTGTACTAACCTTGTTGATTGATCCTTTGGGCTAACTTTGGTACTAACGCTTTCTGTCGAAGTTCGTTATTAAGTTCATTCAAATGCTCGAATATATCAGCCATGTATGTATGCAAGTTTGGCTATCCAGTAATTATCATCGAGGTGCTGATATAGTTTGGGCATATTTTGATTTAAAAGAAACTCACACACCTCGTGACGAAGCTCAAACAATCTAGCCAAAACTTTGCCTCGGGATAGCCAACGAATTTCAGTATAAAACAATAAGGATTCATATTCGGCTCCCATTTCTGCACAGAGTATTCCAAAGATTCGCGAGTTTAGGGCTCTTGATTTAATTGTGTTTACGATTTTAATGCATTCATTCATCGTGTTCAAATGTTCCTCCGCTAAATTTTTGACCATCAATGCTTCTCGATGTATGCAGCAGTGTGTAAATTGTAACGTTTGATTTTTTTGTTTTACACAAGAGACAAAACCCTTTTTATTACCCGTCATTGCCGCAGCGCCATCCGTGCAAACAGCAATGCAATTGCACAAATCATCGGTTACTTGAAATAATCGGTAACTTGAAAAAATTCTTCACCGGTAGTTCACTCTGGAACCTCCTTACAAAATAAATAATGTTCTTTAATAAAGTCCTCGTCAACGAAAAGTGCAATAGCTATCAATTGTGCTTTATTTTTAATATCGGTTGTTTCGTTGATCTGAAGGGCAAAATTTTCAGCCAATAACAGTTTTCTAATCAGTGTTTCTAATATATTGTGAATACGTCTTTTAACAGTATCTGCAGACAATGAAAAATAGACAATATTATGAAAAATATTTTTTCATTGTGTATTAAATACATAATGAAATATTGTAAAATGTCAAATACATTGAATTTGACCGCGGCACACCTGTGTCCGGCTCGCGGCACACCAGTGTGTCACGGCACACCGGTTGCGGAGCACTGCACTATAGCATCAATATAAATCACCTGTATTTAATAGTCACTTTCTTAGAATATATTAGACTTTAGCAGGATAAATGGTATTATTTTTAATGGTTATTGGCAGTTTATTTAATATTTTTGGGTACTATATAGTTTAGGGTTCTTTCGCCGTTTCTTTATTGGTACATTTAAAAACTACCGAGCTTTCATTTTAAGTGTATCCTGTATTATGTTTGTTTGTTATGAATATTTATTTATATGTTTGCAAATTTTATTATACCTTGTAGGTTTAAATATTAAAAAAATACAGTTCAAAAATTACAGTTACATTGGTTTACAAAATAAGTTAAAAATAAAATTAAAACCTTCGTACATAATCATAAACTTTTCCTACATATATTCTATATACCTTACGAATACTGTCAACTGGGACTTCCTTTACGGCTTTTGATAGGTAATTATAAAGTTTTTTTATCCTGTTTCCCTTTACAAGGAATCAAATAATATAAGATAAATACAATAATATTTCTGTAACAGGTAAAACATTCAGAGACTTTTATGTTAATTTAATATTACTTATGTATACATTGGTATATTTATGGCACTATTCTTTTGGTACTCTCTCCTATCGGAGGATGGCTATAACCAAAAACATTTCAAAAACATACTGTAGTTACGATCAAATCATCAAATTCGTACTCGTTATATAAATTTTAGTCAAAGGTGCAGGATCTGATTTTGTCTGATCTGTCATCCGGCATCCCCTGGATTATCAGTTCGATAGTCTTGTATGATGATATTTCAATACCTTGTTGACATCACTGAGATATTTGAAATTTTTGACAAAATTTACAGACTCGTGAAAAATCGCACGATATTCTGAATTCTGGACATCAGTCCAACTTTTTTTTTTAATATTCCATTTATTCCAAATGCATTCCATTTATTCCAAAGTCTCTACGAATAATATTTTTATTTTGTAATTATATTTATTCAAAAAAAAATATATATATATATATATCACTAGTAATAAGATAAAAGATATATTATTTATTATTTTTCAATGTTCTCCCATAATAAGCAATTGCTTGTGTGTATGGGATGAGGTATTATTTGTTTAGTTTCTTAGATTTATTTTATACTGTAATATATTATATTATAATAAATTATAATATTTCAATTCCCCGGCTGAATAAATCTGTCATCACGGCACAATAAATATTTTCCGCTTAGTGTGATTATCAAGTTATTAGTAACCCGGGAATGTTTTCCTTTGCTCATCAGGATGTAAAAACCTCGCGTAAGTGAACGGAATAAGAAGTAGGTATTTTCTAATTCACGGATGCAATATATTCTAATACACAGGCATGCTGAGTCTGTTCTACAGATATTTCAATGGAGCTAGGAATTTTTAACCCCTATGCACCGGTGCACGTGTGCAAAGCTCGACGGACACGAGCGGAACACACGTTTACATTTGATGTTGACTTCATGAAAACGAAACGGAATATACGGAACGAGCTCTTCAAGACCAGCATTAATAGTCTCTTCCTACAGTCCTTAAATTAAAACTCCCGCCAACGTTTTTCAACCGGTTGGAGTTATAGTTCCTCTGTGTTTGGATTATACAAACGGGGGCGTTCTTGTGATGTGTCACATAAAAAGTCCCAGCGAGATGTAGCACGATAAAGTTACCCGGATACTTAAGTCTGGTCATGTCGATAATGTTCCGCTCCCCTTTTTGTGATGTAGGCACATCTTATCAGCCTCTATGTACTGCGCGCCTCTCCTATCTGCTTGAAACTACTTAGCGTTGAATTCATATGTAGTTGAAGATAAAATTATATGTAAAACGGCCGCATTGTACCGCTACAAAGCAAAAAAAAAGAAAATGCATAAGTTTGTTCTCATCCATGGAGTGTTTAGAGGAATTTGAATGGTAGAACAAATCAGGGACACCCCGTAAGGATGTTTTTTAATGGTGACTATACGGTATGCATTAGTGAGGGGTAGAAGAAGTTTAGGTCGCCCTCACTCAAGATTTTAAAAAACCCGACATAATATGCCAAAAATCACTCGAGTGGCTAACTGACAAACCTTTCAAAGGTACCATCATTGTATAACTATTTATAAAATTCAATGACCACAGTTCAAAGTCTCCGTTAAAGATAATAACTTAAATTTTTTTAAATATTCTCACTATTGAAATCAAACCGTTATCTTTTCCTGTATACGTTAACGAAATTATAAAAGCGACCATATTTATGTGAAAACAGAGAAAAGGTTCGACCGAATCGCACCCTTATTCGGATTCCCTTGACAACCCTTAACGCAAGATTAACCACGAACAAGAGAGTGTTAAAAATCTTAAATTCTCGATTTTAAAACTTCCCTTTCTCTGCGAGGGATTATACAAAAATTATTTTATTCACAAAGGAGTCAAAATCATATTTTCTAAATGCGAAGCTATAATTTAAAAAAAATAAAGAAAACTTTCTTATTTCTTCGTAGGTTTATATTTCACGTAAAAAAATAATGTTACCAATTATTATTTTAAATGACTTCAACAACACATCGTCATAATCGTATGCGATATTTTAAAATTTACACATTTTCGAATACAAAACAAACACTCCAACAATAAAATACATATAGTTATTATTGAAGAAGTAGATAATACTAATAACTCAAAACGAAACAGAACAAGACACAGAAAATAAAATGGTAACGGTGAGATTCAAACCCAGGATCCCTGTCTTATCTGGTCATTGCCTCTTACCACTCGGCTATTGGGAACTCCTTGTGTATTGAAACGTATATAGTGTATCGGATAAATACATATAAATTATTAAGAATTTATTTGTAACCTAGATAGTGTCTCAGATAAATTAACAAATTCTTTACAACGTAATCATTCAAAAATATGGGAAATTTTCGTTGAAGATAATATTTGTTCATTCTGAATTTTAAATATAAGATCGACAAAAATGGCTTCAAATAATAGGTTCCGATGGCCAAGTGGTTAGAGGCATTTTCTCGGTAAGACAGATATCCTGAGTTCGATTTCCAGTTAATAATAATATATATCTTAAGAAGTTTCTATTTAAAAAAGTTTGAATATTACAACTAAAAATGCATATTATGATGTATATCGTGCATTGATTTGTAACTTTTTTTTAAGGTTACAAAATGAACAGAAAAATACAAAAATAATGTGATGTAGGTAAAAATGAAAATAAAAGTGCAGTTAGATGCGGTTTCTCAAATACCGCCTCACTAGGCTAGCCTGTGTTGAGGCAGATTTTTTCAAGTTACTTCCCAATACCTTTGAACATACCATAAAGCGAAGCTTAATGCTAAATCACTATTTTGATTAATCTTTATAACAAATTGGTTTACATTATGAATACAAAAAAAATGTTTTATATAAATTGAAGCTCTTCCTATCGTTTCGGTTGTGTAGAATACAAATAAAAAAATAAATTAACCTTTAAAAAATATAAATGTAAACTACTAAAAAAATTTTTTTTTCAATAGAAATGTATGAACGCGTAAAGGAAACAACTTTTAAAAAATACAGTATTATAGCTAATATTATCTGCGACAGTTTCACTTGATTAACTTTTTTGCTTTCTTACAAAATTATTTACAAAATAAATAAAAACCAGTTTTGTGCTTGAAATCGAACGTTTCTAGACTCCGTTTGTCAAGCGATTTTAATGTCTATTACCTACAATATAAGTTACACCAAGAATATACACATTTTTGGCTTTTAGCTTCCTCCTTAGATGTATTCGCTCAACACTGGTTATTTCATTAACTGCGAATTTTAGTTATTTATTTTTATTTATTTATTATTATTACATTTATTACATACAAGATATACAAATATAAAAGGAAGCTTTGACTGTCCAACTAGGAAGTTTCCCGTTTTAGGACAGTCAAATTGGCAGGTTGCGTGTACATAATTCCAGGTAGGTACATGTAAAATATAAAATAAAATTAAAATATAACATATAAATGTAAGAAAGAAAAATAGAAAGAAAATATTTTTAGGAAAATACAATTTAGCAGTAATAAACAATAAAATCCAGATAGGTACATGTAAAATATAAAATAAAAATATAATATATCAATGTAAGAAAGGAAAATTAAAAAATATTTTTTAGGTAAATACAAAATACAAAGTCGAGGAAATCAACTCAGACTACGTTTTTTAAGACTGTTACCTTTTTTATTTTCTGTCCCTTGTTCTGTTTCATGTTACGTTTAGATTTATTAGAATCATCTTCTTCTTCAATGATATATTACATTGGTAGATATATAATTCAAAAGTTATTCCAGTAAATTCCCATGTATTTATGTTTCGTGAAAAGCGTCTCTCAAGTTTCAAAAATAAAGTTTCATCCAGAGATTAAATAAGTTGGCTGGCGAAATAGGGTAGTTAAATTAAGTTTTAGTTTTATTTGGTATTACGCTCAGCCGGGTTTTCACATGAATTTCAAGAACAGAAAATACCTAGTGAGCTATCGAAATTATACACAATTTTTTAAAGCATGATATAATAGTACGCTTAACATAAAATAATATAGAAACAAGTACAATACTACGTATAAGACAAATCACTAAAACAACATTACCAACGCTTTTTTAATTTGTGGGATTCAACAATGTGCTGGTAAAGACTACGCTTTTCTTCTCTAAATAGTATAAAATAAAGTCGCTGTTCGTTTCTGTCTGTTTGTGCGATTAGTTCTTCTAAACTACACAAAGGATTTAGATAGGGTTTGAATGATCGTTTAGAATTTTTTTTCTGAAAGGTTTATATATATAATAAATGCATATTATATTTAAAGAAAGTAGAGAAAATTCGATGTTTTGTAATCAAGTCATAAATATATTTTTGGGCACTTACATTGCTAACACTGGCTAAACCTTACGAGATACATCAAAATAACGTACTTCGGGATAGTATATCTTAAAAAGGCCTACAGAAAACTTAGTTGTAGTATATGTCTACCGCTTAAGAATAACCTCAAGCAACACCGGGTACAGTCAGCTAGTAATTCTATAAATGGAGTCAGTAAAAACATCAATAGTACCCTCAAACTTGTTGCCCAGATCATGCATCCTATTGGTTATTGAGTGTGTCTGATAGTTGGTTGTGTATGTATTGCAGAAGAATGTTACATTTCTTATATTCAAGTTATAGTTGTTTTCCTTCTTAAATTTATTTTGGTTTATTTTTTTACTTCGTGAAAACTGCCCAATTTAATTTGTAAAGGGCACCATACGATTTTGAAACAGATGACTTCACTCTCTCTCTCTCCCTCTCTGCAATTTTTTGCAATGGCGCGGCGCTGTGAACTGGGAGGAATGTCGTCAGGGGCATTGTAATGCGTTGATAGTTTACCGATTTTTCAAAACAATTTATTATTTTACTAAAACAATTAATTGCATGGATTTGTCCACCTGGTCTCTCGACCCATCGTCTTGCGATAATGATGCAAGATATGTGAGGGATTTATTCATACGTAATGTTCCTACCTAACACTTATACTGTTAATTTTCAGGTCTCTTCAATAAAAATCACTCCTTTAAATTTGACTGTGTTTCATTTCATATAAAGTTTGATATATGCACTACAAAGAGGCCCGGTGATTCTAAGTTGTAAGAACCTTGCTTGGTCGGCGGTTGAAAATGAAAGAAGGCCATTTTAACAATAATCTGTTTTGTTAAAAATATGACTTTAAGTTTTTCAAATAAAGACAAAAAGATTTTAACCTGTGACCTTGATAGAACTCTACCTTATCAACTGAAAAATTACCAGATTCAGTAAAGTGTAAAAAAATCAAAAACACTCAAGATTTATATCTACAGAGGGCATTAGTAGCTAGTATTGACACATACTTTTTACCAAAGATATTGTTCTTCTAATATCTTTGCTTTTTACCTTCCCAGAAATTCCTCTCCCTCCTTTCCTTAACTATCCCACACCCAAGTGGGGGAGTAGGTAGTTTAAATTATCCCCTCATTATATTAGTTTAAATACTTGATATATCATATCAGTATTTCTACGCAAATACATTAGTTACTATTAATAATTGGCTGAATAATTGGGATTTCTATAAATTCAAAAACCCATAAAACAGAAAAATGCATGAGATCGTCGGAAGACCCAAATGGTTACAGACGTTTTGTTTGGCATATTGGCCAGTCAGTTAAAATAGACCCACTACACATCATCCCCAAAGATGACATACACCCTGAAATTATTTTTCCAAGTGCCACCTGTGTGGGGTCAATGTAAAAAAATATATATTCGTAATCGATAGTTAAGGCGATGCCATACGTAGTAATACAAAATCATGTGTTTTTGGTTAGAAAATTTGGTCGCCTAGAAATGTTTCAAATACTTTAATTAAATACTACGCGTAGAATACATTCTGGCCTTTGAAATAATCGAGTATTTTTTAGATAAGTCTTTTTATAAGCCCAGAAAAAAATAATGTAAAGGCCTATGAAAACTGCTTTAAAGTTCAAAGTCTCCTACTTACGAACCCATTTTCGGTTATGATTTTATTGTATGTATAATGTGGCAAATTAAGTTATTTAAAAAAATGATCGAAAAAAATTTAATATTTATGACTGAACATCCACAAAATAAAATAAAAGGCACTTTTTGGCCATGTTTTTTTCTTGCATAAATCAAAACAGGCGGATGGTGTTAAGTGGGAATTTAAACCTTGTCGCCATCTACGTAAGGGTTGTTATTGATAGCGGCTCAATTTTATATATCACACGACGTAGTGCATCGCCTTAAAATATTTTACAATGAAGTTAACTTTTGTGATTCTATTGGAGCTATTTCCATAAAAGTTCTACAATATATTATAGATCGATATTAATTTAACGAAAATATTTGTAATTTTTTTAACCGTCGTAATATCGTATTTTTTAATCTTCGCAAAAGTTTGGTTGGTTTTATTACCACCAATATTATAACATACATCGAAAAATGATTATTAATGAGATCCATTTATTGTTGTTTCTCGTGAAAACTAATTAATTGAAAACAAATTAATATGTTATTTATGTGCTTATTAAATCCGAGTGTTTGAACTTTTAGATGAATGAATTTCAATGATCGCTTTGTAAATAGATTCTAGCAATTTATTAATTAATTTACCGAGTTGAGTCCCAAATTCAGAATTGAAATATAATACGTACTAAGCAAAATTCATAATAATCTATGTACAGGGTTTTCCAATAAGAGGTGTTATTTTGAATAGCCCGTTATTTCGGTAGATGTTACTTTGAAAGCTGTCATTTTTTAACATTTGACAAGTAGAAACTACGTTATTAACTAAAATGGAACAATACACGCTTCGAAAACGCATTGGAATTATTAAAATTCACTTGAGTGAATCAAATGCAAATCATCTTGAGCGATGAGGCCCATTTCCACCTCGGTGGCTTCTTCAACAAGCAAAATTGTCGTATCTGGGGCTCGAAAAACCGAAGAGTTATTGTTGACTGTTTGGTACGGTTTATGGTCCGGCGGAGTCATTGGACCTTACTTTTTTGAAAATAAGGCTGGAGCAACAGTTACGGTGAATGGAGGGAGCTATCGAGAGATGATTAATGATTTTTTATAGCAGGAATTGGATGGTTTTGATTTAGACAACGTTTACTTTCAACAAAATGGCGCTACGTGCCACACAAGCAACGAAACCATTGATCTTTTACGATTGAATATCAAAATAATACCTCTTATTGGAAAACCCTATATATTGTATATACATTAGGGTGTATCGATTTTTAACTTTTTTTTTGTTTTCAAATTCCAAGTTGAAATAAAGTTGCTACTAGGTACCACAACTTACCACAATTTTTTTTGGATTTTTAAAAAAATGTTTAGGTCTCCCACACAAGGCCTAAAGTTTTAATTTTTTTCAAAAAATATCAATTTTTTTTTTAATTTAAAAAAATAAATTCATAACTTTTTTGTTTATTCCAAGTTAAAAAACAGTAATATTAGGGCATAAAAATAAGTACGAAACGGTTTTTTTTAATAAAATATGGTATTTTGGTCTCCCGCACAAGCCCTAAAGTTTGTTAATTTTGATGAAATTTTGTAATTTTGTGTACATATATGAACCATGTTTTTTTTAAGTTTAAGCCACCGGAATTAATTGTACTTTTCTTACAGAAGGCATAAAATGAGACAATATATATATACATAATTCTTATATACATACAGTAAAAATATATACCACATATATACTATATATATATATAATATGTTTTATACCTGAAAAAAGATAGTTGGACGGTGTAAATTGTATGAGAAAGGTGTTGAAAGAAACTAATGTTATTTGCTATTACTGTTGTTTTTTACAAAAGTATAAAAGGTTATAACATGTCATAAAATGTAGTATAAAAACTAAGTACAAAATGTTGCTGATTACTTTCCATACGACATGAGTGGCAGTTTTCTTGTTCTACTGCAAATTTACTGACTTGTTTAAGTATTCGTCCTTTCATCTTGGCTTCTACTATTTTGTAGTTATAATGTTTCTAAATAACGTCTTTATCATACTGTCTTCTATATTAAATTGAAATTTCATTTGGGAACTGTAATAACATTTATAAAATTTTCACTAGGCCTATGTAAATACTATACATAACTTTGATTTAAGGTTTTGAAGCCAAGATGAAAGGACGAATACTTAAACAAGTCAGTAAATTTGCAGTAGAACAAGAAAACTGCCACTCATGTCGTATGGAAAGTAATCAGCAACATTTTGTACTTAGTTTTTATACTACATTTTATGACATGTTATAACCTTTTATACTTTTGTAATAAACAACAGTAATAGCAAATAACATTAGTTTCTTTCAACACCTTTCTCATACAATTTACACCGTCCAACTATCTTTTTTCAGGTATAAAACATATTATATATATATAGTATATATGTGGTATATATTTTTACTGTATGTATATAAGAATTATGTATATATATATTGTCTCATTTTATGCCTTCTGTAAGAAAAGTACAATTAATTCCGGTGGCTTAAACTTAAAAAAAACATGGTTCATATATGTACACAAAATTACAAAATTTCATCAAAATTAACAAACTTTAGGGCTTGTGCGGGAGACCAAAATACCATATTTTATTAAAAAAAACCGTTTCGTACTTATTTTTATGCCCTAATATTACTGTTTTTTAACTTGGAATAAACAAAAAAGTTATGAATTTATTTTTTTAAATTAAAAAAAAAATTGATATTTTTTGAAAAAAATTAAAACTTTAGGCCTTGTGCGGGAGACCTAAACATTTTTTTAAAAATCCAAAAAAAATTGTGGTAAGTTGTGGTACCTAGCAGCAAATTTATTTCAACTTGGAATTTGAAAACAAAAAAAAAGTTAAAAATCGATACACCCTAATATACATACATAGCCACTCAAGCGATTTTTTTGAATATCATGGCCAGTTTGCAAAACGTTTTGAACGATCGCTTACAACAATGTCCCAAATGAATACAACCTAACTCGAGCGATTTTTCGCATATTATGGCCAGTTTGCAAAACGTTTTGAGCGATCGCTTGCAACAATGTCCCAAATGCATAGAATCTAACTCGAGCAATGTTTGGCATATTATTGCCATTTGAAAAAACGTTTTGAGCGATCGCTTGCAACAATGTCCCAAATGCATAGAATCTAACTCGAGCAATGTTTGGCATATTATTGCCATTTTAAAAAACGTTTTGAGCGATCGCTTGCAACAATGTCCCAAATGCATAGAATCTAACTCGAGCAATGTTTGGCATATTATTGCCATTTGAAAAAACGTTTTGAGCGATCGCTTGCAACAATGTCCCAAATGCATAGAATCTAACTCGAGCAATGTTTGGCATATTATTGCCATTTTAAAAAACGTTTTGAGCGATCGCTTGCAACAATGTCCCAAATGCATAGAATCTAACTCGAGCAATGTTTGGCATATTATTGCCATTTTAAAAAACGTTTTGAGCGATCGCTTGCAACAATGTCCCAAATGCATAGAATCTAACTCGAGCAATGTTTGGCATATTATTGCCATTTTAAAAAACGTTTTGAGCGATCGCTTGCAACAATGTGCCAAATGCATAGAATCTAACTCGAGCGATTTTTAAATATATTCACATAAAAAAAGGATAGACGTCGGTGGACGCTGTGCAATATTCATAATTAATCCCTAGTTTACCCTTATTTATAAAAGGTTGAGAATCATTGCTTTAAACTTTATACTCAAACAATAACAAAATTCAACTTTGCTATTAAGGAGCTCTTCACCCTGCAAAAAACAATACTAACTAAGGTTTAATGCTCAGGCTACTCAACACTCACTAACCGACTACATATCACGAACCTGTTTTCTTTTAAATAAGCCACATTTCTACAGTAAACTTTTTTTGTAAATGATTTGTTTAATCTCGTTGCACGTTCTCGTAATATGTTTGTGAATATCCTTGTTGTATATAATTTTGTTTGAAAACTATTTTGGTAATAGGTTGCTTTTGATGATATGTATAAATATCATTGTGCTCTAGGTTTTTTTATGAATTGCACAAAGGATAACAAATTATTATAAGCAATTTTTACTCGCCTGAAATATCCATACGAATTGAAAATATCTCCCGAGTAAAAATAAATGCCGTGGACGTGAATTTTCTGATATACGGTCAGGTGCTCTGGAACACTGAGCTACGTCGGCTTATTTCCAACCCGCCAAATAATTCAATATATACAAGTAAATTTTCATAAGTAATTAATGCTTATAATAATTTATTATCCTTTGTGCTATACATAAAAAACCTTGTCTTATAAACATTAGTTTATCATTAAAAAATAATACTATTTTCTCTTATCACAAAATAAAAAATTCTCCTAGGGACTGTTATTTATTTAATTAATTTATTTATTAATTTATTAATATATTCTATGGTTAGTTAGTTAGTTTTTTTATTTATGAAACAAGGTTCTTAATTAATTTAGAATTTAATTTAATTTAATTTAATTAATTTATTTTTTTAATTTATTAATATATTCTATGGTTAGTTAGTTAGTTAGTTTTTTATTTATGAAACAAGGTTCTCGAATCTTCCATCAGGTCTATTTCTAAAAACATTGTCAACCACTTAAACCATTAGCAACGTTCAATTTGCTTACTTGTCCCAAAATATGCACAACCCCCTTGAATACTCTGAAAGCCTCAGTTTCAAACAATATTAGCTGAATACATTATAAAACAACGCCTGCTGAAGGCTTTCAAGGAGTTGTAACGAAAGATTTCACAATAACTTAATAACGTATAAACCTGTTAAGGTTTCAGACTAGGGGATGGTCTGATGGAGGTATTGTTCCTGAGTGAAAAGTGATTTTTCACAATGCCCGAAGGTTGGGGTAGGAAAGCAATCAAATTGATTTCCCTGAAGATAGTTTACTCGCGTTGAAGTGGAAAAATTATTTTACGAATAACCAGAAACTCATTTATTTTGTAAGTTTTTTTTGGTAAATTAGTTTTATAAGGTTTTACAGCAGTCACAAAATGGATTAACTGATGTAGATGGTGCAATGTGCAGAACCTAATCTACCATAATACGTTCCGCGTTAATATCAAAATAATATACCACATACATCAAATTAACAGTAAATAATACTACGGTTCTTGCTGAGGAAAATCGTTTGTTCATTTCCCTTGTATGTTTAATTGGAGAGTTGATGACAGTGTTTCATTTCACTGTGTGTGAAATTGCTGTTCCTGCATACATCTTTCACATGGAGATAATTGGGTTTCTCCATGGTTTTACCACACATAAGAGGTAAGGAAAGAGAAAATAAAAATAAAAATAAATATTTCTTATTTATTTTATTATTTTTTTTCAGAAAGAAATAAGAAAGAAACAAAAAAGAAATAAATTTGTTATTATTTCTTATTTCATTTCGATCGAGAAACTGGTTTAGGGAGACCCTTTGACCTCTCCAACTGTTCTCTCGAACCATCGCCTTACGACGCAGCGGGAGCAATATATTCACTCCTGGACATACTGATCCCTAGATTCCTACCAAACCTTCATACGTTTTACCTTCTCAGAACTTCTTCTCCTTCCTTTCCTTAATAAAGATCCTCCACACAGCATCCCAAAAGATAATATAGGATTTTTTTCCTCAGTGCCCTCCTCCTGCATGGGTTTAATGTTAAAAAAAGAAAAAAGTTTAATCGGGGTAAATTTTGACATTGCTCCTATAAGAAGACCTCTTTTGTTTAGAATATTTCTTGATTTTTTTTGTTCTATTTTAATTGGTCCAGATTTGCTTTTTGATAATTTTATAAAATTCAGAAATATTTTCGTTTGTTGATTTGTCAATTTCACCGATTTAGTCATAAGTTTACCGTGATAACGTGAGCATAGTTCACGAAATCTGTTGGTTGCATCTATAAAAACAATAAAAAGAGGTTGAATGAAGTGTTTGTCATTAAAAAAATATATATTCTCAAGTGTTAATGATGTACCTAAGCCACCGTTATCTATTATTATACAGGCCATGCTGTAGAAAATAAACTGACAGATTTAAATTTTAATCAAAGGATCGAATACAATTTTTACCTATGTACATGTACATTCATAAGAAGATTAGAATTTCCCTAAAATAATTTACACGGTATTAGAGAGAAGCGTTCTTTACTTCACAAGTAACAAAATTAAAGTCTTCAGCTGGCTTACTCAATTGGTTTTTATTCAATTTACTTTCGAATTCGTTTAGGACACAAATTGTATTTTAAGTTATTTTATTGACGATGACATTGAGCTGAGACTGTGAAAATGATAATCTCGTAGTTCGTTCGTCTTTTAATGAAAAATCCAATTTACTATAAATTGAATATCGCCTCATTCCTCAAAAAAAAGTTTAAGTAAAGCCTTGCCAAAATCAATTAATCATTCATTGCTGGTTTTCTAAATTCCAATTTAAATCATCCAGTTTAAAAATCTTAATTTTATTTATTTTTTTATTATTGATGATTCTTACGACAGCTCAATCTTATTATGGTCAATCGAATTAAACCCAACGAAATATGATGCTAATGTTCAGGACAATGAACTATGAATCAATAAGATCCTTATTTTTTAATGATAAACTAATGTTCATAAGGCAAGGTTTTTTATGCATAGCACAAAGGATAACAAATTATTATAATCATTAATTACTCGCCTGAAAATTTACTTGCACATATTGAATTATTTGGCGGGTTGGGAATACTAAGCCGACGTAGCTCAGTGGTCCAGAGCACCTGACCGGACATCAGAAGGTGCGGGTTCAATTCCCGTCGGCGGCATTTATTTTTACTCAGAAGATATTTTTAATTTTTATGGATATTTTAGGCTACTAATTATTGCTTATAATAATTTGTTAATAATATCCTACCTGCTCTCTCTTCAAGAACCTCGTTTGAGTGCGTTGGGGAATAATCGAACATTTTTTTGTGCTGCTTTTTTTTAATTTTGTACCTTATGCCATACATTAATTTAGGGTTTTTGAGAGATTATCCTTCTAATTTTAATACTTTTTACAGTCCGTGTACTTTGTAAGTACCTATTTTTACAATTTTTATGGAAAGCCAAAAAATATTAAGTTAACTATTGCTTAGAAAATATTTGTATAGCACTATTCACAGGATATTTCTACCCATGTGAGTGGTACAAGAGTGGTTTATTTTTGGGGTGCTATGCCGAGTTGCGTTACCTCCTTCTTTAGACAACGTTCTGGACAGCATTACAGTGTCCATCATCAGAGCAAACATTTAAAAGTTTACACATCTGCCCAGATGCTGTACAAAACGTTGGCTAAACAAGGAGATTCTTTTCTATCAAGTTAAAATTCTAGCTCTGTTATTATTTGTTGTTTCACAAAACAAGTATAATAAGAAAACAACTTGAATGGGACACTCAAAGAACTGGAATATTAGTATTACTTTGATTTTAGCGATTTTTTTAAATTCTGACACAGCCCGTCCTTAGTCTTTCGAGGAATTCTCTGAAGAAAACAAAGAAGATGACCTCCTGGCAATAGAGCACAATTATAAATAAGAATCATTTGAAACGGTTTTATCAAACACAAAAAGTAAAGAATCTACGAAAAAGATAATGGAAATTAAATGAGAATGAAAGACATTGATATTTAAAAATGTTGTATTAAAGCCCTGACAGAAAAGTTTAAGTCTTTTAACAACTCAAAGTCCTACTTAAGCTTTTCAATGTAACTTTTGATCAAATACCAGACATTCTCGAGCCTAATCTTGTTTTATATTCAGTCTACATAAATCTTACAATATTCCACTTAGAGCTGTTTAATCTAAGATTAACCCCAATCTATACCTTTAGATCCGACTTGGTTACGGTGTCAAAAGGATTCTATCACTAATCCTTTCCTCTTAAATAAACTAATAGGAATAATTGTGAAGATAGAATTAATTACATCGCATCACATTCTTTAAATGATCCAGCTTGAATAATATTCAGATGGCGACAAGTTGAAAACGGTGAGACAAACATGTTATAAAGGCTGTATTTTCGGTAAAAAAGGGTTCTTTCTTGCGGTTGGTTTGAAAAAGACAGATTGCTCATCAACTTTTACAGTTCGTTGGGTGAACGTAAAAACATACCCCTTTTAAGGACATTTCAGCATTTGAGTCGCCAGCTTCAAAAGAAGAAATGTTTTTTTTATTGGTATCGAGTTAAATTTTAGTTTTTTCTTGTATAACAGATTATTTTATTTCATTTAAAAAAAAGGTTTTATTTATAAACAAGTTCTGCTGCGTAATTATGATTACGCCTAACATCTGTGTCGCATTCCGAAGGCGCTGTCAAATGACAGTGAAGCCACATGTAGGCTATCTATCTAGGTGCTAATAATGAAAATCTATTGACAGTGTGTTTTTATTTTTAATACCAGCGAACATTTTAACTTTGGAGAAAATTGTTCAAAATTATTAATGGTTACTGGCCTTTAATTGTTATATAATTCAAAACTTTAATACAATTTGGACGAATCACAGTAATTTTATAATAGTCTATAATTGAAATCGGCTTAAGCGTATTGTTAATAAATGAGTTATAAGGAGGAATTAATGTCGCGCTTAGTTGATGGAAGTAGTCAGGGACATTCCAGGAATATTTTTTTCTTCATTACACAATTCAACTCAATTTGGAAGGCGGGTATGGGTACCGGAGCCTCGGAAACCATTTATTGGATAACCAACACTTCAGCCACGGGTCATTTAGTAGGGGTGCCCGGGTTCAGGGGGTGACGTTTCTAGGCCTTGGAGGCGGATGCGTCTACCCACTTACTGCGTGGCGGGCCGGATCGAGAGAGACTGGTTAAGGCAGACCATTTGACCTCTCTCTCTTGCTATGTAGTAGGAGGGATGGATTGATACGTCTGTCAATCCTGGACACCTTGACCCCAGATTTCTAACCACACTTCATACCTTTTTCCTTTCATGAACGACCTCTTCTACCTTATGTGTGGACCTAGAGTAAAAAAAAGTCTTGTGTAACTAACATTATATTTTGCAATTTTACAAATCGCCACGTATTACTTTTTGAACTAAAAAGATTACAGTAGCCCTTCTGGGCGGAAGGAGAAAGACCCTTCCGATTACCTATCACCTCTGAAGATAGATGAAAATTTGTGTGGCAAACGGCCAACTTGGGAAATGCCCATCTCATACAGGACCCCACCGAGAGACAGGCTGGGTTCTCATTGCCTCGTAAAACCTGGTCCGCCATCAATAGGTTAAGGTGCTCCCATAGCCGCTGTGCTCACATGATGCACAGATGGGGCCTTAAAGAGTCGGCGATGTGTGAATGTGGTGCTGTGCAGACCATCGAACATGTGGTCAACGAATGTTCGCTCTATTCATTCCCTGGCGGGATTGATAAGTTCCAAATGGCGACGCCTGAGGCCCTAGACTGGCTCGCAGACCTAGATGTCCTCCTCTGCCCCCCCACCATACGAAAGAAGAAGAAGAATGATTACAGTACTTAAAGGAAGAATTTACGAAAAACATGTTTGTTTGAATCATATTTTATTCACGTTTAGTTATCATGGAATGATCGGTTCAAATTGACAGCATGTAAATCTCGAATCCTTTTCAATTCATTCCTTTCTTAGTGAAGAAAAAAAAACGTCAGCAGAATTTATATCTCATGAATGTATCTACTTATAACTTGGGTAAACCTTTTCTATCGAACAAAAAATACGAATTCTTGCATTTTTCATGCAAATCAGCCTTCCTATAGAACTGGATTTACGTTGACAAATTATTAAATTGTATTTCTTATTTATAATAATGAGAATATTATTAAATATTATTACAATTTTAACAACTCTCAAATGAAAACTGTAAAACAGAAAAGACAGGAAGAGATTCAGTCGCAACTAGGAATTGAACCCAAGACCTTTTCCTTGAGCCGATTCGACCATATCGGCTTAACTAATTTGTTACTGTTAAATTATTGAAGTTAATATTAGCGATTCTTAAAAGAAAATTAGAAACAGAGAATTGATAATATTGTCTTCAATAATTAAATATATCAGTTTGAGGTTTTACTGATTAGTTAGTCCACCACAAAATCACAATTCTTACAAATATTACAACACCCCAGCTAAATTAAAATCAGTCAAAATAAGGGTCAGACTTAGCCACGCAATATAACGTTGTCAACACTGACAAAATAATCCACATAAATATAAGAAAATGTGTGTGCGCTATAGACGTAAAAACTTCTGCAAGGGTTTCGCTGAAATTTTTCATTACTTCCACAACACAAGCGAACTCCTAGCGTGGAGAACATAAAACAATGTCGCTATCCGGGTCTATCTGTTTGTGCGTTTAGTTCTTCTAAACTATGCAACGGATTTAAATAGAATTGTCATTATCATTTAGATTTTTTTTTCGGAAGGTTTTTATATAGAATACATGTACATTATAGTTAAAAGAGTGGAGAAAAGTCGATATTTAATAATCAAGTCGTAACAAAAATATTTTCGGGCGCTTACATTGCTAACGCTTGCTAAAACTTATGAAAGACATCACAATAAAAATTGAACCCAACAAATTTGTAAATCCCCCAGCAACGCCGGGTATACGTCAGCTAGTTTTAATTTAATTTTTTTTTTATTTAATTTAATTTTAATTTAATTTAATTTTAATTTTAATTTTAATTTTAATTTTAATTTTAATTTTAATTTTAATTTTAATTTTAATTTTAATTTTAATTTAAATTTAAATTAAAATTTTAATTTAATTTAATTTAATTTAATTTAATTTAATTTAATTTAATTTAATTTAATTTAATTTAATTTAATTTAATTTAATTTAATTTAATTTAATTTAATTTAATTTAATTTAATTTAATTTAATTTAATTTAATTTAATTTAATTTAATTTAATTTAATTTAATTTAATTTAATTTAATTTAATTTAATTTAATTTAATTTAATTTAATTTAATTTAATTTAATTTAATTTAATTTAATTTAATTTAATTTAATTTAATTTAATTTAATTTAATTTAATTTAATTTAATTTAATTTAATTTAATTTAATTTAATTTAATTTAATTTAATTTAATTTAATTTAATTTAATTTAATTTAATTTAATTTAATTTAATTTAATTTAATTTAATTTAATTTAATTTAATTTAATTTAATTTAATTTAATTTAATTTAATTTAATTTAATTTAATTTAATTTAATTTAATTTAATTTAATTTAATTTAATTTAATTTAATTTAATTTAATTTAATTTAATTTTAATTAATTTTATTTTAATTTTAAAAAGAAAGACAAACATTCCTGGGTTACGAATAACCTGACAATATTTGAAAATCTCTTACTACCACCACAGTGGACGAAAAATTTTGCTCGTGTTATGATGGAGGACTTGGCCAGCCGAGGAATTGAACACACAACGCCTAGGTGGGACCCAAACGCGATGTCAACTCAGCCACCGACCGGCAATAAATGGCAATGTCTGTGTATGTTTGTTCAATAGACTCACAATTCAATAGACGAACAAAATTTGTTCATATTAGTGGCAGAAGTATTTAGAGAGTGATTTGAATCGTAGAAGAAGTATGGGACACCCGAGGAAGACATGGCATGATCAAATGAATTATATACTTATATGTAGTAAATTGTGGAATATGTGATGAAAATGCTTGTAGTGTGTAAGTAAAAAAATGCATATAGTAAGTGTGTTAGTAAAATGTATGACGTGGAAGTGAATTGATAAACAAGCAAACAAGCACTAATTTATATTGCAGAAGATAATTATGAGAAAGCAATCAAAAAGATAAATAGTGACTTAGAAACATTGTCAAAATGGCTCAAACTAAATAAATTAAAACTAAATGTAAATAAGACAAAATACATGCATATAGGCAGAACAAATACGCATGAGGATCCAAAGGTTTCTATAAATGGAGAAATCATAAAAAAAGTGGAAGAAATTAAATATCTAGGTGTTATTATAGACTCAAAATTGAACTTCTCAAAAAATACAGACTATACAATTGAAAAAATTGCAAAAAAAATATCATTTCTTGGTAGAATCAGAAACAAAGTAAATAAAGAAACATGCCAGATAATATACAATACAATTATATCACCACACTTTAATTACTGTTCAAGTATTCTTTTTCTCTGCAATAAAGAGAAAATGAAAAAAATGCAAATACTGCAAAATAAAGCAATGCGAATAATACTTAAGCGCAACATATACACACGGATAAGAGACATGTTAAAGGAGCTGCATATTTTGACGGTGAAGCAAACTGTGTAGGTATTTGAATGTACTTATTTTTATACATAAAATTAAATTAGGGATGATGTCTAAGGAACTGAAAAGAAAAATAAATTACAATAACGAGATACACGGACACGGGACGAGAAATTCTAAGCAAATTAGATTGCCAACAAGAAAAAAAACAAGCACCCAAAAATCTCTGATGTACCAGGCCGTTCAACTCTATAACAAAATCCCGAAGGAAATTGCTGTGATAGAAAATATTAATAAGTTCAAAAATGAATTAAGAAAATGTGTCTATCTCAATTATTAATGTTTCTTTTTTTTGTGACTTTATTGAAATATTTAAAGAAAGATTATGTTTGCCAAACAATGTACATGTTTATATGTTTATAAAACTATTAGCACACACGAAGATGTGAGCTAACTTAAGATTAATAAATAAAATAAAATAAATCATTTTAAATTCTTTGTTTTTAGAGATTTTATGTAGACTAGAATTTATTCACTAATTCAAAATTTTATCCAAATCGTTCATAACCCCGAGTAACGTCGGGTACACGTCAGCTAGTAATAAATATATAATCCGTAACAAGTACTTCCATAAAATCATTGTATTATTCAAGATTAGATAGCAAAATCAAGGCATCGCTGCTAAATTATCATCTTAAGACAAACCTCATTAAAGCTGTAAGATTGGGGACTGGCTGCCTTCTGCCTACTAGGAGTTGAGAAGTTTGGAGGAGATGAGAAACTTGAACTGAGATAGGGGAATGGGGTACAAGTGATTGATGAGAAGAGATTGATATCGAGCAAACAGATGTCGATCAACTCGGCTCGGGTTTGTGTAATTTGGAATTCAAATGTTTATTTGGAATATTTGTGGAAGATCTCGTTTTAATAATATCTATGTTTGGATTTCATTAAAAAAAGTGTTTTATTAGTAGTTATTATCCGTCTTTTGCCGATATTTTAAAACAGTTTTAAATTCAACTGTTTTTTCTTTCTTTAACTATTAAATTAAAATAGAAACGTTACTTTAAACAGTATTTATTACCCGTGTTTAGTTATCAGATCTTAATTATTTCTTCTTCTAATTTCTTTAAGATATTAAAATCAAATTTATTTACTGTCACCTAGGAACGGTCTGAGCCTAGTGAGGTGAATAATACGAAAAAAAATATTTTTGTCTATCTTGGTTAATTAACTATAAAAAAAGGAATAACATGGTCCAGAACGATTTCAAAGAATATTTTGGTTTTGATTTAATAAATGACAAAAAATCTAAAAAATGATTTTGTAATGCGAGGTCTACTAAACTCTTTACAGAAACGGTCTACTAAACTGTATTAGAAGGTTGCTTGGAGAAGAAACAGTGTTTGCACTCAGAATCACAAAAATCCCATAAATAATAAATTTAAATGCTTTTTTTTATATATTTACTCCACACAGGAGGCCCTGAAGAAAATAATTTCCCTCAGGGCCTATGTCATCTTTGGGGATGCTGTGTGGAGGGTCTTTTTGTGGAGAGGAAGGAGTGAACATGAGTCTTGAAGAGTCCCATGTTGTAGGAGGGAGGAAACACAGAGGCCGGCAGTTCGTTCCACAGCCGAGCTGTTGAACTTAAGAACGAATCGTAGAAGCGACCCGTTCTCATGTGACAAGTGTCAACTGTGTACAAATGTTGGGCGCGCGTTTGGCGTGTATCCCGACTACGCACCGGTGCCGAAGGGATCAATGACGCTAGTTCCTCAGAGCATCTTCCATTGTAATACCGATAGAACAAGGACAGCATACCTACCTGACGCCTGTGCTCTAAAGATTGCAGTCCGTTTGTTAAGATTGGGGAATCTATCAAACGGACCGCCCGTTTTGTACCTGTCGTGGAGAAAATAAAAGACGAGGATGTTATAGCTGCGACAGTCTTCGTTTTCCATTTTTCCCAGATTGTGGGCCACTCGACGAGGTGGTACTCCCTCAAGCTTGCAATGTAAAATAGACGACGCGGAAGCGGGTGGCCCTTAAATTTACGGCACACTGCTAAGCCGTGTTACGCTCTTTCCAACGCCCCGCTCTCCCGCGCCGCGCCGTGGCGTCTTTGTCACTGGGTACAACCAGTGCTGCCAGATGCATGATTTTTTAGGTCATTTATACCTTCATTGTCTTTTGCCGGTCAGCAAAAATGCGTTTTTTTGAGTAAAATGCGATTGTGGTGGAAATTCCGAATTCAGGAATGTAGTTCTTAAACTTCAGTACAGGTTCAAAATGTCATTTTAACAATTTATCTTTGTCAATAAATAATATAGCGCCCTTGAGAAGATTTCTCACAAAAACGGCGCTACACAATCATCCAAATATAAATAATATTTATTAAAAAAATGAATACGTAATTTAACCTTAATTAAATACCTACACTCAATATCATCATTTTAAAATTTAGAAAAAAAAAAATTCGAATTATGGGAGAATTTCTCTTCCATCATCCTATTCTTATATTTTTTAAAATTTTGTTTTTCCAATGTTTAGGTAAAATCATAAAATGATTAGTTTTAATAAATAATCAATAAAAACACGGTGAGGTTACCCTCCAAAATATGTTATTTTATTCATTTATTAATTTATTTATAGTCGAATTTAGAGTTTGGAATCTCGAATAAAAAAGTTAAAAAGTTATTTTACGCCTGTCTTCCAATGTATGTATTTTTAGAGTATTTAATAAGAAATGATGTTGTAAGTCTTCTAGTGGGATATTTAATTTAAAATTTATAAAACGTAAATTTTTTTTTGTATTCGCTCAATGTTATGAATGTGAATTTTGTAAGAGGGAGACCAAACTACTGAGTTGTATTCAATTATGCTTCTAACTAGAGATATGTATAACAGTTTAATGGCTTGTATGGAGTTAAAGTTTTTAGTTGTTCTTAATACGAAGCCTGGTGTTTTCATGCTTTTGTTTACAATTCGGTGGATATGATTGGCGAAACTTAGTTTTTCATCCAAAATAATTCCGAGATCTCTCATCTCCGTGACTCTTTCTAAAGGTGTATTGTTAATGGAATATTCAAATAAAACAGGATTTTTATTTCTGCAGAAAGTCAGGGTTTTGCATTGGTTTACATTTAAAAACAGATTATTTTGTACGCACCAATCTTTAAACTTATATCAATAAACAAGGATTTATATTTATACATATAATACGTTTTAAGAACATTGTTTATAACATGGTTTTTAACCTTTTAAACGTCTTTTTTTATTAATTAAAAATCAACATTGTTTCAAACAGGGTTTTTTCACAATTTATTTTCTTGTATGTTTTTTTAACAAAAACGTATTTTTTAAACTCTTGAAAAGTGTTTTTTTATTTTTATTATTTTTATGATATGGCATCACTGGCTACAACAGCAGCCAGTCCATTGCAGGCTCAGCCAGTCCATTGCAGACTCAGCCTCTCAACGCACATTACATGGCCTCTGTATCTTATGTAACCTAACGTAACCATTCCCGGGTTGATAGCCATTGTATTTAGACAGAGATTGATCCCACCCATAAAATCATAAGCGAAATTTACTCATCACCACTTAACGAAGTTCGTCATTAAAGTAGAAGTTTTGCAGGGCAACAGTGAGTCACTATGGGACTAATTTGGCTGGATATTAAAATTAAACAAAACACTAAAATGACACGAAAAGTTTTTTATTACGAGCACTCGGTATCGTTTACGTCCGGACAAACTAATTAGTAACGATATAAATAATTCATGGAGCGTAATTTCATTTGTGGGTCACAGAAATTTGTGTAGTTAATGGAAGATATACTTCGTACCGTGGTAGGCACGCTAAAATAGAATTTTAATAGCTAGCGAGGTTTTCAAAAGGTTGGTATAAAAATAATTAGCTTTGAAAGCTTGAAGAATGAAGAGATAATTAGGTCTAAATTAGAGTGAATCAAATGAAGTTTGCACCTGCGCTTGTGTTACAAAATAATTTGTTTAATGAATACAATATTATGATAAATCACGGAATACTTAATTATTGTAACATTTGTGAAGCTGAAAGAAAATCCCTTCAAAATCATTTACTGTCGATTTTATTTATATTCTAATTTTAATTATTTGTTGATAAATCAGTCAACTGAAATTATCATTTTTGATGATGATGATGATGGTGGTGCAAATATTGTGTTTTTTGGAACTCGATTGCTGTTGCAAATTTTCGAAGTTCGTCTCTTGATATGTCAACTAACAGTTTTACAATTTAATATAAATAATTACATATTGCATTAACCAGTGAAGTTTCCACATAAAATTCATGTTACATACAGAAAAAACATAAATAAATATAAAAAACATAAAACACCTTAATGAAAATAACTGTGATATCTTACACACATTAGTGAAAATAACTGAGATATATCTTGCACACAGCAGGGGGAGAAGGAACCTAATTGACAATTTGGTTTAATTTTCTCCAATATTTATTTGGTAAACGGAACTAAGGACAAATGAAAAATATCGGCGTCTGAAAACATATTTTTGTATTTTGTTTATGACCGTCTGAAGTTAGTTTTTGAGTGTGTAATGTGGAATAGTTTGTTTGACCGCGTGTTTCGAACTGGACAATGGAAATGAAAATTTTCCAGAAGGTGGTCGTTGTCAACAGCGTTGTTAATAATTTTGAATACTTTTTTTGGTTGGATATATCTCTTACAATATTGATAGTTTGTAGAATGCTAATGAGTCTTTAAATTATTGGGGTGGTTGGAAAGATTTAAGGTCTAAGTGTTTCAGAACTTATTCCTTCTATCTTTTCAATAGTAACTTAATATTCGGAACTCCATATTACTGTTCCAAATTCTAATAGTAAGCGAACGAAAGAGATATATAGTATTTTAATTACATGGGGTGATCTGAATGGCTTCGTCATTCTTATGATGAATCCTAGAATTTTGTAGGCCATTTCAGAGATGAAATTTATATGTGATCCATTATGAGTCCATTATTATACCCAAGTCCCTTACGTTACTACATCTTTTTAGTTCTACGTCATTGAGTTTTTACGGAAATATTAGAGGGTTAATGCTTTTGGTAAAAGATATTGTGCAACATTTTCCCAGGTTAAGGAATAGTTGGTTGTTTGCACAATATATTCCAAGCCTACTAATATCTTCTTGCAATTCTTAGCAGTCATTGATATTGGTGATTTTTTGTAAATTACAGTAACATCTGCAAAAATTTGGAATTTTGAGTTTTTTAAACATTTCACCATCTTATTGATATATAAAATAAACAATAAAGGTATAAGATATGATACTGTGGAATTCCTAATGGTTTATAAGAAACGTGAAGAGAACCCCTTAGCTCTAACCGTTTGACTTCTTATAGTGATTTGTTTTTGGGGTATTATGCCGTATTGCGCTCCCTCCTTCTTTAGCCAACGTTTTGGACAGCATTACAGTGTCCACCATCAGGGCAGATTTGTAATTTTGGCGCAACACGGCATAATACCCCAAAAAAAATTAATATAATATTTTTGGCCGTGAAAATCTCAAATCATACCTGTTTGACTTCTGTTTGTGACATACGCTTGATCCGTCTTTGAAGGTCCCCATTAATTCCGGTTTTTAACAGATTCTTTATAAGCATTTCAATATTAATTTGATCAAAGGCTTTAGAAAAATCCATGTAGATTGAGTCTATTTGATTTTTACAACCCATAGAATTTAATTTAACATTTGAGTATTATATACTACGAGTATGTATTTACTATTCAGGTTGGTCTCGACCTACCGTTTTATAAAAAAGCTGTGTTGATTTTTTTAATATGTTTTGTATATTGTCCAATAAATAAATTGCTTACATGTGATATGTAGAGTTATCAACACAAGTAAGTGATGGAATGAAATTAATATTTCTGCATAGTATAACTTCTCGGTAGCAGTTAAAAAGAACTAAGACAATTTTAATTAAATTTTAATTTAGACGGGTTCTTCACATTGTTTGAATTATAATAACCGATTACAAAATTATTGAAAGTTTGCTGGTCAAATTATCTTACCTAATAAAATGATTAATTATTATTCATATTTTCGGAGCGAGACATTTGATAAATTGACCCAGCCAAAGGAAGTTACTTGATAAAATTAGCTTCCATTGGAGACGTTACATGTCAATACTCTCCGTTGCCCGTTATCTTGCGGAATGTTTTTAAATAAATAAGAATAAGATTAGTTGGTGTTTTGATTGTTATTTTTTTGTAAATTTAAAGCCGCACAAAAGTCCAAACGGATCTCAACCATCTGGAGCCAGTGAGACTATGCCCCCCCCCATTTGGCGTGTGCTGTGAGGCTGAAGGTAGAGGGGAAGGAAAGGAGATAGGGAAGAGGAAGTACCTAAATGTTAAGATCCTGTCACCAAATACGTCCAATGCAATTTCAAGCCGCGTTTCAAATTTGAATGGTGGTTTAACACCAGGGCGATATTTCTATGCTAATTTTTATTTTAAATGATTATTTTGTGCAATAGTACAAACTAATCAAATAAAATATACTGATTTGAACCTGCGACCTCCAGATTGCTAGATGAGAGCCTTACCTCTTGACCACGGAGGCAGAAACAATATATAATATTTTATTTATTTTTTCGGAATAACTTTATTGAGTAAAACCTCAAATTGTAATATTTAAATATTGAAGACAATATTAGTGATTTTTAAACGAAAATCTGAAACAGAAAAATCAGAAAAGGAAACGGTCACATCTGGGACTCGAACCCAGGACCCTTGTCTTTCCGGGACAATGCTCTACCAACTGACAACTTTTTTATAATATTTTAGGTCATTGACTAGATGACCTGAGAAAAAGGCCGCCACTGCCATCGTCGAAAGCAAAAAGCTAATGAAAAAGAAAAAAAAAGTAATATGTAATCGGTATTGAGAATTTTCGCCCTGAAAATGTTAGCTAGGTGCGTATGCAAAAAGACAATCTTGTTGGCTCGTATCATTACCATGACCCTACGTTTTAATGACTGAATTTTACTACGTAATGAATCCGTTTTTATCGCCCCCCAGCCTTTGGACACCCACAAGAATGCTAACAATGCCGATCTCTAAAGGACAGCTCTGTAGTATAATTATTTAAGACTCTGTTTTTTGTGGATATCATTTTGTGAAACACTTTAAATTTATAAATAACTAATTACACCAACTTCATCGGAGTTTTAAGTTTTCTTACTCAACAAACAATACAACGTTTGCCTTATTTTTGAATTGTGTAAGTAATATTTTGTTAACAAGTTTGAAATTTTGTGATGAAACAAAAATGTTTAACATTTCTCTATCACAAAGTTTTAATAAACATAGCTTTATGTACCTTGTGTATCATTTAAACAAGGCGAAGTAACTAGACATTGATTTACAAAACGCTTTTGTGTATTATTAATGACTCTTTCAGTGATTTTATATTAGCTCTACATAGGAGGCCTTGAATTAAATTTAAAACCATCTTTGAGGATGAGGTGTGTACTGTGTAAGGAAGGGGAGAAATTTCTGGAAAGAGAAAATGTATGAGGGGTGGGTAGGAATCTGGAGGCTAGTGTCAAGGAGAAAGAGATGCATGAATCCTTCCCTCCCATTGCGGTCAATAGCATCGTGCTGGAGAGGTCAAAGGGTCTTTCTCGAACAGTCTCTCCCGATTTGGCCCGCCACGCAGTAAGCAAACCTCTCCCATTAAACCCTGGCATATCTGTCACCAAATTTAGTGAACCTTTTAAGGTGACCTATGTCAGAGGTTTTGGTTATCCAATAAATGGTTCCCGGAGCGACGGTACCCATTCCCGTATCCCAAATATATGATAAAAATAACATAAATGATGAAAATATTTTTTTTGACCTGAAAATTTCAGACAAAAAGCTAATGACGGTAATGCTTACCGTTTAAAAGAGTGTAATGCCACATTCAAGCAGATTGTATCATTCTATGTCCCTGAGGTTATTTTTTATTAAAAAAGAGCATTACAAATTATCTAATTGCAATGAAGATTGGTCGTTTTCATGATTTTATTGTATTTATAAATTTCACTCCACACACACCCTAAGATTTTCCGCAGGGCACATAATACTTTGCATAGGGTAGGTTTCTTGAAAAGAGGTATTATCTACTAAGAGTGCTTAAAAATTATTTTTATAATAAGTGCAAATTTAATGTAGAGGTTTTTGTGAACAAAAAAAAACTCGTTACAGTAAGATAAATGTTTTTTTCTAATATAAAACAAGTTATCTTTTTAGCACGGCCACCCTTTTTGGCCCAAAATACCCATTCATATCGACTTTTCAATTCATTACCTATTTACCAAAACCTCCCTCCACTCTTTTGTCTTCTCATGAAGAAAAACATCCATTTCGCCTACGCCAATTTTTTTCAATCTTATTGATGCATAGACTTATTGACAAAACACGTAATGTTTTGTCTGTTAGCTCGCCACAAGAGACAGTTTTACTTATTTGAATAATGAATTAAATTTTCACAATAGAGTCAAGGTGAACTTTTTTTTTGAGACTTTTGAAAAAAAAATAGGAGGCTACCAGTGACGGTACTTTGTAGAAAGGATGCTGAACGAATAAAACGTACGAGTATATATCTTCTGTCAAATATAAAAGCCCACAAACAAGATGCAAATATTGACAAAAATGGTATATTAAATTAGCTCTATAAATCCTTCAATATCGACAACATCAATAATTGTAATTATTATATTATAATAAATTAAATAAATAAAATTAATATTAAAAACCGTGTAGATTTCAGTACTTATTTGAAATATACTTTAGTATTTAAAAATTACGATATTTAATTTCAAACATGAAAAAAATTTTACATTTTTAATTAAACATTTGGAAAGTAACACTTAAAATTTAAATTAAATATTTTTAGTTAAAACGACGAAATATTTCACAGAATTCAAAATTGTAAGAAAACTGTCACATCACTTTTAAGTTGGTCATACAGTAAAAAATAATTTAGAAATTTGAATTGCTTTTAATTCTCAATTCTGAAAATTTGACTTTTTAAGACACATTTATATCTTCGAAACATGTATATCAACACTTCTGTCACCTGTTTCTGTACTTCATTTTATTTAACTTAATTTCAATTTCAATTTGTAATATATTTTTTTTGTAATATCTGCATTAACTGTAAAGCGCCCCTGAGGTGATATCTCACAAAAGCGGCGCTATATAAATCACCCAATAAATAAATGAATAGTTAAAAACACTGTATTAACCAATGAAGAGTTTTTTTACTAACTACAGTAAAACGAGTTTTTTTAATATCTCCAAAAATCACAATAATATGAGCTTTCAAAGTGAACTTTGGTAAATTGTATGTAATTATATAATTGTCCAGTGAAGTCACAATCAGTATTTTTTTTAAAGGAAGACATAACATTCCCGGGTTACAAATAACCTCAGAATATTTGAAAATCTCCTACTACCACCACATTAAGCGGAAAATGTTGCTTGTGTTGTGATGGAGGCCAGCCAAGGAATTGAATACGCTACACTTATGTGGGACCCAAACAAGATGTCAACTCAGACACCGACCGGTCATTCCATAATTTGAATGTCAGTGCTGCAGTACCGTTGCGCGTACTCTTTGACGTCATATGTTTTTTAGCCGGCTGCAAAAATCAACGTTTTGACTGCATGTATTATCTTATAGCTCTAATTAATACGATACATTTGTAAAAATCATGAAATTTGGATGAAGAAAACAATCTAGTTGAGAAAGATTGCAGTGAAGTCTCAAAATAGCCAAATAAATATATAATATGAGATTTTCACGACTAAAAGCATTAAGGTGATTTGCTTTTGGGGTATTATGCCGTGTCGCGCTACCTCTTTCTTTAGCCGACGCTTCGGACTATATTACAGTATCAATCATCAGGACAGATGTGTAATAGAAGATTGTTGTTTATGTATGTAGATACGATGCCGCGTTTCCATCTCTAATCCCCTAAGATATTTGTCATACGTTCGTAGTATCCTTGAATACGCATCACAAGTGTGGAACCCAGGCTATGCAATACATAAAAATAGAATTGAAAGTGTTCAAAATAGATTTTTAAGGTACCTTAATTTCCGCTCTTTTCGATCTCATATCAGTAATGAAGACTCTGCAAAGTTATTCAATATACAGACGTTAACTTTCCGAAGAAATATAGCAGATTCGGTAATGTTATTCAAAATTACACACATTTAATCGATAGTCCTGATCTTCTTCAACGCCTATTATTCCATGTTCCCAATCGCAACAGCAGACAGTCGCTTACTTTTAATCTCCCTCATTGTAAGACGAATTCCAAACAAAAATCATTTATCTACAGATCCACACACTCTTTTAACTTAAATTATAACCATATTGACATATTTAACTCGACTTTACGCGACATAAAACAAAAACTCAACAAAACTCAAACTAGAAGTTCAATTCCTATATATTCCCGTCCTTTGCCTCTTAATCCTTATCCTATATTTTCCCCTCCTCCCCCCCACCCTCCTTTATTTTAATATTTTTAATATTTTCTAACTAAATAAGAAATTAATTTAAGAGAACATCTCTATGCCATTGTACACCATTGTAACACCATTAACTATTCATCAGTGGAAAGTTCACAATTGGCATAATTAATAATATTATTATTGTATCATTATATAATTAAAGATTTGCTGTCAACTTTTCCAAATAAATAAATAAATAAATAAATAAAGATCTGGTATTACAGTATAAAATGGTTTTCTGCGTTTAGTCTTGGTGTAGCTAACAACTACCGATACCAAGAACTATTGAGTTTAGCCCCGTCGTCTGTATTAACAACATTAAGATTTTTATGAATTTCAATTGTCTCTGTAGTTTGGCGTGCTCTGTGCGTTGTGGGTCTTCCTCGGCCTTTAAGAACAAATCGAAACGTTGGAAAAAGAAAAAGGTAGAGCAACACAGTACAACAACCCAAAATCACTATAACATAGTAATTATTTATTTATGTAATACTAAAAACACTATATAAGATGTTAATTAGTTGTTAGGTTGACGTCTTTCTAAACGGTTCAGAACCTAAATTACTCCGGTATATTTAAACTGAAATTAAATTGTTTACAAAGCGTAACGCTTGGAAGAACATTTAATAGATTTCAAAATTAAGTCTCCATATTAAACGGTTTTTAATGAGAAACGGGAGAGGGCGATGGTCCTACCCGAGGACGGAAAGGTAGCGGAAGTGCCGCCGCTGAAACCTTAATTAGTTCGAAGCAAAGCCTTCGCGGTCAGACCAATAATTGAGTGCCCTTTGTAACTAGTTTTGCATACGTTGACGGAGGACAAAAGTTCTGTTACCTGAAAATGGAGTTGGGCAAAAAAGTTTTTGTTAGAGCTTTTAACCTGTTAGAGCTGTCGATTGGATTGGTTGTGCGATTCATTTACACCTACATTTTTTTTAAATATTTAAATACAGGAAAATATCCAATTAATACATACAAGATTTTACAAATTTTTTAATATAAATATACACTATCCGTGCAATACCGTATAAAAAAACCGTTTAAAATAGTATAATAAAATTTAAAAAAGAGAATTGTTGATAAGTTTCCTTGCCCCGATATACACTTGGTACGATATCACCTTCATCACTCGAGACACCCTGAACATGTAGACATATTTTCGGCTTCAAAGGATTTAAACGAAAATTGGTTTCGATGTCTTTTTTTCTTCCGAATTCTTTCTATAACTCTCGGTAATGGGTTTTTGCATATAAAACAGCACACGATTCCCGTTCCGCTTTCCGCATATCAATCTGCGCATAATGCACACTGAGAAGTAAGTACAGGGTGCGGAAATAGAGACAGTGCAGTTTCAAAGGGCTCTTAAAAAAACGGCGCAACTTACAAAAATGGGTTTTTGTTAAATTTATTCGGTACATCATGACGTTTTATCCATCGAGTCCTAAAGATGACATAAAAAAGATGATGGCCCCCAGTAGCGATACATTGATGACGGGTATAGCGGCGAATTCCTCCCGAATTCGATCCTCGAGTTCTCCTAAGGTATGAGGCCAATGTTAAAAAAATATTTTTCTTCAGGTAATGAAAGGCCCGCTGGGTTGCGTCGAAAGAATTGCCAAACCCCTGAGTTGTCCGGACCAAAACATGGTAACGACTGAAAACGGCACGACCCTCCCGACACAATGTGATCAGTACACGAGATGTACCGGCCCTTAAAAACTGCTCTGTTTGTTTTGCTGCACGTTGATTTGTGAAACAAATGACAAAACTACAAAACGGAGATATGAAAATTATGCTGAAAAAAAATATACACAAAAGTCAAGGAAAAGATGAAACAGTTAAATAATCTTGCCATTTAAATAAATGATAGTCAGTTCTTTATTTTTAATCTACCAAATAACTAATGACCATTCATTATCCGAATTTAAGAGATATATGGTAACCTGCAGCACCAGAAAAATAAATCAAATAACCAAAATAAAAATAATATTTTTCACATTAAATTATACCCGGAGACAGCTAAATATAAATTGGGCTAACGTATCGATTATCAAATCCAGGCCGCTTGCAATCGCCGCCTAAAGTACATATATTGGTAGACATTCTTATTCTTGAGTCTCGTCGAAGTTTCATACTTACATACGCAAAACGTCAAAAGCCATTCCACTCGAACAAAGAATGGGTCGAGTCACTCGTTGTTCGAGTGGAATGACTTCGCCGAGAATCGAGGCCCCGAGCGCTCACAAAAGCCGTGTAGTCGGTCACAAAATCAATAAAAACAACTTTCTAGGTCATTTATCCAGGCAAAACAACCCGAATTTTTATTACTGGAATCAATTGGAAACTCTTAAAAATAATAGATTCTATGAATCGCAAATCTCAGCAAAACCACGCTTAATGGCTTTTCATATTAATAAAAATAAAAGGTTACACAGAAAAATACACTAGGCAATGTAAACTAAGCTGTTCTTACATACATAATGTATTTTTCGAAATCAGCGCAGGCAAGTGAAAAATCAGAGTATATTTTGAATTCTCGACAAATCGTTCCCGATTTTGAAAAAGATACTTAAAAAATTTTTCTGTTAAAAATATTATATTACAGGTACGAAGGTACAATTATGTAGTGCTTTTCAGAATTATTCATACAATTTTTTATTTTTGAAATTTCACTTAAATTTCATTGAACTAGGTAGATTACACAATAGAGACACACAGCAGAATTTTTGATATTTTTTTTGGTTTCACGCTGGTAAATATCTTGATACATGATTTTTTATTATTTATTTGTCCTAATTGTCGTCAACGCTAGGAAATTTTTCATGTGTAGTTTGTTAATTAAGTACTACAGTGGAAAATTTAAGAATAATTATGTTAAAAAAAAAAAAAAATTATTAGCCTGAAAAAAAAATTATGTTGGTACACCATTCACTTTATATACACACTTTAAAATAACTTATTCCCTTCCCTTTTTACACATAAGTAATACAATTCTTAGTTCTAAAGTTCTAACGAAACAAATCACACATCTAAGGATTATCACTGTTTTGTGGAGGGAAGATTTATTATTATTTTTCGGAATAACTTATTGAGTAAAACCTCAAATTATAATATTTAAATATTGAAGACAATATTAGTGATTCTTAAACGCAAATCTGAAACAGAAAAATCAGAAAAGGAAACGGTCACATCTTCTGATTTTTCTGTTTCAGATTTGCGTTTAAGAATCACTAATATTGTCTTCAATATTTGAAGATTTATTAATTTCCTTTTTTGATAAAGACAAGTGAATCAATATTTTACGAATGAATAACAAAGGCAAAAGATTAGATGATCTTCAAGAAATGAAATTAAGAAATCTCTCAGTAATAAAATGATTATGTAATTAATAATTAATTAATCTTAACGTTTATCCCGTTATCCTTGGCATGTTCCACTAATCTCCACGTTTTCCCTCATTTACTTCTCCTTTTCATCTTTCTATGTCTCACATTCCCCTTGTATACCTCTAGCAACTGACGCAATTACTAAAGAGTAATTTATTATAACCACTTCAACTCATAATTTACGAATCGATATTTGTTATTCCATCATTATATTAAGTTTGACGGCTTACGTGGTCGCAAATTTAGTATCTCGACTAGCAAGCTGGTGAACGCGGGTTCAAATACTAGCGTGCCAAGTAAATTTTTGTTATTTCACAAATTATTCATTTAAAACCATATATAGTATATTTGAGCAGAAGAAACTCTCGGTATTAGTGTAAGACCACCATTCAGAATTGAAACGTTGCTTGATATTGCTTTAGCCGTGTTTGGTGACCATATCTGAATGACCAGGTTCTTCCCAACCTTCCTCTCAGCTTCACAACTTACCCCAATTAGGGAGTTATAGTCTTATTGGCTCCAGACGGCTTAGTGCCGTTGGGACTCTGGTGCGAGTTCACATAAAAATATTTATTTAATATAATTAACCATACTTTTAATCTTTAATATGTGATAGTATTGGAAACTATATTATTGGAGTTACGATAAATATATTGGCTAACAATTTTTGCACAAATTTAACCTGAATTACAAAAACAGTATTGGCAAAATTAAAAAAGGGTCTCGGAACTGGAGTAAATACAAAAGAGAAGACAAATGAAATAATAAAAAAATTAGAAGAGGCCTGCACAATTATCAACAGTTTTCTCAGATTGAGGGGTATAGCACCATTTTTAAATAAAACCCATTATTTTTATTTAACAAGATTGTTATCTTGTGGGTATCCACCCTTTCTTCGTCGTTTCTTCTACAGATTAAAGAACAGATAATTCCTCAATCTAACAGGTTTCGAATGCAAATTCAATATTTTTTTTCAGGTAACATTTTCCTCAATGATTCAAATGAAAATAATTTTTACATAGAGATTTTCGCCTTAAAATTTATAATTCGCCTCAAGTATCCAAATTTTCCATTAAAATTCTTTACCAGGGCATGTCGCTTCGATTCGTAAGAAAACAGCTATGGAATAAAAATAATTTGCTAAGTACACATTTGTTCACCAGTCACGTTTTTCCGGTAATTACTTAAACACGGTTTCACTTCCATGAATTCGATTCCAGCTCATCGACTTTATCCAATTTTATTGCTACCCTTAAACGCGAAGATTAAGTATTTTGTAAATTCCCGAAACACCCCCATTTGAAATTCCCATAAACACGCCTAAACCTATTTTGAAAGTTATTGCATTAAACCTTTGGTATGGTGGAAAACATGCAAGATTGGATTCAACAATTCCCAGAAAAAATAATTTACAGCCTAGCCTACTTACACATTGAATAAAGACTCTACAATTTCTATTTTGAATATTAACTATTAAAAATATCCATAACTGGTTGCAAAAGATTTGGCAAAATTGTATTTTGGCAGACTTACGCATGCGCCGTGGCAAAATGACAGTTTGGTTTGTGGTTTATGATGTTTGATTCAAATATATTTTTTAATAATTTGTATTCTAATGACCAATTCACTATTATATTAGTATAATTCAAAATATTTACTGCAATTTGTATTATTTTTAGTCAGTTATAATCTATTAATAATGTCACGTTGTAAATTTAGTTTCATGTTATCGGAAAAAATGAGGTATTTTCAAACATATTATTTTTATTGACTTTCAATAAGACTAGACGATCTGAATTCGAGTCCCAGTTGCGACTATTAGGTACCTTTGTATTTTCTTGGTAATCGTCCATTTAATATTTAATTTAGTGTCGTTGATATTATCTTCTTAATAGATTAAAGTATAAATAGATAATAACTAGACTGAGGTTTCCGATTCGCGGTAATATTTTAGAAATGCAAGGCCAACCTAGATAATCCCACGCCACGTGTTACAACAACGAGACGTATTACTCCACGTAACCGTGTAATCGTGTAATATCCGTAATTACTTTCCGAACTATGTAATAGTATGTAACATATCATGTCGAACTAACTTCTACAATCAATTTCACTAATTTCCTACCGTCTGAAAGATTTAAGCTAGCAAGAAAGTCCATTTAGCCACTGCGAAGTTTGATTGGTTTTGGCTCAATTTTCGTAAGTAGATGTATCGTCAAGACTTAATAGCCGAGTTGATGTAATGAAGAAATTTCCATTGTGAAATAAAGAAGATTTGTTCTTATTTAGACTCGATCTATGTATATGATACCCCTTACAAAATAACATCAAAATCAAGAAAACTAATTAAAATTTACATGTCATGTACTAATAAATGTAATACGTACGAGTCCAACTTTGATTTGATAAATCTCAGGTTGGCAATTCCGACGCGCCCTACTTTTATTTTATATCTCGTAAGATTGCAATCCTGACGAATCCTAATTTAGTTTAAATCTCGCAAGATGGCAAACCGGACGTCCCTTCTTTTTAATTATATCTCTATAGTCATACTTTTATTTATATCTCGCAATATAGTCATACTTTTTTTATATCTCGCAAGATAGCAATCCCGACGTGGCCTTCTTTTAATTTATATATTTCGCAAAATAATCATACTTTTATTTTATATCTCGCAAGATAGCAATCCCGACGTAGCCTACTTTTATTTTATATCTCGCAAGATAGCGATCCCGACATGTCTACGTGAAACTAAGAGGGATGATTTATAATTTTATGTAATACCGATGTATACCGTCATAATTATTAGTATTACCAATTAGTGGTACAAGTCACCCATATTATTGAATTAATTGGTAATTAACATGCTAGGTGCCATCGCCAATACATGATTATATAATAAAGTCAATTTTAATGGGTAAGGTTGTGTTTAGTTGACAAATTTGTTGAACAGAAAATAAGTTGCAAATAAAATTACAACGAATTCCAAAAATAACTAGAATGCGTCTTCATTAAAATGTCTTTTTAATATTTTTTTGTTTGACTAATTATTGACCCTTCCTGGAATTTTAACTTTACCAAGCTCGCCAAATACCGATCGGGTAGGAACGGCATTTATTTCGTATGTTAACTGCCATGATGTCATCCGATTTCAGAGAAACGCGTACCTATATGAACGTGTGATTTCCACCAAATAACTTATTTAACTAACTAACCATCACGCCGTTTCTAAATTGGTAATAACAAACGTATAATAGTACATTTTCTTATTATTTCGTGGGGCGCATGTAAATTTATTTTATAACAATAATATGTTTAGGGATCTGGTGAGGAGGCACGGAATAAAAGACGTGTCGTGAAGGTCAGAGTGTTTATTTGATGAGTCAGGTAGCCATGATGAGATGACGTTGGACAGATGTTGTATTCTCCGGATGCAGGCGGTGATGGCAGGTCAAGCGCGGGTCTGTGAGTCGACGCCGGGCGCTGGTGACCGGACTAGTTGTCTGTCAGGCATTGGCGATCTTGGCAATCAGTACTCCAGTACTGACGGGAAGGCCGAAGGTGCGGTGGACCTTGTAGGCGGTGAACGGGAGCCGAGTAGACCAGTGAGGATGCTGCGTGTCCTCGTGGTGGTCATGGTGCATGTATGAAGCGCTGATCAGAGACGCTGGAACCAGGGCGCTGTAACCCATGTAGCGTTGGCCAGGGACGGCGATCTGGGCCAAAGCGCTATGATGACTGTCCTTCGCGCAAGTGAGGTGCGCGGATTATCACTCGTTGAACACCTTGTTAACTGATGGCGGATTGATGACTGACTAGATTCTTCATGCTGTCGCTTTTAAAAGGTGAAGAAGCTTCTCGAACAATTTGGCTGCTATGTAGAATTTTCCAAACAAATAAATAAAAAATAAAAGAACATCCAAGATGCTTGTTTGGAAAAACCGAAACTTCTAGAATTCCGTTCGAATGAAGTAGTGGCGTACCACTACATATGTATAGCGTATTTGCGGCACGTTCCAGAGTGAACTATTGAGAATTGAACGTCACTTTAAATGTCTTTGGCCATGTTTGGTGACCAGATCAGCCTGGTACTTTAACCTTCCTTATTCTCGTTACCTTTCTCTCACCACTATATTCAGCCTCACAAAATTCCCATATTAAGAATGCTATACTCTCACAGTTGGCAGTTAAGACTTGAGACTCGTGTTCACATAAAAAATATTAACATTTTAACCAATGATTACGCATGACGATATGCTTGTTAGAACTTAATACTTTTCCTTTGTAAGAGCTATGTCACAACTAACCCTTCCAGTGTTAGAGGGTCAATTATGACCGGGCGTATTTTCAATATTTTTTCTATAACGCGAAAATAATTAATTTTTTGACGTGTGGAATATGAATAATAATTCTTTTCAGTTTGTTTCAAATATTTATATCCATTAATAAAATCAAAAGAATAATTCATATTTCACGCTGCTATCGTAACAATCGGTTTACCTTTAAAAATAATTTCTTATTTTTTATTATACATATAAACGAGATAAAAGTGAAAGAACAATTTTCTAACGAATTTCCCAATAAAAACCAATGTCTTTTCAAATCATCGAGTTCTCTCAATTTGTGTATGATTGGAGTAAAAATTTAAGTAAAAATGAGATTAGCGTTTTTGACATCGTTTTTCACGTTTTAATATAAAATTTTATCTTGTAATAGTGGTAATTTTTATTTTAAATGCATACACTGGATAGATAATTTTATCTCGTTTCTAAAAAAAACATTTGTTTTTATGGAAAATTAAAAGTGAGATTTAAGAAATCATCGAGTTCTCTCAATTTGTGTATGATTGGAATAAAAATTTAAGTCAAAATGAGGTTAGCGTTTTTGACATCATTTTTCACGTTTTAATATAAAATTTTATTTTTTATTAAAACGTATTTCGTTTCTAAAAAAAACATTTGTTTTTATGGAAAATTAAAAATAAGATTTACATAACGCAGTTGAAATACACAGAAAAAATTTAAAACTGTACAAAAGTGATGAAAGTACTGAAGGGTTAAAAGGTTGAATCACATAATCATGATAATTTGAGGTTTTTTAATAATTGAAGAAAATAATAAATCAACTCTCAAACAAAACAGGTAAGAACACAGAAAGTAAAAAGGTTATTTCTGCAAACTGGGACTTGAACCCAGATCCCCTAGTTTTAATTGTTAGGGACTGGTGTCTCTACCAATTTAACTATTATGACTTTGAGATCGTTCAATTTCATCGACCTCATATTTTAATTTGCTAATATTGTTTACTGTATCTCCACACATGAGGCACAGAGAAAAATAATTTCTCTGAGGGCCTATGTGGTTGACTTTTTGACTCTTTGAAATATTGGCATACAGAGCTCCGGGCCAAAAAGGCCCATTTCTCTTTCATCATGAATTTAAAATAATGGTTGTTGAAAAATTTGTTTATTTGATTGCTTGTGAAAAATTATTTGCATAGAGACATAGCTGCAATATGGCGAGGTTAAACTTTACGAATGATTTGTTTAGGTTTTTTATATGTGGTACGTACGTTTTCGTCGTACCGGGCGAGACAATTTATGGACACGTTTTCATTGGCCATGTTTCCACGTGGCCAATGTGGTCTTTGAGAATGCTGTGTGGTGCGTCTTTTTAAGGAAAAGAAGAAGAGGAAATTCAAGGAAGGAAAAAGGCATGAGGGGTCAGTGGGAATCAAACGTATGAATCTATCCCTCCCACTTCAGTGCAAGGCAATGAGTCTAGAGATTCCCGCTATATAAGTCAAATGGTCTCTCTCAAACAGTCTTTCCCGATTCGCTGCGTAGTAAGTGGGCAGACGCATCCGCTGCCATTACCAAGAAAAACTACACCTATGTACCCAGGCACCCCTGCTAAGTTACCAAACGTAGCGAAACACTTAGGGCGACCTATGACAGAAGTGTTGGTTACCCAATAAATGGTTCCTGGAGCTTCGGTACCCATACCGGCCTCACAAAATGATTGATCAAATTACTAACTCAGTTAATTCCCATATTTTCTTCAATGAGTATATATTTCAACGAGGTTTATAAGTTTCAATAAGATATCCTTGATAAATTGATAAAAAAATATTAGAAAAGTCTTGATCAACTGTAGCTGTAACATTGGACAAAACGTTTTTGTGCTTTCTATACACACGACTTGCTTAAAAATGAATGGTTACTATTTCCGTTTTTCTCATTCCAAGACAGAAAAACATAAAAAAAATACCTGCAGATCGTGAACAAAAACCCGGAACACGACACCCACATTTATTCCCTTCCTTTTCCTTTGATGAATGGTTTACATTATTTACAGTGAAGTAAAATGTATTTTTTCCTGAAACCTGATATATTGGACTTATACAATTATAGGTACACCATTCTTGAAGATGAATAGCTCGACTACTAGCAATATACTAACTATATGTATAAGGAACTGAGGGAAGAGAATTTAAGAAAGTAACTGACAGAAGTAGGATGAGTGGAAGAAAGAATCTCACAGATTTGTGTGAAAAAATGAGACAAGGGTAAGGTAAACTGATTTACGTTAAATTTATTCAAAAGATTACCATGAAAAACGACTCATTTTCCATCCATAGGCAATTCCACCAAGACATCATTTTGTTCCCACTTTTGTGTTTCTAAAATATATTTTTTAAAAATTCGTGACGTTACTTAAAGCAAATCAAGGCTAACTTCAGTATAGGCCTTAGGCCTACAGATTTTGAAGTGTCACGTGATTAAGTCAGTGCCATAAAGCAATAACAGTTTGCAAATGGTGGCGATTGTTGTTGACACTTGTTGTTACTGCACATTTGTCAGCAAGTGTTTTACCTCAAGCATATCGACTTTGTTTTGGTAAACCCTTCAAGCTATATTTTTTTGGAAAGTTACTTTTCAGTGTTTTCCGTATATAAATCTTCAAACTAACACTGTAATGTATGCCAAATGCAGCTGGTGCCAATGTAGTATAGAGGCTGTGTATTCTTGTAGCGTTGAAAGTCGTACTCAATAATAATACTTCATCTTGTACTGATATTTATTAGGGAGCTGCTTGTAAAAAAAGAAGCACACAACTAACGTGCATCGCCTTTTATAAGATCTTGCAAGCATTCCATCTCTCTTGCACTCATCCACATTCGTATAGACATCACAAACACGGTAAAGTAATTTTTGCTGATTAAGGCAGTTTTAATACTTAAAACTAAATTTATACTTTATTTTGAGAAAATCGATACCGAAATTAGCCACTAAACTTCAAGATTTTTACATCGTTTTACGAATTTGTAAATTTTCGTTTTCGTTGCCTAATGTTTTAACTGCTTGGCCTGAAGGGTTTTACTAAACCACAGTCGACATTAGGTAAACATAGAGATTAGATTATTTTGAACGGTCAAGTTTACTTGGCGACAACAGACTTCGCAATTTGGTGGTGGAGCTCCCAGGCTTGCATCAAATTGACATTAAAACGACTAAAATAAAAGTATGTATTTACTGAGTTGTTTTCATCTAATCTTTTATCTCTTTGATATGTAATATATGTAACCCGAATGAGAGTTAAGTTGTTAGGTAGAGTGAAATATACGAGAATTCCAAAGTGAAAGAGCGTTGTTTTTTGTTGTTTAATGTGAAACTACACAAGAGTCCCAACTGCTCGGAACTGTCTGGACGCAGTGAGACCATGGCATCCACGGTTGGGGTATGTTGTGAGGCTGAAGGTAGTGGGGAGGGGAACTAAATGGGGCAGAATAAGGTGGCTTTACCTGGCTACTCAGATCTGTACACTAAACATGGCCAAAGCCATTTCAAGCAACGTTTCGATTATGAATGGTTGTCTTAAACCAGGGCAATACTGATAATATTTTCCAGTAGGGAACGTGCCGCAAATATGCTACTTATTATTTTGAATGAATAAATAACACGTAGTTCGAATCCACGACCTCCGGCTTGCTAGTCGATAGCCTTATCTCTCGGCGGCGAATGCCGTTTAGTGCTGTTTTAAGGATTGATTATAATTATCATGTTGACTCTAATCGCCATGGCTATATTGAGAGCATTTATCACCGTGAAATGAACTGTATTTATTGTACAAATTACCCTGCTGTAATAGCCAAAAAATCGTTTAAACCCATTGATGCACAATTCTCCCATTGCTCTAACTAAAACTACCGAATCCGGTCTACGCGCACCGCTTATCGTGTTCTAATAGTGGAACAAGTTTTGACGAGATATTAATACGGAGTAGCGTATCTTATTGTAGCACTATGTTTTAACACAGTAAAACAAATTTGGATAATATTCTGAAACATAATTTTTTAATGAATTAATTTATCTTTCCCTGATTGACTTTCACAGACTTGTCTATGCTTTGTTTGGGTGTATAATAATGAAATCTTAATATGATACCCGAATCATTTTGTGGTTTTAATTTGAACTGTTATCAATATTTGCCACAACTATCAGGGTAAATGTGGTAAACAGTTCGAATTGGAAAGAATTCTGACTTAAACTCAGCATTTTTGATCAATAGATGGAAACGAGGGACACTGCTTGATTATAAATGCACAAACTTCCGTAAATTAGAATTAGAAAGTTTAGTTAGAATTAAACGCACTTAAATAAAATGTTCACTACACCGATTTCCTTAGACTGGTGAGCAGTGGCGGCTCGTGACTTTTGGGTTAGTAGAGTGCTAATATTTGTTGTAGCTGATAAACTGAAATTTCCTGAAAATCTTCATACAAAAAATCGAATTTTAAAAGAAAAAAAATTCAGCTACAACATCAGAAATGCTATTTTTAATAATATAGGCACTCTAGTATACACAAAAGTCACGAGCTGCCTCTGCTGGTGAGGTATAAATAAATTGATACAATGTCCCTGAATGTAAGCACTCCACACTGTCAGACAGGGACAGGTAATTGGGTGAAGGAATGCAGGAATATGTGTTAAAGGGAGATGCATGTAGTTGCGTCAACACATAATTTGGGTACATCAAAAACTGTGTGGCGAAATTTGTTTTAAGGTACCTTCTGAGACGTTAAATGGAAAAATAATACCAGGTAACGAAAGTTAGAACTTGCTGAAAAAAACAGATGAGGAAACAATTGTTACGAAGATGGATGACGGAGACACAAAAAACTCCCCACCACCCTCTTCCCATCCTCCTTTTAAAGCCTGTGCCGTCAGCCACGTAAAACGTATTCTTACGTAGGGGTGAAATAAAAACGTGGCAAATAGGGCTGTTGTGTACAAACACGTGTATTAGGTAAATACGTTCTCAGGAAGTAAAAGCACTGATCCCTCGCGCGCAGGTGCATCTGCGAGAAACTAGCATTATTTTTATTTGCTTTATTCCTTCACACATTGATGTTTTCCTCAGTTTTCGTGTTATCTGTGAGGATTTAAGGGATGGAACACACAAATCATTACACATCTTTTGTAAATACCTGAATAAAATTTATTGACGTGACCAGTGACGTGACCAGATGCGTCGTTCCGTGTAAGAGAACCGTCCTGTTTCCGTGCTAGAGGGTCGTCCACCCTTGCTACGCAATAGTCGATTTCCCCCACGTAGGCGCGTTAAAAGATGCTTCACATCAAAATAATAAATTTGTAATTAAACTAAACCATGCGGGTGAAATGAATTTAAAGTGACACTTTCACAAAAACAGGTTTATGTAACTAATTAAACATTGAATAAGTATTTTTAGAAAACAGGTTAGGTTATTGGGTGTGGCTATAATTAAAACGATTAAAAAGGTGTGACTGAATTAAAAAGTGTTGATAATATGTTTTCACTATTATTTTTCATAATTATAATAGATAGAAGTGTTTTGTAGTTTTTTTTTAACCCGTTCTGCCTCTGGTATATTCTGTAAAAAGGTTGGAATATTTCGGCTTTGGAGTGAAATCCAAATAATTGGAAGAATTCTGAACGTAACCAAAAATAAAAACTGTTTTTCAAAGGTTTTAAAATACGCCTTAGAATTTTATAATTACAGCTAAATATATAATTTTGACTGCAAACGTTAGACGTTTTAAAAGGGTTTTTTTTTTAAATTGTGTTTTGTTTGTAGAAGTCCATTTTTTATTTATTTTAAAGTAAAAAAAAAAATTTATTCCCCGCTTCTAAGTATGTTTACAAAACCTAAAAATTATTATACATTTAAATAAATTAATAGCAGCCACATCATTATTAAACAATTAAGATAACATTAATGTGGGGAAAACAGACTTTATAATACCCCCACAAAATAGGAAATCTATTGTAACAATGATTTAATCAGTAAATCGGTTTAACCGGCAATAAATCATTTTAAATTAGGAGGGAGTAGAATAAAATCATGTAAATAAGTCGTCTAAACGTGGTTATAATTACAGTTTGAAAATGGCTTCGAAAGCCGAAACAACTGTAACAATAACAAAAACCAAAAAATACTTGCAAAACTTAGGTTGTTTCGGAGAATTTGAACAATTCATCAAATTTCAACGTTAATTTTCGGGTTCTGTGAAAGTCCTTTCAAGTTCTGTTATAATATCATTGTAGGCTAGTTGCTTGACAAAACTGAAATAAAAACAGAACTTGAAAAAATCTTTCACAGAATTGAAAATGAACGTTGAAATTCGATGAATTGTTTAAATTTTACGAAACAAATAGTCCTAAATAATTATATTATTGAATTTGATTTTAATTAAATTAAAAAAAAATGGTTAAAGGAAATCCTAGTTTATATTGTATTGGCTTTGAGTCTTGTTAGTTTCTTGCAAATTCCATAGAACAACAGTTTATAGCTGAACACCTCATACAATTACCATCAGTATTATATTTTCACAGCACGACTATGTTTACTTTCACAACACAACAACATTGAATTTAAGGATGCAAATTGAACTGTTTGATGGCATTTTCACTAGGTTAATGATCTGAGCAGCGAGATAAGATTCAAGAATAATAAAAGACATGACATTTGTTTGTTCATAACAGTTGTATATCACTGGAGTGGGTCTTCTTTTTTCCATTCTTCTCAGCTAAAACTTTTAGTAAAGGAGAGAAAAAAGGGAAAATACAATTTTAATAGGACATTGAGATGTGGAATAATCACAAAACTGTTTGCATTTTTAACTGATAGGTTCATTAGATTAGAATAAACATTCAATGTAACCAGTCACGCCTTTTCGCAGAAGTAGGTAGAAAGGATTAGTGGCGGTTCGTGGTCTAAATCACTTGCGAAGCGATTTAAAAAAGTAAAAGAATTTCTACAAGGACCTTTTTGTCTTCATCGAATGAATACATGTCGTGACGTCATTTCAAAAGTTGGTGTGGAGAGATAGGCAATAAAAATATTATATTATATATAATATTATCTTAATAAATCCATAAGTATTAGCTGCTTATATGAGAAAACACATCAGTTCGTGTTACCTATTTGTAACGGGATTTTTTTTGCCAAAATGGCGTATAACATGAACAGATAAGATTCATCTTATAATGCGAAACCATTTTAATAGAAACCCTCTTTAAAAGTTCAATCACACAATGAAACAGAAAAAAACAAAGAAAGATGAAAAAAAATTGCCTCGCCGCTGCGCACCCAAAAATAAAATTGTGGCTCTCACGCCCGTTTATGCACCGTTAGATACGGTATTTATCTTGTATGAAATAAACCATAGGTTTTTCCGCATCATAGGTGCGTTCCAGGATCTGCACATATCTGTGTTCCTGTTGGTGGCTTTTTTTACTTGGATTCTTGGCACGCTGAATTTTTTCAGCAAATACCTCTCGTTCTTTAGTCTTACCAATTAAGTAATTTATACTAGTAAACTACTCCTTCTTTAGTTTCGATAATGAACACTGTCACGCTGTCAGAAATGTATTCTTTATTTAGCAAGCATTTCGGAGGGCGTTACAAATTTCTACCAAATTATAATTCCTATGAACGCTTTAAGTTCTAAACTCTTATACACATGTTTATTCAAAATCTACATTTGCCGAGCTTAAAAAGTAATCGTATGAAATTCCCTCGATAGTATGCTCTGAAAAGTATTATAAATACATATGGTTCTTTTGATTAACATGTTACACTTATAAAAAAAACACAAAGTTTGATTAAATGCTACTTCAATCATTTTTCGAGACATTTTTGCTTTATTTTAAATAAGTCATGCTTTATTCCATGTTAATCCTTCAGGTTTTTAAATATTTTTATCAACAAATCCCAACGACATGGTGAATTTTCTTGGACCTAGATGTGACCGTATCCTTTTCTGATTTTTCTGTTTCAGATTTTCGTTTTGAAATCACTTATATTGCCTTTAATATTTAAATATTACAATTTGAGGTTTTACTCAATAAAGTTATTCCGAAAAATAAATAGATAAAATTATATTAGAAATACTCGTATTTGAAAAATCATTGATCTTTTTAAACAATAAATCATTGATATCAAACATGAAAATGTTGAAAAAAAACTTATCAGCACATTTTGACAACAAACTGTGAAGAATTATTATTTATCTTTCCAATGAAGAACATATCACGTATCATTTAAATATAAAAAAATGGTTTTATAATGTTTTGATTCCCCGGTCAGATGTGTCCTTCAGAGGCTATAATGGAATATTATGGAATGGCTATAATGGAATGCAGCATATAATTCGCCAATTAACCGACCTCTTCTTCTCACACTCTAAATAATATTTGTCTAAGCTCTAACATTGACATTTTTTCGGATTCACTGCCCAAATTCAAACGTGGCATCATGTCAATAATTTAAAATGTTCAATGCACTTATATATATATATACACAAAAACACTCACGCATACATTACACACACATTTGTATACTACACACGTCACCTGGTAATTAAGGAATAAACATACCACTTAGCAGACATTACAAGGAAACATATCATAGGTACTCAACATGAAGTATCTTATTCCTTTATTATATTGTTTCATCTCTGTAAATCATGTACAGTTTGCTTCTATAATAAAAAAATAAAATAAAAAATATGATGTTTGTAGCTAGTAATGTTCTTCCGATGCCTGAATGGTTAAATTTTTTTTGCTAAAGTCTATTTTTATAATCGTTTTTTTTTAATTCATCGCGCTCTCTCTAACATTAGTAATTACATAATGGCTCCCTTTAAAACTTCTTATTTTTTAACGCTAACTACGAAGTCCTAAGGCAGATAACGTTGAGGTTAGTCACTTTAGCTGTGCGGTATCTTTAATATGTCTATTATCGTATTCTTCATTATTCTATTATATGATCACATTTGTAAAGTAAAATTTTCTAGAGCGAAAATACTGAATACTGTAATTTATCATAAAATCAAAAGACTGATGGATGCTGGAATCAGAGAATAGTCTAATGTGTCTAGAGTCTACACCGTTTCAGGCATTATTCCGCTGCGGCTAGCTCGATTTTTCATTTCGGTAAACGCAAGTCTGACAGAAAAACTGCACGAATAAAAAGTTTTTGCGACGTACGAATATGATTTACAGTGGCACTTTTCCCGCGAGGATTACTGATGGAAGTAAAAAATATACGCGTGATGAATTGTGTGCAATGAGAAAAACCACAACAGAGACAGTGTAAAGAAGTTAAAGACGTTGTCCCAGAGATAAGAAAATTCCAACATATTACTCACATAATAGACAGAGATCATGGGTTCGATTCCTAGTTGAAACCATTATCTGTTTTATATTATTATTATTTTTTTTAAATATATATAATTCATATTTAATCTGTTTCCCACAATCCATTCCACTCCATAATATCATATATAGGTACATTGTGTTTCTCATGCCCTTTAAATTTATTGTTATGTGTTTAATTCTTGTAAAATTATTATTTTCTGTAATTTGTTATTATGTAAACTATAGTGTTTTTTCATTATCACGCCCATATATTGCTTTCTCACTCACACATATCAAGTAGAAATTTGGTCTTCTCTTTCATGTATTTTGTCTCCGTCTATTATATACTCTTACTTTTTATATTATATTCTGTCTCCCTCTGTCCTCATATATATAAGCCCATACTCTGTCTTAGTTTTTAATTAACATCCTGATTAAGCTTGATTGAAGCGAAACGGTAGATGTGAAAAGTAATAAAAAAATAAGTGGTTATTAAACAAAGTATTTTATTTCAATATACATTATCTTTTTATTTTTCTGTATCTTGTTCTGTTTCATGTTTCGTTTTGATTTATTCGCATTATTTTCTTTTTCAATAAAGACAAATAATTTTTGTTTTTCTTTTTCACATACTAATATGATTTTTCAAATTACAAAATACAGTTTATTTATAACAGTGACAACTGTTTTGCCCTCTGAAGGCATTATCAAACAGTGGCGAAGGCACTTGCAAACAAAATATTGACGATATATTGATACGGAAATAATATATCTTATATTCTTTTGATGCTTTAAAAATATTAACATTATGTTAATTTGACTACTATGTTATGTATTCAATTTAGAATTATTTAATGTAAAATCCCAACGGGCACAAACGAATGAACACATCTTCAGATGTATGATGCTTTCAGAGGGTGAAACAGCTGTCACGCGGAATAATAATTAGACAGCAGAACTTGTTTAAAATATAAACTGTTTTATTTGTAAATTGAATACATTAAAGAAAAACCAGAAATGAAAATGGAATTCTACAAATCAAGCTTCATAAAAATGAATTAATAATATAAGTTAACAGGTGTAAAAGCAATAAGTTTTAACATTCAAAATGCATGATATAGTATTAAAATAGCAAGGAGGAGATAAAGTTTATAGGAAAATAAGATGGAGACGGGTACAAAATTAAAGACTGGTTCAAATTTCAATGTTGATTTTCAAGTTCTGTGAAAGTTCGTTTCAAGTTCTGTTATGTCAATAACTGGCATATAATAATAGAATAACAGAACTTGTATAGGACATTCACGAAATTCGAAAAAGAACGTTGAAATTTGATGAATTGTTCAAATTCTATGAAACAGAAATTGAAAAATTCATCAAATTTCAAAGTTGATTTTCTTGTTCTGTGAAGGTTCTATTAATGTTTTGTTATTATTTTAGCTTTGTGAAACAACTTGCCAATAATGATATAATAACAGAACATGAAGAGAACTTTCACAAAACAAGAAAATCAACTTTGAAATTTGATGAATTGTTCAAATTCTATGAAACAGAAATTGAACAATTCATCAAATTTCAAAGTTGATTTTCTTGCTCTGTGAAGGTTCTATTAATGTTTTGTTATTATTTTAGGTTTGTGAAACAACTGGCCAATAATGATATAATAACAGAACATGAAGAGAACTTTCACAAAACAAGAAAATCAACTTTGAAATTTGATGAATTGTTCAAATTCTATGAAACAGAAATTGAATTGTTCAAATTCACTGAAACAACCCATCCAGTGTTGCATACTGCACATCTTGGAAATATTATGATAAAAAAACAAAATATAACTTAATTTTTATTTTGTTAAATGGTAGGTTCCAAAGAGAAAAGAATCATTGGTCACTCTAGTTCATTATAATTCGATGATTGTATGAACTTTTAAAGTAGTGGAAAGTGTTTCAACAGTGTTCGAGCTTCAATTAAATCGATTTAAATCACATGCGGATGTGTATCGTTGTGTGAACTTTGTATCCTGACGAAATTACTTTTCACTGGTAGAATTTTTTTCTGGCCATTTAAGTCCCTTCCAATCAATTTGCCTTCTGTGAAATCGAATTTTACTATTTATTCGTTTGAATAAAACGTTTTATAAATTCGATTGACTCCAGTGGCCAATCCGTCCATAAAAATTGAAATGGTGGAAAGAATTTAACGATGCAACAAAAATAATTATTTCAGCGATCGCAAAAAAAAATGCGACCACAAATAATATTAAAAACTTTGACAATCAAAGATATAAATTTGTTTTAGACCACTTTAATTTTAATTTCACTCTACCGGTTTCGGAAGCACCCTTCCTTCGTCAGGAGAGTATTAAAACTAACCTATGATACAAAATATTGACAGATATATACACAAAAAATATAATTTAGTGGAAGGTTAACAAAAGGGGACGGGTAATTGCGGGAATTCCGGCAATAACAGAGCGGTTTACTGGAAATATATCTAGGATGGAACTAAACGATAATATATTGAATAACCAAATTAATTTATCGTATATATATATATATATATATATATATCTTTTATTTTAAATTATGACGAGCCACAAAGTAAATGCATATTACAAATATGTAAAAACTTTGATGTTGTAATTCATATAATATTGAGCATAAGGAACACGACGCATTGGCGTGCATTTCTCTATGCGTAACGGTAGTTGTTTAATTTTAAAGGTCTGAACAAAATAATATATGATATGAAGATTTGCTCTGTAATATTGGGGGCTAATATTGTAAATAGATGTCTCATCGGCTTGAATTTATCAATAGAACGATAATAGTAGATTCCTCTTTTTCAGTTGATGTTATTTGCCAATAGAGCGACAAATAGTTGATTCCTAATTTACCATTGTAACCATTGTTCTTTTGTTTTCTGACAAATTTTTTCGAACTTTTTTGAACATTTAACAGTAGGATGTGTGTAGTTTGTAAAAATTGTGCACTGAATATTTAAAAGATTACCTTTTTTTTAGCCGACTGAATAAATGAGCATACAAGTTCCTTATCTATTTTTTTTTACATTTACCGAATACAGGAGGCCTTGAGGAAAATAATTTTCCTCAGGGCCTATCTCATCTTTGGGGATGCTGTGTGGAAAGTATTTTTAAGGAGATGAAGTTCTGGCAAGGAAAAAGGTATGAAGGGTGGATATGAATCTCGGGGTACGTGTGTCCTGGAGTGACGTATTAATAGGCGGTAGGTCGAGTCTAGTTGAAGAGGCCATAGGACCTTCTCAAACCAGCCTCCCGCGATCTGTCACGCCATGCAGATGATGAGAGTAGCATTGAAAACACCTCACCCGATGAACCCTGCCAAATAATAAAAAGTAGCGAACCACTTGGGGTGACCAATGAATACAAATTGAACATACTTTGTGCAGTGGCAATATCGTAACCAATGAGGTTTATCCGAATTGCGATTATTGCTTGTCAAGAAAACCAATTTAAACATGATATTTTTTTTAATGATAAACTAATGTTTATAAGACAAGGTTTTTGTGCATAGCACAAAGGATAATAAATTATTAGAAGTAATAATGAGTCGCCTGTAATATCAATACAAATTGAAAATATCTCCGGATTAAAAATAAATGCCGCCGACGGGAATTGTACCACCGAGCCACGTCGGCTTATTTCCAACCCGCCAAATAATTCAATATGTACTAGTACTTCAATCTACTATTTTATTTTATTTTTACTCGGGAGATATTTTCAATTTGTACTGATATTTTTATTGCTCATATTTATTTTATTTATTTAGTTTATTTATTCCTTTAGATTTACACACAGTACAATATGATACAAGATATAATTAAAATATTTTTAGTGATTATAGATTATTGTACCTTATCAGGTCGAAATTATTGGTTCCTAACTAGGCGAATTGCCCGTTCCAAGGAACCAATAAATATGTGAAAGTAAGTGTGTGATTTGTCTTTTTTTTTTTTTTTTTAATGTATATTTTATTTAGTTATAAGAGTTTACATCTTATACCTAATATATTATTTTCTATGACTACTACAATATTATTTACTTCTTACATACTAAAATTTAGATTTAACAACATTGAGACATAATCCACGAAAAACTGCAAGACTTTTAGCTTCCTTAACAATTACCGGGAGTTCATTGAACATTTTAAAACCTTTACAATAAATATTGTTTTGTGTTTCTGATAAGTGTGTTTTAGGAAGCCTAAAATCGTTGCAGTTTCTCGTAGGATATAAATGAACTGCACTATTAATTTTAACATTCTTTGACATATAGTCAGGTAACATTTTATTTTTTAGCTTATAAATAAACACTAAGGTATTATAAACTCATCGTTGCCACACACTTAAAATATTGAGTTGACGTTGCATGGTTTTTATTCTGGTGTACCTGCTACAACACAGTATTGACCTCATGCCTCTGTTCTGGATTACTTCCATTCTCTTAATTTGGGTTTTGTTACTTAGAAATATTACACTTGTACAATAATTTAGATGGGATGCTACAGTGGTATTGTAGACCAATATCCTTGTTTTAATGTCCAATTTTCCTTTTATCCTACTTAAGAAATTAACCTTTTTCGCCATTTTTTTATTTAAAATTTCAAAGTTAGTGTTAAATTTTAACTTGTTATCTATTATGATTCCCAGATATTTAATTTATTTTACTTCTTCTATATTTTGATTGTCTATATTTAGGACAGTATGTACGTTTAGTTTTTTCCCTAATACCATAAATTTACTTTTAGTTACATTTAATTTCAATTTATTTATGTTTAACCACTTAGATAATTCATTAAGTTCATTTTGTATTTTTGACAACGCATCTTCAATATTATTTGCTATAATATATAAAAGTGTGTCATCTGCAAAAAGTTTGATGGAACAGTACTTTAAGCACTTCACTATATCATTAATATATAAAATAAATAGGAGCGGTCCCAAAACAGATCCTTGAGGAACTCCAATGTTGATTTCTTGTTCTTCAGAGATAGTATCTCCAATTTTGGTTTTTTGTTTTCTATTTTTTAAGTAATCAATAAACCACTGCAATTCATTAGCACGGATTCCTATGTCCTTCAATTTCATTATTAGTCTTTCTCGGTCTATCGTTTCAAAAGCACGTCTAAAATCCAAGAACACTGCTATTGTGATTTTCTTCTGATCCATAGCTGTTTTCCATTCATTTATCACATAATTTATTGCTGTTTCACAGGAATATTTATTTCTAAACCCAGATTGTTCTTTTACTAGGATGTTATTTTTTTCTATAAATTTACTCATCTGTTCTTTCACAATGCATTCTAGTAATTGTTCATATTTAGGCAATCCATTTATTGGTCTGAAGTCTTCGAAATTTTTAGCATTTATTATTTTGGGCACTGGTGTTATTATGGAGGTTTTCCATGACTGCGGAAAAATTCCCTTAGTCAGAGATTCATTTATTAGTGCAACTAATCTGTCTCCTATAGCTGGCAGTGCATCTTTGATTATGCTTATAGTAATTCCATCAGGCGATGATTTTGGTTTCATTGTTTTAATGATTTTCATTAAATACTCATTGTCAATTTTATTAAACCTGAAAATATTTTTATTCTCTCTTTTTTCCGATGATTGAGAAGAGGTATCTGCGACTAATGGAATACTCTTATTTATGTTTTCGACACTAAGTACAAAATTTGTGTTAAATTTTTGGGCTATTTTAAGTGTATCATCTTCAACTCCATCTGGAAACCGAACTTCCTTAATGTTTTCCCTCTGTTTGCCGCTTATAATTTCTTTAAGTGTAGTCCACATTTTTCTTGAGTCACTTTGAGAGGTAATTATTTTTTGCCTGATATACGAATTTTTGGTATGTTTTATTTCTGTACTGTACATGTTTCTAAGTTTCTTATAAGTTTCCCACCTTTCTTCAGTGAATTGTATTTTACAGGCTTTATAGGCTGTATCCCTTTGTTTTTGTAGAATATGTAGGGATTTCGTATACCATTTATTTGTATCTTTTAATATAATATTAGTTAAAGGCATTAGCTCATTTGCTACTGTTTTCAGATGTCCTACTAGTTCATCGGCTTTTCCGTCTAAATTTCCTTGGGTATCGCAGATCCATTTTTTGTTTTGTAATGCTGTACACAATGTCTATAATATATCTCATTAATGTATTAATTTGTGATGTTTAATCGCTACAATATTATGATAGAGTCGAACTTGAGCTGTTGTGTATGTTTCAATTGTGTATGAGCAATAATTAGAATAATGGAAGATATATATAGTGTGTGATTAGTCTATGTCTTTCAACATTTTACATATAGATAATTGCTTATAATAATTTATTAAATATAATATGGTTTTTAGTGATATTATCTTCTTTTGTGGTTCATTCGTCGGATGGTGTGCTGAAATTTTCAGCCTTTATGGACGGCGCTCCACTGGACAACATGTATGAACATATAAATAACATGGTTTTGGGTTAAATAATTCAATAAGCGATAAATCAATTTAACACGCTGAATATATGACAGAGAACTAACTTCAATTTCCGATAAACTCTATTAAAACAGAGTCCCCTTTGTTGGCAGACCAAGTTTGTCTTTTCTGTTGATCTTTCCGAACATTGTTCCTAGAAAACATATTGATGTTTGCGCCAATAATCTACTCTACAGTTTATGTACTTTGCCTACTTTCGTATCGAGAATTACATGTTTGCTATTTTATTGTAAACATGCAAAACATAAGTAATAAAAGGAAACCAGCTATGTTTCTTTCTTTTTTGGCGAATAAAATATAAGGCTCGATCATTTTTCTTCTGTTTGCTGAACTTAGTATTATAAGTGATTTTAACTTAAACACCTCGGACCTCGGACATTAGCTGTCAGATGGTCGGAATATTCCCGCTTTGCAATAAAATCTAAATCAATAGAATATTTTTTTAACGTATCCAAAAACTGAAAATGTATTTAAAGGGTGATGAAATAACGTTTTTAAATTTTATTATTAGAAAAAAACGTATATTTTATGAAATATTAAAATTTTAATGCAAATATAAAGAAATATTTCAAATAAAAATGCATAACAAACGTTAACGTCACCGCACTTTTTTGACAATTAATATAAAACAATTAAATATATCATTTTAAATTGCGATTGGAAACTTTAGTAACTTTTAGTTTGGTTTAACTTTTTAGCACAAAGGATAACAAATTATTATAAGCAATAATTAATTACTTGAAATATCCATACAAATTGAAAATATCTCCCGAGTAAAAATAAATGCCGCCGACGAGAATTGAACCCGCACCTTCTGAGCTACGTTGGCTTATTAATATGTACTAGTACTTCAATCATCAATTACTGCTTTATATTTTTTTTCACATGTAAACAACCAAATTTATTTTGTAGGAAAGGCTTTGTTAGAAAAATTAAAAAAAATAAATTACCCACTGGCGTGTTGCAAATAAGCCGACGTAGCTCAGTGGTCTCAGAGCACCTGACTGGACCTGAGAAAGCGCGGGTTCAATTCCAGTCAGGGGCATTTATTTTTACTTGGGAGATATTTTCAATTTGTACGAATATTTCAAGTGACTAATTATTGCTTATAATAATTTGTTATCATTTGTGCTATGAATAAAAAACGTTGTCTTAAGCATTAGCTTATCATTTTTTAAAAAAATACTAACTTTTTAGCATATTTAGAATTGGCTTAAAATACTGATATTTTTCCAAAAATGTTGAAGATACTTATTCTATATTATAATTAAAAATATATATTGTAAATTTGTTTAATAACTGTTGAAAAATTGTGTTTTCTGTTTTTACTTACCAATGGTGAATTTTTCGAAGCGCCTGAGTAAGTAAAATAGCAGGGTAATGTTTCACGGTGTTTTTATATAAATATGGTGAATGTTTTGATGTGCTTGTGGTAATACGATTTATTTGTTTATAATTGGTTCTGTTTTATAATCATCAAGTTTGTTTGTTTGTTGAGTTGCAAGTGATTTTTGAAAGTATTAACGCAATTTTAATATATTATAATTTTTTTTAAATCTACCTGTGCTTTAAATTTTCTCTTGATGTTGAACAGTTTTGTGGGAATTGATTGTTTTGTTTGTATTTTTTATTTGAATATTACAAGAGTCCCAAATGATATGAGCCAGTGAGACTATGGGTTCCCCGATTGAGATGTGTCGTGAGGCGAAAGGGTAGGGGGAAGAGATGGTAATGAGAAAGTTTGGAAAGTATCTATCAGTACAAAATTTATTCTAATTTCGAAACCGCTACCTTTGGATTCGTAATTGAGAATCTTCATCGCGTAGGTTATTAAGTATAAATGGTGATTTGCTGTATTAATTCAACGAAGGAAACAGGGTTGTGGTTTTTTAAAATCAATATTAACTAAGATATTGTAATAATACATAAAAACAATAAGTAGGAATGCAATAATAAAAAGCTAAACCTGAATAAACATTTATGTTTTGCTAAAATGAAAGCTCAAGTCCCAACATGGACGAAATTGATTAATTCTTTGCCTTCGGAATCCGCACGGTTGTGAAGTGGCAATTGGATGAAGAATTGGGATATTGCTAACCATTTTTCCTAACCATCTCTTTTTCAACGCAACCTTCCTAAAATGACGTAAAATATTTTAATGTTTTACTTCCATGATGAGCATTAATCTGTACTAACTAACTGACCAACTAACCACTACGCCATTTCCGCGCGGAAGTAGGCAGAGGGGACGGACCGCCAAACAACTCAGTCTTGGCACACACTTCTTGCCTCATTCACATTCACACATCGTCTCATCCTACTCTTCTATTATTCTGACTCTTGACATGGTTCGACTCAAGTATCTGATTTACTTTGTAATGGACCTGTTTGGGGTAAAAGGACGTAAAGAATTTTTTATATAAATTAAAATACGTTCAGAGAATAGGGAGAAACGAACAGACTATGGACATCTTTGGGACATCCTAGAAGCTTTATTATAGAAACCTACGTCGGTAATAGGTGTTAACCACGTAATAATTGAAAAGGGGCGCGTTGGGTTTCAACGAATCAGACCATTCCCAAAATCAATTAAATAATTTTTCGCCAATCACGGAGACTAAGGGCGGTCTAAAGACACGAAACACTCTAGGTTGATTTACTGTTGAGCTAACCTTGGGATCCGGTCTCACGATGCGTGTAAAGGCACTTGGAATTCGACGATAAATTTGCATTCTAGGGCAGAAACGAAGCGATACCCAACCATCGATAACGAAAAAGGGGGGTGACGGTTTGGTGGGAGAAGAGGGGGTTTTTAGAATGTTTTGGTCCAGAAGACATATTACAAGTTGATCCTCGTAGAGAGAATTGTTTACGTTCGCTGAACTTCTGAGTGCTCTTTCAAGTGGCCACAGTGAACACAAATTTTAACTTAAGATAGGACGTTTGGCCGAAATTGCCTAATTATATTAACACGGGGGAGATGCAAGTTGGGTAATTAAGAAAAGACATAAAAGTTAATGGGTCACGAAGTCTTTGATTAACGATCAAAATTTTACGACCTTTTTTGCGCGTAAACAAAGTTACGAGGATAATATATTGAAATTCCTGGATGAAGCGAGAAAAGAGTATATGGGTTGGGCTAAAACAAGACGCAAAAAACTGTAAAAACAGGGATGTACTGGGCGTAGATCACCGAAAAGAAAGGACCAGGAATCGAAAAGAAACCCGAAAGGTAGTTTGGCTCATGATGGAAGAGGTTTCAACGACTCGGGTAGTGGACAGCGATGGGTTACGAAAGATTACCAGAAGATATGCGGCGGATATCACGAAAAGAGTCAAAACAGGTAGGCGAAATTACAAAAACGTGTCGAGTCGAACTTCGGAACGAATGCCTACGTATGTCATCACCGAGAGGAAGGTATATGTGTCCTGGGATCACCCACGGATCGTGTAGACACCAATCAAATGCTAGAAGGCAGCACACAAGGAAGGATACTGTATTGCGCAAGCGCTGGACATAATAGGTGAAAAGCTTCCGTTAGTTGGGATAATTTATTGATTATATTATCCATATCAATAGCGAATTTCTCGGAAAGATTTCAAAAACAACGATATAGAAATGAGCTACACCTAGTCTAAAGGCCGGAAATCAACCAATATTACGGGCACAACACGTGTACGAGGAAAAATAATCTAATAATTTTACGCAATAATCTACATCGCCGTATATCATTTACGAGGGGGCGCTCGGAGGTCAGGACACCGAGTGCGGGCCTGCACCCGCCTCGACAGGTTGTTAGGTGTCTATCTCAAATCGGGAGGCGGGAACAAAAAACCCTGAAACGGGATTATGCAATTCTAAACTTAACAGGAAGTGAAACCTCGAATGCATAAAGGCGAAAGTCGCACAAATTTTAAGTCGATTTATTCGAAAAAACATTATTAAATAGCGTTGTTTGGAGAAAATCGGGGCTTTTTTCGTTTTAACTTGGTTGGAGTCGGTCTTCGAGATCCTACGTCGTGACATCTTTTGTGTGCCATTTTAAACTAAACTGATAGAGTTTTAAATGTAGTGAAGTTGTGTTTTAGAAAATCAAGGCATTCTCACGAAGTAAGAGTGGTTTTAATATTAATTGAAATAATTGAAGTGTTTTAAAATTTAATTAGATTCAACCAAAAAAGGGTAAGCTCATAATTGGACAATACTAAATTCACGGGTTGGAGCCTCTTGTTTTAGACTAATATAAAACGATGAAACTCAACTGCAGTAGTGTTTAATAATAACGCGTGTGCCCGTAGGGGAGAAAAAATAGAGAACCATAATAAGTATCAAATGACCAGACGAAAACGGCTAAGTCAAAGTTCTAAATTTATTGTGAAATTGAAGAGACAGCGTACATTGATCAAAAAAAATAATAATAAAAATCGTGTAGAAACGCGGCGAATGAATTTACTCGGAGAGTAGAATTTAATAAGAGCTAAATACATCATTCGTAAATCACATGTGGACCTTCTGGTCAAAATTAATAATAATTCATTTCCAATATATAAAACGTAGAGTAAATTGCTCATTTGAATTGGGGGTATAGACAGTGTTTTCCTTGCGAGCACGGGAAGGATTTTACGGTTTACACGATATAAGAATTTAGTGGAAAAAATCGAAGTGAACGTGGCAAATAATATATGAAAGGTTCTAGGGAGGGGGAGGGGGTCGGTGACTCTCCGTAGGAGAACGGCGCTATATAGATTACCGTTAGTTTGCAATAAAACACGGCTGAAGCTACTCCCGTGTTTTACACGCTCATACTCAAAGGGGTAATGAAAGGCTAGCTAATAACCTTCGAGAGTTGCTTACGGGAAATAAAGACAGGATAGATCTCGGCAAATACTTACTTAGATACTCTGAAATACAGATAGGGAGAGATATCTAGACTAGGTACAGTGGAGGCCAACAAATACCTATGCACGTCAACTATCAACTTACGGTTAGGGAGGAAGAGATCTTCTATTGAAATAAATGATCCGCTTAAACATTCCGAATTCTAGTATCCGGTAATTTATGTGCTATCTACGGGGCGGCGTATGAAAGTAGAAATTTAGCTAGGAAAATTAGATCCAATATGGTTATAGTCTCTACTGGCGAGTAGACGGGTGACATAGAGAATCGATTTCGAATTTAATACGAACCCTTAACGGCTTAGGGGCTTCTACTCATACCTACAGTTCCTGGACGCGGATTAATGTACATGTCGTCGATATCCCGACTGGATTGGTAATATTACGCTTTTGGGGTAAGTGAAATTGCATGTATATATATTTCCAGAACATTAAAATTGCGACGAAGATGGGGCTGCAACCAGCAGCTCGGACAGGGCTGCGATACTGGTAAAATAGTATCACATTTAGAACTGTTTGCTTGCTTCTAACAGCTGTGTTTAGCACGAGGCCAATGACCTACTTATTTGTAAGCAGTTAGAGTCGACGCACGGCCCAAAAGGAAGAAAAGGGACCCCCATAAATCACTTGACGTCCGTGTCTGACGACAAAAGTCGTACACTCTACCGAGTTGGCAGCCGCGCAGGGGCACCCCAAATCAACATGGAAGCGACTAGCTGCAACCAACTCATGCTCAAAACAAATAAAAAAATCAAATTAATAATATTTGTATAACCTTATATGTTCACTAACAAATTCCCAAATACCTTTGGCCTCGGCTTAGAACTCGCCGTTGGGGTATGTTGTCCGTAAGCTGTCTTGGGAAAGCACACAACTTCCTCAGCTCAGAAGATTTTCTACTTTCCTCATCACGCGATTTCGGGGCGTCAACGTTGTATGGAGAATCACGAAGAGTTCGGGAGGTCATCCCTTTTCGCGGAGCCGGGTCGGGTGAGAGGACACGAGAGGCAGTATGAAAATTAATGTCAAGTTGGAATGTTTGGGCCTTGGTTCGCTGCGAAGGCGTTTAATTGAACGGGCTCCAAGTCTTTCAAAAATCGCGTGGAGGGGACGTCGGCGTGATGAACGAGGGTTCAAAGTCGGAGGACGAACACATACTAAAGCGGGGTTTACCCGGAGGTTGATGCAACTCGACTGGAAAACCCTCGAGATCCTTTGCAGCAACCTTCGTGAGGTGGATAGTAGGCCTGGCGGCTAGTGGACGTTGAAAGCCTCACCAGAACAAACCTATTTGAAACATGCACGCGTTTAGCATCATGACAAGGGACGCAATGAAAATTCCCCTTTTACAGTCAGTAAAGTAGTCCGTCGGAGGAAGCGGGGCGGGGTGATTTGGGATATTCCAACATGTGTATTACCTCTCCCTCTGACGTGAGCGGTCCGGAGGTGTCAAGGCGACTATAAGAAGAAGTTAGACCAGACCTCGGGGAAAGCCAGACACGTATTGGTTCTTGGGGTTGTGCATTCGGAAGAATAGCGACCATTTCATTTGGGGCAGTGAGGTGCCGACCCAGTTTGCAAAAAAAACCTTTTCTCGTCATTCAATCCGTTCCCATCTCCTTTTCTCTCTCGTTTCCACTTTCCATTCGCAACACCCAAAGTTTACTAACCACAGCTAAATCCATCTATCTAGTTTCAGTACACCATTACAGAGGTCGACGAGGGAGTCCCAGTACTTATGCGGAAACAACACCCCACTCAACGAAGGGTTTAGTAGCACGTACACAAAGGGAGGGGGGGGGGTACGGTTCTATGTCACAATCTAGAATTTATAAACACGGGGACATTAGGTAAGGGCGGGGATACAAGGAAATTGTAGAGATATGATAGAAACTACTAGGTCAATTAGCAATAGGGTCCAGTATTCGAAAGTTAGGTGAGACACGTACTCGTTTCTTGTAGTACTCGCTGAGGGTCGATGGACGTTTTCCCCACACTTTTGGCTAAAAAGAACCGGGAGTTACCATGGAAAGGAGACATTAAATACCTACCACCCCATAACGGTGGGCTTCGAATTAACAAATCACACAACGTGAAGTTAAGGGATTTATTGTAGATCAACCCCAAAGCGAAGGCCTTATTTTACTGTGTGCAATCACAGGGGCGGGGGATGTTCAGAGTTAGCTAGGCTCAGCACGATATCATTTTGCAAAAGCGAACTGAACGCTGGGGATAAAGAGGTATAAAAACCTCATTCAAGCGAGTTAGGACAATTAGGAGGTCGAGTCAACACATTTTGATCGTGCCATGTCTTCCTCGGGCGTCCCCGACTTCTGCTACCATTTGCATTCGCATCATACATCATCTGTACCATATTGGCCAAATATGGTCACAGATCGTTGAATATTTTATTATTAGACTTATAATTGGAAAAATTGCGTTTACAATTTAAAAAAATCGTAAGGTTACATTAATTTTACCACAACCTTTCCTCAATCTGCATTTTTGACAGCTTCTGCAAAATCGCTAATTTCTAACATGAAATGCACTTATTAAATCCTCCTTCTTCTTTCCGGAGATTCCGTTGTGCCAAATTACAGCATACGGTTTCAGATTTTCCCCAACAGCAACAAAGCTTTTGTGAAAAGCTATTATTCGTTGAGAGAATAAACCAATTTTGAAATTGTCTATCAGAAATACATAATATATTTTTGTAAATCGACTGACACACAAACCCTTTTGTCAACAAAGCACTTTTTACACGTATTGCATTGCCGGCACACACCTCACACGTATCTAAACAAGGATTAACTACATGTTCAGCATTATACAATCTGAATTTTTCACATAATTCGCATTCTTCATCCCCCAATTTAGCGAATTTTATATTCATATCACTCACAACAGTTCAGTACAATTCATAGGATATCCGTGAAAAATTTATCAATAAAGTCATCAAATATTAGTCGTTATGTTAAATCGCTGGGCAGATATCGAATATTTGGTGCGTGCTCCCTTCTGTAATGCAAGATTGTCGGATTGAACGACTCAACATGAGTGTGTATCGCTCTTCTATTCAACATTGTTAACCGTTGGATGGGATCCTCTTTTGTCACTATTTCCATTTTATTGACAAGTCTGTTAATCACAGAGTCATGAATTCCTAAAATTGTTAAAAAATATATCTTGCACACAAGTTGTCGCTCACCAACCGTATCAACCAAAAAATGTGAACATTTTTCTTGCCACTTCTCCAATTTGATTAATCATATTGCGGTTACAAAATTCCAATAAAATGAGTCCTGTGCACTCCAATTCATCGTCGAAATATATTGATAATTTATTTCAATTCTTCTTTCTTGATACATTTTTTTAATGCACAAATATCTGTATATGTTTTCATCACATGGATTACGAAGTGAATGCATCTCCTCCTTTTGTAGCTTTGCCATGTTCTCCTTATTCCGAGGTGATAGGGTTTTGGGTTTCTTTTTTGCTCTTTTTTGTCAAGAAAACTTCAATTTCATCACATCTTCAGAAAGAACACAATTTCCTATAGTTTTATCTATATTTATTTCAGGAATCTAAAAAGAAAACATAATTAGATATATAAAAAAGCAACGAATGTATGCGACTATTACATGTAGTGAAAAGCACTTTAAATTAACCAAACGCTAAATGTAATGGGATGTAACGTCCGATCATGATGTGTCATTTAAGCAAATTCTATATGTGACAACTGGGATGTATCGTTAGACCATGATGGTACATTTAATCAAATGTGACAACTGGGATGTAACATCTGACCATGATGGTTAATTTGAGCAAATTCTACATGTGACAACTGGGATGTTACGTCTGACCATGATTGATCATTTCATCGAGTTCTTTCAATTTTTCTATGATTGGAGTAAAAACGTGGTTAGCCTTTTTGACATAATTTTTAAAATTTTAAAATTAAAATTTTATTATTTTGAAATAAGTTATATTTTTTTAAATGCAAACAACAAAGATAATTCTATCTAGTTTCTAAAACAGTATTTTTTATGGAAAAAAATAAGATTTATATGGTGCATTTAAAATCCACAGAAAACGTTGCAAACTGAACAAAAGTACTGAAGGGTTAAAACTTATGTCTGCCTCTTGCATAGGCATGATCTCTTCTGACGTCAATGGCCTCTTGTTAAGATCTTTATGAATATTTCTGATGAAAATTGCTATTAAAATTATTCAAGTATCACTAACATTAACAATATATTTATAAAAAGCACCGCCATCGAAATATTATATTAGTATGAATAAAATTCCTGCCTACGTTAATGTAATATCAGAGATACAAGTATTATTTTAATAAAGTCAAATAAATTTATATGAGCCTCCAGGCAATTTCCTGATATCCCCAAACCTAAATAAAAGGTTCTTAAGAAAATATAGCTGAGCAGAGATATCCTTTCCCTCTGTATATTAAACTTCTGTATTTTCTAGAAATCGTAAGCCGCTTATTCAGAAGACGTTGAAATATACAACGCAATAAAAGTGCGAAGGTCTTTTTCGTCTGAATATTATATCATTTTATTGAACTAGAGAATATATTAAATTTATTAGCTTTTAAGTTCCTTCTCACCAAAGTGAATAGAACAACTAAAAGTACTATTCATTCATTTACTAACTTCGGTGTATTATGTCATGGTACATTATCCTATCTCTGCTGTATCTGGGGCTTAACCGCAGAGAAACTGATAGCTGTCCTGCAGGTGGTCCAAAACCGAGCTCTTAGAAATGTTCTTGGTCTTCCATGTGATACACGTGTCAAGGTCATCTATTCAATTTCCTTTATCCTTCCAATCGCAGTCCTTGACAAACATGAAATCACGAGCACCACCCTACAAACTACCCGACAATCAACCCATACTAACATCAAGCTACTTTACAATCAAGACAACCACAAGAATCCTAGTAATTCCTCTAACACACATTACAAAATATCAGATAAAATCTCTTAACCATATTGCCTACGCATTCTATAACTCCATATATGTATAAAAACAACTAGCATATACAAGCAATTCAAAGCAAGGCTTTTAAAGAATAAAAACATAAAAAAAGAAAATTAATTCTTGTATAAAAACTAATTCTTGTCGTGTTGTGTTTTTTCTTATTTCTTTTTGTCTCCTTTCCTGTGCCCTGTATTCTTATAACTATTTTAGCAATGTCTTAGTGTAATGCTTTGAAGTGAAAAATATCCTACAAAAAACCGTTTTTTCGTGAGGTTTTATTATATAATGTGGAAAATTAAGTACTTTTCATTATTTTTTTTTTATTTTTTTTATTTTTTATATATTCAATAATATTGTTATTGGGTTTATAAAAACAGTTTATTTTTAAACAAGTTCTGCTGTGTAATTATTATTACGCGTGACAGCTGTTTCGCCCTCTGAAGGCATTATCAAACTGTTTGATAGTTTGACTGTTTGATAATGCCTTCAGAGGGCGAAACAGCTGTCATGCGTAATAATAATTACACAGCAGAACTTGTTTAAAAATAAACTGTTTTTATAAACCCAATAACAATATTATTGAATATATAAAAAATAAAAATTAAAATGGAGTTCTACAAATTAAACTTAATAACAATTAAAAAAAAAAAAACTTTTCATTATAATCTAAAAATATTGTAACGTTTGCCTGAACTTCATAAAATAATAAAGTATTTAATAAAGTCATAACTTTATGAATGAAACAATATTACAATGAAAAACACATATATTTGTTTTTGACCACTTTCATTTTATTTAAATTCTACCGTTTTCAGAAGAACTATTCCTTCATCAGGAGAATATTAAAAAATATACGATAAAAACTGACATATTTTTACAAAAAAACTTAAGGTGTTTGAAGGAGCGGTGGACAAAGTGGAAGGGGTAATTAGGGGATTTCCAAAAAGAACAGAGCACTTAACTGGAAATATATCTAGAATCGGACTAATCGAAAGATTAGTTTGATAATTTAGAAGTATTTGAAATCAGAAAATCCCTAAATAATAACTGTAGTGTAATGAATAAACAAATGTGTTTTTTATTGTTAATTATGACAAGCAACAATGACAATGCTTTTTACAAATACGAAACAATAGTACTTAGATTAAAAGACTAACTATTAGATTTTTTTAATATCAAAGCCTAGCGGTTTCGGAACAACTGTTCCTTACTCAGGGCAAAGTGCATACTTATTATTTTAGTGTTGAAGTAGGGGAAGAGGCGTGACTAAGACAAGAGTGGGGAAAGGTGATAAAATTAATGGTTATGGGACACAAAAGAACGGGTGTTTTGAAACCGTCGGCTTTGATATTAAAATAAAAAAAGTAATATTGTTTAATATATTCATGAAATAAAAATAAAGATGCGTTTTGGTGATTTTTAGCATAGGAATGCATGATTTCCTTCGATTTCGAATGTTACATGCCGAGGTGCATCGCCTTAAGTCATTGTTTCATAATATTTAACGTTGCCAATCAATCGTAAACAAATCTAGAGAATCATTGCCATGCGCCAATATTATAAACAATAATCAAATTTCCGTCAAATGTCAATTACAAATAAAGCAATGGCTCAATTGAAATGCTTGGAGTAAGTATATTAGATTGACTCAAGTATCGGGGCTCTATAAAATCCCGAGTTTATCTGGCTTCTAAGAAACTGGGCGTGTTGCGTAGGGCTGGCAGATTCTTCAGTTGTAACCAGCTGCTAACCCCATACAAACCTCAAGTACGCCCAACAATTGAATTTGGGTGCCAACCCTTTACTGGATCCCCACAATACGTAATTTTAATACATCTGCTTGATTTTGTGCAAAGGAAAGCGGTCCTTATGATTGACAATACATTGTAAACAGACCGATTGACATCTCTAATGCACAGACGCAATGTGGGCATGCCGAGTATGTTCAACTGGTATTGTGCGATAATTGCGTAAACTATCGACACATGGGTTAGATTATAATAGTTATAATCTAGGCAGGTATGTAAATTAACCCTCCGATCGCTAAACCAAAAGGTAGGTATTCGCAACTGTGACTTACGGAAGAGTTGGTTGTGATGTTCGATGATATGATTCTTTAAGCAGCGCTCGTATGATGGAGGAATTAACAGGCACTCGAATAAAATTGAACTAATTATAACTCCGGCTAAAATTCGAATTGACACATCGGTTGTTTTCTCGGTACGGAGTTTTCATCAACTGTCATTAGCTGACGTTTTCGCTACGGCAGGGGCGGGTCGATTTAACTCAAAGCCACACTGAGCAGATTCAAACCAGTAAAATTTGAATCCTAGCCTCTTTATTCCTTGGAGCGGAAAAATCGTTAAAACAATTCAGAGTCACGAAACAGGTATTTTAATGAAGCCTACTCTAAGGGTAGCAGCATTGATCCCCAGTGCACCGGTGTACGTGGGTGAAACTCGACGTACACAAGGTGAACACTCAATCACAGTTGATGTTGGCTTCATGAGAACAGGTCGCTTCTTCGACTCTTTTATATGTGAAAAAAGCTTCTTCAAGACCTGCATTAATACAGGCCCTGCCTAAACCCGCCTCAAAACATAATGCCCTTACAATGTACAGATAGAGGCGCTCTTCTGAAATGTCACATAAAATAAAATAAAAGCCAACAGTTTAATTTATATCCACTTTACCCCAATCCCAGAAAGTGAATATTGTTTACAGGTAGTATTCTCAAATTGAACTACCAGGATAGCAACTACTCGCGAGGGTGTGAAAGAATACCTTCGTCTAGGGGAGGTGCGAGAATCAACCCTTATCACAACCCGCCGCGTGAGACTCAATTCAAAATGTGTACCGAGCTTTCTTCTTGTGTCAGTTTCATAAAGAATTACGTGTTGGCTGTCTACTTTATTTTTACTTAGTGTAATTTTAGAAGTGTTTGCGAGGCGTTTTTAACCGTTTGTAACAATGCTATAGTTTTTACTAGGTGGGCTTTTATTGTTGATACCTTGTACATATGACCTGTTAAACTAACCAAATAGAGTAGATATTACTTACAAGTTACTAAATTGCACACTTGCATACTGCGAATAACATTGTATGCATGGACATTTTGGAGGTCTTGTTTTGAAATTTTAAATGTAGACTCATTTTATCAAAAAAATTTGCGTCCTTGCGAGAGCTCTGAAGGGGTACCATCATTACCTAAAATAGGGCGGGGAAGTGGTGGGCCTCCTCCAGGTGGGCTTTTGTTTATTTTTATATGACATATCTATCTATCTTCGCTTTATATAAAATATATGAACGGTCTTCGGCGAATATCGGGCAGGTGTTTTGGATTTGATAATTATATAAATCTGCAGTTTTATTTCGAGGTTGATGAAATTTTGCACACGTAACCTTCAAAAGAAGCGTAAGGTCGCATCTCCCAGCTGCTCCTAACCGTCTGGAGTCAGTGAGAGTATGGCATTCCCAATTGGGGTATGTTGAAAGGCTTCGGCAGTGGGGAGGGGAAGAGGAAGGTGTGGCAGTACCTGGATATTCAGATCTGGTCACTAAACATGGCTAAAGTCATTTCAAGCAATGTTTCAATCCTGAATGGTGGTCTTACACCAGGGCAATACTGAGAGTATCTTCCACTCTGGGACGGGCCGCAAGTATACTAAAAATTATTTTAAGAGTAAGCTACAAGCCAAAAATGTGTATACTCTTGGTAAACCTTATATTGTCAAGTAATACGCATTAAAATTGCTTGACAAACGGAGTCTAGAAACGTTCGATTTCAAGCACAAAACTGGTTTTTATTTATTTTGTAAATAATTTTAAAAGCAAAAAAATTAATCAAATTAAACTGTCACAGATAATCTTAGCCATAATACTGTATTTTTTTAAGTTGTTTCCTGTATGCTTTCATACAATTCTATTGAAAAAATATTTATTTTTGTAGTTTACATTTATATTTTTTACCAAGCAATTTATTTTTTATTTGTTTTTTACTTAAGCAAAACGATAGGAAAATCTTCAATTTACTTAAAACAAATTTTTTGGTATTCATAATGTACACCAATTTGTCATAAAGATTAATCAAAGTAGTGATTTAGTAATAAACTCCGCCTTAAATGAATAAATTATAAACGTAATCAAATAACATTTACTTGCGCACGCTGCGATGTGAACCCGCGACCTTCGGCTTCCTTTTTTTTCATGGCATGTTAATATTTAATTTTAAAATCTGAAAATCGGTCACTTCTGTTTGTTATACTAATATCAAATATTTACTAAGAATAACTTTATTTATTAAATTTACTATTTCAACAGGGGAAAAAATCATTTGAAAAATTAATACTCAGTAATATAAATTTGTAAAAGCGTTTCACAAAACAATGATAAAATTATAAATAAACATACAGCTGTGGTTGCTGTAAGAGTGACTTCATTAATTACTCATTCAAAGTTTCCCCAGAATCGCCATAATTAATTTGTTTTCGTATTCCTGGCAGTACCTACACAATTCTACTTCAGCGTCTCAATATTATAATTTCTCCTGCGAGACGGAATCAAAATTTTGATTACGTTGTTGGTTTATTTAGTTCATCTATATTGGAATATACTTTGCAGTTTCTTTTTCATCTATTTGTTCAGATTTGTTGGTGAAACGTTTAATTCTGGATGTGTAAATGATAGTGGTTCTACGGCCGAAGGTATCAAATCGCATTCATTATTTTATATAATTTCCTAAGATGTACCTATCAAGTGTTATTTATTTATTTATTGTGCAATGATTATGAGTATCACTGTTTATAAGTTTATTATATAAATTATCTCAATGTAAGTGTAAAGGCTTTTTTAAGGCTGCCTTTACATACGTAAGTGACTTACGGCTAAATTACCAATATAAACGGCATTGTTAAGTCACTTACTGTATTTACAGCTCTCCATTTGCTTAATTTATAGCAAATTACGGAAGTCATGCGAGGCGAAAGTTTTTAACTGTTAGTAAGTGACTTACTTGGCAAAATTACCAATGTAAACGACACTGCAAGTCACTAATTGTAATTTATGGCATTTTTGACGGGTCTAATCGCGTCAGCGCAAATTTACAGCATTTTCACAACTTATGAAATCAGTTTGATAAGTTGAGACGCTTACCGTAAGAAATGGTACTTTAATGCGCCGATGCGAGATGCCAAAAAATAAAAGACGAGTTTTCGTCGGATTTTTTTAACAAAATAGCAATTTCATTATTTTAACTAAAATATGATTAGCGAACGTGAATAATTACGATATTAATTCCCGAAAACAATTTAAAACCCAGTTAAGCTCTTCAAAAACGATGTAAACGGAAAGAAAAATGTCTCAAACCGAAAACCGAAGAGATATCATCATTTACTTTTCAGGTGTTAAAAAGCCTTTTGAAACAAGCGACCTCCTTTTTAATTAGCGGTCAGATCCTTTCTATTCTCAATATATATGTTTCTAAGACAATTTAAATTCAAAGTGGGTTGCTGTCATTCGGATAATATTAAAGAACTCGAATCATTCGTCCTTCATTAAAATCTGCCGTTTACGGAACAAAATTGCATGAAAAATTGTTTCTCTCATACCAACTTTTATTCCAACACGTTATTTGGACTTTTTCGTCTTTATTGACAAAATTGCATAAGTTTGACAGCAGCAAATTGTTGATAGGAATTCATCTTACAGCAAATAAACTTACAGATGAATCGGAATGTTAAACTACCAAAAAACTACTACTACTTAAAAAAAGTACATAGACAGCCCTAATTTATTCAATCTTATCACCTTCAACATACCAACTAGAATTACTCGATCGAAAATTCTTTTTAATTGGAACAATCATATCACGACTAAGTCGTACAAAATATACTCGCTTGTACCTAGGTTGCATGCAGTTGGCAACACTTTGGCAGAAATTGTAGATGTTTTCAACTGCACGGAATACAGTTACAAGAAGGATATAATAAAATATCTCAGTGATGATTGCAATTAAGGTTAACATGATACTTTTCTTCTGCATGGATTGTAGACAATTTAAAAAGAAAATTTTACTTTTGATCACTGTTCACTGATCACTGAATTATTATGTATATGTTTGTAAAAGCCCATATGGGTCTATAATATATTAAAATAGTCGAATAAATAAATAAAACGCGTTGGATGCATATATATAAACGAACTCCTGAGTAACTCATCAAAAACTTACCGAATCTCGCAATTATCACTTTTAATAAATGTAAAGCCAATCCAACGGGCGTAAATAAATATGTAATGTCTACTAAAATATAACAACAAAGTGACACTTGCAACTTTTGAGCTTTAAAATAATATTTCAGAACAGTGAAAAACTGGGCAGTAACCCTTTATTTTTATATGTGTCAAATAATTTGGTGTTTATTTGAACTTAGCCGTTTTTTTTTCATTTCTAGGGAAGCGGGTCTGAATTTTAATTTTTCTTCATTTGCATAGTCATAATAAACTACTCAGCATAATAATATATGTATACAATTTTATTTACAAGGAAAGGGTGTTATTCTGGAAGTATATTTTCTTAAGATTGTTTCGGGAATCCATAAATTATGAATAAACAAGAACCTACTTTAATTATCGGCTTTGCTCAATTTAACACGGAGCTTCAATTTTTTTCCCTGCGTTACCCGGGCACTATACAGAGTATTTCACAATTTCATGTAGATAGTGACCTTGTTTTGAAGGTCAAATGTGCAAAATTTCATCAGTCTCAAAATTAATCTAAAGATTTGTACGCAAATAAAATCCACGCCGCCCATCACAAATACTTTTTTATTTATATAAATAGATGATAGACATTCAAATTAATAAACCCAATCAGGAAAAGGGGAACCAAGTTGCAAGGAGCGCGGGAGGCGACTTGTGCGACCCGCTTTCGGTGATTTGTCAAAAAATGAATCTGACAGTACACAGGCAACTTGCATTGTAATATCACCTTTCGGTCTTCGAAAATAAAATTTGTTAAGGAATTACGAACAATCAGATCCTGCGCCAGTCCCACAATTGTCTGCGCTGCAAGCCTTTGCGTTACTTTAGGGAAAATTATGTTTATGCGCATATTTTGGCTATTTGAATGTGCGCTCTTCGGTGGTAAAAAAAAATATTTTCACGTGCATTGCCTCCAGCTCGTCGAAATGATACCCATATTTCATGTTAGGGCAAGTCTGTTAATTTTGATGTCTACATTACAGATAGGTTATTATGAAAAGGCAATATAGAAAAAAAAAATTATCCTTGCCATGTTTTAGATAGGTAAATGAATAATTCAGGGTCTACTCAAGTTAATAAATATGGCGCCTTGAGGTAATTTTGCACAAAAACGGCGCTATACAAGTCATCCAAATATTTTCATTTATTATTATTATTTATAAAGTTAGAAAATTATGAAAGTATAAGTAAGATGGGGTAAATTTCATGACGTTAGAGCTCGCTACTCGAGATTTTTCTCGAGTAGCGAAAAGAAGAGGTTTTCCAGAAAAATATTTAATTTTTTATCGCGGTTTTATAAGGTTAGTAGTTATATTTTGCAGCAGTTAAAACTTTTATCTTTAACAGATTCATATAGAGACGATTATGACATCTACACATATACTTTTCAAACATGTGCTAAACAAAATAGTATAGTGGAATAGTAATCATGAAGTAAAATTATATAAAAACCCAATTCATAAGAATGGTATTATTTTACATTAATTACTATTATTGGGGTGTGTTGTTATTATAGCCTTATTGTAATTGTTTGAGACTTGTTGTTGTACAGTTAAACAAATCTACTATTTCTGCTTAAGTATTTCCAACTGAATTCAGTCTAGATACAAGCAAGTATTTAAAATAAATTTGATTTTTAAAATTTATTTACTGAATTATAGCTTGATCAGATGACAAGTTTTCTGATCTATCAAAAGTAATAAAAATGAAAAACACTTTAATGCAAAGAAAACTTTATAGTCGTTCTATAGAGTGGTTTTTGTATATTCTGTCTTCTTAGTTTTCATAAGACCTGTGAGAAAAAATATGACAATAGTAGCTACTTAATCTTCTAGAGGAAAACATTGTAACATTATTATGATCAACATAAAATACATAGTATACCTCAAAGAGCAATGGTAAAAGTTTGTACTGAACAAAACTGATTACGTAAATGAAAAGCGGAGCATAAAATTATTGTATAAATCCATGGGTTTAAAAAGTTCCACCAGTTCCAGCTTCCAGCTGTGTTGTGGAAATTCATTACATTTCAACAAAGCTTTCGCAGAAAATAATTGTTAAACATCATATCTTTGAACCCTGTGCTTATTACATACAATGGTGGGTCATGTACACAAAACGAAATGCAAGCTAACAAAGGGATAATACCAAAGTATTAAAATACATTCAGCCTTTGGACCATTGAATGTGACGTAGGTATATCCATAATATTCAACAAATTGTTATAGGATTTCAAAAAAAATTTGACGAATTTCGACGTCAAAAGTTTTGAAACATTAACGACTTTAGAAAAATCCTTGCTTTTAATGACTTTATTTAAGAGGTTTTTTGTTTGATGTTTTTTTGTGGATTACGCCATTTCCGTAGTTCTTAAATTAGCGCGTTCGTACTAATGTTTTGCAACTTTTGTATTTATTGAAGATGAGACTATTGTACCATTTACATACAGAGTATCCGGATTGTATTTTTTAACATTTAAGTAACTTTTATTCGAAATTTCAATGTTTATTTTCCCATACAAATTATTTTTCTATAGAATAATATTTATTTTCCCATACAAAGAATTTAACTTCTTAACTTTAAAACTACCATAAAACCTTGGAATTTCTAAAAAAAAATATTTTACTTTTTCACTTGTTCTATCATATAGAATCATCCCCCGAAGTTTGCACACTTTACCCCCGGACACCCTGTATAAAATATATAAGAACTTTTAAAAAATACGTATCACGTAATTTTTAAGCGTTCTCGCTTTGCACCCTTTAATTGTGTTCTGGGACATTATTTCAATTTATGAAGAGAGTGAAGGTGAATTTGTGTGTGATATACATACTAAACTATACTACGGGTTCAAGCTACAAATTTTTTTATAAATATATTACACACCATTGGTAACTCTTATGCTATGTTAGCTGATGTTTTAATATGTCTCTATTGAAGTACAAAGCTCTACTAATCACACATTTTAGGAGTGCATATTTGAACGACCTCACTTCATAACAGGTTTTTTATTTATGGTTTTTTTCTTCTTCATTTCTTTCATGCTTTGTGCTAGTGTATATTATTTTGTCTTGTTTACTTAAATCTTCCTTTTTTATTATTTCTTATTTCTATATTGTTATAGTATATTACTATCAATAACTATCACGATTGTACATGGCAGAAGCAGAACATTTTTTCTGAATCCATATAAATTATCGACGAAAATGTCTACTTCAGCACACTCTATTTTAGTATATGGTCGACATATTTAGGTTAGAGGGCTAAAATAAGTACTGAGTAAATAGTAGTACTCATCTGAGATGGTTGATTTGGATACATTATTTTTTTATTGAAAAAACATCATATTGCAACCTTCTCGTATTTGTGCAATTAAATACATCATCAGCCACCTCTGTACGCACACTAGAAGAATCTAAAATACACATTCCTGATAATATATTATTATTGTCACATTAAAACACAAAACACAGGATCCCTGAAGATGACGTAAACCCTGATGAAAAATGTTTTCTCTTGTCCTATTGAGGACTGTGTTTTTTTCTAACATAAAAATTCTGTCTTAAATTATTTAAATCCAATATCTTTTCTTAATATTACCTTAAATTACACCCGAATAAGCTCCATAAAATATATTTTTTTACTATTTTTCACGAGCAATATTTAGTTTTTTCGTCAAAAAATTTCAATATTTTTTTATTAGCAATAAATATTTAATTTAAAAAAAAGTAATCTTCTCAAAAGTTTAATTTTTTCATTATGTTGTCCTATTAGAGGTACAGTCAAAAGGAAGAAACCCATAATTGGTTTTATTTTGGCAACAGTACACGTGTAAAAACTGAAAAATACAAACTGTCAATAATAAATCAAATAATTCAAAATAATAATTTTGGATCGAGTGGTCCTTGTTGGTAGGAAAGGCAATTGGTAAAGTAAATAATGAATGTTTGTTTAATATGCCCCTAATACCAGTCGAAATCGAATTAAGTCTCCTCGCAGAGAGTTTTATTAAATATCTTTATTTTCTATGAGAAGATCGAGTTCATCTATTTTTGTGAAGGTTGTGTGTGTGTGTGGCATGGATTTAATTTGTATACAAATTTATAGTTTTTCTCCAAGACTGATAACATTTAATACACTTAACCTTCTAAATACTTAACCTTCGCTGGAATATATAATTTATCCGTTCCTGTTAAATACTAAACTCTAAATTAGACCGTTCCAAACTCTTGCAAGCTATAAACTTCGACATTTCCACAAGAACAACACGACACAATACTCTCTTCTACCGCAGTATGCATAAGCGCAACTACATTGCCAATTCTCCGATACAGATATTTCACAATATGTGAAAGATATTCTTAGGTGATATTTACAAAATTTACATGTTTAATATTATCTTGGTGAATTTTGTAGACCATATTATTAAAAATATATTCCAACCATATTCTTGAACCTTTGGTTGTGTCTTTGTAATCTGATCTATCTGATCCTAACTGATCAATTTTTGTTTCATGTATGTATTTTTTGTCTACGTAATTTTATTTTTATATGTTCTTTCTCATGTTCTAAATTATTCGCCATGTAAAAATTACACCACATAAACTCATGTTAAAGACCTACGGGTGTAAAATGAGAGAAGAATCATATAAAAAAATAAAATAAGAGCAAGGTCACTGTCTACATCAGATTTCGAAAAACTATGTGTGAAACCCAAGTAACTCCGCGGATTTAAGCTTCACTACATAGTAATATAATCGACAGTGTGGGCACCTAGTTACGCTAGTCAATTACTCACGATAGAAAGAATTCAAAAAAAATTCTTAAGATTTATTAATTTCAAAATGGGTATGATAAGGGAATGTGTCAACTATGATTATCTACTCTGTCAACTCAATTTATTAAAATTATCTGAACGTAGAATAGTTAATGACCTAAAATGTTTATATAAAATCATAAATTCAATAATTGACAGCCCTAAGCTATTATACTTGATTTATTTACATACATATACCTCACAAACCAATATCCAGCATTATCTAACGTTCTATTGTAATAACTCCAACACAGAATCTCAATTCTATTCCCCCGTTCGCCGTATACAAGATTTGGGTAGTGACTACAAAGATGTTGTTGATATATTCAACACATTATTCACCAAATATAAACAAGTCATTACCCAATTTATTTTAGAAAGAAGAACATCAAATTTAATATAATTTAACTATAAAAACTACTTAGCTCTGTTTATCTTACCAATGTTTTGTAATTTTCCTAGTATTATATTTTTCCATCTCGCGTGATGGAGTGTCTAGTTTCCACTTTATTTTGTTTTTGACATTGTTTTTGTTTTAGAGGTTGTGTTTTATTTTCTCTTCTATTTTCTTTTTGATTTTGTTTTTTGATTTTGTTTTTTTTGATTTTGTTGTGTTTATTTAGATGTTCTTTGTGAGAAAATAAAAAAAATAACAAGTAAAGCCGAGCCGGGCGTGAAATTATAAATAAATATGTAGTGGTACGCAACTACTTCATTCGAACGAAATTCTAGAAGTCTCGATTTTTCCAAACAATCTTCTTGGATGTTCTTTTATTTATTTGTTTGGAAAATTCTACATAGCAACCAAATTGTTCCAGAAGCTTCTTCACCTTTTAAAAGCGACAGCATGAAGAATCTAGTTAGTCAGTCAGTCATCAATCCGCCATCAGTTAACAAGGTGCTCAACGAGTGATAATACACGCACCTCACTTGCGCGAAGGACATTCTTCCCGGCTCTGCTCATGGACTCCATCGGGTTATCATCATAGCACTTTGGCCCAGATCGCCGTCCCTGGCCAACGCTACATGGATTACAGCGCCCTGGTTCCAGCGTCTCTGACCAGCGCTTCATCCACGCTCCATGACCACCACGAGGACACGCAGCATCCTCACTGGTCTGCTCAACTCCCGCTCAACCGCCTACAAGGTCCACCGCACCTTTGGCCTTCCCGTCAGCACTGGAGTACTGATTTCCAAGATCGCCAGTGCCTGAAATTCAACGAGTCCGGTCACCAGCGCCCGGCGTCGACTCACAGACCCGCGTTTGACCTGCCATCACCGCCTGCATCCGGAGAATACTACATCTGTCCAACGTCATCTCATCACTGCTACCTGACTCACAAATAAACACTCTGACCTTCACAACAACATCTTTCATACCGTGCCTCCTCACCAGAATATAATATATATAATATATATAAAAATATATCTTGAAAATGCTTGTTAATATTATGCTTCGCTCAATATGAAAACAATCACAAATCATTAAGAACATAGCTTACGTAAAACAATAAAGGAACAACATTTAACATACAATTTTCAAGTTGGCCTTACTTAACTATAAGTATCTGCACAACGTCAGTCGTTTGTCCAATTAAAAGTGACTTCCATAAACATTACTTTTTTCCATTATTTTCATCGTTATTTCAAAGTTGAGCGGAAGGGTAAAGTTTGCTCGGTTTACGTAACGAACGGTTCAAGGGTAACTAATTTAAACATTGGAAAGTTACGCCACAGAGTTTATAAGTTATTGCGAGATTCGATAAGTTCGTAGATTTCATTCAGTTTTTAAATGCCAGTACTTAATTTATGATGTTTTAAGATAGTTTTCTCTCTCTTGTTTAACGATAGAGTTGTGCATACAAAATTTCCCATATTTTACACTAAACAAATCCATTGTATTAGTGAAAATTTATTTAGTCGAAGATGTGAGATGGAAATTTTATGTGCTTATTTTTAGCTATTTTTGTTTGTATTAATTTGAGGCTTGATGGTTGGATGCTGCATGGAAAATAACTTATTCACGATGCAACATAATACATAAACAATATACAGGGTAGGCCCCATAATTGATCCCTGTGGAACTCCTGTCGACATTCATTTTAGAAATGAGTCTTGACTAATGAGTCTGACAATACCTTATTCGTGAAAGACTTATTACTCTGATTGATTGATGTTCATTTAAATATAGATTTTCTATTTTATTTTAAGACCACTGGGAGTCGTTTTATGATAGCATCCCTAAACAAATTACTTAATTAAATAAAATACGAGTAAATTATAATTTATAGATTAAGCTAAGTGTACTTGGGATGGAGTATCATTCAAAGTGAAATGTAACATTTACTACTATTTTTAGTACGCAATGATTGGACCACTCCATTACTTCAGAAATTAACCTTTTTCTAAATCCAAGGTCACACCGAAAAGCAAGCAATACCCCATCCCAACTAGGTATATTCTTTATTCTCAGTGTCTTCGCGCCACTTCTATATAAAGATACAAATTTACGCTTTGGATGTTACTTGTAACTATTCATTATTTTGTAAGAATTATGCGTTTATTATTGTTGTCATTTATTGCAAAATGTTTTCGAAAAGTAATTTATTTTTTTAGTAAACATTATTTTTTGAAAGAACGCCAAGCTGCGATGAATGGACCGTCACACGGGCTCCACTATTGAACCGGCCTAATGTGGCAACGATTTTTTCGCGTATTCAATATTTTTGATTTTTACGATGGAAAAGAGAGCACTATCACGAGAAAAAAGAAATCAGCAAGCAACTGACATTGCAAGTTTTATAACGAAGTCTGTCTGAATGCTTCATGTAAAAAAATTCTCAATGCATATAACAAACAATTCAAGAAACTTAAAAAAATGTTTGGAGTACCGATGGTAACACTAAAATGAAGACTCGACGGGTTAAACCAAAATGCAAAAGAGGAGCGGAAACTAATTGAACTTGCAGTTATTTTTCCAGTGTTCCCTTAAAAATATATAATGTTCTCGTTTAATAAATATGCAATGCCTGGGATCACAAATAGTGCGCAAGAACTGAAATTCATAAAAAGTGTTTTGTTTGTTTCTACATCCAATTTCAAAATTTCTTTCTAGTTTTAATATTAGATAAGATGCTTTTTTCCATTTTTCTATTTTAACACACACATCATAATTACCTGTAAGCATTATAAGAGGTCAGTAACCGAAAATTATAACAGAGGAGATTTTAAATAAATTATTTATAAATTCAAATTTGGTCGAATTTAATTTTAGGCTACCTACGAATTTAGTGTCATTGTTGCAATTCGTAGTGTTTCAATGTTTTATATGTTAATTGTATTTCTTTACTTCACAATAATAAAAATATATTGACTTTCGGGCCCCGTTTTTATAGGAAAATTTTTTCAAAGGTGCTAATAATGTAGATTTTGATTCTTGTCAAAAAGGAAAAATACCTGAAACCAATAACCGAAGATTGAGCTAAAAAGTATTTAATTCAAGTTGTTATCGTTAGGTTTGTTTCATAAATTTGATTACGGCATAATGTTTTGTATTATAATTTTTTTAAACCTTGATATTTACTAAAATTATATTTTTAGAAGCTGCCATGATTAGACATGCTTCAAAAATGCTTTTTTGGATCATAGAAACCCAGTGGTCTAAACAAGGCAACAGTGGTTCAAAAAATTGGTTTTGTCACTTTTGTCGTGTAAATGATAAGTTCTAAAATTATGTGACACTAGTTTTAGAATTTTATATAAATAATAAAATTTTACATGTCGCATTAACCAGTAAAGTTTCCATGTTAAATTCATGTTACATACAGAAAAAAATAAAAAAAAACCACCTTAATGAAAATAACTGAGGATAATTTCATGAGAAGTTCCATTTCTTTTTTCATGATAAGTTCCATGATAAATCAACACAATGACAATTCAACACACTTTTAAAAAGTCATATAAAATCATTAGAAACGATGAAAAAAATTCTTTTTAAACATAACCTAACCTGCTTAACCCAGTTAATATAGTTTTTTTTCAATGTTTCCATGACTTATAACTTTTCATTTTGATGAGTTATCCGGTCACCGTTTTGAATACATACCTTATAATGCCCACGCACAGGCTTCGCCTTTGTGGGATTTTTTGTTACTGCCTTATAATTTGTATTATTTATATATGTACCTGTAGGTATCAAAAAAATTGCCAGTAAAAAAAAATGCGGGAAAGGAATGAAGATACTGCAAGCGGCGTTTCGCGCCATTTGCGTTTTCTTAGTTTCTTTCCGATAACTTAAGGTTCAGTTTGGCAGTTCAGTTCGTGTATGTATAGGTAGCATTAGATATCTATCACACAGCAGGGGGATTTTCCAATATGCATTTAGTAAACTGAACTAGTTTGTTTGACCGTATATAGGTCAGAAGCCTAGATATCAGCAATATTACACGTATTGTCTATGATTTTATTAGAGCAAAGTACTTAACTTTATATGCTGCGTGAGTGGTATATCTACGCTTCTACGTCATCAGGAGACCGAGACCTTTCAAAACGACAAATGTTTTAGGCGGGCTAATTTACGAGTTGGTTTTTCATAAAGTTCCCCACTTTTCAATCAACATGATGCTATACGCGAAGATACTATTTTTAAAATAATATTTGTTTTGCTGTAGTAGTCAATGAATTCATGAAATTATTACAAACAAACCGCTGAAAACACTGTCCTGATTATGAAAAATAATACCTTACCCAACTAATTTTCTATTTCAGATTGATTTTCAATTAACAACATCAACATCTCCTATCGTTCGATGAATACAACAGTCCACGCTGAGATTGGAGTAATTACTTACGTAAACATCATATTTGACATTTGTTACTGCTTATTTTGTTAATCTGCGATACATAAACACCTATTTCTTAACACTTACATAAATATGTATGAATTTCAGCAAAAATAAGTACTATTTAAATTTATTCCACGCTCATTTCCGGCGTTTTCATTTCGCCTCCGTTTTCCGGGAAGAGAAAAATGTGGGTTAGGCCATTAGTAGGATAACTGGCGCGTGATAGTTTGCTGGCGGAAAGCGATTCTCGCTATTATGCTAACGGTGCATTGTGCACACAATGGCGTGCACCTTTCTCCCGCTTAGGGCAGAATCGCAGCTGAATAGCGCCTTTTCAGGGAATGAATAAATATCTCTCTATTTCATAAACGCTTAACCTTGCATGTGGACTAAGTACGAAAGATCTACAGTTTCTCTTGGGTAGGGTGAACAAAAGTGTGTAAGCAAATAATATAATGGCATTAGTTGACGTTACCCGGCGTTGCTCGGGGACTTATGAATGGTTTGGGGTAAAGTTTTGATGTTGTAAATTTTAGTTGTTTATTAATTTTTCGGAATAACTTTATTGAGTAAAACCTCAAATTGTAATATTTATGTATTTATATTATGTCTTCAATATTTAGTTGTTTACCTGACAAATGGGTGTATTTTTAAAGTGAAAATAATATTAATGTTTTGTAATAAGTATTTGTTTCACTTGATCGTGCCATGCCTTCCACAGATGTCCTCGACTTCTTTAACCGTTCACTTCAAGGTCATACATTCTCCTTACAAATCTTTCTTCATTCATAATTTCATCTCATTTTAAAACAAATAATTATGTGATCCATGTTATCTGCGGGTATTAAAGATTTTTATTTTTTTATTTTTTTTTATTTCTATTTGTATGTTTTTTACAATAAATATACAATTATACATATTATACAGTGTTATCAAGGTAAATAATTAGAGCTTTTCCTCACCATAAAGAGACAAGGCTCTTGTGTTTGGTGAGTAAATCCTAGCTCAATTATATGAAATCATGTAAGTAAGTAAATAATATATTTGCAAAACCAAAGGGATAAGGAAGAAATAGGCAAGATTTATCAATAATACAGTTCCAAGATTTGAAGGAAATAATAATAAGAGTAAGATATGGACTTTTATAGTAGTTTTAGGTAATTTTTTAATTTTATTTTAAATTTCTGAATATCTTCAATATTTTTTAGATATAATGGAAGGATGTTAAAATATGTTATACCTAGATAGAGATAGATATTTTGTGTGTGCTTTGTATTAAGTTTTGGGATTTTGATAGTTTTTTGATATCTTACTGATGAATTGAATTGTAAGTTATTTAACTGTATTTCTTTATAAATTTGTAGAATTGAATATTTTTTATATATATTGTCTATTGTGGGTACATTGAATATTGAAAAGAGAATCTCAGTAGAAAATTTGGATGGTTTTTTCAATATTACTTTAATTATCAATCTTTGAACTATTTTAAGTGGATTTAATATATTGTTATAAGTTCCTCCCCAGCCAATAATACCATATTGTAATATAGATTGTACAATTGCATAGTACACTATTTTTAGGTTTTCTAGTCTAAGAATTTTTCTAAGTCTTATAAATATATAAATACATTTTCTAATTCTTTTGACAAGTTCACAAATTAGTTTTTTCCATTTAAAATGTTGATCTATATATATATACCAAGATATTTAATTTCAGAAGTTAGACTAAGGACGGGTTGTTTCGGAGAATTTGAACAATTCATCAAATTTCAACGTTCATTTTCGGGTTCTGTGAAAGTCCTATTCAAGTTCTGTTATTATATCATTGTAGGCTAGTTGCTTGACAAAACTGAAATAAAAACAGAACTTGAAAAAATCTTTCACAGAACTTGAAAATGAACGTTGAAATTTGATGAATTGTTCAAATTCTCCGAAACAACCCGTCCTTAGTATAGAACATTCTTGATTGCAATTAGTTCTGTTACATTTAAGTTGATGTATTATAATTTTTAATTCTGGTATTGATTTAAATTTGTTGATGGAGAATGGGATACATTTTGTTTTTTCAGTATTTAATGAGAGAAGGTTTTTATCGAACCAATTTTTCAGTATATTAATATCAGTATTTGCTAAGTTATTAACATTATTTCAATCAGTACCTTCAATTATTATGATAGTGTCATCAGCATAAGATATTATTTTTCCATTTAATCTTTGATTGAATATGTCATTTACATAAATGATAAACAGTTACGGTCCCAGGACTGTACCTTGAGGTATGCCGAAGTGACTTGTTTTTTGTTGACTAAGTACATCGTTGATTTTTACGACTTGAGGGCGTTTGAAAAGGTAGCTTTTTATCCATTCTATAGCTGTACCACTTAATCCAATGTTTCTTAATTTACTTATAAGTTTGTCGTGTGATATGCTATCAAAAGCTTTTTTAGGAACTATGAAAATTCCAATGCATTTTAATGATTTATCTAATGAATTATGAACAAGACTAGTTAATTTTTCAATTGCATCCTGAGTGCTTCTACCTTCCATAAAACCGAACTGATTTTCATTAATTAATTTATTACATTTTACAAATTGGTTTATCCTTTTTTAACTATCTTTTCAAAAATTTTCGCTATGTTCGAGATTACTGATATGGGTCGGTAATTGCTAACTTCTTCTGGGTTACCAGATTTAAATATTGGAGTAATGGTAGTTTGTTTGTAGATTGATGGAAACACTCCGCTTTGGAAACTTACATTTATTATGTGTTTTAACGGCTTAGAAATTTGATTTTTAATATTTTTAAAAATATTAACTGTTATTCCATCAAAATCCGGGGCAGAACCTCCTTGCATACCGATAGATTTTTATACCTTTCACTTAAGGCGATGCCATACGTAGTAATGCAAAATCATGTGTTTTTGGTTTGAAAATTTGGTCGCCTAGAAATGTTTCAGATGCTTCAATTAAATACTCCGAGTTAAAATACATCTCGACCTTTGAAATGATCGAGTATTTTTTAGGTAAATATTTTTATAAGCCCAGAAAAAAATAATGTAAAGGCCTATGAAAACTGCTTTAAAGTTCAAAATCTCCTACTTACGAACCTATTTTCGGTTATGATTTTATTGTATAGTGTGGTAAATTAAGTTATTTATAAAATGATCGAAAAAAAATTAAATATTTATGCCTGAACATCCACAAAATAAAATAAAAGGCACTTTTTGGCCATGTTTTTTTCTTGCATAAATCAAAACAGGCGGATGGTGATAAGCGGGAATTTAAACCTTATCGCCATCTATGTAAGGGTTGTTATTGATAGCGGCTCAATTTAAAATATTACACGACGTAGTGCATCACCTTAAAGTAGTTGCATGAAATCCACATTGTTACTGTTATAAAATCACATTATGCTGACTTTAACTCGACTCCATATCTCATTCCAGTGCAGAAATAATGCGTTAAGCATTCCTCGGAAGTCCCCGACTTTTTCTACCATTCCCTACATAACCAAAAAGTGTATTAAATTGTTATATTTTGCTTATGTAAGAAGTCAACTTGAGTACAATTCCCCTGTCTGGAACTCACATTATAATATAAATGAACAAGTGGTTGAAATAATACAAAACTAATTTATCGAAGGAAGCAAACACTTTGTGGCTTGACATTAATTATTACACAAATGAAAGAATATCTTTGTTTTAAACCACTTTATTACATTTATATACGTCGACCGGTTTCAGTTGAACTCAACCTTCATCAGGGTAAATAATAAATATAAACTGAAAGTTTATATTTGTACTGTCAAACTGAAAGTTTATATTTGTACTGTCCTGAAGAAGGTTGAGGTCAACCGAAACCGGTCGACGTATATAAATGTAAGAAAGTGGTTTAAAACAAAGATATTCTTTCATTTGTGTAACAATACTAATTCTTACGCTTTATAAATTTTAAAATGGGTATTCCAGCAGCTATGTTGAACTACAACACTCTGTTAAATTATATGAATATGCTCAAATTGTCATACAGAAGAATTTTCACTGACTTGGTATTTCTATATAAAAAATGCTTTAGTTGATAGTCCGGTATTGCTAGATTTGATAAGCTTCCGGATTCCACAACGTAATTACTAGAAGACAGGATTTATTTCAGTGCAGAAATTCAGGGACTAACTACCATATGTATTCATCTTTGTCCAGAATACTAATGGAGGGAAACAATTATTAATAAATAATAAATAATAAATAATAAATAATAAATAATAAATAATAAATAATAAATAATAAATAATAAATAATAAATAATAAATAATAAATAATAAATAATAAATAATAAATAATAAATAATAAATAATAAATAATAAATAATAAATAATAAATAATAAATAATAAATAATAAATAATAAATAATAAATAATAAATAATAAATAATAAATAATAAATAATAAATAATAAATAATAAATAATAAATAATAAATAATAAATAATAAATAATAAATAATAAATAATAAATAATAAATAATAAATAATAAAAAATAAATAATAAATAATAAATAATAAATAATAAATAATAAATAATAAATAATAAATAATAAATAATAAATAATAAATAATAAATAATAAATAATAAATAATAAATAATAAATAATAAATAATAAATAATAAATAATAAATAATAAATAATAAATAATAAATAATAAATAATGAATAATAAATAATAAATGATGAATAATAAACGATAAATAATAAATAATAAATAATAAATAATAAATAATAAATAATAAATAATAAATAATAAATATTAAATAATAAATATTAAATAATAAATATTAAATAATAAATAATAAATAATAAATAATAAATAATAAATAATAAATAATAAATAATAAATAATAAATAATAAATAATAAATAATAAATAATAAATAATCAATAATAAATAATAAATAATAAATAATAAATAATAAATGATAAATAATAAATAATAAATAATAAATAATAAATTATGAATAATAAATAATAAATAATAAATAATAAATAATAAATAATAAATAATAAATAATAAATAATAAATAATAAATAATAAATAATAAATAATAAATAATAAATAATAAATAATAAATAATAAATAATAAATAATAAATAATAAATAATAAATAATAAATAATAAATAATAAATAATAAATAATAAATAATAAATAATAAATAATAAATAATAAATAATAAATAATAAATAATAAATAATAAATAATAAATAATAAATAATAAATAATAAATAATAAATAATAAATAATAAATAATAAATAATAAATAATAAATAATAAATAATAAATAATAAATAATAAGTAATAAATAATAAATAATAAATAAATATAATTACAAAAACAATACCAAGTCAGTGGACATCTTCAATTTATATTTAAACAAATATAAAATGTTGTTAGTGATAGAATGTATATTACTTTATATTCATATGTAAAAGCCCCGAAAATTTAATTCAACTACCTATCTCATTCCGGCAGAAAGATAAGTCTTACTTGGACGTCCCCGACTTCTTTATTACTTTATTATCACCCATTTTAGAGGCTTTTACATAGAAAAAATAAAATATAACGTATTAATACAGTACGTTTTAATTATTCATAACTAAACTGCCTCAGTAACAATCTTTTGCATTTGTTAAGTGACAAATTAAAGATGTCCACTGACTTAGTATAATTATTTCTTTCAATAAGTTAGTATTACCATATTTATACCATTGAAACCACTCTTTAAACACCCCTGGCACTTATAAGAACAAATTTTAAAATTTTCATCTAAATCGAATGAACGGTGAATGCATTCGAGACAAACATTCGTTTTTTTATGTACACAGATGGACGAAGGATGGAAAGTTGCTCGAATGTATATTTTTAAAATTCGCTACTTTGCACGTACTAACCCAATCTTCCCGACCTTCTTCAATTGTCTCAATTGCCAATTCAATAAACGAAACCTAATTCCGTTTGCGAAATTTTACTCTGGAAAATTGCAGTTTTATTAGACATTCTATTAAAAGAGGTTCCATCTTTCGGTCTCCGGTGACATTTTTTCGCCTAAAAACATTATCTAAAACAGTTGGCGAATTAATTATAATAATAAAAATAGATGAGAGCAAAATTTCGCCGACATTTTTAACTCCAAGTAAGCACCAAAAACATTGGTTAAGATTTGTGCTGATTACACTGCGGGTATATTTATTTTGTGGCTAAACTGCGGTTCTTCTGATCGGTTGCACCGCGTGTAGCTAAGTGTCAATAATGTTGAAGACAAACAGGCTGTGGTCTGGAAACCGCATGCTTTACAGCTTTAAAGTGAGAGGAAAATCAAAATAGTTTTTCTCCTCTGTTGAAGCAACAACAACATAATGTATGATTTGTATGGTTTTTATAATGGAAACCAAATATTATGTATAATAATATTCCTACAGAATGGTTTTACATTGTTTTTCGTTATCAAACAATAAGATTCGCATTAGATAATATCTTTGGGAAGTAAATTTCGCTATGCAACTGAAAAAACAGCTTTTACCGTCGTACTGGATATTATCTTACTAAACTGTTGTTATTTTTTTTTTAATATCATTTTTTTTAGAAGGGTATATTGCAATTCTACGAGTATAGGGTTGGAGGTTAGGGCTAACTCACATACTTTGTTGCAACTCAATCCTTGCAATATCTCTTCCCTTTCACAATGATTTGCTTTTCCTCAATCAACACTCCACAAATTATGGATACCATTCACCACAAGTCCACAATGGTAAGACTTGTCAACCCAAGTCAGGAGTCAGGACCTTAAATTTTTTGATGTATTTTTTTAATGCTTTTTGTCAGTCATTACTCTAATATCTTGAACTGATGTGGCTGATGATGTGAACTCCATCAAAACCTTATTTCTGTCTTGAGAAGACATTATCTTTATTGTTTTTGTGCACTATTTTTTTCGTAGCTGTATTTTTTTAACACTGTATTGTAACATTTATCTTTTTATTCGCTTTGTGCAATACGCAATGTGTTGTAATTGAACTTGGTCCATTAGTAAATAGATACATATACCAAATGGTGGTCACCGACAATAATACTGACTTATATAATTATGTTGTGTCTGTAGATATACGAGTCCCGCATGAGGGACTTCCTTGCATTTTCAGGAATACCCCAGGGATCACACTTGGGATCTCTACTATACTTGATATTGATTGATGATATTCAAGAATGCATCCAAGGAACTATTGCTGGCTTTTCACTGACAATATCAAATTGCTGACGATGATACGTGACATTCAAGATTTTATTAAATTATAACTTGACGCTTGGGCCGATGAGAATAAACTTATCTTTGATGATAAAATGTCACACTTTGACGTATACACGTTCAGAAAACCAAAGTAAATTCGATTATAAGCTGAATGATGAAATATTGTCTTAATTGAAATCCACAAGGGACCTCGAGTCACACCTCATCACATTTAATCGCAAATATAACTTTTCAGACAATGTTAGAGTGGAGTTGGCATCATCTTGTTACAAATTTCTTGAATTTTTGATAAGAACAAGTAAACCATTTTCCAAGCCCTATATATATCCCACGGTCTATAAAATAAAATATATTTTATTTAACAAAGATATCATCCAGTTTTTTTCTGGGAGATTTTTATCCCAACAATACCCTTTCAGAATATTTATTTACTGTTCCCGCAATGCAAGGTTTGACTTTTTATTATATTTTTTGTTACAGAACGAATCCTTGCACACGGCGCTCATGTCTTTGAAATCCAAAGAATGTCAAGAGAACTTCTCCTCGGAGAAATACAGATGTTTGTAAGTATTTTCCACTCTTTTTACTCACTCCACCATTTTTCCTCTCCTGTTTGCCCTCACTTTTGCGTAAACTTATACGTAGGTACTCCCCGCCAAGGTGATTTAAAGCGTTTGTGAGATAAAATATCCGCAGCTTCTGCGATATGATAAGAAAGAAATGTGTTGGTTTACGAGAATTTTCTTGGCAGTCAAACGCGCCAAAAACGTGAAAATATCTCGTGCGTTACTTCCAAATTTGCTTTGCCGAGAGGAAATATAAACTAGGTTAGAATAAGTAATGCTTTACAGGAACTGTGACATAATCCAAGACTGAATGAGGCTCGGGGGTTACCGCTGCAAAAAGATTCTCGCTTTGAATAAATAATTAAGTTATTTGAAAAGAAACTTATTTCAGAGCCAGATTGTAGTTTATCAGAAATTAAACATTTTCAAAGTCCACGACATGTGTATATTCTCTATTCCATGAAGCCCATTTTAATACCAAAAAAGGATGAAAATAGATTTAATGCTGTTGAAATGAGATCCCTGAGGCGTACGTATGGTAAAACCATGTTTGATCTTGTAAGGAATGTGGAGATCCGCAAAGAGTGCAAGGCTGATGTAAGCGTAATGAGTAATATTAAGAAAAGGACACTTAGATGGTTTGGGCATGTTGAGCGAATGAGCGAAGATAGGAGTGAAAGGAGGATATATAATAATAACATGGCATTTATATAGCGCAGTTTAGTGTTATTTCACTTCAAGTGCGCTTAACTGATGCAAATGCGAATGGTAGCAGAAATCGGGGACGCCCGATGAAGACGTGGTACGATCAAGTGAATCAGATACTCGAGTCGCGCCATGTCAAGAGTCAGAATAATAGAAGAGTATGTATGAGGCGATGTATGAATGTGAATGAGGCCAGAAGTGTGTGCTACGACCAATAAGTGTGTGCCAAGACCAAAAGCTCCACTTTACGATATCTATAAAGAAAATATTGAAAGTATCCAGAAGAAATTTCTGCGTTACCTCAACCACAGAATGATCCCACCTAAACGGGGATACACAAATATCCTCTCGAAATATAACGTCTCCACTCTTACTAACCGGCGAACTTACCTTGACCTAATGACCTTGTACAAAATAACTTTATCGACTGTCCTGGCTTACTCAATCTAATAAACTTTAAAATACCACCCAGAACGACGAGGCTTCACGACTTATTCCATATTAGCCGGACGCGCACAAATGCTGGTGTCTGGGATCCAATCAGAAGAATGTGCGAATTGTATAATAAAAACCAAAACCTGAAAGATTCCGACATATTTTTCGATAAATATAGTACTTTTGGTAGGAAACTGAAGTCTGCTATCTTATAAAAAAAAAAGTGTACTTACTTCATTCACGTACACTTCATTCTTTAAGTACTTTTTTACGATTTATCTTTAAACTTGTATAAAAAATATTTGTACACTTTTATTTGACACTGAGCATTATCTATATACAAAATAATTTTCTTTCATACTTTTCCCTTATTTACATGTAAAAAAATATTTAAAATTGTTATCTACCAAGTCAATGTGTGAGAAATAGTTAGGATGCAGGCGAATTCTCAAGTTATTGTTTTACAAAATTATCTTTTAATTACGGTTTGTATCTGTGTTTTCTCCTTAAATAAATAAAATTAAAAAATAATAAAGACCGACTTGTTTAGTGGTCTGTCCTCTCTGCCTACCCCTGCGGGGAAACAGTGTGATGGTTAGTTAGTTAGTAAGTTAAAACTAAGAATAATAAAAGACGATTTTAAATTTTGAAAAATGGTTCCCATGGTAAGTTATTTTCATTAGACGTCCTTGATGTAATATTTCACAAAGCCTTTGAAATATTACATTATTTTAGATTTTTTTATCACCGATGTATTTACTTTACACATATAAATTGAAAATTAAAAAATACATATTTATAGCTGTGTGACAAGAGAGTTTCTTTTAAATATCCTTACTTTAATGCAAAGGAATTAAGCTTCTGGTGTCTTTTTAAAAGAGTACTATTTCAAAGGACATATTTGTTGCCATGGCCAAAATTGTCCTCGGAAAAAATATTGTAATAAATCATTCCCAATAAGAAAATGGCATAATAGAATAATTACAAAACCTATCGTTAAAGAGGCAAAAAATATTTCCGGTAAAATGTTGCCAAGTTGGAACATTTCTTTTTGCGTTTTCATAGTCAATCTATTGTATCCTATTATATGGAAAATGTCATTGATCTAGAAATACAATATGGAAAAACAGAGAAATACCAAGAAAAAAATGACATATTATTATGATTATTTAATAGCCTACTCGTTACTTAATACTATAATGCTAATGAAAAACTATTTCCCTTTGTCATTGGATCGAGTGTTGCATTGCGGTAAAATCGATATTAAACCAGATTCTTTACTAAGAAGTTATAAACATACACATATCGTATGTAAGGAGTTAGCCTATTAAATTTTCAGTTAATACATATTATATTACTGGAATATAATTCAATGTTAATCTACTAAGTAGGTCCGAGTATAACATTCTGCTTTCTGAAATAGACATCTTCAACTTTTGAACGAACAACTTTTCAACTTTTTTTTTGTTTCGTAGATTTGAACAATTCATCAAATTTTAAAGTTAAAATTTAAAATGTTAAGTTCTGTTATTGTTTTATTATGGGACGGTTGTCTCAAAGTTCTTGATTAATAACAGAACTTGAATAGAACATTCACAGAAGTAGAATATTAATAATACTTTGCTTTCTGGTATGGAATTTATCAACTAACATTAATGAAAAAAGGACGGATTACTTCACATAATAATATGTCACTAATTCATCATATTTCAACGATCAAATTTGACTTCTGTGGAAATTCTATTTAAGTTCTGTTACTATTTCATCACGGGCCAGTTGTTTTACTGTACTGATACATACTGATGATAACAGAACTTGAATTGGACTTTAACGTTGAAATTTGAACAATTCATCACATTTCAAAGTTCTATTAAAGTTCTGTTATTATATCACCATCGGCCGGATATTTAATAGAACTTGTATTGTAACAAAATTTCAATAAAACTTTCACAATTCTTGAAAATTAGTTATGGGTTATGCATATAAATATATATATATTGTAATACTAATTTTCAAGCTTTGATTTTCAAGATTGTCAAAGGAATGTACAAAGTTATGTTTCCGTGTTGTTTTCAGGTTTGAATTCAAATGTTTCAAAATTTTTTTTTTTAAAGAAATATAGGTTCGAAAATCCGATTTCATTAAATTTTTGTAAATTCATAAATATAATTATTACAAAGCATATGCTCATTTCCTGGCAGTAAAATCTGCCAACAAACAGAAACCATTGACGTCACCACATACGAGAACTCCTATTATTATTGAACGTGTTATACATTTTATACATCCAAGCATCCATACATAATTGTTGTATATCAATTGTATAAAACTACATTTATCAGGAAGGTCTTTAATGGATTTATGGGATCTTGGTAGTGAAACAATGAAAGATGATCTTTTGTTACAGCGTTTATTTTGAGTCAGTAGAGTTGCGCAGTTGACTACGGACGATGATGATGATAATGCCAGGTGTACGCGGCGATGACTGCATTGGAGTGGTCGAAGCGGAGTCAATGAGTCGACATCGTGGTGACCGGACTCGTGGATGCGTTCAGCACTGATGAAGACGTGGGGTCTTCCGGGTACTTCAGGGTGAACCAGGTAGCCGAATGTGCGATGGACCTGGTCGGCAGATGAGCGGGAGATGCTGGCCGGCGAAGATTCCGCGGGGCCAAGGCGCAGAATAACGTTATAATGAGTCAGACTTGTTAAATGGAATGATGATGTACTTAGGTCCTCCTCCGCTTATATAGGTGCTGATTCCTTTGTTCTCATCTTCCATGGGTTGGAGCAGCGTCTGTACATCGAACCTGCAGGATCGCTGACTCGGTTCATTGTATGAATGTTTGCATCACCCAGCATTCCTTCAAATTCGTATTATCAGCAGTTTACGTATTGCGGTATCACAGGTCGATATTTCAATTGATGTTTCGTAATGCATTGTAGTCTGATTGTTGATATGATGATGCTAGCAGCGGTGACGCGGCTGGTACAGATTTAATATGGTGTCCTCTGCATGCAAAGTTGAAACCTTTCTAAGATAACATTAATGACCTAATAAAAGTGTGTTTATCTGAAGTGACCTGCCAGTTAAATAATGAAACAAAGCACTGCAAGTCATATTTTATTATATCCTGAAGGTGATTTTTTTAATCTTTTAGCCCCCAGGCAACGCCAGGTACCTACACCCCAGCTAGTAAAACATAAATATTATATAATAATTTACTGTAGGCTGTTTGCGGTTAACGGTGTGGTGTCGAAATTATGCACGCGTGAAATTCACGTTCCAATATTATACACGGACGGAATTACACATGGAGAGAATAACATCTACGAGTACGTACTTAACTTACAAGTGTTTTTTAATGACAAACTGATGTTTATAAGACAAGGTTTTTTATGCATAGCCCAAAGGATAACAAATTATTATAAGCAATAATTAGTTGCCTGAAATATCAATACAAATTGAAAATATCTCCCGAGTAAAAATAAATACCACTGACGGTAATTGAACCCACACCTTCTGACGTCCGATCAGTTGCTCTGGACCACTGAGCTACGTCGGCTTATTTCCAACATGCCAAAAAATTCAATATGTACTAGTACTTCAATAAAAATTAGGGCTTCTTATATTTTTTCACTTCTAAACAACCAAATTTATTTGTGTAAGAATTTGATTTGTTTCAGGCGACTAATTATTGCTTACAAGGAAATGCCATTACCAACTGGTATTCATTTTAATAATAATAATAATTGGATGACTTGTATAGCACCGTTTTTGTGCAAAATCACCTCAAGGGCGCTGTACAAATTTATAATACAGTGATCTATGTTATTACTAATTATTTATGGAGATAATATACAGTACAATACTCACCTGGTAAGTCACTTGAGATTAATACTCAATGAAAATTATCTAATTGTTTATTAGCGAAATTTAGAAACAGGATTTAGGACACAATTGGAAAATTAAATATAACTGGACTTTCTCTCAGGAATGGTATATTTAATTTAAGGGTATGACAGCTTAAAAATGTAAGTTTTTAGTTAAGAACTGAATTCTGTTGGACTTTTTATGGATCTTTGTTCCGGAGGGAGTTTATTTCAAGCCTTCGGAGCAGATACTCCGAAAGCGCTATCACCAAACTTAGTATTTGGCTTGGGCTTAGGTTTCATCAGTCTGCCTACAGCTGATGAGCTAATAATACAAATCATGTTCTTCAATGAGCGTGTTTAGGGAAGGAAGGGCAATTTTATGTTGGGTTTTATGTGCTGTTGTACCAGCACATGGCTGTGATTGGAATTTGTCTTCCTGAATTTGATTCGTCCATCGGTATGTGACATATTAAGGAACAGGCTTCTAATAAGAAAAGTGTGAGTAGGATGCATTATAGCCCTTTAAGACTAGGGTAGTCATTAGTAATTTGATATTATTGACTTATTTGTAGTAACTAGGTAGTTGTATCGAACATGAAAACATGATTTTATTCCATTTAATTTTAATTGCGACTAAAGTAAACCTGCAAGTTTGATGACCCCTTTTCCAAATCATAATATTTACCAGTTGAAAAATCTAAAAATCTTGTTACCAGGCAGCAAAAAGACTGGATCTAACCTGGAACAGTTCAATAACCCTATTCCCTAAAACGAAATCAAAATATTGACAAAAAAGTCGCTGGGGGAAATTATTATTGGCACTAAAAATACCTGCCTTTTGAAAAACATAAACATGTTTTTGCAAGCTGACGTCACGCAAACGCTGGTTGGAGACATTATAAATAGGCCATAGAACACCTCACGGTGTTTTACTTAAATCATTACCCAGGTTGAGGACTGATTTGAGCCGTTGCTTATTATTTACAGTCTTTTCTTGTACAGGCAAACACGTCCCGTACACTAGTGATCTAAGCGCCACATACAAGTGAACTCCCCGATGTATTCCTTCAACGCTTAGAACCCATACGATATTATTGTAGAACTAGGTGTATGACATGTGACAGTCAGTACACAACTCGGGTAATCCGGGTTGCAGATTGTGCCGGGGGATGTCTGTTTGGCAGCGGGATTTGTGCTAACGAGGTAGCCCTCCGCCTGACAGCCCCCGATATAGCGAACTACCCCGATATAGCAACATAACTGGTCTTGTTAGTCTGCAGCTAAGCTGTCGATGCGAAACAAAGGCTAATTTAATTTATGTTTGGATTAAGACAATTTATTTATGATACAAGTACATTTAAATATGGATAAAAAAATTCTTACAAAAAAATAGTTTTACAATATCATTTAAAGTAACTTAAAATTGAGTTGCCATTTTTTAACGATTTAGTACTTTTTTAGTAATTTTTGTAATATGTGAATATCATTCAAGCGTACCAACTGCTCTCAACCACCTGGTACTAGTAAGACTATGGGATTCCTAATCGGGGTATATTGTGAGGTTGGAGGTAGTAGGGAAAGGAAGGAGAGAAAGTACCTGGCTATTCAGATCTGGTTACAAAAGACGGCTAAAGCTATTTTAAGCAACGTTTCAATTCTGAATCTTGTCTCGCACCAGGGCGATACTGAAATTATGTTCTACTATGGAACGAGCATAATAAAACTGTACAATAATTCAAGTATATCAAATATTAATCTATATAAAAATCCCTAAAAATAAATTTACTCAATAAACAATTATTCTTTTCAAATTGCCCCCATTTCAAACATTTTCCCCTCCGCAACTTTCATCCCTACCTCCCCTTCGCCCCCCTCCCCGCCAAAGTTAATGTTCTCTCTCCCTCTTCTATCTTTCCTATAAATACACTGTAACTCTGTTATTGATTTAATATGTTTTTATATAACCCCCGATAAAGGTTCAGGATGAACCGAAACCGGTTGGTTTTATATATTAGAAATAGTTGTTAGGTTAGATAACTTAGAGGCGCTAGAGTTAAGGAAAGCCAAAAACGTCAATAGGAAAGTCATCAACAACCAAATAAACCTAAATAAAAGCCCTATACTCAGATTGTTCCCTATTAACAAAGAGCACTCGCCTCTCAATCTCCCACCTATCCCTACCTCTTCCACTGTAGCTCAGACTGTCTACTTACCGTGATATCAACACATGTTAATTTATATTTTAGATGTTTAGTATTATACTGCCCTGATGAAGCTACGGTTGTAGCGAAACCCGGTCGGCATTAAGCATATACCTATAAGTGATGTTTACAAAGTTATTTTTTAATTTTTAACTATAATGTCACATCACAAAGTAACCGCTTCATATGAAGAAAGAAATAGTTGTCGTTACATTTGACGCTGAAGAGTGCAGCAAATTAAATTGATAAGGGTGAAAATTTAGCCACCAATTTCTGTGTAATTAATGCACTAAATCTCTCCATTCCACTTTTTTGCGACTATTTAAAACGGACTAAAAGTACAATTATCTCACAAAAATGTACGTTTTTGATATTTGTGGCCACATTAAAAAATATTTTTTGCCCTTAAGGCCTTTGGCATATTTTTTCAGAAAGTCGGAGTATTTCCGCTTTGAAATAAAATCCAAATAGAGGGAATAATTTTGAACCCATCCGAAAACTAATCTTTGTCTTTTTGTTAAAAAACGCTTTATTATTAGAAATAAAAATATGTTGTTGTAATTTTTAAATTTAATGCGCCAACTTAAAAAGGTTTAACAACCTTATATTTTCATATTAACATTGAACTTACTGGTAATGAAAAAACCACACATTTTATTGGACTAAGATACAAACATTTTCTTCACCTCTTTTTTTCTTTTCATATAAAAATAATTAATCAAAAATGCATGTTTTAAATTTTCTCAAATTGCGGTCGGAAGGAACCTTTGGTTCTAAAGATGTACACAGTTTAACCTCGCCAGCGTTTGAGGGTCATATATGACCGCGCGTCAATATTTTATAAAAAAAAATCTTTGTTTTACCATACGGAAACATATAGTTTTTTATGTTAGAAAGAAAAATAATTAATATTTTTAGTTTGCGTCAAATATTTATACTACATCCTAAAAATAGCCAAAATGAATAATTCATAATTCGCGCCGCTATCGTAACAATCGTCTTAACTGTAATTTTTATAATTTTTATTATATGAACGAGATAAAAGTGAAGGTACAGTTTACTAACAAATTCCCCAAACAAAACGAATATGTTTTCGAAATATCGATTTCTCTCAATTTTTCTATGACTGGAGCAAAAAATTAAGTCACAATGGGGTTCACATTTTTGACAAAAATTTTCACGTTTGATATTAAAATTTTATTATTTAGAAATGGCAATGCTTAGTTTAAATGCATACACTGGAAAGATAATTTTATTTAGTTTCTAAAACGGTTTTTTTTATGGAAAATTAAAAAATAAGATGTATAGTTAACAATACAACAATAAACAGTGTATACCACGATATTTGCTCTACCGATAAAATCATAAAATCTATATAGCGCATTTGAAGTACACAGAAAACATTGCAAGCTGAAAAAATGTGATAAAAGTACTGAAGGGTATATTCTGTTGATAATTTCTAGATTTTAATTTAAATTGTTGTGTTTTCTTTTTCTAACACCATTACGTTCATATTTCTCAATATCACAGTTAAGGAGACACGACCATTTACATGAGACCATATAAGCAGCTCCGAACAGCGAAAAATTGTCTATACGGATAATAATCTTTGAGAGCTACTAAAGCATTTATCGAGAGATTTTTGTTCTATTTTAAACGAATCGTGTTTTAGTAAATACTTTGCAAATTTGCGCATATTTACTGTCGTTTTTTTAATATTAACGTGTTCCTTCTAACATTCATATTTACAAATCCCCTTTTCAAACCATCTTCTTTTTCTTTTTGAACGCTTACTACGGAGCCTTAATAGAAAATTAAATGTCAAGTAAAAGAGTCAAATTACAAATTGCTTAAAATGGTAAGTACCTAATGTAAATAACCTGAAACCGATAATTGGGAGATTTCGTTTAAGCCAAAGTAACGAACCGTTATCTGACTTTCTCGTTAAATTTAAACCTCTTCGTTAATTCAAAATAATCTGTGTATTTATTATCAAAGCCTTTAGTGGCAATTGAATCAGATGGGAATGATCTAATTACAGCAAATTGCCAGTGGTTTAGTCGTGTCCATATAGCCTACGTTCTGTCGCCACAGGAGTCTTAATAAATCGACTCCCCGTCTAATTTTTTTTATCCAATTTTCGCAGTCGGCGACAGTGGAGAGAAATTTCATGGGACATTACCCTGAAAAAGTGTCGACAGATTACCGCAATATCGTTGGCGGCTAAGCCTGGCTTAGCTAAGCCATTCAGCTGTAAATTACACTAGGTTTGCCCTTTCGCTACGAAAATGGAATACAATTTCAACCAGCCGGCACTACCAATTGCTGTTAGGCAATCTGCTACCCTACTCAAGAAGTCTTGTATATGACTAGCAGATTCTTTAAAAGCGGTCGTTTAAAAGTTTTAAATATGCCCAACAATTGAATTTGGGAGCCACCTCTGGGCCGGAGCCCCACAATACTAGATAAATCTTCTTGATTCAGTGCAAAGGAGGGCGATCCGTCTTATTGACAATCGATTGTTAACAGACCGATTACAATCTCTGATGCACGTAAAAAATGTGAGGTTGCTGAGTTTGTTCAAAAGGTATTTTAATCCTGCTCTAAGGAGCTGGCAGCTGATCCCCGGTCCACCTGTGCACGTGCGTGAAACTCGCCGTACACGAACGGAACACCCGTTTGATAGTAACATACAATATCACCCACACACAGTTTTACCTATATCAACCTATGTTCTTTATTTTTTAAACCTTTATCTGTACTTTTTTTCTCTGCACTACAATATAAACCACTGTAATCATTTGTAAAATGTGCATTCAAGAATAGACATAAATAAATAAATAGAATAGTTGATGTTGACTTCATATGATCCTTGTATCTTCAAGATTCGTACAGTTCCTGCCTTAACCCGCCTCATAACGCTGCCCAAACGGATAGCGACATAGTTCCCCTCCCTTTACACTTCACTGTCAGGGCGCTCTTGTCAGGTGTACATAAAAGAGCCGCATAGAAATAAATAAGATTTGGTTATTTATTAAGTAAATTTGCGATAAGTTTTTCTGACCAAACAATTAAACTTTATTAGACTTTTAAGCAATATATCGCACACCTAAATAAAGGGTAGCACAACTCGAAATAATTCAAAATTGAGTTATTTCGATTTTCAGAATCTGCGTCGAAAACTACACAAACTACAAAGACACCTGTTTTAAAATCTCCATCAATAATAATGTGATGGCGATGTAAGTTAGTCTTTCTGAGTTGCTCCACGTACACCCACCACCAACAACAGTAACACATCACCAATTACGACATACCAGCAGTAGGGGAAGGTGCTGTCAATACGCACAAAGACTGGATTATTTCGACTTAGTTTTGTATTCGTGATTAACTGCAGTCATAAAGCGTGAATTATTTTAGTTGATTTGGTATTCGTGATTGAACCTGTCTTGTTTCTCGGGCGTTCTACATATCGACTCCACATACTCCGGTTTTGTTTACAAAAGTAAGTAATTTTAATTTTACTAATTCATAATAGTTGATTTATTTGAGTTGATAAAATTATTAAACAATGATTTAGTCACGAATACTAAAATAACACGAAATTAATTAATAAACAAGTGATACGGGTATTTGATGATAAGTAATTGAGCAAATAAATATCCTAGTAAAATAACATACAACATTATATAAAAATATTTTTAATCGGTCACATAAATATCGAGTAAAATGTTTTTTGGTGTTCCTGAAAAAAGAGGTATTTTGAGTTGTACTACTCTTCATCTAGGTGTGCGATATACTTAACGTAAACGTTTTCTTACTTAATGTTCACAATGTGACAGACAGAATTGCTAGGATGCTAAGGAAAAAAGCATCAAGAGTATCTTCGGAACCACAACTAAAATACAGGACTTAACTAAGGCCTGCAAAAACTAAGTTTCCTCTGGAAAAAGATGGAGTTTACAAACTCAGCTGTACCGGATGTGACAAGGTTTATGTAGGTCAGACAGAACGGACAATCTCCAAAAAGATATCTGAACACTGCGGAGCTTGTAAACTCGGTCACCCTGACAAATCGGCAATTGCCGAGCATTTAATTGAAACTGGGCATTACTTTGGATTTGTTCCTGGGTAGACCCAAATCTCATAGAGAATGGCCGATTACGGAGGCAATCGAAATACACAAAAATCCCGTTAATATTAATAGAGACGATGGAGCTAAGCTCAATAGTTCTTGGTATCCGGTAATTGACGGCTACACCAGAAATAAACTTAGAAAACTACTTTAAAATTATACGTTAATGTCAGCTTTTAGAGGGTTGGAGCTGGTAACACGGTATCGCATCTTCATACAGAAACACACATTTCACCACAACCTTAGATTACACATCTGCACTGATGTTGGACACTGCAATGCTGTCCGAAACGTTGGCTAAAGAAAGAGATAGCGCAACACGGTATAATACCCCAAAAACAAATCACTATAAAATATACGTAGTGTCCGTGTCACTTTCGTGATACATAAAAATATTTTATCGAAATATTTTAATATCTACAAGGGCTTACCTACAGTAACGGGGCTAAACGATTAGACTTCTGTCTGATACTAGTTACTACAAAAATTATTCTTCTCTTGGGCATAAAAACATCCAACAGATATAAAAACCTAATTTATCTCATCCCAAAACCTACCTATTGATGTCTCAATCAATGGCTATCATCGATTACAAGACCTATATTGCTTACTTCGGATGTGACATCATGAATCGTTCGCCTTCCTAGTGTGCGTTAAGTAGGACAAAATTTATTCAGCAGAATTTTAATAAAAATTCCTTTGTCCCACCATCTTCAAAGCAGCTCGCCATATACGAAACCTTAATTATTTAAAATATGCTCGTATCGTTGAAAATATCGGGAAAAGTTTTCCGTCAAAAGATTTATTTAAAAATTTGAAAAAGAAATACAAGTTTCAAAAACTTTCAGCAGTCAAATCGAGGATATTATAAGTTCAAATGTTTCTTATTTGCTTAATATCGGTGTCACCAATGCTACTGAGTGCAATTAATATATTTTTGTCAGAGTAATATTCTAGTAGTCTTTCTGGTCCAAGTAACTTTTATTTTTTTTTTAGAAAATATTTTTCGAATACAAAGTAAAGCAGTTTATTCACAGTCGTTCTCACTAGGTATTCCTGTCATGGGAAGGACATACATCATGATTTTGTCATAATTAGGTGTGTTGATTTCAAATTAAAATTTTTTTTTTAAATCTTCATATTTGTTGTCTGTAAGTTGTGTTGATGTGACTTAATAATTTTAATGATTCCATCAACTTCATATTTGTTGTCTGTAAGTTGTGTTGATGTGACTTAATAATTTCAATGATTCCATCAACTTCATGTTTGTTGTCTGTAAGTTGTGTTGATGTGACTTAATAATTTTAATGATTCCATCAACTTCATATTTTTTGTCTGTAAGTTGTGTTGATGTGACTTAATAATTTCAATGATTCCATCAACTTCATGTTTGTTGTCTGTAAGTTGTGTTGATGTTACTTCATAATTTTAATGATTTCCTCATCTTCATATTTAGTTCGCCATATTTTAAGATCGTTTTAAAACTATTTTTATTTCCATGATGTTTTTAATTTCATTTGGAAGGGTATCATATAGGTTTGTGACATGGAAACTATGGTTTTTATGGCCAAAAGACGTATTCAATTTAAGGATATTCAATTGTTCAGTGCATTTGAGGTTTTCGTCCTTGTTGTGTGGGTGTTGGTGAGAAGGTAACGCATTGTTTCCTTTAAATTTGAGTAGACTTTTTTTAGTAAAGTTTTATAATACTGAAAACATTAAAATTTTTAAAAAATCTTTTGATGGAGTTCCCATGGGTACTTTCAGGAATTTTTTTTTTCTACTTCTTGTCTTTTTTACGAGCTGCTTCATGTGGTCGTTTGAGCCAGAACCCCATCCAGTATTTCCATTTTGTAAATGATTTAGAAATATGAAGTAGATTGTCTGTGGCGGACGGGCCGACACCGGCGCCAGGCGTTTATTTATTTTTAAACCAATCTACAGTTTCATTTCGAGATTGATGAAATTTTTGCACACTTGATCTTCATAACAAGAAGAAGGTTGAGGTCTAAGTTTGATCTCGAAAAACTCTTTGTTATGCCCATGCAACGTTGGTAACTCCAGCTAGTTGAAAATAAAATTTATATAGCAGAAAATCAGTCTGTCTGAAGCTGCTAAAACTTAAAATCGGTAAGCTCTGGCATCATCACAATTACACATCATTAACTGTATGAAATTTCAACGCAAGATTTTTCTGTAATTTACGCTGTTTCCTTCATTAGCTATGAAGCTTTGAAATATTAATTTACCGGTCCCGAAAATACGACGTATTGTTTGTTCCATATTTTTTAATGCTCCAAATTTAACGCTTTTTAAAATTGAGTGACGCCGAATAGTTAACAAGAGAATCGACAAAATAATATTTATTTACTTTATGGAGGTCAAATAAATACAATTAACAAGATACAGTAGATTGAATATGTTATGTTCACTGGCATTCACTGAACTATGCCTTGTAGTAAATTAATTTTCTGGAATACCTGCCGAGTTGTCCAACTAAATGTCAAATGTATTATATATTATATTATATTAGATTTGATTAAGCTGAGAATTTATACGAAATGTTTAAAACATACATGTAAAAGGAATTAATATGTGTAACTTACGAGTTACATTAAACTTGGGAAGGATTCAAAGGGTGGCATTTAATTGAATACATTCTGCCTGTCGACAAAATGATACCAAATGGGAATCAGCTATAAATCCTGATAATATCAAATATTAAAAATTTGCTTTCAATCTAATCACTCTACTTTTTTTATGCACGTAAGTTATTACTATTTTTTATTTAAGTAACTAATTTAAAAACATAAACATTTGAAAGAAATTGTGAACTAGCTTAAATTAATTTGGACAAAAAAGCATACCAAATTCAGTCGTCGACTTGCAAAACCCACTCTGGAGATTTTTTGGATTTCGGTAGATGCCATGAAAAAAAATTTGAATATGCTTTTTTATGCATAACATAGTCTGATTATTATCATAATGACTGTACAGATTAGGATTATTGTAAACGGAAGTGGCGCCCTCTGTTATTTGAAAAAGGAACCGCTGACGTTTTTAATGTTAAATTTCAAGAGCGGGTTTACAAGTTGACGATTTATATGTACTGTTAGTAATTCAGCCATTAAATTAGTATTATAATCATACATTAATATTTCGTGTAAGTAGTTTGTAGACTTCGCATCAAATAAATTTGATTCTAATTTTTCTCTTAATTAATTAATTAATAAATCAAAACCAAAATTTCCACGGAAGACACATGATTTGTAAATGTTAGTTACTCATAATGTAAATTTCTTTTTTTATTTCAAATAAGGAATTATACAATTTGTATAAAAAAATCACAATCCCAATGACAATTTTTTCCAATTTTCTTCAGGTAATATTGAAATAATGGGAATAATTAAGTCCGAATAAACACAAAGATTTCAAATTTTAACCACTAAAACGGAAAACGGCCACGACAGTGAAACCGAATCCACTCGCACAAAAAAAATTACAGAAAGTGGAAATGCAAAACAGTCGAGTTAAAACTGTACGCTACGGTCAGTCAAATACACGTAGGTACATTATATAAATATTATGAAATTAATATGAAATACTCGTCACAGACAAATTTATTGAAAGCAATGTGTTTCGTACTGACGATTTGGTACTTGGAATGGACTATATTTTTAACGAAAAGAAAAGATCAAACTATCGTGTGTATTCCTCAAAAGGAATATTAGGAGTGAGGAAAAATATTCGTTTATTTTGTGAATGATGTTTGTTTCTTTTAGAGTTCTGATGGTTTCTGGAAGATTCCGTTAGCAGTGTAGTTCATAGATGTACATATTATAAGCAACGTTAATGTTAGAGATTTCCACAATACGAACTATTTTGCAATCACCACACGAAACTGTTTAATATATTCAGCCTGGGGATGATAATTTGCACATTTAACGGCCTTTTATCAGAAAAATTGTTACTCGAAGCGAAAATAACATGCAGTTTCAACGCTAACCAAAATTCGAACATTAAACAAAATTACACTTTCGTCGGTCTTCTATTTTCAAATAGTCTTTTTTATAAGGTAAGACCCTTAGGAAAGGAACTATAAAAAAAGGGAAAGGAAATTTTTAGTAGGAACTGGGATTTGAAAAACCCATAATACTGTTTGAATGTTTTTGCTGACTTGAAATTTCCATATAAAATTCTAAATGATGCATTTGATAGTTCAGAATTACTTGCATTGATACGCTTTCGGATTCCATTACATAATACTAAACGTCGGGTTTTCGGACAGAAATTCTTGTATTAACTACCATATGTAATCCTCATTGCCCAGAATACTTATGGAGGAAATAATTATACAGAGTCAGTGGACATCTTTAATTTATCACTTAACAAATTCAATAGATTGTTACTGATACAGTTTAGTTATGTACTATAAATATGTACTGTAATAATTATAATTATTACTATTTATATGTAAAAGCCCTTAAAAACGGCGTTAATAAAGTAAAGTAATAATAAATATTAAACACAATAATATCTGTAGAATGGTAGTGAAATATATATTTTTAAATTATATTATTATATACGCTTGAAAAAGTTAAGCCTATTCCGTTTCCGTTAATAATATTTTTGATTATCGTTGTAGAACAAATATAGTTACTGTAGAAATTCATGTGTATATATGTATTTGTGTAGCTTTCGATCGGAAAAATAATATTCTGACGTCATGTACCTCTCTCTGCAATTTCTGTTCATCCGAACTGCATTCTGATATCATCTCTCTGAATGCCAAGCACAAAAGGTTTCGAAGATTGGAAATTTTTACGGAATTGACAGTTAATACAGTTTAAATTGGAAGTAAAATATAAGAGATGATTTCAAAATGGCACAATTGAAAAAGTAGAAGGTCGAATGTCAAACGTTTACTACACCAAATCAATTAACAAGATTACTTACAACAACAACAAAAAAACTCACCCCTTCTCATAATTGTTTAAGAAAGTGTTAAATTTGAACCTAAGACAAACAATAATGATAATGAAACAGTTTCAACCTTTTTTCCATTACAATTTCAGCCTTTTATAGCCATCTTCAGACTGGTACAATTATTCCTTTAACTATGGTTTATACAAATAACATATGTGAGAGGTGTAGGTTCACAGGGATGGTATACGATGATTTTATTACGAATACATGATTTTTTCGATTATTATTATTAGACCACGTTTGCCAAGCGATTTTTATGCATATTACTTATACTCGTGGTGATACAAGGCACATTAAGAATATACACATTTTTTGCTTAAGTATTCCTCGTATGCTGTGTGCTCTTGATAGAATTATAGTATATGATTGTGAATCAGTCAATGTATTATTTATCCACCTAATCTCTTCATTGTACTTAATTTCACTTAATATTTGATATTATCATTACCAGAACATATTTGGTTCTAATCTTCAACTAATATCAAATCCTTCTCCAAATATTTGATAATATTCCTATCCAAACTAAATTTTCCTAACAATAATCCATCTATCAAAAAGACACCATTATCTTATTAACCAACTATAGACATAAATAAAATGATACCTGAAAGTCTTTTTCTACCCATTGTAACATGTTACATTACCATTATCTTAATATAACTTAATTACATTAACTTAGATAATATTTCACATATTTTTCGTTGAACAAAGAATTATCGGACCATTTTTTCGCTGGCGTAATTTCGCACAGCCTTTTCTCTCCAAGCATAAAGCTTAACGCCTCGGATATTTTTGTGCCTTTAAATAAATAGTGCATCGATAGCAGTGTAGTAGTTTTTTGTCTCCTTTACGGCACAAACTGAAACGGAAAATGGAGACTGAGACGGAAAAGTATTACAGTATTACGGTGAGATATATGATTTGCAGTATTTGAAAGAAGCAACACCACACTTTGTATTTGCATCTAAAAGTTTACTATAGACATTTACCAAAGTCTTTTTTTTGTTATTTGTTTTTGGGGTGCTATGCCGTGTTGCGCTAACTCCTTCTTTAGCCAAAACCTTCTTTGGCTAAAGAAGGAGTGGAAAGATGGCCCAAAAACAAATAACAAAAATACTTTTGGCCGTGAAAATCTTAAATCATATTTACCAAAGTCATTGACCGCCACGACTAGCAAATTTGCGAAGGATTTGTAAAAGCTTATAAATTTTTAAAATTATATTAACACAAAACGAAAAAACTATGGTGACAATTACCTTTATAATTAGTGTGTGTTTTATTTTAGTGTGGAGTAATGCGGAATTTTAAGGTTTTACAATAAAAAACAATCGGTAAGCAAATTGGAATATAAAAAAAAATATCTCATTTTCTGAAATTTTTAATTGTATATATTTTTAAATTATCATCTGAAAGGATCAGCAAATTTATTTGAAAATTAAATGTCAGCCGGAATTATTTCAAAATAAATCATGAATCTTACTGTTGACTTGACGACAAAATCTGAAAATAAGTTAAGAAAAGTATTCCCAGATTGGCAGCTGTGAAGAATAATGTATCATTTTCATAGAAAATTTTGGAATGGAGATTTAAGTGCAGCAGAAACCAGTTATTCTTCGGTATAAAAAGAAAAGTTACTCGGAGCTGAAATTTTTCTCAATGTTATTGGTATGAAATTTTGCGTTGTAGTCTTCTTATAAGGACATTGCCGATACGTTGATAATAATAATTGGATAATTTATATAGCACCGGTTTTGGGATTTCCTAGGCTCTATCTTATTTTATTATTTACAATCGGATATAAAACACGTCAGGTCACTTTATTTAAACACACTTTCATTATAAAGTTTCAGCTTGGAGAAGATACGACTTTACGCGCAGAGGAAACTGTGTTAAAAACAATGGTCATTGCATATAATATAATATAATATAAAATATAACTCGGGAATTATAAAAACCTCAATTACCGACCATTACATGACTTTGCTACATTACAATTCAATAATACCTCAGGCGATAAACCAACATTGCGGACAAACTGCTAATAATAAGAAAGAAATATCTGTTGTTAGTATCGAATCTTTGAAAAATAAAATGTCATCTGAATTATGGTTAGATATTCTCCGAAGTGATAACGTCAACGAGTGCTGTAAAATATTTGAAAATAGATTAACGAACTTTATAAATGATTCAAAAAAAAATATTCCAAAAGGAAATACAGCAAAATTTCGTAAAATCAAACCGTGGATAACACATGGGCTTGTTGTGTCCATAAGACACAAAGAATGGCTTTATAAAGAAACAAAAAAAAAACCACTAGACATTAAATTAAATATTCATTTTAGAGAATACAAAAATAAATTAACCACGCTCATAAAAAACACGAAAGAAAATTATTATAAAAATAAACTTGATGATTCTGAAAATGACAGTAAGAAAGTTTGGAATATAATCAATGAAATCATGGAAAATAAACAAAATACCAAAAGTAATAGTATTAAGAGTGTAATACAAAACAATAACATAATTAACTGTATTGAAGAACCTAAAAAAGGAGCAAACGCTTTTAACGAATTCTTTGCAAATATCGGAAAGAGTCTAGCAGAAAAAATTACCGTGAAAAAAATAAATAATATGTATATTGAAAATATTCCAAATATAGAAACTAAACTTGAACTCTTCGAACCAACCAATCCGTCCGAAATTGTACAAATTATATCAAATATGCGAGGTGGTTCTGCTCCGGGATTTGACGGTCTCGCTGTAAAAACACTAAAAATCATTAAAAATTATATTTCTACACCAATCTCTCATATTATAAACAATAGCTTTAAGACAGGAGTTTTCCCGAGCACGTATAAGAAAACCATAATCTCTCCAATATTTAAGTCCGGTAGCCCGAAGGACATTTCTAATTATAGACCCATTTCACTCTTATCTAACATATCGAAAATTTTTGAAAAAATTGTTAAAAAAAGACTAACTGCATTCTTAAAAAAAAACTCGATTATAAATGAAAATCAATTCGGTTTCACAGAGGGAAAAAGTACCCAAGATGCCATTGCAAAAATTTCATCTAGTATTCAGAGTGCCCTGGACAAATCAAATAAATGTATAGGAATTTTTATTGACTTAAAGAAAGCATTTGACAGCATTTCCCATGAAATACTTATATTAAAATTAAAAGAAAATGGCATTGACCACTTAGCTCTTAAATGGATAGAAAGCTACTTAACAGAGAGACCTCAAATTGTAAAATTAAACCAAACCTTTAGTACACCACTAACAAGTACATTTGGCATTCCTCAAGGCACGGTCCTCGGACCATTACTATTTCTAATGTATGTAAATGACATTTTCCAACAGAAAATCAAAGGTGAATTAATCTCTTATGCTGATGATACTGTTTTATTAATAAAAGGTCAAACATGGGAACTAGTTAACAAACTTGCAAATGAATGTATTAATATCTTAAAATCATGGTTTGATAATAACCTACTCTCACTTAATGCCAAAAAAACAACATATGTATTATTTTCACTACAAAAAATACCTAAACACAAAGTAAATATCATAATCCATGATGAAAATTGTGACAATGTCAACTGTAAACTACATCCTATTTGTACTGTAATCAACTCTTCTTCTGAAATTAAATATCTTGGTGTGATCATCGATGAAAATCTGAAATGCAAAAGCCATATTAGGGAGTTAGTAAAGAGAATAAGGAAATGTATATATATATATTGGTTAGGTTAAGAAATATTTTAAATGTGAAAATACTAAAAAATGTATATTATGCTCTTGTCCACTCCCTGCTTATTTACGGAATCATAGGTTGGGGAGGATCTTATAAAAACAACCTAAACTCAGTAAAAGTCTCGCAAAAAATTATTATAAAGGTAATTCTTTAAAAAAACTCTACTTTCCCAACAAAATTGCTTTTTAAATTGTTTCCAGTACCAAATATTGATGATATATTTAAGCAAACTTCCATTATAAAAATGTGTAGAGAAAATAATAACACAGAATATCAAGAATTTTACAAACTGATGAAAAATGGAAATCAATTTATTACGCCAATCTTTAAAACAACTCAAATGCAAAACTCCTTTCCGAATTGCGCTGTATTACGAACCAACAAGAACAAATAAATAAAATCAAACTTGAAAAAAAAAAAAAAAACTTATATTAAAAAAAATATATATATATATATATATATATATATATATATATATATATATATATATACATATATTATATATTTTACACATAACATAATATTATAACATTGAATTTAAGTAAGAATCGTGGCTCCCTTATCAGGCACAAGAGCTCCTCTTTTCTGATAAGGTATACAATTTAGCATGGAGCGACATTGCAAAAATCAAATCTCGGTATTGTAATAGCTGCCAAAAGATGCTTCATGTCATTCATATTCTCGTAAAAATACTTAAAAAAATCTAAACTTATGTCTTCATTCAACAACCTAGCGATTTCGTAACGTAAAAAACGTAAATTTAGCCTTTTTTCCCAAAATCTGAGTACAGTCTCAAAAATATAAAATAATATCCATTACTTTCAATTGCATCCACCTTATTGAACATTACATGTTTTATAAAAAAAACACTTCATAAATTGCTGTTAAACTAGTGAGTTTGTGAGCGCTGTGGAGGTGGGGGGGATAATTTCGCTCCTATTGTTTCGTCGCAGAAACTAGATGCGACTTGCATCTAATTTCGTTTCGGCTACCGCTGACCGTAGACGTGTCAGAATCTTTGTCCGATTAAATTTTGACACATATAATTGTTGTGAAAATGAATGCAAATTACACGAGAAGAAAAATTTTATGTCCAATATTCGGGGCACCAACTGAAATGAACTCTCAAGTGTTACCTACTGTCTCAGAAGTGATAAAACATTATTTGTTCTTACGATATGAGCGTAATCTTAACTTTACAAAAAAACCGTCAGTATTCGAAATAAAAAGTGTTATATCTGCAATTGTTGAAGGAATTTGGAAGCGCGCTTCTATTCCCATTGTTTCACACAATCGAGTGATGAAACTGATCCAAGATCATTATAACGAATACTTAAAACTTAAAAATTGGCCAAAAAAAGTGTGCATTATTATGTTAAGTTATATTCTTATAAAATCAAAATGAATAAACTTTTCGATATTGCTTCATGCAAATGTAACAATCTGAATATGTGTTCCTGCGAAAAGACGCGCAAGGTACCCACCAAAGAAAAAGCATTCCTTGAAGACCAAAGATCCTCGAGAAAAATGATGCTGGGAGCAATAGACACCGACACAACAAATAAATTACATCGGAAAATGAGGATGCAAGCTCGTTTATCTGAACTTTCTTCGAAGGTCAGCTCATCTACAGCATCAGCGACAAAACCACGCCAACCCTTTTTTGATGAAAACCAATCATTTTCTTCACATTCTTCGCAACCTCCAGAAAATTCCCGTATGATGTAAAAACTCCCCACTTTGGCCAGAATCTGCGATCAGTATGGTTTGTCAGACAGGTCGGCATCAGCTGTTGCAAGTGCTACATTACAAGATTTTCACATAGTAACCGAAGACGACTCTAAAATGGTGATTGATAGGAACAAACTCAGATGAGCTAGACAAACGTGTCGCACTCCTATAATAAAAACATGGCAGATGTCGTCGGAGTCAACAAAAATTTGAGGTCTATATTTCGATGGAAGGAAAGATAAAACACTGTCTCAGGAAAAAATAGGGGATAGATATCATCGGAGAACGATTTCAGAAGAACATTATTCCATTTTATCTGAGCCGGGGTCTCAATATGTTGGACATGTTACACCATTATCAGGAACTGGCAAAAACATTGCAAAGAGCATGTTACACCATTTAAAAATAAACGGTTTTAATTTGAATGATTTATCAGCGATTGGATGTGATGGGACTGCTGTCAATACAGGCAAAAAAATGGAACTATTAGATTCATGGAATTTGAATTACGTCATCCGTTACAATGGTTTATCTGTCAGCTGCATGCAAACGAACTTCCCCTTCGCCACTTGTTTCAACACTTAGATGGTGCTACAACAGGACCTAAAGGGTTTTCAGGACCTATTGGAAAACTTCTTTCAAGCAGCTCTAAAAACACCGTTATAAATTATTCGCCAATACACTTTGAGATGCACAAACTCAACGCAGAGGAATTGAAAAATTTGAGCACGTACCAAAAATACTTGTCCGAAATATGTTTTGCAGTTACAACAGGTCACTGCCCACCAAATTTAGCAAACCGTCATCCAGGTAGTATTTGTCACTCACGCTGGTTGACGACAGCAAACTCAATACTTCGATTATATATAGGAACAACTAACCCTTCAGTGAACCTAAAAATTCTTGCTGAATATCTTGTTAAAGCATATGCTCCGACATGGTTTGAGATAAAGAGGCACCCGTCGTGTAAAGACGGGGCATTACATGTTTTTACTATAATAAAACTCACCCGATATTTGAGCACCGATCTACGAGATATAATTAATCCAGTAATTCAAAGAAACGCCTATTTTTGCCACCCGGAAAATCTGCTACTATCCATGATAATGGATGACAACCTTATTGTAAGAGAATTGGGTTTGAGACGAATATTAAAGGCGCGAGATAGATGTCCGAGTCCATCTGTTGTTAGAGACTTTATTATTCCAACAATAAACTTTTCAGCAAGTAAATATTACGATATTATCAACTGGCAGGAATGCGAAGTTACACCGCCACCGATACTATCCGAAATCAGTAATGACGACCTAGTCAAAATGATAAATAATTTCGGTGAAGAAAAGGACAGTATTGAATTTCCCAGATTTCCCTGCCACACTCAAGCAGTCGAGAGGTGCATCAAATTAGTTACCCAGGCATCGTTGTCTACAGTTGGGCCTGAAGCAATAGATGGATTCATTCGGGCGACAATAAAATCTAGGCATATAATGCCCGAATTTCACACCAAATCTCATTTCAAAACACGATAAATATTATAAAACTTCGATAATGTTTAAAAAAATTCTCTTTGTTAAAGTATTTTATTTAATAAAAAAACATGTTTCTCAAAAACACGAAAAAAACAATAAAAAATCAATAATCCTCTTCAAAAAACCAAAAATAGACCCCGCCTTGAAACTATTGTAATTTTATTTTTATTTCCACATGTGTTATGCACCGTATTAGCTATAAAACCCCTAGTAAAATTGTATTTTTGCTATGAATATCGCTTGTTTATAATGCTTGGCAGAGTTTTCAGCGACTTTTTTCATACAATTTTTTCTAAATATAAATGTGCTTATTGTTGAATAAAGGAATGTTTCGATCGAGTTGATTTTTTTAGACGAAAGAGGTGTTATATAAAGGAAACTTTTTTTTGCTATTACAGTATTGGCATCTTTAAAAAAAAAGTCCCATACAACGTCACTCCACCCTCTATACATGACCAATTATGAACCTAAATATTATATTTTGCAAAATATGTATGTATTAATGTACCTATATGATCTATATTAAAATAATAAAAAAATAAAATAAAAATATTTAACATTTTGCTATTTTACCCTCTACGACAGCAAAAATAGAGCTGATATTTATTTAAAATGACTGGAACTTGGGAATTAATTTGGGACTCTATTGGATTTGATTTTTCTTCATATGAACTTAAAAAGCTTAGAAATTCTTAGATGTTTACATTTTTTACACATTTAGTCGCGGAATGTGAAGGTGAAGCTTTGTGACTTTATAAATATGAATGTCAGAAAAGGTGAGATTTAAGTTTAGCTCTTAATTCTGACGAGTCTTTGCATTGATTATTCTTAAATCGAATGGCAGTCCATTCCAGACTTTAGGTCCTGACTGGTAAAAACATTGTATTTAAGATACAAGATCGTAAAAGTCACAAAATGGTATGAAATTTAAACCAAGAAAACCAAGGCACGTACAAAATTAAGGTTTAAAATAAGTAACGTTTAACAGCTGTCATTAGAAAAAAATGTTCGTCCAAAACCACCGAAAATATAAATCTCCCTCTTTTTAAGAATTAAAATTTCATATTCCAGAGAAAAAGACCAAAAATAAAAACCTTTAAAACCTCCAATTTGTGTAAGCTTTCGAATTCAAAATAATTAATACGGTTCAACGTCTACTTAATGTCAGTAGTCTTACCTTCTTACCTTAGTAACCTTCTAGTAGTAGTCTTACCTTCTTAATTTATTTCATTGTTGCTATCTTTCTGTCTTTCCTTCTTTCTTTCTTCTCTTACTCTATATATAATTTATTTTGCTTATTATTATTTCTGATAATTCACCAGTAGCATCTTCACCTAGTAACAACTAAACCTTGATTTACGCATTCTGTGAACATTTCAAATTGGAGTGTTAATATATATCCACATCCCAATGGCAACTTCATTAATGTAATTCTTGTTAACGCTGTGTTAATGTTTTAAACAATAAATAACTTGTTTTTACAAACAGTGATGAAGAAATTTTTATTTTATTTTTATTTATTTTAAAAGAAAGACAAACATTCCCGGGTTACGAATAACCCAACAATGTTTGAAAATCTCCTACTACCACCACAGAAAGCCGAAAATGTTGCTTGTGTTGTGATGGAGGACTTAGCCAGCCGAGGAATCGAACACGCGACGCTCGGGTGAGACCCAAGCGCTATGCCCACTCAACCACTGACCGGTCAAATTGTCTTCGTTATTTTGTCATCACTCCGATTTGTGTCAATGTTTTCAAATATGTCGTCAGACGATTAACTTGAAAAGGATTCACGCCAATTACAAAATCGATGCCCTGAACACATTTTCCACACGAAACAATTTACCTTACTCTTAAAGAATTTTATGGGCGATATCGGTCTGAGTGTAACTTGAACGCAGTGCCGAATCTACTAAAAGTACAAATGGAACGTGTCACTTGGGCGGAAAATTAAAACTTTGCGCTTTAATTTAATTTAATAATATGAATCTATTTATCAATGTAATTTAACAGATGCGTAAAGAATAATACAATTGATTGATTAACCAACATCTCAGCTAGACGGTCACCACGAGTGGTTTGGTTACATTTGGTAACTTGCCAGGGGTGCTCGTGTTCACGGGGTGAGGATTGTCTATATCTTGATGAGACTAGTTGAGGGTATCTTATTATTCTATATATTTTAGTTAGCCTTATTTAGGTTATTTTCTGTAAGTAGAGATAGTTTTTTTGGCGGTTAAATTCCCTACCGTTCGATGTGAATAATTATCACCTCAATCATAATAACATATTCATATTTTGTTTTCTCTAGACCACGGTTGTTTTTAAAATCTATATAAACTTTAAATATATGTACTACAGTTTACATAAAATAATTTGAGTTAATTGTGTTTTATTTTTAAAGTGCTTATTTTACATCATGTATTGTGTTTAAAAACTCTTAACACTGTGACGTAAAGAAAACAATAAGGAATTAAGTTAATTTTTTTATTTATCAATTTGTCACATTAAATACCAGTATTTTTTTACATATGTCGATTTCGTAGTAAAAGTTAGCATTTTTCAAAGCCCGCCAAATCGATCAAAATATGACGGAGTACGCGTGACGTCATTTTTACCTCGGTTTTATAGTAAGGTCAATCCGAAAAAAAAACATGAATTCCTTTGAAACAATTTGTAAACTCGTGTACGAGTTGCAGCGCAACTTTCACAAAATTGTCCGCATACTTATTCACAATCCGGGAGGTAACCTATTAAGTTAAGTGTTGTTAGAACCCGCCGACCAATCACAGGACATTTAAATGTTTCGTGGTTTTAATTGACGATTTATTAAATTTACGTATCTATAAAAATAAAATGTATAATAATAAAGTGCTGGTTTGTTCAAAATCTTAAATCTCGGAAAGTTCTTTACCGATTGCTTTGAAACTTTGAATTCGAATACGCATGTGTTTTTATATACCTATATTATAGAGATGTCACCTGTGACAGGTAAAAAAAACTTTTTTGAAAAAACATCGCAAAGCAACTCACGCTATTGCATCTCTATCTGCACAGACTGACTGAGCCACACAAACGAGTGGCGGGTTACAACTAGTAATTTCATATAGGTAATAAAACTTTTGTATTCAGAATCACCGTTTGTTGATCAATGCGATATGAATATATGTTTTTTAGCCATAATATTTTTCACTCAAATTCATTCTCGTCTTCAGCTCGCATCCTTACGTTTTTTTTGTTATTTAGTAAAAGATTATACATTTATATACCTACATTATTTTAAAAAAATGTTTTGACAGCCCAACAAGGAGGATTCCCGTTTTAGGACAGTCAAATTAGGATTAGTAATAAAATTTTGATAAGTATAGTATTAAAATAATAATGAAATAATAAGTATATGTACTTTCAACTGGTGCCTAAGCCTACTAACATATTTTGTATAAATATGAATATCAAAGAGAAGAAATAGAATAAAATAAAATATCCAATTAAACATAAGATTAACTGCTGCTTGGGTAGCATTCTAATTTAAAAGTACTAGGTAGGTACATATATACACATAATGATAAAGATTAGAAAATAAAGGTATCTTTTACATGGTTTATTTTTTGTTTGAGTTTTTGTTGTTGTTTTCGGTTTGTGTTTGATTTCATTTTTTGTGTAGTAAAAGTTCACTCTCCTTTGATTTTATATATATTTTCTCAAAAAATGTCTGCTTTCCATTCTATGATTCATAGACTAGTTAATGTAAGGAACTCAATATCATTAAACAAATTGCAACCAATAATGGATATAACACCAATTTAATTGAAAACATTCTTAATAAAAAATATAAGAATAAATTTCTTAAATCATACATCTATCCTGTACAAAAGGACGAGAAAAAGAATAAATGGAGGAAAATTATGTATTTTAATAATAAAATTTCTAATCCCTTAACAAAAAATGTACCAAATGAAATTCTTCCTGTATTTTATGCAAATAATAAACTTTAAAATTACATAGTAAATAATAAAGATAGAGATTCAAAAATGAAAAAATCTGGAATATATAAATTGAAGTGTAATGATTATGGTTTCTTTTATATAGGAAAAACTTCGAGAAACTTTGAAATAAGGATTAAAGGACATATGAAATCTTTAAATAATAACAGTTTCTCGGAGTTTGCCAACCATTTGTTGGAAACTAGTCATACCTTTAACTTCAATAGTGGAATAGAATTAATACATTGTAATGTCAATAGCATCCAGTTGGATAAACTAGAAATTTTAGAGATTAGAAAGAGTGTAAATGCAAAATTGAATATTATTAACAATCAAAAATTATTTTTAAAAGACCCAATATTAAACCTATTCCCTTTGTAAATTGTTCCATATTGCCTCTCTTTCCCCTATCCGTTTTATCTTTTCATTGTTGTCATTGTCTTTGTCTATTATTTTTTAATGACACCATTGTTTTTGTCTATTATTTATAATTAGTTTTATTAAAAACCCTGAAGAAGTGAGCGTTGCTCATGAAACATGTTGGTAATAAACAATAAAAGTGGTAAAAACGAAGTATTTTATTAATTTCAATTATTTATATAACCTATATTTATATATATATATATATATATATATATATAAATATAGGTATATATATATATATATATATAAATATAGGTTTATAATATATATATATATATATATATAGGTTTTGATTTAATATATTGTGGTTTTAATTATTTGTTGTCATAATTAAAGGACGTTGTAGAGTTACTGGCGTTCAAAATACTGTTTTTTTAAGTAAATAATACCGTTTTTGATCAATTTCCCATTGACTTAGAGTTTGACGCCATTTAGACTTAAAAAATTATAGATCCGACTCTGCTTAAATGTTGTGAAACCTATTTATTTTATTATTTGCCTTACAAAACAGTTTAACAGCTCTCGCAAGGAATGAGAATTAAGAATTTAAAACCCGGAGCATTCCACAATATAAATTTGAATGTTCGCAGAGTTGAACCCATTACCAGTTCCTACGTAGCGAGCGCTTTAACGGCTGGTCCATAAGGCAACAGGGGATATTAGTACTCACATTCTCCGGCACATATTATTTTCATCGCTTAGTGAAATGTACTGAGACGTCTCGTCTACACAAAACTCTAGATATAAGATGTTGAATAAAATGCAGGTTTATGCAATGTTTTGCTCGTCACAGAGAAGCATGAGTTTGATGTTGAAGTTATTAAGAGAGATAACATACCATCTGCAAAGATTTAAAATTAGGAAATTGTATCAAATACATAGGTGTAACTATTGACTGTTAACTCAAATGGACTTATCACGTAAAAAAAACAGTCACTAAACTGAGGCAACTAATTTACAAATTCAAACGCATGAGCAATATCGTTAACATAAGAACCATGAGGCTTGTTTATGATGCATTGGTACTTTCATCCATTTTCTATGGAATAATCGCCTGGTGAGGATATACAATAACCATGTGAAACCTCTAGAAATTATTAAGTCTATCATTAAGATAATGCACCAGAAGACCAAGACATATCCAACCGATCAATTGTTTCAGGAAACTGACATTATGGAACTAAGGCGGATCTACTGTGTCCAATGTCTTAACTTTATATACACTCGTCCTTATAATTTCTGTAAAAATCCTAATCGATCTAGCCAAACATATGCGTGAACACAGTGCCTCACTGTAAAACTAGGCTAGCCCAAAGACACATTAATTATATTGGCCCAATATTGTTTAATTCCTTGCCGTGTTCCACCAAGATGTGCCAAAACCTAAATTCGTATAAAATAAATGTCAAAAGCTGGGTAAAAAAGTATCTGGAAGTGAGAGATTTTTTTTTCTATAATTTATACTACGAATATGATACCTTAAAATATGCCATTACCATCTACATTTAAAAAAAAAGTTTACTTCCTCTAAACTGTTTTTTATTAAATACGCAAAAACTTCAGTTAAATTGTATTAATCAAACTATATGTACTATATATATTTATATTTTCTTTATTCATATATCTTTTTTCATTTAAGCCATAGATAATGTAACTGTTTTGAATACATAACTTATAATGCCTACGCACAGGCTTCGCCTTTGTGGGATTTTTTTGTTACTGTCATGTGTTTTGTATATTTATATATGTACCTACCTGTATATATCAAAAAAATTGCCAATAAAAAAATATATATCTATACCCAGAATGAATTGCCACGCAATTAGATGGTGGTTTGCCTCTAACTAGGCTTAGTCGGCATTTTGATTACGTATGTCCTCGTGCCTTATTTATTCTACCATTTACTTGCGCGTTATATTTTTTCTAGTTTATCCACTCGAACAACGTTTTGAATGCCTCTTCTAACGTTGAGACAGCATTTTTGTATACTCATTTTAAAATTTTATAGGAAATGGGATATTTTTATTTGGACTATCTACTGTAGTTAAAACCACCTTATTAGAAAATACATATATTCCGAAACAATGGACACATTTTTCAGTACATACGTTAAAAACTTAAGAAGAAGATAATACTAATAAATCTAAGCAAACATGAATCAGAATCGAACCCAGGATCACTTGTCCTACGGGAAAGGAAATCCTAGGTTCTATATATTTTTCAAGATATTTTTTTTATTTTTCTGTATCTTTTTCATGCTTTGTTTAGATTTATTTTTATCATATTTTCATTCAATGACTTATTAAATTGATGGGTATAACCTTAAAAAAATAAAATATTCTGAAAAAAAAAAATTGTATTTTTTGTAGTTTAAATAACTGCGAATTTTCAAGGACATAGCCATTGAAATTAATAACTTACATAAGTATTCTATTATAAGTTATATAAAGGTTTATAAGTTATTTACCTTTGAGCGCTTTATCAGCTTGAACTTTACCAGCATTATGTCCTGAATGAATTTCCTAGAAGTATCGGCAATGTTTCCAAACGTATAAGAAAACATACTGGGGTGGATTTATAGCGTGCGTGCGGGATGCTAGTTCTTAAAAAGTGGTTTCTGATGAATCTGTACAAAATTGGTTTGGTGGCAATAATTAATATAAATATTTTTACTTCTTTTTCAGAGACAAATTACCAAACGACGTCAGTACGTGTAGCAACTACGCCTACCTAGAAGATATCTACGAAACAGTGTTAGCTAATGAATGTAAGTATACACTCCCTTCATTACTATGCTACTAGCCTCTCGAATTCACCCGCCCATATCTCCCTATCTTCCTAAATACGGGGGTGCGTTCTACCCCTGTAGCTAACCGGAATATTTATTCACAAAATTAGTATTCCGCCTAAATAGTATTACGATACGTAGGAACGTTATCATTCCCGACACTCATTGACAGAATACATCAATACATATTTTGTTTACCGATATATATATCGGTAAACAAAAGTAATTGCACGACGTGGGAGAATGGTGAGCCAATTTGGATTAATAAATCGTATTATATCATAGAGGTTCAAGTTAAGGCGATGCACTACGTCGTGTAATATTTTAAATTGAGTCGCTATCAATAACAACCCTTACATAGATGGCAATAAGGTTTAAATTCCCGCTTAACACCATCCGCCTGTTTCGATTTATGCATGAAAAAAACTTGGCCAAAAAGTGCCTTTTATTTTATTTTGTGGATGTTCAGGCATAAATATTAAAAAATTTTCCGATCATTTTATAAATAACTTAATTTTCCACATTATACAATAAAATTATCACCAAACACAGGTTCGTAAGAAGGAGATTTTGAACTTTAAAGCCGTTTTCATAGGCTTTATGCATTATTTTTTTCTGGGCTTATAAAATAACTTATCTAAAAAATACTCGATTATTTCAAAGACCAAGATGTATTCTACTCGCAGTATTTAATAAAAGCATCTGAAACATTTCTAGGCGACCAAAATTTCAAACCAAAAACACATGATTTTGCATTACTACGCATGGCATCGCCTTAATCGACGATCCAATCAGGGAAAGGGGGAAAAACCAACTTGGATGGAGATAAATGAATCTGATAGTACACAGGCTACTCGCATTGTAATATCACTATTAGGTCCTTAAAATTAAAATCTGCTACTTATTATTAAAATTGCCTGCGAATCTCTGGTTGCGTAAGAAAATTAACTACTTATCCCCATATATGCTATGTGTTATATTATGGTGTCTAAGCTGCTTTTAAATTTATAGCGACATGTGGTTAGGACAATTTGATACCCAGCTGCTTTCTTGGTGAATACCAATGTGCAATGGCATTACAATATATCTAGACTTGCTTTTATCTCACAAACTCAAGATAAAATGTGGTAAGTAAGCAACACACTTTATGTTTCCAGTAAATATAAATAGCTTGTATCTATTTCCCAAGGTTCCTCTTCCCATCTACTTCCCCCTCCCCATTACCTTCAGATTCGAAACATACACCAGTTGGGAATGCCATAGTCTCACTGGCTCCAGACGGTTGGGAGCAGTCACAAAATTGAGAAAAAAAAGTTATTAAATAATAATTATTATAAGTTAAGAATTATCTGAACATATTTGAACATCTCCTACTACCGTAATTAGTATATATTTTTTATTGTGATTAATTCGTAGAATGCCATTTTCAAAATGTGGTTTTAGCCAACAGATTTAAGACAACTTATTAATATGATTCTATTTTATCCGTGGTTTTAGGCGACTTATTAATATTATTCTATTTTACTCCATCCCGATTAAAAATGATTTATTACTGGTTAAACCGATAAAATAATTGTGACATTAGATTTCATATTCTGTAACAGCTGTAACAATAACAAAAACCAAAAAATACTTGCATAACTTAAAAATTATATTATTTAATTTGTTTCGAATTAAATTATTATTATTTTTTTAATATACCATAATAATAAGCAAAAAATAATGTTTCTCGAGCAATGCTGGAGGACTCAACTAGCAAAGGTTGAACCCACGACATGATCCCTTTGTGGGAATCTGACGCATTTGTCCCAATGGCTACAATCCAGTATTTTTATTTATTTATTTATTGGACAATTTATATAGCGCCGCTTTTGTGAGATATCACCTCCGGGGCGCTTTACAGTTGATCCAGGTAATACAAAAATATAAATATTACAAAAATAAGTGAAATTAAGTTAAATAAAATGAAGTACATGAACAAGCGATGGAGTACAGGAACAGGTGACACGAAGATAAAAGATGGAGACTCTGCAGCAAGAATCCTAGGGAGTCTTTCCTGTAATTTCTATACATTCTCTGACAATGCACGTAGAAAATTGAGTATTGTTAAATTATTAAATATATTTTCAAATCATTCGTTATTCTGGTTAAGAACGAGATTGCAGTCTTTGTGAATAAAATTACTGGTTTTCTGATAAACTTTTGGTAAATTATAAATATATTTTCAAGAAGTTGGAACACGTGTTCATGAAAATCCGAATATTTTCGCATTTCTGATAATTCATTCGTAAGGCCTGCAATCCCTTTTTAAACCGGATTAGTAATAATTTGAAGAGATTCATAATAAATCTGCAATACATATTTTCTCCGTGTGTTTACATTAGCAAACCTGGGTATTTTTGTATCACCAATATCTTTGTATCAAAAATATCTTTGTGTCACCAATATCTTTGTATCACCATGCAATATTTAGATGCGTAATAACATTTAAATACATTATTATATTCAACAAGAAGCGCCTCTTCATAATATTATTCAATCGCACATAATGTGCTTCCTCTATCCTTTAATCCGGCTTTCATATAACTAAAAAATTCAAGCTTTAAGCCTTAAAGCTTCTTCGCTTTCCACGTTTCCCAAATCCTTCACACGGAAATGACTTAGATACATGAAAATGGATTATAGTGTGCGCCTGCTTTTGGGAGTATTCAAAGATAAGCAAAATGGAACTTCATATTTTATTTGCATTACTACTTCACTTGTTTCTGTGACAGTCAAAGCCAACTTTTAGTAAGCTGTTACAAATTTACAATATTTGATAAAAAATTAAGGAAATTTTTTCAACAATTAATACTTGCATCAATTTTTTGGATTTTCAAGGGAATAAGTTCTTGGTAGATATTAAGAAATTATTGTTCTCCATGACAGCGGAATATTCAAACCTTTCACGAATCAATCTGTAGCTTTTGATATATTTTTTTAATTAAATCTGTACAAGTGTAATTACGTTTTGTCAGGGCTTTGATTCTCGACTAAGTCATTCCAATCGAGTGGAATGACTTAAAAATAAGAACGTCAACCAATATATGTACTGATGATATGATCGATATTAGTTTATATCTAGCCAGATGGCCTGTTCTGAGGTATCAAAGTTAGTCAAAAATGCTAATTAACTATGAAAATAATATATACCTACTTAGTTTTTATTATTTGCGTCATTAATAGGTATTACAATGTATAATTTTAGGTGACATTATTTAAGCGGTTTTTCAGACTGTGAGAACCAGGGCATTTCTAAAATTATTTTCAGTGCATAGAATAAAACTCAACATTCATAATGAAGTGCTACAATCTACGAGCCTACGGGTCTTAAAGATATCCATGTTGTAGGAAAAAGGAAACATAAGGGCCGGAAAATCGTTCTACAGCCAAGCTGTTGAAATCAAGAATGAGTAGTGCAAACAACCAGTTCTAATGTGACAAATTTCAACTATGTACAAATATTGGGCGTGGGTTTGGCGTCTTTTCTGACTATGCACCTGGGATCAATGATGCTAGTTAAGCGGAGCATCTTCCACTGAAATGTCAGTAGGATAAGGATACCATTCCCATATGCCTGTACTTTAAAGATTGCAATCCGGCTGTTAAGATAAGGGAATATATCAGATGTACCAGCCATTTCTGCGAAAAGTCATTTTCAAGTATTTTGGGGCTTCAGAACAGAGATAGCTACCATATTCAATAGTGGAGCGCTCTTTTAATTTGTACAGGATCATTAGTTATGTGCCATTAAAGTAGCTGCGATCCCTGTAATGTGCTATTGAAGTAAAGCTTCGTAGAGGCTAATAGAATGAATCTAAAACATGCAGAGCAATTTGTACCTTTATTCATATCAGTAGTTCGTTTTGAATATCGCCCACAGAATTTTACTAGAATGTTTGCGTATTCTGTGAACAGTCAAAAGCGTAGGTACAATCAATGCTTTGCAAATTTTATCTAGAAAACTTTTACCACCACACTTGAAGTGATGGTTTGTTTAATGGTTTGTTAAACAGGAACGCGTTTGTATGATATTTTTGTCCATAATGTGTCTCCAATTTAACATCTGCTCTTTTTCAGGCAACGTTCAGCAATACTTATTTAAATATATGTATGTACCTAATATTCAATTTAATATTTTTTGAACACCGGTCTCCACTGGTTATATTAGTTGTTCTCAAAGACGTCTCGTTATGATTGAATTTCCAATACTTTCCAAGCACCTTTACTTAGTTTTACTTAGTCTCGCATGTAAACAAAAGCCTTACCCTACCCACATCATAGCTCTCCAGAGATCGAGTTGGAACGATGTTTTCAGAGAACAATAAAAATAATACGTGCGAGTTGTTTACATCCTGTAGAACCACCCCAATAATTTCCGCAGGATCTAAGTTGCGTAAGTTTGTATGTATTTTGTCAGTGATCCCAAAAGGATTAGACTGCTTTTGGTCTTATAAGATTGAAAAAAGCTTTTAAGGTAAAGGAGGAGTTGTGGATACAATCCATTCGTGTTTTTAGATGTTATTTTTGTAAATAACCACTACCTATACATATGTTTTTAGTGTTCTGTTACGCGATAAAAACTAGTAAAAGTCAGATTGTGCAGGCCTATGTGTACGTGTAGCTGGATAAAGCTGCCAAGTTGTTTACTCCGTTCTTGAAAGGCGTAATCTTAGATTTGACTTTGATATGAGTGAGTGTTGAAAGCGAATATAATATATGACTTCAACCTAGCTACCTTATTTTACTAAGGCGGTATTTCGCCTTTTAGTAGGATATCGTACATTTTTGATTTGTTTATTTATTTTATGTCTGAGTTCAATATTCGGTATTCGAAGTCATGAATATTTAACCCAGGAACCACCCATTGGATAACCGATAGCTCTGCCGTAAATCACCCCAAGTAGTTCGCAACGTGTGCTGACTTAGCAGGGTGGTGCTGGTTGAGGGAGACCCTTTACCTCTCCATTTGGTCTCTCTCGACCCATCGCCTTGCACCGTAGTGGGAGTACTGGACTCACTGACTCCCAGATTCCTACTCACCCCACGTACTCTGTTCCTTACTTGATGAAATTGGAGAAATTGGCTCCGGGCGCCGACTTGCCAAGGCGCCAACGAGCCGAGGCACTGATGATACCTTATACAGCGCCTTTGAGGTTTTTACTAGCGCAAGGCGTGTTCAGAGCCGGTCTGAGAAAAAGATGAAAAAAAATTATTAATGTTAACAGAAAAAAAAAATAAGAAAATAGACACAGTCAACATACACACACTAGTAACACAAATAGATAAGGAATATCATTTCCAATGACCACAATACAAAGACATAATAGGCAGATAGATATAACACAGTCAACATACACACACTCATATACACACAACACGCTACGAGAATTTTCTAGAACGCTCGCCAATATAAAATGCATTGTTACGGGAACAATCTAGTCGCAATGTGAGTGTTCGGCGTTCCTACCTACAGTTATGAAATATTCTTGAATGCACCCGGGCGGCTATATAATGAAGAGCGCTGAGAAGTACTTAGCCAGTCATTAATTCGCAGTTTTACGAGTGACTAACTAGCGAACGCTGCGATTGCTTGCTGCGTACTGAAGCGGCTGACACCGACCGCCGTTTCCCGCGCGTCGCTTCCCGCTTTTTCCTCACCACACCGCTATAGGACCTACTCGCCTACAGCCGGCTCTGCACGGTATACAATTGATTATGGACTCCTCGGGATCACCTCAGCGTCCTGGCCCGGCCATCGTTCCTGGCCAGCGCTGACCTCACGCGTCTAGACCCTGTGACCACTTCGCCAGTCTGCGCCTTGGCCCCGCGGTATCGTCGGCACCCTGCATCTCCTGCACAACTGCCAACCAGGTGTATCACACCCGGAAGACTCCACGTCTTCACCAGTGCTGAACACATCCACGAGTCTGGTCTCCATCAACGCGGCGTCGACTCACTGACCCGCGCCTCGACCGCTCCGCCGTCTACACCTGGTGTTATCATCCTCATCGGTCCCAGTCGTCTCACAAATGCGCAATACCACTGACTCGCAATAAAAGCTGTGACACACACAACAAGCTTTGCGTCTTTCATTGTCTCCTTACCAGATCCCCAAAGGTCCATTGGCATCTTATTAAATTCAGAAGGTTCAAGATAAGCGAATGTTCGTTGGCCGTATTTATGAGTAACTATCAGTACCCCGACCTGCGTTGCTGTGGCTCAATCTGTCTGTGCAGATATAGAAACAATGGCACGTGTTACTTTAACGTCCAACAGATGGTGCTGTTTTAAAAATGCGCGTTCATAATCACATGTGACTTCTATATAATGTCACGCTGTGTCAAAATTTCAAAGCAATCCCTGAACAACATTCGGAGATTTAAGATTTTGAACAAACGAACATTTACAATTTTATTTTTATAGATTTTTGGAATGGACATACTTTCAGTTTAAATAAATTTTGTGTTGTGTGGTCTACTTTTTCTTTATATTAGAAACATTTTTAGCATAAACATAGGATAATATAGAATTTTTTACATTATTTCGTTTATTTCTAGTTTCAAAACTCCAACCAGTTTTAAAATTGTATATATTTTTAACATATATTTTTTAATCAAGCCCATGCATGTACCAAATATCTGGGAATAGTCTGTACCTAACAAGATTGATCATGCTGTCACTAAAGGGCCATTTATTAATTTAGTGATCTATCAACTACACAAATTCGTGGTGACTTGACTGTATTACTTTGTAATGGACTGGTTCCTCTTTGTATAATGCTTTCAGTATTCTGATAGAGATCAGTGGATTATCTCGTACAATAATGATGAGTCGCTTTACAATAATAATACTGGAGGGTTGGTAGGTACACTATTTACATATTTATTGTCGACCACTTTAATTAGCGCCCTTTTGTGATTTGGCACAAAAATGGCGCTATGCAAATCAGCCAAATATTATTATTAGTATTAAGAAAACTACTCGTAAAAATACATGAAGCAAAATAACATATACCTACTGGTACATGTTACCTAGAAGGAAGCCACTCGTAAAAGTACATGAAGCAAAAGAACATGTACCTACTGGTACCTAGAAGGAAGATACTCGTAAAAATACAGAAACAAAATAACATGTACCTACTGATACATATTACTTAGAAGGAAGCTACTCCTAAAAATACATGAAAAAATAGAACATGTACCTACTGGTACATGTTACTTCGAAGGAAGCTACTCCTAAAAATACATGAATAAAATGCAGAAAAAAAAAGTGAAAATTTATTATGAAACAAAAGAAGACCTACATTCGTAAGAAGCTACTCGTAAAAAATACATGCAACAAAAGAAGACCTACCCATTTACACTATTCGGCCTAATCATGCGGTCTCTTTCATGCATTTAGACATACGTTCATTGGAGTCAATACGTGTGCACGTTTACAATTACTGTATAGCATACAAATTAATTCTTGTCGACTACAGGCAAAAATTAGGATATCCAGAAAGTTAAAAAAACTTATTTATTGTTAACTGTACTTTCTAAAGGAAATTAAATTTAACCGATACCCACCCGATATTAAAACAATCTATTATAATCACGTAGTAACCAGAACAGGTGTTACATTCACGACTAAAATTTAAGCAGATCCTAATTCTGTGCATTAAACTGAGTAACTTAAGTACATTAACCAACTAACTAACTGATATTTATTTTTCAGAAGGACGTTAACAAAATGCAATCAAAATCATTTTATACGCTGATATTTCTCCTCAGGTCAATTTACTAAATGCATATTAGAAAAAAATATATATTGAAGACATTATCAACGACTCATAAACGAAAAATGTGCAACACGAAAATCAGTAAATGAATTGGTCGCATCTAGGAAATGAACACAGGACTTCGGCCCTCCAGGGGCTTTCCTCCACCACTGAGCTAATAAGACCCTATCCACTTCGGTCATATTAAACTGTATCATACTTCGACTAAGAGCTACCAACATTATCTATATTTTTTAACGCAATTTTAACTAACTAACTAACCATCACGCCGTTTTCCCGCAGGGGTAGGCAGAGAGGACGGACCGCCAAACAACTCGGTCTTGGCACACACTTCTTGCCTCATTCACATTCATACATCGTCTCATACATACTCTTCTATTATTCTGACTCTTGACATGGCCCGACTCGAGTATCTGATTCACTTGATCGTGCCATGTCTTCCTCGGGCGTCCCCGAATTCTGCTACCATTCGCATTTGCATCATATATCATCCTTACACTCCTATCTTCGCTCATTCGCTCTACATGCCCAAACCATCTAAGCGTCCCTTTCTTAATCTTACTCATTACGCTTACATCAGCCTTGCACTCTTTGTGGATCTCCACATTCCTCACACGATCAAACATGGTTTTACCACACATACGCCTCAGGGATCTCATTTCAACAGCATTTAATCTACTTTAATCCTTTCTTTGCCAGTTCCATGCCTCACTTCCATACATCAAGGTAGGTACCAGCACTCCGTTGTGGACTGCTAACTTCGCTTCTTTGGACAAATTTTTGTTAGCGCCAACGGCGTTCAGTCCTCCATTAACGGAATTATCTGCATTTACCCTTTTTTCAATATCTCTGTCAGCCTTCATAAATTGTCTTGTATAAATATTCACATTTTTATGTTAATGTGCGACATCTATCTGATGAATATTTTGTTTATAACTAAATGAGTAAAACCTCAAAATGTAATAATTATTCATTGAAGACACTATTAGCGACTCTCAAACGAAAGATGTGAGAAAGGAAAATCAGAAAAAGAATCGGTCGCATCTAAGGAAAAGTAAATAAAAATGGAAATTACGAACCCTCTATCGCTGCTGTGAAAAAGATCTTAAAATATTTTTTCTCATTTCAATTTAGTTTTTCTTCCTATATTTTGTAAGATTTTGCATTTATCACGTTATTTTATTATGTACTAGCTGACTTTAACTTGGCGTTGCTCGGGGTTATTAATGGTTTGTAATAAAGTTTTGAAGTTGTTTATTCTAGTGTACCTTAATATTTTTAAATTATTTTTAGGAATTGATAAGTTTAATTTTCATAAGTTTTTGTTTCACTTGATAATGCCACGCCTTACTCGGGCGTGCCCGACTTCCACCATAAATTACTGTCAACCAAACTACAAACCAACTACAGTATAAAATATTGTGTAATATTTGCGTGTTTCCCTAATAAACTAAAATAAAACAACTACTAAATAGGAACTTTTGAATTGAAAAACTGTTACCTACTTTCCACTTTTCCATCAAAGCTTTAGGAAAGGCTTTACTCGAAGCCTTTGTACAAGATCAAACACCATTTCCGATCCAATAAACGTTGGAACTCTTTGACCGGAATTGTCACTTTCACAATTTATTTAATTTGTTTGGACGTTTTTATTTTTTTTCTTTCTGAGCTATGTAAGCAACTCAACTTAAAATTGTAAGAGAAAATAAAAATTACATAGAATTATTTGCTCTAATTCACACTTTTATTGCTTTTTCAATATCTTAAATATAAGGCAAATACCTTTTTGTTTGTTTATATATAGAAGCAAAACCATGCACATGGCAAATTTTGTGGACTTAAACTGCAACTCCTGCAAGGCTTGACGTGTTTATTTTTTTAAAGACAAATATCATTTAAGGACAGGTTGTTTCACAAAATTTTAACAATTTATCAAATTTCAAAGTTAATATCCAATTCCTATGAAAGTCCTATTCAAATTGAAAATAAAAGTACTATTTTACTAGATTCTAAAATACTGCTGGATACAACATTGAAGGCATTAACCAGAAATGTTTTGCTGGTTTGCAAGAGGTAAGGTCAAATCCGCACATGTCACACTGTTATATTTTTGTCACTTCAGGTATGTGCATAATTTTAACAGGTATCAGTCAGACAATAAATAAATAAAATAGGTCGAAGCAGCGTTAGGCAGTTTGTTCGATTAGATTTGATGTTCTGCTTGCTATTTTTGTATTTGATACATATTTAAAAATGGTCCATTAAAAATATGCATGAAAAATAAAAATTCTTTGAAATTTCTGGCAAAGCCATACTTAGTATTATTTGAGCTTAGTTCTGCAGAGAGCAGCCAGTCTAAACCAACCACATTCAAGGAAATAATCACGTTTTTGGTAAGGGGGATTGTTTGTATCTACATATCCAAACTTACCATTGAATGTTATTATTGTAATGTTACCATAGATCTACATTGTATTAAATCTTTAAGGTGATTCCATACTAAATTTATCATTAACTAATTACTTTACGGGCTGTCTTCTTTCCGTTTTTATGCAAATTGCACAACCTGGTTATATCGTTCGTATTCCTGTTAAAAACACAACTTTAGGCTTTTAACGAATGAATTTACAGGTTTCCTAACGAACTGTCGGTAAAACACGAATATTTTTTCGTCTTTATGTTTATTAGGGATAGTTCAGCTGTGTGAAAACGGGCTTATATATGTAAAGAAAACCACATAGGAGTGCTTTCCTTAAGTTTGAATTTGCCGCGTTACCGACAAGTTAGTTGGTGGCCCACTAGATGTCACTGCTGACAGCTTTGACATTAGCGAATTAAAGCGAGATATGAAAGTAAAAGGGTCATCATTATTTCATTAAATACACCGAATACACCTTAATATAATATCTCAAATTATTAAGAAACCTGAAATAAGGCTTTAAATGTTGTTTCTTTTGTTTTTACAGGTGAGTGAATCTTTTGTTAACAGATTATGTAATGGTTAAGAGTTTAGATTATATTATTATTGATTATATTTAGATATAAAATTACAGTTTTAGATTATATAAAAAAACTATTATTTATATATATATTCTGATTTTACAGATAGTTTTTAACAAAACTTGCCATCATTTAACATTAATAATAATAATAAAATTATATCAACTTATTTTTTTTTTATGTATTTAGGCATAAATGCTTTCTGCTGAAAATAGCCGGTCCAATTTAAAGAAAGTAAAGAAGTAAGAATATTTTTTTCAGCTTTCGAATTTTGTTATTGTTTCCACACCAACAGAAGATTTCGAAAACAATTTACCGAAAATAATATTATTGTTTATCGTGTTTAAAATTTTAGTGATTTTTTCGTCCATGTTTTTTCTGTATGGCCGATGAAAGTTTTAATTTTATGTTACGTTACTTATTTTATTATATTAATCGTCATAATCACAGTTATTGGCTGACATTGCAAAACCCGTACCCTAAACAATCAAGTAAATATGTTTTCAAGAAAATTGTGTTCTCAAAATTTTGTTATTTTTTTTTTTTGTTATTTTTTTTTTTTGTTATTTTTTCTCTAAAAAACTCACGAAATTTATATTCAAGGACAAATTCTTCTAGCTGCTTTCAGATAATTTTAAAGGCTTTTATTTTAGACCTCGTCAGATGTTTTATCGGCTGGATATAATTCGGTTCCGTCAATTTTTTAATAGGTTAAATTCCTTTTCCGAATCTATTCAAATAACAAGTAGTCTGCCGATCGTTCGAGTCCATTCAAATATTTATTATTTCGACCACGGTATTCGGGATGGACCCAGATAAAATGAGGAATAACCCAATGGAGGTTTACTTCCCCGAGTTTGGTTTATTTTTCAAAGGGTGGTTTATTGAAAATGATCGAGGGCCTATCAATAAGGAAATGAGAATTTTGCATGAATTTAAGATATTTAGAAAAGAATTCAAAGAGCTCGTCTTTTGGCAACGATCCTGAATCTTATCAGAAGAGAAATGAATATGATTTGAATAGTCTTTTGAATATTATAAGATGTTTCCGTTGAGTTATTTATTGCAAATGAAGTATTTGTAGCTCTTCAATTCAACGTGGGTATAAAAGCAATCTGGAGTATTTTCTAGCCATTGACTGCCACTAAAAATGCTATCCCTTCATCATATTTGTATAAAACTACGCACGTTTCTGTTCACTCCGGGGCATTTTTAATAAGCAATAAGTTGTAAATATTGAGGTTACGACAAAATATGGAAAGTCGTATGCAATCTTCCGTTTATAAGTTAATATGTTCAGTACAGATTATGGACACATGTATGTGTAAATAAGAACCTTTCTCTCGTAAATTTAACATCTCTTAAAAATAATAACTCTATTCTAAAACAATATTTCTTTTCATTAATAAATACAAGACACAAGAAATAACAACAAACACTAGACTTCGGGGTCATAAACATATCCAACAAGCTAGAACAAATACAAAATTTGGGAAAAAACCTTCCTATACTTTAGTACTAAACTCTACAGCAGAATCCTACTCTCATTCAAAACTCACAAAAAATATTTTAACATTTATATCTCAATTAGCTGACGTGTTATCTCTAAATAGTATAAAATAAAGTCGATATCCGCGTCTGTCTGTTTGTGCGCTTAGTTCTTCTAAACTACGCAACGGATTTTGATAAATTTTCACTATCAATTAGAAAATTTACATATATATAACATGCATATTATATTTATGTAAAGCATAGAAAAGTCGATGTTTTATAGTAAAGTCGTAAAAATATATTTTTTCGGGCGTTTAAATTGCTAACGCTGGCTAAACCTTCAGATATAAATCAAAATAATTTAGTATATGTCTCCTATATTTCCTAAGGATAACTCCCAGAAACTCCGGGTACACTTCAGCTAATTATTGTATATATTATGTAAAACCTTCCGAAAGAAATTCTCTAAATAAATAACTAAACCCTATCAAATCCCGTTGTATAGTTTAGATGTATAACTTACTGAACAAACAGATAAACGAGGATAGCGACTTTTTTAATACTATTTAGGGATTAATCGAAACTATGTGTCCGACAAAACTTAAACAATAGACAGCTTACTCAAAGGTCAGCAGATCGCAATCGTCTAATCGAATTTTCTAGGTCAAATCGAGCCGTTTACTATGATCGCTCTTATCCCGTAACAGGCCCGCTCATCTGGAATAGTCTTCCCTCAGATCTTACTAATCTCCAGAATTTGGCTGAATTTAAATGGGCTTTAAAAACAAAATTATTTAAAAAATCTTACTATTCATAAATCTTAACTTCTTTTCAATATTTTATGATAAGCCATATTCTAAAACTTCCGGTTATTGTTTGGTTTTGGTTGCCTCCTTATTGTACCTATTTAAAATTCCTGCTAAGAAGATTCTCATTTCTGAGCAGAAACTGCTTCCTGTTTTATATTATGTTTTAGTTTTAATATTCTTATTTTGTCCTGTCCTGCTGTTATTGTTATTCTAAGTTTTTTCATCACTTTGTACAAACAATATATTTAGTGTAATAATATTATAAATGTATTGGATAAGGCATACCGTAGGAATAATTTTAAGAACGTGACTACTAATACTAAATTACCGTTTTTAAGTTTGTTATAGTAAAGCGCACTTGAAGTAAAATGACACTGAATGCGCTATACAGGGTGTATCGGCAAGTACCCGACAAACTTTAACCAGCTATTCCTCACTAGGGTGGAGTGACGTTGTATGGGACTTTTTTTTTAAAGATGCCAGTACTGTAATAGCAAAAAAAAGTTGCCTTTATATAACACCTCTTTCGTCTAAAAAAATCAACTCGATCGAAACATTCCTTTATTCAACAACCAGCACATTTATATTTAGAAAAAAATTGTATGAAAAAAGTCGCTGAAAACTCTGCCAAGCATTATAAACAAGCGATATTCATAGCAAAAATACAATTTTATTAGGGGTTTTATAGCTAATAAGGTGCATAACACATCTGAAAATAAAAATAAAATTACCATAGTTTCAAGGCGGGGTCTATTTTTGGTTTTTTGGAGAGGATTATTGATTTTTTATTGTTTTTTTCGTGTTTTTGAGAAACATGTTTTTTTTATTAAATAAAATACTTTAACAAAGAGAATTTTTTTAAACATTATCGAAGTTTTATAATATTTATCGTGTTTTGAAATGAGATTTGGTGTGAAATTCGGGCATTATATGCCTAGATTTTATTGTCGCCCGAATGAATCCATCTCTTGCTTCAGGCCCAACTGTAGACAACGATGCCTGGGTGACTAATTTGATGCACCTCTCGACTGCTTGAGTGTGGCAGGGAAATCTGGGAAATTCAATACTGTCCTTTTCTTCACCAAAATTATTTATCATTTTGACTAGGTCGTCATTACTGATTTCAGATAGTATCGGTGGCGGTGTAACTTCGCATTCCTGCCAGTTGATAATATCGTAATATTTACTTGCTGAAAAGTTTATTGTTGGAATAATAAAGTCTCTAACAACAGATGGACTAGGACATCTATCTCGCGCTTTTAATATTCGTCTCAAACCCAATTCTCTTACAATAACGTTGTCATCCATTATCATGGATAGTAGCAGATTTTCCGGGTGGCAAAAATAGGCGTTTCTTTGAATTACTGGATTAATTATATCTCGTAGATCGGTGCTCAAATATCGGGTGAGTTTTATTATAGTCATGTAATGCCCCATCTTTACACGACGGGTGCCTCTTTATCTCAAACCATGTCGGAGCATATGCTTTAACAAGATATTCAGCAAGAATTTTTAGGTTCACTGAAGGGTTAGTTGTTCCTATATATAATCGAAGTATTGTGTTTGCTGTCGTCAACCAGCGTGAGTGACAAATACTACCTGGATGACGGTTTACTAAATTTGGTGGGCAGTGACCTGTTGTAACTGCAAAACATATTTCGTACAAGTATTTTTGGTCCGTGCTCAAATTTTTCAATTCCTCTGTGTTGAGTTTGTGCATCTCAAAGTGTATTGGTGAATAATTTATTACGATGTTTTCAGAGCTGCTTGAAAGAAGTTTTCCAATAGGTCCTGAAAACCCTTTAGGTCCTGTTGTAGCACCATCTAAGTGTTGAAACAAGTGGCGAAGGGGAAGTTCGTTTGCATGCAGCTGACAGATAAACCATTGTAACGGATGACCTAATTCCAATTCCATGAATCTAATAGTTCCATTTCTTTTGCCTGTATTGACAGCAGTCCCATCACATCCAATCGCTGATAAATCATTCAAATTAAAACCGTTCACTTTTAAATGGTGTAACATGCTCTTTGCGATGTTTTTGCCAGTTCCTGATGATGGTGTAACATGTCCAACACATTGAGACCCCGGCTCAGATAAAATGGAATAATGTTCTTCTGAAATCGTTCTCCGATGATATCTATCCCCTATTTTTTCCTGAGACAGTGTTTTATCCTTCCTTCCATCGAAATATAGACCTCGAATTTTTGTTGACTCCGACGACATCTGCCATGTTTTTATTAAAGAAGTGCGACACGTTTGTCTAGCTCGTCTGAGTTTGCTCCTATCAATCACCATTTTAGAGTCGTCTTCGGTTACTATGCCAAAATCTTGTAATGTAGCACTTGCAACAGCTGATGCCGACATGTCTGACAAACCATACTGATCGCAGATTCTGGCCAAAGTGGGGAGTTTTAACATCATACGGGAATTTTCTGGAGGTTGCGAAGAATGTGAAGAAAATTATTGGTTTTCATCAAAAAAGGTTTGACGTGGTTTTGTCGCTGATGCTTTAGATGAGCTGACCTTCGAAGCAAGTTCAGATAAACGAGCTTGCATCCTCATTTTCCGATGTAATTTTTTTGTTGTGTCGGTGTCTATTGCTCCCAGCATCATTTTTCTCGAGGATCTTTGGTCTTCAAGGAATGCTTGTTCTTTGGTGGGTACCTTGCGCGTCTTTTCGCAGGAACACATATTCAGATTGTTACATTTGCATGAAGCAATATCGAAAAGTTTATTCATTTTGATTTTATAAGGACTTAACTTAACATAATAATGCACACTTTTTTCTGGCCAATTTTTAAGTTTTAAGTATTCGTTATAATGATCTAGGATCAGTTTCATCACTCGATTGTGTGAAACAATGGGAATAGAAGCGCGCTTCCAAATTCCTTCAACAATTGCAGATATAACACATTTTATTTCGAATACTGACGATTTTTTTGTAGAGTTAAGATTACGCTCATATCGTAAGAACAAATAAATAATGTTTAATCACTTCTGAGACAGTAGGTAACAATTGAGAGTTCATTTCAGTTGGTGCCCCGAATATTGGACATAAAATTTTGCTTCTCGTGTAATTTGCATTCATTTTCACAACAATTATAGGTGTTAAAATTTAATCGGACAAGGATTCTAACACGTCTACGGTCAGCGGTAGCCGAAACGAAACTAGATGCAAGTCGCATCTAGTTTCTGCGACGAAACAATAGGAGCGAAATTATCCCCCCCACCTCCACAGCGCTCACAAACTCACTAGTTTAAGAGCAATTTATGCAGTGTTTTTTTTTTTTTATAAAACATGTAATGTTCAATAAGGTAAATGCAATTGAAAGTAATGGATATTATTTTATATTTTTGAGACAGTACTCAGATTTTGGGAAAAAAGGATAAATTTACGTTTTTTACGTTACGAAATCGCTAGGTTGTTGAATGAAGACATAAGTTTAGATTTTTTAAAGTATTTTTACGAGAATATGAATGACATGAAGCATCTTTTGGCAGCTATTACAATACCGAGATTTGATTTTTGCAATGTCACTCCACCCTATTCCTCAGCACATTTGGAGTAAAAATGTTATGGGCGTTTTGCTGTCCGGTAACATTTTTTTCCATTAAAAACAAAAAATAAATAAAAAATTCACACTCCGTCACTGTCATTTGCATTGTTTCTCGTGTTCAACATCTGTTATTGGCAAGTGTGTCAAAAAGTTTCCTCGCTCTTTCGTACACACTAAATAATAATAGTTAAAAATGAGACGAATGGTGCCGTGCCATTTCGTTGTGATTGTAAAAGCGCGCCAACGTAGGTACGTACGTACATTATTCAACGAAACTCGAACAAAATACTGCCAGACGGGTTTTCAAACTTTGACAAAGGATAAAACATTGGTGACGTGTGGTGAAAATATGAATAATATTTTTTTTTTATTTTAAAAAAATGTTACCGGACAGCAAAGTGCCAATAACATTTTTTACTCCAAATGTGCTAAGGAATAGCTGGTTAAAGTTTGTCGGGTAAGTGCCGATACACCCTGTATAAAAAGCTGAATACAAAACATAAAGAGATCAGAAATAGTTCAAATATTGACTGAACACAGACTGAAACTGAAACTTAACAAAAAACACCAAGAAATACATTTATACTTATTTCAGAAAAAACACAACTTAATATATTTAAAATTACTTCATATTATCCGTACTACTCAGTTTTGATAATATGTTGATAAAATTCTCAGCACGGGAGATCCCAATGAGGATATCGTTATCCCTACTTGTTACAAAAAAGGAAGATGATAAAACACTTATTATTATTATATTGTTATAATTATTGTAAAATTATAAGTTATAAACCTTACTAATTTATTATATTACATATAAGTATAGGGTGTTCACAAGTAAATGATTTACTTTAACTAGTGATTCCTGGCCTTATTTGGAGTAAAACATATAGACGGCATGTTGGTCTCCGGTGATATTTTTTTCTTCAAAAAAACTTACGAAATCAGTAAGTATTTGAGAGTTAGGGTTGAGTGGTTATTGGCCTGAGTGACCAGTGACAAAATGTAAAAAAAACAACAAAAAATGTCAATGGCTTTGCTTTAAATAAAGTAATGAATCATTTAATAAAAAAAAGTCGGGTACGTTTTTGTACTAGTCTCGTGCAACCCTCCATTCATTATGCAAAAAAGTGATATTTGCCCTCTCACAGTTCAGCCATCTAAATGTTTTAGATCTCCCAACACTTCTTAGTCCGGCAGGCTTATTATAAAGAACCCTGTTTAGTGGTCCACTATCCTAGCTACGTGTCCTGGCCAGTGGAGAAGTCTTATAAATATTGGTATAGATTGCTCTTCAGACAATTGGCTTAGCTCGTAGTTGTAACTTCTCAACCACAAAACATGTATTACCTTTCTTACGTTACCTTCCTCCTATCAAACACCTTTTTACTACTCTTCGTCAGAGTCCAGCAATCTGATTCGTTGGTAAGCACTAGCCATGGCAACAAAGAAGACCCTTTAAACGACTCTCATGGGCTTGAAAAATACTCCTGAGTGCTTTTTCACACTTGATTGAATGTGGCTGAATACTATATTATTCAACAATAAATGTATCGAGTCACGAATTTCTCTTGTAACCTAAAGTTGTTGATACCGCAAAATATTATCGACGAATGAATAAAAAAAAATCTGGCATAAAATATGCTCATATCACAGGCCAAAATTTATGATATTGAAAAAATACTTATTTGAGTTGTTTCGAGAGATAATTTTTAAATACATGCTTAGTTGCTGTTTATATTAATTCATTCGGAGGTAACAAAAACGTACTTAACATCCTTACAATTCCTTACTGAAACCCATGAACATTCTTCCATTGAACTTAAATTTTTTTTAAATTAAGAAATTTTTTTAAATGTTCACACTCCAGCATTATATATGTGGGATGTCTTTGTTATTATATACGTACGTATGTAAGTATATAATAACAAAGACGTGTATATTTGTAAATGTATATTTTGTAAATGTATATTTAAAAAAAAATGTTTTAGATGATAAAAATCGGATATGTTTATCTGAGACACTATCTATGTTAAAAACCAATTTCATTAGAAACTTTGTTTCTAATGAAATATAGCTAACTGACCATAAATTACGGAATTTGTGAATATCGTATTGATATAGAGTTTTATCGATATATCGTGCTAATAGCCAGAACTTTTCAATGTTGCTTTTATAATTATTTTTAATTGAAATAGGGGTGTAGGCAAATAACAAAACATAACTACATTTTACCTCAAACAAATTAAAATGTAAGTAAGTCGGAACAGGCTATGCCTAGTGAGGTGCTTTATACTCGAGAAAATTGAGATACTGTTAAAAATGTGAATGCATGACCATTTCCAAATAAAATATTACTCATTCCGAATATGTTCAGGACGAGATGCGATAATATCATTATTCTTAAGAACAAGTGTTCCGACTTCCTCATAACACATTCATGCTATACTGATTGTTTTTTATGAAATTCGTCAATTAATTCGTTGTAGGCTTCCAGTCCCGTTTTAACAGGGAAGCGAATAATTTGAATAAATTTTAATTAATTAACAATATATTACAGTTTTTTTACAGTTTTCTCCATGTAGCAAACATTCGGTCCTCCGTTGTCACGGGAAAGCTCTCGACTAGCAAGCCAGAGGTCGCGGGTTCTAATCCCGGCGCGCAAGTAAATTTTATTTGATTCATTTGTGATATTTCACAATTTACTCATTTAAACTAATATACTTGCCGCACGTTCAAAAGTGAAAGATACTCTCAGTATCACCCTGGTGTAAGACCACCATTCAGAACTGAAACGTTGCTTGAAATGACTTTGATCATGTTGTGTCGCCAGGTACTTCCCCATCTCTTTCCCCTCCCCAATACATTCAGCCTTACATCATACTCCAATCGAGGATGCCATAGTTTAGTCATTTTAGTCGAGACGGTTAAGGGCAGTTGAGACTCTTATACAGTTTCACAAAAAAAAAATTAACCAAACATTTAAGACCCGGCAATCCGATTTTCTACCGAATAATAACGTTTATTTTGAACATTTTAAGATTTTAAGTTAATCTCCGTACATTTGTTCTAAAAAAATAAATTCCTGAAATTCCCTCGATGGAAAAAATCGCGAAATATACTCCAATAATTAAAACTAGCAGTTAAAAACCCGCTCCGCGGGTTTTTTTCTGCTAGGCCCTGCGGGCGGCACTTGATTGGGCTTCGCCCAGTTTAAGTGATACTAACAACAGTTACATTTAATAGGTAGATATTAGGTCATTCACAGAGAGAGGGTGAGTATATATTGTTAAAACACGGAACAGGAAGGCGTTTAGGCATAATAAGAATGACAGTTGTTCGGGTAAAACTTTACCTTTCCCGAATAATTGCCTAAATGGCTAAAGGTAAATTAATATAGGTAAATATTCGGAATCGCTGGACACGGAAAATAGGAAATATTTTTAAATAATACCTTCTGATTTACCTTAATTACCATAAAAGGAATCGAACAGCATTTGGGAAAATTTTAATTTTAGCTTTTTAATTTTTAATTACGTAAAATGAAAATTCGATTTCGCTGTATGGGATGACAGCCTGAATAATTTCTGTTGATAACATTTTCTTTTGTCGGTATTCCTGAAATGAGCGGCTAGAGACAATTGAAAAACGTAAATTAAAAAAATATAATGTAATACAATATTCCGGCAAAATAGTCCCTACTAAAAGCATCGCGCTCTTTCTGGATCTGGCTAAAGCTTTCGATACCATCTCGCACAAAATCCTTTTGAAAAAACTTCAACGAATCGGTATTCAGGGGCAGTTACTTAAATGGTTAGGAAGCTATCTAGAAAATCGAAGCCAAAGAGTTAATATTAGTGGCACTCTAAGCGATCCAGCCAATATCGAATTTGGTGTTCCACAGGGAAGTACTTTAGGACCGATATTGTTTAATATTTATATCAATGATCTTTGTAATAGTAACCTTGCCGATCATATCATCACTTTTGCTGACGATACGGTCTTAATATTTGAGGCGAAAAACTGGTTCGAAACGCACAGAAAAGCCGAAATTGGTATAAACAATGTTAAACACTGGCTAGACAATAATCTCCTTACTCTCAACACGGAAAAGACAAAATTTATACGTTTTAGTGCAACTCAAGCGGGACAACTCAAGGAAATACTGAATATTACTATTCACATTTGTAATGAACCGAATACTTGTACTTGCAAAAACCTAGAATCCGTAGATAGTTTAAAATATTTAGGAATCACCATTGACAAATATCTGAGATGGGAAGAACACATTAACTCAACTGCCTGAAAAGTCAGAAAACTTACCCACCTCTTTATGACCATCAGAAATATTCTCTCTGTAAAAGATATGAAATCAATATACTATGCCATGTGTAATTCTTTACTCGAATATGCATCCCTAGGTTGGGGTGGCTGTGCCAAAACAATATTAGACTCCCTGGTTAAAGCACAGAAATAACTACTAAGATTCATCCTCAAAAAACCATTCAGGTACCCCAGTGATGCATTATTCACGGAAATAAAAGTTCTCGATGTTAGACAACTGTATATTAGAAAGATTATATTACTTGCACAAAAACAACGTCAGCACTTCCCTTCCATCGACCACCTTCAAGACACCCGACTTTCAAGGAATAATCCAATAGTCCCAATAAAAACCACGACGTCCCTTGGGCAACGGCAATTCTCGTACTTAGGACCTAAATTATTTAATATCATTCCTAATGCTTGGAAAACGAAAAGTACAAATGTTTTGCGCAAATTGTTCAACGACTGGCTCCTTGATTTAGGGAGGGTAAAAAGTGAAGATATGTTGATTAATAGATAATCTCATTATAAAAAAATTATAAAAAATATATATGTACATTATTGTCAAAACACTGATACATAATTTTTTAAAGTACATAAAATACAAAAACACATATTTATCACCTCTGAACACAATTGTCAATTCTGTATTGATCTGTACTTAATTTATCAATGCTATCGATTATTTTCTAATCATCCAACTATATTATAAACTTATAAACTACCCTTCCCATTTTTTCTACCTTACAACTCCTGTGGTGATCTGTCTTTTTATTACTACTATCTGGCTGATATTTACTTTACCGGTTTTGTTTTATATTAAGTACTAAATTGTAATATGAACCAAACTTGTCAATTTGACTGGCCTAAAACAGGATCCATTCCTAGTTGGCTAGTCAAAGTTTCCGCATGTTTTATTGTATGATTTTTATGTGAAATACATTTATTATTATTTATTATTATTATTACTTAGCACAAATGATTTATTTGACTATTATTTTATTTAACCTCACCTATAATAACCTAACCTAACCTATAATAATCCAGCCTAATCTATAATAATCCAACCTAACCTATGTCCTAACCTAACCTAAAATAATCCAACCTAACCTATATCCTATCCTAACCTGACCTAAGCTTACCTCACCTATAATAATCCAACCTAACCTAACCTATATCCTAACCTAACCTATAATAATCCAATCTAGCCTAACCTAACCTAACCTAACCGAACCAATCCTAACCTAACCTATCCTAACCTAACCTAACCTATACAAATCCAACCTAACCTATAATAACCCAACCTAACCTAACCCATAATAACCCAAACTAACGTTACCTAACCTAACATAACCTGACTTATCCTAACCTATAATAATCCAACTTAATCTAACCTTACCTATAAACTAACTTGAACTATACTAATCCAACCTTATCTAACCTAACCTAGCATAACCCAACCTAACTTATCCTAACCTATAATAACCTTTTTTTAAATATTTCCTTACTTGTAAAAGAAACCAAAATACCAAAATAATATTTGCATAGAGTAAATTATGGTAAAAATTCTAGACACTCATATCAGGAATACCAAAAAAAGAAAATGTCATCAATAGAATTTATTCCGGCTGTCATCCAATACAACGAAAGCAAATTTTAATTTTACGTAATCAAAAATTAAAATGCTAAAATTCAAAAATTCCCGAATGCATTCAGATTCCTTCTATATTAATTAAGGTAAATCCGAAGGTTTTACTTAAAAATATTTCGTATTATCCTTGTCCAGAGTTTCCGAATAATACCTTAATATATATTATATAAATATTTATACCTGGCAAAATGATTGTTTTATTATACATATAAGTACATGTCAGATTAGAGATTTGTTGGCTAATTTTACAATCAACGAAGCGTTTCTATCTTCCGATTGTCTTTCATGTTATTTTATTGGGTTGGCAGTGCCTATACTTTCGCGTATATCATATCGGTGTTCTGTCAAAATAATGCGAAATTATTATTTACGTAAATAATATTAAATATCAATATTTTTCAAAATCGTACATGCAAAGAGTTGTTGTTTATTGTCATTAAGTTGAATCAAATGTTTGTTTTATTTGTAAATGCGTATTAAAACGGTAGTTTCACGTAAATAATTACCGTTGTTTGAATAAATGAAGTTGTACGTATTTGTATATCGCTCTTATGCGCTCTGTCGGCCAATAGAGAAACTACCCCAGCGGCCGGTAAAGGAGGGATTGACACTTTTAAGGAACCTTGGAATGTTTGATTCTTCAAATGTGAATGTGGATAATTTTTACTGTGACATAATTAATCCAATGGATTGTGAACTTTCTAAAACATATTTTCTTCGATATTATCCAAAAATTATATGAGCAGAAACGATGTTTTTGAAGAAATCTGGTGATCCTATTTTAGTATGAAATTGGGTCTTAATTTTCAAGTTAGCGGAATTTAACCGAAACAAATTATTTGAATTCGATCAATCAGAGGGCCCAGACCGTCCAGACGATCGCATAATAATAATATAGATGCCATTGCAAAGTTTAAATAAACTTCCAGAAGAAATCTTTTTATTTTGCATATTTAAATATTCGCGCCAGCCCCTTGGTTCGTTCTTTCACCGCCAGAGGAGCGCTTTGTCGGCTGTATATTGACGCGGTGCGTATCGGCCATGTTAAATGAACGCGTGCTTTTTTCGTCAAACGTCAAACGTAATCACGTAATTGTGGATAATTTTCACTGTAATGTAATTAATCCAATGGATCATGAACTTTCTAAAACATATTTTCTTCGATATTATCCAAAAATTGTATGAGCAGAAACGATATTTTTGAAGTAATATCGTATTACATGTATCGATTCTATTTCAGTATGAAATCGTGTCTTAATCTTTAAAGTCTTATTTAAACACAATTTGAATTTGACCAATCACAGGGCCTACATCGTCCAGACGCTGGGACAATAATACTATTAGATAACAGGTTTGTTCTGTTATTTAACATATTAGGGTGTGAAAAAAATTCACAGTGTTTCTTTAAATGCTTCTCGAGACATTGTCGAGAGATTTGATTTCTATTTTAAATATGTCGTGTTTAATTAAATAATTTCACAGCAGTTGCTCACGTAAGTTCATTCCAATCGTTTTCAATATTAGCGCGCTCTCTATAACATTAGGATTAACAAGTCCCTTTCAAACAATCGTCATTTGCCGGCCGAATAGCTAACTTAATAGACCTATGCTTCTGCTTTCGGCACCTAAAATTACCTTACGACTAAACGTAAATAATATTTTATTTCAAATATTTAAATAATTTATTTTACGTGTATATAGCATTTTATCGGTTAAATAATATTGTTTTTCAAAAATGGGAAACAAATAAAAAATATATATATTAAATCTCCAAAAGTCACACAAGTTGCGATCTGGAACGTAACTTTTTGCTACCGAGGGCGTGCAAGCACGTTATACATATTCCGCTTATATTTATAATTATATTAATATTAATATAATACATAGAATAAATATTTTTTATATTGTTATTATACGTTTTTTACTCCAAATAAATACATTTTATAATTGTTAACGAAAGTTTTACTTGCAAACTTTCGGTATCTAGCATACTCCATGATATGGAATGGCTTGCTTTGGCGTAAATTTCACTACATAACATGGGATTTTCTACCGTTCTATATCCTGAAAAAGTACCACGAAAACGATCTCTCCAAAATGCTAGCTCCAATCTTTCGATTAGTATATTTTACTTCACGATTGAAGTTTTTTTCCAACGAAAACAATTTTTTTTGTGAAGTTTCGATAAATATTATCTGCCGCTATCCCAATGCTAATATTTTAATTTTACCTGGAGTTTTTAATCGAAGGAATTAATTTTTACTGAAATATCCACTTGATTGGCCTCACAGTATGTTCCAAGTGCCAAATGATCGGTCACTCTTTCAAGTTCTGTAAAGATCAAACAAGATGTGGTCACTGTGGCCAGGATGGTCACGCCCGCGAAAGTTGCCCAAATACTGCTGCGAAGGCAGTTTGCGCCACCTGCATCAGATTTGGAAAGCCCGCCACTCATCCTACCGGAGACAGGGAGAACTGCCCAGCATACCTAGCAGCGCTTTCGAGGGATTTCTCCACGATCAGCTATGGCGTCTAACTACATAGATGAAGACTATGATGTTGATTTTAAGAGAACAAATAGGTTAGACCAATGGACGGAAGAAATGGTAGAAAAAAACAGTGAAGTGGGAAGTTTTATATGTGTGCAAGTTAATATACGATCAATCTCTAAATATTGGGATGTTTTACATGCTAACCTCCAAAATTGTTGGAAAAATATAGATTTATTAATGTTATGTGAAACATCTATAAAAAGTGAACAAACTTGTCTTTTCGAAATTCCAGGTTATAATAGCATCAGTTACTGTCGCACATCCAAATCGGGAGGGGGTATAAGCTTATATATCCGGGATACTTTAATTTTTACACAAAATACATATGAAACAATGTTTTTCGAAAATATCTCATGCCTAATAACATTACCTAATAATACAACACTTAATGTTCTTGCTATTTATAGACCACCAAATCTTAGTAAACAATCTTTTATAAATGAGCTTTCTTCATTACTAACCAAACATTCGAACCGTAATGAAAATATGTTAATATTTGGTGATATAAATATTGATTTGCTAAATTATATTGACGCTATAACGATCAACTATGAAAACACTCTTTCAAATAATTATTTTACTAAATGTATCAGTGACGTTACGAGGGAAGCCATAGCTAAAGGTAAAGTGACACGTACGTGCCTGGATCATATATTTGTTAGGTATATTAATAAGCAAAAAGACACGGACATGCTACGTGCTTGTGTATGTGACTTCATTATTGCTGATCACTTTACAACAGGTGTGAGCATTCCATATTATAAAATGAATAAACGTATTTTAAATGAAGTACGGCAGGTATCAATTTTATCCCAAAAACGTATAGATTGCTCTATTAGAAATTATAACTGGAGTGCTTTACTACAGACAAACGATTGCACTAATTTATATAATCAAATAAAATCCAATTTTAACGAATTGTATGAAAATAGTAGATTAATTATAGATGTCAAACCTAAAGCTCGACCTTGGATAATAAAAGAATGGATGACCGAAGATATTTTATCACATATTAAAAAAAAAGATTTTTTATTTAAACGATGGAAAAATTCACCAACAAATACAATTTATGAAAAACAATATAAATCATTTCGTAATTATGTCACCAAATTAATAATCAAAAATAAAACGGCATTTTATAATGATAGATTTAAGCATCATTTTACAGACAGCAAAAAAACCTGGGATGAAATAAATAAAATTCTAGGACGTAACACAAAGAGTAACTGTGATGATGTTATATCTAGATATATGCTAAAAGATCAATCCGTGGAAATTGTGACAAACCAATTTGTAAACTATTTTTCAGACAGAATTTCTTCAATGGTACACAAATGTGATTTTAGGGCATCAAATATCGTCCCGCTAGAATTGCAACATAGCTTATATATACCACGAGCGTCACTCGCAGACATAGTGAGCATAGTGAAGCTCCTCAAAAATTCAAAGTCTCCTGGCATAGACAACATACGAATGTTTGACATAAAAAGACACATAGATATCCTAGGCCCTATATTAACACATCTGATTAACATAATTTTAACTCAGGCTGTAATACCGGATGAGCTGAAGTGTAGTATTGTCAGACCTATTTATAAAAGTGGAAAACATACCGATATAGGAAACTATAGACCGATTAGTATACTACCAGCTATAGAAAAGATTCTCGAAAAATACTTATCTTTAAAACTAACTAAATACTTGGACTACTTTTCTATAATAGATCCCAATCAATATGGTTTCCAAAAAAAAAAGTACCGAAATGTTACTACAGGATTTTTCTAATTTAATAAATAATGAATTGAATAACAAAAGACATGTTTTGGTACTGTTCATAGACAATTCTAAGGCATTTGATACTATAGATACGACGAAATTGTTAAATATTTTGGAGGCAATAGGGGTAAGAGGAAATACACTCAAACTATTCAAAAACTTTTTAACCAACCGCCAAATCAAGGTAAAAATATCAGATAAATTTAGTGAAATAAAAAATGTCAAAACTGGAGTTCCACAGGGGTCAATTTTGGGACCAACATTTTATATTATCTTTGTATCTCTTATGACAAAAATTTTTTCGTTTGTTAAATATTATGTATACGCTGATGATACTGCACTTGTCATATCCCATGAAAATTTATCTATTGCAATGAAATTGTTGCAGCAAGACTTTATTTCTTTATTAAGGTGGTCACATGATTATGGTTTACTAATTAATTCTAAAAAAACAAAACTGATGCATATAAGATCACCACATGCCAAGTATAGCGAGGCACCTCTAATCATATCTCACTCTTTTGACTGCATTCACAACAATATCACACAGCCCTGTGCGTGTACAAATATCGAACTGGTTAACCACTATGTCTATCTAGGAGTTACAGTAGATTGTAACATGAAGTGGGATGTACACATTTCAAAACTGTGTAAGCGCCTTCGGTCTATTGTAGGAAGACTGTATAAAATAAAATATTTTGTGCCTTTAAAAACTATGAAATTGATTTATCTGTCTCTTGCAGAATCTACCGTAAGATATGGGATAACTTCATGGGGTCAATCGTGCAAAACCAACATAAAACATGTACAAATGATTCAAAATGCCATGGTAAAGTTGTTAGTAAGCAAAACCGTTTATAACCAGAGGAGAGACATTAGTATTATGTATAAATCAATAAATGTATTACCGATTCGTGCCCTTATGTGGCAAAAAATTGTATTACAGCATATATCTGACAGTCCGTATAAAACAATGGTGGATCATGTACACAATACACGTTTCATACAAAATAAAGGAATGAAAGTACCTGTGTTTCAAAACAAATATGGTCAAAGAACTCTTGAATACACAATACCTTTAATTTTTAACAAATTGCCATATGAATTAAAAGAAAATTGCTCCATTAATAAATTCTCTTTAATATTAAAATCATGGCTACTAAGGAGTAACCTCATGTATTAAGACTGTTTTTTTTCCCCACAACACTGTTTCTGTATTTTCAAATTTAAGGTATTACACAATTTTTTATTTATTTTTTTTTGGTTTTTTTGTAGAAATGTATGTATTACTACGCTAAAGCGTTGATGATTATTTTAATTTTATGTACTATACTATTATTATAGGTGCAACTAATCTCCTGCTGACAAGCTACTTGCAGTAGCTTAGCGGGTATAAATAATATTGTATGTAATCTTTATACAAAAAAAAAAAAAAAAAATAAAAATAAAAAAATCAAATTTCTGAAAACGTGTGAAAGGGGCTTTTGAATAAAATAAAATTGTACTCGTATCAAGTTGAAAACATTTAAAATTCCCAATTTCATTCAATTTTGATGGCCAGTGAACGTCCATCCTTAACCCCTATAGCGGGGCTGGATAAATTTTCATTCCAGTGAAAATACTACCTTGATAGACTCTGCAGTGTGCAGTGTGTATATATGTAAGTTTTAAATGTCTTGAATGTATTTCGATACTTTCAATGCAAATTTCAAACAAAAAATGCTGATATCGTACAAAAAAATCTTGTTTCTAAGAACCCATTGTCTTTCATCTCCCTTTAAAATATTTGCCGACCTTTTAAGTCCTTATCTAGACCAACTAAAGACTTAGAATTCGTCAGACCGGAACAAATATTTTGAGGTTAATAAATCTTCTTTGAGCAGTATTTTTCTCGCGTTAAACTTTTTCAAACAATACCTTTATTCAAAGGCGACCTTTGATATTTCCACGAAGAATAATTTAAAGAAATCGGAGTTTTCGTTCATTCGAGCAGATATAAGGAATCTTTTATAATAGCTTATCTCTCGAAATATTAAATGATGATCTATATGTCTGAGCGGTAAGCTCCTCGACTACTGACAAAGAGATCTAGAATTTAAAATATTTTAATATTATTTGCATTTTTATTTTAACCTTTCACGTAGTAATACAAATGTTCCGGGCACACAAAATACCCATATAAAATATTATATACATGTTTAATTAATTATTAACTTATTATTTGTAACATAAAACATTAATTAAATTGAAATTGTATAATTTGCGAACTATTATTATGCAAATTATGAAAATCTTCAATCTGTAAACTTCACCCTCCATAACAAAAGAGCTTCCCTACATCTCTACATCCCCATATCCCTAAATCCCTAAATCCCTACATCCTTTCATCCCTACATCCCTAAATCTCTAAATACCTACATCCCTAAATCCCTAAATCCCTAAATACCTACATCCCTAAATCCCTACAACCCTTCATCCCTACATGCCTACATCCCTATATCCCCACATCCCTACATTCCTAAATACCTTAATCCCTAAATCCCTACATCCCTAAATACCTACATCCCTAAATCCCTACAACCCTTCATCCCTACATGCCTACATCCCTATATCCCCACATCCCTACATTCCTAAATACCTTAATCCCTAAATCCCTACATCCCTAAATACCTACATCCCTAAATCTCTACAACCCTTCATCCCTACATCCCTTCATCCCTACATGCCTACATCCCTAAATCCCTACATTCCTTCATCCCTACATCCCTTCATCCCTACTTGCCTACATCCCTAAATCCCTACATTCCTTCATCCCTACATCCCTACATCCCTAAATCCCTAAATCCCTAAATACCTACATCCCTAAATCCCTACAACCCTTCATCCCTACATAACTTCATCTCTACGTGCCTACATCCCTACATTCCTAAATACCTTCATCTCTAAATCCTTACATCCCTAAATACCTACATCCCTAAGTCCCTACAACCCTTCATCGCTTCATCACTACATCTCTACGTCCCTACATCCCTACATGCCTACATCCCCATATCCCCACATCCCTACATTCCTAAATACCTTCATTCTTAAATCCCTACGTCCCTGAATACCTACATCCCTAAATCCCTACAACCCTTCATCCCTACATCACTACATCTCTACGTCCCTACATCCCTACATGCCTACATCCCTATATCTCCACATCCCTACATTCCTAAATAACTTCATCTCTAAATCCCTACATCCCTAAATATCATTTGGGATTTCTTACATTTCCTCCTGGGGTAAAAATAATCTCGTCGAATTTAATGTTTCAAAGACCCAATCCTGTCTGATTACGTCTAAAAGGGATCCAAATGATAATCTAGTCTCCTTCAACGGAAGCAATCTTCCGAACAGGCCTTCCATTGATATGCTTGGTGTAACTATAAGTGACCAGCTCAGGTACGGGGGCTCCATCAAAGCCAGAGTAAAGTTGGCCTCTCAGAAGCTGGGCGTACTGTACAGTAGGGTGGAGTGACGTTGTATGGGACTTTTTTTTTAAAGATGCTAGTACTGTAATAGCAAAAAAAAGTTGCCTTTATATAACACCTCTTTCGTCTAAAAAAATCAACTCGATCGAAACATTCCTTTATTCAACAACCAGCACATTTATATTTAGAAAAAAATTGTATGAAAAAAGTCGCTGAAAACTCTGCCAAGCATTATAAACAAGCGATATTCATAGCAAAAATACAATTTTATTAGGGGTTTTATAGCTAATAAGGTGCATAACACATCTGAAAATAAAAATAAAATTACCATAGTTTCAAGGCGGGGTCTATTTTTGGTTTTTTGAAGAAGATTATTATTGATTTTTATTGTTTTTTGTGTTTTTGAGAAACATGTTTTTTTATTAAATAAAATACTTTAACAAAGAGAATTTTTTTAAACATTATCGAAGTTTTATAATATTTATCGTGTTTTGAAATGAGATTTGGTGTGAAATTCGGGCATTATATGCCTAGATTTTATTGTCGCCCGAATGAATCCATCTCTTGCTTCAGGCCCAACTGTAGACAACGATGCCTGAGTAACTAATTTGATGCACCTCTCGACTGCTTGAGTGTGGCAGGGAAATCTGGGAAATTCAATACTGTCCTTTTCTTCACCAAAATTATTTATCATTTTGACTAGGCCATCATCACTGATTTCGGATAGTATCGGTGGCGGTGTAACTTCGCATTCCTGCCAGTTGATAATATCGTAATATTTACTTGCTGAAAAGTTTATTGTTGGAATAATAAAGTCTCTAACAACAGATGGACTCGGACATCTATCTCGCGCCTTTAATATTCGTCTCAAACCCAATTCTCTTACAATAAGGTTGTCATCCATTATCATGGATAGTAGCAGATTTTCCGGGTGGCAAAAATAGGCGTTTCTTTGAATTACTGGATTAATTATATCTCGTAGATCGGTGCTCAAATATCGGGTGAGTTTTATTATAGTCATGTAATGCCCCATCTTAACACGACGGGTGCCTCTTTATCTCAAACCATGTCGGAGCATATGCTTTAACAACATATTCAGCAAGAATTTTTAGGTTCACTGAAGGGTTAGTTGTTCCTATATATAATCGAAGTATTGAGTTTGCTGTCGTCAACCAGCGTGAGTGACAAATACTACCTGGATGACGGTTTGCTAAATTTGGTGGGCAGTGACCTGTTGTAACTGCAAAACATATTTCGTACAAGTATTTTTGGTCCGTGCTCAAATTTTTCAATTCCCCTGCGTTGAGTTTGTGCATCTCAAAGTGTATTGGTGAATAATTTATAACGGTGTTTTCAGAGCTGCTTGAAAGAAGTTTTCCAATAGGTCCTGAAAACCCTTTAGGTCCTGTTGTAGCACCATCTAAGTGTTGAAACAAGTGGGAAAGGGGAAGTTCGTTTGCATGCAGCTGACAGATAAACCATTGTAACGGATGACCTCATTCCAATTCCATGAATCTAATAGTTCCATTTCTTTTGCCTGTATTGACAGCAGTCTCATCACATCCAATCGCTGATAAATCATTCAAATTAAAACCGTTCACTTTTAAATGGTGTAACATGCTCTTTGCGATGTTTTTGCCAGTTCCTGATGATGGTGTAACATGTCCAACATATTGAGACCCCGGCTCAGATAAAATGGAATAATGTTCTTCTGAAATCGTTCTCCGATGGTATCTATCCCCTATTTTTTCCTGAGACAGTGTGTTATCCTTCCTTCCATCGAAATATAGACCTCGAATTTTTGTTGACTCCGACGACATCTGCCATGTTTTTATTAAAGAAGTGCGACACGTTTGTCTAGCTCGTCTGAGTTTGCTCCTATCAATCACCATTTTAGAGTCGTCTTCGGTTACTATGCCAAAATCTTGTAATGTAGCACTTGCAACAGCTGATGCCGACCTGTCTGACAAACCATACTGATCGCAGATTCTGGCCAAAGTGGGGAGTTTTAACATCATACGGGAATTTTCTGGAGGTTGCGAAGAATGTGAAGAAAATGATTGGTTTTCATCAAAAAAGGGTTGACGTGGTTTTGTCGCTGATGCTGTAGATGAGCTGACCTTCGAAGCAAGTTCAGATAAACGAGCTTGCATCCTCATTTTCCGATGTAATTTTTTTGTTGTGTCGGTGTCTATTGCTCCCAGCATCATTTTTCTCGAGGATCTTTGGTCTTCAAGGAATGCTTGTTCTTTGGTGGGTACCTTGCGCGTCTTTTCGCAGGAACACATATTCAGATTGTTACATTTGCATGAAGCAATATCGAAAAGTTTATTCATTTTGATTTTATAAGAATTTAACTTAACATAATAATGCACACTTTTTTTGGCCAATTTTTAAGTTTTAAGTATTCGTTATAATGATCTTGGATCAGTTTCATCACTCGATTGTGTGAAACAATGGGAATAGAAGCGCGCTTCCAAATTCCTTCAACAATTGCAGATATAACACTTTTTATTTCGAATACTGACGGTTTTTTTGGAGGGTTAAGATTACGCTCATATCGTAAGAACAAATAATGTTTAATCACTTCTGAGACAGTAGGTAACACTTGAGAGTTCATTTCAGTTGGTGCCCCGAATATTGGACATAAAATTTTGCTTCTCGTGTAATTTGCATTCATTTTCACAACAATTATATATGTTAAAATTTAATCGGACAAGGATTCTAACACGTCTACGGTCAGCGGTAGCCGAAACGAAACTAGATGCCAGTCGCATCTAGTTTCCGCGACGAAACAATAGGAGCGAAATTATCCCCCCCACCTCCACAGCGCTCACAAACTCATTAGTTTAAGAGCAATTTATGCAGTGTTTTTTTTTATAAAACATGTAGGGCGGCTTGCACCATAAGTTAAATATGATTTAAATATAATTTTAAACACATTATTTGATTTAAGTGGACTTGGCGTCTTGCACCACAAAATTTAAGTCGTTAAATGCGTTTAAAGAACTGTCAAAGTTAAATACGCAAAAGCGGCCGTTTAACCGAGTTAAACGTGTTTAGCCCTACTCTAAACAGTACTGTCAACATTTTTTAGGTTATCTCTTCGATTTCTGATTGTGGTTAAAATCTCATTTTAATTTGTATTCACAATGAACATTTGGGATTTGTATTCTGACGATCATGAAGAAATTATATTATAGAAATTATAAATAAATTATAATATAGTCAGATAAGTAAACACAAGAACAAATTTATTTGAAACACTCAGTGCCAAGAAGTTTCAAAGAAGATTTCGTCTCAGTAAAGAAATGACATCATTATTAGTGCAAGAAATTGAACCTCAGTTAAAATTCAACACCAATAAAAACATCAGCGAGGTGCTCGTCACCTGGAGCTAACACTCCTTATCGAGGAGTACTTTGCAAGGTTGGAAACTTCTAATCATACCTACAGCATTCTTATAATACTTTAAAACAATATAATATTTAAAACAAATAAATAAAAACAAAATTACTCGGATAATTGTTTTATTTTTAATTCCAACAACAGAAGCTCTTTTTGTCTTATTTCATCATTATGTCTATTTGCTTTAACTTTTTCTTCATAAAATAAATGAAAACACTATTAAACCACACACACAATCACAAAATATGTTGACACTTCAAGTAAAATGAAACATCGTAGCTGTTTTATTTACGCGTTAATGCCGGTAAACACGCGGTAACTGTTTTACCGACGCGTTAATGACGTTTAACTAAAATCGCCACCGAACTGCGTGGTGCAGGACGAAACTAAACGCATTTAAGTTAAATGTATTTAGGGTCTTAAATGCGTTTAGTTAAATAAAATTTAAGATAAAATTTGCGATAGTTGGTGCAAGCCGCCCGTAATGTTCAATAAGGTAAATGCAATTGAAAGTAATGGATATTATTTTATATTTTTGAGACTGTACTCAGATTTTGGGAAAAAAAGGCTAAATTTACGTTTTTTACTTTACGAAATCGCTAGGTTGTTGAATGAAGACATAAGTTTAGATTTTTTTAAGTATTTTTACGAGAATATGAATGACATGAAGCATCTTTTGGCAGCTATTACAATACCGAGATTTGATTTTTGCAATGTCACTCCACCCTACTGTACAGGGCCCGCAGATACTTTAATAGTACACAACTGCTCACCCTGTACAAATCGCAAGTGCGCCCTACTGTCGAATTTGGCAGCCATCTCTGGTCTGGAGCCCCAAAATACCTGAAAAAAACCCTTGACTCTGTGCAGAAACGGGCGGTCCGTTTGATAGATTCCCCAATCTTAACAAACGGACTGCAATCTTTAGAGCACAGGCGTCAGGTAGGTATGCTGTCCTTGTTCTATCGGTATTACAATGGAAGATGCTCTGAGGAACTAGCGTCATTGATCCCTTCGGCACCGGTGCGTAGTCGGGATACACGCCTAACGCGCGCCCAACATTTGTACACAGTTGACACTTGTCACATGAGAACGGGTCGCTTCTACGATTCGTACTTAAGTTCAACAGCTCGGCTGTGGAACGAACTGCCGGCCTCTGTGTTTCCTCCCTCCTACAACATGGGACTCTTCAAGACCCATGTTCACTCCTTCCTCTCCACAAAAAGACCCTCCACACAGCATCCCCAAAGATGACATAGGCCCTGAGGGAAATTATTTTCTTCAGGGCCTCCTGTGTGGAGTAAATATAAAAAAAAAAACCTACATCCCTAAATCCCTACAACCCTTCATCCCTACATCCATACATCCCTGCGTCCCTACATCCCTACATTCCTACATCCCTATATCCCTACATTCCTAAATCCCTGCATACCTGCATCCCTGCATCCCTGCATACCTGAATCCCTGCATCCTGGCATCCCGGCATCCATGCATCACTATATAAAAATAATATGTTTTTATGCTGTATAGTTAACTCCAAACTCTAATGAGGGGATTGGATAGATTATTTCTCTATGATAGCAAACATTTATAAAACAAAAACCGTTCATCAGCAAGGTTAATTATATATAATCATCGTTGTATTGCGTTTTTCGTACTAATTTGAGGGCTAATAAACAAAGATCACTAAATTATTCATCCAAAAAGAGCGTGATTTGCTTTTTGCCCCTTTTTCATTTTTGGAGGCTGTATGGGTACCGCCGCTCCCGGAACCATTCATTGTGTAACCAACGCCATAGGTTACCATAAGTGGTTTGCTTTGTGTTTCATTTGGCAGGGGTGCCCAGGCTCATGGCGCGATGTTGTTGGCGGATGCATCTGCCACCCTTTAACCTCTTCAGCCGGACTCTCTCCACCTAAAGCCTTGCACCGCAGTTGGAGGAATTCATACATATGTCACTCCTGGACACACTGACCCCAAAATTAACTTTTCCACCTATAATATCTTTTCCTTTCCAGAACGTCCTCTTCTTCATTACTGCAGAACATCTACACATGCTTCTCTGCAGCTGTTTTATTGACAGTCTTCTTTTTTATAGCTTTGGACGCTCCCCAGTTCCTGGAGATGCTAGGATCAGAGCTGGTGGCCCGTTGCTGCTCAGGAAGACTAGAGAGGGCCTTGAGGTGTCTGGGAGGAGATCTTCAGGACTTCCTCGCAACACTAGACAGTGTTCATGATGTCCTGTACAATCAGGTAACTAGACATCATTTGACAGCGTTGCAGGGCTACTATTTTAGATTTTGTAAATCCTACGTTATCCACGGTTTCACGATAACTCAACACACGTTTAAAAAGTGATAAAAGTCATTAAAAGCGATGAAGAACTAGCATTCAAACCTTACCTACGTAACCTATTAATTTTTTTTTTATTTCATCATGTTTACGACTTTATGTCACTTTTTAAACACAACACACATATTAATGACTGTGTGCATGTACGGACATACTTGATTAATATATTTAAAAAAAAAAAACTTCTGTTGGCACTGTATTATGCAATAAATCATGTAAAATGTGTATCATGTTAAAGCACACCAGTGCGTCAAAATTAATAAATGAGCATTTCTCTCATAACGGATGACTTTATACCAGTTAATATACGAAATAAATGTCAGTGCTACCCAAGAGATTCAATACTCAGCCTTACCAAATTTAATATCATAGTGCATAAACTTTGTTAATTGCGGGCTGATTGACTTTGTCCAAATATATATCGAAGTTTCGTTCTTTCGTACAAGCGTTACATTTGGAGAAATATTGCTGCTAGAGAATATTGTAGGAAAATAGGTAGCACAGAATCATCCGACTAGCTCACATAAATATGCAAAAAGCCCCATGAAAATTTTTTCCTTCCTTTGCCATGGAATATTTTCTTTGTGTATTTTTGGTTTCTCTGTTCACAAAGGCAATTTGTGTCCAATACTATAAGTAGCACAGTAAAATGGGGAAATAAACAGAACAGCACATTATTTTGTTCTAAAGGAAATTTACCTATCTTCATAAAAAATTTACGATGGATATATATATATTTTACGGTGTACAAATATTTTATTGAGAAGTGTTTAAATAATTTTGATATTTAAAACTAACATAAATCAAATAGAGAGATAAAAATAAAATAATTAAGATATGTAAAAGTGATATAAATCAAAGATAGAAGAGATGGAAATCTGATATAAATCAAAGGCAGAGCTAAAAAATAAATAATTTTGATATGTTAAAGTGATATAAATCAAAGATAGACGAGATGAAAATCTGATATAAATCAAAGACAGAGCTAAAAAATCAATAATCTCTATATGTTAAAGTGATATAAATCAAAGATAAAAGGGATGTAAATCTGATATCAATTAAAGATAGAGCTGAAAATTTAAAAATTTTGATGTGTAAAACTGATATAAATCAAAGATAAACTGTATTTTCTTTCTAATGTTGATAAGTAAAACTAATATAAATCAAAGACAGATATGAAAAGGTTGATAATGTTTGTGTTTAAGCCTGATATAAATCAAAAACGGAGCTGTAAATTTAATAATTTTGTAATTTAAAACTGATAAAAATTTAAAATAAAACTACAATTTGAAGAATGTAAGAATGCTGTTTATCCTCTCTGCATAACCCAGAAAAAACGTAATGGTAAGGGCCATTTGTTTCACAGAATTTAAACAATTATTCATCAAATTTCAAAGGTCATTTACAAGTTCTGTGAAAGTTATATTCAAGTTCTGTTATTATTTTAGTGCTGTGACATAACTGACTCACAATAACAGAAGTAGAAAAGAACTTTCACGGAACTTGAAAAAAACCTTCGAAATTTAATGAATTATTCAAATTCTGGCCTTTAGCTAAATTGTGAAAAACTAATGGTATGTAGACGAGTGGTTCAAAGCGTCTGGTTCATACCCTTGACTGTGAGTTTTATCCTCTGCAAGCTGAGACCTCCATCATTGCACAGTAAATAATCAGATACTTTCGGATTAGAGATGTAGAATTCATAGAGAATATACGTGATTAAAATTAAAATGATGTTTTAAAAAAGATTTTTTTTAAAACATCCCGGTTCACAACATTCTAGTTTTTAAACAAAGAGACAAACATTCCCAAACAATATGTGAATTTTTTTAACTTCCAAGTTGCTTGTGCAATGATGGGGGAATTAGCTAGAACATATAAGGGGACATTAATAATCGTTATTTATTACTAAAGGTATGCAGCGATAATGCAATACAATTAATACCGTAATTCGTAGTACACGGAGAAAATGAGCATTGACAATTTATTGAGAACCTCTTAAAATGATTGCTAGTAAGGTTAAAAACGGGATTGCAGACCGTTTTCTTATAAAATTTTAGTAAATTCGTAATAATATCGGAACACGTGTTCATGCACCTGCTTTATAATATACTATGACAAAATGCGAAAATGTTACAATTTTTATAAAAACGTTTTCCAAAATCGTGAAAAAATATTAGAATTTTACTAAAAGTTTATCAGGAAACCTATCAATTAAATTGTTTAGAGTCTGCAATCCCGTTTTTAACTGAAGTAGAAGAATTTACAGTATTTTTATCAAGATATATGAAAAATATATGACGCAAATGTGAATGGGAGCAGAAGTCGGGAAAGCCCGAGGAAGACATGGCACGATCGAGTGAATCAGATACTTGAGTCGGGCCAAGTCAAGAGTCAGAATAATAGAAGAGTACGTATGAAACGATGTATGGATGAGAATGAGGCAAGGAGTGTGTGCCGATACCAAGTTGTTTGGCGATCCGTCCTCTCTGCCTACCCCTGTGAGGAAACGGCATGATGGTTAGTTAGTTAGTTTCATAAACCTAAAAAAACAGAGGAAGAGTGAAAACATTTTTTTTTAAATATTCAATATTCGTTTATGGAGGATATTAAACATCTTTCGTCTCTTGTAATGTCATCAGGGGGGATTACATCCAGGCATGCATGGCAGCGATGGAAGCCATGGCGTAGTCTGCGCAATAATAATACAATCCGTCTGAATTAATTAACCCATGCGGACAGGTATCAATGCCATTAATCTAAAACTGTAGAATTATATCTATTGTCTCACCATTCTCTCATTCTTAATACTAAGAGTCACATGTGTATCTATTGTCTTGATTTTCTCGAAAGAGTTTGAGCGAAATGGTTAACATTCTCCCAGAGTTCTTAGTTCAAAGAAAGCAGTCCATTGTTATAAGTCATAACCATTTAAGATTAGATCGACAAGAGAGAGAGGAATTCCAGTGGATTTGAATCAGCGGTAATGGGATCCCAAAGTGGTGCTAAAGTGTATGCTGAAGAAAAGCATACAATGCCGATGTCAGCGCCATAATACGAATGATTAAAATGGTTCGCTTCGGTGCTTGAATTTCAAATAGTGCTTTGAACTAAAATGAGCTTCACGGAATTAAGTTATGCCACAAAAGCTCAAACAGATAATATAGGCTTTTGTGAAAAGTGTTTCCAATGAAATCTACTCAACATTGTTAGTATAAAAAAGGAACTAAAGCATCAAACACTTTAAACTTTATTTTTTGGAATAACTTAATGAGTAAAACTTCAAATTGTAAGTTATTCGAAAAAATTAAATATTCATCCTAGACTTGCAAAAAGAGTCAATAGATGTCGCATATTAAAATAAAAATTAAGAGGCAAGGGTCCTGGGTTCGAATCCTAGATGTGACCGTATATTTTTCTGATTTTTCTGTTTCAAATATTCGTTTAGGAATTGCTAGTATTGTCTTCAATAATTAAATATTACAATTTGAGGTTCGACTCGTTAAGTTTTTCCAAAAAAATAAAATACTGATCCGAGACCTGCAGATAAAGTCGATAGATGTCGCACATAAAAATAAAAATAAGATAGGTATGATTTTAGATTTTCACGGCCAAAAGTATTGTAGTGATTTGTTTTTGGGGTATTATGCCGTGTTGCGCTACCTCCTTCTTTAGCCAACGTTTCGTACAGCATTGCAGTGTCCATCATCAGGGCAGAAAATGTAATTTTTTTTATAAAATGAGAAATTATGATATATATATACACTGCAATGCTGTCCGAAACGTTGGCTAAAGAAGGAGGTAGCGCAACACGGCATAATACCCCAAAAACAAATCACTATAAAAATAAGATATATTTATCTAATACACTGTCTAGATTGCATTTAGTTCGAGTTGAGTTCTGCGAATATATACAATAATAGCTGCCAGTAAAAATGTGCGGTGAGACAATGTTAGTAGTATTTATGAAAACTTACTTTTTACTGAAACAGTTAAATATGATAGGAGGAGAAAGGGTCCCTTTAGCTCAGTTGGTAGAGTTGTGTCCCGGCAAGGCAAAGGTCTTGGGTTCGAGTCTTAGATGTGAAGGTATCTTTTTCTGTTTCAAAGTTTAGTTTAGGAATCGCTAATACTGTCTTCAATAATCAATTAAATTTAAACTTTGTCTTTAATTGGAATTTGCATGTAATTTTTTTAGATTTTTTTACTAATTTAAAGATATTTGTTGTGAAAATATGTTTTTTACTTCCTACTCCGACTTGAGTCAAATTTTTAGGAAGCCTTACAGCAACCAATCTATTTTTTGATCCTCAAAGGAAAAACGTCAGATCTTAATCTAATTTCTCTTTCGAGAAGTTTTTATAAAGGCAGGCAAATGTCAGGCTTTATCTCGACAATATCCAAAAATTTCAAAGACATTGATTGTATTAAGTTGTCATAATTAAAATAACTAAAATACAATTCAATTATTTGAATTCAAGGGGCTTAAAGCTTTGAGAACTTATGGATTCCATAAACTTCAACTTCTGTAAAGTATATTAAGTCAATTAAAAGTTCTAAGAGACGAGGGTTTTTTTGGCTGCTCTTGTTTTGCAATATTGTTTCTTCATTGACTTGAAGTAATTATAAATTATGTAATTCCAATAAAATAACTTTCAGAGTGGAAGATACTCTCACTGTCGCTCTAGTAAAAAATCATTAAGATTAAAAACGAATGGCTTTTGCTGTTCTTGGTGACCATCTCTAAATATACAGGTCGGTACTTCCCTACCTTTGGTTTCCCCATCTCTTTCCCTTGCCTATTTCCTTCACCCGCACAACAAATTCCCCACTATTTTATTTTATTTGGTTTTAAGCCCAGCCTGGCTTTTACATTGATTTTACGAACAGAATAGACCTAGTGATTTATCGAATATTGTACAAAAAGTGCAGTTTTAAAGCATGAAAAAACTTATAACCGAATAGGAAACAATGTTAGTAAAACATGTAACAGTAACATAAAATAATGTAGAAACTAAAACAATACTATATTTACGACAAATCACTAAAACTGCATTACCAACGCTACCATACCACTATATATATATATATAATATATATAACCTGACAATATTTGAAAATCTTCTACAGTAAGCTGAAAATGTTGCTTGTGTTGTGATGGAGGACTTAGCCAGCCTAGGAATTGAACACACTACGCCTGGGTGGGACCCAAACGCGATGTCAACTCGGCCACCGACCATTTGGTATATATTACTCTGAATTCTATAAATGGACTAAGTAAGTATCTCAATAATACCCCCAAATTTTTTGCTCAGATCATGCATCCTATAAGTCAGTGAGTGTGTCTGATTGTTGGCTGTGTATGTATTTCAGAATAATGTTACATTTCGTCTATAATGGATATAATAATCCTGGTGTCTCTGGCAGATGGGACTTCTGAGGTTTCAATATTAAAAATACAAAGCAGCACTATATATTTCTATGAACTAACTCCAAAAAATTTTTTTTTCTCATATTCTGCTGTATATGTTGATGTATGGCGAAAAATTGCAATTTTTTATGATTTAAATGGTAAAAATCTACCATTAAAAAAATGTTAAAAAAAGTAAGACTTCATCCCGCAAGACTCTCAACTAGGCGACTCTCGTATACTGCAATGAAAAATAATTGTGATACTTGAAAATTACTGGCTTTTTGTAGAACAACCTGAATTTATTTTGAGAGATGATAACTCTGCTAGGTTTTTGAGTGGTGTTCTATTATTTAATATAACTTTTCAAGTGGAAGTTTTGTTGCAAACTTCATCATAGTGGAGCTAAAATTTTTCGCTGGCCAAATTTTTTCTCATGTATAAATCTGGTCTTAAATGTGAATAACATTTTTTAATTAACTTTGTAGGCTTTGTCACCTTTTGTCATTTTGTAAGGAGTTTTTTAATATAATGTTAGTATTAAACTGACGTCTCGAATTGATGTTTTAGGAAGAAGGACACACAAATTTTTGATTTGTTTTAATTTTAGACTCGGAATCCTATTAGAATCAATAGATTATGATTTTTTTGTTACATTCATTGATAATGTTGAAGTTAAGTAACAAAATGAAAATATTAATCTTAGGTTTTTATACAATTTGTTAATTATCAGTTGGATAGCCCTGATAAATTAATGTTGATTCACTTTCATGTTCATACCATTAGATAAAGGTTCCCTAGTAGGTACATAAATAGATTACACATCACTGGTAACCCTCGTGCTATGTTAGCTGATGTTTTAAATATGCCTCTAGTGAAGTATAAAGCTTTACTAATTAAACATCTCAGCAGTTCCGATTTTAACGAGATGACTACGAAACAGGTTTTTTTTATTTTTTTTTATTTCTTCGTCATTTACTTTATAGTAATTTATTTTCTTTTTCTTTTTTCGTCTTTACATATAATCCTATAATTTTTCTTACTCTTTATATTGTACTATAACTGTCAATAACTATCGTGTATGTAAATGGGAATTGGGACGTTAATTCTAAATAAATATAAAGTTTACATACATAGACATACACCTTTCGACATCATTTTTCTAATGATTGTAGGTAATTGTATTTGAGATTTAGGTAGGGAATTGTATGAGTGATTTTTTCGAATGAATTGCTTGTTTCAGATCAGGGTAACGATTCTCCAATCCAGGCCGCTTGCGATCGCCGTCGAAAGTACATGTATTGGTCGACATTCTTACTCTTGAGCTTCGTCGAAGGTACATACTTACATACGCCAAACTTCAAAAGTCATTCTACTCAAAAAACGAGTGGGTCGAACCACTCGTTGTTTGAGTGGAATGACTTCGTCGAGAATCGAGGTCCAGAGATGGTTACCAAACTCAACTAAAAGAGTGCACTTGTGGTTTGTAAATTGAACAATGTTTGCAGTTGTGTACCATTACAATATCATTACTAAAGTTCTCCCAACTTCTGAGAGGCAAACAAAATTCTATTTTCGATTTAGCCTAAGTTTTTGAGCAAAGTGTAACGGTAAATTGAGTAAGAAAAGGATCGTTTGAGGCTCTTATGGTGATCTTTGCAAAATTAAATTACAAATGGTTATCTTTACTCTGATAGGAAATTCTTTCAGGCTAACCATTAATTTAAGTTTTTCACTTCCAAAAGAATAACAATGATTGATTTTTGGCTTGCCGTGATGCACTTATTTTCTGTTGGCAATATTTCGTCTGTTATTAGATTGTACTAAAAAGTTTACGTGTTTTCAATTCCACACAAGTTTGCCTTGTTGGTGCATCCTACAAGGACATCCAAAACATAGACTAAAGACAGAAAAAGCGCAACGGCTTATTTATTGTTGAATTTGGCAGCCACCTCAAGTCTGAAGCCCTAAACTACCTGACCCTTCTAATCTGAGCAAAAAACCCTTGACTGTGCAGAAACGGGCGGTCCCTTTGATGGATTTCTTATCTTGAGAAACGGATTGCAATATCTATATATACGATAGAACAGGCGTTAGATGGGGATGCTTTCCTTATTTTATTGGTATTTTGATGGAAGATGCTCCAAGAAATTAGCATCATAGATCCCTTTGCAACTGGAAACTTGTTACTAAACACGCCCAACATTTGTACACAGTTGATATTTTTTACGTGAAAAAGGGTCGTTTTCACGACTCGTTTTTGAGTTCAACGGCTCGGTTACGTATTTTCTCTTACCAATGACGTGGGTCTCTTCAAGACTCCATGTTTACTCTCACCTCTCCTCAAAAAGACCCTCCAAACATCATTCCCAAAGCTTAGTAAAAATTACCTCAAAAATGAACAAATTTAATCCATTTTCTGCTTTAAAATCCTCCAAGATATTATTAGACTTCAACTCGCTAACCAATCTTATCACATTGTTCTCAGGACGACCCATCACAGAACCCCGGTCAGGACCACGAGGCGGCCTTTGTGTGCAGTCCCACGCGCCATGGCCAGCTAGAACTACACTTCACCACTGAGCGGGAACCTGTGGCCTTCTTGCTTGTGGGCAGCCTCAAGGCCATTGCGCAGATCTATTACAACACCACCGCCGTTATTGAGTTCCACAGATACAGCAATGACCCGAGACACTTTAGGTGAGAGATACAAGTTTCCTCATCACCGTACTCATAGATTTCCATAGATACTAGAAAACTATAGAAAGGTATTAAGATCTCCAGATGTAGTCATGCTGTGGTGAGAGACGTCATCCAATTCCATTTTACTACATATACAGAAATGTTACAAATCACTTTATGCAGAAGGCATACGAAACATCAACACCATAGTCATAGAGTTCCACAGTTATAGCATATTTCGAGAGACTTATCCTACATAAATATCGTCAGGAAGTCATGGACTTCCACAGATATAGCAATATTCAAGATATTTTAAGTTAGAGACTTATATTAGATTAACTCGTAGTCCTAGAGTTCCACAGGTGTGAAACTTATGCTACATCAACGTCGTAGTAATGGAGTTCCACGGATACAGCAATGTTTGAGACATTTGAGGTGAGAGACTTATCACATCAACATCGGAGTAATACAGTTCCACAGATACAGCAATACAATACTATAAGACACTTAAGTTGAGAGATATAAATACAGCAAGTAGCCAAGCACTTTATTTCTATATTTGTATAGGTCTAATGGTTAGATTATAATATTATATACCCACCTATACAACGTATAAATACACCTACGGATGTTTCCTCTGCTGACGACACAGAACTTTGTACACAGTTTTTTAAAATGTTCACTTGTCTGTAGAGTATGAAAAAATGGTCAACATCTAAAGGCCAAATATATAAATATCTCTCTATTGCAGAATGATAAGCTCTGCGGCGCTATTTACTGGTTCTAGCTTAAGGATACCTTTCAGTATGGTTTTTCTTTCTAATGATGGACGGTAAAGGTAATGAAATCAAAACGGTTATTTATATTTTCAATAGGTACTAGATGTAATAAGTACTTCATCCAACTATGAACGGAAACTGATACCTACTCTGCCACAAATATCTTGGACATCATTTGCTCAATTAAATAACATGGAAATAACTTTTTATTGCATCCAAACGAAATTATTTATTGCATTGCACTCTCAATTGTTCAATGTCCCAGAAAATTGAATTTCCTTTTGTACAAACGATCTATTTTTAGTTCCACCGATAGCTACCGGTAAAGAATTCCACAGATAATAGGGCACTCGACCTCAGATCTGAAGAAAGCGGCGATAAAAGCGGGCATTTTTCGTCTTGGTGGATTTTCTTGGAATATTCTGATATTCCGGTCTACTAACCATTAGAATTGTGCAGAATAATGGAGCAATAGAAATTTTGCACATAATTAATTGGAAATAATAATTTTGAAATGAATCTACTGAATACTTAATAATATATATTCTATGGTTGAAGAGGTAGGTTTAGGGCTAGAACGAAGGTTCTAAACACAACTTCACCCTTCAGGTTAACAAGTCCCAACAACATAGAGAAATTTCATGGAATTTCAGGATGCTCTCGAGGTATATAAAATGTGCTAAATATTGCTTATTTTTAAAGCTGTCGTGAAAAGGAATATCATTTAAGAAACTAAACTAAATTAAAAATGTTTGAAATGTTGTATTTGAATTTAAAAAATATTTGGAAAAAATATTTTTTAAATCAATCATGAAAATATTAACCAAAAAACTTACCTGGACATTTTGAATCGAAACGTCCATGGTTTTAATTCAACATGAGAATTTGATTTTAATGAAACACATTCTTTTTGTATTTGTTATTAGTAAGAAAACTGCTTCACTTTTTATGCATTTTATACAATAAAAAATAAAAAACTATAAATGGTTTTTTTAACGCTCAACTATCAATGAAAGAATCTCGCCAATTTTTAATCATACACTTTTTTTATCCATGTAATCAATCATGTATAAATATTTGAGACTAACTGAGAAGAATAATTATTTATCTTTCCAAAAATCTACGCATTATGGAAAAAAAGATAAAAAGTACTTTTATAATGTATGGACGCCCGGTCAGATCTGTCTTTCAGAGCCTCTAATGGAATATGATGTATGTGGCTAGCAGAGATGTGCTTTATTTCAAATAAATCCATTTCAAATGGTAATGCAAATTGCAAAATGGGTATTTTCCATTTTGAATTTTAAATGCTTTTCTAAAAACCATTTTGCATTTTGCATTTTAAATGCTTTTCTCAATGCATTTTCCATTTTAAATGCATTTTTGCAACATTCTTCCTACTTTCTTCACTCGTCTTTTTTTCATAAGCCCCAAATATCAGTCGATCCCTTAACCTCGCTATGAGAGATGATTTACATTTGTCAAGTTGCTCCCTGGTAGTAGCCCTGGCAATTGAGTGATACCATTACAAAAAATACTGATTCAAATTATGTGATACAAGCGCCTGATTTATTTCTTCTGTTTACAAATTTAAATTTTTATTACAAATTTAAATTTTTATTACAAATTAAAAATTTTATTTTATTTTCTTTTATTTTAATTTTATTTCTATTATTTTCATTTTATTTTACGTTAAAAAATAAGATGTTAAAAAATATTGTATGATAATTATGTGATACAAGCGCCTGATTTATTTCTTCTGTTTACAAATTTAAATTTTTATTACAAATTAAAAAAAAAAATTTAATTTTATTTTCTTTTATTTTAATTTTATTTTTATTATTTTCATATTATTTTACTGTTTATTTTATTATGTATTAAAATAAAGTAATATAAAGGCTATATGTATCCTCGCTTTCACTCTTGTAATCTCTCAAAATAAATTGTATCGGTGAGTTCACCATTAAGTATATTCACTGTCAATTTGACTGTCCTAGAACGGGAGACCTTCCTAGTTGGACAGTCAAAATCTATGCTGTAATATTTTTGTAACAAACAAATAAATAAATAAATAAATACTGAACATGGGGCCATGACGCTGTAATATTAAATGTTAGATAGCAGTTTCTATGTTTTTACGTAGGCAACATTAGTCCCGCGCAAATTTGTTGTGATTTCATAATCTGTGACTACAGATGTTTTTGGATTTACCATCATGTAATTAATATGTTTGTTCTACATTGATGTCCATTATTAAATGACAAAATTGTTTAAAAATTCTATAATTATTTTAATTGATTGACCTGAGAAACCATTTTGCATTTTGAAAATAGGTACTTTGCATTTTGCATTTGAAATGCTTTTCTAAAAACCATTTTGCATTTTGCATTTTCAAATGGAAAAGTTTTGACCCATTTCCATTTTGCATTTCAAATGGTTTTGGGTACCCATTTTGCACATCTCTGGTGGCTAGTAATGTCCTTCTGAGGCATGAAGGGTTAAAATAATAAATTGTTGGTTTTCACTATTGTTTCCAACTGAGAAAAAACTGCCTTCGGGCATTCAGAACTTGGAATAAGATGAATTAATTAAGTCTATGTATCATGCATACGACTTCTTTCAATTCGAAGAGCTTAGTTAGTTCACCTACATTCATTAATAAGCCAGTTATTTTGCATAACGAACGAAATTATCAAAAAAGTTGTATAAATTGTAGCTTATTCGACACCTTGAATTAGCTGTCAATTTGACTGTAGGAATCATATTCTGACCGTGCTCGCTAATATCGCTACCCAACCTTAGATGACGGATTTTGTGAATATCGTATTGACATAGGGCTTGATCGATCCTCCGCGCTAGAACTCTAGAAGAAGTGGAAGGAAGCATATTAGATTTTTGGAAAAAATAGTACAATTATACATTAAATTCAGTCAGTATAAGTGAAATGTCAAAGCCATCCAAGAATGTCTCACCAAAGCTTTCAATTGCGTTAAAAATTTTATTCCTGAAATCTCTGTTTTCTTGGCATTGCCAACTTTCTTTACATTGAAATAAAATTTCAAAGTCTCACAAAGAGTCAATGCATTATTTGAAATGCATGTATTTTGTACCGTTTGCAGCGGTTGTGTATGGCACAATGATTATGAAAAATTATAATTTAAAAAAAAATCATTTTTCTGATTTTTCGTATATCGACACTAGAACAAATAAAAAAATGCAAAAAATAACAGCTTGCAGCGATTAAAATATTTGTAGGTACGTATTTTTGCTTGAGACAGTCGATATAATCCAATGCTGAAAAACAATGACTAGTTTTTTTGCAAATTTTATACAATTTGACAAACAAAATCACATCGGTGTCAAAAATGTTAGTAAATGCTTGCGTTAAAATAAAATTACTCCTTTTCATCTTGTGGTTCGAGGGTGATATTTTTTATCACAGAAATAAAGTCTAAATTTCTTGGTCACTAGCATACCAGATTATACTATTCATATTTTATGTCAAACCACCTCAAGGTATTTGTATTCCTATACGTAACTGATAAATGTATTTGTTCTTACGAATACCTGTGATAATTGGTAGGGCGAAATAATAGTCAAATAACTGTGTTATCTCGACTGACAAATAATGATGAAGAAGAGAGATTGGACGAATGGACGTGGACATACGTTCACAGTATATAGTAATTTGTCCTCTCGCTTATGCCATCTCTTTCATACTAGATATAGGTAGCACGGTCGTTACGTTATAATATAATTTATTTTATTTTTTGTAATAAAATATCTGAAAAATATCATTAGGTATTGTTATTTATTTTGCAGATATGAAATCACTGCCATTCCCCACGCTGCCCCCGCCACATCCAAAGGCCGCCCCCCACCCACCATCATCACCACAGAATCTGAACAATCTGATGATGATGATAATGATGAAGAGAACCAGACTATTCCCGGAAGTGGAGGGTTCAGAGAACCGGGAGAACTGTCAACGGAAGCTGCTGATTTGAAGATGGGAGTAGGCAGTTTTTGTAAAGCATTCCCCTGGCACTTTGTTATCGACAGGAAGATGGAGATAGTACAACTTGGTAAGTGAATACCATGTTTTTTCTATTGCATTATCATTCATTTGCAATAAATATACAAATAACTGCCTAATTTTTTTATTGTTTGTTGAAAAATCTACCTTTATAATACCATAGAAAAAATGAGGGATAACTCCTAATCTCAGTTTGACTGTTGATTTTGTGAGGGAAGCGTGTTACAACCGGTGCTGTATAAGTAGGTAATTGGTTTTTCTTCCCCATGGAAATTTACATTTATGAAGATGGGAGATATTGATGATTCGCGGTCGACACCTAAAACATAGAATCACGTAAGCATCGACATGTCAGGAGTTCCACAAAGAACAGTTCTCGGTCCCGTATTATTCCTTATTTCGATAGATTTCGCTCAGGACCGTATAGTGCATAGGTCGTGTATGTTCTATGCTGACGATCTCATATTGCTAATGGGAAATGACTCAGATGCAGATTACAATTGCGATACATCACAAATTCGTATTCATCACAAGTAGAATTCTACGCACACCCAACACAGATTATTATATTGCCTTTATTTTTTGAATTTGTGAATATGACATAATACTATACAGTTGTTGTAGTGTAATTTTCAAATACTGGGAAACAAGAATTCAATGAAAACATAAAAGCAGAAAAATTCAACATCTATATATTCCTTCTGTGGCTTCTGCCGTAAGAAAAAATCTAGTAGAGAGTTGAATTAGTGAATATTGCATTTCAAATAATTATAAGCAATAATTAGTCATCCGAAATACTAATACAAATTGAAAATATCTCCCGAGTAAAAATAAATGCCGCCAACGGGAATTGAACCCGTGCCTTCTGATGTCCGGTCAGGTGCTCTGTATCCACTGAGCTATGTCGGCTTATTTCCAACCCGCCAAATGATTCAATATGTACTAGTACCTCAATTAACAACTACTGATTATTACATTTGTTCACCTGTAAACAACCAAAATCTTGCATTAGTCTAACTAATAAATAAAATGTTAGGTGTCTCAAGTAAATTCGAGAAAAACTTATTTTTAGAAGACTGATAATATGCCAGGAGGATACTAATTGCAAATTACTGCACAGGAAATATTTCCTACCTTAAGTACTTTTCGAGGCCACTAGAGAAAAGACCAATGAGTTTTAATTAGCACCTTGAAAGCCTTTCCAGGTTTGAGTTTCTTAAGTTTTAACCAATCTTTTTTTCACGAGGAGTCTAAGCTCCGTACCTAATTAAGTTCAAAGAGTAAAAATTGTTTTCGACGTTGAGACAGTGGGAATCGTATTAAAAATGTAGGCTTCTTTAGAGTACAACAAACGAGGTTCGTTATAATAATTATAAAACTGTTTTCGCTGCAAATTTGAATGTAAATTAAATTATCCCACTGTGTTTACAATGGTTAGGAAGACAGAAATCTTTCGTGGTATTTTGTACCCTTTTTTTCTCGCCCATACACAAATGTTTCAATTTTTTCTTCTTCTCTTGTTCTTTTTTTATATTTATCTACCAGCAGAGAAATTTTTACGCTGGGGGATGCATACATTCAGATACTGCAAAAAATTTCAAATACACTTAGTTAATATTATTATTATTTGATTTAGAATTTTACATATTTGGAAAATTGCAATTTTTTTTAAAATCAGAATGTTAAATTTTCAAGCACCTTTGTGTCTCTTTTTCCGTCTAAATAAATAAATCACGTTTAATGTTATCCTTGTGAAAATAAATTTTCTTTAAGCATCTTTGCAAAGTTTCCACAAAGACATGAGATTTAATATTTTCATCCCGTAAAATTCGTCATCGTAACGAGCCATAAATCATGTTTATATTTTACTGAGAACGAAACTAAATTCATTTGCACATTTTCGTAGTTTTAAAGTCTGGTTATTTACGATTCGCTTATTTATTCCCTTACTAATAAACGTCTATTAAATGCAAATGAAAACAACAATGTACCCTACATTAACGATTAATTATCAGTTGTAAAAATTTAAAACACCTTTCTTTGTTGGAAATATCCTTTCTTTCTTAGTAGAAAAACAATAATTTTATATAATATAAAACTGTCTTTAAAAAGTTTTTAAAGACAGTTTTTTGTTTGTTTGATAAATGACCGACAATTTATCACTTTAGCTGGAGTAAAAGGTTGGCCGGTAATGGAACAAGCCAGCAATATGATTTTCAATGTGTTTTCTTTTGATATTTTCCTTAATCTGACGACCTATGGGAAGGTTGAACAATTGTTGCAACGGACAAGAACGGTCAAGCGCCCACGTTCATAATATTCAAATGCGTGTTGTTATGGAAAACAATGTACATACAAGTATACATGCATCGCATAATCAGTCACTGTATGCCTACCTTCTTAACCGACAAAAATTCATTTAAACCTAGTCCACTACTTTACTCCAATTGCGTAGTGGGCCGTAAGAGGAGATCCCGTTTGAGAGACCTCTCCAACTGGACCCTCGACCCAATAACTTGCACCGCAGGGGGAGGGATGGATTCATACTTATATTACTGAATAACACACTGACCCCAGATTTATAGTCATTCTCATACCTTCTTTCCTCAAAAAAACCTCCACACAGCATCCTGAGAGACGACGGATGGTTCTGTGGGATATTATTATAAAATACTGGTGCTCCGTAAATGGAATAAGATTCTTTATTTTTCGGAATAACTTTATTGAGTAAAACCTCAGATTGTAATATTTAATTATTGAAGACAATATTAGCGATTTCTAAACAAAAATCTGAAACAGAAAAATCAGAAAAGGATACGGTCACATCTAGGACTCAAACCCAGGACCCTTGTCTTTCCGGGACAATAGTTCGAGTCTGTAATGTTTCACCTTTTTGGGTGTGAGAGTAATTTTTTATATTTCTTTTTTTTGTTTAAAACAAATATAAAATTTTCTTCTCTCTTGGCTATGACCGATATTTAAATTTTTTTCTAAGGCTTTGCATATGTGTTCGCAGGGATGGAAAATTCCTCCCCTACAACACATAAGCCTCCATGAAAATTGGACCATTTTCCTTGATATCTACAGAAAGCTACTTAAAGCTCTCTTGTACTATATATCTTTATAGACATATGTACTTAACTAATTAATACGTTATTTACGATCTTGAACGCAAATATACCCGTATTTATATTGTAATTAAATTCCATCAAACGTTGTGTAATTTTTTTGATTTATGATATAGGATTTTAATTACATTCATTTTTGTGGTAACCCTCTTGGTTCTGATCGAGGTGTTGAGTTCAAAGTTGAATTAGTCTTTCTATTGCAAACCTAGACTTAAATGAATTTTCTGAATGAGCTAACTTTCCTATTGTAATTATTCTGATTCCCTGCACCCTAACAAAATCGTAGTTAAACGCTGATAAAAGATATTATACATGTTTATTTGGACAGGTAATTTAATATAACTCAAATGGTTAATTGTTAGTAAATTTGATTTTGGTGAACTCTTGTGTCTGTGTGGCACCACTCCTTTATGATTTTGCTGCTATAAGGTACATGTAAAGATTGATTTAGTAGGTTAATGTAATTAATTAATTGCACATTTGACGAACTCGGAATAGCCCATTTGCTGGCATAATTTGGCTCCAATCCTCCATCAAGTAAACGAGATGATCTTGAGTCAACAAGAAATTCGTATAATCCTTTGACACGGCTCTTTGATTGATACCTAAGTTATCGCGTCCCAAAAAGCCTTCCACGTCATCATATACTGCCTTCAAGTTTCCCCTCGAGTCTCGATACCCCCAAATTCCGACTCCTCCTTGGACTAAAATTTACTTAGGGCGAACCGGTTTCGTCCTATATACAATCATATACTCACGGTTGGTGTGGACTTACGGGTCGTGAATCCTCATTCCACGTCTAAGAGAAGATGCGAGAGTGGTCTACCGACCTAAATGCAAGCTGTATGCAGGTCCGCATCCTCCAATAGACAGTACATACGAATAAATATATGTATACATACAGTTTGGGAAAGGTTTATAACTTGCAATACAAGGCTATTTACCTCGCATCCCAAGCTCGGATCTCGCACAAAGAATTCTGCACAATTCTTAGCTTGGTAACCGAATATATACGTACTAATAAGGTGATACTAATAAATACTAGTAGAATAAGAAATTATTTGATAGTTTGTTTTGGAGAGCTATCGAACTCCAGGCTTTTTGTTTGTTTGGTTTTGACGTTTTTATTTAAGAGAATCGCCATCTCTATTTGGTTTGGTTAATGGTCTTGTTGTAGGAGCGACCACTGCCTCCTGTTTGATGAACCGTATTTGTTTTAAATTTTACCTCCAGGGTTCAACATTAATTTTTGTTCATCCCATCCCGTGATTTTCCAATTGTTTCAAGTGGTTGATTGCCACATTAGAGAGTACTCGACCCTCAAATATCTCAGGCAACTGATGGGGTTTTGTATGAGCACCCAATCAATAATATTCAAATGTTTCGTATAATTTTTCGATATAAATCTGGCTAACCCGTGATTTTTCAATTGTCGATTGTGAATGATAAGTATTTGTAAGCACGCAGCTTCCAGCTGTTTCAGGTAACTAATAAAACAGTGCGATTATCTAATCAATGGTATTCAAATGTTTCATGTAATTTTTTTGATATAAATCTGGCTAACCCGTGATTTTTCAATTGTCGTTTGTGATTGATAAGTATTTGAGAACACGCATCTTCCAGCTGTTTCGGGTAATTAATAAAATCCTTTGTGACTAACTAATTATGGCCAAGGTCGTTTCCAAACTATGCGGTTGACCCAATTCTCCAGTGAGCTCTTTATTTGTAAACAAATAATATAAACATCTCCTGACACACTAACCTAAATGTGAGATTTGTTTATTTTAAAATTCCTTAGAAGTCATTTGTGCCTCTTTACTTCTATTGCGCACTATTTAATTTAAATATTTTTAATTCCTTTATTGAAGTTAAACTATTTATTTCATTTTCCGAATTTAGTAAATTTACTAGGTTAAATGAAGAATAAATATACATATATAAGTACACATATCTCGATTATCAAAATATGTTAAATAAGATTACATATATTAATAAATAAATATAAGGTATATGATTCTACATGGTCTTGAATATTAATAAATACATATTTTCTTTTTCAATAATATAGATATGTCCATGAGTAGGTATTAAAATCACTACCATTTCGATGCTTCGATTAATAAATAAAATACATATATATAATTACATTACTCATATATATATTCTTTATATACAATATATTATTTTATATTTATAAATATATATACAAATATACAACATACATATATTAATGTGTAATTCTTTGTTTTGTTGTTTTAATTTAATATTCAATTGATATATTTCCACTTCACAGCCCTTCTGTGTCTCCTGGGACCTGAAAATTATTTATAAAAGGAAAACTCACCCACGTCAAGGTATTTCCGGTCGGGTAGTACACAACAACCTTGATGAAGAAATCCTACCTAATTAATTGTATTTTTCAACTAATTTCAAAATAAATCTTTTCGACTATTTATTCCTATTTAATATTTTATTCTCGATTGGATCGTATAAATTAGCTGATATTTAATTTTTCTTCCGAACGAAATCCTAATCCAGAAAACCCGTTGATTTAATAACACCCCTCTAGTTTAGGCTTTTGAATGATAGCTGTTTCAAATTCTTTTTTCGAAATGATAGACTGATGATTAAAATTCCGGTTAAAACGACAAACACTTTTAACTCTGTCGCTATACGCACGATGGATTTTAATTGAACAGTTTATTAATTCTAAATTTCTTTTTATCTAAATTGATAAGAAAATTTATTCCGAATTGTGCAAACTTTTAAATAACTTCTTAATAAATTAAATTTTTTTCCTCTTACTATTAATTTTAGAACAAAGGTTTAAACGTTTATTATTATCGAATCCTTTTTTTTTGTTTTTGTGTTTCTTTTAACCTAAGATGAAGTATTTATTACTATTATTATTATTTTTTAACCAAATTGACGTTAAATTATAATCTATTTTTAAATATCAATACGCGATCACGTTCACTTTAGATTAACGATAACAAACTCTTAAATTTAATTTGAATGTTTTCACTTTGAATGAAATAATTATTTTTAAATTTTTAATTAATTCACAATTCACTTTTTGCACTTCACTTAACACTTTTAAGCACTGAGTTTAAATTATATTTTTTTCACTGTTTAACCAAATTAAACTGATTTAACAAAACTTCACTGGTGGGGTTTTCAGAATTTAGAAACTGAATTTAAGGCTTTTTACAAAACTTTCTAAGTCCAGGTACTTGTTCAGAATTTAACACTTAGATTATTTCACTAGAATTTTACCAATAGACGTAGTACTGCCATGTAACAACTTTTCAAACCCTCGGCGCGACTGCCCTCCTGACTGATGAGTTCCATCTTTTATACCCCTCTCAGGTTCCAAAAGACGTATCTGAATGTCTCTTGATGCTTAATTCTATCTCCTATCAACTCGTAAATCCAAACACCCCTTCCATCAATATCGAATGTGCTCCCATAAGATGTTCTGCTTTCCGGCTCTGGGCGGTAGTTAGTTTTTATCTCACAAATCTAAGTCGATAGGGTCCGAATCGGGTAAGTCTGTGTTAATCGCCCAAGCTTCCTTTGTCCTGTGTTCATACAAAATGTAGTTAAATTCTCATGATTTTGTGTTCCTTTTTTTTTCTCAATTTGCGATAGGTCCGTCCTCAATAATATATATATACATCTCAATTTTACGCATCTCGTGTGAAAAATACCTAAATCCATGTTGAAATCCCTACTATGCAGTTTAGAATTTCGATTTATCTAAATTCTACTCAATTTTATTGTCACCTATATGAGCTTTTCCATTTTCACCAGTACTTTCTCTCTTAATGCCGCAGATTTGAATTTTTCCTTATCTTTTGGATTTTCTTTTATCCGCGACGTTTTCTTGCACAATTTTCTTCTTTATTCTTATGTCATTTCTCATAACTCTTTAACTAGTTATTTTCCAAGTCGTATTTATTTATTTCACGGATAAATTTGAATTGTATCACTTTTCTCCACTTGGATTATTCTTTATCTCCGTTCTTTACCCTTTCTTTCATCTTTTCTCCACTTTTCCCGATGTGTGTGGTCTCCAGGAAAATTTCATACTTCATCTATTATTAATTAATATATAATTTTCCACACTTCTATGGGAGATATACCTAATTAGACTCTGGGATATCTGTCATTTTTATTGCCTGACCCAATCTCCGCCCCATCCTCCATCCCTCACTTACAAGATTTCACATAAATTATATGTCTGGACACCTGTTTACGTTTAAAATTTTGGTACCAGACTCGTAAATTTAGTTTAATTTCAAACCTATTAATTTTAATTTCTTTTGACTAATCTAAATACTTCATAAGACCAACGTTAAAGTTAATCGCTTTTCTAATCGTTTATTACCTTAACGTAAATAAAAGTCATGTTCAAATTCCGATTGTTTATCCTTCAAAATCTACATGAGACCGCCAACCTTTTATCTTGGTTCGATCCCTCCGTAATATTGGGTAACTCTAATATATATCTAACCTAATAATCATGAAAATGTCTACTTTTCCTGAATCTAATCTATCGATATATGTTTAATTTTACTGTCTTCTTCTAATACTCAATTTTCATTTTCCTAGAACCTTCGTAGCAGCTAAAATCTCTGTATTATCCTTCCATTCGGTCGCCGCAATTTTCTAAAATGTCTATTTTTTTTGCGAGATTTTCATTCAAAATTGATTTACCAATATGTCCGTTTCATCTTAAATTGATAACGATTAATTTCCATTGTTTCCAACACTCACTCCTCTCTTTAGTACGATTTTTATCGAACATGACACCCTCCTTCTATCATAAATAATTGCACTACAGTTGAAATTCCGCCAGTAACTTTCCTTCGCTTTTCCCGTCCCTTTTTTATACTATCACGTTTATAAATTTTCCATTGCATTTTCGTGCGTGTGTTTTTCAATTTGTAAAATCTTCAAAGCACTCGATTTCAACGGTTCGCCATCACCTAAATGTCTCGGTTATTGTAAACATTTCCTAGAGTTTGTCGCCTTGAACGTCAGTGTTTATGCCATAGTGCGTTCACCTCTAATTTTTGTGGGAACGGAAATGCAATTAATTATCTTTTTTAATGTCGGGTCCAAGGTTCAATCCTTTGTCTTTCGTAGACACACCCCCCTTCGTTCACTGATTGGTTACTCAAAATTTTTATAGCTCTTTGTTTAGATCTATTGGTTGACAACCTTCATTGTTTATTTTTAGGCCTAGAAAAGGGGAAGCCCTGTCTAGTCCTAGACGATTTTACGACCTCTCTGCTTTCGTCTTAGAACCTCGATATAATTTCAACTATTACAGGAGCCTACCGCAAGCAAGCTGGATCAATTCTTTCTCCGCCAGATGTCGTTAGCATGTCCGTTTTCATAAATAATTTGCATATTTTCTTGCAGCTATGGTTTATCTGTTTTTTCTTTCACTGTGATTTAAAGCCTTTCATCACAAGTCCTAGATGTGACCGTATCCTTTTCTGATTTTTCTGTTTCAGATTTTCGTTTAGAAATCGCTTATATTGTCTTCAATAATTAAATATTACATTTTGAGGTTTTACTCAATAAAGTTTTTCCGAAAAATAAATATTTATTCTAGACTTGCAGAAAAGTCAATAGATGTCGCACATTAAAAATATTTTAAAAATAAGATAGGTTTATCTAAAAAGACGCTATCTAGATTGCATTTAGTTCGGGTTGAATCTTGCGATCATACATAAAGATAGTTGCCAATAAAAATGTGCGGTGAAAAAATGCAGTTAAAAGTGACTGAGGGGGATAGGGTCCCATTAGCTCAGTTGGTAGAGCGTGTCCCGGAAAGACAAGGGTCCTGGGTTCGAGTCCTAGATGTGACCGTATCCTTTTCTGATTTTTCTGTTTCAGATTTTTGTTTAGGAATAAGATTCCTTGATTTAGTCAATTTGTCTATTTGATACACAGCTGGCTGCTGAAAGACTAGTGATACATGATTTCAGCTCGATACAAATTACTGCGACGAATTGTCTCTTCACGCTTTCTGCGGCGAAACTAGTTAAGTCCACTAGGCGACACCTGGGGCCCTAAATTGGCTCAGGAAATTTGACACGTGTCCGTACCATGCATTTTTTTACAGGTAGAAATACTCATAGGTTAACAGTGACTAAACAATAAAGCAAAAAATTCGTACAAAGTAAAGAAGTCTTCAAGTAAGTTGTTTTGCAGAGTTATCGTTTATATTTATTTTTTAACACTTATGTTCAGATGAATTTTGTCGTATTATGGCAGTTTCTTTCCGCATAGTGTAAACACACTCTATAGTAAAATAATTATCTAATTGGAATAATATCACAAGTATGTAGGCCTCCGTAGTTGAGGGGTAAGGCTCTCGACTAGCAATTTGGAGCTCGCGGGTTCTTTTAAATTTAAAACGGTTAAGGTGTGTTTTTGAACAATGTATTCAGTTAAAATCATATAAAATATATTGATAGCACGTTACAGAGTTTAAGATGAGTTTAAGATAAGGATGCCATGGGCTCACTGGCTCAGATAGTTAAAAGCAGTTGAGACACTTTTATATTTTTATAAAAATTAAAGTTAATAATTTTTAATGACAAAAATGTTAAAAGTTTTGCTGTATTTAAAACGTTGTAACATAAAATATTTATACATTTTGTATTACAAATTGTACACGTAATGCTGTTGAAATGAGATCCCTTAGGCATATGTGTGTAAAAGTACGCTACGAAGAAAGAAAGTATAGAGAAAATATATTAGGCATATGTGAATAGTAGAATAAGTCTGGGACGCCGGAGGGAGAAATGGCACGATCAAGTGAATCAGATACTTGAGTCGGGCCATGTCAAGATTCACAATAATAGAGTATGTGCGAATCGATGTATGAATGTAAATGAGGCAAAGAGTGTGTTCCAAGGCCGAGTGTTTTGGCTGTTCGTCCTCTCTGACAACCCCTGCGGGGAGACGGAATGATGGTTAGTTAATTATTTTTTATTTATTACATGTTAGTGGGGGTAAAAAATTCATGAGATACTTTGTGTAAAATTTTTTTATACACAATCAGTCTTTTTATAATCATTCCCTAATACGCCGCTAAAGCGTTGGTACAGGTATATGGCAAAAAGGGCGGTATACTGCTCGGGTTAAAATCTTTACTCATAGTAAAATTCATGCTTGATTTTTTTAGACTGACACCACTTTGTTCCAATCCTAAAAAACACGGTAATTTTCACATTTCGCGTTTAGTTGCCAACTTCACGATTCTACAAATGACATTTGCAATGTCATTGAGATGTTTTGAATTGCTTCGATTATGCGTTCCGTATTTGATTTGTTAAAAATCGATATTTCGTTTTAAAATATTCCTCGGATAGTGCTGCAAATGGGTATTACTGCTATTTTACTTTTTCATTGCGTGACCGATCGATATTTCTCAAATCAACCAGATTGTTAACAAAGTCCGCGATCTCCATCTTAATAAGATCTTAATATACCTTGGGATTGGGCGGTTTAAAAATCTGTCAACCTCAAATACCGTCGTATTAAGACTGGTATACGAAGTACGCATGCGCGTGATTATGAGTGACGTTTTCTACTAACCCGCTTTAATCCCCTCGTTTTATCTATTATGAGTAAAACGGAGTATATATACGAGAATAATAATCTCAAAAAACACCTTTCGAAAACCCTTCTGCTTTCAATATTTCCCTATTCTCGTGAAACCAGATTCAATAAATGGTATTCAAATAATCCTCTTTCGCACGTGGAAACTTTTTAACTCCGTTTTTTTGGGAATTCGTGAGGCGTCAAAAAACTTCAAAGAATTTTTCTGTGTCCTTTTGAGGTCTAGTTGAATTTACATTTTATTATTTTTTGCGGCATCGTGAAGAAGGAAAAGTTTTCAGGATGGGTAAATATGCCAAATATTATGTGAAATATTCAAGCACATTTAAAAGTTAACCAATTTAATGGTATTATTTGTTTAAAGTTTAAAGCGACAAAACTTTGGCTAGAATTAACATTTTTTGATTTTTCAAAAAATTTTTGCTTGAATATTTTCTATTTTATTCTGCATGGTCGAGGGCTAAGGCTCTCTACTATCACTCCGAAGGTCGCGGGTTCAAATCCTGGCTTGCGTAAGTTCAAATTTTTATTGTTTCACAATATTTTTTTATTTAAAAATATAGTTCATTCATATATATATATTATATATTTAAAGTATATTATACATAATAATTTAAAAGAAAAAAATATAGAAAATAAGGAGTACAGAATTTAAATAATATTAGAAGTACCTACGTTATTTGGAAAAATCAAAAAGCAATACTGCAAGTAATAAAATAATAAGTATGAATAAAATATGTAAATAAATATTAAAGAAAAAAAAAGAATACGGATTCTAAAAGAATATAAGACTATAAGCCGGTGAAATTTAATGTGTGTGAGTTGGTGTTTTGTATTGTAGGGTAAATTATAGGGAGTTTAGATCTCCCGAAAATAAAAACAACATTACTTTTACCCACATTCATATGAGACTGGTATCACTGTGAACCTGCGCGCGATACCTCGCGCGGCAAATATTTCATTCTCTCTCCAGTGGTCTAGCCGGCGGTTTAGCCCTAAATCTCCTCTAACTTACGCGATCTGTTTTGTTCATAAAATATATTGTAACGTGAGTTTTGTTAAAATAAAAACTAAATTTAAAATATTCAAATTCTCATTTTTACACACCGAGAGTAATCACGCAACCTTGGATTCTGCGGATTGGAGATCCACAGAATCATTAAGCCAACAACCCATTTAAATTGGCGTAATCACAATCCTCCAAAGGATATTAAAATAATATATCAAGCATGAAAAAGAAATTTAAAAAATGTGAAAATAAGAAAAAATGAAATTTGATGATGTTTTATGTGTGCCAGCTACAGTTGAATAGGTTTTATTCCTCTACAATTTTTGTACACATTCTTGTTTGAACTCTGGAAAAGTGCTCTGAAAGAGTGCACTCGTCCCTTCAGGAACATTTCCTTGGACTGCAGTTTATCAGTAGGCGGAATAGTAGGTGCTGTGCATTATTGTAGCTGACTTTTAGCTCACGCCATTGCGATGCAGTGTAATCTACCCACAGGTTTGACGTATACAACAAACCGAAGGTGGCTGGTTCAAATCTTTAATAAATATTATTTGTGTTATTTCACAATTTATTCCAGAGTGGAAGACACTCTCATAAGTGAGAGCCCTGGTGTAAGACCACCATTCAGAATTGCTTGTTACGTTGTTGCAACTTGCTTGAAATAGCTTTAGCCGTGTTTGGTGACCAGATTTGAATAGCCAGGTGCTTAACCACCTTCCTCTCCCCCATCTCCTTCCACTCACCACTACCTTCAGCCTCACAACATACCCCAATTGGGGATGCCATTGTCTCACTGGCTTCAGATGGTTGGGAGCAGTTGGGACTCTTGTGCGGTATTCATAAAAAAAATCATCGATGTCCTTCAAGGATGTCCTCAAGTCATCACATATTATGGTCCCAGTCAGCAACTTTCGTTACCGTACTGCTGATTGCTAAAGGTACATGTCATAGTCACCGTTTGGCCCGTTGTTAAGATTTCAGGTCACTCCTGTAAAGAAAAACACACACCGGTTAAAAAATATTCGTTGCGTGTATTTACAATGGAAACAATTTACTTGATGACTTGCACTTTTTTAATCACTCAAGGAACCGGGCGTTTATTGTATTTATAAAATAGAAATCAAACCAATACAATAACAAGAACTGACAGGACATGTGTTTACAGTCGAGCCCTGAAGCAGTACCTTACCTTATCATATCAACAGTAAAAAACTGCTTTATCATACAACCTGTGAATTATGACAGCTGGTTTCAGTCAAGTTTCAAACTTAATAACTAAAGATTTACATTTTTGGTATTCATAATTTACACCAATTCGTTATAAATATTAATCAAAATAGTGATTTGACATTAAGCTTCGCCCAATTTTTTTTTGCGTGTCTTATAATTATCTTAAAAAATATAAAGTTCCATTAGGAATGGAAGTTCTTACCTTTTAAGGGGGGGCTAGGGTTAATTCGTACGAAAAAAGGCATTTTTTTGTGAATTTTTTGTGACAACACAGTTAAAATTTATTTATTAAATCTAATAGAACAGTGAAGTATGACATTTTAAGAATGTTGTGTAAAATTTTCATGGAGAAATATTAAAAAACACGGCAATGGCAGCAATTATTCGGACGTGTCTCAAAAAAAAGTAGAATGGCGGTGCCTCTCATAACTCGGTGCTGGGCATAGACATATGAATATTAGTAGACCTGCCCTAAGTGATTAAAAGCGTATTATCCCCACTCCCCATACCGGTTCCATTGGAGCCGGCTGGGCTCGCGTATGGCCTCAAGTGAAATTTGAAAACGTGACGTCATCATTCTTGTGCGAACTATGGTCGAGGCATCATCGGTTCATTTTACGAAATAACACGGCAAAATGTTGACTTGTACTATGAAAACTTGTAAAAATAGATGTGAAAAAGAGAATAAACCCAATTGTCGTATTACATTCCATATATAAGCATTATTTTAAGCATATTCACATCGTATAATATAGATCAGTTTTAGAAACATATACTATCACATCGAGAAACGTCTGGACGCGAAACACAAAGCTGGTTGGTTGCTGGGAAGTAAATTATGAACATTTATAAAAGTGTCTTAACTAAATACTTAAACGAAATATTCGACTCTGAAAATAGAACCGAATTTTTTTTCCGAATTTGGACTTCGCAAATTTGTTCATAACGTGGCGAGTAATTTGCGCTCCCATGTAAAAATGTCTATTCATTCAAAAGCAGATTTTACTTTTAAGAAGTAAATGGTGATATTATAATGCGAGATGCCTATTTTCTGTCAGATTGATTTATTGACAAATCACAGTCAGTCTTACGCCCTTCGTTCTTCAACAGTTGATTTTACCCCTCGCCAATATCTTCTCGTCTATTAATTCCTATGTCTGTGGTGCTGGGTCATCTGAAATCAAAAAATCAAAGTTTATTCGTTAGATAATAATTTTTCCCAGGTAACGCTAGGAGGGTTTTTAGAAATTTTAATTTTTCACTTTTTTGGAACACTTTGAAGGGAAAAACGCTATTTTTAGTGAAAAAAATCGGCTAATTTGTTATTGTAAAATAATAATTATTAACAAATTTGAAAAAAACTCTCCAGTGTTACCTTTTAAATTATGTACAAAAATAGTTTTCAAAATTTCAAAAGGATCGGTGCAGCAGTTTTGAAGTTATGACGGTCACCGACTTTGAAAACGTGAGTTGTGGGAAAAACGCTATAAAGTTTTGAACACTAAAAAATCTGGTATTAAACGTTTATAAGCAAATTTTATCGGCTTACCTCACAATGAATCATCAATGCCAGGTCCATAAAGGATGTTGCTATCATCCATGATGTCTAAAGCACCTTTTTGCTCCTGTCTACGACGAATCCTGCCTTCTTTAGTTTGTTTCTCAGCTTCCTGCTCTGCTCGGCTTATACGTATGGTCGGGTAGGGATTAAAATCCGACAGGTATAAAAATACTCATAACTTCGTCAATTTTGCTCCAATCAACTTGAAATTTGAACCCAATATTCTTAACATATTAAGCATTTATTTAAAAAATAAATAAAAAAATGCAAAAAAAAAAAATTTAAAACCCTAGCCCCCCCTTAAATAACTTTAGTCTTATGTCATTACTGACTTTAATTATTTTAATTAATAAGACTCATATTTAATTTTCCTTTCTGTATTTGTTTTTAGTTTTACTTTCGTCAAGACGAAGAAAGAGATATTCCAAAACTTGTAAACAATCGTAATAAATTAAGTGATTGAAATATAGTATTTGTTTAATTTAATTGAAAAGAGACTTGAAACTGGAAGTTGAAATGACTCCTAACTCTATTCCGCCGAGTATTTGGATTCTGAAAACTTTGTAGAGTGTTTTTTTCAATAACAATGATAAGACAAGGAGAGCAGTTATTTGTTCAAAGTTCCTCTGAGTTTCAGAACAAACGTCTCCAGAGAAAGCTCTCAAAGTTTTAACTTTGACTTTTAACCTATTTGATGACAACATAGCTTTAAACTTTTCACAAATTCAACGATTAGACTATTTTTCAGAAGGAGGGAATGGAATTTTTTGCAGAATTTAAATTTGTCTTTTTTGTATTATTACTTTAGTATCAGCGTGGGGTCTGTTGACTCACACCTGTTTTACCCATTCTAGTGTAGCGAAAGTTAAAAGTTTTGTTTATTTAAATTCTCCTTTGGATAAAGAAACTTTAATAAAACAGTTAGATATAAAATGGTATCTTTAAAAGAAGATGGTTTTAATCTAGTTTAAATATTATAAGCATTTAAAGTGCTGGAATGAACATCGCAGCTACTAAGACTAAAAAATTCAGTAATTAATATATTAATTTTCTGAAATGCTAACCCTTGTAATTGATTAATTGATTGACGAACTTCAGTACATAAATTTTTTCTTTAATAATCCCCAATTCACTGAATTATACGAAAATTAAATAATTTCTAAATATTTGTTTAAATTTGTCAAACTTTTTATATATTTTAATAGAATAATTAGACAGTTATATTTTTTCTATAGGTAGGTGCTTATTTGTCCTACCACGCAGAAAAAAAATAGTTGCAAGATAATATTGTTAGTTCTGGATTTAAAACGTGAGATCGACAAAAATCACGTATAATAATTAGGTCGCAGTGGCCAAGTGGTTAGAGGCGTTGTCCCGGTAAGACAGAATTGTAGGGTTCGATTGCCAGGTTTGACCGTTACCTTATTATTTTTTCTGTTTCCTGTCATGTTTCAACTTTCGTTTACATTTAATAGTATTATCCTCTTCTTCATAGATAAAATATTTTATAATTATTATTTTGAAGAGCCTTTTTTCTGGTAGCGTATCATGTCAATCGGTTAGCAACAGAACTATCATCAGAACAATCATTATTGTCACCCACAGGCAAATACTGCAAGCCTAGAATAAATTTCAGCAGAACAAGTCAATAATTAGGCATCCTAACCATTTTTATGTGCCACCTCATAAAAGCGCCCCTGTCTGTACTGTGTAAGGTAAAATAATTCAAGTCTAGTTAGTGTTAAGCTATGTTTAGAGAAGAGAGATGAGGCCACCTATGTGAACTCTTCCCTTGTGGGGCCTTCACGGAACCAAAGGGGAATGGAGAGAAGAGATGAAGCTCTCTTACCATGTGGGGCCTTCAGGGAACCAAGACCTGGAATATTAGACCAGGGAAGACACATTGTGGAACCAAAAGACATAGCTACATATTCAATGACAAGCCTGGTGAACTTTATAAAAGGAGCCGGGTGACTGTTAAAGGAATGAGGTAAAATGGGAGATAGCACGATGGGCCTATGGCTTAAGTGCTCACCGGAGCCATATTTAAACCGTCTCCACTCTATAAATAAATAATAGTGTTTAGCAAAATGTTCAAATAAGAAGGAGCGGCCCGTTCTCGTGAATTCAACGTCAACTGTGATCGGGTGTTCATCTCGTGTGCTTCACGCACGTGCAATGTAACCCAACTTCAATAATTTTATAACCAGCTAAAGTGTAGGCAAATAAAGTTATGATATTAAATTTTTTTAAATATTTTTAACCCCACAACATGTAAAATCTGCAAAAAACAATAATGATTAATATATTTTAAATGAAATAATAATAATGCAGAAAAGTTTTATGTGGTCGCAAATTGTTTTAAATCAGTTTATGGACTGTAATCATTGATGCATCATATGTAGATGAGATGTGAAGCAAAAAAATAAGTTCTGCTTTTTTGCCTCCAACTCTCCCAATGCTCTTACTAAAACTACCAAATCCGGTGTACGCTACACACTGCTTATGATGTTCTAATAGTGGAACAAGTTTCGACGAGAATTTAGTACGCAGTAGCGCCTCTAATTGTAGCTCTTTGACTGTAATAAATATATTCAAATTGACAAAACTACTTGGGATAGCTGGTAATCAATCATTTAGAATTGGGAAGTGAGTCTGAATTACCCCTGATCTTATGAAGCACTTGCTAATCGATATTCAGTTTTATTATTCTTTAAGACTCGATACTATACATACTGAGGGTCACTTAACGAGTACACTGCATTGGTTTTCTTAACTATCCCGCAGCCAAGTGGGGGAGCAGGTAATACCCAAAATTACTTTCCTCCTTTATAAGCTTAAATACTTGACATCATTTTAGTATCTTACGTATTTCTGCGCAAATACATAAGTTACCATTAATAATTCGGATTTCTATATTTTAAAAGCCCATAAGACAGAAAAATGCATGGGGCCGTCGGAAGACCCACTTGGTTACAAACGATCTGTTTGGCATCTTGGCCTGTCAAGAGTTAATAAAGTGACGATGTAAAAATATGTTTTTACAAATCGTCGCTCTAGTTCGTTTTTGTCCAACAGACTAAAACGTAAATCGGGAGAAATAGCGCTTCAAAGCTTTTTTTACGAAAATCGCATTAACCACTTAATAAGCTCATTCTAAGCTTACTAAAATGATTTAAAGTGATAGAAATTATTATTTTTAATTAAAATTTATTCCAAATATTTAAAATTACGCGGAAAACACTTTTTTTTAATTTGGATGTAGGACAAAGTGTTGGATAAACACGCTCGGAATGTTTTTTAATTTTGGTGGACTAAAGACAAACTATGTACGTCTTGAAAGCACATTATTTTTTTTTCACTTGTATCTTATAAATAAATGTTTTCTCAGAAAAACTGCAACCTTAACTCAATTTCGCCAAAAATGGTCTGTTGGACAAAAACGAACTAGAGCGACGAAATGTCACTAATGTAGGTAATCTATACTGTCAGACAGGGACAGGTAACTGGTTGGGTGGGAGAATGCAGAAACATATGTTAGAGATATTAAAATCGCATCAATACAACCTAAATATTTGTAAATTGTCGCAATCCAATTTTTATAAAAAAAAGTACATGTTTTGAATTGTAAAGTGATACCATTTGCAAAAAATCAATTAGCCACACGAACAGGAAATAAATATTCAGCAGCTCCGAGAGGAAATTTCTGGCAAACACGTTTGGGTTTGAATCCGTTTCATTTCGTATTCCAAACGTAGTGACCGTTCCGTTTGAGAGGGGGAGTTATTCGTGCATTAAAAGCTTTGTCCCGGGAAACTGCAATCTGCGAACTGCAATATTCACTTTCAGTAGTGTCCACTGTGCAATGGGAATTACACTAAGTTAATTACACAATTACAATGATATATTATATTTACAATGACATTTAATTGACAATTTGTTTGCAGACGTTTTCGTGATAATTTATTCCTTGCGCACTTTAAGATTGAATTGAATTGCAGAATTCACCAATTCGGCCCTGAAAAGTGTAATACTACTTTGAGACAACGAAGTAGTTTTAGCTGTATAGTTTTTTTTTGTTTATTTTTTTTTTTATTGAATATACAAACACATTACAATAATTTACAAATGTAGATATTTCGAGGCTGATTGCGAAAAAATTAGAAATTTTTAACAAAAAATTGCCCAACTCAATTGAGATTTTATTAGTCGTGTTTGAGTTGGAGAGTGTTGTGAGTCATTATGGTTTATAGGTTGTAAAATTTCACTAGTTGATGTAGCTAAAAATTAACAAATAACTATAAAACTAGATGATAAATTTGATAACACTATATAATAAGATAATGTCAATCGTTGAGCCACGCGGAGGTTTGTGTTCAGCGGTTACAAAAAAAATCAAATTACCAAGCGATAAACATATTTAAGTGAAGTGAAAATTATAAAAATCTTTAGGAGAAAGTGCCAGACGTAATCTCAAGTGTTTTTTTTTGTAACATTCAATTAAAATAAACCGTTAAAACAAACAAACAGTTCAAAATTGTGAAAAATACCTGCATATTATTATTGTGACATTCATCGACAGTTCTAACGTCTCAGTTTGCGCATAAATGTGTATTGTGTAAACATAACACACAGTATATACCTGCTTACGGGCACGTTACTTAGGCGGTCGCTGTCACGAAAAGGGGAAGCTGGTGCACTACCGAACATAAATTCAGATATCAACTAAATCTAAATCATGTCAACCTCTCATAAATACTTAAATGAAGCTAAGACAGTTATTGATGAACTGATAAGTGTTGTTCAAGATGAAAAGAAAAAATATAACAAGGATCAAATAAATTTTATTTCCGGGAAAGCCCAACAATTATTATTCCTTATAGGACACTTCGGAATTGAATATACTGAAATAAAAAAACAAATCCCAACAGAACCTATAAGCAGTAAGATGACGCTGAAGCCAACAATATATAAAAAAAACTCGGAGCAAATAAATGAATTCTGCATTCTTATCACACCAAAAAACAGCGGTGAAACAAGTGAAACTCTGAAAAAAAATATACAAGAAAAGGTCAAGCCGGGAAAATTAGGTGTTCGTATCAACGCTATAAAACAGATTTCATCAAACAGACTCGTCATAAAGTGTCCCGAAAAAAAAGATGTAGACAAACTATCAAGTATGATAAATAACGAAGTCAGGGAAGCAAATGCAGAAGAAATAAAGAAAAAACAACCTACAATGATCTTCAAGGGAATTTCCAATGACTACAATAAAGAGGACTTTGTTGAGGACATAATCAACCAGAATGAAGGCATAAAAATAATAACTCAAGGTCTAAACAGAAGTACCCTATTTGAAATTAAAAAAATAATAAAAAATAAATTTAATGACAATGTTAGCTACATTGTCGAAATCAACAACAAAGTCAGAAAAGAAATAATAAAAGAAGGAAAAATCAACCTGGGGTATCAGCGAATATACGTGGAAGACACAAATCCTGTCGTACAATGCTATTTTTGCCTTAAATTTGGGCACACATCAAGCAGATGCCTACAAAAGGTAACAAATAAAATGTCGTGTATGCACTGTGCAGGAGACCACTCCTACAAGGACTGTGAAAATAAGGAAACTTCTCCAAAATGTAAAAATTGTGCCACAACAAATGAAAGATTCAATCTAAAAATACCAACAAATCACCTAGCAAATAATAAAGCTTGCCCATATTATCAAAGAATGCTTAAAATAGCTTTGGAAAAAATAGAATTCTGACTATATCATAAAACTAATTTACTAGTTAGATTGTATTATAAAAACTATAATATACCTTCAGTACTTTATATAAAATTCTGTATATTAATTCCCAATAATTTACATATCAATTTATTTCCATTTACGAAAAACTCTCATTGTATACTACAAATTATAATATCGTTTAAATTCTTCAAAACTTTAAATGTGTTTAAAGAAAACATTTCACAACCGTTTAAAAACTATATACAATACGATTACCAATATCATAATATTTTTAAAATATATTCCTTCGCTTCACTGAACAAAAATGCATCAAACGCTTATATATTATTTAATCCTTTTGCTAAAACTAGAAATGGATGACTACATTATTCAACATCTGGAAAAAAAAATTTACGTAAAAAATGTAATTTGTGACAACTCTAATGACTGTAACACAATACTTCAAACGACTCCAGATTCATTTACCGTAATGCATCTAAACATACGATCTATAAAGAAAAATTTTGATCATTTTCTAGTAAACCTAAATTTATTAAACAAATATCCTGACATAATCATACTGACTGAAGCACATTTAAACACCAACTCAATCATCCCAACTCTCCCCAATTACAACTACTTTCAGAGCTCACATTATATTAACAAAAATAGTGGTATTGTTATATACACGAAGACGATATTTAAAGACGTACTCTTTACTGAAACGAATATGACTAATGCAAACTGTATTATTATAAGACTGAGCATTAATAATAAACTACCTATACAAATAATATCAATATACAGGACACACTCTGCTGTTATATCCACTTTTATTGGAGAATTGAATAATATTATTTTAAATAATAAATGTACAAATAATTTTCTAATTGGCGATATTAATATTAACATTGCTGAAAATAATCACACTGTTGAAAAGGACAATTATATTAACATGATGACCGCTTTAAATTTTAAACCCTGTATTAATAAATATACTAGAGAATTTAATAATCAAATACCATCATGTATTGATCACATATGGTGTAATTCCAACTACATTGATAATCTTCAAACAATAATATGGAGAAACAACATAACGGACCATCATACATGTATTCTTAACCTTAACATAGAAAAACAAAACATTAATAATAGTAATAAATCTAACATGCCTAAAATATCGATAAACCAACAAATACTTCATGAAAAACTGTCGCACGAAACATGGGAATCTATATTCTGCACAGAAGATGTAAATAATAGTGCTTTAAAATTTCATGACACCTTACAAAAGCATATAAAAGATTCAAGCTGTGAAATACACAAAAAAATATATTTAAAAAAATTCAAAAAAATTAAACCATGGATTACCCATGGTCTAGTGGTTTCCATTAGAGAAAAAGAAAAATTATTTAAACTTACAAAAAAATTCCCACAAAATAATTCGATTATTTTACACTTTAAAAAATACAGAAATAAACTAACGGCACTAATTAAAATGACCAAAGAAGAATTCTACAAACAAAAGATGTTAAATTCAGGTAACAGTGGTAAAAAAATTTGGAAAACAATAAATGAAATAATTGATAAAAAAAGAAAGACAAGTGACATTTTAAAGCTGCACATTAACAATAATATGATGCAAGTTTCTGATAACCCAAAACTATGTGCGAATGCTTTCAATAATTTTTTTTCAAATGTCGGAAAAAATCTCGCAAACGAAATTACTAACAACATAGATAATACCACCACATCAGGAATTCCAGTAGCTTCATTAAATAAAACGGTAAAAACATTCGAAACGATAACCGAACAAGAAACTGTTGTTATAATACAAAACCTAAAAACTGAGTCAGCACCAGGTTTTGATGGGGTAACCGTTGAAATTCTGAAAAAAAATCTTAACTTTTTGAAAAAACCTATTACACATATCATAAATAATAGTCTTAAAAAAGGAATCTTTCCATCTATTTACAAAAAAACTATTATTTCGCCGATTTTTAAATCAGGTGATACTAAAGAAATTAATAACTACCGACCTATATCAGTACTATCAAATATCTCAAAAATTTTTGAAAAGGTAGCAAAAAAGCAACTGCTAAAATTTATTGAAACTAATAATATATTGAGTGACCAACAATTTGGATTTCGCGAAAAAATAAGCACACAGGACGCAATCATAGATTTAACAACAAAAATACATCAAGCACTAGACAAAGGCAAAAAATCTCTTGCAATATTCATAGACCTAAAGAAAGCCTTCGACAGCATAAGTCACAAAAAATTACTCTACAAGCTTAACAAAATAGGAATTATAGATAATGCCAAAATGTGGATAGAAAGTTTCCTGAACTCTAGAAGTCAATATGTAAAAATAAATAACACTCTCAGTGAACCGAACACAAGTGACTTTGGAATACCACAAGGCACCATATTGGGCCCTCTTCTATTCATATTATATGTTAATAATATCTTTAAATTACCATTAACAGGAAAACTCATTTCATATGCAGATGATACTGCAATTATATTTCAAGCGAATTCATTGAATGAACTTGAAATAATTGCTAACAATGATATCAATACGTTAAAAGAATGGTTTGATAAAAACTTATTAACATTAAATATTGAAAAAACATATTATATAATTTTTAGTATAAACAAAATAAACCCTTTTATTACATTAAATATTAAAATACATTCAAAAAAATGCATATCAAAAAAATCTACTTGCCAAAATAATGACTGTTTATCCATAGGAAATAAAAATGAAATTAAATATTTAGGTGTAATAATAGATAGTCAACTTAAGTGGAAAACTCATATAAACAATATCATAAATAGATTAAGAAAACTCATTTACATATTTATTAGTCTAAGAAATATACTTAACTTAAAAATTCTTAAAAATATTTACTACGCTCTAGCCCATTCAATAATACAGTATGGTATCGTTGCGTGGGGGGGAGCTTACAAATCATCACTTTTACCGCTGGAAATCACTCAAAGGCTGTTAATAAAAATTTTAATAAAAAAACCACCAGACTACCCAACCTTACAACTTTTCCAAGATTTTCAAGTCCCATCACTAAAAAATACATATACGAAAAATACGCTACTTCAAATCCACAAAGATCTGTATAAGAAGTCACACCATGCCATGGTTCGTGTCGAGAGCAATAGGCAAAATACAATGGGTCGCTTATGGACTCCATTAATGCATACCAGTTTTGCACAACACTATTACACGTACACTGGAGTGGTATGGTTTAATAAATTAACGACTGAGATGAGATTAGAACCGGATTTTAATAAATTTAAAAATAAAATTAACTTCACTACAATAAATAATTTAACGAATTAGAATGACGATGATATCTCACTAAATTATTTTATAAATTATTATAAAAAAAAACTAAAATCTCTTCACTTTATATGTTTTTATGATTCTTTTTTTCTTCTATTTACATATGTATGTTAAGTTTTTATTATTTTCCCTTTGCACACGAGTTTTAGACTCTTGTAAAGGTAAACATGTTAATTTTTATTGAAATATGTTCTTACTATGTAAATTTAAACATTATACTGTATTTTATAAAATAAATAAAAATATTAAAAAAAAAAAAAAAAAAATAATTAAGAAAATAAGAAATTTAATTACAAACTAAAAAATAAAAAAATATAACTTAAATAATATAATAGTTATTAAACTTAGAAAAAATAAGATATAAAAATAAAAATGTACTTATTAGGTACGAAATAATAGTAGGTAGGTACAGTACTGGTAGTAAATTGTTCAAAGACCGAGCTGGCAATCTTGTATGAAATGGGTACTTAATAAAATGCAACAACAATAAACGCACATTAGCACATATTAGAAAGCGCATAATATAAATATAGAGGATATGTATTTTTTTTAAATATTAAATTTTGTTTATATTTATTTTTTTTTATTAATCATTAATCAATTTTCCTAAATTCATAACGTGAATTTAGGAAAATTTAATGAATAAAAATTACAAATGAGTTCATATAAACAATTATTTGAAAAATGTATCCAATGAAATTAAAACTTGTGATTACCGTTGGGTTTATCTAAAAGTTTTTTGATTTGTGATTTGAAAGTTTTCTAATTTTTTTCAGTTTAAATTTTATCCGGAAGGGCATTAAACAATTTTATACCTTGATAAGTATAATGGTGTTGACCAGCACTAGTATTACATTTAGGAATTTCTAAGTTACCACGTGATCTAGATCGGTTACTTATTTTTGTAGAAATTGTTGAATTGAAATGGTCTTTATGAATTTGTAACAGTGCATTCTTTTTAAAACTTTTGTTTAAGCTAAGAACCCTAAACGAGTCAAACAGCTCCGTGGTTGGAAATATCGATGGTTTTCTTAGGATGACTTTCAAAATTGACCTCTGAACCTTTTCTACAGGTGAAAGGTTAGTTTTGAAAGTCCCTCCCCAACCGATTATACCATATTGTAATATGGATTGGGCAAGAGAAAAATATATAATTTTAATCATATTATATGAAAGGATGTTTCTCAATCTAATGAATAAGTAAATAAGTTTTCTTACTCTGGTTGCCGTATTTTGGACTTGTTCGTTCCATTATAAGTGTTTATCTACTATGATACCCAGATACTTTATACTATTTTTGCATGTTATCGGTAAACAATTTACATTACCGCATTCTTTTTTATTTTCACACTGTGATGAATGGATTTTAATGGTCATATTGTTTTCAATTTTTTTTTCCTGCAAAGAGAATGGGTTATCTCGGTATTTAGTGAGAGACAATTTAGGTCGAACCATGTTTTGAGTATGTTTATATTGATATTGGCTATCCTCATTGTTTCCTCCCATGATTTTCCTTTTGTGATAACTACAGTGTCGTCTGCGTAAGATATGATATCTCCAAAAATGGGAAGAGTGAACATTTGATTTACATATATAATAAAAAGGATTGGACCGATGACAGTTCCTTGCGGTATGCCAAAAGATGAGGTTTTGGATTCACTAAGGGTATTATTGATTTTGACATATTGAAATCTCTCTTTTAGGTAACTTTGGAACCATGATCGTACTATTCCGTCCAATCCAATTTGTTTTAGTTTCTCAGTGAGTTTTGAGTTCGATATGCTATCAAATGCTTTGCGGAGATCAATGAAGATTCCAAGACACTTTTCTCCATTATCTAATTTTTGCATTATTGTTGATGTCAATTTAGCAATCGCATCCTGTGTGGTGAGATTGTCCCTAAATCCGAACTGGTTTGGGCTCATTATCTTCTTATCTTTTATGTAGTTGTTGAGTTGTTTTTTAACAATTTTTTCATAGATTTTTGCTATATTTGATGTGAGTGCTATGGGACGGTAGTTAAAAGTGTTTTTTTCGTCACTATTTTTAAAAACAGGGGTCACAATAGTCTTCTTATAGTTGTTCGGGAATATGCCCTTCTTCAGACTTACATTTATTATATGAGCAATTGGTTTGCTGATTATCTCACGTACAGTTTTTAATGTTTTGACAGTTATGTTGTCGTAGCCAGGGCTCGCTGATCCTCGTAGACTTATTATAGCGTTTTCAACTTCTTTATCAGTTACTGAAGCAAATGTGTGGAAACCTTCTTCAAAAGTTGGGTTTAGCTCGGGTTGTTGAGTTTGTTTTTTGTATAGGATAATATTACTAGCAAGATTAGCGCCGACATTAACAAAATAATCGTTAAAGATATCACCACAAAGTTTTGGGTTTTTTTCTGTGTCAGTATTGATTCCTTGATGAGTAATTTCTTTTGGAAATTTTTGTTTCGTGCTTTTGTTGGTTATTGTTTTGATAATTTTACAGAACTCTTTGCTGTCTTGACCAGCATTTTTTAATTTATCACGAAAATACTTTTTTTTAATCAGTCTAATTAAAAACGTAAGTTTGTTTCGATATTTCTTGAAGAAACGTCAACAAAACAAAGGGACCATCCGAAAATCAAAATTAGATTCAATAATCCTAAATTACGTGAGCTTTTGCTCTCTAAGAAAAGAGAAGTCAAATACAAAACATCCCCAGGGCTACACTCAAAAATCTACATCAGTGAAATCCTGTCACCATATCTAAAGGAACTACTATGGAAAACAAAACAACAAGCCATCACAAAGGGTTATGCATTTGTATGGACCAAAGATGGAAAGGTTATGGCGCGGAAAGCCGAGAAAGATAAAATAATTTATATTAAACACTCCGATGATATAATAAAGATGATCTGAATTTACTATCCCAAAATCGTACACATCCATCCGATAATTTTAATCTTACCATGGCTAAACAATTAAAAATATTACACCAAAACATACGCAGTATCTCAAAAAATTTTGACAATTTCACTGTCGTACTTCAACAATTGGAGACAGAATTTGACGTGATAATTCTCACAGAATGTTGGCTAGATAAAATCTTCACACCAATACAATTACCTAATTATACGGTCACTCACTCCAAAAATATTAAAAATCAAAATGACGGTATTGTAATTTACTGCAAAAAACATCTACATTCAACTTTAACGGAGGTAGATATCACAGACGCAAACGGCTTTGAAATAATCATAAATAATGACATATGTATTTTAGCTATGTATCGATCACCTTCTATAAAAAACATATTTCCCTTTCTGAGGTCCCTAGACAGTCAACTTCTCAAAATGAAAAAACAAAAAAATATCTGCTTAATAGGAGATATGAATATAAACATTTTAGAAAATAAAAAACATCCACAAAGTGACGATTACTTAAACCTTTTGTTATTCCATGGACTCTTTAGCACCATAAATGAACCCACAAGAGTCAACTTTAAACAAAATAACCTATTACCCACGCAAACTTGTATTGACCACATTATGTTAAAAACAAAAAGATCATACAAATCCACAATCCATCACTCGACAATTACAGACCACTATACACTTATCCTGGAAATAAACACTACAAACAATTCACAAGAAATACACTCCAAAACCACAAAAACCCACAATACAACTGATATTTTTCAAATTAAATGACATACTACTTAATAAAAAATGGGAAGAACTCGTAGAAAATAATAAAATTAATGAAGCATGGTCACTTTTTATAGAATGTATTCAAGACGAATTTAAAAAAAATACCATCACGTCCGAAAAAAGTTCTCCAACTAAACATAAACTTCTAAAACCGTGGATATCAAAAGGACTCATAACAAGTTTCAGTAAAAGAGACAAACTCCACAAACAATGCAAATCTAACCCATATGACATCTATCTCATAAATTTCTATAAACGATATCGAAACTTATGCACACGACTTGCACGTATATCGAAAGAAATATATTATAAAAATAAATTAGATAAATGCAACAAGGACCCCAAAAAAATTTGGCAAATCCTAAAAGAAATATCCCACACATCTTCAAAGAAAAGCGATTCCATAACCGAGATTAAAATAGATAACGAGATTATTAAGACATCAGAACAACCACTAAAAGTATGTAATTTTGTGAATAACTATTTCGCTAACGTCGGCAAGGTATTAGCAAACAGAATCACTACAAATGTCGATATCCCAGAATTCTCAAACCACTATACACACACTAATGTTTCTTCCTTTAAAATTCCATACATTACCCAAATACAAACACTAAAACTTATAAACGAACTAAAAAACACAAACTCTCAGGGTAGCGACAAAATATCACCGATGACACTAAAAATAATAAAGTCAGCACTTCTTATCCCACTTACTATACTTATAAATCGGTCCATTAAAGAAGGAGTGTTCCCAACTATTTTGAAAACGGGCAAAGTAATTCCAATCCACAAAAAAGGAAACAAGGAAGAAATTAATAATTACAGACCAATTACAATTCTAAACACGCTCTCAAAAATTCTCGAGAAACATATCAAAAACCACCTTTTAATTTTTCTTAACAAAAACAATAGACTATCACCAAATCAATTTGGATTCAGGGAAAATATGAGTACCTCACATGCCATAGCCTCAGTAACAGACTTCCTCAAAACAAATATAGATCAGGGTAAAAAATGCCTTGGAATATTCCTAGACCTGGCAAAAGCGTTTGACACAATTCACCACCAAAACCTGTTCAATAAACTTAAATATTTCGGAATCACGGGAACAGAACTCAAATTAATTGAAAGCTACATGGAAAATCGCACCCAATATACCTCAATAGAAAACACATGTAGTGACAAGGAACAAGTATCCTACGGAGTACCACAAGGCAGCGTACTTGGCCCAATCCTATTTCTTATTTATATTAACGATCTTTGTCACCTCGAAATAGACGGGGAAATTATAAGCTTTGCTGATGACACTGTGTTACTTTTTAAGGCCACTGACTGGAACACACTAATCACAAAAGCTGAAGTTGGCCTAAATATTACAAAAAAATGGCTTGACTCTAACTTATTAACTTTAAATATAGATAAGACTAAATTCATAACCTTTAGCATAAACTCGAGAGGCCAACCCGCCAAAAACATCTACCTTAAAATACATTCCTGTCACTCAGCGAGCATCCCATGCAATTGTCCTCCAATCACACAAACCGAAAATATAAAATATCTTGGTATATACTTCGACCGATATTTAAAATGGGACAGACATATTGAATCGGTTAAAGGAAAGATAAATAAGTTGATTTACTTTTTCAAAAACGTGAGAAATATACTGAACATATTTGATATTAAGAATATATACCTCGCAATAGCACAATCTATAATGGAATACGGCATTATTGCCTGGGGCTATGCCAGTAAAAAATACATAGACACACTATTTAAAGCTCAGAAAACCTTAATAAAAGTAATACTTAAAGTACCAATACTAACACCCACTTCAACCATATTTAAACAATTCCCAGTGTTGAAGATTCAAAAACTATATTCAAAACAAATACTTACTTTCCTTTACAAGAACCTAAACACATTTAAAACTTCACAAACTTCTCGCAATACCAGAACAAGACATGCACACCAACTACTAATACCAAAAACCAACACATCCTTTGGACAAAAACACTACAGATTCCAGGCTATAAAACTATTCAATTCACTTCCAACACAATATAAAACATCTAATCTTACAGAATACAAAAAACACATATGGAACTGGCTACAATCCTGTTAATATTTAATTTTTTATATTTCACTTTTTTGGAATAACTATGGAAAAACTACTGTTATAACTATGGAAAAATCGATTTTATATTTTAATTTTTAATGTTTCTCTGTGTAACCAACTCCACTGTATTGTTTTAGAATTATATAACTTTACAATTGAAAAAGTCCTCCACAACACAGGTGAACTCCTAGCGTGGAGGACAATATACTATACCATTGTTTAACAAATATATTAAAGCATAAATAAAATAAAAAAAAAAAAAAAGTAACGTTTTTTTCGTCGTTAGGGAATTTTTTAGACTGGTGATAGTATTTTTCCTTATTTCTGATTGAAATCACTAATCCATGGGTTATCCATGGTTTTATTAATCTGTGTTTAGATTTTGTTTTAGAAATAAGTATTTGTGTAGAAAGGTTTATGTGATTTAGGAAAACAGTTTCGAAATTCTCCGCAAAAGAATTTGGATTTTCCGATTCAATTATTGATGCCCAGGTTTCCATCTTAAGATTTGTTTCTAAAGTTTTCATATTTAAATATTTTTTTTCTTGTTTTTTTTTGTCAGTTTTGTTGGGGTTGGTACTTTTTTTGTCTATGTTGTTAACGAATATATAGGTGTAGTGGTCAGTTATGCTGGTTTTCCATAATATCGACATGTTTTTTTCAGTTTTATTTGAGTTGCACCATATGTGATCGATACAGGAAGGGATTTGTCCGCTGATATTTCGTGTTGCATTATTTATATATGATTTATAGCTTAGCGAAGTCATTACATTTATATAATCATCTTTCGTTTTGCTTTGTACCCAGTGTCCGATATTAATTTTAATGTCACCAACAATAATATTAAAGGTACTTTTTTGACTCAGTAATAATTTTTCGATTTCTATAATGAAACTTGTGGGATAGTTATTTAACAAACTCCCATACGGTTTAAAAAATAAAAGAAAACATAACTACATTAAGTTAATTAAATTTAAGCTTAAATAGTTAACGGAAAAAAAGAACTGACTGGTATTTTAAAAACATCGTCTTATGTTATTGAAAAAACTTTACCCAAACTATGAAGTTGTACCAAAGAAGTGGATATTCTCAAAATTCAAAACCTAGTTCCTCCAGTACTACTGAGGAGAAAAAAGAAAATATTTTAGAATTATTTTATATAAAATGGAGTGACAGAGGAATAAAAAAGATCACAAGATGAGATTCGTTCAGTGCTGATTTTTTTCTTATTTCAATATACATGGACACATGCGAACGAGAAACGGAGTAAGAGAATAACCGATGCGTTATAGTTGTTCAAATATCACAGGCGTTCGGATCATCCGTGCTCGCGGCTCTATGTAGTGAAGGAGTCTCGTGGCAGTCACGATCCTCAGCAATAAATCAAAGAAGAAGACGATTTTTGTTCTCATATCAAAGTAATTTATTAATGAACTGATTTATTTTGTTTATTTACTTTGATTTGTATTGTTATAAATTCATTTCATAATGTGTTCCCCACTGGAATTTTCTGTGCTGGAGAAGACATTTAACATTCTTTTAAACTAGTTAAAATGTGTGCTACAATTTTTTGTAATTCTTAAAACTTTACACTTTACAATGTAGATCTAAAGCTAATATAGATGGTTTTAATTATACTTGTGTCACTTGTATATTACACAAGTTGTCTCTCTTTCTCTCTTTAATCAGTCTGTGTTTGGTTGCTATATTCAATCAATTTCGTGTCTCCCTGTATTCCAGATTCATTTTTGTATGATTGTTTTGATTATATCGACATCTGTAGGAGTGTGGTAATTTGTTGTTAAGTTTTATGCCGTAGTAAATGAAATTTCTCTGTCCAAATGTTGTGTTTTGTTAGGTATGTTCGTTAGTAGATCAAGTGTATTATTTTTGTGTGCTTAGCATAGAGTTGTTTAAAGGACATGATGTTTAGGTTATTAAAAATATGGTCAAAGCAAGTTTTGATAGGTACTTTGAGTTGAGGGTTTTCCAATAAGAGGTGTTATTTTGAATAGCCCGCTATTTCGGTAGATGTTACTTTTGAAGCTGTCATTTTTTGACATTTGACAAGTAAAAACTACGCCATTAATAAAAATGAAACTTTACACGCTTCAACAACGCATTGAAATTATTAAAATTCACTTGAGTGAATCAAATGCAAATCACCTTGAGTTTTGAGGCCCATTTCCACCTCGGTGGCATCGTCAACAAGCAAAATTGTAGCATCTGGGACTCGGAAAACCCAAGCGTTATTTTTGAAAAGCCTTTTTTTCTTCAACGTGTGACTGTTTGGTGCGGTTTATGGTCCGGCGGGAGTCATTGGACCCTACTTTTTCGAAAATGAAGCTGGAGCAACAGTTACGGTGAATGGATTGCAAGAGATGATTAATGATTTTTTATGGCCGGAATTGGATGGTATTAATCTGGACAACGTTTGTTTTCAACAAGACGGCGCTACGTGCCACACAAGCAACAAAACCATTGATCTTTCACGATCAAATATCAAAATAACACCTCTTATTGGAAAACCCTGTAGTATAGTTACCGCTCTTTGAATCAACTTAAAACGCTCTTGAAGAGGCGTTTTATGATACATAAGCAGACGATTGACGACTACGTGTGAGCTAGAAAAAACAAAATGCATGAGTATCTTGGAAAAAGGAAAATGTTTAATTAACTCCAACTGGAATAGGAAATCTAAAAAATCAGCGTTTTGTTTACTCTGAATTAAATTAATCTCCATTTTGTAAAAGTATTTTAAAATATTTTATACGTAAGCCGGGAAAATTTTATTTTTATTTTATCAATGAAAAAAAGTTAATCTTTTTATGTGTCCACCGCACAAGGGTTCCAGTTGTTTCCAACCATCTGTAGCCAGTGAGACTATGGCTTCCCTAATCAATGTTGTATGGTTGAAGGTAGTCGAGAGGATACAGACATAAGAAGTTGGAGAAGTACCTGGCTATTCAAATCTGGTCATCAAAAGCCTCCCAATATCTGACTGTCCAAAGTTTTTCCAAATTGAAGAAATTCCTTAAAACTGTGCTGTCCAAAAATTAAGTAGAAATGATTAAATATCTAATTATTTAATTACATTATTTTGTGGAACTCGACAAAATTATCTTAAATTACCGTTTTTCGAAAACATACTTGACCGTTTGGATAAAGTCCAAATGGACCATTCGACCGGTCAGAAAAAGCCCAAAAGGATAAATTTCTAAATGGACTAATACTCAAAAAGACAAAATGAATGTCCAATTGAATAAAGTTATGTTTGAATGGACTAACACTTCATTCAAACTCGTACAAAATGGTTGCATTCGCACAAATGGTCTATGAAAATTGATATTTACAAAATACAACAATTGCCCAAATGTTTAAATGGACGAGGTTCAAGTAGACAAAATGGCTTCCAACAGATAAAATTTTTGAAAATGTGTGAAATAATTTTTAAAATTCTTATTTGGTATCTACCATTTTTAAAATTAAATACAATTTTTTACAATATTAACTTTCTTTAACAATATTTGAAATCCGTCTGATATTGTCATCAACATTTTGTTTCACGCAAATAAATGAAAATCGAAAAATATAAGCCACATTATGGCATTCAGTCATGCGTATAACGTTGTCATTATTTCATTAAAAAATGTACCTACGTAATCCCTTATAAACTAATTGTGTTACAAAATTTCAACGAAATGAATAATGCCACGAAACAAATATTATTTCTCAGAAACTCATTATCATCATCCATCAAACAAACCCAACCATATTCTAGTGCTCCAATCACCGAACACATATTCCATAGAAGTGTAATACGAAGGAAAAAACGTACTTTGCCAAATTAAATAAAGCCTATGTATTCCGAGGCTTCTCTATTCTCTGTACCAAAGACGGGTCAATAAAAAAAAAATATATATTGTTGACAGTTCTTATTCAAAGTATGATACAGTTAAAATATGGCCAAAGATAATAGGCTTGGGTTAGCTCAGTTGGTAGAGCAGCGCCCGGCAAGGTGAAGGTCTTGAGTTCAAGTCCTAGATGAGACCGTATATTTTTGATTTTTATGTTTTAAATTTTCGTTTGAGAATCGCTATTACAGAGTGGAGCAAAAGTAATCACCCTTTTGGAAAACGCTATAACTTTTACAAATGACGCCAAATGTCAATTCAGTTTTAATATTTGTGAATCAAAAAAACGCAGAATACAAATCAACCAGACATATATCGGTTTACCAAAAAAAAACAAATTTCACAAGCAGTACCAAAATTTATAATTAAAAAAAAATTCCAGTAAAGAACATCGGGGGATTACTTTTACCCCATCCTGTTTTATCTACAGTAATTAAATATTAAATTTCAGGTTCTACCAATCACTGTTAAAATAAAGTACTATCGGAAAGGGCCCGGGCGGTTCAAATGACAATATTTTGAATCCACTAACTGAAACCCATAAGTCCATAATCAAAATTATGGTAAAGTCTCTGTAAGAAATAGCACTGACAGAATCTCATGAATCTCTGAACAGCATTTCAATTAAACAACTCCATTTTAAAACAATACTCATTTATATGTATATATATAAATAGAAAAAATAACCAAATGAAAAATAATAACATTATCAAAATTAAAATTAACAAAATCTAAAACAGATTCAAACTCGAAAACGTAATTTACATACTTGCTATATAGACTACCAAAAGGCTTTCGATAGTGTCCCGCACTCGTGGCTGATCAAAGTATTAAATATATGTAAAATTAACCCCATTATTATCAGCTTTTTGGAAAATATTATGTCCTTTTGGAATACCAATTTACTTATCAATTTAAAAGGTAAGAAAATAGTAATACCGGGCATTTAAATTAAAAGAGGAATTTTTCAAGGAGACTCATTGAGTCCTCTTTGGTTTTGTTTAGCATTGAATCCTCTATCTAAAATGTTAATTAAAAGCAAGTTTGGAATAAAAGTTAAGGGTAATACAAGGGCGAGTAGTACAATTTCGCATTTATTATATATGGATGACATAAAATTATTTTAGAATTCTGAACAAAATTTAGAGAAAATGATCGAGGTAGTTAAAAACTTTTCAGATGATATCAAAATGACTTTTGGTTTAGATAAATGTAGAACGATCCATATAGAGAAAGGCAAAATTGTAGATGGGGACGAGAGTATATTTAGAAATTTCCAAATTACTAGTATGAAAAGGGATGAGGTTTATAAGTATTTAGGATACCCACAATCAAATAGATTAGACCATACTAGTATTAAAAATGATATAAGGATTAAATTTCAAACTAGGATCAGGAAAATTTTAAAATGCAATCTATCTGCTAAAAATTTAGTAAAAGCAATAAATACTTGGGCAATACCTCTATTAACGTACTCATTCGGCATAATTAAATGGTCTAATACAGATTTAGATAACTTAGAAAGATTAATTAGAACTACGCTAACAAAGTTTAATTGCCATCATCCAAATTCAGCTATAGAACGAGTTAATTTACCTAGAAATTTAGGAGGTAGAGGTATAGTCAAAATAACTTCTTTGAAACATAATCAGGTAGAAATGCTAAGAACTTTTTTCCATAGGAAAGCTCATAGCTCAGAAATGCACAAAATAATTTGCAAAGCAGATAGAAATATTACACCTTTAAATTTATACGATGAGAATGCCAACATTTTTATAAATCCCAACCAGGAATTATTAGATTCCTGGTCAAATAAAATTTTACACGCAAAAAACTTCAATTATCTCAACCAAACGTATGTTGACAAATTTTCGTCAAACAAATGGTTGAGTATTGGAGAGTTGAGCGCAGAAATAGAAGGATTTATGCTTGCCATTCATACTAAAAATAGAGATAGAGTAGGATAGAGTCATTAATACTAAAAAATATAGAAAGCATATAATCAAAGATACAAATCAAATTGATGATTTGTGTAGAAAATGTTTGGCTTTTCCGGAAAGTATAGAACATATTATATCGGGATGTTCTATATTAGCACCGTCCGAGTATACATTTAGGAACAATCAAGTTTTAAAAATAATTCACCAAAATTTGGTTATTAAACATAACTTGATTGACTGCCGTAATGTGGTACCATATTATGAATACGAACCAAATTCATTTTTAGAAAACGAATTTTATAAAATATATTATGATAAAACTATACTAACAGACCGAGCAATTAGTCATAATAGACCCGATATAGTTTTACATGACAAAATTAAAAAAATAACTTATATCATTGATGACGCTATTCCAAATTCTTGTAATATTCAAAAATCTGTTAGTGAAAAAATAAGAAAATACACAGATTTAGGAAATGAAATAAAAAGAATTTGGCATTCTCAGACTATAAAAATATTACCATTCGTTATTTCGGCTACTGGCATTATACCTAGCTCTCTAATTAAAAATTTAGGCGTATTAGATCTATCAAAAAAATTATATACAAAGATGTAAAAGTTGGTCATTTTGAATACATGTAGGATAACAAAAGATTTTTTAAATATTTATGTTGAGGGATCAGTAGGATTTATAGGCCCTGTTAGAAGTTCTACCAAGCCGAACCCTCTGATATGAAAATATCTGGAGTCGGTGAATTATTTTCCCATTTGATCTCTGGTGAATCTAATGACGACCCGCTAGTTCCCGAAGATGAACATCATAAAGCTCTATCCATTAGTGTGCCATTTCAGGAAACTCCTTCATTGACAAATGCGAAAAGAAAAGTTTTTCTATATAATCGTGGAGACTACGATTCAATTAATTTCGCCCTTGAACAAGCTGACTGGGCTTCCATTTTTTCTACCTCTCAAATAGAACCAGCGCTTGACGGTTTCTATACGTTTTTGAAATACCTCATAAATCTTCATATTCCTCATAAACTTTCGTGGAACTCGAAATATCCTCCTTGGTACAGTGCTGCCCTTATTAAGGTAACTAAGGAAAAATCAAAATACTTTAGCAAATATAAAAAACACAAGAACCAGGCTGACTATGACGCATTTTCCCTGCTTCGTAAACGGCACAAAGACTTATGTCGGAAAAGCAAAGCCCGTTTCTTGAGTAATATTGAAAACAATATTTCCTCAAACCCTAAAAACTTCTGGAGCCACGTCAAATCTTCTAACGCATCCCAAGGTGTCCCAAAATGTATGTATTTTGGAGAGCTGAAAGCCAATAATGGAACGGAAATTGCAAATTTATTTTCAAAATATTTCAGTTCAGTTTTCAGTAAACCCTCCGATCCACTTACCCTTGATCCAACTGACGTCGGGAACCATACATCCAATATAAGCAATATTGAGGTGACACGAGAAATCGTCTTAAAATACCTTAAGGAAATTGATATTCGCAAAGGTGCCGGTCCTGATGAAATACCTTCAATCTTTATCAAACAATGTGCACACAATCTAGCCTTACCCCTTTCTTTAATTTTCAATCGTTCCCTAACCGATTGCACTGTCCCTGTTATATGGAAATCTGCTTATGTGTCTCCTATTTTCAAAAATGGCAAAAAAACAGACGTTAAAAACTACAGGCCAATCTCCAAACTTTGTATATTTAACAAAATTTTTGAAAAAATAGTCTATGACCAACTATATTCTGCTCTTAAGCCCAGCCTGAATACGACCCAACACGGTTTCATTAGTGGTAAATCTACAACCACAAATCTTTTAACCTTCACAGAGTACCTGCAGGATAATTTGGATAACAGAATACAAGTGGACACTGTCTATACCGACTATAGTAAGGCGTTTGACAAGGTCGATCATTCAACCTTGTTGAACAAGCTTTTAAAGATTGGTATTCACGGCAATCTTTATCGTTGGCTCTCTTCTTATATCTCCAACCGTAGTCAAATAGTAGTGGTTGCTGGATTTAAATCCGACTCTGTTGCTGTAACATCGGGAGTTCCTCAAGGCAGCCTGTTAGGACCGTTACTATTTAATATCTATATCAATGATATTGGTCACTGCTTTTTACACTCGCAGACCATCCTATATGCAGATGACATGAAAATCTTCTCACCTATAAAATCAATCGAAGACTGTCACAAGCTGCAAAAGGATTTACAACGTTTAAACGCGTATGTTAATGCCCATTGTCTGGAATTAAATATATCCAAATGCTTCATCGTACGCTTTACTAGAAACAAAAACATATTTATACACGAATACTCAATTAATCATCAACCTTTATCTACCAAATCAGAAATTAAGGACCTTGGGGTTATACTTGATAGTAAACTGAATTTCAATAAACATATTGACCACGTAGTCACTAACGCATCTTCTATGCTGGGTTTCATAATCCGTTCCTGTAAACAATTCAAAGACATTGCTACTTTCAAAACACTGTATTTCTCATACGCTCGTAGTATCCTTGAATACGCATCACAAGTGTGGAACCCAGGCTATGCAATACATAAAAATAGAATTGAAAGTGTTCAAAATAGATTTTTAAGGTACCTTAATTTCCGCTCTTTTCGATCTCATATCAGTAATGAAGACTCTGCAAAGTTCTTCAATATACAGACGTTAACTTTCCGAAGAAATGTAGCAGATTTGGTAATGTTATTCAAAATTACACACAATTTAATCGATAGTCCTGATCTTCTTCAACGCCTATTATTCCATGTTCCCAATCGCAACAGCAGACAGTCGCTTACTTTTAATCTCCCTCATTGTAAGACAAATTCCAAACAAAACTCATTTATCTACAGATCCACACACTTTTTTAACTTAAATTATAACCATATTGACATATTTAACTCGACTTTACGCGACATAAAACAAAAACTCAATAATCAACAAAACTCAAACTAGTTCAATTCCTATATATTCCCGTCCTTTGCCTCTTAATCCTTATCCTATATTTCCCCCTCCTCCCCCCACCCTCCTTTATTTTAATATTTTTAATATTTCCTAACTAAACAAGAAATTAATTTAAGAGAACATCTCTATGCCATTGTACACCATTGTAACACCATTAACTATTCATCAGTGGAAAGTTCATAATTGGCATAATTAATAATATTATTATTGTATCATTATATAATTACAGATTTGCTGTCAACTTTTCCAAATAAATAAATAAATAAATAAATAAATAAATAAATAAAATGTGTTGTTCTTGTATTGTTTTGTATTTATTTTGCTTATATAATGCAATTACATAATGTTGATTGACTAGATGATCATTTGTGGAAAAGTGAGTGGAAGGGTTAAGTTTTTCCTTTGGTGAAGGTTTAACCCGGACAACTAAATCGGAAGTTTTATATATAATATTTAAATCTCAAATAAGAAAACAACGTGATACTAAATATTGGGAGGTCAGAAATAAAAAATACACTGACACCAAATACCTATAGACTGAAAACGAAACCAAAATCACTAAAACTCTACTTAAAAAAGTACAAAACATATTTATAATTCTTAAAAAAATACTACTTACTCGTACTGCGTACATGATATTATTATTATAATTAGTTCATATCATTCGTACTACTAAATATTAAAATGCAAATTCCCAGATTAAGAGAATGTAGATCCCAGTGGGAATATCATTATCTCTATTTCTTATAAATCTTTATTTGTAAGAAACAGAAATAATGATATACCCAGAAAATAATAAGAAAGATTTGATTCATAAATTGTTTGTTTTCGTTGATAAAAAAGGGTACTTTTATCAGAAATAAGAAAATTGTGAATGTTTCGAGCACACGAATACGCCCACACCACACATATCGTTTTATCTCTTCAGTGGCTCCAATACCGTGCTTGTTTTTTGCCAATTACCCAGAAACATGGCCATATAGTAACCATGTCACTTTTTCAGGGTCCGGCTTCATGCGGCTGTTTGGGGCGGCCCTACCCCTCTGTGGAACCACCCTCCCCACCTACTTCACCCTGCAGCGGCCCAGGGGGATTTCCCTGACCTTCAGGGATATCTTACAGAGGGCCAACACGCCCTTTGTGTTCGTGGTCAAGATCCCGAGCGAAAAGGCGCAGTGTGCGGCCAATGTGAGTATTGCAACCTTATTGGTCAAAATTATTAAAACTATTACCACGTCCACCCTTTGACCTCGACAAAGAATTTGGTTTTAGATTTACCAGGGGTAAAACTTCTTTGTGATCATTTGCAACAAAAACAATTTATTAATATAACATCATTTAATTTTAATTATCTGCACTAATACAATATACATTCATTTGTAATTCATATTATCTAGCTCATGCTCAGTGCTCAATGTCGATAGCAACACCAAAAATCTCTAATAAAACATCTGTGATGTGATCAGAAAACATACTTACCTGGTAGTTCACATCACATTATTTTTACAACAACATGAGAAAACATGGATAATTGTTACAACCACAAAACAAATTGTAACATCAATATCTTTTGCTAATATGACGTCGTTTACCAAAAACACATCAATAAATTGTAAAGCATCATAAATAACGGCACCATGGTTGATTGTTAATACACCTTGAATCGCAAAACCAACTTCCATAGTCAATACAACATATTTTGCTAAAACAAACAACAATTAGGACATCAACAATTTGTTTATACAACTTCAACTGGAAATGCAAATCAATTACAAAGACAATATCAATTGCTAATACAACTTCAATTACTTAAATAACCTCAATTGCGACAGCAATATTTTTCTAATACAGCGTCAGTAATTGCTATTACAATAGGTAAGTACCAATCGCTAAAGCAACATCAATCGCCACAACTACATATTTTGCTAATGCAAAATGAAATGCTAAAACTTCATCAAATTCTGATAGAAACTAAATTGCTAGTACTTACAACATCAATTAATTGTTAATACAGCTTCAATTATTGCTTCTGCGCACATTGGAAGACAGACGTAAAATAAACGACTTAAATTTTTTAATTTTTCTAAGAAATTTTTTTCTGAAAGCTGATCACTTTGTGATGTCATTATTTATTATATTAAAGCACATATTTTCCCACTAAACTGTTCTTTCCCGTCTAAATATATTGTAATTCCTAATTCCGAACAACTCCGCCCACTCTTACCCTTCCCCACTCCTTCCACTGTTCAATTGTAATCTATATTTAATTTAAGACTTTAGTATATACTTGTTCGTGATGAGGTGAACTTTGTTCATGAAACATGTAGAGGTTATATATATATTACATCACTTTAATATATATATATCACTTTAATAGTGATATATATATATATATATATATATATATCACTTTTATATTAAAGTGATGTAGACAAAGTTATTTGTGTTTTTATATAATTATTTTTTTTATTTAAAATTCTAAACTCTAAATTCGACTGTTGCAATAACACAATACAATAACAACAGGACAAAATACACTATTCTACTGCAGCACAAATAAGCGCAATTATATTGCGAACTACCCAATACAACGGTTTGACCCTATGAGAAACCAATACTACAATAGGTGATGTCGACATATTTAATATTAACTTTGCGAATTTTATGGACACGTAAAAGATTTATTCCAACACTTTTCCAAAATAGAAGTTGTATTTTTGTAAACCAGTCAAATCGCTGTATTTTTTAATTTGTGTTCTGGTTCTTTTACTTGTTTTTTTTTTTTTTGTTTCTTGCATTTATTTTTAATGTAATTCTATTTTTACTGTTTCTTTCTTATGTTTCAAAATTATCTGTCATTAAAATTGTACCACCTACATGTAAAAGCCCTCTAGGCGTTAAATAAATAAATCAATAACTATTGTGAGATTAAACACATCTGACGTTTTGCTGAAATTACATGGTTTTCAATTTATTCAGGGTCTAGAGCTCAAGGGCCAGATGGTCTACTGCCCGGAGTCAGACTCACTTCTCTTCATCGGTTCCCCCTTCTTGGACGGTTTGGAGGGTCTGACGGGCAGGGGACTCTTCATATCAGACATTCCCCTGCACGATGCCACCAGGGACGTCATACTGGTGGGTGAGCAGGCCAGAGCTCAGGTGAGAACCAAAAAATAAAGTTTTAAGATCGCCTGCAAATCATGTTTTAGACAACTGTTCCCGGCATCTATGGCATCCTCATTCTGAGTACGTTTTGAAGCCGAAGGGAGTGGAGAAGGGAAATATACGGGGAAGAGGGAATTTATGAAGTGCCGGGCTATTCAGATTTGGTTAACAAATATGGCTAAAGCCACTTAAATTAACGCTTCTATCCCAATGGAAGTCTGTCTCCAACGATACTAAACATGGTTTTCTACTACTAGATACAACGATAACCCTTAAACGCATTGACTTTTTAGGTTTGAACTTTATTATTTCTGAGTGACTATTTTAAGACCACCATTCGGAATTGTAACGTTGTTTGAAATGGCTTTACCATTTTGGTGACCAGATCTAAATAGCCAGGTACTTCTCCAACTTTCTCTTTGCCGCCTTTTTCCTGTACCCACTATCTTCAGCCCCATAACATAGCATATGGGATGCCATAGTCTCACTGGCTCTAGAATTTTGGGAGCAGTTGGAACCCTGGTGCGTTATTCAAATTAAAATATAATAAAAAATAAAATGGGCATGCTCAGGTGACAGGAAAAAAATGGTAAGTCTCAATCCATTTCATTTTCAATTTTTTTATGAAAAAGTAACATTACAATGAAATAAATAATTAAGGACAAAAAACATTTTTTTCAAGGAGTGCTATAAAATGTCTGCTTTGTATATATTGTTTGGTTACAAAAATTGAAAGATTAGAACTTCGACAAAATAGTTTCGAAAATTGCGTAACATGTTAAATTCGACAAATTACAAAAAAAGTATTTAAAACACATTTCCTTTAAAAAAATAAAGAAACGTTTTTAAATTACGTTTTTTGTGAGACAATATGCAGAATGGTAATATTTTAAATGAAACAAGTTTTTCGACGATTTTATGGTGTATTTAGTTCTATCACAAATGATATAGCGACAATTGTGAAATTGTTAAAACAACAAAATAGCATGTGCAATATGTGCATGTGCAACGGGACCCGTTTGCTCCGTCGCACTTAACCTTAATTACACAACAGCGAATTCATAACTACGAAACAGTATAAAGTTTGCTGTAGCAGTTGGTCGCAATGTCGTGCTTAGTACCTACCTACCATAGGCCAACTTGAGCGTAAATAAATTTTAAAGGAAGACTAAAATTCCCGGGTAATAAATAACCTTACAATATTATAAAATCTCTTACAATCATCAGAATGAGCGGAATTCAGGCTTTTGTTGTGATGGAGGACTTATACATCCGAAGAATTGAACTCACGGCGCCTGAGTGTGTAATGTTTTAGCTTTTTCGCCATTCTTTTATTTTGTTTCAAACAATATAGAATTTTCTTCTCTCTTGGCTATGACCGATATTTAAAATTTTTTTCTTTTTTTCTAAGGCTTTGCATGTGTGTTCGCAGGGATGGAAAATTCCTCCCCTACAACACATAAGCCTCCATGAAAATTGGACCCTCTTCTTTGATATCTACAGGAAGCTACTTAAAGCTCTCTTGTACTATATATCTTTATAGACATATGTACTTAACTAATTAATACGTTATTTACGATCTTGAACGCAAATATACCCGTATTTATATTGTAATTAAATTCCATCAAACGTTGTGTAATTTTTTTGATTTATGATATAGGATTTTAATTACTTTCATTTTTGTGGTAACCCTCTTGGTTCTGATCGAGGTGTTGAGTTCAAAGTTGAATTAGTCTTTCTATTGCAAACCTAGACTTAAATGAATTTTCTGAATGAGCTAACTTTCCTATTGTAATTTTCTGATTCCCTGCACCCTAACAAAATCGTAGTTGAACGCTGATAAAAGATATTATACATGTTTATTTGGACAAGTAATTAAATATAACTCAAATGGTTAATTGTTAGTAAATTTGATTTTGGTAAACTCTTGTGTCTGTCTGGCGCCACTCCTTTATGATTCTGCTGCTATAAGGTACATGTAAAGATTGATTTAGTAGGTTAATGTAATTAATTAATTGCATATTTGACGAACTCGGAATAGCCCATTTGCTGGCATAATTTGGCTCCAATCCTCCATCAAGTAAACGAGATGATCTTGAGTCAACAAGAAATCCGTATAATCCTTTGACACGGCTCTTTGATTGATACCTAAGTTATCGCGTCCCAAAAAGCCTTCCACGTCATCATATACTGCCTTCAAGTTTCCCCTCGAGTCTCGATACCCCCAAATTCCGACTCCTCCTTGGACTAAAATTTACTTAGGGCGAACCGGTTTCGTCCTATATACAATCATATACTCACGGTTGGTGTGGACTTACGGGTCGTGAATCCTCATTCCACGTCTAAGAGAAGATGCGAGAGTGGTCTACCGACCTAAATGCAAGCTGTATGCAGGTCCGCATCCTCCAATAGACAGTACATACGAATAAATATATGTATACATACAGTTTGGGAAAGGTTTATAACTTGCAATACAAGGCTATTTACCTCGCATCCCAAGCTCGGATCTCGCACAAAGAATTCTGCACAATTCTTAGCTTGGTAACCGAATATATACGTACTAATAAGGTGATACTAATAAATACTAGTAAAATAAGATCATATTTGATAGTTTGTTTTGGAGAGCTATCGAACTCCAGGCTTTTGTTTGTTTGGTTTTGACGTTTTTATTTAAGAGAATCGCCATCTCTATTGGATTTGGTTAATGGTCTTGTTATAGGAGCGACCACTGCCTCCTATTGATGAACTGTATTTGTTTTAAATTTTACCTCCAGGGTTCAACATTAATTTTTGTTCATCCTATCCCGTGATTTTCCAATTGTTTCAAGTAGTTGATTGCCACATTAGAGAGTACTCGACCCTCAAATATCTCAGGCAACTGATGGGGTTTTGTATGAGCACCCAATCAATAATATTCAAATGTTTCGTATAATTATTCGATATAAATCTTCCTAACCCGTGATTTTTCAATTGTCGATTGTGAATGATAAGTATTTGTAAGCACGCAGCTTCCAGCTGTTTCAGGTAACTAATAAAACTGTGCGATTATCTAATCAATGGTATTCAAATGTTTCATGTAATTTTTTGATATAAATCTGGCTAACCCGTGATTTTTCAATTGTCGTTTGTGATTGATAAGTATTTGAGAACACGCATCTTCCAGCTGTTTCGGGTAATTAATAAAATCCTTTGTGACTAACTAATTATGGCCAAGGTCGTTTTCAAACTATGCGGTTGACCCAATTCTCCAGTGATCCTTTGTTTTGTAAACAAATAATATAAACATCTCCTGACACACTAACCCAAATGTGAGATTTGTTTATTTTAAAATTCCTTAGAAGTCATTTGTGCCTCTTAACTTTTATTGTGCACTATTAATTAAAATATTTTTAAATCCTTTATTGAAGTTAAACTATTTTTCATTTTCCGAATTTAGTAAACTTACTAGGTTTAATTGAAGAATAAATATACATATATAAGTACACATATCTCGATTATCAAAATATGTTAACTAAGAGTACATATATTAATAAATAAATATAAGGTATATGATTCTACATGGTCTTGAATATTAATAAATACATATTTTCTTTTTCAATAATATAGATATGTCCATGAGTAGGTATTAAAATCACTACCATTTCGATGCTTCGATTAATAAATAAAATACATATATATAATTACATTACTCATATATATATTCTTTATATACAATATATTATTTTATATTTATAAATATATATACAAATATACAACATACATATATTAATGTGTAATTCTTTGTTTTGTTGTTTTAATTTAATATTCAATTGATATACTTCCACTTCACAGCCCTTCTGTGTCTCCTGGGACCTGGAAATTATTTATAAAAGGAAAACTCACCCACGTCAAGGTATTTCCGGTCGGGTAGTACACAACAACCTTGATGAAGAAATCCTACCTAATTAATTGTATTTTTCAACTAATTTCAAAATAAATCTTTTCGACTATTTATTCCTATTTAATATTTTATTCTCGCTTGAATCGTATAAATTAGCTGATATTTAAATTTTCTTCCGAACGAAATCCTAATTCAGAAAACCCGTTGATTTAATAACACCTTTCTAGTTTAGGCTTTTGAATGATAGCTGTTTCAAATTCTTTTTCGAAATGATAGACTGATGATTAAAATTCCGGTTAAAACGACAAACACTTTTAACACTGTCGCTATACGCACGATGGATTTTAATTGAACAATTTATTAATTCTAAATTTCTTTTTATATAAATTGATAAGAAAATTTATTCCAAATTGTGCAAACTTTTAATTTACTCGACTATTAATAAATTAAATTTTTTTCTAACTGTTAATTTTAGAACAAAGATTTAAACGTTTATTATTATCGAATCCTTTTTTTTTGTTTTTGTGTTTCTTTTAACCTAAGATGAAGTATTTATTACTATTATTATTATTTTTTTAACCAAATTGACGTTAAATTATAATCTAATTTTAAATATCAATACGCGATCACGTTCACTTTAGATTAACGATAACAAACTCTTAAATTTAATTTGAATGTTTTCACTTTGAATGAAATAATTATTTTTAAATTTTTAATTAATTCACAATTCACTTTTTGCACTTCACTTAACACTTTTAAGCACTGAGTTTAAATTATATTTATTTTCACTGTTTAACCAAATTAAACTGATTTAACAAAACTTCACTGGTGGGGTTTTCAGAATTTAGAAACTGAATTTAAGACTTTTTACAAAAACTTTCTAAGTCCAGGTACTTGTTCAGAATTTAACACTTAGATTATTTCACTAGAATTTTACCAATAGACGTAGTACTGCCATGTAACAACTTTTCAAACCCTCGGCGCGACTGCCCTCCTGACTGATGAGTTCCATCTTTTATACCCCTCTCAGGTTCCAAAAGACGTATCTGAATGTCTCTTGATGCTTAATTCTATCTCCTATCAACTCGTAAATCCAAACACCCCTTCCATCAATATCGAATGTGCTCCCATAAGATGTTCTGCTTTCCGGCTCTGGGCGGTAGTTAGTTTTTATCTCACAAATCTAAGTCGATAGGGTCCGAATCGGGTAAGTCTGTGTTAATCGCCCAAGCTTCCTTTGTCCTGTGTTCATACAAAATGTAGTTAAATTCTCATGATTTTGTGTTCCTTTTTTTTTTCTCAATTTGCGATAGGTCCGTCCTCAATAATATATATATACATCTCAATTTTACGCATCTCGTGTGAAAAATACCTAAATCCATGTTGAAATCCCTACTATGCAGTTTAGAATTTCGATTTATCTAAATTCTACTCAATTTTATTGTCACCTATATGAGCTTTTCCATTTTCACCAGTACTTTCTCTCTTAATGCCGCAGATTTGAATTTTTCCTTATCTTTTGGATTTTCTTTTATCCGCGACGTTTTCTTGCACAATTTTCTTCTTTATTCTTATGTCATTTCTCATAACTCTTTAACTAGTTATTTTCCAAGTCGTATTTATTTATTTCACGGATAAATTTGAATTGTATCACTTTTCTCCACTTGGATTATTCTTTATCTCCGTTCTTTACCCTTTCTTTCATCTTTTCTCCACTTTTCCCGATGTGTGTGGTCTCCAGGAAAATTTCATACTTCATCTATTATTAATTAATATATAATTTTCCACACTTCTATGGGAGATATACCTAATTAGACTCTGGGATATCTGTCATTTTTATTGCCTGATCCAATCTCCGCCCCATCCTCCATCCCTCACTTACAAGATTTCACATAAATTATATGTCTGGACACCTGTTTACGTTTAAAATTTTGGTACCAGACTCGTAAATTTAGTTTAATTTCAAACCTATTAATGTTAATCTCTTTTGACTAATCTAAATACTTCCATAAGGTCCACGTTAAAGTTAATCGCTTTTCTAATCGTTTATTACCTTAACGTAAATAAAAATCATGTTCGGATTTCGATTGTTTACCCTTCAAAATATACATGAGACCGCCAACCTTTTATCTTGTTTCGAACCCTTCGTAATATTGGGTAACTCTAATATATATCTAACCTAATAATCATGAAAATGTCTACTTTTCCTGAATCTAATCTATCGATATATGTTTAATTTTACTGTCTTCTTCTAATACTCAATTTTCATTTTCCTAGAACCTTCGTAGCAGTCCAAAATCCCTGTACTATCCTTCCATTCGATCGCCGCACTTTTCTAAAAGTGTATTTTTTTTGCGAGATTTTTCATTCAAAATTGATTTACCAATATGTCCGTTTCATCTTAAATTGATAACGATTAATTTCCATTGTTTCCAACACTCACTCCTCTCTTTAGTACGAATTTTATCGAACATGACACCCTCCTTCTATCATAAATAATTGCACTACAGTTGAAATTCCGCCAGTAACTTTCCTTCGCTTTTCCCGTCCCTTTTTATACTATCACGTTTATAAATTTTCCATTGCATTTTCGTGCGTGTGTTTTTCAATTTGTAAAATCTTCAAAGCACTCGATTTCAACGGTTCGCCATCACCTAAATGTCTCGGTTATTGTAAACATTTCCAGGAGTTTGTCGCCTTGAACGTCAGTGTTTATGCCATAGTGCGTTCACCTCTAATTTTTGTGGGAACGGAAATGCAATTAATTATCTTTTTTAATGTCGGGTCCAAGGTTCAATCCTTTGTCTTTCGTAGACACACCCCCCTTCGTTCACTGATTGGTTACTCAAAATTTTTATAGCTCTTTGTTTAGATCTATTGGTTGACAACCTTCATTGTTTATTTTTAGGCCTAGAAAAGGGGAAGCCCTGTCTAGTCCTAGACGATTTTACGACATCTCTGCTCTCGTCCCGGAACCTTGATTTAATTTCAACTATTACAGGAATCTACTGCAAGCAAGCTGGATCAATTCTTTCTCCGCCAGATGTCGTTAGCATGTCCGTTTTCATAAATAATTTGCATATTTTCTTGCAGCTATGGTTTATCTGTTTTTTCTTTCACTGTGATTTAAAGCCTTTCATCACAGTTCCCCCCTCTGAACTCAATTTGCTGTGGCTAACGTTGTATACTACTTTAGACATCGAAATTGTGTTCAAAATGTAGTCTAGCTTTTCTCCCCCCTTCGTTCTGTTATTCCCTATCTCTCTTTCCATTCTGTTATTTCCTTTCTCTACCTCACTCTATCATTCCCTATCTCTCTCTCCATTCTGTTATTTCCTTTCTCCCCCCCCCTCATTCTGTTATTCCCTATCTCTCTTTCCATTCTGTTATTTCCTTTCTCCCCCCCCTCATTCTGTTATTCCCTATCTCTCCTTCCATTCTGTCATTCCCTATCTCTCTTTTCATTCTGTTTGGATTGTTAACAACCTTGAACTTTGAATCACATTGTATTTTCTATTTTTTTTTTTTTTTCGTAGATTTTATTTTATGGAATTTTCTCTAATTTTGATAAACTCAAAATTAATCTCTTTTTTTTTTCTGGGAAAAAAAAACACGCCCCTCGACTCGCGTGTTTAGGTGGTCCTCAACCTGGTTGGACTAAGACCTCCCTCTTCACAACAAGCGTTTCTTGACGTTTTATTCTTCAATCTTTTTTTTTTCTTTAATGAAAAATTTTTTTTTTTTCAAATTCCAAACTGTTGAGTACCCCTGCTCCGTGTTATCAGTTGCTGCAAATTCCAATTCTACGCGCTTCCGTTTATTATTTGTCTAGACCATTTTATTTATTTTCATTCACTGTCAAGTGGCTTATCTCGGTGCCGTCTGAATTGTAATTTTCCTTTGAAATTGAAAGTTGAAATCACAACTAACACTTTTGTTGTTTCAAAACAACACTTATTTGTTTGATCTATACTTGATTTAAGCTCCGATGTTTGTATTTCATAATAAGTGTCCGCAAATCCTAACACTTTTATCCCGTTAGATAAATCATAATTTATCTTTTATCTTTATCCAATGTTTATCCTTATCTATAAGGATTATTTACGTTATCCTTCGTTTTATCTGGATATCACTTTTATCTTATCCTTTTTCGTTTTGTTTATCTTAATGTGTCACCCGTTCGTTCATGAAGGACCAAGTTGGTTTACGTTTAAAATTCCTTCGCGTTGAATCCAAGTCGTAAATTTCTTACTTTGTTTATATTCTCAAAGGCGCGAGGGTTAGTTTTATAAACAATATGAGTCCTATTTTGTGGGTTCACTGTCCCGTCATAATGAATCGTGTTTAATTGCTTTCGTTTGTTTACGTAACGCAGTCTGTTGCATGCGAGCACTTTTTCACTTTTATTTATATTTTATTTATTGATCTATTTTATTTTTAATATCACTAAACTATTTCGCAGTTCTCTGGTAACAATATTTCCCTTCTCGTTTTTCTTATTTTTTTTTGTTTTTCTAGATTTTTCTTGTATTTCATCACCTGATTGTTCCTGTAAATTTTCAAGTTCATTTATGATTTTGAAATACCTAACATGATTTTTTTTTCATATACCTATCACGATGTTTCCTCGAAATAGGTATATATATACACATATATATATCCCATCATAAACATTCGTCAACGACATTAAAATCTCGAGCCAACTCTGAATTGTATTTTTTTCCTTTGAGATTGAAGCTCGAATTCTCAAATAACACTTTGTCTTTTCAAAACAACGTTTATTTGTTTGGCCTATACTTGAATTCTTTATCGAATCCATTGACTGAGTTCTCTGTGTCTTAAAATATGTCTTAATAGTCAACTACCTGACCCGAATGTCAACAAAATTATCATAAGTAAATCTTACGTTATTTCAACTTACCCGTTTATATGGTAAATTATATTATGTAAGATTAATCTTACCTCACAAAACAAAACATCAAATGTTTCACCCTCATTAATGTCTCTGTCGACTATCGAGATTTGTGATCCTGACAACAAGTATCTACATTGGCGGCACGTAGCGCGACCATTTGAATCTAACACGTGGTCCTAATGAGTAACTATGATGTAATACAATTACTCTTTTCTATTTTGATATTATTGTTATTATAGATCTATCTATCACATGATATGGGTGTAATATTTCCGCTATTTATTATGTTACAACATGATCATAATAGATTACACCCCAACATCTCAAAATAATTGTTTTTCTTTTGTTTTATAATGATATTGATGTTAATCAAAAAAATATATATATATTTTTTTTTGTTAATCAATTGATATTAATCAATTTTATATTTTTCGTAATCATTATTTTTGCAAAACCAATGATATCTAGTAAGGTACATTGGGTGTTGTAAAACATTAATCAATTTAATATCTCTAAACCTTTCTATCCTTCTAATAATTCTGTCGAATGTCTAGCGATGAAATAATAATTTCTTTTCCTGACTTTGTGAATAATTTGTTAAGTACCACGGCCCGCCGCTGGTCGGATATAAGATAAACAATAATTGTTTACGTTAATACTTCACGATATCCAAATGCAATGCTTATGTTATACTTGTTCCAGCTATCTCGTTTTGTGTCATTGTTTATTTAATCTCGACGTTTGTTATTTAATTTTTTGTTCCTCGGAGTGATACGTATTATTCAACGATGTTTCCGACCTTTTAAAATCTCGATGTTTATCTTATCAATTTTTAGATGTTCTTTGATGTCCCAATAAGTTCGATGTTTTTCGGGTTTGTCTGTTTATTAAACTTGCTTTATATCAACATTCCGATTTGTTCGATGAACCCAAAACATAAACAATGTTTTTGTTTACGGAACGCATTCCTCTCGAGTGAATGACATCATTAACCCACATATCCTTTCTTATTGTTTATATTATCGTATGAAAAGAATTTTTATTGACTCTAAAGTTCACGGTCATTTGAATTAACACATTTTTATTTATAAGGACACTTTTTGTATTATAAGATTTATTCGTTAACACTTTCTTTTTGGATTTATTGTTTGTTTACGTTAATCTATTATTATTTTTAAATTTTACTGTATATTTATGTAATGTCGCACTTTTCTGATAAATTTTTTTTTCTTTTTGTTAACTCTTTAATTAATTTCGTCCTATTTATTATTATTATTTTCTCCGTTTTTGCAATAGGTTGACCAATAACTTTGTTTTTTTTTCTCTCAAAACTTATAAAACCTGAACCTCCTGATCACGGCTATGAGTTGTAATGTTTTAGCTTTTTCGCCATTCTTTTATTTTGTTTCAAACAATATAGAATTTTCTTCTCTCTTGGCTATGACCGATATTTAAAATTTTTTTCTTTTTTTCTAAGGCTTTGCATGTGTGTTCGCAGGGATGGAAAATTCCTCCCCTACAACACATAAGCCTCCATGAAAATTGGACCCTCTTCTTTGATATCTACAGGAAGCTACTTAAAGCTCTCTTGTACTATATATCTTTATAGACATATGTACTTAACTAATTAATACGTTATTTACGATCTTGAACGCAAATATACCCGTATTTATATTGTAATTAAATTCCATCAAACGTTGTGTAATTTTTTTGATTTATGATATAGGATTTTAATTACTTTCATTTTTGTGGTAACCCTCTTGGTTCTGATCGAGGTGTTGAGTTCAAAGTTGAATTAGTCTTTCTATTGCAAACCTAGACTTAAATGAATTTTCTGAATGAGCTAACTTTCCTATTGTAATTTTCTGATTCCCTGCACCCTAACAAAATCGTAGTTGAACGCTGATAAAAGATATTATACATGTTTATTTGGACAAGTAATTAAATATAACTCAAATGGTTAATTGTTAGTAAATTTGATTTTGGTAAACTCTTGTGTCTGTCTGGCGCCACTCCTTTATGATTCTGCTGCTATAAGGTACATGTAAAGATTGATTTAGTAGGTTAATGTAATTAATTAATTGCATATTTGACGAACTCGGAATAGCCCATTTGCTGGCATAATTTGGCTCCAATCCTCCATCAAGTAAACGAGATGATCTTGAGTCAACAAGAAATCCGTATAATCCTTTGACACGGCTCTTTGATTGATACCTAAGTTATCGCGTCCCAAAAAGCCTTCCACGTCATCATATACTGCCTTCAAGTTTCCCCTCGAGTCTCGATACCCCCAAATTCCGACTCCTCCTTGGACTAAAATTTACTTAGGGCGAACCGGTTTCGTCCTATATACAATCATATACTCACGGTTGGTGTGGACTTACGGGTCGTGAATCCTCATTCCACGTCTAAGAGAAGATGCGAGAGTGGTCTACCGACCTAAATGCAAGCTGTATGCAGGTCCGCATCCTCCAATAGACAGTACATACGAATAAATATATGTATACATACAGTTTGGGAAAGGTTTATAACTTGCAATACAAGGCTATTTACCTCGCATCCCAAGCTCGGATCTCGCACAAAGAATTCTGCACAATTCTTAGCTTGGTAACCGAATATATACGTACTAATAAGGTGATACTAATAAATACTAGTAAAATAAGATCATATTTGATAGTTTGTTTTGGAGAGCTATCGAACTCCAGGCTTTTGTTTGTTTGGTTTTGACGTTTTTATTTAAGAGAATCGCCATCTCTATTGGATTTGGTTAATGGTCTTGTTATAGGAGCGACCACTGCCTCCTATTGATGAACTGTATTTGTTTTAAATTTTACCTCCAGGGTTCAACATTAATTTTTGTTCATCCTATCCCGTGATTTTCCAATTGTTTCAAGTAGTTGATTGCCACATTAGAGAGTACTCGACCCTCAAATATCTCAGGCAACTGATGGGGTTTTGTATGAGCACCCAATCAATAATATTCAAATGTTTCGTATAATTATTCGATATAAATCTTCCTAACCCGTGATTTTTCAATTGTCGATTGTGAATGATAAGTATTTGTAAGCACGCAGCTTCCAGCTGTTTCAGGTAACTAATAAAACTGTGCGATTATCTAATCAATGGTATTCAAATGTTTCATGTAATTTTTTGATATAAATCTGGCTAACCCGTGATTTTTCAATTGTCGTTTGTGATTGATAAGTATTTGAGAACACGCATCTTCCAGCTGTTTCGGGTAATTAATAAAATCCTTTGTGACTAACTAATTATGGCCAAGGTCGTTTTCAAACTATGCGGTTGACCCAATTCTCCAGTGATCCTTTGTTTTGTAAACAAATAATATAAACATCTCCTGACACACTAACCCAAATGTGAGATTTGTTTATTTTAAAATTCCTTAGAAGTCATTTGTGCCTCTTAACTTTTATTGTGCACTATTAATTAAAATATTTTTAAATCCTTTATTGAAGTTAAACTATTTTTCATTTTCCGAATTTAGTAAACTTACTAGGTTTAATTGAAGAATAAATATACATATATAAGTACACATATCTCGATTATCAAAATATGTTAACTAAGAGTACATATATTAATAAATAAATATAAGGTATATGATTCTACATGGTCTTGAATATTAATAAATACATATTTTCTTTTTCAATAATATAGATATGTCCATGAGTAGGTATTAAAATCACTACCATTTCGATGCTTCGATTAATAAATAAAATACATATATATAATTACATTACTCATATATATATTCTTTATATACAATATATTATTTTATATTTATAAATATATATACAAATATACAACATACATATATTAATGTGTAATTCTTTGTTTTGTTGTTTTAATTTAATATTCAATTGATATACTTCCACTTCACAGCCCTTCTGTGTCTCCTGGGACCTGGAAATTATTTATAAAAGGAAAACTCACCCACGTCAAGGTATTTCCGGTCGGGTAGTACACAACAACCTTGATGAAGAAATCCTACCTAATTAATTGTATTTTTCAACTAATTTCAAAATAAATCTTTTCGACTATTTATTCCTATTTAATATTTTATTCTCGCTTGAATCGTATAAATTAGCTGATATTTAAATTTTCTTCCGAACGAAATCCTAATTCAGAAAACCCGTTGATTTAATAACACCTTTCTAGTTTAGGCTTTTGAATGATAGCTGTTTCAAATTCTTTTTCGAAATGATAGACTGATGATTAAAATTCCGGTTAAAACGACAAACACTTTTAACACTGTCGCTATACGCACGATGGATTTTAATTGAACAATTTATTAATTCTAAATTTCTTTTTATATAAATTGATAAGAAAATTTATTCCAAATTGTGCAAACTTTTAATTTACTCGACTATTAATAAATTAAATTTTTTTCTAACTGTTAATTTTAGAACAAAGATTTAAACGTTTATTATTATCGAATCCTTTTTTTTTGTTTTTGTGTTTCTTTTAACCTAAGATGAAGTATTTATTACTATTATTATTATTTTTTTAACCAAATTGACGTTAAATTATAATCTAATTTTAAATATCAATACGCGATCACGTTCACTTTAGATTAACGATAACAAACTCTTAAATTTAATTTGAATGTTTTCACTTTGAATGAAATAATTATTTTTAAATTTTTAATTAATTCACAATTCACTTTTTGCACTTCACTTAACACTTTTAAGCACTGAGTTTAAATTATATTTATTTTCACTGTTTAACCAAATTAAACTGATTTAACAAAACTTCACTGGTGGGGTTTTCAGAATTTAGAAACTGAATTTAAGACTTTTTACAAAAACTTTCTAAGTCCAGGTACTTGTTCAGAATTTAACACTTAGATTATTTCACTAGAATTTTACCAATAGACGTAGTACTGCCATGTAACAACTTTTCAAACCCTCGGCGCGACTGCCCTCCTGACTGATGAGTTCCATCTTTTATACCCCTCTCAGGTTCCAAAAGACGTATCTGAATGTCTCTTGATGCTTAATTCTATCTCCTATCAACTCGTAAATCCAAACACCCCTTCCATCAATATCGAATGTGCTCCCATAAGATGTTCTGCTTTCCGGCTCTGGGCGGTAGTTAGTTTTTATCTCACAAATCTAAGTCGATAGGGTCCGAATCGGGTAAGTCTGTGTTAATCGCCCAAGCTTCCTTTGTCCTGTGTTCATACAAAATGTAGTTAAATTCTCATGATTTTGTGTTCCTTTTTTTTTTCTCAATTTGCGATAGGTCCGTCCTCAATAATATATATATACATCTCAATTTTACGCATCTCGTGTGAAAAATACCTAAATCCATGTTGAAATCCCTACTATGCAGTTTAGAATTTCGATTTATCTAAATTCTACTCAATTTTATTGTCACCTATATGAGCTTTTCCATTTTCACCAGTACTTTCTCTCTTAATGCCGCAGATTTGAATTTTTCCTTATCTTTTGGATTTTCTTTTATCCGCGACGTTTTCTTGCACAATTTTCTTCTTTATTCTTATGTCATTTCTCATAACTCTTTAACTAGTTATTTTCCAAGTCGTATTTATTTATTTCACGGATAAATTTGAATTGTATCACTTTTCTCCACTTGGATTATTCTTTATCTCCGTTCTTTACCCTTTCTTTCATCTTTTCTCCACTTTTCCCGATGTGTGTGGTCTCCAGGAAAATTTCATACTTCATCTATTATTAATTAATATATAATTTTCCACACTTCTATGGGAGATATACCTAATTAGACTCTGGGATATCTGTCATTTTTATTGCCTGATCCAATCTCCGCCCCATCCTCCATCCCTCACTTACAAGATTTCACATAAATTATATGTCTGGACACCTGTTTACGTTTAAAATTTTGGTACCAGACTCGTAAATTTAGTTTAATTTCAAACCTATTAATGTTAATCTCTTTTGACTAATCTAAATACTTCCATAAGGTCCACGTTAAAGTTAATCGCTTTTCTAATCGTTTATTACCTTAACGTAAATAAAAATCATGTTCGGATTTCGATTGTTTACCCTTCAAAATATACATGAGACCGCCAACCTTTTATCTTGTTTCGAACCCTTCGTAATATTGGGTAACTCTAATATATATCTAACCTAATAATCATGAAAATGTCTACTTTTCCTGAATCTAATCTATCGATATATGTTTAATTTTACTGTCTTCTTCTAATACTCAATTTTCATTTTCCTAGAACCTTCGTAGCAGTCCAAAATCCCTGTACTATCCTTCCATTCGATCGCCGCACTTTTCTAAAAGTGTATTTTTTTTGCGAGATTTTTCATTCAAAATTGATTTACCAATATGTCCGTTTCATCTTAAATTGATAACGATTAATTTCCATTGTTTCCAACACTCACTCCTCTCTTTAGTACGAATTTTATCGAACATGACACCCTCCTTCTATCATAAATAATTGCACTACAGTTGAAATTCCGCCAGTAACTTTCCTTCGCTTTTCCCGTCCCTTTTTATACTATCACGTTTATAAATTTTCCATTGCATTTTCGTGCGTGTGTTTTTCAATTTGTAAAATCTTCAAAGCACTCGATTTCAACGGTTCGCCATCACCTAAATGTCTCGGTTATTGTAAACATTTCCAGGAGTTTGTCGCCTTGAACGTCAGTGTTTATGCCATAGTGCGTTCACCTCTAATTTTTGTGGGAACGGAAATGCAATTAATTATCTTTTTTAATGTCGGGTCCAAGGTTCAATCCTTTGTCTTTCGTAGACACACCCCCCTTCGTTCACTGATTGGTTACTCAAAATTTTTATAGCTCTTTGTTTAGATCTATTGGTTGACAACCTTCATTGTTTATTTTTAGGCCTAGAAAAGGGGAAGCCCTGTCTAGTCCTAGACGATTTTACGACATCTCTGCTCTCGTCCCGGAACCTTGATTTAATTTCAACTATTACAGGAATCTACTGCAAGCAAGCTGGATCAATTCTTTCTCCGCCAGATGTCGTTAGCATGTCCGTTTTCATAAATAATTTGCATATTTTCTTGCAGCTATGGTTTATCTGTTTTTTCTTTCACTGTGATTTAAAGCCTTTCATCACAAGTGGGAACTCAATCACTGACCGGTCAATTACTAAAAGTTGTAGACGTAAAGAATTCATCATCAGATTACTGAGAATTACGTACTACAACGACGCCATCTTGTTGGTTTTGTTCGCTGTCAAATTCTTTTTATTATGTGTTCTTATTTTTTGTGCTTTGTGAATTTAATAAATTAAAAGTAGGCGAAACTATCAAATGTGATTGCATTCCGAATTTCTTCCGACTTATATAACGTTCTTCCTTGAACACTTTAAAAAAGCTCTAAAAATATGTATGTTCTCGAAGATAATCTCTAATCAGATGCCGGGTTGAAAATGTAATTACATTAAACTTCCTCGAAAGAAAATATCGTAAAGCATGCTCCGAAACATTATAAAAAATACAAATTATTATAAGCAATAAATATTAGACAGAAATACAAATATAAATTGAATAAATCATCCGAGAAATTTGTTCCAAGTGCATCTGACCGGCAATCAGATAGTGCGGGTTCAATTCCCGTCGGCGGCTTTTTTTATCAGAAGATTTTTTATATTTGTGTTTCGGGCAAATATTTATTGCTTGTAAATAATTTGTTATTTTTTGTGATTTACGTAAAAACCTTGTCACTTAAATATAAGTTTACATTTAATAAAAAATAATTTAAAAAATAAACCTGGTTCTGTTGCTTTGACTTGCTGTAGGTATGAAAAAAATTACAAACTAACTTTAAATGCTACTTCTGAGATGTCGAGAAATTTTTCTCTGTTATAAGTCGTGCTTTATCAAAAATTTTCACAAGTCGCTTAGGCCTATTAATAATAATCGTTTTTTTTAATATTTATCATTGTGGTTACGTAATTTCGCTACTAACCCTTAATTTGAAGGCATTCATGATTGTAGCAATCAGCTTTACCTGTTTTTCAAAATGCTTTCGTTTATAGTGATTTTTTAGAGTGAGTTGCATCAGAATCATGTAAGTAGCTTTTCACAATAGGGTTTAGTTATATTATCTTTTTTTGGCATGAAAAATACAGCTTAGATTACTTTTTTGACTTATTCAATTTACGTTAAAACTTAGAATCGAGACATTTGAATCCAAAATGTGCTATATTTTAAATCTACGTTTCGTTTCCTCTATGAACAACTAACAACAAAATTCTAAATATATAATATGAAAAATTATTCAAAATTTCTCCCGCAAATTTACGAGAGCACACATTTTGATTCAACCTTCCGCACGTTCACCAAATATTCCATTTAAAATAAATTATAAATTCGGCCAACGTAAATAATTTGTATCAAGGCATGACAATATTTTCGTCACGTGCCACACCAACTGTCACTTAGAATGACACACCATTTGTATTAACTGTCAAAACCCTTAAAATGAGTTTATTTATTAACTAAATTCACGCCAGCACAAGTTGAGACAAATTATTCCCGTTGAATAAGCACTCACAGATATTAAAAAAAAGTTAATTCGAAACGCAATCATTTTCATTGCTGCTTAGAAATTATTCGTGTAGCGTTTACCAAATTCTAATTACAGGAGACGAGTGTCTATCAAATGAAAAACGAAAACGTTTTGTATGTTAAGCACAACGAAACTTGAATACAAATTTCATAATTATGTACATAGTTCACAGTAATAGGCCAGTTATGTAAACTCACACCGAGGTCATAATATGAAACTCTCTTGATGGTTAATTATTGGAGTAGTCAGCTTAGTTACGTTGTTAGGTAACTAGCAAAGTTACTTTTTAATACGTCAACTCAACGTAGAAGGCTCTGAACATCAACCACGTAGTATCAAACAGGGCGTGTTAACCTTAAAATCAACACCGAAAGCAAAAATATTGGTTTAAAAACATTTATCAAAAGAAAATGCATTGTCTCACAGTCGAAAGATCGGAACTGTTTGAAAAAGAACTGTTTTTTACCTTTCTTTGGTCTGCACGGAGAAAATTTGTCTTCCAGCAAGTTTGTCCCAACACTCAATGGACTAGCTTTGTAAAGATCATTTTTCAAACATTTATTTTAGGCAGTAAGCAATACTTTAGGTAAGGGCTCTCTCAAACTGTATAATTAACATTTTAACCACCTATATGAAAATAAAAAAGCAATATATATTCCCTTGGGGCTACATATCGATTAAAGTAATAATCGATCAAAATATTGCATTTATTTCTAGCAAAACTAGTAAGTCCGCAACAAATTGCGACAACACTTTTGCCACAAAATGAACTATTGTTGCTGGTTTCACGGACGTTTTTGTTTGTAAGTTTACAATCCAGTTGCATTGTTAAGCTCTCTCTATTTTGTGACGCGATGCCTTTGAGGCTATTGGCCGATAAAATTAACAAATTACAACATTGGATTTTAGCGATAGCTTTATGCTTTTTTAGCATTTTTATTTACATTTACGATGTTCTTACTATCTGTGTCGTGTTAAATTGATGTTATACACGCTTTTGAGAGCTGTTTATTATTTACACATTTCTCATTTAGAGCTTTTCAACTTGAAATACACTTTATTTATCATACACCTACCCAATAGTTAAGTATTTACTGTGAACCTCATCTATCTTAAGTCAGTTTTTTAAGATATATATGGTTTTTTTTTTCTCTCCAGTATTGTATTACTTAAACAAGATCTCAATCGGCTTTGTTATTTACTCATTTTTTATACTATAATTATCATATGTAAAGCCGAAAGGCGTAAATTGTAGCAAATTTGCACTTATATCTAGTCTTTGATGGGAAGTATTACTGTGAAATTACTCTTTGGTGGTGTTATTTTGAGATTGAAAGTATGAGAGGGCTAATCTATTATTATTATATATCGATTTCTCTGAAGGTTTTTCTCAGGTGTTTCACTTGGGGCCCCTCCAATTTCTTCCTTGAAGTTGATCTCGCAGCAGGCTAAAATATTAATTTCTAAGGTGATGTCATGTGGAGGGTATTTAAAGGAAAGATGGGCTGAATTTTATTTTGCAGCGAACCATGTAGCAATTGACTGAAACTACAAATCCATCAAGTCATTCAACAGTCCGCAGTGGAGCTTTTGTGGTAAATGTTAACAGTGAAAAATATTGATCCATTATTTGGCCTGTCTCTTAGCTCTACTTGATGGCGAAAAGATCACTGATGAATCCAGTGCTTTGGAGCCCTTTTCATTTATTTAGTGGTAGTAACAGCGCAACATCTTACAGCATGACGTCACGTTACGTACCTGACGTCAACGTTCTAAAGATTTCAAACTTTTCATTCACTAGTCGTAAATTTTTTGTTTCTTTGTCTTAAGCGTGATTTGCGTATTTAAAAATATTTTTTTTTTCTTTAGGATGGATTAAGAAGAAGAATGGATAAATTGAAAAACTCAATAGAGGAGGCGAACCATGCGGTAGACAAGGAGAGAGAAAAGAACGTCAGTCTGCTTCACCTAATTTTCCCGCCAGATATCGCAAAACGACTGTGGCTTGGTAAGAATCTTTCTTTATCTATCCCTAAAATTATTCATAAACTGACTAATTAAATCTACGCTATTCCAATGCTTTATGCTAAGATATACATAATATATTGCATAAATGTTTGAGATAAGAAGTTGAATGTTTTCGATATCTTGAGAAAATAATTAATTACTTATAATTATTAAAATTATGACTCTCAAACAAAAAAAATGCTACTAACTGTCAAAGTTTGCACTATCTACACCTCAGTAATAATGTGTGCATTATACATTTCTTAAATGGCACCTATAAGCGAATTAAAATTACAACAACCTATTGTTAGTATTGTTGTTAGTAGTTCTGTGAACAGTAGTCTTCACGTAATGTTGATTTCTTCGACTTAACAGCTCGTAACAGTCGAAACGCTCATGCCCCCTGGCGGTATAAAAAGGTATAATCAAAAACGGCTACCATCTTAAAAGGATTTAACGAACACGGAACCCATAAATAAATTTACATACAGACGAAATGCAAAGTGGTCGAGCCAAAACAAAACTTTGCTATGCTCAGGATTGACGAAAACAGAAAAATTACTCAGTTATTTAAAGTTTTCTTCTTTTAAGGCGTTTGCGTGCCTCAAAAGTACTGTTAAATATTAGTTTTGGTGTCTAAATATTTGCCTAATGTAGGCAAATACAACGCTTTCAATACAAAATTGATTTTACAAAACTCAAATGGAATGGAGATCCACGATATCAGGCGAGTGTAAGGGAGAAGGAGCGCTGGGATATTGGGCTAAATTTTTTTTTCAAGCTGCAAATGCCATTTTTGCTCTCGTAAACACAAACTGATGCAAAATTCTACAAAACAAACAGAAAGAGAAAAAAATATTTATTAATTTGTACTTAAATATATTTCCGTATAAGGTATTGATTTTTTAGCTGGCTTTATACAATACTAAAAATAGCAGATCATTCAATCCATTGATGTTTCAAATCTACCCGCTTCAAAACATATAGGACGTACCTATGGTCCAATACAATCCAGATAGTTAACACGAATCTATATCTGATCACGCCATAGAGCCTTATCTATCATCCCCTCCTTCAAAGGAAGTCCTTGACCCGACAGGAAATTCCCAAATAGCTTCCGCTGCCGCCTTTAAGACTGTTTACAATTCAGACAGAGTCCTGCGCCCCTAATGGGAGAAACGACCATATAATCCTACTAAAAAGTTGACTCAAGTATTCTAAGAATTACATCATTACGTCCTCCAGCCTTAAGCAAAAGGGACGGAGGTAGAATTATAAAAATATGGAGATCGGAAGATGCTATCAGGAATACTGCTAGGTACTTAATGAACATTAAAATAAAATCCAAACTTTTGCTAATTTGCATATGTATTGGCAATCAAATATTCCAGCTATGTACTTATTTAATAAGCTTGTCCATTAGTCTTGTAAAGTTCGACAGAAAAAGCGTTTTCAAATTCGACTGAAACTGAAACTGAAATAAATAAAAATTAAATATTTCGTTTTTGGAATAACGTAGTGCCGTAAGCCTCAAATTATAATATTTAATTATTTAAGTCAATATTAGCGATTCTTAAACAAAAATTTGATAAAGATAAATCAGAAAAAAGATTCTAGCTAATGGGACCCTATCTCCTTCGGTCATATGACCACTAGCCCATTAGTTCCAATAGCTCAGTTGGTAGAGCGTCGCTCCGGCAAGGCGAGGGTCCTGAGTTAAGTCCTTGATGCGACCGTATCTTTTTCTGATGTTTATGTTTCAAAATTTCGTTTAAAAATTAGATTTTATCTGGCCAGATGTGTTTTTTTTTGTACAAAACACTATACATAATATACCTACACTAAACTAAAAACATGAAAATTATTTATTTATTGTTATTAAGTTTAATTTGTAGAACTCCATTTTATTTTTTTATTTTTTTATATATACAATAATATTATTATTGGGTTTATAAAAACAGTTTATTTTTAAACAAGTTGTGCTGTGTAATTATTATTACGCGTGACAGCTGTTTCGCCCTCTAAAGGCATTATCAAACTGTTTGATAGACAGACAGTTTGATAATGCCTTTAGAGGGCGAAACAGCTGTCACGCGTAATAATAATTACACAGCAGAACTTGTTTAAAAATAAACTGTTTTTATAAACCCAATAATAATATTATTGTATATATAAAAAAAAATAAAAAAATAAAAATTAAATAAAAATGTAAATTATTGCTCAAACATTAAACGGTTCGGAAAATTTCGAATTGCAGATAGGAACTTTGTAGGTGCAAATAAAACTTTCAAAAATATGTAGATTTTATGATTAGCCACTCGTTGTTTTTTTAAATGTGTTAATTAATCGAAAACAAACTATTTAATTCATTTCGCAGTACAGATGCCACACAGTCTTGGAAATATGTTCTATTACGTTGAGTTTTTCGTTTATTCCCAATTAAAATTTAAATTAGAAATATCTAAAAACATAATTTTCCTAATGTTTTTTAAATAGTAGAAGAATTCTTTACTCCTTTTTTGCTGTATTTAATGTTGATTTTAAGTGGATAAGTAACCTATGTATACATTATTTCTATATGTTGTACGAGTTTGTAATGTATTCAAATGAGGAGGGTCTAGATTTGTATAGATGAGTATTTGGGAACAGCTTACGACCAGAGAGGACGAGTCACGTGTTCCTATCTTTACATAACAGTATTATCTCTCGCTTGCACACATTCCCTTTCATGTACACATTACAGAGTATCAATTTGATTCATTTTTGTTCATGTCTTATTTCATATATTCTATTGTTAGATATAGCTCCAATATAGATACATTTAATTTACTCAATCCATTCATATGTAGCTCGGTATAAAACTATTTTTATCTTTATTTTTATTTTGTAAATTTTAAAACACTAATAGTGATTGAGACTTATTTTATTTAAAAGCCTCAATGGCGTAAATAAATATAAAATATTAGAGTTTTATTATAACAGCAACAACTTGAGTGTTAGCTACCCAAAATTACGTAGGTGATTTTTATGAATTAGAATGAATCATACATGATATTTTTTTGAAATTTTTACTTAAAAACCTAAAAATATGGGGTGAATATTGTAATATTTGTATATTCATTAGCATAAAGCCGCACTGAGAAGTATATATGTTTCAGTATTATTATTTGGAGGTACGATATGAAAGGTTACACCACCTTGTCGTTCCGATTAAATGTATAAAATAATTTTTATTTTTCCAAGTATACAAAGTAGTGAATGAATAATTTAAAAAATAACGAATAAACAAAATTAAAAAAATATCGGAGATATAAGCCATCAAGTAGAACCCTCTTTTTAAAATCTTTGCTGATGGTGTACTTATTGTATCAGTCAGGATCGTCTGAAAAAAAATTAAATATACTCAAAGACAGAGTGAGGAAAATAACCGTCTTTTTAGATGTCTAAGACGTATCCTAAATAAAGATTTACTTAGAATGACTTACTTTGCCTTATGTCAATCAATAATACTATGGGATTATTTATAAAAAACACAACTGCTTTACGTAGCACAAAAATTATTTTAAACTTAATTCTACTTAAGATATATACGTCATCATCAGAACTTCTGTTAAAAGAATTTAAAGTTGGAAAACTAAGCTTCTTCAAGACCCTTATTCCTAAAAAGCGGAGTCAGGCAAGGGGGTAATATGTCTCCTATTCTATTTAATGTGTACATCAATGACCTCTTACAAGAACTGAATGATACACGAATTGGTTGTCATATCTGCGGTCAAGGCAGTAACAACATTAATTACGCGGATGACATGGTGCTGTTGGCGCCTTCGATTAAAGCGATGAGACGACTTGTTCAAATATGCGAAGAGTATGCAATCTCACATAACCTGCTGTACAATGCAAAAAAGTCAGTAATCGTGGTTTTTAAATACAACAAGGAGCCAATAAATATTCCTCCAATCTGGTTAGACGGAAAAGAACTACTTGTAGCCTCGCAGGTTAAATATCTGGGACATATCCTAAGCGAAGATATGAAGGATATAGAAGACATGGAACGACAAAGAAGAGCAATCAATATACGGGCCGGAATGCTCTCAAGGCGGTTCTACCACTGTAGCGATGATGTCAGAAAACTACTTTTCAAGGCATTCTGCACTGCACTGTACACATCTGAGCTGTGGACACAATACCCAGCAGCGCAATGGGACAAGCTGAGGGTGTGCTACAATAATGCATACAGGCAGCTCATGCAACTACCGAGGTTCTGCAGTGCCTCCACAATGTTTACTGAAGGGAGGGTGCACTCATTCTCCGCCTTACTTCGCCACCGACTAGCCAGCTTCTGGGGTAGGACTCGGAAGTCAACCAACATCATCGTTGTGGCTGCATCCGAGTGGCTCAGTTCCCCACTCAATGAGCGATGGATGCAGATGATGCGGCGACCTCCCTGATGGACGGTTTAATTAAATTTAATCTCATTGTATTACCTATTTTATTTTTGATTTATATTTTAATTTTATATTTAGGTACCTGCCTAATATTATTTTTTTATTTCTCTTTGTTTTATCATATTTCCATTTTTATAATTTGTTTTTTTACCTTAATTTTATTGTTTCCTTGTTTTATTTCATGTAATATGGCAGACTGGGATTGCACTATCCTCCCAGTCCTGCTGGATTAAAACTTAAATAAAAATAAAATAAATAAATGCATTATACCACTACCATGCAACATTACATATTTATAAAGATAATATTATGAATAAAACTACACCATTTAAAAATAATAAAAAAATTGTAAAATGCCAAACATAATTTTTCCAAACTTCAAAAAGTTAAAACAAAAACAATGGGGAAATTCAACTATAAATATCTTGGAATAAATTTTAATACATTGCCAGAAATATAAAAAAACAATGTTTTGGAAACAACTCGTATGGTCTCAAAGAAATCGTTGTATCTTCCTCACTCTCGTGGTTAGAAATGTGATCTAAACGGTGTTAGAAAGAAAAACACCACGTTTTATTTTCAAATCGAGAAGTTGGCATTTCATATGAAATGACTTAACATTTTTTTGTAGAAATGACAGCTGCTTTAAAATTAAAATTAAATTAATCGAAATTTCGATTTAAAAAATTTAAAACTTACGAAAGTGGCATATAATCAAAAACTTAAATTTTATACAATATTATTAAAAAACTGTGTTGTTAATTTTAATAAAATCGATTAAGTAGATTTTGAAATATCTTGTTCACCAGTTTGAAAAAAATTGTTTCGAATAAAACGTAAAAGAAAAAGCAGTACGGCGTCAGCGACTTAAAACTAATATATTTTTTAATTACCTTTGCGATTCCTGTAGCGTACATGAGGTCTTCCATTATTGCCGCGGTGTCCTTATATTATACTCCGCGGTATTCCTTTTGAGCAGCTTTTTTCAATTTCCTGTCCTCTTTGATCTCCTGTTAGGCAATCATGTTAGCTATACCACCGATCATTACCTGAGTTTCGGACTGACTCTTCCGCGCTCACTTCTTATTGCTATAACTTCGGAAATAATTTGAATTTCGTAAAGGTTAAACGTTCAAAATATTCTTAAAAGTATAAAAATTGTATCTCTGCAAAAATATAATTTGATTTTTTGAAAATATCAAGTTGAAAATATTTGAAAACCGAATACCCGAAAATCTTTATCCCTAGACTGGATTGATATTTATTAGTAAATACATAAATGTATGCTGTCTTGATATTGGCAACGTGTTACATGCTCTCCTTGTAACACTTTGTAAAACTATTAGTGTGGACAAGTAGCGAGTACCCACGTATTAGCATAATACGGCAGATTTACGTCTAATCACGATCTTTTTGCTGAAAGGTTCACAAATTGCGAAAGAACCCCTTAGGAGCTCTCGGGAAGTATGAATTATATATTCATAGGGAAAAGCGTACATAAACATCACTGAAGGCTAATGGAACTACGCACCTTGAAATAAGAAATAAAAATATTTTTACTTTAGTCTAAAATGCTGACCTCGAACATTTTAATGCTTACATATTTAAATATCTGTTATATCTGCCTTTACTTAAGCAGAATTCGGGTGTTAGGAACTCTTATGGTCAGTAAAAGGTTCTTATTATAATACTGTTTATTTACGTTACAATAACTTGTCTCGCTAGCTACAACTGTTCGTTACCCGATGGTAGGTAAATCTCTGATCGCGGAGATGCTTGCCTTTCCGATAATATCCATCGCTAGTACCTGCTATACACTAGCGTCATCGGGCGGGCCCTGGCGTAGGCTTAATGTCTACCGCCATCTACTGATTAACTACTCAACCTAATTACCATAGATCACATTATCCTAAACTGTCAAATCATAATTTCTGGGCAGTTATCATGTTTTATTTTTTCAGTTATTATGCCATGTGACGCTTCCTCCTTCTTTGCCAACGATTCGGACAGCGTTACAATGTCCATCATCAAGCAGATGTTTAAATTGGTGTAGTGTGTGTTTGTTCAAGTAAAAGTGAAAAAAATTAACTTTATTTTTGTTTGAATTCGGCTAATCTGTCACAGCATCTGTACTCTGTTGTTTACAGCTCCTAACAACTAGATTATCATATTTTTTCCACACTTCTTGGAATCTGAATTCTAGGCCGCAAAGTTAATTTTATTTTGGTTGCCAAGTGACAGAAGAAGGATATTTAGGAAAGGAAAGAAAGAATGGTACAGCTGATAGGATGCCACCAAACTATTAAAATAGGCCCACTTTGTGATGGCAGTCCTCTTGTTTCCCTTACTATCAAATTCAAATCTATAAATTAACTAAAGAAAAATTTGAATGTGCACTTTTAATAAGCCAAAAGTTCCGAACGCATTTTGAAAAAAAAATACGGAACTTCAAGTTTTTTTATTAATTATTTTTATATGAAACGACAAAAATGTGAGGTGACAATAATGCTTGTAATACATTTGTCTCATAAAAATGGGTGTGTTTTTCTTTTCGTTATCAGTAAAATTATGTTACAAAAAACGTAAGATCTGCCATTTTTTATGTATTCAAAATTTTAATATATTTTGACAAATTATATTCTTAATTTTTGAAAAAAAAATTTGCAAGCGTATTGTATTACTGTTCAAAAATGTTTTTAGTTTCTGGATACGTTCAGATATTTGTATTTTATTACAAAGCGGACACTCTCCGACCTTCTGTCAAAATTCCTGAGGAGTTAAATTGTACTAATTACTGGCACTATCACTTCTCCAGTTGACAAAAGGATCCAAAAGTGGGGTGGTAGGGGGATATAGGTAGATATCAAAGTAAGAATAAATCTACTTAAAAAATTACTTTTCACATTTCACAAAAATTTTAATCTAAATTAATATTGGTTCACGTTTATATACAATGTGTCCGGGGGTAAAGTGCGTTAACTTCGGAGGTGACTCTAAATGATAGTACAAGGAAAAATGATGAATACCTATTTCGAAATTCACTATACATCCGAAAACCCTTTTTTCCCCTTCGCTATCCATATGCATAGTGAAGGTGCATAATCTAAAGGGATATTATTTGATGGCAGATGTAACATAACTTGCATCAGAGGCGTGCATTTCATGTAAGCAAATTAGCCCTTCTTACCATACCGCGAGGTCCTGGGGAAAATAATTGCCCTCAGGGCCTATGTCATCTTTGGGGATGCTGTGTGGAGATTTTTATTAATGAAAGGAACGAAATGAATGAAAGGAGGGAAAGGAAAAACTAGGAAGGAAAAAGGTATGAAGGGTGTATAAGAATCTGGGGATCGATGAATCCAGGAGTGACGTACATTTGAATTCATCACTCCCACCGCGATAGGTCTAGAGAGTTCTACTGCATAGGCAACAAGATCTCCGTCAATCAGTATATCCAAATCCGGCCCGCCACACGGTAGGTGGGCAGATGCATCCACCGCCAAGACTTCCTCACCCCGTGAACCCGAGCACCCCTGATAAGTAACTAAACGCGGCCTCAAAAATTGCTAATATTTGAAAAAAAAAACAAATGGAAGAAATAAAAAGGACGCCCAAAGACGAATCGCAGCATCGCTCTACTATAACGTGTCAAAAGCACGAACTAAGTATGCCGCACATTTCATATTCAAATGTTGACTGTATACTAGTTTGTGTTAGTATCGAAAAAGGACGATTTCGCCACAAATTAAAAATGTAGCAATCAGTGCCATCTGTTTGTACCTCTATTAATTCACGTATAACTTTAGTAATGAAATAACAATCATATTATGTTTGCTTTTTTTTCGCAATTGTGCGGTCGAAAAACACAGCTTGCAGCTTAGGTGCCCATTATTATCATTATTTTTTTTAAATTTAAACCGCACAAGAGTCCCAACTGCTCACAATCGTCTGGAGCCAGTGAGACTACGGCATCCCGAATCAGGCTGAAAGTAGTGGGGAGAGGAAGGAGATGAGGAAGAGAATGGTGGGTAACTGGCTATTTTGATCGGTTCACCAAACACGGCTAAAGCCATTTCAAGCAACGTTTCAATTTTGAATTGTGGTCTTATACAAGAGCGATACTGATAGGATCTACTACTCTGGGTGGTTTCGAAAATATACAATGTATTATTTTTGAAAAGTGAATTGTGAAATAAAACAACTTAATCAAATAACGTTTACTTGCGCACGCCGGGCTTATTCCTAGATCATGGATATTACTGGTTGTGAAAATTTACCGCTTTTGTGGATATTTTTTTAATATCAATTAATTAGTTTGATAATTGATTAAAACACTATGCACGCCATTGCCTTGCATACAATCTACAAATTCATTAAATACCATTTTTCGATAATTTAGTATAAGTTTTAAATGAAATCTTATATTATAAAACGGCAAAGGCCAGAGAAAACTGGTAACAGAATAAACAACCAATTGGAGATTGATGAAACTTACTACATTCAATCTCCAACCAATTACAAGCAACTTCAGCCATGAAATACTGACATTTTATTTTAATCATTAGTAATAGCTAGAAAGCCTCATCAAATAAAATCATCTAACATTACTTAATTGGTACCCATAGAAGCAGAACCTGGATTAATTACCCATAATAAATAAATTTCTGTCTTGATCAAGGGAAACACTGAAATTAATATGTTGGTTCATTCGCCAAGCACTAGAAGCCTTTGAATATTATGCTTGTGGTTTTAGGGGTACTTTTGCTGTATGGTTTGCAGGTACTAGGCAAATTTTCATTAATAAAGGCTAACGAAGAAATGGATAATTAGGATACATTGCCCTAAACAGCCTGACGTATATGTACAACATACGTTGTACGTCGTATATATTGTATAATATATTAACTTACATGTAGGTATATTTGGTATCCATATATTTGATTAACTAGCTGAAGCACCCAGCGTTTCCCGGACTTTGTTCTGCTCTTCTTCTGAGGGGTGGAAAAAGGAGATGGGGGTAGTTATTCGACCTCTCATAGAAACTGTCACCTTTCTCTTGTTTTGAAAGTCAAGTGTAAAAATAACCGAACTCTTCATACCCTAAAAGATATTTGTCTAAAATCAAACATTTTTTTGGGATTCACTGCCCAAATTCAAACTTAGCATCATGTCAATAATATAAACTGTTCAATGCGCACACACACACAAACACCCATATTCATGCACACATACATTACATATACAAATATACTACACACGTCACTGTTAATTAAGGAATAAACATACCACTTACAATACATTTTTTTTTTTTTTTTAAAGAAAGACAAACATTCCCAGGTTACGAATAACCCAACAATGTTTGAAAATCTCCTACTACCACCACAGAAAGCCGAAAATGTTGCTTGTGTTGTGATGGAGGACTTAGCCAGCCGAGGAATCGAACACGCGACGCTCGGGTGAGACCCATTACAAAGAAACATATCATAGGTACCCAACATAAAATATCTAATTTCTGTTCATTGTTTCATCACTCGAACTCATTTACTATTTGTTTCTGTAGTATAAAACAAATAAATGAAACACACCCTTAGACAATCTTCTATATATTTATATATATACACCCCTTTAGTTTTGAACAAAGGAGGTTTTATGAAGAAATTACAACGTTGAGGCGAAGCTTAATGCTAAATCACTATTTTGATTAATCCTTTATAACGAATTTTTCTACATTATGAATACCAGAAAATATGCTTTAGATAAATTAAAAGTTTTCCTATCATTTTGCTTGAGTAGGATACAAATAAAAAAAATAAATTACTCAATGAATAATCTAAATGTAAACTATTAAATTTTTTTTTCAATACAAATGTATGAACGCGTAAAGGAAACAACGGTAAAAATACAGTTTTATAGCTAAGATTATCTGTGACAGTTTCACTTGATTACATTTTTTGCTTTCTTATAAAATTATTTACAAAATAAATAAAAACCAATTCAGTGCTTGAAATCGAACGTTTCTAGACTCCGTTTGTCAATAGATTTTAATGCTTATTACGTACAATATAAGGTAAACCAAGAATATACACATTTTTGGCTTGTAGCTTAATTAAAAACTACATCTATTCCTAATGCGTAGGGTTTGAAACACGTTTATTAGTAAGGCTCAAACCTTACTTTATGCTGTTTATTCAAAATAATTATAATGCATTGGTCACAATGAAACAGGCAGTTGCCTAGGATTGTGATTCAATATATCAACGCCTTGTAAATTTAAAATAAAAACATGTATTTTATAAATAAATCGATATAAATGTAGGAGGTCGCGTTGCACGGGTTTTACGCAGATTTTATCGAAATTTCATGCAGTGACCTTCATGGAATATCAAAATATTTTATCAAACTCGGAATAAAAGTGTAGTTTTGTAAGAAAATCAAATCCACATCACCCGCCCGGTTTCTTTCACAGGGTATCCCCGCCGCCCGTTCGCAAACCATCACACAATTTCTCCACAGGGGTAGGCAGAGAAGCAGAGTCATTATACACGATCTTATGTTATTCTGACATGATGTGAGCGATACATATGACGTTAGTTTAAAATTTTCAGAATTAATTTTGAGGTACGTTTGTTTAATTTAATATTCAAATATGCTAGCAGACTGTTTAACTAAATTTAGATGAGCAGGATGATTGTCATAAATCACTATCCACATTTCACATTATTATCTACCTTACCTCTAATTTAAACGCCTGAATAAGGCAAGGTATTTTACCTTGCGTTAGGTTAATGTATTAATAATTAATTTTGAATTTGTAAATCCATATTATTATTCAAATATATTCGCAACTGATATCTTAATTAGTGTCTTGTGTTAGAGCGGATACGTGCCAAAGTGGGTGTAAAACGAACAAGCATTAGTAAATTAATTTTCATTGTTAACAATCTATGTAAGTATTTATTTCTAGATTTTACTTAACTCATCGGGCTTATTTGTTCGGTTTTGGGAACAGACAGGTAGTACAGTCAATTTATTCGCTTTTCGGAACAGCTCGCATTAATGTTATCATAGAAACCGTCATATCTTCTTTAAAGTCTTAGTTAAAAATATGAACTAAACGGCGTTGGAAAGAGAAACACATTAAAAAGCTTCAGTTTTATATTCAAATCTAGAAGTTAACGTTTCACGGAATTTGGACAATTCATCAAATTTCAAAGTTGATTTTCAAGTACTGTGAAGGTTCTATTCAAGTATTATTATTATATAATTACTGGCCAGGGGCTTCACAAGTTCAACAAATTCTAAACACATTTTAGTCTTTATTATTCCCTAGACGTCATTCATAGATTTTTCCTATAATTCCACAATTATTTCTCCTCACAACATTTTTGAAGTGAAACTTCTTTACGCGCGTCATGCAATTTCGAGGAGTAAAACCAACTCATGACCGAAACGAAAATGCGGGACCGATTAAAGTTCATTTGATGTAGTAAAAGTTTTGAAGTAAAATATAAATGCTTCTTAGCTCATCTCGACAACTGGCGTTGGTGGTGTAATGGTCAGCATAGTTGCTTTCGAAGCAGTTGATCCGAGTTCGATTCTCGGCCATGGAATATTATTTTTTTGTTTTTAAGGAATTTTTTTTTTTTAATGGTTGACCATAATATCAATCCACTAAGTAATATTTTAGGCCTGTAGCATAATTGAAAAGTTAAAGAATGATATAAAATTTTTTATGATGTTAACGATAAAAAAATGAAAAAAAACATAAAATTAAAATAAAAAATGGGCCAACGGCACGCGGTGTTCCCAAGCGGTCACCCATCCAAGTACTGACCGCGCCCAATGTTGCTTAACTTCGGTGATCGGACGAGAACCGGTGTGTTCAAAATGGTATGGTCGTTGGCAAAAGTTAAACAATATTAATTTCTATTCTACCTGCCAATAAATATATGAAAATTAGTATAAAAAAGCCCTAATAATATTGAAAAAATTAGCAAGGTGTGTGCGAGGTTGATAAAAATAATCATTACATACGCGCTTGAAAAAGATCGTAATTACATTAATAAGTTTGTAGGAATTTTTTTTTTCAATGGTTGACCATAATATCAATCCACTAAGTAATATTTTAGGCCTGTAGCATACTTGAAAAGTTAAAGAATTTTATGATATTATTAATTATAGTAATGATAAAAAAATAAAAAAAACATGAAATTAAAATAAAAAATAGGCCAACGGCACGCGGTGTTCCCAAGCGGTCACCCATCCAAGTACTGACCGCGCCCAATGTTGCTTAACTTCGGTGATCGGACGAGAACCGGTGTGTTCAACATGGTATGGTCGTTGGCAAACGCTAAACAATATTAATTTCTACTCTACCTGCCAATAAATATATGAAAATTAGTATAAAAAAGCCCTAATAATACTGAAAACATTAGCAAGGTGTAAATATTATATACCTAGTTTAACTCACTCTCCTAACTCATCTTCGCTGTCTACAGGCAGAGCGCACGACTGTGGTCGTGAAGAACCGAGGTTCGATCCCCGCTTTAACTAATTTTTTTTTTCTTTTTTTATAACTTTTAATTTTTTTTATCACATGCTACTTATAAATATGTCAATAGACAGAAAAAAAGAGAGAATGAAATGAAAAGAGAGAGAGAGAAGAATACTAGAAGTTTCACTTCTGTCTTGCGTAGGCTTGACACACCCATTTTTTTTATTAAAAAAGCGCCTCACATGATTAAAAATAACCATACAAATTGACCAATTAATAATGTTATTTATATTTGGCATCATACTCCGACCAATGGAAAATTATTACGCAGAACGTAGGTATTTTAATAAAATTAGATCGTTATGTTTTTTTACGATTTGCATTTCTAATCATTGTTGTCAGATTTTTTCGATACAAGCCATTGCCCAAAATCCTATCATATTTTATTTATTTCAAATAAAATTGAAATTAAAAAATAAACATATAAACTTTTTTTTAATTACACTCATCCGGTTTCAGAAGTACCCTTCCTTCATCCGGAGAAAATTTAAATGAACTTATAAGATATAAAATACTGATTTATAAAAAAAAATTATATATATATACATAGTGGGAGGTGAGCAAAGGGAATGGGGATTTCTGGGAAGAACAGAGCGATTTATTGGAAATCTGTATAGATTAGGACGAAAAGAAAAATTCATTTGATTATTTAATGAATTCGAGTTATTATTTATTGGCTTTCTGAATTCCAGTGCTTCGAAGATACCTAATTTTTTACTTTGTTGTGACGGTGAAAAATTTTAATCCCTGTACCTTCATTAAAAGTATGATCGGTGGAAAAGAGATTATTTGCAAAATTTGAAAATTATGGTCATTTAAACATCTTAAGTATTTCGTGATTCTAATATTAATATTCCTAGTCGTCTTACCTACGTAGAACGATGATCGCAACATAATTGGTAAATGCCCGAGTGGCTTAATATATAATTCCTATCTTTAGTGTTTTTTAGTAATTTACCTAAGTTGTTAACAGTAAAGATAACAACTTAGGTAAATTTTCGTTATGTCGAGCCACATGAAGTTGTATTTTCTTATGGCACGCTTCAAAGATTGTTTTTTACAAATATGTAAAATTGAAAATAACGGTGTAAAAAAGTTGGTCCCTGGGGGATACCTACCAAAATTCATTACCAAATATTGTATCCTCAAAAAAATGTGATCTTTTTTGGATTGAAAATAAATTGGATCCCCACCCACTGAACGGTCATTAGCACCTTACTATAGAGATTTGCTTGTCTTGATCCTTTACGTGACTTGGTAATTTAAGCCTAAGTTACTGAACCAAACGCCCAAAGTGCCAGCTTGCCACGTGTCCAAACAATACGTGATTTAGTCAGCAGTTGCCTTATCAACGCTTCTTAATGGACAAACTCGAACCTCGGGAGCTGATCATTGATACGACAATGTTGAGGTTGTTTCAAGGAGGTTACAAAGTACTTCATACTTTATGTTTTGACGCAAAAATTATAAAAAAACTTGGCTTTTACGGAGCATAGTTTTAGGATACCACAAGGTTTCTCCTTGGGGTCTATCTTATAATATAACGCACACGTTCTAAACCTAGGGCTTGCTAAGACAAACAAGAGGAAATCTTCGTTAATTTAATCATTATTTATGAAAAAATTAGCGATTTACTTAAAAATACACTATTCGATTATGTTTCCAAGTTTATATTAGTTTGGTGGAGTTATCGCAGGAGATCGTTTTTTGTGCTTTAGATAATTTGCCTCGACACTTTTCCCGGTAAGACTATTGGCGGACAAGATAATTGTTTGTCAATAGGCAATTTAATTGCTTGTTTACCAGCACCTTTATGCAATTCAATGATGGAATCTGTACAACGTCTGATTTTATGTCTTAGAAAAACAGATTCAATATTTTACTTTAAATAGACCGATTAATTAGATTAAGTCATTTAACTAGTTTTCATTAGGTGTAGGTAGATACTTTATCGCTCTCTAAATTCTGTACAGATCAGGTCCAATTTTTGAAATGAAAACTACGATAAGTATCTGTTTAAATATCACCTTGTAGATAGGGACAGTTAAATTCAAAGCAAATTCGACTTACTTTGAACGAGAGTTACAATCACAGTCAGACTCGCAGCCAAAGTCAATATTTTCGATAAGATAATAAATGTTTAGTGCATTTAGAAATTATTTAAATGATTTCATCAGTTATATCTTATCATTTTTTAACCATTGTTAAATGAAGATCAATAGTAGTTTGGAATAAAAATTCGAAATTTAAATTGTAACAGAAGTCAAAAATTAACAAACTTACTTTTAATCTCAAATAGAAAATGCTTTTGCAATTCTGTTTTGAAACCTCGTAACAAAATAGACTTCGGAACATCTGAAAATAATAATTAATGGAAACGTTTTGGAAAATTATTTATAACTCAAAAATAGCTTCACTGCGGAATATTACACAGTTCAGTGATTCGGTGGTTGAAGGTTCGCTGGCAAAAGATGAGCTCGTGTTGCACTTTACTGGGCAGAGCTTAATCTTGGGACCGGAAGATAATTAAAGCCCTGATTCAATCGCACCATCTTTAAAACCAGCCAAGCAGATAAAGGCATTCTAAAATATTAAACAATTAATTAAAACATCAATGCATTATCAACATCCAATTCAATAATTTTATATATTAAATGGGGATGTAAATACTTGGAGAGTACAGTCTTAGATGGGAGGGAGTGAAATTTTAAATTGCTCTTAGGCGGTGATGCTTAAAGTAAACTTCCTAAGCCGAACCGAAAAATAATAAAACAGGTAAGAGCTGGTTATCTTGTGCGACTTGCAAGTTTGCCCACTGTTGAGTTTGGTGGGAAAAGAACATGTAAAAACTTCCGAATTGGTGCAATAAAGGTAGGTTGACGGTTTCTGTGGTCGAGGGATCAATCAATCATTTTATTTGAATGACAAATTATATCAAAAGTTTTCTCATAATTTTATCATTTAAAATAATAACAGGTTTATTTGCGTCACCTTACAGAGTGGAAGATACTCTAAGTATCGCCTTGGTGCAAGACCACCATTCAGAATTGAAACGTTTCTTGAAATAGCTTTGGAAGTATTTGGTGACCAGTTTTGAATAGCCGGGTACTTCTCTGCCATCCTCCTCCCCATTTTTTCCTCTCTCCACTACCTCCAGCCTCACAACATACCCCAATCAGGAATTATATAGTGTCACTGGCGCAAGATGGCATGGGAATGCTGTTAAGTTAAATAACTAGGTTTTTATCATTTTGTCATTTGCATAAGGTTGACTACAACAGCCGCGTTATTTTAACAACTAGTTATAAAGTTTTTTTTAGTTATTTGTTTTTGGGGTGTTATGCCGTGTTGCTCTAACTCCTTCTTTAGCCAACGTTTCGGAAAGCATTGCAGTGTCCATCATCAGGGCAGATGTGTTATTTATTTATATAAATAACACAACTGCCCTGATGATGGACACTGCAATGCTGTCCGAAACGTTAGCTAAAGAAGGAGTTAGCGCAACACGGCATAACACCCCAAAAACAAATAACAAAAATACTTTTGGCCGTGAAAATCTTAAATCATAGTTATAAAGTTGTTGTTGGCTATAGAATGAGTGGCTCACTTTTGTATGTTCTCATTCCTACATTATGATCTCACCAACAACTAGATTACCTCCTGCCTTTCCTTTTCGAAATAGACCATTTGCACAGCATTCCAAATGATGTTATTGGCACTGAAAAATAATTCGGTGATTTCTGTGTGTAGTTTTAGAGTACCTTTATATAATAAATTACAACATTAGATACTTACATTCTTATGTATCGCCCTTTTCACAAATAAGGCTCTGAGAAAAATAATTAACGCTTGTGGAGGGTTTTTTTTACCACCTATATACCACCTCCCAAATTACTCTGGAGAAAGATCACCACTTAATAAAATGGTTTATATGATGATAACAATAAGATCATTTTAGTTAGGTTACGTTAGCTAAAGTTTTTTTTGTGAAAAATCACTTAAATAACGCTGTACAAATGTGAATTTTTAGGCTCTTTCAAAGTATTTACAAACTAACACAGAAAACATCCTTACCTGGCAGATCACATCACATTATAAGAGTTTTATTAGAAGTACTGATTTTGGAGAAGATCCAATTTTGCATGCAGCGACATGCATTTAGATGATTAGTAACTAAAAATAGTTGATTTAACAGTATTGGTGATCATATCTGAATAGCCAGATACTTCCCGGCCTTTCTTCCTCTCCCCTCTCCCACTCATATTCAGCTTCACAACATACCTACTCAAACTGGGATTGCCATAGTTCAACTAGCTCTGAACTTTATAAGACTCTTGTACTGCATTAACATATTATGAAAATTTGAGAATATTCCAACTTAACTAAACTAAATTAAACATCTAAATTTTTTTCTCACTGTATAGTATTACATACAAATATATTTAGGGTAGTACAGAGTAATGTGCTTACGAAGGCACTGCACGTATTATCATTTTATGATTCCCCACAATAGGGTTAATAAATGGAATTTCATAAACCACTTTTTGTGGGTTTTGATCGTAGAGGCATTTCTGAAAAAAGATTTTAATATTATAATGTAAGACTCGAAGGACACCCGCATAATACCAAAAGATTCCAAAGGACCGTAAGCCGCTTTAAGGATTTCTCTGACTGATTTTTATACATAAAATATGGGCATAAGCTCACAGTCGATAGTTTATCATAAAATAAGGATTCTTATTATTACATTTATCAGGATGAAAATATTATAATATATTCATTTTTCCCAGAGGGTCCGGAATTTTACTACAAATTGTTTTACGTAAATAAATAGTGAAGCATTATTAAATTGACTATATTGGATGCATTAAGTTATAGTTAAAATAAACAATGACCAAGGTAATATTAACAACTCTCAATAAAACATGAAACAGAAAAAAAGAGACTCAGAAAATTAAGTAGATAACAGTTGTAACTGGGACTTGAACTCAGATCTTTTAGTCTTACCGGACCAACACTACCAATTGAGCTACCGAGATATAATTTTATTATATATGATTATCTGTATCGAATTCATATTTTTATTTTAAGAATTACCAATATTACCTTGTATTCCCAACCCGCCAAATAATTAAATATGTTCAAGTACTTCAATCGACAATTACTGCTTATTATAAGCCGACGTAGCTCAGTGATCCAAAGAACCTGACCGGACATCAGAAGGTGCGGGTTCAATTCTCGTTGGCGGCATTTATTTTTACTCAGGAGACATTTTCAATTTGTATGGATATTTCAGACGAGTGATTGATGCTTATAATATTTATTTATCCTTTTTGCTATGCATAGAAACCTTCTCTTATAAACATTTGTTTATCATTAAAAAAAAATTCTTTATGATTATTTTGAGCCAGATATTCGATATTATTTCCTTATAACTCGATAACGATTTTTGACATATTATGCCAAGTTTGCAGAACGTTTTGAGCGATTACTTGCCATAATGTGCCAAATTCATAAATCCTAAAATTATTGGACAAATACTGAAATCTAGGAGGATTAATTGGATTTAACCCGCAGTAAGCAGTTTCCAAAATCCTTAAATAACAGGACTAGGTTTTTTTAATTTTGTAAACTGTGAATTTTTCGACATTTTGACTAAGTTATATTTTGGTTAGCTTTTTTTTCAACTAATTTTATGTACGTTCTAGTTTTTAAAATGGTATTTATTTCTACAACACTTTCAAAGCAAAGAAATCAATATAGAACAATTAAAATACTTTGAAAAATTCCGAAATTCAATGAGCAATTATTATTATTTCAAGTTTATACAACAGATAAAGAATCCCAACAAAGCTTATTAATATTTTGAGGAACGGTATTATTTAAATACTATGATAAATGTTCATATATGACTCTAATCGGTCGCGTGGTTAAAAGGAGAACTCCTCAAATAAAAGCACTTGAAGGCATCTGCATAAAATAAAATTTGCAATCTCAAGCGGTAAAAGCATCAATTGCATTTTGAAACATGTTACGTTTTCAATATTATTATTTAGTCGATACACATGCACCGAACCAGACAAATAACTAAACAATAGTGAATTGATAAATTGTAAATAAAAGGAAATATTGTTGCAATGAAATGAGACGACCTCCATTCTCTCGCTGACGAAAAACTAAAGAGATGACTGACAATAAATTAAAAAAACTTTTTTCACTGACAATATTCCATCATGTATCCAAGATGTCAAATGAAGATACCTAGTTTTGAATATTTTATCTGAGTCCCAACCTCACAATAGTTTAAAGCCAGTGAGACTATGGTATCCCCGATCAGATTATGTTGTGAGGTTTAAGGTAGTTGTGAGAGTGGAAGGATATGAAGGAGAGAAACCACGCTATTCAGATCTGGTAACCAAACAAGACAAAAGCCATTTCTAGCCACGTTTCAATTCTTATGGGATGATCGTTTTATAGATGAATGGTAGTTTTTCAACAGGGCGATACTGGGAGTATCTTCCACTCTGAAACATAATATTTTAAAAGTGTTTTTGTTCCACATTGTACGGACTGTAAAAGCTTAGTTTCGAGTTGGTACTAATGAGAAAAAAAATTACTCTGTTTTTCAAATCCGGCAACAATTTTCTTTGGCATCAATGAATTCAAGCATGTGCGTTATGGTATTTTTTTACCGCCAAAACCGATAATGACAGTTATTTATATTTCTTCTTGCAATGTCTTCATAAATCGGGTATTTGTTAATAAAATGTCAATTTACTATTTTATTCGTGTTATTTTTCGTTAGTTTTGTCAAGTAATTATACAATATTTGCATATTGTTAAATGTACTTTAATTTAATGTCATAAAGTGGGTTTAAATATTTCATTTTACAGTCTTGATTTTATAAGAAATTCATTTTTTTTTTGTAACATGAAACACGTATAAAATGTGCAAGCAATGCGTAAAAAATTTCATATTTTTTGCTTTTGTTTTATAGGATTTAAAAGCAAGTTAATTTTTTTTATCGTATGAACTAGGTAAAAAGTGATGTGATATATTTCTTCCTTAATTCTTTAAATAATAGGACGAGTTTTTTTAAATTTTTAAACCTGAAAATTTTTCGAGATTTTTGACTAAGTTATATTTTGTCAGCTTTTTTCAACTATTTTCGTGTATGTTCTAGTTTTTAAGATGGTATTTGTTTCTACGACATCTTCAAAACGAAGAAATATATAGAACAATTAAATTACGCTGAAAAATTCCGAAATTCAGTAAGCAATTATTTTTATTCCTTATTAGTAAGTTTATACAACAGATAAAAAATCCCTCTCAGATTGGATAAGCAATGTATAAAATCTTTTCATGAACTGTATTATGTTATTTTTTATATTAGTAAGGTTTTCACATACACGGTCGTTTATCAATTGGATAATATTTTCACCGCCGTTTTAGGAAGGCTGATGATATTTTATTTTATTTAAGTATGTAAAATGTGTATGCAGCCCAAAACTTACAAACGTGAATGCTCGGACTAATAAAAACTTACAAACGTGAATGCTCGGACTAATAAAAACTTACACACGTGAATGCTCGGACTACTAATAACTTACAAACGTGAATGCTTGGACTAATAACTGTATTATGTTATTTTTTATATTAGTAAGGTTTTCACATACACGGTCGTTTATCAATTGGATAATATTTTCACCGCCGTTTTAGGAAGGCTGATGATATTTTATTTTATTTAAGTATGTAAAATGTGTATGCAGCCCAAAACTTACAAACGTGAATGCTCGGACTAATAAAAACTTACAAACGTGAATGCTCGGACTAATAAAAACTTACACACGTGAATGCTCGGACTACTAATAACTTACAAACGTGAATGCTTGGACTAATAATTACATATTAAACAGTAAACTATAAGTAAGAGGCGGTATTAAAGGCAGTCAAAATTTAGCCTGATTTAACCTATTAAGCTCAAACATGACCACAATAAAATATACTCTTTCAGCATTTCCTCTGTAAATCAGCCATCTTTGGACTGTTCCTCAAAAATATATTTTTGTGTGCAGGTGTGTAATTGTCGACCTTTGGAAAGAGAAGATAATATGAAATATCTTGGCTTAATAATTGATAGAAATATAACATGGAACAATCATGTTACTATATAAAAAAAATAAGAAAGCTAGCCTACATCTTCAAGACTCTAAGAAATATATTGGACATGGTTACATTAAAAACTGTATACTATGCGCTGGTTCAATAAATGCTTTCATCAAATGTTGTATGTTGGGGTTTTTGTCACAAGACTACCCTAGAACCTTTAAATGTTGCATAAAAATTAATTTAAAAAAAAAAGTTTGAGAATTTTTTTTTGTATTCGTCACACAAATATTGTAAGTAAAATTGTATCTCTGTAAATTTTTCAACAACATTGATACTGCCAAAAGATCACAACAAGTGGGCAATACTGGATTGGGTTCTTCTTTAACGTATCAGTCGGTGAATACCAGAACATCCTTTAGACAAAGGAGTTTTTCTTATAAAGCTCCGTTGCTCCGTTACTCGGTGAAAATATAAAATATAAAATTATAGGTTCGTTGAATCTATTCAAAAAAGTATGATTTTGGATGGCCCATGTCGTGGTTTCTGTCTTGAATCACCTTAGGAGGCCAAAATTCGAAATGATCCATCTGTGTTTGCGTTATGTGATGTACTTATTTGATTGAATATAATTGTAAAACTGCTCATCTCGACACAGGAATTTCCTTGTGAGATGAGCAGTGGAGTAAAAAACAAATTGCTAATAAGAGATAAAGAAACATATCGTTGACCTCCTTCGCCGCACTTATCTTATACACCCAATTTGTTTAAGACAGTTGGAATTCCTGTGTGATATTATTTAATTTTGATTTCAATTTTATTCCATCCTACATCTGCATTCTTGCAAATTTACGAGCCAAAGCACCTCTCGATCAGCGAGTAGCTTTTTAAAGGAAACTCAATGAAATAAAAGCACTGGGTCGGAAGACTCGAGCTATCGCAGCTTCGAGCTTTGATTGCCAGAGAGACGGATAACATCTCCAACAGACTGGATGCAGTAAATCTAAAGATGTCGCAAGTCGCAAGCTTATATTACATCAATGCTACGCTCTATGGTTCAAAGGTCGCTGATGCGGAAGATTCCCGATGATGAGACTGATGTAAGCATTGAAAGGCAATTTGATTCACAGAGGACGAACATCTATGTACAAGATGAACTAGATGTACGCTTTTGAAGAAATCTTGATTTTTATTCTAAGTTGATTCAATTCGGTACCTGAATGTACATTTAAATTAACCTTTGTTACCCAAATCTTGACGCAAGCGGTTTTGATTAACATTTTCAATGAAGGACTTCAAATATCAGTTTTTTTTTAAATTTTATGTTTATAGAATTACGTAGTTCATCAATTGTTTATTTCGCTTATGGAACAAAGCTACATACTAATATCCACGACAACATTTATCATGGAATACGGTAAAAATGCTTTACCCATGTGACGACATCTTTTAAGCGTCCTGATTGGCTACAGAGGATTTGTCTTTTGTCGGTAATAACGAAGCTTGGATTTGACTCTTTTTGACGTTGTCGTATACTTTTATTGAACTTTTCAGTAGTTTTCAATTTTATTTGGCCATTTTTTATGTTAGGTAACATATCATAGATATTTCAATAAAAATTAATGATGTTTTTTTGATTTTACCAATTTTGACAATAATTTTCAAATATTTTATTTTTATTTCATTGGTTTGAGAATATATCTAATCTAACTAGTTTATCAATAATTGTTAATGACGTCACTATAATTGTTGTCAATCTCTCAGCATTTTTCTGCAAAGGCGTCTCTAACAAGGATGGGATGACGTCAGAAATCAAGCCAAATCTGTTGGTTGCGTAATCGTTTTGTTTTAAATTTCATGTATAAAAAAATATAATTGAATTCACCAATATATTTTGTATATAATCGCTAAAAAAATATGAAAAAAGTACGAATCAATACACAACAATGTTTATGGATTGAGAATACTTTTTAATTATAAGTTCAATATTGTTAGTCACATAAGTACTGATTCTGCTTCAAGAAGTTCAATGTTGTTAGTCTCATAAAAACTGATTCTGCTTCAAGAAATTCAATGTTGTTAGTCACATAAGAACTGATTCTGCTTCAAGAAGTTCAATGTTGTTAGTCACATAAGAACTGATGCTGCTTTAAGAAGTTCAATGTTATTAGTCACATAAAAACTGATTCTGCTTCAAGAAGTTCAATGTTGTTAGTCACGAAAGAACTAATTCTGCTTCAAGAAGTTCAATACAGTAAAAATGAATTGTAATAAAATAAAAATTACTCTCTGGAAATCCTCTTTCCAATGTCATGGTTTTCTAGTCTTTCTAAGAATTTAATTAATCTGACTCTCATTTTCAGACTATTCTAACTGGTGTCTTCAATGTATATGAACATACTAACGTGTATTATCCCCTCTAGAGATCTTGGAGTCACATTCCGTGAAGCTGTAACGGTGGACCGGAATTATTTTCTCCGACAGAAAAAGTAGCACGTCCGTTAAAAAGAAGGCTTTTTTCAACAGCATTACTCAAAACAATTATGTTAATTTTATTAAAATAAATAACTTTGTATATATATCACTTATCTATATCTATCTATATAGGGTATATAAAAAATCTAAATGTGTCGAAACCGATGTTTTTTTTGTTAGCTTAGGTATAATGAAAGTTAAAAATGTCGAAAAAGACAATCAATTATAGGCACTTGGTTCCAGGATCACTCAACCCTATGATAATTCAATACACCTTTAAAAAATGATATAAAGTCATTAAAAGCGTTGAAGAAAAACTAACCTGAAAACCCAACTCACGTAACCTATTTTTAATGAGTTTTTGTTTCATCACTTTTCATGACTTTATTAATTATTAATTAAATTTTAAGAATAGACATTCAAGTATAGGCACTTGATTCCATGATCACTCAACCTAATGATTATTAAATACACCTTTAAAAAGTGAAATAAAGTCATTAAAAGCGTTGAAGAAAAACCAACCTAAAAACCCAACCCAACCCAGCTTAACCAATTTATCATGTTTTGGTTTCATTACTTTTCACGACTTTATTTATAAATATCAAAATATTTATTTGTTTCAATAATGTGATTGGAAAATTCAAATAATTATTAATAATCAAACATCTTAGGTGCTTTTTAACTCTTAGTATTAAAATTTCTAGAAGTCTTTCACCTGTATAAAAAAAGTTACAATAGGGAATTCTCTTCACACCAAAAAATCACTTATTATTAATTATTCACATGTAGAAACACTTCAGACACAAGAATACATAGTTTTTATAATTTTCAAAAATCATTTATTAAAGTTATAATGACTTTAAAAACAGGCGCGAACGAAATATTTCAATGCAGCTAAAAACGCCCGGTGATTGATAAAGCGTTCAAGGGCGAACGATGACGTCACTGTTGACCGGCCCGAGTAGATCCTGCAAAACGATGGCGGCGGCAGCGGCAAAGGTGTGACATAGCACTTGTGACGTAGCGGTCAAAATGGCTCATGACCGTTTTCAGAGCCGAAATAGCACGCAATTTTTAAAACAACTACAAAAAATTGAAAATGCATTTAAAAAAAAAGAAAAAAAAGAGGCACATAATAAAATAATTATCTTTATTGAAATAAATTATTTACAAAATGCACGAGAATTCCCTATTGTTACAATTTAATTTACATGCCTTTTATTTTTTTCTTTAAAATATCATCCACAGCCTTCTTACTTATTGAATACTTTTTAAAATGTGTTATTAGTATGAATAGCGTGTTGTATATTATGTGGGAATTTTTTTATAACTAAATTTGAAGAATGATTATTTAAAAATACTTTAAGCAAAAGATTTAATAAAGTTTTTATAATATTTTTGATTTATATTATCTGTTAATTTCGTACAATAACCGTTGTTGATTATTTGATTTTTTTATAACGAGATAAAATTTTTTCCCAAAAACATATTGCGTTCACCCTACTTACCACCCTTTCAATCCACGTTCCAGTTTTGCGTGTATGTTCTTGGTATAATGTCATAGCATCGTAGCAGCCGTAACGCCGTAGCAGCGTAGAAAATACACACAATAACGACGGCCTCTACGAGAAACGAATAACGACGTCCTCGCTGGCACATAAGGGCGGAGGACGCTCAGCGAAGTGATTCAAATGGGAAAGAAAGCCTTTCCCTCAAAGCCTTCGAATAAAAAAACATAATTTCTTTTCAGTTACGTCCTCACTGAGACCCATTTTAGTAATTTGAAAAAGAGCACACATACCAGTTTTTATTTTTCTCCGAATAAAAAACTATGATAGAAGGAATAAAATCTTAACCTTATTTTATGTTAAAAATGATTTTCCTACCGATATAAAACTGTAATAAGAGCCAGCGTAGTCCATAGGTATAGCAGTCACTTTAATCCTTGATAATAGTTGTAACTACTTTTTTTCGTAAAATATATCAATATGTTTAGAGAGGTTAGTTGTCGAGTAGAAAAAAATGCATTGATTTCCCACTTAGGAATCTCGTGATTAATCTTCTGATAGTTAAGGCCCTTCTTTCATAGGGATACGCGAGTATGCGTAACTCATGTCGCGACTGAAATCACGAGACATCATTCATCAACGAGATCATCGAGAATCAATTAAACGATTAGATGAATCATTTGGTTTAAACTGTGATGTTAAGACCTGGCTGACATCGTACCTGGCCAACCGTTTACAAGCCGTAAAAGTGGGAAAAAACCAATCAAATTATGCAACCCTTTCATCTGGAGTACCCCAAGGGTCCGTTCTGGGCCCACTACTCTTCATCCTCTTCACAAATGATGTCGCTAAAATAATAGAATCATTCGGCCTTCTATCTCACTGCTACGCTGATGACCAGCAAGTTTATTTTTACTGCTTACCAGAAGAAATAAACAGTCTAAAAATTCGTATAACTGAGTGTATAGAAGCAATTACTCGCTGGATGACCTCAAATAGATTGAAACTGAATCCCACAAAGACTGAGTTTCTGTGGACTGCTACAAGCAGACGTCAGCATAACATTGAAAACTCCCCAATAACCATTTCCGGAAGTGACATCACTCCAAAAACGTGCATCAAATTACTGGGTGTCAATCTGTACGCTAATTTTTTCCCTTAAAACTAAGGTGAACAGAACTGTAAGCACGGGGTTCTTTCAATTAAGGCAAATTAAAGCAGTGCGGAGAAACCTGCCAACAGAGGCGACTAAATTGCTAGTCAATTCCTATGTTGTTTCACGTCTAGATTATTGCAACGGAATATATGCAAGTCTCCCTAAATGTCAAATCAACAAATTATAATCCGTTTTCAACGCCGCGGCAAGGCTTATCACCGGAGTATCTAAATACTCCCACATTTCAGAGCATCTCAAAAATCTGCACTGGCTCAAAAGTCCTGAAAGAATCCAGTTCAAGGTATGCTGGATGGTATTTAAGTCACTTAACGGAATGGCTCCGGCTTATTTATCAGAATTGTGTATTCCAGAAGATTCCAATTCCCGACAGTCAACCCTTAGGTCAGCAACGTCATCAGCTATCGGAAGGTTGAAGGAACCAAAGCGCACACCAGATACTAAGTTCGGTGAGCGTGCTTTTGCCGTGTCAGGACCTAAAGCCTGGAATGGACTGCCACATGATTTGAGAATGATCGCAGAATTTAGGTCTAAACTTAAAACGCACCTTTTCAGACAGTCGTACCCATAATTTCAGAAACCTCCACTTTCACAGTTGACGGCAATTTAAATTAACAAAATGTAAAAAATACTAAAAATAAAATAAAATAAATAAAAATAATAATTAAAAATAAATAAATAAAAATGATAACAACTAACAATTTGTAGGCTTTTAAGACAGTTAAAATACATTTAAATTAAAATAAAAACTATAGCAGACTTAAGATCATGCGACGACCAGTGTTTTTTGATATAGTGTCCTCTGCGTGCAGTTCTATCTTTTATAAGCATAAACTTTTTAATATAAGTGTGTTTGTCGGAAGTGACTTGCCAGGTAAGTATGTTTTGGTATCTTTTCTAAATAACAAATGCAGATCCTAGGAAATAAATTGTACAGCGCCCTTGAGGTGATTTTTCACAAAAACGGCGCTCTACAAATTATCCAATTATTATTATTATTATTTTTATCATTGTTGATTTCTCGAAACGTAAAAATAACCTCATTCACAGCTAAACAGTGACTGAAGCAGTCTTTGTTGGCTGCTTTATTATTGGCATTGATATCAAGCACCCACATTCTTACAAAAGTCTGACACAAGTCGAAACTATGTTTAAGAGGAAGCTACAAGCCAAAAATGTGTATATTCTTGGTATACCTTATATCGTAGGTAATAGGCATTAAAATAACTTGACAAATGGAGTCTAGAAACGTTCGATTTCAAGCAAAAAACTGGTTTTTACTTAATTTGTAAATAATTTTATAAGAAAGCAAAAAAGTTAATCAAGTGAAACTGTCACAGATAATCTTAGCTATAAAACTATATATTTTTTAATTTTTTTCCTTTACGCGTTCATACATTTCTATTGAACAAATATTTTTGGTAGTAGTTTGCATTTATATTTTTTATTTCTATTCTACTCAAGGGAAGCGATAGGAAAACCTTCAATTTAAGTAAAGCATATTTTTTTGGTTTTCATAATGTATACTAATTCGTTATAAAGATTAATCAAAATAGTGATTTGGCACTAAGCTTCGCCTTAATGTTTCGATGACGTAAGTAGGATTATTAGGAAAAACATTGCCTGGCTGGTCGCGGAAGACTGATGTCGCTGACCAGTTTAAAAAATATCGGCAACATTTGCCTGTGTACAAATATAGTCACCAAGATACTTGCATCGTCGAGTATTGGATATTTGAATATAGATACTTGTGGTAGAAGAACCTTAATCCTACGTCATTGCATAAAGAACATTTTATTGGAAGTAGGAAGAAATCAAAAATTATCAGGTAATTTAACTTAAATTAAAAACCCTGAAAAAGTTCGAATAAATACATATTTTTTTAATTTATTCATTTTTATTGAAAACAATATTATTTTGGTATCTTTGTCATGACCGTTTTAATTTAAGGCCGCTTTTAGAATTTCTACCGATTTATAACATTTTCTTAAACACTTTAAGTTTTTAAGTTCATTTAACTCTTGACAGGCCAAGATGCAAAACAAAACGTCTGTAACCAAGTGGATCTTCCGACGATCCCAGCGTCTTACGGGCTTATAAATACGTAAAATACTTAAATGATATGTCAATATTTAAGCTAATATAAGGAGGATAGTAATTTTGGGTACTACCTACTCCCCCACTTGGCTGCGGGATAGTTAAAAAATGTATGTTAAATTTATGAAAACGCGTCCACTGCGACGGGGATCCACACTAATCCATACAAAAAATCACAGTACATCTTTAAATGTAACTTAGGTATTTGTCAAAAAAAATGCTCTATTTTTACATCTTTTCAATTGTTTTTTTATTAAATACGCAAAAACTCCAGTAAAATCATACTAAACTAACTATATGTACTGTTCATATATTTTTCTTCATTTATATTTCTTTTTTCATTTAAACCATAGATAATGTAACCACAACTGTTTTGAATACATAACTTATAATACCCACGCACAGGCTTCGCGTTTGTTGGATTTTTTTGTTACTACCTTATATTTTGTATAATTATGTAGGTATAAAAAAAATGCCAATAAAACAAAAAAAGAGTCATATTTTATTAAATATTTTCACTATTTACGCTTAGTTATGATCTCCCTTTATGATACATATTTCCCTTTCAAACTAACTTCTTATTTTTTCAAGTTTACTACGTATCCTTATTCGTGTTTATTTCAAGAAAACATTATATCTAAATTTAATAAACTATGAACGAATTGAGTGCATGCACTTAAAACGTTAATTAAAAAATGTTGCATGTTCTAAATTCTAACATCAAGTGATGTTGTAGTTGTATTATGTTTATATTGTAAGTAAATTCTTATCTCAAAATATCCGATGCGTGCCGTAAGGCACTTCAATTAAAATTTGTGTTTGAAGTTATCATACAAATGCCGCTTAATCAAAAAGTGCTGTCTGTTTGGTTAATTAAAATAACGCTTTTTAATATCATCACAATTTCATCACCCCTTCTTTAATTATCATTGCGTAAAAGATAACAAGGGATTTTAGCTCTCAGAAAAAGAGGTTTTGTCCATTGATCAGAAAATTCTTAGAAGTATGCCTACCTATAATTACAAAGAGATTTGAAAGAAAAGTGTAAACAACTTACATTCGAGGATCGATAATCTCAGACACGCAAAATAAATTATGCACCTGTTCAAGAACGAATTTCAATTTTTTTCCAATTTTTAAGAAAAAATTCGATTTTATTTGGGCACACGGACAGAGGACAGAAACATTTGCTGTTGCCACGATATGTTATTCTTTCATTTTTACTGAGACGTACTGCTACACTACGTTTTATGAAAAACAATCATTTTGTTGGGCTTAAACAAAAATTAAAAACAAGAAATTATCTTTAGAACAAATATTCGTTCAAAAAACTAAAAAATACTATTAAGTTAATTTTTATATTATCTTTTTATAAACTGTAAGATTATTTCATAATAATTAAATTTTAAAACGCATGAAATTGGCAAATTTACCTCCACAATCAAGAAAAATCGAATTCTTCGCCTAAAAAAATTTGATAGCAGGTTTTAAAATTGAATAAAAATAATATTGGATAATAGAGCTTATGAAAGAAAATTCTGACGTGGGTTTTCAGTTCGTCATTTCAGTCTGTATTGCTTATTATTAATTATGACATGGGCTCTCAGTTCGTCATTACAGTCTGTATTGCTTTGTTATTAATTCTGACGTGGGCGTTCAGTTCGTCATTTCAGTCTGAATTGCTTATTATAAATTATGACTTAATCTTTCAGTTCGTCATTTCAGTCTGTATTGCTTCTTATTAATTCTGACATGGGCTCTTAGTTCGTCATTACAGTCTGTATTGCTTTGTTATTAATTCTGACGTGGGCGTTCAGTTTGTCATTTCAGTCTGAATTGCTTATTATTAATTATGACTTAATCTTTCAGTTCGTCATTTCAGTCTGTATTGCTTCTTATTAATTCTGACATGGGCTCTCAGTTTAGATATTTCTCTTTTTCTCTTCTTTTTCTCTTAGATTTACTTTTTTTTACTTTTAGAACGTTACTGAATGTTCTTAAGTAATTAGTAGGAATAGTAATTTATTCTGATATAAAATGTTATCATCAGATTTAAAAAAAAATGAATACCGCACAAGATGGATGTATCACTGGATGTTAAATTAAACTTTATCCAACACACTGATGACATCATTAACAAAGCCAATGAAATGCTGGGATTTATAATGCGCATAGCAAAACCCTTCCACAACATAAACACTATATATTCCCTTTACACCTCATATATTCGCCCACACCTGGAACACTGTACACCGATCTGGACTCCTTTATACCAAGCCCATATGGCCCCTGAGGTGATAACGCACAAAAGCGGCGCTATAAAAATTGTCCAATATTATTATTATTATTATTAAAGAATAGAATGAATTCAAAAAAATTTTTCAAACACATAAATTATAAACTAAACTTACACTTCTCAAATTATATCGAATCCATTAAATTTCACAATTCCAATCTCCAAACACGACGTCTAATTTTTTATTAAATCTTATTATTTAAAATCCTAAATAATTGTCTGGACTCACCAGAACTGACCAATTTAATATATCTTCATATTCCGTCTAGATCAACCCGACAATCTGATTTATTTTATCTACCCTTGTGTAGAACAAACATTCGAAAAAATTCCCCAAATCCTCGTATATGTGCACAATATAATACAAAATTTTACGGCATTGACATTTTTGGTAATAACCTAAAGAAATGTCGATATGAAGTAATGCGTACGATCGATAATTAATATGAGAGTGTGGAATGTATCGGCAGCATCTCCTATCCTCTTCCTATTTTCCTCTTCCTCTCCCCTTCCTTTAACACCAAATTAATTTTAAGATACTAAAACTTCAATTCTAATGCACTTTAAAATAAGAAACTTCTGTGGCTTGACTTCAGTTAGCTTGTATATTTGTATCTTTCATTGTATATTATATAAAAGCTGTTTGTTTCTAATAAATAAACAACAGCGCAAATTCTCATAACCATTTAGAACCAGTACGACTATTGCATTCCCAATAAGGGTATGTTGTGAGGCTGAAGGTAGTAGGGAGGGAAAGGAGATGTCTATTCAGATCTGGTCACACAACAAGGCTAAAGCAATTCCAAGCAATGTTTCAATTCTGAATGGTGGTCTTACACCAGGGCAATACTTAGAGTATCTTCCACTCTGAAATGTGCCGGAAATATACCTTATATTATTTCAATTGTGAATATTAAAAAATCAACCCATTGGTCTGCAAGTCCAGAGCCTTATCCTTCGACCACGAAGGCCTTCTCGGTTTCGTATATACATTGTAACAAAATAGGTACAGTTTGTAAATTTAAGGACGAAAATACACTTTTTAATGATCAACGTTTTAAAAGTGTATATGTACTTATTTCTTATTTGTATATTTTAACAGGTGAAACAATCGAAGCCAAGACACACGACAGGGTGACCATGCTGTTCAGTGACATCGTGGGATTCACCTCAATCTGTTCCACAACTACGCCAATGATGGTCATTAACATGCTGGAGGACTTGTACAGCGTGTTTGACGTGTTTTGCGGACAACTCGATGTTTATAAGGTAAATGAACTTTACAGGAACAAATACAGGTTGCCCCGGCTGTACACAAAGTTTTTCAAACAGATGTAGACAATAATTTTCTTATTGTTTTGTACGTCAAGTATGCAAAATTTCATCAAGGGCTATCGAAATTGTGCTTTAAAAGGTGGGTAAAGTGATGGGATGGTTTTTAAATTCCCACGTAGACTGTTACCTTTCTCTTGTTTTGAATGTCAAGTGTGCAAAATTTCATCAATCTTTAAATTAACAGAATCAGAATCCACGCTCCTACGCCGTCCACCCACCACAGACACACTTCTTTATATAAATAGATACACAAACGTGAATACTTTACTTATTTTATATAAAAAAATTATGGTTTTACCGCAAAAGACTCCCAACTGTTCCTGACCGTCTGGCGCCAATGAGACCCAATCGGGGTATGTTGTGAGGCTGAAGGTAGTGGAGGAGGGAAGGAGATGGGAAAGAAGAAGATGGGGAAGTACCTGGCTATTCATATCTGGTCACTAAACATGGATAAAGCCATTTCAAGCAACGCTCCAGTACTGAATGATGGTCCTACACCAGGGCAATACTTAAAGTATCTTTCACTCTGTAACTCGGTGCAAATATTAAGATTGTTTTAATGTTTTAATCGTGAAGTTAAAACATTAAAAATATAATAAAATTTACTTGAGCCCGTCGGGATTTCTACCCACGACCGTGTGACCTACGGGCGTGTTTCTGAAAATTTCACATTTGTTATACCATTTTAGACAGTTTTATTATTCTCACTCAATTTTAGCGTCACTAGACCAGTTGATGGGCATAAAAGTCCCACAAAGGACACCGCTGAAAACCTTGACAGAACATTCATATCCTGGGCAGAAAATTCCCACAACGCACAGCGCTGCAAACCTTCGCAGAACATTCATATCCTGGGCAGAAAATTCCCACAACGGACACCGCTGCAAACCTTCGCAGAACATTCATATCCTGGGCAGAAAAGTCCCACAATGGACACCGCTGCAAACCTTCGCAGAACATTCATTTCCTGGGCAGAAAAGTCACACAACGGACACCGCTGCAAACCTTAGTGGGACATTCATATACTTGGCAGAAGTCCCACAACGCACACTGCTGCAAACCTTCACAGAACATTTATATCCTGGGCAGAAAAAACCCACAACGCACTCCGCTGCAAACCTTCGCAGAACATTCATATCCTGGGCAGAAAAGTCCCACAATGGACACCGCTGCAAACCTTCGCAGAACATTCATTTCCTGGGCAGAAAAGTCACACAACGGACACCGCTGCAAACCTTAGTGGGACATTCATATACTTGGCAGAAGTCCCACAACGCACACTGCTGCAAACCTTCACAGAACATTTATATCCTGGGCAGAAAAAACCCACAACGCACTCCGCTGCAAACCTTCGCAGAACATTCATATCCTGGGCAGAAAAGTCCCACAATGGACACCGCTGCAAACCTTCGCAGAACATTCATATCCGCTTGCTGAGCTCCGTGGAAGCTGGTTTGTTCCCTTTCCACTGATTGGCTTGTCTATAGCCGAATGTCTTAAAACGTATTGTGCTTAGCACAGACGATATTATATTTTAATAAAAATACGGTGTACTCAATCTCATTCGCATTTTTTTTCAATGGTACAATACAATTTTCAGGAAGATTATTTCTTAAATAGGCACCATTTCAGTTACTCTAATGTACCAATATGTAAATAAAAAATAATAATAGGATACCAGTTATAATGTGTCTTGCGTGTAAAGGTAAAAACAACACAAACATAAACAACTAGAAATAGAATTAATTTGTAGACGACGCGACGTACTAATAAGATTCGTGTTTTCCAGGTGTTATTTAGCTCGGTATGTCTACCAACTAATCTATCTCCAATTGGTTTTCTAGCAATTTACCAAACATCCTTCTCATAACCGTGTTAATTTCGTGTCAAACAAACCTTCACATTTCCGTGACCTTGTCACAAACACTTGAGGAAATTAATGCCATTATACTAATGAGACTTTCCAAACAAAATGTATAAATTTCCTTGAATAATAATTTCACCTACGAAACAAAACCAATTATTCATAATTTGTTTACTTTTACAGGCGTTAATTAATGTTTCTTTGCAGACAACTAATTTGTCTTTTTAAGAACTTGAATATTTTTATTCTCAAAAAGAGGCACTTTAATTAATAACTTCTCAACTTCACAACACTTATTAATATTTTATTGTTCAATTTGACTCTTTCTACGTAAACTATTGTATCTCCAAAATCGTGATTGTTGAGAAGCGCGGTTTATAATCGATTTTGATCGCTACAAACCGATAATCGAATATAAACCGATTGAACTAATGTTTTCTACAAATGTTTCCATTTTCTTTAAGATTTGATTTTTAGTTTTAGCGAATATTTTTTAATACAGGGTTTTCCAATAAAAGGTGTTATTTTGAATAGCTCGCTATTTCGGTAGATGTTACTTTTGAAGCTGTCATTTTTGATATTTGACAAGTAAAAACTACGCCATTAATAAAAATGGAACAATACACGCTTCAACAACGCATTGAAATTATTAAAATTCACTTGAGTGAATCAAATTCAAATCATCTTGAGTGATGAGGCCCATTTCCACCTCGGTAGCTTCGTCAACAAGCAAAATTGTCGAATCTGGGGCTCGGAAAAACCAAGAATTATTGTTGAAAAGCCTCTCTATCCTCAACGTGTAACTGTTTGGTGCGGTTTATGGTCCGGCGGAGTCATTTTTTTTTCTTCATTTATTTCTATATAATATTTACAGTGTTCACATAATTGTTTATATTTGTACATGATATATTTCAAACTTATAACTATAATATGTTGTGTGTAAGGTAGGTTTCAGAAGGTGAAACTGTATGTGAGTAATATTGTATGTTTCGTGAACACCTCACTAGGAGAACCTGTGTTGAGGTGTTTACGTGATTATGTATAGGTGTGACAAGTATTTATGTGTTGTAGAAGAAAGTTTTTATTTTTATAAGTTTTTAATTTTTGTTTTTTTTTGTTTTTTATTAATTGAATATACAATTTCAATATTCATTGGACCTTACTTTTTCGAAAATGAGGCTGGAGCAACAGTTACGGTGAATGGATCGCTATCGAAAGATGATTAATGATTTTTTATGGCCGGAATTGGATGGTATTGATTTGGACAACGTTTGCTTTCAACAAGACGGCGCTACATGCCACATAAGCAACGAAAAAATTGATCTTTTGACGATTGAATATCAAAATAACACCTCTTATTGGAAAACCCTGTATCATATTAGAACAACAAATATTTAATCAGAACAATACGTCTACGAATCTGTTATTGTTGTAGTTTTAGATAAGTAGACGTAGACGTAACAATATTGCGTTCATTGTTTTAATGATAGATTGTTTTGATGATAAGAATTGACAATTAAACTAACAGAGAACAAGTGAGACTGCACTGAGAAATGCACTTCGTTAACAAGGGGCGGCACTGGTGCGCGCACTCTTATTTGCACATGGTCCGGCGCCGTCTTATAAATATTTCGCGAAAATCAATCTCAAGACTGCTTTGCTCCGCCTGTACTTCTTCTCATTTGAATCCCTATAACCGCCTTTGACTTTCGACTTTGCCCTTTGTTGGACCACAGCCTTCTATCTCCTTGCAACCGAACCAGGCTCTGAATATATAGCAGCTTGCCGACTGAAAACCCGGCGCTCCTATTTACAGTCAATTTAAAGGACACCCGTCTGATACACTAATTAGTAGTAACTGTTGAGAAAGGATTGCAATCTAGCAGAATGTGAACTCGAAATAGGATCCTTTATGTGAGGAAAACCGCTGACGTTTGCTCGAAAGTTTTCCAAGCAACTAAAGGTCATGATGTCTAGTCCTTATTATCGATTTTTTAGACCAAAATTTAAAACAGAAAAATCAGTAAAAGATACAGTCGCATCTAGCACTTGAACCCAGGACCTTCGCCTTGCCGGGGCGTTTCTCTACCAACTGAGCTAATGGGACCCTATTTTCTTCGGTCTTTTTACCTGCATAATACTTCGAATAAGAACAATCAGCATTATTTTATTTTTCTTAACGCACATCTTTATTGACTGCTATCTTTATTTATGATCGTAAGATTCCACTCGAACTAAATGCAATCTAGATAGTGTCTAGGATAAAAATACCGTATTTTTTTTTTAATACGCGACATCTATTGACGTTTCTGCAAATCTAGAATGAATATTTTTATTTATTTTTGGCAAATCTTTATGAGTAAAACCTCAAAATGTAATAATTAATTATTTAAGATAATATTTTCGAATTTTTTAGACGTAAATTTGAAACAGAAGCATCAGAAATTGATGCAATTGCATCTAGGACTTGAACTCAGGACCTTCGCTTTGCCGGAGCGTTGTTCTACAAAAAAATTGCTAAAATTATCACTTAATAGCATAAAACCTAGTCGCTCTCCACGTCTGTCTGTTTGTGTGCTTAGTTCTTCTAAACTAAGCAACGGACTATGATATGGTTTTTACTATCATTTAGAAAATTCTCCCGAAAGTTTTAAATATACAATATGTGCACGTTATATTAATAGAAAATAGAGAAAAATCGATGTTTTGTAATCAAGTCGGAAAAAATATTTTCGGGTGCTTACATTTCTAATGATGGCTGAACCATCAAAATAATGTCCGATAAAATTGTATATCTTAACCTTTCCCTTACTGTGCTAAAAAAATCCACGCGTTCCTGTGCTGTGTAGTCAATACACATCTCAAAATAAGCGATTTAATATCGGAAAAATATGAATATTCATAGCTAATCGATTATGTTTATTATATTTTATATCAAAAGTGATAATAATTGTAAATTGCTGAAAACATAAAAAAACCATAGGCAGATGCTAAAGAAACGTGCGAGGGGTCCACATCTAACGATGGTTCGCGGGCGACTGGCTAGCGGCTGGCGGCTGGCACAAACACAGCTATGAAGTCGTAGGTATCGATGGTCTAAACCAAAATACAACTGCAAACGTGTGGATGTCTCATGTTTCCGCATAGCGAATTAAAGCGGGACATCAATAACGTGTCATTTCCTCGCACACTCTTCGCGTATTAGTATCACACGGTTGATTGTATTGGTGTATTTGTTCCCGATTTATAACAAAAATCTCTGATTTTTAATTGAATTTGAAAACTATGTAAAATATTATTTTTTAATTCAGTGCGTAAATGTATAACGAAGGAATACCTAAAATCTGAATCCTGAATTTATTATATTTATAGAGTTATTAAAGTTTTTAGAAGCAATGTGTAGTAAATACACACCACAGATAAGGAAAGGTTAAAAGGCCTACAGAAAAGTCCGCGATGGTATATGTCTATCCCCTAAGGATAATCCTCAGGAATTTCGAGTAAATGTTAGCTAGTCTACCATAATTTAAAATTACAATTTGAGATTTTACTCAAGAATTTATTTAAAAAATAATATATTTTCATTTCAGAACCACTTCTTTGTTTAAAGCAGTAAATTTGTTAAAACTTTCCGCCTTTTTATGAAAGATTATTCCTACGCAGGACGAAGTAAAAACTTAAAACAAGAACAGAATGTATAGTTTTCGCATAGGAAAAACACAATGAGGATATTTCTAAGAATATTTCGGTATAATTTTGATTTGAATTGTTTTAGGTTGAAACCATCGGAGACGCGTATTGCGTGGCCAGTGGTCTCCAAGGCACCACCAATACACATGCGCAGAGGATTGCTTGGATGGCTCTGCGCATGGTAGAAGTGTGCGCAGACCATCTTACCCACTTAGGAGACCCCATAAAGGTACGTTACGTGCATTTAAAATGACGTGGCATTATCTTTTTTACTTCTACAATCATGTAGAATCGCCTCCTGAAGTTAGCACACTTTACCCCCGGATAACCAATTTAAAGGAATACGGTCGCAACTGGGACAAATATGGAAAAACAATTCAAGATTTAAATGTGTTTTAAAGTAGTTTATAATGATATGTAGTGTCAAAAATTCTTATTTGTAAAATAAGATCGATAAAAACGACCGACTTCATTAATTAAGTCTGTGTTCGAGCTCCAGTTGCAACAGTTGCAAAATGTTTTATTCTATTATTATACCTTCTCTGAGAGTTGTTAATATTATTACAATGATGTTTTATTATTAATTTTACCCAGATGCGCATAGGCCTCCATACCGGCACAGTTCTAGCTGGAGTGGTGGGAAAAACGATGCTGAAATATTGCCTTTTTGGACACAATTGCACCCTGGCCAACAAGTTCGAGTCCGGCTCTGAACCCCTAAAGATCAACGTTAGCCCTACGACATACGAGTAAGTTGATTCCCTGTATATATGATTTACAATTGATTGAAAATATGATTTTTTATTAATTTATTTTCAAATCGGTGCAAACACAAATAGAATGACAGTTACTTATTATAGATATAAGTGGGTACAGTGGTGTTATATAAATTACATATCGGTACAAAATATATTTATAATCGCAATCTCACCAAAGAAGAAATTGTTTCTTGTTCTTGGTGAGCGAGTTACACTAATTATAAGGAAAATAGAAAAACATTATGCAATAGGTATGTATAATAGAAACAATTGAATCTTGTACACGTGATGTACATACATAGGATTATGTTACATACTAAATATTAAGCAACTAAGAGAGTAATCAGAAACATCTGAAAAAGTAGATATAAATATTGACTGTTAATAAATATAAAGAAAGGGAAAAACAGGCAATTATTTAGTTAATTATTTCTGACAAGTATAACTTCAGTTTGATTTTAAGTTTGTTGATATCTTTTAATTTCTTTATTTCAATCGGAAGGTTGTTGAAATACTATATTCCTAAATAGATATAATTGTTTTAAATTAGTTGCTTATTGAATTTTGGTATTTCGATGTTGTATTGATATCTTTTTGATAGGTGGGTTTCAAAGTTTTTGATGATATTATCTCTGTTAATGTGAATAATTGCATTTTTTTAAGTAATAATAATATGACTTATTCCATATAATTATGCCTAACAAATGTTTCCACGACAAACAGAACAGAAAATTGTGGAAAAGTGAATAAAATAGCAAAAAACTACATACGTAATTTTTAAAAGTTCCTTTTTAAATTTAAATGATATTCTAATCATTTGGTTCATAAAAAAAATTACACAACTGATAAACAACCATTATTATATATTGTAAATGGTTTATTGGTTTTGTATAATTTGAAATACTTTTACCAGTTACAACTTATTAAAACACTTTGATTGCCTTTGACAAAACTTAACTCGGTCTAAACTGGGCATTATTTGTCCAGTTTGTGTTTTCTTCAGACGTAGTCTGTAGTTACGAATTAACTAAAACGTTCAACCTTTTCACAGCAGATTTTACTAGAAAGATAGGTGCTTCGTTAACAACAAGATTATTACATTTGTTACAACATTTAACATATTTTCCTTAGGTGGTTAATCCAGTCCCCAGGCTTCGAAATGGAGGCTCGAGATCGCTCTTGTCTCCCCAACTCTTTCCCTGAAGACATCCCTGGAACCTGCCATTTCTTGAAGCGCTACCTCCATCCTGGATTAGACCCCAACGCATCGCAAGAGGATCACATCATACAAGCCTTAAAGGACTACGGGATAGGACAACCGAAAGAGTAGCGGTGAGACCGACGCCCACCGGGTCAGCTAAGGGCGTCTCCACAAGAAACTACGCAACCAACAACAAACTTCGACGCTTTAAGCACTCCGACACAATTTCTGCAATATCAAAAAGGTTCCACGCCTTTTAATCTACCTAATATCACTGATCAAGGAAACATACATGCTCAAAAGGCAATAGGCCGAGCGTTTCCAATCTTATCTCCTTCTAATTTATCACGTTTCCCGTTGAAATCGGCACAGTTATCACGGCTTCCTTTAAGACCGACGCCATTAGAGCCTTCGTCGAGACCCTCGCCTTTAACGACGTCACACTTGGACCCGCTACGACACAGATTAAAGGGATTTGGTTGGGCTCCTCGTAATAAAGTCACAGGACTTCTCGAGACGGATTTGTAGCCGTTACGATGCGTAGGCACTGTCCTAGAATAGAAATCACTAGATCACCTACATCTATGTTTTAATCACATTCTTAGTTTTAAATGTACACCTTAATCGTTTCACAAAAAAAGCTTTAATTGTTTGACACTATTTTAAAGGCGTTATTTACAATATGCAGCACTTTCTTGGTGTTTTTCACCACATAAACTATATTAGAAGACACTTAAATTAAAAGATATTTTGTTTGTGTTACGCCTTGAATATTCATAATTATTTTAGAACTTCTAAGACCCGATTGTTTCATGTATGTTACAGCTATAGCGGTGAGTAAATCCTTTGTTTTTGAGGATCGAGTGTTACCATAGCCTTAGGTTTGGTTGTTTCAACGTTCGCAACCATTTAAATTTTACAAGATTTGGGCGATCTCTGATAAGCGCTGTTATTGAGTCCATTTCAACGCTTGATTAAATTTAAAACAGTCACGTTCTAATGCTTGAGAGCTGATCACAATTTTATCAAAAGCGAAAAAGGGCCGAGAATCAGGGGTAAATGAGGACCATTTAAATTCGGAAAAGCGCTAATAGAATTTGACGTTAAAATTGGGGCTCAAACAACCCAACCTTACCATATATTATGGTCGTTCAAGAATCAAACACTTGGAACCGTCCAAGTTTACAGTCTTATATATTGGACCGGAAGTTTATTACATAGCTATTTCACAAATGAAACAACCTGAACTAACCCTCTCATTCTAGTAAAACTGTGCCACACTCATATTATGTGACATTATCTCTAACGAAAGATTTGATCAAATTTATGAGCCAAAGTTATTTACCAGTTTTACGAGATTGTTCATAAAAATGATTTTATCACGCATTTGTGAAAAAGTTCATTTTAACAATTATGTACAGGATACACCAAAAATACTTGAAAGTAACTAAATCTTCAAGTATCGGGTGTTCTTAGTGCATCCAACCCATAGATATTAAAAACAAGGGGAGATATTTCATTTCTCGATCTACGTCCAAGCTGTAAGGTCTATCAAAGCGGTGAAGCCAATGAAAAAAGGAGAAACATATTCATAATATATCGAGTCGTTAATTTGAGTCGTATTCGCATGACTCATTTTACTCTTTTATAGCGCCATTCAAATAATTATTACATTTCAGAGTCGCAAACGGCGGTTGAACTTGGTCATTTGTACCTATTAACTACCTAGCAATTTATTTTTCTCCTGCGTGCGTGCCGGTACCAAGAAACGTACAATCATTCATACGCTTACGCTGGGCCATGGGCCAATGAGCCATGGTTCAATTGAGCCGTCTTTCAATTGAGCCGTGGTTCAATTGAGCCGTCGTTCAATTGAGCCGTCGTTCAATTGAGCCTTCGTTCAATTGAGGCTTCGTTCAATTGAGCCGTCGTTCAATTGAGCCTTCGTTCAATTGAGGCTTCGTTCAATTGAGGCTTCGTTTAATTGAGCCGTCGTTCAATTGAGCTGTCATTCAATTGAGCCGTCGTTTAATTGATTCTACTGTAAGCTATTCGCTGTGACCTATCGCTACTTCATTCTTATAATGGTTCATGGCCCATTCCCCTTGTATATATTACCAATGATCCGATGTGCTTATTGAATTTCTTACTTTTTGTATCCATACTCGAATCAAAAAGAACACTATTTCTTTATATTTCCATCCGAACTGATTAACACTTCATCATGTATCAAAGAGTATTTGTAAATATGTAGACAAGATTCTAAACTTGTTGTAAACTAACTTTTAAGCAAACCGCACTATCAAATACTGTATTAAGTTCTGGATATTATTTACCTAACTATGAAAACTTATAATTAAAACATGCATCATAATTTTTGTCCCATAATTTGACTGATCTGTTAATATTTAATTTTAAGTTTTTTGTTTTATATATTCAATAATATTATTGTTCAACTTAAAGAATTTTTATTAATTTATGACCAAGTTCTGCTGTGTAATATTGTTATTACGTTATACAGCAATTTCGCCTTCTAAAGGTATCACCAAATGGTGGTGAGGGCAAATACAGACTTATGATTAAAAGCATTTTGATTTTATTTTTATTACCTATGCCATTACTGATTTCCGAGTGAAATATCAAAAATTATTAATGGTTTAAAGTTTTCCTCAATTACTGCATTGCTTAAATTTGACTAAGGGATGTTAAGTTAAGATTAATAAATGATTATTTATTATTTAATAAATAGTAATTAATTAATAATTTGGATGACTCTGGAGTTTCCTTTTCATGCAATATTATTTTACCAACTTGTATTTTTGTTCATTTATTAAATTTATTTTTATTTTTTTTTATTTCCAATTGTTCTCAAAGATTGAGTTTACGGCCTTCATTTTAAATATGTAACGGAGTTGGCTTATTATTATCATCGAGTGAGTGATTTTTATCTAGGAGGTGTTTTCTTATAATTGAAAATTGAATAATAATATTTTTGAATGAAATAAACTTAATAACAATAAATACAAAAAATGTTGTTTGAATTTGGTAGACATTTTCGTGCGTTTCATACGTCTCTAGGGTCGAATATAGAGTTTCCAATGTTATACCTCACCTATCACTTGGGCTCTTTTGTTTGTATGAATACGCCGACCTATTGAAGTACGACAATTCCTTTGTTAAGTAATAATAAACTATTATCTGCGCTTGTTATCACCCCGTCCGTTGATCCCTTGACTGTTCATCCCTCGGACAGTTGAACCCCCGAACATTTGATCTCTCATTCAGTTGATCCCTCTAAAAATAATCCTCTTGTCTTGAAGTTAATTATTTATATTCGTTAGTACTAGCATCCACCCAACCTAATCTAAAATTAAACTAACATGTTAAAAACAACAATAAACATAATTTACGTATAGCAACTTGTAAAAGAAATAATATGTAATTTCAACATAAAAAAATTTCATTGATATTTTAGGAAAATAAGTAGTATTTTCTTAGAAATTTGCTCCCAACCCATCTAAAATATAATATAATATATTTATAACATTAGGATAATGATAAATGCCGATAAATATTGAAAAAACTTAATCGGGGATCAATAAGGAAGTTGAGTAAAAAATATTTTGACTTATAAAAAATATGTTCATGTAGATCAAAAAATATCGATTCTAAATATATAAATATATTTCTATATTATTATTCTTAGAATTAGTTAAACGTTCTTGAAAAAGCATTCAATAGCAATAGACTGTATACGCTCCACGATTGGTCGAAAGAATTCTGACGTCACATGTGTCGTGATTGTACGTACAACAGATCACCTATGGTGCATCTCTTTCTATTACATGAGAGATGGTTGGTTTAGATGAGAGAGGTGTATAGGCCAAAGGTTTATTTGGGTTTGTCAAATATATGTACGTATTTGTTGTTATTATTATATGAAATGGATTTCTAAAGATACATATTCGGATAGTGCTTTATAATAATATGTTGTTTATTGCATAACTTAGAAGTTTTTATTATTATACATGTCACATAGCATGTGATACACTTCAGGCCGCCGGCCGCCCAGAAAAGTCAAACAGTGAACTGGGCTGTAAACCGTTATTTTACTATTGGTCTTTACTTTTCTGCGCGGTGGTCCTGAATTCGCGCGGGGAACGTCAACAAGTAGCGACGGCAATACCGTACAAGTACCGTACCGGGCGAGAAAAGCAAATATTCTAACTTAAAATATTAATTTAACTATGAAATCTTAATCAATTTTCTTTTTTTTAATAACATCAATTCTAATAGACGGTTAACATTGGTAAAAAAATTACTGGAATTCCTTGTTGAAGAATTACAAATTTTTAGATACAAAATGCTTATGCGACGTGGTTTTCAGAGTTCGAATGACGTCACACCACACCCCGCCTGTTACCGCTCGGATTCCGCTCGTTTTGGCGGGCTTAATAAAATTTAAACTTTGAGAATTAATTTAATTATGAAAAAAAAAATTAAAAAAAAAAAATACCAGTATTTAAGTTTGAATGCGAACATTGATAAAAAAAAATAAAAAAAATGGACTCAACTTCCTTATTGTCAGAGGGATCAACTGGCAGAAGGACCAACTGTCAGAGGATCAACTGTAAGGGGTTCAAGTTTCGTGTCCCAATGTAAACCTGGGTTTAAGTGATTCGTAGTGTTGTGTAATCAGTTTGCAATTAAATATGAACGAAATGATTTGGACAGAGTGTTTAGAATTTTTTTTCACTACTCCATCGCAAATTAACTGATTTACAATGTATTTTTTTGTTTTTTTTTTTAAATTGTACAATGTTTCCACGAAGTAATTAATTTTAAATTAAAATCACTTTTAGAAGCTGTAAGTTAAGTGTACCTATGTATAAATGCATATTTCACCTCACTGCTGTACATTGTGACTAGTCTAAGATACATTCGAAATAAGTATAAAATATTTTTCTTCAAACATCAAACCCAATTTTCCCTATGTAAGAAATAATCATTTTTCTACCTTGTGAAAAACATCTTTAAACATTTGTTATTGACGTTCTACTATTGCCATTTATTGCACGTTTTTTTCCCATTAAATATAATATATCACTCAAGAAAAGTTTTTTATTAAAGAAAACAAACGATTTTTCTCTTTCGTTTTTTTCGAAATACATGTAATAAATTATTATATACTCAAAAAATAGAGTTTTTAGGTCGTAAAAAAATTGTTTTTTTTTATACCTTCTTTACGTTCCGAGATGAATAGGTGCAGTTTTTACATCCTCAAAGGAATACCTTTTATTTGTTCTCGAAGGAACATCCTGTTGATTTTACCAAAAATGAATACTTTGTTTTTCTCCTCAAAGAAAAACCCTCGGATCTATTCTCAAATGAACACCTTGTTACTAAATGAATACTGAATTTATGTTACCGAATGAATGTTGTGTTTTTAAAAACCTTTCATTTATTCTCAAATTAATACCTTGTTACTAAATGAATACTGTGTTTATGTTATCAAATAAATACTGTGTTTTGTACTCACAGGAAAAACCTTTAATTTGTTGTCAAAGAAACACCTTGCTACCAAATGAATATTGTGTTTATATTACCAAATGAATATTGCGTTTTGTCACCAAAAAAAAAACCTTCAATTTTTTGTCAAAGGAACACCTTGTTACCAAATGAATATTGTATTTATGTTACCAAATGAATATTGCGTTTTGTCCTCAAAGGAAAAACCTTCAATTTCATGTCAAAGAAGCACCTTATTACCAAATTAATGCTGTGTTTTTGTCATCAAAAGAAAACCCTTTAGTTTGATCTCAAAGGAACACCTTGTTACCAAATTAATATTTTTTTTATGTTACAAAATGAATACTGCGTTTAGTCCTCAAAGGAAAAACCTTCAATTTTTTTGTCGAAGCCACACCTTGTTACCAAATGAATATAGTGTTTTTGTCCTCAAAGGAAAACCCTCGTTAATATCTTCAAAGAATACCCTGTTAGTGTTGTAAACTTATTATTACTAACCTTAAAATGTTATCTAAAATAACAACTTTTTCTAACAAGTTGCATCACCAGTTGGTCGATCAATAGTACAAATATATATTTTCAATCCATTTGTCCAACGTACGTGATGCTTCGCTAAAACGTTGATATATATCATTTGAATTATGTAAAGAATAGAATGTGTATAGGCAGATAATATTTTATTTATACTTACCTGGCAGGATCCTCCATCCTCCCATGAGTCGGTAAGAAATTGACATAAACGGAGTGCTGTAAAAAGTTATGCAGATAATTCTGACTTTGAATAGCGCTCCAGACCGTTACCTTACTTTAATTTTCTGCCTTAGAGTCTTACAGGACTCGATTTATCTCAATTCCTTAAGACATTCCCATGGGACGACCGCCTTAGATTACAATATTAATTTATTAAAAGATTACAATTTTATTGTCCTGAAAGTAATTTCGTAATCTTTCTATGACCTCAAAATAACTTTTTTTTAATATTCTTACAGGAATGCATTTTTTATGTCCTCAGCAAAATGTATATATGTATTCAGTCTTTAAAAGAAATACATGCTTATGTTCTCAATTGAATACAGTCTTTATGTCTCTAAAAATATTCTTAATGATCAATGAAGTAAATGTATTATGTAGGTATGTGTTGTATATATTTATATTGTTTGAAACAAAAATTGTATATGTGTATTTTAGAATCCTTCAAATGCAATCTTTCACATTTCCTGAAATAGCTTTATGTCTATAACATTATGTTTATTTATATAAGAAGTTTTAATTAATATATCTAGGTTAACTTTTCTTATGAAAAGAATAATTGCAAAATACTTTACAAATAAAATAAAATACATAAAGTTAAAATTACATTGCATTATTATAGACCAATCATAGATATCTTAAACTATTACGGTAAGCCTATTTATTGTTAAATAACGATAATTAACTACTTTGTATAAATGTTTCTAAAAAATACTCTTTGTAGTTTTATGCAACAAGAAATAATGCTTTAAACTGCACCCTTGAATTAAAATATTGTAGAAAAATCTGAATAATAACAATTTAATGTATGTAGTTATAAGTTATTATTTTAAATATGTATGAATGTACACCTATTTGAAATAATTACTGTGTAATATAAAATGATTTCAGATTCAAATAATATTAAGGGTAAACGTAACGCACGCCTTCACAGATGGCGATAATGTAATGTGACAAGTCAAAATATTTCACCAAAAAATGTAGATATAATATGTCTCAACGCCATCTAGTGGGAAATTCAGCACTAACAAAGCCTTTCCTACAAAAATAAAGTGGTTGCTTACAGTTGAAAAAAATTTAATAAGCAGTAATTGTCGATTGAAGTACCAGTACATATTTAATTATTTGGCGTGCTGGAGATAAGCCGACTCAGTGGTCTAGAGCATTTGACCGGACATCAGAAAGCGCGGGTTCAATTCCCGTCGGCGGCATTTATTTTTACTCGGGAGATGTTTTCAATTTGTATTGATATTTCAGGCGACTAATTATTTCTTATAATAATTGGTTAATGTAATTATTTTATTAGAATTCCCTTTTTGTAAGTTATGCTTCAAAATCAACACATACGAAAATGTATGAATAAATAGATGTTCTGATGAAAACTCAATTTTTCCAAAGGCATAAAATGCAAAATCACAATTCAATCCAATATTGTATTTGTTTGCATTTCTTGAGGGAATTGAGTTAATAAATAAACAAAACTATGCATTCATATTTTAAAGCAACTTGCAAAAAGTGCATTTTAATAAAATAATGCCATAATGAACGCGTAGATTTTAACTTATGTTACACTTACCAATAAATTCATGTTTCAACGGAATGAATTTCAATAGTAGCTTTTAAATATTTTTCTTCATTTCACATATCCTGAGTTTTTCCTCCGGCCCCTTTGATCTTCTGGGATGGTGTGTGGGTGGTATTTAAAATTAAGGCGATGCACTACGTAGTGTAATATTTTAAATCGAGCCGCTATCAATAACACCCCTTACGTAGATGGCGATAAAGTTTAAATTCCCGCTTAACACCATCCGCCTGTTTTGATTTATGCAGGAAAAAAACATGGCCAAAAAGTGACTTTTATTTTATTCTTTTGATGTTCAGGCATAAATATTAAAATTTTTTTCGATAATTTTATGAATAACTTAATTTGCCACAATATACAATAAAATCATAACCGAAAATGGATTCGTAAGTAGGAGATTTTGAACTTTAAAGCAGTTTTCATAAAAATACACATTAACTCCTTAGGCCTCTGGCATATTCTAACAGAAGATCGGAGTATTTCCGCGTTGCACTAAAATTCAAATAGATAATTTTCAATGTTTTCTAAAACTAAAATTATTTTTGAAATATGATAAAATACGATTACATATTTTATTATTAGAAAAAAGTATATAGTTTTTGAAATATTAAAATTTTTATTGCAAATATAAAAAAAATTAAAATTGGCTCATCCAAACACTGAACTAAACTTACGGATAGCGAAAAACAGAAATTTTATCAGACAAATATAATATAAATATCACTGTCAACACTCTCATATAATTTTTTCATGTCTCGTCAATACCCCTTACCTCATTTTTTTATGTCACGTCAATACTCTCACGTCATTTTTTTCATATCACATTAATAAAAAAACACAAAAAAAATTCATTCACCTCATTATTTTCATGTCACGTCAATACTATCACCTCATTTTTTTCACGTCTCGTCAATACTCTCACCTCATTTTTTTCACGTCTCGTCAATACTCTTACCTCATTTTTTTCATGTCACGTCAATACTCTCACCTCATTTTTTTTCATTTCACGTCAATACTCTCACCTCATTTTTTTCATGTCACGTCAATACTCTCACCTCATTTTTTTCATGTCATGTCAATACTGTCACCTAATTTTTTCTCATGTCATGTCAATACTGTAGCCTCATTTTTTTTCATGTCACATTAATAAAAAAACACAATTACAATTCATTCACTTTTCATTTTTTTCTAAAATTGTGGTCGGATTTCTTCTGTGGTTAACTTCTAGATTTGAATGTAAAGCAAGTGGGAAACGATGTCAGGCAAGTGTGAGGGAGGCAGATCGTGTTAAATATTCTATAACCAAAGGGTTTTAAGTCATTGGTATCCATCCAATTAAACATAATTTATGGAAGGCATTTGAAGTTTTCTTCATTGTTCTATGGTGGGTATCTTGTTTTTGTGAATCGTTTAAAATGGCATTCTTGATAAAACGATATAACGTTAACTACACGAATAGGGATGGCAAAACGTTTTAAATTTTGTTTTTATGTGCAACTATGAATTAAAACCGTAACCTTACAATATCTTAGGTATATGAAAATTGTTGTGTCTCCGAGGTTTTCTCACAAACTATCAGATTAAATAAAACTCCGGCTTCATCGAAACACTTGGACTTTGTAATTTGACTTTGACTTTGAATTTGAAAGACTTACAATGGGTTCTTATTTCTTAGTTAGCAAGCGGTTGGAATAATCTGAGGTTTCCCAACCTTGAGATTCCCCCTCATTATACCATCGGTCTCTACAATACTCGAGATCTAACGCCATCTATGGGTAACCTAATATACTACGAAGAGTGTCATTTTCGGGTTAAAATCATGGAAATCACAAAAATATTGTTATCAACTAAACTATGTATATTTCTTATTCTAAAAGTATGCCAGCAAATGCGTGGAAATATGGGTCATTCCGCCGTTTCGTTCAAATCGCATGTTCTTGCAAAAAAGTCATATGAAAAATAATGTTTTTCAAGAAAGTTTTATTGGAAAATGTAGTTATTTAAAAAAGGAAAAAGTAGTATTTACCGGATTAGGCATTTGTTACTTAATAACTTTATGGTATACAAAAAACATGCTAAAATCTCATTACCTTCCCCGTGTAAATGAGGGACCGGTAAATTGATCAATAAATAAGAACATTTTACACTAGTAAAATCACTACATTCATTAATCGACCTGAATGTACAACTAATTTTGCATATTTATTGGTGTTTAATTTATTTTTAAAGTTACTGTATCATAGAAAGAATTGAGATTTTGTTTTTGTCCAGAAAAAATCGCTGTCGTCTTCCGCCAAAGCGGTAATTAAAATTGTGACCGTGTTTGTCACTGTTCGTCAGCTGTACCCCACCCCGCGCCTCCGTTACTAATCAATGTACCGCTATATCTGGACGGGGGAGAACGTGCGTCGCTGAATAAAGAAATATCTGCGATCTCCGTGCTCGAAAACGACTTTGTCACCGACCAGGCATCATTACCTTCCAGCATTTTTTAAAGTAAGTACATGTTTTAAAAATTCGAATCATGAACCTATAAACTATAATTAGTCGGACTATTTTTTATTGAAACATAAAGATTTGTAATGTCATTATTAAGCAAGTTATTAAGGAAAGATTGTCAAAACCTCATTACCCTCCGTCTCATTACCTTCCGTATCGTAAAATTTTTTGCCGGATGGTAATTTAGAGGTGTGGAGGGTAATGATAAATTTGTAAGGGTTATTTTTACGTGCATCTGGGACCATGTTTGGGGGTTCATAAAAGTTAATATTATCAATAAAAGCAGTTTCTTGCGTTCTAGCGTCGGACAATTTCAGTTTTGGTGAAATACATATTTTCGTTTTATCTATTTACTGATATGGAAAAACAATCTGTTAAAATTTACCCTGCGAATTTTTATTTGAAAATCGATTTTTTTATTCAATGATATAATGACGGAGAATTTAATAACAGCACAAACATTAACTACTATGAGTGGACAATAGAAAAACAAACCTACAGGGGAAAGGATGGAATCCAGAAAATGAAAACCATAACAACTAAAAAGAAGCTCGAGGACAACCCTCGTAAAATAATCGAAAAGTTAGATGCCACCATGGATGTTTTCTTAAAACACACACGAAACATCGTAATGCAGTACTCCGCTATCAGAGAATTGAAAGATAATCTGATAGACACGGAGGTTCTCATACATGTTGATTTTAGCGAGAACTATTGGTTGAAATACCATGAAGAAATTCAGTCCTTTCATTTTGGTGGCAGCCGAGGACAAGTCTCTCTTCATACAGGAGTACTTTACTATGTAGACAGCCAGACGGGTAGATGTCACAGTTGACATGAATATTGAAAACTTAAGCCTACAAATTGACTCGCCTACTATTTTCAATAATATTGATGACAATATGCTATTGAGCGAATTCGACGGCTCCATGTTTTTGGACGATACTATTGCTTCAACGCCAGAGCCTGCTAAAACTATAGAAAAGAAATGTAAAGTGAAAATACTCTCAAACGTCCCGTTCGACTATCAGCATTATTCCCTTTATAAAAATAGTACGCAAGAATTCAATCCTTTCGATCAATGTGAGTTCGAGAAGTTCATCCGATCCCTAAGAGTAGAATATCCTGATTTCGATGAATCAAAACAGCAGTCCCCCAAAACTGTGGAACTCCCACACATGGACATTGACGAGGAAACCAACAAAGAGGATAAGGAGGCGCCATTCAAATACTACTTAGATGACTGGATAATGGTTCAATATAAAATAACTAACACGACACATCATTTCATTGGGAAAATTATTGGAAAACATGAGTACACACTAGAGTACAAAGTAATTTTTTTGAAAAAAGCTCAAGGGAATTCCAAAAAATTTGTCTGGCCAACAATTAGTGACGACGATTTCATTTTGGAATCACAAATTCTTCAGCGCTTGCAAGATCCAGATGAGAATGAAAGAGGACAATTCACTTTCAAAAATTTGCCGAACTTTGATTTGAAATAGTTTTCCAGCAAAAACTTTCACAAGAATGATCTCAAGTTCCTTAAATATTATGTTCCTATTTAGATGTAAGACCTTTATCTTGTACTTATTAGTTACATATGTTGTGTTTGTTTTAAGTATCTCTGATTTTATTTTAAACTGCATTTCAATTGACTTCTGATTTTTTCTTATTTTTAATTTATTATTTTTATTATTTCTATTTTTCAAATATTACAATGTTTGCTTAGAAATGTGAAAATTTTGTATTTCTTGTGTACAAACCTACTTATAAAACGTAATTATAAAGAATTTGACTATTCCTTATAATTTCTGGGTAAGTAGTATAATAGGAAAATTTTAGTTGTGTTGGGTTTGATGTTCCAGCTGCCTTTTCTTAATTTGTATTTTGATATTTTTTCCATTATTTTTTAACAATTCATACAGATATTGCAAAAGCATAAGTAAGCAGAACTGATTACGTATGAAAAAATGTATTTCTTGTCTCCAATGTTCAAAAGTCTGAATAAAGCATTTAGTTTTTCACTATAATAGGTTTTTCTTCTTTTTCCTAATCCGCTCACCACGTCAAATGATACTTAGCATGATTTGAAATCTATTTTATTATTCAATTTCTATTCAAATTTCATTATTCACAGACATTTTAAGAACCTTAAACATGTTCACTACCATCTATTAATATTTCATTACCAAACTTCATTACCATCCAAATTTTTAAATTACCATCCAACAGTTTTTCATTACCATCCACACCTTCATTACCTTCCATCAATTTTCTTCGAATCCAAGTGTCGCACAAAGGTGCCCTTTTCACTTTTATACATCTGATAGGTACGGGAACCCATTTCTATAAAAATATATAGTAAAAAGGCAAAAAAAATAAAATCCGCGGAAACAGGCAAATTTGAACGAAACGGCGGAATGACCCATATGCTACATTTTTACCTTTTAATATTACCTACCATGCATTTCGTGTATAATAATCATGTTCTTCATTGTGTTTGAAAATTATATTTTAATTGAAATCCATCATTTTGTGTAGGTACAATATTAATTTATGTTTAGTATGTAAATATGCGCTGTTTATAAGCCACGCTTTCACACACTTGAAAAATTATTTGTTCCAATAAACATAATTTCTCTTCATTTCTCTTTTATTTTAATGAACAACCCGAGAAATCCTGAAATAAATACTTTTAAACCCCACACCGGCGAGGTCAAGAGTGACGGGCCTATGAATATATCCCACCCACTGCGTCACAAGGCGATGGGTCTAGATACCAGTTGGAGAGGTCAAAGGTTCTCCCCAAACCAGCCTCTACCGATCTGGCACGCCACGTTGTTGGTGGGCAGCCGCATCCTGAACACATAATAAACCCGTGAACCAGTGCCAAATCAAACACTTGGAGTGGCCTATGGCAGGGGTGTTGGTTATCCAATGAACGGTTACCGGGGCGGCGGTACTCAAACCCGCCTCTCAAATTGAAATGAAAATTCTGTGGATTATTAAATTATTTGTTATTCTAGTTAAATTGATTATCGACACAGTGGTCTAACCTCAATTTAATGGCAAATATAAGGTATATATTGAAAATAAATCTACATAAAAATTATGTATATTCAAATAAAATCAATGTCCGTTTGTATGTGCCCTAGAGACACAAGAGCTGTAGGACCGATTTTGCAGAAAATTTAATAATTTGTTCTTATTAGTGTCAGGAGTGTTTAGAAGAGTAAGAGAATGATACTAAATGAGGTCGGAAGAAGTCGGGACGCCAGAGGAAGACAGGGCACGACCAAGTGAATCAAATACGTAAGTACGATAAAATGAGGCGTACGTGATGAACGAAAAAGGGGCTTAAGGAGAATGAATAACGTGGGAGTGAATGGTGAGAAGTCGGGGACGCCCGAGGAAGACGGCTTCACGATCAATTCACGACCGGTCGGTGGCCGAGTTGACGCTTGGGTTCCACTCGGGGGTAGTGTGTTCAATTCCTCGGCTGGCTAAGTCCTCCATCACAACACAAGCAACATTTTCAGCTTACTGTGGTGGTAGTAGGAGATTTCAAATATTTTCAGGTTATTCGGAACCCGGGAATGTTTTTTTTTCTTTCAAAAAAAAAATTGAATCAGATAACTGAGTTTTGATTTATTAAATTATTATAACAACGCAGTGGTCTAAAGAGTGTTTTTATTCTCATAATAAACAATAAAGACTTGTTTATATGTACTCAGTAATGCACGTGTTATCAATTATGATAACCAAAGTTACTATCACCGTAACTAATTTATCAATTGGAATAATTTCACGCACACACAAGCAAAGTGCACCTGTACACAATGCAAGTTAAGACGAGACAATACCCTAAAATAATTCCAGAATCTTAACGACGTAAGTGAAGCAGCCGTGCACAAAAATATGAGACGCGCGTCCTTGGTAAAATGGATAGACCTGCGGTTGAATTTGCTTTATCAAATCTCTAACATAAAGTGGCAATCTTAACAAAATATGTGATGAAGTCGTGTAAACACAATATTAGGTTCGCGGCCCGGCCTGATGGAAGGACCTACGGTAGGGTTTGCCCTGGCAGGCCTAGAAAATCAATCTTTCTGCGGGGTTTATTTTCATTACTTCTGATGAACGTATTACCAAAATCTCAAATGTTTCGAGAAGGAGGCTTCGGCGAGTAACTAATTCATCGTCTAGAAAAGTAAAATATGTAGCTTACCGCTAATTTTATAGTTTTATAAAACGTAATATAAAATTTCTAAACCGTTTTACATAAAATATTAAGGTCCTGTTTGTACTAATCTTAAATATAAATGACTTACATCCACAGGGATCCCTCTAAAAACATTTGAGATTTTAGTTATACCTTCAACAGAAATAATTAAAATATGAGCGTCTAGCAAACCCCCCTTATTAGAGTCTTATGTTGCTTTATAATATGAGCGTCGAGCAAACCCACCGTTATTAGAGTCTTATGTCGTCTTACGAGTATAAGGTGAGCGTCGAGCAAAACCTCGTTATTAGTCTTATGTCGTTTTGCAATGTGAGCGTCGAGCGAACCCCCCGTTATTAGAGTTTTATAATTTGAGCGTCAAGAAAAACCTCGTTATTAGTCTTATGTCGCATTATAATGTGAGCATCGAGCAAACCCCCCGTTATTAGAATCTTATGTCGTCTTATAAGGTGAGCATCGAGCAACACCTCGTTATTAGTCTTATGTCGCTTTATAATGTAAGCGTCGAGCAAACTCCCTGTTATTAGAGTCTTATGTCGTCTTATAACGTGAGCGTCGAGCAAAAACTCGTTATTAGTCTTATGTCGCTTTATAATGTGAGCGTCGAGCAAACCCACCTTTATTAGAGTCTTATATCGTATCAAAAAGTGAGCGTCGAGCCAAACCTCGTTATTAGTCCTATGTCGCTTTTTATTGTGAGTGTCGAGCAAACCCCCCGTTATTAGAGTCTTATGTCGTCTTTAAAAGTGAGCTTCGAGCAAAACCTCGTTATTAGTCTTATGTCGCATTATAATGTAAGCGTCGAGCAAACTCCCCGTTATTAGAGTCTTATGTCGTCTTATAACGTGAGCGTCGAGCAAAACCTCGTTATTAGTCTTATGTCGCTTTATAATGTGAGCGTCAAGCAAACCCACCTTTATTAGAGTCTTATATCGTATCAAAAAGTGAGCGTCGAGCAAAACCTCGTTATTAGTCTTATGTCGCTTTATATTGTGAGTGTCGAGCAAACCCCCCGTTATTAGAGTCTTATGTCGTCTTAAAAAGTGAGCGTCGAGCAAAACCTCGTTATTAGTCTTATTTCGCTTTATAATGTGAGCGTCGAGCAAACCCCCCGTTATTAGAGTCTTATGTCGTCTTAAAAAGTGAGCGTCGAGCAAAACCTCGTTATTAGTATTATGTCGCTTTATAATGTGAGCGTCGAGCAAACCCCCCGTTATTAGAGTCTTATGTCGTATTATAAGGTGAGCGTCGAGCAAAACCTAGTTATTAGTCTTATGTCGCCTTAAGTGTTCATCACATGAAAGTACCGTAACTTTTCGCAACAAGAAAACTTGGCATCATAAATTTTACATAATAATTATGCATTTAGTACAGAAGTGGGAAAACTTCAATATTTACTTTATACGTAATTCACTCCAGAGGGCTGTATTATCGTTAAAAACATTGAAAATGGTTTCATTTCTAATTTTATATTTAGACAAAAGAATGATTAAATGTTCTTACAACAACGTAAAACGCTTAAAAACAAGCAATTTTTTTCTTTCTTTCACTTTTGTTTTCGGGAATAAATTAATGAATTAATGCAACTCTTGGAAACGGAAATTAATCCACTAAGATAGATCGGCAGATAAACTAGTTGTCGATGACAATCCAATCTATCAACTGTTGGTGGCAATCACGCACACACACACACAGGGATATTATACGAAATACGTGTTGGTTCTACCCGATCGACATTTGGCGAGGTTAGTAGAGTTAACAGTCAACTTCAGTTTCTCGGTAGAAAGGTCAACACTCAGTCAAACCAAGAAATTGTTTTTTTTTAGTTTTGGAAGATAATTTAAAATAAATGTATAGTAGTAAAAAAACGTTTAGGGGTTGATTTTTTAAAAATAATTTATTATTTAAATAATGAAAATCAAACAATAAATTTACATAATTAATTAAAATTCTTATATTATTTTATTCCAGGATGTGGGGATGTTAGTTCAATCCCACAAGTCCCATATAGATCTACATTTTTTTTGTACAGTGGATATGTATATATATATGAAAATATATGTATATATATATGAAAATCAAACAATAGATTTAAGTAATTAATTTAAATTCAAATTTTATCATATTTAAAAACACAGTTATAGTAAATTTTAAAAAATTGGGAGCAACACACAATCGAACAACAATCGATGTTTTCAATAGTCCCTGCTGTAGTCACGAACTATGTATTTGCACTGGCAATGGACTAAAACAGACAAACTTGGCCAAAGAAAGCCGAAGAAGTGCATAGTAAGTATATTTTCAGCAATATACTGGTGACGATTTATTAAAACCGTACTCCCTGTCCATGTATGCGTCATCCCATTCTTGATGCTGGGGAAGATTCTCTAAATTATATTTCAGGGTATAATTGTTTATGGTCTCATTTATCCAATCACTGAAATAAAACACATGGCCAAAGTTACCAATAGCTCCAGGATGACAACGCTGAGAAAAAATCGGTTTTCTCTGAAGAGATCTCACTTGTGGATCGTCGTAAGATGGAACTTTAGCTCCAAATCCTGTGACCCCTACTAATTTTCCTTTATACGTTAAAGGACCTCCAGAATCTCCGTGGCAAGGATTCGTATTTGTTCCCAGGGTGCAAATAAATGTGGGCGCTAGTAACATCGGGCATTGTACTCGCTTAAGCTCCGTAATTTTTAAATCTCTCGTGCAGTTATGATTGGCGTTTTTTGTCCATCCAAACCCGCTAACAGACATGACCCCGTAAAGCGGTACTTCTACATCTCCGATTGGAATTGGTTGCGCCAATTGGTCCAAGATCAGTGGAGCTTCAACCAATGCAACATCATAATTGGAATCTGTGGCTGATAGATCTTCATTGTGTTTTGGATGCGGGATAAACATTCTGATAGGAGCGATACGTCCTTGGTCCAGTCTGTTTCCAGTTGCATATCTCACTGCACATTTTAGCCCCTCGCCACAAACTGAAAGGCAATGAGCAACAGTAGCTATCCAGTTCGGTCGAATAATAGCCCCGCCGCAGTAGTGCCTAAACTTCTTGCTAAATATAGACACCTGGAAAAGGCCCACTTCTTGAGAGGCTAGCTTACCTCCGAGTATTCTGAGTTGTGGTTCTACGGCGACCACCCCACACAGAACTACTGCACAAAGGGCAGCTAACGACAAGATCTCACAACAGTGACGCATTATCTTAAACAAAATAATTACATTTTAATCGTGTGGTCTGATGGTTATGATTTAGGATTTTCAGGACTATTAGGTATATACAGGTATTATAGTGATTTATTTTGGGGGTATTTGCAGTGCTGTGATACTTCCTTCTTTAGTTTTCCATTTCAGATTACATTACAGAGTCCATCAACTGGACATCAACACATCTAACCTAAAGATGGACTCTCTATTGTTGTCTACTAAAGAAGGTAACGCAACACGGTATAATCACTCCAAAATAAATCACTTTAATTCTGGTGTGCTATTTATTATCTTTCATTTGAAATAAAAATGCTTAATTATCTCAGCATTGGGTTTTTTAGTGGTATATATATTTTTCTATCATTTTCTTTCTTTCCCCGTATTGGTGTTTATCTATCTCCATACGCTCTTTGGGTGTAAAGATAGGGTCATAGGCAGTATTATATTTATTGCCGGCGACTATGAGTTTCTCAGAACTGTAGTCCTCGGTTTGGGGAGCAACGTGTCCGAAGTATCTCAAAATTGGTTGTAGGCAGATAGTTGAAATATCATTGAAAAAACGTTAATACTAATAATTCTAAACCAATCATGAAAATAGAACAAGACACAGAAAAATAAAAAGATAACTAGGATCTCTGACAGGCGTCTTAAACCACTCGACCAATTGGACCTATAGATAGTTCAAAGTTTATGTTGGATTCGTTTTAGCCTACTTAAATGCTTTAATTCTCATGGTGAAGAAATTAAAACGAATTAAATAAATCTAAAAAAGCTATGCAAATCTCATATAGCCAATGGTTTGAACACTTTATTTAGATACGCACAAGGTGTCGTTAATATGAGTATAAAAATTGATGAAGACAAATATAAAACTTACGATAAAAATTTTACAATCCCTCAACCAAATAGTTCAAGCTCGTGGACAATACTAAATGAAAATATTTGTATATATGCTAAAGTAGACAATAACAAAAATTGCATTACAATTTGCATGAAGCCGGGTCTCCTGAAAAAAAAATGTTTTCAAAAGTTTAAGCAAATGTTTGAACAAACATGAATCATTGGAATGTAGCCAAACCAATTTGCTTTCCGAGACCGATAGAAACAAAAACATTCCTGTTTTCATACACAAATGAAGATGGACACGCCCGAATCTTTGTTTTTGTAGCATGTATTGAAAACCTTTTATTCGCAGTAGACTCGGCTTTATCATAACAATCTTGCACATGTTTATTGGCAATTTGATGGCAATTGGTTTCAACTGCAAGAGAGTAGATTAATGTTGTCGATAAAACCCTTTCAGACCTGGATCAAAACTGGCAGTGGTAAAAAATACTTGATAAGATATGTTTAAATATTTGAGTTGTTTTTATTATTTTAGAAGTTATTGCTGATTTTCATTTATTTACTGAAAAATTTTCTAATTCCTAATTTAAATGTGGGAGTGGAATATACTTTGATTATAGCCCTGGGGAAAGTCTACCATTCAGATTCGAAAAGTTACTTGAAATGGGTTTAGCCATGTTTAGAGACCAGATCTGAATTACCAGCAACTTTCCAACCTTCCTCTTCCCCATCTCTTTATTCTCCCCACTGCCATCGGTTCCACGATAACTCAACACAGTGACAATTCAACACAGTGACAATTCAACACAGTGACAATTCAACACACTTTTAAAAAGTGATATAAAGTCATTAGAAACGATGAAAAAAAATATTTAACCTAACCTAACCTACTAAACTCAGCTAAGAAAGTTTTTGTTTCATTACTTTCCATGACTTTATATAACTTTTTAAAGATGTGATGAATTGTCATTGTGATGATTTATCCGGTCACCCTCGTAAATATACCTCCCAAATACACAAACTCATCACCCTGCTCTGTTCAATATTAATCACTTTATATTTATAACGATATTAAACAGAAAAAATAAATATTGAACAGAAAAATTAGAACGTATTTTCTTACTCTCTCTTTTAAACACAATTATTTAGACTTACTATATATTAATCTTCAAATTATTCTTCATAATATTACGTTTCGTTCATCCTAGACACATAAAGATTTTCAGTACTGTTAGAAATAAGCACCGCATCATCAGCGTGCAACAGGTATTCGTTAGACAGATACATCATAAAATACTCGCAGTGTTAGTCGAAAAGACTAAGATCAGTAGTCAAGGGTCAAATTTGAGTACGTTTATGCTTTCCAGATATTACTATTTTTAAAAAATTATTATTGAAACAATGTGAATGAAATTCAAACAATGTAATCGAAATTTTATATTTGTGGATTAGAAAAACAGAGAAAATTTATAAAAGATTTGTGTTCAACAAAACATTGAAACTCGGTCGATATTTCAGACATCCTTGCAGTATCCATCGAACAGTGTATATTTACCCTGGTGGTAGACGTATTCGGGTTCTCTGAAACGTTGAACTAAGAAGGCGGAAAAAATGCTTCACGGTTTAATATAATTAACAATATACTGGAGACGATCTATTAAAACCGTATTCCCTGTCCAAGTACGCGTCATCCCATTCTTGATGCCTACGATTCTTTAAATCATACTTCAAAGAATAATAATTTATGGTCTCATTTATCCAATCTCTGAAATAATACACATATCCAAAGTTACCAACAGTTCCAGGATGACAGCGTTGAGAAAAGATCGGTTTTTTCTGAAGCGATCTCACTTGTGGATCGTCGTAAGATGGAACTGAAGCTCCAAATCCTGTGACCCGTACCAATTTTCCTTTATATGTCAATGGACCTCCTGAATCCCCGTGGCATGGATTCGTATTTGCTCCCAGGGTGCAAATAAATGTGGGCGCCAGTGACATCGGGCATTGCACTCGCTTAAGCTCCGTAATTTTTAAATTGCTCGTGCAGGTGTGATTAAGGTTTTTGATCCATCCAAACCCGCTTGTTTCCATGACACCATAAAGCGGAACGTCCACATCTCCGATTGGAATTGGTTGCACAAATTGGTCCAAGATCAGTGGAGCTTCGATCAACCCAATATCATAGTTAGAGCCTATTGCCAACGATAGATCATCTTTGTGTTTTGGATGTGCAATGAATATTCTGATAAGAGCGATACGTCCTTGATCCAGTGTGTTCTGAGTTGCGTATTTCACTGCACATTCGAGTCCCTCTCCGCACAACATGAAGCAATGAGCAGCGGTCGCTATCCAGTTTTGTCGAATTATAGCCCCGCCGCAGGAGTGTCTGAACTTCTTATTAAATATAGACACCTGGAATAGGCCCACTTTTTGCGGGGCTAGTTTGCCTCCTAGTATTCGGAGCTGTGGTTCTTCGGCGGACACCCCACACAAAGCTAATACTGCTGCTGCAGCTAACAGCAAGATCCCACAACAGTGTTGCATTTTCTAAAACAAAATAATTTCACCTTATATTTTTTTTTTTGTTATTTTTTATAGTGTTACCGTATGGTATTACAATTTTAAATCTGGAGAACATCTTTGGAATTATATATTTTTGTAGTATATTTCGGAATTAACATATTGAATACATAGTTACAAAATTCAAGTTAGGAACTGCGTGAATTCGTATGGTCATACTTTACAATCTTCATGTTAACGATATAATTTTTTTTATTATATAAAATCGTATTTCACGTTTTAACTCTTTATGGGATGAACGTCGGCAAAATAAAATGAATAGCCACTTTTTGGCGATGTTATCATTATTTCAAAATAAACATTACTATTTCTAAATAATAAATGTGTCAGAAACGCTAACCACATATTTACTTAATTTTTTACTCCAATTATAGAAAAATTGAGAGAACTCGATATTTTAAAAACACGTTCGTATTGTTAAGGGAATTTGTAAGAAAACTGAATATTAACTTTCGCCTCGTTCATTTAATAAATAATAAGAAATAGTTTTTCAAATTAAACCGATTGTTACGATAGAGGCGCGAAATGTGAATGATTTATTTTGGATATTGTGAGTATTTTATTAATGTAATCCAGATATTTAATATTTGAGACACAATGGAAAGAATTATTATTTCTCCTTCTACGAGTAACATCAAAAATATTTTTTTCCGAATTGAAGAAAAAAAGATAAAAACACTTTTATAAAATATGAACGCCCGGTCTTATATGACCCTGAAACGTTGGAGGAGTTAAAAACTTCAGTTGTTATCTAAGAATTAACACTATAAATCGAAAATGCCGTAGGTTTGTAATTACTGGGACATGCACACATACCAGGCAGATGTCATTAAAAATATGGATAAAAATAAATTGATGATGAGAAACTTACGATAATTTTTTATCCTCCACCAACCGAACCGCTCGGGCTCGTTGACAATACTAAACACAAATATTTATAATTGTGGTAAAGTAAACAAAAAATGCAATTTATCATAATATAACAAAGTAGCACGTGTTTATTGACGATTGGATGGCAATAATTGATTTCAACTACTGGAAAATCGATTGAATATGTTTTCGATTAAGAAATATTATAACAAGAGGTGATGTAGAATAATTCGTTAACAATTTAGTAAAAGTATTGAAAAATTAAATATTTTTAATATTGTTTCAAATTTATATTTTTTTTAAATATTTTCTAATTTATTGATTTATTTTATTTATTTAACGCCCTTAGGGCTTATACATGTAGGTACACTTTTGATGACAGACAATTTTGAAACATGAGAAAGAAATAATAAAAATAAAAAATTCATTAAAAAATAATATATGCAAGAAACAAAAATAAATAGAACTAGAACATAAATTTAAAAAATACAGCAATTTGATTAGTTTACAAAAATACAACTTCCGTTTAGGAATAGTGTTGAAATAAATCTTTTACGTGATCCACAAAATTCGCAAAGTTAATATTAAATAAATCGACATCACCTAAGTATTGGTTTCCTATAGTGTGAAACCGTTGTATTGGGGAGTTCGCAATGTAATTGTGCTTATGTGTGTTGCAGTGGAAAAGTGTATTTTGTCGTGTTGTTATTGTAGGTATTCGTAAGTTTATCAGTTGCAGAAGTTAGCAACGGCCAAATTTTAAGTCGTTTATTTTACGCCTGTCTTCCAATGTATTTATTTTTAGAGTGGAGTAATTATACTGTAGGTCTTCTAGTGGGATATTTAATTTAAAATTTATAAAACGTAGATTTTTTTTTTGTATTCGATAAATGCTATAAATGTGAATTTCGTAAGAGGGAGACCAAACTACTGAGTTATTTTCAATTATGTTTCTAACTCTTAATGGCTTGTATGGAGTTAAGGTTTTTAGTTGTTCTTAATACGAAGCCTGGTGTTTTCATGCCTTTGGTTACAATTTGGTGGATATGAAAAAAAATGCAAAAAGAATGCTATTTATCGTATATAAATTCTGTTGAACAAGGCATAAAAGTAAATGTAAAAGCTTTCTGGGCATACTCAAAATTGTTGCGTACTACCAATTGCATTCCTAAAGTAATGCACCTGGATTCTATATCTGCAGATAATGGACAACACATTGCCAATCTTTTCTCTAATTATTTCGCATCCGTTTTTAACTTAATCTAATCCCTTGTTATATACTGCCATGCCAAAAGTTTCACAAAACAACCAATTTAATCTTGGAAAAATCAATGTTAGCAAGGAAACCATTAAATCTTGTTTAGAAAAAAACGATTCATCCAAAGGCCCAAGACCTGATAAAATACCTCCCTTGTTTGTAAGATGTTGTTCCAGCGCGTTGATTAACCCACTTCTTTTAATATATAATGAATCATTATCTTCAGGAACTTTCCCAGACTTGTGGAAAAATGCACATATTATTCCAATACATAAATCTGGTAATAAATCTTTTGTGAAAAATTACCGACCAATCAGCATTTTATCTTGTTTTGCGAAAGTCTTTAAATCTATAATTTATATTTCTGTATTTTCACACTTTAAACCCCAATTATGCATTTATCAACATGGGTTTGTTCCCAACAGATCTACAAATTCAAATCTTCTTGACTTTTGTGATTATGTTTGTAATGCTTTTAATGAAAGAACTCAAGTAGATGCCATTTACACAGATTTTCAAAAGGCGTTTGATAAAGTTAACCATTCTATTCTACTACAGAAGCTTGATCGAATAGGTATTCACGGTGATCTTTTTAGATGGCTTAAGTCTTACTTAGAAAATATAACACCATTAGTACTTATTAATGGGTACGAATCACCTCCCATAATTGTAACATCAGGCGTACCCCAGGGGTCCAATCTTGGCCCTATGCTTTTCTTAATTTTTATTAACGATTTGGCCTCATGTTACGCTGTGATTTTGTTCTATTTGCCGATAATCTCAAGATTTACCGCAAAATTTCCACTGATTCTGATCATGTTAAGCTTCAAGAAGACCTTTACACACTAAATAGCTGGTGCATTCAAAACGATATGTTTTTAAATATTGAAAAATGTTATACTATTACTTTTACTCGTAACAGAAAACTAAAGGATTTTGCATATTCCATTAATAATGTACGATTAAATGCAGTCACCAATATAAGAGATCTAGGAATCACTCTTGATTCAAAGTTTATGTTTGATTTACACATAAATGATATTATAAGTAAATCAATGTAAATGATTGGATTCATTCATAGAATATCGAAACCATTTAAATACCCCCAATCCATTATAACATTATATCTCAAAATTGTGCTATAAAAATTATATTGATAAAATTGAAAATGATATTCGTGTAAACATAAAACATTTTTGGAATTACACCAATTCTCAAAAAAATAATAACTTGGGTATTCCTCCTTGTATGAACTTCAATGGGAAAATTGGTTGTAATGATGAAAACATTGTAAACTTATTCGCCGATTATGTTAAGTCTGTATATGAAGAGGATATACCTAGCAACGAAATTCCCCAATTCTCATCAAATCTTAGTCTGGATATATCTGAAATACGCATAGAAATTAATGATATCAAAAAGCATGTAAATTTGTTAGATGTTAGAAAAAATGCTGGACCTGATAATATTCCACCGGTGTTAATTAAGGAATGTTTAAACGGCCTAACTGTTCCTCTTTTCCTAATTTTTAATCAGTCTCTAGAAACAGGTTGTTTCCCTGATACATGGAAACACAGTTTTCTTACCCCTATTTTTAAAAAAGGGGACAAAACGGACATTACAAATTATAGACCGATATGTATCCAATCAGCGATACCCAAACTTTTTGAAAAAATTGTACTCTCTAAGATAACTTCCAACATACGAAAAATTATAACTTCCTACCAACATGGCTTTTGTTCAAATAAATCTACTTTAACTAATTTACTAATATACGAAAACTTCATATCCAATTCTTTAGCAAACAGATGCCAGGTTGACTCAATATACACTGATTTTAGCAAGGCCTTTGATAAGGTGTGTCACAAAATATTAATTAATAAATTAGCCACACTTGGAGTTTATGGTAGTTTATTAAATTGGTTTATTAGTTATTTGTCCAATAGAAGTCTTAGTGTGAAAATAAATGGCACAAATTCATACACATTTATAGCCACAAGTGGAGTGCCACAAGGCTCTCATTTAGGGCCCATTTTGTTTATTATATTCATAAATGACATTGTTGATATATTTACTAACATAAAAGTATTACTTTTTGCTGATGATTTGAAACTTTATAAAGAGATTAATAACATAAATGATTGCATTATATTACAAACTAATTTGAGAAATCTTTTTGAATGGTGCTCTATCAACAAACTTGCATTGAACATAAAGAAATGTCAGTTCATTAATTTTTACAGAATAAATAATCCAATATTTTTTCAATATACATTAAATGATAAAAACTTAAATTGCGTCAGTGAAATTATTGACCTAGGTATATTGTTCGATAGCAAACTAACTTTTGTGTATCATATTAATAACATTATCAATAAGGCTCTTAAGACTCTTGGATTTGTTTTGAGAATTTCAAAAGACTTCAATAATTTAGGCACATTTATCATGTTGTACAAAACCCTTGTTAGATGCCAACTAGAGTATAACTCTACATTATGGTCTCCCTTTTACAATATTCATTCCGATAATATTGAAAAGATTCAACATAAGTTCTTTTAGTATATAAACTATAAATTGCATATTCCTGTAGAAAACATTGATTATAACTACTTACTAGATAAATTGTCCTTATTAAAACTTTCTGAAAGAAGAATAAACACAGATTTAATAGTACTACATAAAATACTTCATTACAAAATTGACTGTCCTGAGTTACTCCAATTAATCAGCATCCACATACCCAAAAGATCTTGCCGAAATTTACTACCCTTTTATTTTTACAACACAAGGACACTTTTTTCAGAGTGGAAGATACTACCAGTATCGCCCTGGTGTAAGACCACCATTCAGAATTGAAACATTGCTCCAAATGGCTTTAGCCGTGTTTAGTAACTAGATCTGAATAGCCAGGTACTTCCCCACCTTCCTCTTTCCCTTCCCCACTTACCTTCAGCCTCACAACATCCCCCAATTGGGGATGCCATAGTCTCACTGGCTCCAGACGGGAGCAGTTGGGACTCTTGTGAGGTATTCACTATAAAAAAAAAAAAAAAAAAAAAAAACACTGTCTTATCAAAATTCCCCAATTCCAAGACTTCACAGTCTCGGAAATAAATACTCTGATCTGGGAGATATATTTCATCTTAAAAATAATCAATATAAATATTGTTTATTTCAATTCTTCTATAGATCGAGACACAAATAGACATCTATAATTTCCGCAATATATATATTTTTATTTTTATTTTGAATATCTATTTATGTGAGACTTCTTATCATTTTTACTAATGTATCTTATTTTATTATATGCTTTTGTTGTAACATTTAATATTTTTTCTTTTTTCGTTGTATTATGTTTCCTTTATTGTTTTAATTTTGTAGAATCTATAATAACTGTGATACTCTACTATTAAACTTTGTGGTGTGTAAAAGCCCATTAGGGCTTGTAATAATAATAAATTATACAACTCGTTGGTCAGAAGCAAATTGGAATATGGGAGTGTTATCTGGAACCCACATTATATAAAATATTCTAAAAGTGTTGAATTTGTGCAAAAAAAATTCCTTAGACTGTTATCATTTAAACTTGGATTAAATGCCTCACTCAAATCTTATGAAGAATCACTACTAAACTTCAAATTTACAACATTGGAAAAAAGAAGACAATTTGCGGACTTAATATGTTTATATAAAATTATTCATGATAAACTTCTTACCACTAATTGTCTGAGTAATATTCATATTAAAGTCCCTAATAGACATAATTTAAGGAGCCAAAATATATTCCATATTGAAATATTTAATAATAATATTGCATATTTCAATCCACTATCTAGAATGTGTCGTCTGTACAATACAGTTGAATGCGACCTTATAGATATATTTGTAAACAGTCTCGCATATTTTAAAAAACATTTTTTTTTATTTTTTTTATAGTGAATACCTCACAAGAGTCCCAACTGCTCCCGTCTGGAGCCAGTGAGACTATGGCATCCCCGATTGGGGGATGTTGTGAGGCTGAAGGTAAGTGGGGAAGGGAAAGAGGAAGGTGGGGAAGTACCTGGCTATTCAGATCTAGTCACTAAACACGGCTAAAGCCATTTGGAGCAACGTTTCAATTCTGAATGGTGGTCTTACACCAGGGCGATACTGGTAGTATCTTCCACTCTGGAACGTGCCGCAAATATACTATATATTATTTTAATTAATTAATTGTGAAATAACACAAATTAATCAAATAAAATTTATTTGCGCACGCGCCGGGTTCGAACCCGCGACCTTCGGAATGGCAGTCCAATGCGTTACCACTGGACTATGCCGGCCGTCGCAATTAACAATCTTCTACCATGATATGATATGGAGAACAGTTAAGAGATATAATTGCTTTATTATTTTCTTTACTTTTCTTACTTATCCATTCTCTGTACATTTACTATATTTTATATTTCATATTTAATATTCATGTTTTATATATTATTTTAATTATTATTATATACGTATTTTTTTTCTTTCACTACTAGCATCTCCGCCTAATATCAACCAAACCTTGTTTACGCATGCTGTGAACATTTTTAATTGGGGTGTTAATATCTGTGCACATTCCCACCCAAATAATTTTTTTTTTTTTTAATTTAAAAAGAAAGACAAATATTTCCGGGTTACGAATAACCTGACGATATTTGAAAATCTCCTACTACCACCACAGTAAGCTGAAAATGTTGCTTGTGTTGTGATGGAGGACTTAGCCAGCCGAGGAATTGAACACACTATGCCTGAGTGGGACCCAAGCGCGATGTCAACTCGGCCACCGACCGGTCAAATAATATAAATGTAATAATTGTTAACACTCTGTAAATGTTTCGAACAATAAATAAATAAATAAATGATTGGCGAAACATAGTTTTTCATCCAAATTAATTCCGAGATCTCTCATTTCCGTGACTCTTTCTAGAGCTGTATTGTTAATGGAATATTCAAATAAAATAGGATTTTTATTTCTGCAGAAAGTCCAGGTTTTGCATTTGTCTACATTTAAAAACAGATTATTTTGTACGCACCAATCTTTAAACTTATTAATATTTTATTTAAGTATTTGGCTATGATTTACATCAGTTATTTTTTTGTATAGTTTGATGTCATCAGCAAAGAGCAATACCTCGACATCGTTGAAGCAATTTGTTATATCGTTAATGAAAATGAGAAACAAAACCGGACCAAGGTGCCTACCTTGCGGTAGGCCACTGGTCGAACAGAAAGCTTTCGATAGCAAAAATTTTATTTTAACAAATAGTTTGCGATTTGATAAATAGCTAGAAAACCATTTAAGCATGTTATCTCTTACTCCTAGGGAAAATAGTTTTCGGGTTAGTAGTTTATGGGATACTTTCGAAAAGTCTGTATATATGCAGTCGACTTGTTTATTTTTCGTAAGATATTCTAATATAAAGTTTTGAAAGTGTCCAAGATTACTCGTGTCTGGTCATTTTCGCTTTTGTTTGTGATGTAGCCGCTGTTGTTGGATTCCCATTTTAGATTTGGAAGTTTGTAGTCTCCAAGAATAACAAGTTTTTGCTATTGTTATTTTTACCAATTCGGTAAACTTTTATAATTTTATTTATTGTGGGTATATCTATATTGGAAATTATTTCCGTTACTGCAGTTTGGTCATCCGAGATTTTGTCAGTAGCTGTTACCTTTGCACTTTCAGTTACATTGCACAAAATTATGTTTTTCGACCTCTCCGTAATATCATTCATTTCGTGGATGACCTCACAGATATTAAGGTTGTTTTAAGATGGAATAATTTTTTGAATATCTTTGTATGCCCGCAGTTCACCTTCCAAGGCACCAGTTTTGGCAGCTACCGCTGTCGACATGCTGCCAATTACTGCTAAGATTTCGCATGCTATCGGCGTAATTTTAGCGATGTGGTCCTTGTAGAACTTATTTCCAGGGTCAAGAAGCACCTTGTTTAAGGCGTTGACTACCCTTTCTGCATTTGAGATATATGATTGGACATCCATTATTATAATTATAATTTTTATTTTTTATTATATAAATAATTGAACTCCGTTTCAGAACCACTGGCTTAACTTCACTGACGTAAGTAGGTAGAGTGATAAGTAGTGTATATAGGTGAATTTATTTTTTCTGTTATTGATCTGTTGGCACTGGGACACTAAAAACTGCATTTTATTTTTTTCAGTTTTGTAAGACAATTTAAAATAAATCTATAGTAGTAAAAAAACTTTTACTTGTTGATTGTTAAAAAATAATTTATTATTAAAATAACGTTAATGAAAATCGAACAATAAATTTAAATAATTGATTGAAATTCTTATATTATTTTATTCCAGGATGTGGGGATGTTAGTGCAATCCCACACGTCCAATATAGATGTACGTTTTTTTGTACAATGGATATGTGAAAAACGAAAAATTTTATGAAAAAGAATAAATTAACATCAAAGTACAACTATGCAGGGCGTGGTCTTGAGTGAGTTTCGGCCCAGCGCTCAATCAGGAGTGGCGCTTGGTGCTGGTAGGCCGCGGTCACCAACATGTTGGCGGAGGCCATTAGCCGCATCCTGTCTCCAGTGACCCGGTGTTTCATCAGGCCGGCAAATCCCTGATTCCGTGAACTTTTTCTATCTTCGGTATCGAAATATGATTCTATAAAAAAATAAAAATAATAACAATATAATAACAAAAATTAAATTAAATTAAAAATACAGTTATAGTAAATTTAAAGAAAATTGGGTGCAACACACAATCGAACTATGATCGATGTTTTAAATAGCCATAAGTGCATAGCAAGTATATTTTTTAGCAATATACTGGTGACCATTTATTAAAACCGTACAAACTATCCATAAATGCGTCATCCCATTCTTGATGCTGAGGAAGATTCTCTAAATCATATTTCAGGGTGTAATTGTTTATGGTCTCATTTATCCAATCTCTGAAATAAAACACATGGCCAAAGTTGACATGGCCAGGATGACAGCGCTGAGAAATTATCGTTTTTTTCTGAAGAGATCTCATTTGTGGTCATGCATATGATGGAACTTTTGCTCCAAATCCTGTGACCCCTACCAATTTTCTTTTGTACCTTAATAGACCTCCAGAATCCCCGTGGCAAGGATTCGTATTTTCTTCCATGGTGCAAATAAGTGTGGCCGCTAGTGACATCGGGCATTGTACTCGCTAAGGCTCCGTAATTGTTAAATCTCTCGTGCAGATATGATTTGCGGTTTTGGTCCATCCAAAACCGCTAATAGATATGACCTCATAAAGCGGTACGTATACATCTCCGATTGGAATCGGTTGCGTTAATTTGTCCAAGATCAATGGAGCTTCAACCAAAGCACCATAATAATTTAAATCTGTGCCCGATGGATCGTCATCGTGTTTTGGATGCGGGATAAACATTCTGACAGGAGCGATACGTACGTGGTCCAGTCTGTTTCCAGTTGCATATCTCAGTGCACATTTTAGCCCCTCGCCACACACTGAAAGGCAATTAGCAACAGTTGCTATCCAGTTTGGTATAATTATAACCACACTGCAGTAGTGTTTTAACTTCTTATTAAATAAAGACACCTGGAAAAGGCGGGGCTAGCTAACCTCCGAGTATTCTGAGTTGTGGTTCTACAGCAACCACCCCACACAGAACTACTGCAGAAAGGGCTGCTAACGGCAAGATCTTACAACAGTGACGCATCATCTTAAACAAAATAATAACATTTTAATGCTTATTTATTTATTTATTCAAACACCATATAATGGCTTTTACAATACAGTGATAATCGAGTTACAAGAGTACAGTGATAAACAGGATAATAATAGTAACAAATTAAAAACAATTAATGTGTAAACAAAGCAAATGCAAGTGATATAGTTATTAATATAAGTGTTGTAAGACAATGCATAGTTCAAAAAAAATATATACCAGTGTAACAATAGTTGAACTACTTTATACTAGGTTTGTATAAGACCTGTCATAATTCGAAGTATATACTGTGATAATAGTAAATAGTAAGTTTATTGTTACCCACAAAATTAATTGAACTTTGAATAGCTGAGTAGGCATCGCAACTTAGGGCATTAACAATTCAGGGCTGTCAGCGATTCGATGATACTTATGAATAAGAAATAATATTTTTTACTAAAATAATACATTTGTTAGGTAACACAGTAAGATATTATTACGTAACGCAAATAAGCAATAGTTATTGACTCCCAAAATGCCGGATAAAACCCTACTAGTTTTTAGTTCCAACATGTGCCGCAAACGGTGCCAGTCGCGCTCGATCGCTGCACAAAGCTAGGCCGCGGCATGACCCGTGACCCGCGACAGAACAAAACAAGCGCTCCTAGAGCTCGGCTTCGACAATAGTGGTGCTGAAAGTTCCCGAGTCTGACTCGAACGCTCGGTGCCGAGGTCCCCCGCCTTGCGGCAGCCCATTCAAATAAGAGGGGCATCTTATTTGAATAAACCAGATCCACGTGAGTCGTTATTAACCTGTTCTTTTCCTACTGTGTCATATATTAGCTTTAATGCCCTGTAGCCCAGATAGAATTTAGATAGAATAATGTTAAGATGTTAATCACCCATGTTTTGTGTTGTTTAATACTATTACTGTCTGTCTCATATTGTGACGCCATGTGCTACCCGTTGTATCACAATACTTCTTTCATTTGGTAACTGAAGGCGATGCGATGTGAACCCTATCCAGCATAAGGTAGGTTCAGAAACATAAATCCCATTGACGACCCACGCCTGAAGTTGAGGTGTCCATCTTGCCGACCACAGAGCTAGTCGCCGGCATTTTACACCCCCCTCGCTGGTGGGCCTCAAATCCATGAACCTAACAATATCAAGAAGCCATGCGTAAGAATATTATCATTCCTGACATTGATTATTGCGTTTGAAGTATGTTTTTATAGCCTTCTTATTCTATCCTTCTGAGAAAACATTGCCAACTGCATGCAATCTAGGTATAGGCACATATTTAAATGTCCTGATATTTTTATTGCAATTAAAAAGAGGTTTGGATTGACTAGTTCGTATATGTATATGAAAGGTAATTAGACTTAATAAATCAAGGCTATCTATAATAGCATTAACAATTTTATAAATAAAAATCAAGTCGGAAACAAGTCTACTATCTGAGAATTTTAATAAGTTTAGTTATTTCATCAAGTGATTGTAGTTTATTGTTTCAATTGGTAGACTGAGTTTATAGTTAATGAATCTTAGAAATTTATGCTGATTTTTTTCAAAGGAGTCAGAGTGGATTTTGAACTAAGGGGACCAGATAGAAGAATTATATTCTACTTGACTACGAACTAAAGAAGAATATAAGATTTTTAATGTTGAAATATTACGACGGTCTCTGCCATTTCGAAAAATGAAACCAAGTATTTTCAATCCTTTGTTGGTAACTGAATTTATGTGTGAAAGGAAGTTAAATTTTGAATAAAAAAATCACACCAATATCACTGACAGAGGTGAGGCGAACATTATTAATTTTATATTGGTAGTAAAAACGTTGAGTTATTCTGAAAATCTTATTACGTGGCATTTATTAATGTTAAGATAGAGTTTGTAAAGTTTGCACCAATCTTGGAATTTGTTTAAATTTGAATACAGTCAATTATTGTTTTATATTTTTAAATAATTTTAAATTATCGGCAAAAAGCAACACTTCAACATTATTATCGGAAATAGTGACAATACCGTTTTTAAAAATTAAAAAAAGTATTGGGCCTAAATGCGACCCTTGGGGTACACCACTAGTAGCCATGAATTTGTGTGATAAGTTAGAGTTGTTTTAAACTTGTAGAATTCTATTAGTTAAGTAGCTCTTTATCCATTTTAATCAATAACTTATATTGGGGAAAATTTTGTCAAAAGCTTTTACGAGGTCTGTAAATATTGAGTCGACTTGGGTTTTATTTTCAAGCGAACTATCTATCAATTGTTCATGCAAAGAGAGATTTGATATAGTGGATCTGCCCAGCATGAAGCCATGTTGATTTTGTACAGTGATTTTATTGATACGTACGGAGATTTTATCAAGGATAAGTTTTTCAAATAATATGGGGATAGTTGAGAGCATGCTAATGAGTCGATAATTGGTGATATCTCCTTTTTTAATACAGGTGTTAGGTAACATTTTTTTTATAGATCAGGGAAGCAACCAGAGTATGGTGATTGGTTAAATAATTGACATAGTGGCTTGGCAAGAATTTATACACAATTAATTAGAAAAGCTTCATTTATTTTGTCAGGATCAGCTTTTTTCGTTATTTCGAGTGATTTTTTTTGTGTATAGCTTCAAGAACATTAATATCTAAAGCGGAAATGTGGATCGATACATTTCGATGAAAGGGTGGAATTTAATCATTTAGGATGTCTGTATCGTATACACTTTTGAAAAAATCGGCAAAGAAATTAAAAATCTAGTCAGTACTACTTTTCCCCTCGAAATTCATGTATGTAGGAGACTGGGTTTGTTTTTTCTTAGTAAGTTTATGTGTTTAAAAAAGTTTTTGGTATCTGAAGGAATAGACTTTTTTTTATTAAGTATGTATGTTTGATATAATTTATTGGCGAGTATTTTACAGTCAGTTCTGTATTTATGAAATATTTTGTAGTCAGAGATTGAGTTGCTCTTTTTGAAAGTGTTTTAAGTCATTATTAAACCATTTAGGAAATTTAGATGCCTTTATTTGAGTTGACGGTACGTGGTTTTTTCATAGCCGTGTTGATGATGGAGGAAAAACATTCTAGATTATGATTGAAATTTGTGTTATTTTCTAAAAAAGACCAGTCTGCACTTTATTTTATTTTCTAAGTATTTTATTATCAGTGGAAAATCTGCATTTTCAAAGTGATATGAATAATCAGGAACGGTGTTACAGTAAGTTTTAAGAAAGTTGTTGAAGGATGGTGGGAAACTGTGGGGAGAAGGAGGTCTATTGATTTACTTAATTTTACTGAAGGATCTATACTAAATGCGAGGTCGAGCAGGTGGTGATTTGAATTAAATACTTAAATATTGAAGACAATATTAGTGATTTTTAAACGCAAATCTGAAACAGAAAAATCAGAAAAGGAAACGGTCACATCACTAATATTGTCTTCAATATTTAAATATTATAATTTGAGGTTTTACTCAATAAGTTATTCCGAAAAATAATAATGAATTAAATACGTTATTTATTTGGTTAAGACCGAGGAAATTTGACATATTTATAATTTCACGAGCATTTGTATTTAAAAGGACTGTTTGGTTATTACAAAGGTTGGTTTTGGTTATTACATTCAGTTTTTTTTAAAACTTCCGATTTAGTTGTCCGGGTTAAGTCTTCCCCAAAGGAAAAACTTAACCCTTCCACTCACTTTTCCACAAATGATCAGCTAGTCAATCAACACTATGTAAGTGCATTATATAAGTAAAATAAATACAAAACAATACAAGAACAACAACACGTCAAATCACCAGATATCAAATGGGAAAAAAAATTCACCGTCTCCAGATATTTTCATATCAGAGGGTTCGGCTCGGTAGAACTTCTAACAGGGCCTATAAATCCTACTGATCCCTCAACATAAATATTTAAAAAATCTTTTGTTATCCTACATGTATTCAAAATGACCGACTTTTGCATCTTTATATATAAATTTTTTGATAGATCTAATACGCCTAAATTTTTAATTAGAGAGCCAGGTATAATGCCAGTAGCCGAAATAACGAATGGTAATATTTTTATAGGAATATTATTTAGAATATTATTATTATTATTACATTCAGTTTATATTTGGAATATTATAATCACCGATTAGCGGCATTCTAGCTTCCGGATATTTGGGTTTGACGGCCTCTACATCTTCAATGTGGTTTTGGTAAATTTGTGTAATTGATCCGGGTGGAATATAGGTAAACACATACAAGAATAATTTTCCTAGGTTTGTCTTGAGTAATACGTAAAGTTGTTCTATATTTTTGTGTTTGCATTTTAATCTGGATGAAATTATATACTGTGACAGATATTATTACACCCCCTACTCTTGATTTGGTGCTGGTGGAGGTACTTCTATCGAAACGTTATGTGTTGTGAGAAGTGAAATCTAATTCCTCGATAGATGGGTCCAACCAAGTTTCAGGCTGAAAGTATAGGTGGAAGGGATGGATTGTAATCGATGATCTTAGTTCAGTAAGTTTGGTGCGGCAGCCCCTAATATTTTGGTAGTACCCCATAATAGGTTTTAGTTTTTTGGATTAGTACCTACTATTATAGGTTTATTGTTTTTGTTTTTAATTGTGAGACCTGTTTCAAAGACTTGGGTTCTTTGGTCTTGGGTAAGTCGTAAGTTTGCGACATAGTTTCTTTGGGCTGGAGTTTAGTCGGAATAAATTTTAATACCAGGGTACTCAGGTATGCTGTTTTTATCTCAATATGCCAATGGCTTGGGCGGGTTTGTCAAGTAAAACTTTTAGGGGTCTAGGGTCTGGTCCGTTGTCTGATGGTTCTGATTTAAGGTTTTCAGGGCTTAAAGTATTATAGCGATTTATTTTTGGGCTATTTTGCGGTGTTGCGCTACCTCCCTATTTAGTTTTACGTTTCAGATTTCATTACAGTGTCCATCAACAGGACATCAACACATTTGACCTGATGATGGACACTCTAAAGGTATCCGAAATGTTGGCTAAAGAAATAAGGTAAAGCAAGACGGTATAATCACTCCAATATGAATCACTTTATTTCTGGTCTACTATTTCCATTTTATTTAGGGAGCCTGATATTTTTTATAACTTTTAAATCGGGAGTTCAATTTATTTTATCTTTCATTTAATATCCAACTTTGGGTTGTATAGTGGTATTTATCTTTTTTATTATTTTTTTTCTTTCCCCGTATTCGTATTTATCAAACTTCATAGGCTCTTTGGGTGTAAAGATAGGGTAATAAGCAGTGTATTTTTTATCATGGACTTCACGTGACATATCAAAAGATTATATAATTAATTGTTTTGAAACTGAAATTATTTGTAAAATATTTATCTTGGGATCAAATTGCCTTTTAAAATATGAGATATTGTATGATAATGATGGATTCGATTACGATTTTTAAATATCTCAAAGGAATTTGAATTGCTAGTGAATAAAATAATATTCATAACACAGACAACCGAAATTAATTAATTCATTGTTTGATAGTGTCATTTTCGCGTTGGTCTCTTTTTTATTTCATTTTTTCGTCTATTTTTTGTAAATTACAATAATTAGTGATATAGCTGCCTTATGTCTGAACAAAACTTTTGTTTCCTCGAATACTTAATAAAATAATAACATTAATAACCTTTCCTCCTACTAGTTTCTTACTTTTTTATTTAGAATTTGTTTGTTCTGTTTTCTTCTCGTATTTATCATAATTTTTAATAAAACGAACTGTTTTTTTAATGTTCTTTCAGCTATGCATGAATGTATGTATAAACACTTTTGAATTTGTAATATTGTTCGGCTGCTTATGATACCTATAATAACCATTTTTTAATCCTGTTTACTTACATATGCATTGGTATAAGCTTTATTTTATTTCTTCGTAGGTTCACTACTCTAATTTTCTCGTTCGACGAGGTTCCTTCACTTCTCGCGGTTCTGCGCTGCAGTGAGAGCCAAATAAACTGACGTAACTAACGCTAGTGATATTTTGACACCCCAATGCTTTGGTGACCGACCTCTTCTTGCTTATCCTACCTAACACTTTGCCAGCGCCTATGAGTTTCTCCGAACTGGAGTCCTCGGTTTGGAGAGAAACGCGTCCGAAGTATCTCAAAATAGGTTGTAGGCAGATAGTTGAAATATAATTTAAAAAACGTTAATACTAATAAATCTAAACTAATCATGAAAATAGAACAAGACACAAACAAATAAAAAGATAAAGGCCACAACTAGGAAACCGACAAAGGATCTCTTTTCATACCGGGACAGGCGTCTTAAACCACTCGACCAATTGGGACCTATAGATACTTCAAAGTTCATAGTAGATTCGTTGTAGTTGTAGCACTCATTCTCATGATGTAGAAATTAAAAGGAGTTAAGTCAATCTAAAAAAGCTATGCAAATTTCATATAGCCAATGGTTTGAACACTTTATTTAGATACACACACGGTATCGTTAATATGAGTATAAAAATTGATAGTGACAAATATAAAACAAAATCCCTCAACCAAATAGTTCAGGCTCATGGAAAATACTAAATGAAAATATTTAAATGTGCTAATGTAAAGAAAAGTCTCCTGAAAAAGTTTAAACAAATCTTTGAGCAAACATGAATCATTGGAATGTAGTCAAATCAATTTGCTTTCCGAGACCGATGGAAACAAAAACATTCTTGTATTCATACACAAATGTAGATGAGCACGCCCCAATCTTGGTTTCATATTATTTTTGTAACATTTTTTGCAAACCTTTTTGTCCCAGTGGACTCTGCTTTATCGTAACAATCTTGGACGTGTTTATTGGCAATTTGATGGCAATTGGCTTCAACTACAAGGAGACTAGATTAATGTTGTCCATGAAACCCTTTCAGACCTTGATCAAAACTGGCGGTGGTAAAAAAATACGTGAAGCTTGATAAGACATGTTTAAATATTTGAGTTGTTTTTATTACTTTAGAAGTTGTTGTTGATTTTTATTTATTTACTGAAAATTTTTGTAATTCTTAATTTAAATGTAGGATTGGAATATACTTTGAGTATAGCCCTGGGGAAAGAACTCCATTCAGATTCTAAAAGTTACATGAAATGGCTTTAGCCTTGTTTAGAGACCAGTTCTGAATAACCAGGTCCTTACCCACCTTCTTCTTCCCTGTCTCCTTACTCTTCCCACTGCCTTCAGTCTCAAAACATGCCACTATTGGGGATGCCATAGTTCACTGGCTTCAGGTGGTTGGGAGCGATAGGTAGATAGGTACTCTTCAGTATACACATAAAAAAATCAATTTGTTTGTTCTGCTGCATAAGTATTGTTTACATGTTGGTGAAATGTTATTTCACCGTCGAAAATAACCCTAAATATCTTTAGAAGAAAATTGTTGCCTGCGGGGTTGGTATGACCACTCTATTGTGGACTGTAAGCTTCCCTTCTTGTGATATTTTTTAGTGAAATCATATTCATCCCTACATCGATAGAATTTCCTGCATTTAAACTTCTTGAATATCCTGACATCTACCAGACTGTCCATCTCTAGAAAATATAACTCCCAAATACACAAATTTGTCAACCTGCTTTGTTCATGATTAAATACTTTATAAATTTTAGGACGTGTTTTCGTACTTCCTTTTTTTAACGCCATTTAACATTAGACTTGCTTTATGAATCTTCAAATCATTCATCATAATATTAGTTTTCGTTCATCCTAGACACAATATTTTCAGTTATGTTAGAAATCAACACCGCATCATCAGCGTGCATCAGATATTCGTTAGACAGATATAGCAATAAATACTCGCAGTGTTAGTCGAAAAGATTAAGATCAGTTGTCAAGGGTTAAATTTGAGTACGTTCATGTTCTCCTGATATTACATTTTTTTAAATTCACTATTGAAACAATATGAATGAAATTCAAACAATATTAATGATATTAAATATTTGTTTATTAGAAAAACAGAGAAAAGATTTGGGTTCAACAGAACATCGAAACCCGCTTGGTGTTTCAGACAGCCTTGCAGTATCCATAGAACAGTGTATATTTGCCTTGGTGGTTGACGTAGTCAGGTTCTCCGAAACTTTGACCTAAGAAGGCGCAAGAAATACTTCACGGCTTAGTATAATTAACAATATACTGGAGACGATTTATTAAAACCGTATTCCCTGTCCATGTACGCGTCATCCCATTCTTGATGCTGAGGAAGATTCTCTAAATCATATTTCAGGGTGTTTATGGTCTTATTTATCCAATCTCTGAAATAAAACAAATAGCCAAAGTTACCAATAACTCCAGGATGACAGCGTTCAGAAAATATCGGTTTTTTCTGAAGCGATCTCACTTGCGGATCGTGGCAAGATAGAATTTTAGCTCCAAATCCTGTGACCCCTACCAATTTTCCTTTCTACGTCAATGGACCTCCTGAATCCCCGTGGCAAGGATTCGTATTTACTCCCAGGGTGCAAATAAATGTGGGCGATAGTGATATCGGGCATTGCACTCGGTTAAGCTCCGTAATTTTTAAATCTCTCGTGCAGGTGTGTTAAAGGTTTTTTGTCCACCCAAACCCGTATGTTTCCATGACACCATAAAGCGGTACGTCTACATCTCTGATTGGAATTGGTTGCGCCAATTGGTCGAAGATCAATGGAGCTTCAACTAATGCAACATCGTAATTTGAATCTTTGGCCGATGGAGCGTCATCATGTTTTGGATGCGAGATAAACATTCTGATAGGAGCGATACGTCCATGGTCCAGTCTGTTTCCAGTTGCGTATCTCACTGCACATTTGAGCCCTTGGCGACATACTGAATGGCAATGAGCAGCGGTAACTATCCAGTTTTGTCGAATTATAGCCCCGCCGCAGGAGTGCCTGAACTTCTTGTTAAATAAAGACACCTGGAAAAGGCTCACTTTTTGCGGGGCTAGTTTGCCTCCTAGTATTGCGGACACCCCACACAAAACTAATGCTGCTGCTGCAGCTAACAGCAAAATCCCACAACAGTGACGCATTATCTGAAACAAAATAATTTCACGTTATATTTTTTTGTTTGGTTTTTTATAGTGTTACCGTACGGTATGTCAATTTTAAATCGGGAGAACATCTTTGGAATTATATCTTTTCGTAGTATCTTTTGGAATTAACATATTGAATACATAGTTACAAAATTCAAGATAGGAACCGCGTGAATTCGTATGGTCATACTTTACAATCTTCATGTTAACGATATAATTTTTTTTATCACAAAAAAATGTATTTCACGTTTTAATCCTTTATGGGGTGAACGTCGGCAAAATAAAAAGAATGTCAACTTTTTGCCGATGTTTTTTTTTTGCATAAAATAAAACAGGCGGATGGTTTTAAGCGGGAATTTTAACCTTACCGACATCTAAATAAGGGGTGTTATTGTTAGCGGCTCGATTCAAAATGTTAGTTTAAGTTAGATATCCAACACATCATCACATATGTTCAGTTTGCAATATTTTTTTTGTATTTCAAATACGCTATGCACAACATATTTTGTTAAATTTTACAAAAAAACAAATACGGTTTTAGAAACGAGATAAAAATATTTTTCCTGTGTATCCATTCAAAATAAACATTACTATTTCGAAATAATAAAAATGTCAAAAACGCTAACCACATATTTACTTTATTTTTTATTCCAATTATAGAAACATTTAGAGAACTCGGTATTTCAAAAACACGTTCGTTTTTTTTAGGAAATTTGTAAGAAAACTGAATCTTAACTTTTACCTCGTTCATGTTTGAGGGGTTAAAAATTTAAAATAAAAACATTCAATACACGATGCGTTATCACATAACAAAGTAGCACGTGTTTATTGAGGATTGATGGCAATTATCAATATTGTTTCAATGAATTTAATAAAAAAATCAATATCTTCTAATATATAAAATAAATGATATACTCATGTAGGTAAATACAGAATTCATTGAAACGTTTGGCGGGCAATCCATTAGCTACGTAGAAGGCATTTTTAATGTGAATGATAGCCTTCTTTAAAATGATGTAAATTCCTTCTGAAATTAAGTGAACAAACTAATTAAGTTGTTTAGTATCGTTATGTAAGTATTATGTAAGTAACATTCTTTAAATATTGAAGACAATATTAGTGTTTCTTAAACGCAAATCTGAAACAGAAAAATCAGAAAAGGAAACGGTCACATCTGGGACTCGAACCCAGGACCCTTGTCTTTCCGGGACAATGCTCTACCAACTGCGCTAATGGGACCCTATCCTCATCGGTCACTTTTAACTGTATCATACTTCGAATAAGAACTACCAACGTTGTCTTCATTTTTTCACCGCACATTTTTATTGGCAACTATCTTTATGTATGATCGCAAGATTCAACCCGAACTAAATGCAATCCTAGACAGCGTCTTATAGATAAACCTATCTTATTGTTTTTGCGTTTATTTGCGTTTAAGAATCACTAATATTGTCTTCAATATTTAAATATTATAATTTGAGGTTTTACTCAATAAGTTATTCCGAAAAATAATAATTCATTTCTAGACTTGCAGAAAAAGTCAATAGATGTCGCACATTAAAAATAAAAACAATAAGATAGGTTTATCTATAAGACGCTGTCTAGGATTGCATTTAGTTCGGGTTGAATCTTGCAATCATACATAAAGATAGTTGCCAATAAAAATGTGCGGTGAAAAAATGAAGACAACGTTGGTAGTTCTTATTCGAAGTATGATACAGTTAAAAGTGACCGATGAGGATAGGGTCCCATTAGCGCAGTTGGTAGAGCATTGTCCCGGAAAGACAAGGGTCCTGGGTTCGAGTCCCAGATGTGACCGTTTCCTTTTCTGATTTTTCTGTTTCAGATTTGCGTTTAAGAATCACTAATATTGTCTTCAATATTTAAATATTATAATTTGAGGTTTTACTCAATAAGTTATTCCGAAAAATAATAATTCATTTCTAGACTTGCAGAAAAAGTAAATAGATGTCGCACATTAAAAATAAAAACAATAAGATAGGTTTATCTATAAGACGCTGTCTAGGATTGCATTTAGTTCAGGTTGAATCTTGCGATCATACATAAAGATAGTTGCCAATAAAAATGTGCGGTGAAAAAATGAAGACAACGTTGGTAGTTCTTATTCGAAGTATGATACAGTTAAAAGTGACCGATGAGGATAGGGTCCCATTAGCGCAGTTGGTAGAGCATTGTCCCGGAAAGACAAGGGTCCTGGGTTCGAGTCCCAGATGTGACCGTTTCCTTTTCTGATTTTTCTGTTTCAGATTTGCGTTTAAGAATCACTAATATTGTCTTCAATATTTAAATATTATAATTTGAGGTTTTACTCAATAAGTTATTCCGAAAAATAATAAGTAACATTCTAGTAAAACAAGTGAAAACTTTTTTTTTGTAACAAAAAACAAAGAAAACGACAGTAACAAAATTAAAATAGGAGTAGAATTGAGAGGTAGATACTCTCATTAACACGCTGGTGAAAAATCGGAATTCAGAAGCGAAACATTGCTTGAAATTGCTTTAGCCATATTTGATGACCAGATCTGAATAGCCAAGTAATAATAATGATATTTGGCTTATTTACAAAGCGCCGTTTTTGCGAAAAATCACCTCCCTTCCCTTCCTTTCTTCCACCTCCTCCCCATCCCTACGACTTTAGTGCCACTACATATCACAATTGAGGATGCCACAAACCTACTGGCTCCAGATGGTTGATACCACCAATGTTATCTTCCACTCACTAAGGTGCCACTGATGTACTATTCAATAATACATAATTTGTAACTCATTCATTGACCTTGAAAGAACATAAAAACAAAATTCATTTGCACGAACCTAGCTTGAACCCAAGACCAATATTATTTTTTTTACTTCATTATTGAAACAATATAAATTAAATTCAAACGTGACTATACGTATAAAAGATTACCCGCTTTCAACATTAAGAACACTGTGTAAAATGTAAGCATCTCTTCACTAATGCAATCGTATTTAATCAAAATGCAAAAATGTATCCACGACCGCATCTGATAAACAATTTACCGGTGTTTAAAAACCCGCATTCAAATATTTTCATTGGTCCCCCCTACCAATTTTATCCGTTGATGGACCTCCTGAATCCCCGTGGCAAGGATTTGCTTTTGCTTCCAAAATGCAAATAAATATGGGCATCAGCATTGCACTCGCTAAGGTTGCGTAATTTTGAAATCTCTCTTGCAGGTGGCATTTTTATTCCATCCAAACTCGTTAGTTTGCATGACTCTATAAAGCGGAACGTCTACATCTCTGATTGGAATTGGTTGCCCAAATTGGTGCAAGATCAGTGGAGCTTGCAACAACCCGGCATCGTACATGCTAGAGCCTATTGGATCCATTGATATAGCATCAATGGATCATCGTTGTATTTTGGATGTGGGATGAATATTCTGATATGAGAGATACGTCCTTTATCCAGTTTGTTCTGAGTTGCGTATTTTACTGAGCATTTGAGTCACTCTCCGCACATTGAGAAGCAATGAGCAGCGGTTGCTATCCAATTCGGTCGAATTATAGCCCCTCCGCAGGAGTGCCTGAACTTCTAGTTAAATATAGATACCTGGAAAAGGTCCACTTCTTGCGGGGAAAGTTTCCCTCCTAGTATTTGGAGTTGCGGTTCTACACCCTGCAGAGAACTAATGCAGACTATGTCAACTCTAAGTTTAATGCATTTACCATAGACAGGAAGCTTACGGTGAGGGCAACAAACCATTTTGAGAGGTGCAGGAAATGACGTGAGCGGCACACTTTCAATGACTGTTCAATAAATGTCATATCTTGCATTCCACTGTCATTATTAAGATTAAGAAAGTAAAAAAGCTTACGAATGACGAGACCTCTGTACAGATATAGAATACCACGGAGGAATAGATAATCATGATCGTGTTTGTCACAATAAACTCTGGGAAAAACTTAGGATGAGAGCAGTTTTGGGAGAAATAATAGCGATTTTTTCAATTTGGCACACGCAGCAAGAAAATTTGGTGAAATGACCTTGCGAGTTCTAACCCATTTTATTTGAAAAATGGCGTAAGACAAGGAGAAAGCCTGTCTCCAGTTATCTTCAATATCTAACACAAAAATACGTTGCCATGTTCAAGGAGTATGTGTAAATAATATTAATGACGCAGATGATATGGTTCTTCTAGCTTTGTTACTTAGCGCACTAAAGACACTCCTCCAAATATATGAATATTAAAAAAAAATTATAACCTTGCATGTAATACGTCCAAATCAATCGTTACGGTTTACAAATGTAAAAAAACCCTCAGTATGGCTAGACAGAGAGAAAATGTTAGTCATAGCATCAAATACCTGGGACATATTATAATCGACGACCTGAAAGATATCTAGATTATGGACAAACAATGAAGAGCGAAATCCGAAAAGCGAAAAGAGCAGGTATGCTGTCGAGGCAGTTTCACTTTTGCAGTACAAAAGGGTACTATTTAACGCATTCTTATCGTCAACTGTTTCGCTTACCGCGATGCTGCGCCGCTATGGAAATGTTCCTAGAGGGACGAGTACACTATTTCAGAGCACAGAAAGCTGATGGCGCAGACTACCTCAATCAAATAATACATTAATCACTGCCATGGTTGCCTGGATGGAGTCCCCCATGATGGCCCTCTGGAGAAGGGAGACGTTCAAATATCCTTCATATACGGCTGCTAGCACAAATTTTTGTGTTTGACATTTTCAACTTATTTTCTTCATTTTTTATTTGTTTTATTTTATTTATTTATTTTTTCTTTAGTTTTCTGTTTGTATTGTTTTTATTTCCCTATGTATTGTTGCTTTGTCTAATTTATCTTTTTTATCTCGAAACATGTAACGCATTGCATTGCACTACCCCTGCAGAAACTTTCATTACCTCTGGAATAAACTATTGTTATTATAAAATTGTCAGAAAGCAAGAGAAACAATTAGCTGTGTATTTGATTAAAGAAGACAAAGAAGATCCCTGAAACTCCAGAAATATGAATGGTATTCTTTTATCGCTTTACAAACCGATGTAACAGTATTAGTCGGTTCTGTTACAAACGCGAAAGCATTCCTTGCGCAGAAAAGTCCCACAACGGGTTGCGCTGCAAATCGCTAACTTACTTTATTTAATTTTACTTTTCTGTGGAAGGTCACGTTATTTTTTCAATGCCCAAATAGTGTCGCCGTTTATTCAAAACATGCTGGAAGTCTATCACGTGGTCTGATTCCTAGTCTTTTCTGACGTCAATGGCATTTACAGAGATATTAAAATAATTTGGGACCATGTGTTTAATCAACGGCACTGGAAAGGACAGGTGTTTAATACATATTTTGATTAAACAATACAAAGAATTTCAATCCTACTCGTAATAATCATGTCGAAAGGATCATAAATGAAGTTTCTGTCGGTTGAGCGTACAAATAAAAACTCAATTATAAAACTCTTTGATGAAATTTTAAATTTCTTTTGATCGCAGGGGTGGAAATAATTCGATGAGATTTGGTACCTACTCAATTGAAATATCCATGGAACTACCTGTAAAGTAAAATAATATAACCCACCTCTGTTCGAAGAATTTCAATGGAAACTTTTGTTAAAACAAAAACTCAACTTTGAGATTAAAGATCCTTTTGACATTTTTTTACCATTCTTCCGCGCTGATCAATTAATTTTAATTTACTTATGGAAAAGTTTTTAAGTTTGAAAAAGTGAATTAATTATAACTGAAGTAAAATTAATCGATTACATTCGTTATCTAATTTCCATTGTTTTTTTTTTAATATAATTCCTAACAGACTTTAACCTGGTTTTGACACTCCGTTTTAGTATTTTTTTTAATTATTATCATTTTTTAATATTAACATTCGTATTAATATATCTTCCTTTCAAACCATCTTCTTCTTCTTTTTGGTAGTTTAGCATTCCGTATTTCTACCAATCTATAACGTAATTCTCTTAGGACGGGTTGTTTCGGAGAATTTGAACAATTCATCAAATTTCAAAGTTCATTTTCAAGTTCTGTGAATGATTTTTTCAAGTTCTGTTTTTATTTCAGTTTTGTCAAGCAACTATAATAACAGAACTTGAATAGGACTTTCACAGAACCCGAAAAAGAACGTTGAAATTTGAACAATTCATTAAAATTTAACGTTCGTTTTGAAGTTCTGTGAGAGATTTTTTCAAGTTCTGATTTTATTTCAGTTTTGTCAAGCAACTAGCCTATAGTGATATAATAACAGAACTTGAATTGGACTTTCACAGAACCCAAAAATTAACGTTGAAATTTGATTAATTGTTCAAATTCTCCGAAACAACCCGTCCTTAATGTTTTTGAGTTCCAATAAATATAAATGTATTTTGTTTTTAAAGAAAAAATATATATATTTATAAATGAAAGTATACCAATAAATTTTATTTGTTTAATTTATGTTATTTCACAACGAATTCACTTAAAATGATAAATAGTATATTTGCAGCATGTTCCAGATTGGAAGAAACTCTCAGTATCGCCCTGGTGTAAGACCACCATTTAACCCTGTTTGGTGATCCAATCTGAATAGCCAGGTACTTCTTCAACTTCTTCTTTCCTATCTTCTTTCTTTCCCCAATATCTTTAGCATCATGACCTACCCCAATCGGGGATGCTATAGTCTCACTTGCTCCAGACGGTCCGAAAAAATCCGTGAGTAGTCTGGCAACAGTACAATCTCTCTAATTGGGTTCAGTTCTTAATTTCTCTGGCCGACTTACGCAACGCTACGTTAGTAAATAATTTCAAAGCAATTGTACAATACTGCACATATACGCAAAAATTTAACAATACTATGAAGAATCTGATACATTTTCACATTAATTGTGCAACAAATCAATTCTGAATATTAGCATAATTTAATGTGTGGCTTCTGCAAATATTGGGTAATGAATAAAACGAAATTACCGTGGCGCGTGGCCGTTTTCATATTTTCAATCAATGCATGCTTATTAAGATATTATCGGCATTACTAGAGAAAAATCGCTTCTCATTTGTTAAACGGTGTTTATGTTACAAATTATATAAAGACTGAATGTTTAGACTCGAGTTGGTACTAATAAAAAATGTCTTTAATTGCGCTCCGAAAGAAGTGGCGACTGTGGATATTCCGCAGAGTGACGCGTGAAGTTCAGGTCTTGAAAAAGTTGAAATTACCTGCGTGAATTTTATGGAAGTGATGTTTTAAAAAAACATTAATGTTTTATGTATGTTTAGGTAAATATAAATCATAAAAATCAACATTTATATTGCGTAAAAAATAAATTTAAAAATTGGTTGTTGTTATTCTCTGGGAAATATAATTATATTTGTTTTTGTAGAAACGAAATTAAAGTGAAGTGACAGATTTTTTAAATAAAAAAAATGTGTTTTCAAAATTTCGCTTTCTCTCAATTTTTCGACGTTTGGAGTAAAAAAATATGTGTTTTTTTCAACTTTGAAAATAAAATATTCAATTTTATAAATTCATCTTGTTTCTTAAAATGGTATTTGTTTTAACGACATCTTCAAAAAGAAAAATTATATACTGCATATAAAATATTCTTAAAATTGATAAAATATTTATAAGTTTATACAACAGATAAACATCCTCCTTTGGCTGTGTAAACAATATATATTATATGTGTTTCCATATAGTCATTATGTCAGTTTCTATATTATTAATGTTTTCGTATACACCTTCGTTCATCAAACCAATAAAATTTTCAGCACGTTTTTTAGTAAGACCATGATAAAACCATTCCACGAATTCATCATTATGAAAGGAGATGATAAATTTCATTGAGATTAATATAATATATGACTTAATCAAAAATTGCTGTTACCAGAGAAGTTTACGAAAATGGTAGGCAATAGAAAAAGCATTTTTGAGTTACTTACTGTAATAATCTTGATAATAGTGTACGGGTACGTGCTCACCCATATATGGTAGTAGATTAAACTATTAGGTTACCCCATAGATGGCGTTAAGTGTCGAGAATAACAGGACAATAAATAAGGTGAGAACCTCAAGGTCGAGAATTAAATTATTTCGACCGGTTTCTCGTTAATATATCAGAGACATTGTTAATCTATCACGATAAAAGTCCAAGTGCTTTGATAAAGCCGGAATTTTATTGAATCGGAGAGTTTGTGAGAAAACCCCGAAGACACAACAAATCTATTCTTATTGTAACCAAATAAAGCAATTAATTATTATTCAAAATCTATTTTGCATTACATTTATATAATTATACACAAATTTCGACTACCATAATACGGACATATTGTGTCTAGTGTGGTAGTCGAAAAGCATGTAAAAAACTGTATTCAAATATATTTTATGAATAAAGAAAAAAAAAAAAAAAAAATCTTCGTGTCCAAGATAAAACATAGGTAGGCGGTAGGTACAACAGTTTGACATGAATAACTTTGCAGGCGGTCAAATGAGAAGCTGTGGTATGCAGAAAGGACGGACCCAAACAATTCTGTCTTGGCACACACTCCTTGCCTTGTTCACATTCCTACATCGTCTCATACATACTCTTCTGATATTACGACTTTTGACATGGCCCGGCACTAGTATCTGGTTTACTTGATCGTGCCATGTCTTCCTCGGGCGTCCACGACTTCATCTACCATACACATTCGCGTCATATATTCTCCTTACACTCTTTTCTTTTTCATTCGCTCTATGTACATGCCCAAACCATAACGTCATTTTCTCAATCTTACTCATTACGCTAACATCATCCTTGCATTCTTTGCAGATATCCACATTTCTCACACGATCATTCATGGTTGTACCACACATGCGCCTCAGGCTTCTCATTTCTACAGCATTCAGTTATTTTTAAGTTGCGGTAACCCTCAACAACCCTCCACCCAAAATAAAATCATCCCATAGCACGATCATCTCTTTAATTCCCATTTTATCTCGTCCCATCTGGACCAATAATATAAATATGACACAGATTATAGAAGGTCCGACGCGTATTGCCAGACCACCACGAAATAAGTTCACTATTCGATTTCCCAGAATAAGTGGCAAAATATAATGCCATTACTTGCACGAAGAGGCTGATGGAAAATAAAATTGAATCTCTTGTGGGTAGGTGGGAAAAGGTTCCAGATTTTTATTGTCTTTATGAGTACGTAGAAAGTATCTAACTGAATTTATTCTTACCCATTAAATTCTTTTAATTTTGGTTAAATTTTTCTGCAGATTTTTAGCGTGTTATTGATTTTAATTTCAATAGTATTTTTTCGCAACGAAAGGAGAATAAACTAGTCTATTAAAAACTAGGCAACTAGTAATTGCTCACTCTCACTTTGATTGGTTTTTTTTCTCACTGGCGTACGTAAATATCTCCCCAAAATCATAATTTATCTCCATTCGAATCGACAAACTAATTTTTTCGACAGAAACATTCCTAATTCGTGTATTTTGTCAGGCTGGAGTTAATGGGGAGGGGAAATAGACGAGAAAGAGGAAAGTGGGAAAATACCTAGCTATTCAGATCTATTAAAGGTATTTTAAGCAAATTTTCAAGCGAATTGTGATCTTTTACCTCTGAAGGTAGTTGGGAGGAGAAGGAGATGGGGGAGAGGGAGGTGGGGAAGTATCTGGCTATTATCTGGTCACCCAACACGGCCAAAGCTATTTCAAGCAACGTTTCAATTCTGAATGGTGGTCAGGGCAATTTTGAGAGTATCGTCTACTCTGGAACGTGCCACAAATAAATTCTTTTTAATTAGTAATTTTTGATATAGCTAAAATTTACTCGCGCACGTCGGGATTTGAACCCGCAACCCCCAGTTTGCCAGTCGAGAACCTTATCCCTCTACTACGTAGACCGTCAAATACTCCTACATTTGACTTGATAATATACTTATTTATTGTTTTTGTGTTTACTTTGTCGAACTCCATTTAATATTTTTTTAAATTTAATTAAAATCAAATTTAATAATATAATTATTAAGTTCTGCAAATATTATTTGTTTTTTTTTTATTGTTGTATGTGGGGAAAACAGACTTCAAAATACCCCCACAGAATATGAAATCTATTGTCACAATTATTTTATCAGTAAATTGGTATAACCGGTAATAAATCATTTTAAATTGGGAGGGGGTAAAATAGAATCATATTAATAAGTCGTCTAAACGTGGCTAAACACACAGTTTGAAAATGGCCTTGAAAGTCGAAACAGCTGTAACAATAACAAAAACCAAAAAATACTTGCAGAACTTAATAATTATACTATCAAATTTGATTTTAAATAAATTTAAAAAAAATTACTAATATACAATGATGCTAAAATATCAGAATTTTTTAGAACACGTATTCCGATATCGTGATAATATGTTCGTATTTTAGTAAAAGTTTAACAAGAAACCCACTATTTCATTCGTTGAGGGCTTTTCGTTGCTTTCTTGTTTTTAACCGGATTACCAATAATTTGATGAGCTTCTTAGTAAATCAGCAATACTATTTTTTCTACGTGTAGCAATACACATATTGGATCAATTTCATTGTATCTAACTCAAGACATACATATTCCTCGAAATTATCTTTTCCACTTTATCCGTAGAGAAGTTCGACTGCAGCATGTGTCCATTGGATGAAATAACTTGAAGTGCTCCCCAGAAACAAAGTTCCACAATTATCTGTTGAAACTTTGATACGGTAGTTGGTTACTACGCTCGCTAGTTTCACAAGAACTTTGCAATTCTATAGCACTATTCCACAGTTCCACGAAGAAACGCTCGGTGCTGGTCAAATTTAGTGGAACACTAAAATTCTGCTTATACATTACACACGCATAGTTGATACGGAATTCAATGTAGTTAGGTCTGTTTTATAAGTTTATCGGTTTTTAGTCAATCTGTACCTGTTAGCCGAGAGAAATTAGTCACAGTATTAATAAAATGGCAGACGGTAAATGTACTTAATTTCACATTAATATAATAAATTCAATTACTACTGCTTTGTACACAACATATTTTCTAATTAAAACGATTAGTTTCGTGTTGTAAATTAATGGAACACGTGCCAAGAATTACGTATAATTGAAACGAAATCATTTATAACTAGCAGATAAAAACCTGCTTTAAAACTTCGACAGTTTTTTTTTGAAAATAACAGAGGGCGCCGATTCCGTTCATAACATTCCTAAATTGTTCAGTCATTAAGATCAGAATCAGTTTCCAACTCTTAAAATGACCCGATTCAAGTATTTGATCCACTTGATCGTGCCATGTTATTCTTTGGCCTCTCCGACTTATTTTGCCATTCACTTACGTGTCATATATTATATATTATCATCACACTTCAATAATTATTTTTATAAATAAACATAAAATATTAGATTCATACTAGATATCTAAAAAGAATACAAGAACCCAAAACAAAACAGAACTGAAAAAGTTTTTAAAAAAATTATTTTTATTGAACGAAGTGAAAATGAATATAAACAAGTCTTAAATTTTTGATAACAAAACAATTAAAACATATACATTTTTATAAAAACATGCAAATAGAACTATATTACAACCAAAAATTCATCATAATTTAGAATAGATCCATTGGAGATTTAAATGTGACAAAAGAAACAAATATACCGCACAGAGTTTTGGCGGCAGAGGAAGAGTCACAAGGCTGACCAAATGAGGCGTAGTTCCGTCTTGCCACGCTTTCTACGCAGTTGTCTGTTTTATCCCCTAGGCACTCAAAAGATGTTTCACATCATACGACAGTTTTTAATAATACGAATGAAATGTTACCTAAATACCTGAACGGAATTATTACTCCGTGTCAATATCACGAAAAATGTTTAATATTGTGATTTTTACAAAATTAAAAGATGCACTATACCTGTCTTAATCTTAAACAAGCCTTGCATTCTTTCCATACCTCTACGTTAAATTAAATTATTTTGAACACGGTTATACATGGTTTTACCACACATACGTCTCAGGGTAAGTGATTTTATTGGTAACCCATTAGTATGAAAGACAGATGACACCAATATTATTACCTATCATAAACAATCACAAAAAAGTATTCAAAGACTAGAATCATAATTAATTAATGTTGTTCCACTAAGGACAATACTACACTATAATTATTTCCAAACATCTCCGGAGCACAAAGTGTTCTCTGATAACACACGTATATCATAAACCCGCGCCAGAAGAGACGTAAAACGTCGAACAAACAATATACACGAGCCCAGTGCGTTTATTTATTGCTAGGGTGCTGTAGACTCGGGTAATTAATTGACTTTCGGTTGAAAGATTGATCCCGGTAATTATTTTTGCAATCCAAACCTTCAGTTGTTGTTTCTTGTCGGTGTGTGGGTAAATTAATTATTTGTGCAATGCAGACTTCTGTGGTAGAGAAAAGCTCATTTTTAAACGACTTGATGTGATTACCGCACAAGAGTTTCTTTCGCCCGATGTCAGTGAGACTATGACATCATCGACTAACAAAGTCTGACGTCCACAACCTAGAGTTTATCTTTTATCCGACCATTAATATTATTAATACCATAGATACAGAAACATAAAGAATTAGACAAATGTAAACATGAATGAATGCATACGTGCCTCGAGGATAAGCTGAAATACAAGTGTGAATATATTGTAGCCCAATCAACTTTAGTTTCTAACTAGGCAGGCCTGTTCTTAGAAAATAATCACGCCATGACAAAATTAGTAAATTGTCTGGATCCAAGTGATTTGAAATAAATGCATATTTGTAATAAGCATTTACTTTGTGGCTCGTCATAATTTACAATAAAAATCCACACACTTAATTGATAAAATCCTGAATAACAAACTTAACCCCATTTCAACTAATATTTTTTATTTGGTACAACCGAAATTAATAATAACATCACAAATCCCTTTCAATGGCGTAGGATCTTAAATATATCCAATTTTTCTTCAGTTAGTACAAAACGAAGGTCCGAAGGTCGCGGGTTCGAACCCGGCGTGCGCAAATAAATTTTATTTGATTAATTTGTGTTATTTCACAATTAATTAATTAAAATAATATATAGTATATTTACGGCACGTTCCAGAGTGGAAGATACTACCAGTATCGCCCTGGTGTAAGACCACCATTCAGAATTGAAACGTTTTTCCAAATGGCTTTAGCCGTGTTTAGTGACTAGATCTGAATAGCCAGGTACTTCCCCACCTTCCTCTTTCCCTTCCCCACTTACCTTCAGCCTCACAACATCCCCCAATTGGGGATGCCATAGTCTCACTGGCTCCAGACGGGAGCAGTTGGGACTCTTGTGTGGTATTCACTATAAAAAAATAAAAATAAATAAAAAAACCCGCGATCTATACTGATAATACATTAGGGTAAATGATTAAAAAACACTAAAGATAAAGATCATAAATTGAGCCACTCAGGCATTTACCAACAATGTTGCAATGATTGTATAAGGACACGGGGGTTAGAATTCTTCACCGTAATAATAAAAGCAAAAAATTAGATAACTTAGAAGCACTTGAAATCAAAAAATCCCTAAATAATAACGCTAGTAGGTATATTGAAAAACAAAAATTATTTATCGATTAGTCCCATTCTTGATATATTTCCCGCAATTACCCCTTCCGCTTTGTTAACCTCCCAGTCAAACACCTAAATAATATTGTTTTGTATATATCTGTCAACATTTTGTATCATAAGTTAGTTTTAATATTCTCCTGATGAAGGAAGGGTGCTTCCGAAACCGGTAGATTGTAATTAAAATTAAAGTGATTTAAAACAAATTTATATATTTTTATTGAAATAAAAGCCTTGAGCATATTGACTATGTGTAGAAATGGTCGGTCCGTTTGATTTATTCCTCTATCTTAACAAACGGATTGCAATCTTTATAACACAGACGTCAGGTGAGAATGATGTTCTTGTTTTACCGATATTTTAATGAAAGATTCTGGAAAGAACCCAACATTTGTACACGGTTCAAAATTTATGCACGGCTGACATTTATAATAAATTATGAGAACATGTCGGTTCTACGAGTCTTTAACAAGACTCTTGTTCACGTCTTCCTCCCAAATGGCGTCTTGTCATCACGACTTTGACATTTGTGAAAAAAACAGAAGCAAACCCTTCGAAAGAACGTGTAACAATGACTGTGTCAAACCATTTATTTTTATGTACAAACTAAGTCGCTATTTTAGAAAAACTTGAGTGGAGAATTTAGAGACACATGTTACCATCATAATAAGCGTGAAAAGGTTTAAACGATGATGGAGGACTTCGATTGCTTAGGAACGTTCGACGCCCAGGTAGAAACCCTACGCATTTCTCCACATAGCTATTAACCGTCGACTAAAGAGAAGCAAAATTTCGTTGACGAATGTTGGTCTTACTCTAGGGTATCCACCAATCGTAGCGTTAATTTTTTATACGTCATGCGTGGGGGCATATATACATAATGTACAAAATATATTATATTATACACTACTTACGTAACATTTTAATAATGAATTCTTGCAAAATAAAGTAATATTCTCAAAGTTGCTTAATAAATTAATTGTTTCCGAATTTCAAACTCCCGACGTTACTAAATATAATACCACAACAAGTCTCAGACTCCAGACCACTTCCTCTTGAATATTAAAAATATTTTATGCTTTCGCTGGAGGAATGTAGAATTACGTAGTGCATTGGCCAACTAGGGAAGGCTTTATTTGAATTTCAAAGGCTCTTGCGCGAGGAATTGGCCACTAGAGACCGGGATTAACATAAAATTGTAGTCCCACAAAATACTACCCACTTGGAGGAATAAAATGTACGTATTCCCTGATTGAGATAAGGGCAGGTATTCATATTATTTTCGTTTTTTACAAGAAGATTAAAAAAATTTCGGGCAACACTGTTTAATATTAATATGAAGTTTTACGTATCGACTTAGTTTCAGAGTATGCGTAAATATAACACATTCATTGCCAACACAGAAAGAATTTTTAAAATTTATTTATAAAAACATACACGGTAAAATATATTTAAAGTTATAATGTATATTAAGTTTTATATAGTTTACATATGTCCATACAATTTCTACATAATTACATCTGAGATGAGAATTGTTTTTTTAACTAATCTTAACTAATGAAGATAATAAGTAAGTAGGAATGTATGAGATTAGGAGAAATGTTAAAATCAAGAATTGTAACCGACTGTTAATGAAAATCTATATTAATCTAATTTAGTATAAGTAGTTTCAAATTAATTTTAACACGCCGAAAAATATATAAATTAGTTTTGTATGTTAGCAAAAACCATTAAAATGTCATAATGAAAGTTTGGTAATTTTTCGTAGTTACTATGATATGATTGGTGAGATATTTGCTGCATTAGTATTCTTGGCTTCTACGTGAAGATGCGAAATAAGGTTAGAATATTTAAACCAATGACGTATTACAATGATAAACAGATAGAATTGTGTATATAGAATTTTCATGTGCCTTAATACTGGCTGGTGAAATTGATCAAACATAATCGTAATCCAATAAGATTATGGTATCCTTTTTTATTATGGTACGTTGTGAGGATGAGGAGAGTAAAGAAGTGAAGGAGATGGGGAGGAGCAAGGTTGAGAAGTGACTTGCTCTTAAATTCCGATCACCAAATATGGCTTATAAACGTAGCTATATGCATCTCCACCCATTTACCTGTTACCCAATTACCTGTCCTTGTCCTGACAGTGTGGAGTACATACCCACATCAGTGACTCTACTACACTTGTACATACATTACCAGTATATTAAGAAAGCCTGTGCCGTGAATATACTAAGTGCTGCATCAGTGTGTACAATATTGAATCTATTACGGAAACCATTTAAATTTCCCCCAGCAGTGTCCCTCAAGGCCATAATATCGATTTGCAACAACATAAGACATAATACGTATGAAAACCAGGGGCATTATCAAACATTAACCAGCTACTCCAAATAGTTGCGTCAATTTGAAAAGTTTTAGTTATTGATTACAGTCCATTTTATGAACAGAACCAAAAATTGATTCGCAGACAATATTTGCGACTATATACTTTACTCAAGGGCGATTCTGAAAATATCTACCACTCTTTCGCTGGCAGCGATGGAAACAAAGCACTCCGAGCTTTCACTCGGCCACGTCAAAGTTAAGACCCTCTTTCTACCTAAATTTCGCATAACCATTGAAGCGATTAGTGTCATTTATACATTTAACATATTATTTAAATAATTCTTTTCCTCAAAATATTAACATGCAAACATATAAAACTGCTTACAGAGGTTTAAACCAATGAATTCACCAATATTTCACCGTTTATCCTATAATTTTAGGTTCTATAAATGTTGCACATTATGGCAAGCAATTGCTCAAAATTTTTTGCAAAAATTGGAGTAATATGTCAAAAATCGCTCCAGTAAATAATTCCTCCCTTTTCTGATATGTTTAATATAGCTACTTACTTTATTTTTTTTTAAATAAGTATACACATATATGATCAAAATTAAACACTAGTAATTTAATAAAATTTTAGAAAAAAAAAACAAAATAAAGACAGTCTTCTTACTTACGACTGCCATTTAGATATCACATAAAACGTAAGTACATTTTAGAACAGTTTTTCTGAAAAAAAATGTGATTTAAAAAAGCAGTGGAATTGTATTATCGAAATAAAGAAATTGAAAATGAATATTATCAATATGGCATTACGTTGGGTTTTTTTAGTCTGGAATTATCAGAAACGTTTTACGCTTTTTTGTAAATACTCGTGTATCTTTTTAACATGGAGAATTTTCCAATAGTGTCCCCGAATACTTTATGAAATACTGGTAATTCGAAAAGGAAATATGTAATTGATTTGAATTATGCCTAGCCAAGTGAATCTCGTCATGGAATACGTCAAAATATTTAATGGAAAGCGGGTTATGCTATTGTTATGATGGTATGGAAACATAGTCTGAAGAAACTCTTCTCGGTGTACTATCTGTAAGGTAAATTATATTTAATCGAAAAATATGCAGGTATTCGAAAGTGAACATACACGTATTTGTAATGTGGCAATGAGGCGTCCTACCCACGGTGTGGGCAATACCATACTGTACCTTCACTTCTAGAATAAACTTCTTTGCAAAGCTGATGTGCCTTTCAATTATACCTCCGTACTTTACAGTTATATTAAAATCCTTTTAAAAACGGGATTGCAGGCAGTGTCCTAATAAACTTTTAACACATTCATAAAACTTATTTTATTTATTTATTGCTATTATTTTTTATACATGTACAGTTTACAAATTTTTTGTTAACACCTCACAACGAAAACCTGTGCTGAGGTGTTCGAATGTGTTGGGAACGTGTTATTTTGCGTCATAAGTAAAAACACATTATCGTCCATGATGTACTTAAGGAGGATACTGTGGTTTCATCTATGGCGGCAGTAATGTATACATAATAGTCATAAGACCGGTCAGTGGTTGAGTGGGCATAGCGCTTGGGTCTCACCCGAGCGTCACGTGTTCGATTCCTCGGCTGGCTAAGTCCTCCATCACAACACAAGCAACATTTTCGGCTTTCTGTGGTGGTAGTAGGAGATTTTCAAACATTGTTGGGTTATTCGTAACCTGGGAATGTTTGTCTTTCTTTTTAAAAAAAAAAAATAAATAAAAATAAAAATAGCAGAGTCGGTTCTAGGGATCCAGTCGTGGTAGGTCATTTGAAAAAAGTTTGTGACTAATCTTTATTTGACATTGTGAAAATGCCCATATATCATTAACTCTATCAATTTGTTATAGTATTTACAGTCCGCGACTCTAAATATGTACTATTTTAATAGAGTAAATAGGAAATAAATACAAAATCCATGTACTTACGGCAAATATTTTTTAAGATGTTAAGTTTTAATGCAGTTGTGCACAACATTAAAGTAAATAAAATAAGAGTTTGATTCTATTTGACAATGATCTTTTACGTTTTTTGTTTTTTTCATTCTTCAGCTTCATTCTAAATCGAAATCAACATAAATAATTTTTCTAAACCTTTCCCGAACTATCCAATTGAAAAACAACCATTTTTCCACACACTACAAGCGTGTAAAATGAAAAACCGACATATGTTTATGTCACCATCTCTGTAAAACATATAATATTCATCGTGTTGTCTCCCCCACGGTCATGACCTAAGCGTCCCTAAGCTTTCTTCGGTACCTAATTTTTACTTCGATGAAAAATATAGTGCCATCTCGTTTATTCTGTGGCGCGCATAGGGACAGATGATAACAGTAAAGTGGACATTCTTTAAATTGACCCAGCGAATCGTGTGGACTTGTAAATGAAAGCTTCTATTACAGACAACAGATGTCAATACTAGTCACTCGCCGCCGCCGCTGTTTCGCGTTACATTTTAAATAAATTAAGAATAAGGCCAGTTGTTTTGATGCACATAATTGATTATTATTGTTGTCTTATAATTATGGGGGTCAAACACCAATTGACCAAAGGTAAGAACCGCCACTGCATAATAGGTTTATATTTGTTACATCATCATTTTACATAGACATAGATTCGTGAAAAGAAAGTGATACAACATGAAGTGTACTTAAAGATACAGCTAAGACGAAAGATAATAAAACAAAACAGACGAAGATGATAATCAATACAAGTATTTAAAATACAGGGTATTTAAAATCGGAACACATGTTCATGCAACCGCGTTTGTCCTGATAATATACAATGACGAAATGCGAATATATTTGAAATTTTATGAACACGTGTTCAGACACCACAATAACACGTTAGTGTTTTACTGAAAGTTTATTAGGAAACCTATAAATTCATTTGTTGAACGCCTGCAATCCCGTTTTTATCGAATAATTTTAAGAAATTCATAATAAATTAGCAATATTTTGTATCAGTAAGTTTGCTACATATTTAATAAATGAAAATGAGTAATTTAACGTCGATAAAAGTATCTTAGATTTTTCGTTTTTTTTCATTATTGTAATAATTTTGTCCACTCTTTTCTAAGACACACTAACATTAATTATTTAGAAAAAGTGGCAGAACTTATTAAAATGTATTTTTTTCTGTACATTAAAAAAATATAGCAAAATAAATTGAGTCAAATGTGTGTTTTTTGTGAACAAGCAGAACCGAATCGAAATGAAGCGATTGAGTGCGACCCACTCAGACGTAGGGATTGTTAGTATAATGGAACTAGTTGGAGGAAAACTAAAAGCACTTAGAGTCACGTGAGGTGACCGCATGCAATTTTTACATTATGATTATGTATACAAACGCTATAAATATTGTATTCCAATATTTTTTAATGTAATTTATTACTATGTAACGTAATTCATATAAACACCAGAACCTCTCACGGCTCACAAATTCAAAGAAGTTATTTAACCCCTATTGTGCGGCTGGCTTCATTTGCAGTCCAGTAAAATTAGCACTACCTTGAGTTCCACTAAGTTGAGTGTTAAACTAAGTTTTTAATGCATTTCATTACTGTCCATAAAAATACCAAAGTAAGAAATTGATTTTGTATAAACGTTTCTATTATTTCAAATTGAATTATCAATATTCAATTTGGCTCTATTTACAAAATTCAACTCGTCTCTTAAGTGTTAAATATTTCGAATACATTTTCATTGCTTACACTTGACCCATGTGCGGGATTAACATACGCATGCTGTAGTGCAAGTGTACGTACTGTGCTTTCAATCTGCTCTTGGGTGCAATTGACCCACCCGGATTCTTTCTTACACGCGAAATATTTTATTATAAAATCTAAATGGGGGATGAAATACGTAAGTGCTTCAAAATCGTTTTTATATAGAGGGGTAAGTGTACGCACCCACATAACCGCGTACCTTAACCTCAAATTTAAAAAATTAAAAAACAGATAAATGGCTTCAAAATCTAAATGGGGGATGAAATACGTACGTGCTTCAAAATCATTTTTATTTAAAGGGGTAAGTGTACGCACCCACATAACCACGTACCTTAACCTTAAATTTAAAAAAAAAATAAAAAAACAAATAAATGGCTTCTGAATATAGAATTGCCAGTTCGCATCCGTAAAACTGAATGAAATACTGTCAAATACCATAACGTTCTGTCACAAATGGTTACATCGTTACCAAAAAGAGAACCAAATAAGAAAACATGTAAAATGTTTATTATCTAAATAAGGGTCACTCTACAGAGTGTATATTTTATTTATAGACGGCCGGCATAGTCCAGTGGTAACGCATTGGACTGCCATTCCGAAGGTCGCGGGTTCGAACCCGGCGTGCGCAAATAAATTTTATTTGATTAATTTGTGTTATTTCACAATTAATTAATTAAAATAATATATAGTATATTTGCGGCACGTTCCAGAGTGGAAGATACTACCAGTATCGCCCTGGTGTAAGACCACCATTCAGAATTGAAACGTTGCTCCAAATGGCTTTAGCCGTGTTTAGTGACTAGATCTGAATAGCCAGGTACTTCCCCACCTTCCTCTTTCCCTTCCCCACTTACCTTCAGCCTCACAACATCCCCCAATCGGGGATGCCATAGTCTCACTGGCTCCAGACGGGAGCAGTTGGGACTCTTGTGAGGTATTTACTATAAAATAAAAAAAAGTGGGTGTGTCAAGCCTACGCAAGACAGATGTGAAACTTCTAGTATTCCTCTCTCTCTATTTTCATTTCATCATCTCTATTTTCTCTCTTAGGTTAGTTTGAAAATTAGAGGTTAAATAATTCAACGACGAAGCATGGATTTGATAGGATATTTCCTCTTGTGCCACTGATGTGTTCATCACCTCTATCTCGTCACTACTCATTTTTAACACTGAAATTCTGTACCAAACCGTATGAACCACAATCAATTACGTATTTCACTCGTATTACACTCACGACGCAGTATACTAACCAAGCAGCTGATGCTTGGCGTGGCGCAGTTCGCTGGTGTCTGAGAGAGAGGAAAGAAGAGAAGAGAGAGAACGTTCGTGAGCGGCTCCCCCACCTCAACAAGCGCATATGGTGAGAGAGGGACAGTGAACGGTGAGCGGTGGTGGGGGTACCCGCATTCTCGTGTCGATCCTGACTCGGTTTTACTCCGTCCCCGAAAATCCATTACGCGCCTAAAGAAGTTTCACTTCAAAAAAAATATATATATATATGACCTGCTTCAAGGCAACCCAAAGCTCTACAAAATTGTTTATATGACCTGCTACAAGGCGGCCAAAGGTTCTACAAAATTGTATTTATGACCGGCTTCAAGGTGACCCAAAGCTCTACAGAATTTTATATACAACCTGCTTCAAGGCGATCTAGAGCTCTACAGAATCGTATATATGCCATGCTTTGGTGACCCAATGCTCTACAGAATTTTAAATATGACCTGCTTCAAGGCGACCAAAAGCTCTACAGAATTGAAAAATGAACGCAAGTAAAGCATGCATGATTTTTTTTCAAACTTTGCCACGTACGTAACCACTACGAATGCTTAGCCAACGTGAATATGCTTGGCATAAAAATGATTCAGACTCTGGGCAATTCCACGGTTTACACTCGATTCGAAATACTCACATATTAAAAGTCATTCTGCACATTAAAAGTTATGGTATAGTAATAAGCAAACGACATACAACCAATATGAGCGATATAATAAAATAACACTCATTCCTTGGGTTCCTCTCGCTATTGCAGCGCATCAACTATATTATTCAATAATTTTATATTAGTCATTTGAAAATCCATGTTTACAAACGTCTAATTTTTTTTTTATGCTTCCGATTTTGTTGTCCGGGTTAAATTTTCCCCATAGGAAAAACTAAACCCTTCCACTCACTTTTCTACAAATGATCAGCTAGTCAATCAACACTATGCAAGTGCATTATATAAGTAAAATAAATACAAAAGAATACAAGAACAACAACACGTCAACTCACCAGAGATCAAATGGGAAAAAAAATTCACTGACTTCAGATATTTTCATATCAGAGGGTTCGGCTCGGTCGAACTTCTAACGGAGCCTATAAATCCTACTGATCCCTCAACATAAATATTTAAAAAATCTTTCGTTATCCTACATGTATTCAAAATGACCGACTTTTGCATCTTTATATATAAATTTTTTGATAGATCTAATACGCCTAAATTTTTTATGAGAGAGCTAGGTATAATGCCAGTAGCCGAAATAACAAATGGTTATATTTTTAAATACATATAAACATTATTATATTTCTATTATTTACCCACTAAATTTTCTTTTGATTAATACGGCATCTACAATTCAGCTTGAATCTATCAATTGGTGCAGACTTTATAGTTTTATACTTTCCGGCAGCGCATTCCTGTATAGAAAACTATTTTACGTGTTGACTTTGTCTTTTTTTGGTTGCCTAATTTCATTGCCCGTTATTGTGTTATGTGAATTTCCTGTTTTAAATAATTTTGTTTTGAAAATTATTTCGGTAATGGGTTGTTTATTTTTGTATGTATATATATCATTGCATTCAAAAAGGCTTCTTCCACAGCTTTGTCGATCTCTTAAAGCTCTACGTAAAAGACTACAAAATTACAATTATATTATAGTTAGATCATCATAATGTGTTTTGTAATATGATAAGACTTGTACCCAGCAACAATTAATGAGAAATAACAGTTATTAATGACATACTCCCTTTAACATGATATTATGAAAATTTTTATTAAATCTACCGTTTGATACAACTGTACTATTAATAAATATGATATCACGCGTAATTTATATAGCCCACTTAAACTCGACAGCTTTGCATTTGATCTGTCTAAAATTTGTTTGTACGTTGCGTTTCTGATTCAAGATAGTGGTCGTTTAAATGGTTGTGTTAAAAAAAATTAAAATATGATATCGTCATGATTATTTTATAATATTATGGTACCCGCCCGAAGAAATTTTGAAAAAAAAAAGTTGTGATATTGACTTTTCTTTGGACATATCAGATAGAAAAGTTAAAACAAATTTTCCAAGAGAAAATTTGGTTTTCATCTATTAAATGAAAGAAAATTGAACATCCTTTTTTTGATTCGAGATATACCGTTTACGGAACTTTAAGTACATAAAATCATCTCGTTTGCTTTAATTCTACCAAAATGAACAGTAAATAGAAATTCAACCATTTTCAATCGAAACAAAATTGGAATCTTTATGAATAAAGGGTTTAACAAAATGTCATTTATAATTAACGTGGGTCAAACATGGACATTGGTTAACTCTATTAATATTGCATGAAGATTAAGGGTTGAGTTTAACCTTTTATTAAGTATACGGTCTGTACTGCCTTATTATTCACAATCACAACCTGCTACTAACACCCGTGCTCCTTTATTCTGCGATATCAATTCGTACCCATTTACCTTCAACCTTTATTTGACCACAGCCAAGAGGTAATATCCAATTTATAAGGGTGGTTTTGTTCCACCTTACAACACATTTTCACCCCCGAAAAACATCGAAATTAATCGCGTTGAGAAAGGGTAAAAAGAATTAAATAAAGTTCGCAGGAGAGACAATCACTTAGAACGTGGTAGACCAGAAAGTAGAATTCTCTTCTTTAAATTACATTACATACATTTTTTAAAATAATTAGTCATTAATTTGACTATTTAATCCACAGTGAAAAACTTTTATTTATTTTGAGCACAAGAGTCCGATCTGCTTCCAACCGCCTGGAGCCAGTGAGACTATGGCATCCCCAATTGAGGTATGTTTTGAGGCTGAAGGTAGTGGGGAGGGGAGAAGATGGGGAAGAAAAACGTGAGGAAGTACCTGACTCTTCAGATCTGGTCACCAAACAAGCCTAAAGCCATTTCAAGCAATATTTCAATTCTGAATGGTGTTCTTACACCAGGACGATACTGGAACGTGCCGTAAATATATTAAAACTTGCTTTCATTCTGGTATACTGCAATTTTCGGTACATATGTACCTTTTTTACATTAATTCCAAATTTAAAACCGTGAAAATAATAATTTCCTTCGGAGTTTATGTCATCTTTGGAAATGCTGCGTGGATGGCTTTTTCAAGTAAGGTTTAAAAAAAATTCTTGTAAGGAAAAAGTTTGAGGAATTGAAGTAGAGGATTGAGAGTATCCAGGAGTCCAAACTCTATTTTCACATAATTGTCTTATGTATTTAATTTCTGATGACTTCACCGAGTGCATTCAGCGACACTGCACTCAAAGACAAGACGGCACTCAGACTCTAGATGCATTACAACGCAGTGCAAATAATACAGGGTGTTTCTTATGTAAGCAAGAGCTAAGTGCCTGGCAATTTATAACTGTCAGCCCAACACCCGTATCCGCCTATAAATAAGGCTGTGTTTCACTTTATTTTGTTCTGCAAAGTGACCGATCGAGAATAATGAGGGGCAATTGGCTTGGCTTGGCGTCGCGACGCGCGACGGCGAGATTCGAAAAACGTCAATCGGTCATTTGTCCTATTTTTTGGATTTTTCGGGTAAAATTTTTATGTTTTTATTTTTTGTGATAACACACAAATAAAAAAAGTCCAATTGTTATCTCGTTTCGGGGAATGTTGTGAGGCTGACGGAAGGCGGGAAGAAGATGAGGAAGGGAATGTTATTAATGTACCTTGCAAACAGATTTGGTGACTAAACACAGTTAAAGCCATTTTAAGCCGCCTGCAGAAATTTTATAATATGCTTACTTATACCACGCTCAATCTCAAATTTTCTTGTAAATCTTTACAGCAGGGGGCGTCGCTAGCTTAAATTTTGTGGACACAAAAGGTCAATGGATTTAGAAATCGGTGGTTCGTTCGTTGGTTCCTCCTTTAGCTGTCTACAAAATAACGCGTGTCATGTTACGAAGTGGGAAGAAATCTAGGGGTCAGTTTGTCTAGTATTCACTGCATGCGGTGCTAGGCGATGTGTGGAGAGAGGACGGCTGGAGAGGTCAAATCGGCATCTCTCCATCCGACGCGCCACGCACTTGGTGCGCAGACGCACCTGCCACCAAGATCCGGACAAACCTCACCCCATGAACCCGGGCACCTTTGCTAAGTCATCAAACGTAACGAACCACTCGTAATGATCTATGACAGAAGTGTTTGTTATCCAATAATTTTTGCTTTTTTTAAGTATACATATAATCGTTCGTAGGTATATATAAATATATATTTTTTTTAAAGAAAGATAAACATTCCCGGGTTATGAATAACCTGACAATATTTGAAAATCTCCTAATACCACCACAGTAAACTGAAAATGTTGCTTGTGTTGTGATGGAGGACTTAGCCAGCCGAGGAATTGAACACACTACGCATGGGTGGGACCCAAACGCGATGTCAACTCGGCCACCGACCGGTCAACCCATGTATTATTGTGTACCATGATCAAATATTTCAGTTCTGTTTTACAAAATTAGGAAAGGGAGTAACAAATTATATTGTCGGTCTTTTTTCTATCAGTCACATCCATTTACCACAATTAAAATGATAAGCTCTTTTTCGACAAAATCGACAGTATTCATTGTTTTGGCATTGACTATAGAAGAATTTCGGCTGTGGTGCTTTTTTTGTTTTAGTATTGATTTATTAACAAGTTACTATTTTAGCAAGTTAACACCAATTATAAAGTTGACCATGTCAAGCAGCATGTGCAATATGTTTTGAATTACACGAAATTATTGACGAATTTACTCTCCGGGTAAAAAGGTTTTGCATCACTGGGCTAGAGAGTCGTAAAAGGTATCTCGTGACATTTAACGTTGTAAGCATTAATGTTTAACAATGTTGTGTGTTGTACTCACCTCTACATTTTATGTAAATACTACATGTAGCCTTCAATATAAGTTCTTAGTGTTCCCGTGGGACGGAAAGAAGTAAAGGAAGTTTGTTTCCACATTAAACTTGTACCCACCGATATAGTTTCGTTGATTTGAGTTTTATCGGCATCTGTAGTTTTATTAATTTACTTGATCTTCAAAACAAGAGGAACATTACTGTCTAAGTCTGATTATGAAAAATACTATGTAAACACTGCCGGTTAGTGCAGCTAGTTCTAAATAAATATGTACATAAGATCAGCTGAAAAGTATAATAACATGACACTTGTGCAAAGTATAATAACATGACACTTTCTAGTAATCAAATTTTGTTCAAAAGCTGAATCGGCGTTCTGAGCTCTTTTAAAAGTAAAATAATTTGCGATGATTGGCCATTTGATGAAAACGTACATGCTTTAAAACATCTAAATTTGAGTAGCACAAATTTTAATACATTCAAATCATATTACCTGTGCGGACATGTACATAATTTTTCATGGTAGTTTCAAAATTAAAAGAATAATAAAACGTTGTAGCTGATAAGTCGTTCCAGCGAGCTTTTCCCGAGAAACGAAAGAGCACTAGAGAAACGAGCGATTCTTACGACATCCGTTGCATGTCGGAGCAGCTGGCTTTATATGGATGCACGACACGTATCCGTAACGTATACATGCAAAAGCACAAGGTGCCAAGGACAACACTTCGTTCCTAGAAGCAATTTCTACTGGAAAGCAAAATGTACAAAAATGTTTTGAAGCACTCGCACACATGTTTAGATTATAATAGCATGATTGTTCATACGTAGAGACACCCATTCATAGTTTTAATTTTTAAGAAATGTAGCATTAATTATTAATTCATAGCGTTTATAGCTAAATAGGATACCGTCAAGGAATGGGAGTGTCGGCAAGGGGGGAAAAACAATTAAATTAGAAAAATTACTTGAAACATGTTTATTGTATTATTGATTGAAACTCAACACGGCACATGTTTCTACAGTAGAGAGTGTCATGTTCGTTATACGATCTGTCAATACAAGATTATAGCGACTAAAAAATCTTTTTTATTATAGCTAAAAACAACATTTGTCTCTTTAATTCGTGAAAATATCGTTAATGCTATGAATAGATGTCTCTATTCATACGTAATTTGTCGATATTTAGGTATAGGTATGTCAAAAATATTACAAACTAGTTTTTTGTTTTTACATTGAGAAAAATAATTCCCTTCGGAGACTATGTTTTTTGAGGAAAGGGAGGAGTGAATTTGGGTCGTGAAGAGACCCAAGTTCTTATTAATCAACTAGTCCCGTTGATTAATTACAATAGAAATGACCCGTTCTCATGTGAAGTCAACAAGCGTTTGGCGTGTTTCCCGACTATAGATCGATGACGATATTTCCTCGTAGCATCTTCCATTGAAATACCAGTAGAGCATGGAATAGAGTCCTAACTATAGGCAGCCGTTTTTTTTTATTAGTTTATTTCATTTAGCAATACATTTTTACATTTTATATCTAGTATAGTTCGGTCTACGGCATTCCCAGTTGGGGAATTTTATGAGGCTAAAGGGGATTGGGAAGATAATGAAATGACAAGAACAAAGTTAGAAATTACTTGGCTATTCAGATCTGGTCACAAAAAACAGTTAAATCAAATGCAAACAAAGATTTGAATGGTGGTCTTTGACCAGGGGGAAACTGAGAGCATTTTTTTTTATGTTTCGGAACTAATGGTACCTTTCTCAGGATACAATGTATATTATCAGGTATCAGGATATCAATATGTTTATTTTAAATAATGTTCAAAACTTATTGATTTGCCGGCCTCTGTGTTTCTTCTCTCCTACAACATGGGCCTCTTCAAGACCTTGCAGACAAGAGTTTTTGAAGAGACCATGTTCACTCCTTCCTCTCATCGAAAGAACCCTCAACACATCAACTCCAAATCCGACATAGACCTCGAGGAAATTTTTTTCTTCAGAGAGAGCATATTTTGTGGAGTTAAGGTTAAGGTTTTGACATTTTATCATAATAATACACAATATTTTCAATCGACGATAATAATACCTGATGGCATTCATTGTATCATGACGAAGGCATTTTTTTCAATTGGGATGCGGTTTTGGGAACCGCCGCACAGTGGGCTGAAAATCGCCTTTTATAGACATGGAGACTTGAATTTTCAAGGGTATTTTTTTTTGGCTAGAAATGGATTCTGCTGATCAATACTATGCTATAAAATTTCGTACGAAGCAATTGCGTGTACAAATGAAGGAGTTATCATTTTTTTAAGAAAAATTTTTATGGCACTGACATTAAAAATGAGGCTATCTCTGGAATCATAAGGTTGGCCATTCTATCCTTACACACAGATATACTAAGTTTGTCAAAAAAATACAAATAAATTGTAGTATATCTGTGTGTAAGGATAGAATGGCCAACCTTATGATTCCAGAGATAGCCTCATTTTTAATGTCAGTGCCATACAATTTTTTCTTTAAAAAATGATAACTCCTTCAATTGTTCACGCAATTGCTTCATATGAAATTTTATAGCATAGTAATGATCAGAAAAATCTATTTCTAGCCAAAAAAAATACCCTTGAAAATTCAAGTCTCTATGTCTATGAAAGGCGATTTTAAGCCCACTGTGTACTTTGTTTTGGCTTGCAGTGTAGATAAAATATCATAAACTAGACAAAGCATACTCATATGTAAAGCATTTAAGCATTAAAATAAATCATCAACATAAAAAAGTTTTTTTTTCAACTTGAGGATTTAAAAAAAAAATCGCAAGTTGCGCCACAATACGAAGTATGTCTAAAAATACAAATATATAGAAGTATACCTGTGTGTAAGGATAGAATGGCCAACCTTATGATTCCAGAGATAGCCTCATTTTCAATGTCAGTGCCACACAAATTTTTCTTAAAAAAATTATAACTCCTTCATTTGTACACGCAATTGCTTCGTACAAAATTTTATAGCATAGTAATGATCAGCAGAATCCATTTCTAGCCAAAAAAATACCTTTGAAAATTCAAGTCTCTATGTCTATGAAAGGCGATTTTCAGCCCAGTGTGCGCCGCCCAGGAACCTTTTATTGGATAACCAACACCTCTGCCATAGGTCAACCCAAGTGGTTTGCTACGTTTAGTGATTAAGCAGGATGCCCGAGTTCCCCGGGTGAGGTGTGTTTAGGATGCGCCTGCCCATTCAACTGCGTGGAGTGCGATATCTCCAACTGGTCTCACGGCCCGTCGCCTAGCACCGCAGTGTGACGCATACTTCGCAGCTCCTGGACACATTGATCCCTAGATTCTTACCCAACCATCATACATTTTACCTTCCCATAACTTTCTCTCCTTCCTTACCTTAAAAAAACCCTCGTCAAAAATGACATATGTGTGGTGTTAATACAAAATAAAAAAGGCACCATTAGGTTCGAAACATGTCGAGATATTAAAGAGGTGACTGAAAATTCACCCATTCACCAAAATACAACAATGAAACTTCTGTAGGAACACTAAAATGAAACACGGCAAACGAAAAATTCATTTTTGCCTTTTTTATTAATATGTTGCGTTTAGTTTTCATCGCATTGAATGAATATACGTTTCTGTTTGAAAAATATCAGTTATTTACTTTTCACTCACAACGTTCGTAGACAAACAGTATCGACAAAAATGGGGTTCGTTTGAGAACTTCGAATAACAAAGTAAACATTTGTTCAGAACTTGTGCATGGTAGAAAAATTCAAAATAATAATGCGTGCACAAATAAAAGAATATTTTCAATTGCCAATAAAAATATATTTCGAAATTAATTTACTAGTTGTTTCAACAGAGCAAACTTTATTTCGATATTTTTAATAAAAATGCATAACACAAGAATTATTTTGGTTGATAATAATTGAAACTGGTCTTTGTGTTCTTTTTTTGTTTTACCAGCAGAATTTTTCAATTTTGGAGGCGAGTTTGGGTGGCCGCCTCGGGAACCATTAATTGGATAGCCAACACCTCTGCCATAGGTCGCTCCAAGTGGTTCGCTACTTTTGGTGATTTAGCAGGGTTGCCAGGGTTCATCGGGAGAGGCGTGGAATGCCAGATCGGGAGAGGCCGGTTTTTGAGACACTCAACCTCTCCAACTGGTCTGTTTTGCGCCGCAGTGGGAGGGATATATTTAAACGTCACTCCTGTACACACTGATCACTAAATTCCTACCCATCCCTCACAACTTTTTTCCTTCATAGAATTTATCTCCTTAAAAAGACCCTGCACGCAGTATCCCCGAAGATGACTGTGTGAGGTTAATGTAAAAATAAAATGGCATATTGTGTAAACAAATTAAAGTCAAAAGTCATTTGCAATTTTCTTGGAAATTTTTGTAGCAGAAAGAATATAAAGGTGTTGGAAAAAGTTGTGAGAATGAGGATGTTTCCAAACTTAAAAAAAACATTATTAACGATATTCAATTCCCACTGTGGGTAACGGTATGTAGAGAAAATGAATGATGTTGTGTATCAGGTATAACTGTGTTTATTATGTAGATAGTATTGCTGTATCCATAACGTTGGGATTCATGTCGGCTACATCACGTCGGGATGTGAATCTGTACTCAGTGATGTTGTTTTCAGTTTGCAGTGAAGATCACGGGTCTTCTTGGTCCTCCATTGAGATGCTCGACACCATGGATGGTGGAAATGAACGGCTTGATGTAACCTATTCTCTTAGCACTTCAAGTCTTAAAAAAAATTAAAGCGTTTTATAAAAAGCTATTGATTTGTAGATAAAAAATTTATTACAAAAGTGCCTTTAATATACACACGGTGTCCGGAAACTCGTAGTATGAAGGGAAACTAAATGAATCAACAAACATTTGGGTTATTTTTATAACGTTTTTTGATTTGAGCTTTCGAATTTATTATTATCAAGTTTAATTTATAGAATTCCAAACACCAAAAAAGACATCGTGTTTGCTCACCATTTAATGATACATAGGCTTACTAATATTACGCTCGACAAAAAATTCATTCGTTTAGGAAAGAATTTCTATTTTAACGATTGCTGGTTGGTGATTAGTGGTTGCTCGAAAATCATTTGTTTATAAAACCTTAAAATATGAAATACGGTGATATTAATAGTATAGGTGAATTTATTGGCTTTTAATAACTGTATTCCGAGATATGATTTTTCGAATTGCCGAATCTAAAACCGGAATTCACCATCGCTCAAGACGTTTTTCTTAAACACGTTATTGCTTCAGTGAAAATAAATATAAATTACATTTTAGACAGAAATCAAAATTAAAAGGATTAAAAAATAATCACGATAGTAACCTTTTGTTTCTATTTAAAAAAACATACTCTCCAACTACTTAACCATTCCGTTAGCTCGCATCCCAGCTGCTCGTATATTGATTCTCTTCTGGATAGTTGAATATTTAAATCAGACGGTCGGATAAGCTTGAACGGAGCGGGATGGTCCAGTGGAAGTGAAGGATGAATACATGCTTCTGTACATGCTTCTGATGATCATGGAGGCTGGAAATAGTGCCTTGTGTACGTCGGTCGCATGCTTCAGTCGCGTACGGAGAAATGTAGGTGAATTAACGAAGAGCTGCGTGCGAGCACCGGTCCAGTTCGTCGGTGCTACGTCGTCGGTCAGCCAACCATCATCCATTTATTTCTTTAAGTTTTTTTATATTAACTCTACACAGGAGGCCCTGAAAAAAATAATTTCCCTCATGGCCTATGTCATCTGGTGATGCTGTGTGGAGGGTCTTTTTGTGGAGAGGAAGGAGTGAACATGGGTCTTGAAGATTCCCATGTTGTAGGAGGGAGGAAACACAGAGGCCGGCAGTTCGTTCCACAGCCGAGCTGTTGAACTTAAGAACGAATCGTAGAAGCGACCCGTTCTCACGTGACAAATGTCAACAGTGTACAAATGTTGGACGCGCGTTTGGTGTGTATCCCGACTACGCACCGGTGCCGAAGGGATCAATGACGCTAGTTCCTCAGAGCATCTTCCATTGTAATACCGATAGAACAAGGACAGCATACCTACCTGACGCCTGTGCTCTAAAGATTGCAATCCGTCTGTTAAGATTGGGGAATCTATCAAACGGACCGCCCGTTTCTGCACAGAGTCAAGGGTTTTTTTCAGGTATTTTGGGGCTCCGGACCAAAGATGGCTGCCGAATTCGAAAGTAGGGCGCACTTGCGATTTCTAAAGGGTCAACAGTTGTGTACTATTAAAGTATCTGCGGGCCCTGTACATTACGCCCAGCTTCTGAGAGGCCAGCTTTACTCTGGCTTCGATGGAGCCCCCGTACCTGAGCTGGTCACTTATAGTTACACCAAGCATATCAATGGAAGGCCTGTTCGGAAGATTGCTTCCGTTGAAGGAGACTAGATTATCATTTGGATCCCTTTTAGACGTAATCAGACAGGATTGGGTCTTCGAAACATTAAATTCGACGAGATTATTTTTACCCAAGGAGGAAATACTTTCGAGATAACTGTCCATAGATAGCCCTGGGGAGGAGGGTTCACTCCTCATCCAAAGCAATAACTTTTCTGAGTTTTACAAGTTTACAGCTGTTTAGAGGAAATTCCTGGGGAGGACGGTTCAATCCTCATTGGGTTGATTTTTTTTTCAATTTTATTGATATTTCAAAGCTCCACCGCTTATGTTTGATTTTTTAAGGAAATCTTCTTAATTCATCCCAAAAATATCTCTCTGAATTTCATGACGCCAGAGCTCAGTGTTTTAGAGTTTTGGCTGTTGTTTGTGGTTGATCTTACGTCGTATGACAGTTGCGTTTTATGTATTGCCTCCGTGGTCTAGGAGTAAGGCCGCGGGTTCAAATCCCGGCATGCCCAAGTAATTTTTATTTGATGAATTTGTATTATTTAACAAATTACTAATTTATAATAAAAAAAACTTGTTGCACGTTCCAGAGTCGAAGATACTCTCAGTATCGCCCTGGTGAAAGACCACCGATCAGATTTGAAACGTTGCTTGAAAAAGCTTTAGCCATGTTTGGTGACCAGATCTGAATAGCCAGCCCTGCCTTTCTCTTATTCATCTCCTTCTCCTCCCCACTACCTCTAGCCTCACAACATGCCCCAAATAGGGATGCCATAGTCTCACTGGCTCCAGACGGATAGGTGCAGTTGGGACTTTTGTGCGGTTTCATATAAAAAAAATAAAAAAAATACGCATTGTCTTATTTTGGCGCTATAAAAATCATCCAAAAATTATAACTATTATTATTTACTATCGTAAATGTGTTTTTAGGTATGTTAAAGTGTAATAAATAATTCAGTTAATACTTTCCAATGTATCCTTTGAAGAAGCTTTTAATGTGGAGAAAAGTTTTATGTTTACATAAAACATCGTTAAACTTCCAATGTTTACTGTGATGTTTGGTAATAAGTTGGGTTTTCAAGCGATAGATGGCACCAGTCATAAAGCTTACTTCAAAGTCCGACAGATGTCGCTAGAGTGTAGCAATTGCCTGTGGGATATTATTGACAGACAACAAGCTTCTAGAAACATAGAATTACCAACCCTCGGGTAATGAACAGTGTAGCTAAATCCAGACTTATTTATTGTAACGTAAATAAAATTAATTATAGTAAACAACCTTTTACTTTATCAAAGAATTCCCAACAAAGAAATCTGTAAGTAAATCAGAGATATAACATTTTCATAAAACATCGTTAAACTTTAAATGTTTACGAAAAACATCGTTACTCTCAACTTGAATCCAGATATTGACATCTTAATTTATTGGTGTACAGCATTAACAGATTAACAGTTTCTACGATGTAATACAGACTACAGTATTTGCATTCAATTCTGTCGGTAAAGGAGTCGTTTGAAGCGAATGTATTTCTGTGAATTGACTCAAAGCAGCTTTCGAAACGAAGAAGAAGATGGTTTTAAGGCGAAGCTTAGTGCTAAATCACTATTTTGATTAATCTTTATAACGAATTGGTGTACATTATGAATACCAAAAAAATATGCTTTAGATAAATTTAAGGTTTTCTCAGGTAGAATACAAATGAAATAGTAAATTACTCAATAAAAAACATAAATGTAAGCTAATAAATTTTTTTTTCAATAGAAATGTATGAACGCGTAAAGGAAACAACTTTTAAAAAATACGGTATTATAGCTAAGATTGTCTGTGACAGTTTCATTTGATTAACTTTTTTGCTTTCTTATAAAATTATTTACAAAATAAATAAAAACCAGTTTTGTACTTTAATCGAACGTTTTTAGACTCCGTTTGTCAAGCGATTTTAATGCCTATTACCGACAGTATAAGGAATATCAAGAATATACACATTGCAGGCTTGTAGCTTACTTTTAAAGGGAGATTTGTACATACAAATGTTAGATAGAGCGCGCTAATTTTCAAATTCGATAATAATTAAATTGAGAAAATATTTAATAATACACGAATCGTTTAAAATAGAGTGAAAATCACTCGACAACTACCGAAAATGTATTTATAGATACAATTACTATACACTGTGTTATAACATGCTAAATAACAGAACGAAATATGTTTTTAAAAAATTTTGCATTTTTTTCTATCGAGGGAATTTCATTCAATTACCGTTACGGCTCCACAAATGTATAGATATTAACTTTTATTAAATTTTTTAGGATCCTAAATAGTATGCAAGAGAAATATGTATTTAATAGGTAGAAATTAGGAATGCGGGGGCTTAAGCTTTTTCGAAAGCGTTAATTAATCAACTACATTACCACAAATATATGCATTAATAGCCCGTTCATATCTCATATGAATTTCAAAACCAAAAAAAAAAAAAAAACACAACGCTGAAAAAGGGGCATTATTGCGAGATAACTCTTAAGATCTTTTACCGTATGTTCCATATGGGGATCGAAAGGCTTAGCTAGGGTTTCCTCTTAAGGTAGTCCTTTTAAAGGGCGCCACCAACAGCTTAGGAAAATCGAAGTACAATGACCAGGTTGTTACAACATTTTGCAGATCAGACAGGAGAAATAATCATTATTTTAATGTAGGTATAAATGTAGAAGGCCGGAACCATTACAAATGGTGCCATGTGACCAGGTGAATTAGAACTACAAGATGAATGATTTCTTACCTATTGAAAAAAAAAAATTAAGACTCGCGAACATAGTTATTAAAACGGGATAAAATAAACAGATTAGACATTCCAATACTAACGAGTATAATACGACAACGAAATAGAAAAAAACGAGGTCAATAACCCAAGTTCAAAAAAAAAGGTAGACTGAAAGATAAACAAACCATTAGTATCGTGATTTATGACATCGGAGGTCGGAGACTTGGGATGACATCTCATAACTAGGTCATAGCAAGGCCGAGGAATAGGTTACACTTGAAAAAATAAGGACAAAAAAAATCAGGTATAACAGTTACCCTAGTTCCTGTTAGAAATAATAATAACATTCCATTTGTATTGCACAGTTAAGAGTCTTCAAGTACGCATAACTATTATTATTTTGTAAATGCAAAACTGTGAAAAAAAATACTAAGTGAGTTAATTAAATAGATAAAAAGGGAAATTTTATTGTGTTACCTAACCTCTGATAAGACAAAGTGATGAATGTACTTCGGAACCAACGATCGTGTAAAGAAGTTGTTGTCGAACGCGGGACCGATAGGAGCGTAACCATTTAAACTAGAAGACAAATAGCGTGGATCAACCTTATTTCAGAAAAAAAGGGGATACAAATTTATGAAATAATAATAATAATAACATAGATTCAAGTCAGTGCGTTTAAATCATTTCGGTAGATTTCGGAGAAAAGAGAAGAAAGAAAAGTTTGAAAAGTGCAGATCATTACAAGATCAGAGCTAGTGAAATGAACGTGTTTCTGGAACTACAGTAAAGGCGATGCAATACGTTGTAATGTATAATCATATGTTTTTGGTTTGAAAATTTGGTAGCATAGAAATGTTTCAGATGCTTTAAATAAATACCGCGAGTAGAATACATCTTGGCCTTTGAAATAATCGAGTATTTTAAACATATGTCTTTTTATAAGCCCAGAATAAAATAATTTATAAGGCCTATGAAAACTGCTTTAAAGTTCAAAATTTCCTACTTACGAACCTATTTTTGGTTATGGTTTTATTGTATAATGTGGCAAATTCAGTTATTTATAAAATGATCGGAAAACATTAAAATATTTATGCCTGAACTTCCACAAAATAAAATAAAAGGCACTTTTTGGCTATGTTTTTTTTTGCCTAAATCAAAACAGCTGGATGGTGTTAAGCGGGAATTTAAGCCTTATCGCCATCTACATAAGGAGTGTTATTGATGGCGGCTGGATTCAAAATATTACACGACGTAGTGCATCGCCTTAATACATATGTATGACATAATATGTAATCTTCTTAAATAAAAGTGTCTGTAGAAAGGTAAAAATGTGGGCAGTTAAAGATGTGGGCAACGCCAACCCGTGGGAAATCCACAGCGCAATTGAAAAATCCGGCAAGGGATCGGATCGGTTTTTGTCAAGTCTAATTGGAAATATTGATGGGAGGGACGCTGAGACTGTGGACGTGGCCTCTACTCTCAACACACTTTTGGGCAAGTTAGTCCCTGTAGAGTCAGTAATTGGGGAAAGTGACCACCAACAACAGATTAGAAATCTGGCACGGCTTCCACCTAGAGACCTCGCCCAAGAGGATAGAATCACTCCTGTCACTAGAGCTGAAATTGGTGCTATAATTAAGGGTTTGGGTCCAAAGAAGGCACCAGGGCATGACAGACTCAATGGCGAAATAGTGAAGCATGTCTGGGTCCACGCTAAAGAGGAGCTCTTTCAAGTGATGGAATCGTGCCTGAGAAGAGGAATTTTCCCTTCTGAATGGAAGAGGGGCGTGCTCAGGATTATACCTAAAGGGAACGGCAAACCACTCACCAACGTTAAGGCTTATTGCCTTATTCCAGGACCTTGCTCCCAATCCTCGGCAAGATCCTGGAAATACTAATTCGGCAGCGACTTCGCAGTACACTTTCACCGTCCAGTGAACTTCAATTTGGTTTCGTCCCGGGTAAATCCACCGTGCACGCCATTTCGTTTGCGCTTAACTGGGTGAAAGTCTGCACAAAGAGGTATGTTGTAGCAATCTTCTTAGATATAACTGGTGCCTTCGACTTCGCGTGGTGGGACATGATACGCACAAAGGTTAACAGTAGGAATTGTCCAAAACGCCTGTTCAAATCGGTTGACAACTTCCTGTCGGGACGAACCGTTTCGATAACCCACGGTGATTTTACTATAGAACGCGAAGTAAATATAGGCTGTCCCCAGGGCTCCGTTCTGGGACCGGATTTTTGGAATATAACCTTTGATGACTCCTCTAGGTTACCCTTGCCTGAAGGATGTATCATGATTGACTACGCGGATGATAAGATGTATCTTGTCTCGGGGAACAGCAGAAAGTAAATTGAAGAAAAGGCTGGTGATGGTTTGAACACCCTCCTTAAATGGGGGGAGAGAAATAAGATGACCTTTGCTCCCCACAAGACAAAGGGTCTCCTGATGAAGGGCTCTCTCAGTAGAACAAGAAACCCTACCATCCGGATGGGAGACACCAACATCAAATTTGCAGACACGGTCAAGTACCTAGGTGTAACACTCGATCGATCGTCCTCATTTCTGGCTCATGTTAAAGATGTTTCAAGCAAGGCTCAGGCGCTGTTCCTAAAGCTGAGAAGACTCTCCACCGCTGAATGGGGACTACGCAGTCCGGCACTACGTGCTCTGTACAGGGGCGTATACGTTGCGCAAGTTTCGTATGCTGCCTCTGTTTGGGAGCACCGCCTGGATAACTGCCTTATACTCCTCGCTCTTACTAGGGGCCAGCGAACTTCTTTGCTGGCACTATCTGGCGCATACCGTACTGTTGCTTCGGACGCTTTGCCAGTTTTGGCCGGCATTTTGCCAATCGATCTGGAGATAAGGGAAGTCTTAACCAAGCAGAGACTTTCCAGAGGATCCCCGGCAACCCATCTTGGTGTCGTTCTGACACCAGGTGGACCGGGAACTCTCCCTGGACTGCTTCGGACGATGAGGGACCTTTCGCTTAAAGAGTGGCAGGTCCGTTGGGATAGGTCGAGCATGGAAAGATGGACCTTTTCCTTCTTCCCATCAGTTAAACTCAGAATGGAAAGGGCCTTCCTCAAACTGGACCATCACATGACGCAGCTCCTCTCAGGACATGGGGAATTCAGGGGGAGGCTTCACAGCCTTGCCCTGTCTACCCATCCCAATTGCGCTTGTGGCAATACTTACTAGTCGGCCGAGCACATTCTGTGGCACTGTGAGATCTTGAAGGATGCCAGAGACGAAATGATAGACGGTCTGAATGTCCCCATTAGACCGGTGTGGAACACCGATCTTGTTTCTAACAGAGTTAATTTCGAATGTCTGAGGAAGTTTACTAGGATCTGGGTTGAGAGATGGTCTGTGCTTAGAGTCGCTGACTAGCGTGATAACTGAGAACCCCTGGTGTATTGTTCCTGCTCCATGACTAATTCTTTTACAATTCTCCGATTATTGTTTATGTTATTCTGTTCTTCTTATTTTTATTATTTTTCTTTCTTTACTGTACCAGCTGCTGCAGATGATTTTCTTTCGTTTACATTTCTTTTAAATAACTTGTCTCTTATTTTTCTTCTTATTTTCAGTTTTCTTTTCTTATGTTTTACTTTTATGTTATCTTATACTTTACATGCTGTCCTCTTTACCGATGTCCTTAAGTGGCACTTTTGGATTGTTTATTGTTTTCCTTTTCTCTTTTTTTTTCTCTTCTTTTTAAATGTATTTTTTTTCGGTTCTTTTTTATTTTTTCAGTAACGGCAACGAGTTTACAGGCTAGAACTGAACTTCGTTGTTTGTCTTGTATTGTTTACTTCTCCCCAATAGGGGTTGGACAACGGGCCTCGTCCCCGCATACTTTGCTGGAGCTTCTTTTATTTCCTTGTTTTTACCGGGGGACTCCGCCAATCACCTGCGCCACCCCTGAGGAGAGTTGGTGGTCAGAGGGATGACTGAGCGGATTGGGGTAACCTCCACCCTGCCTCCGACCTCCTGACGCTTCTTTCCCCTAGGTTCTTTAGGGTTTATCCCTCTTTTTCCCATACTTATCTTCAGGGCTCCACCGGGTGGTCGGCTAAGGGGTGTGGAAGTCCTGACCTGCACCAGTCGCCCCAACCACCTCCAATCTCTCAACAGGACTGCCAGTCGTGGTTTGGCGAAACTCCCCCGTCACTCTATTATGTCACTTATTTCTTCTTTGTGTTTACAGGCACTGGAGTGTGGGTTCCCTCCACCAACTATTTGCCTGACACTTGTTACCTGATTGTTTGATGCTTATTGTTCTGTGTTGTTCTTAGACTAGTACCTGTAAGCGCTCGCATTACCGCTTCCTAACACCGTATGCGGGGACATTGAAGGTTTTTGACCATTGACCATTTCTATACTTTGTAGAGCCGTTTATTCAAAAAAAATTAGATTCATGCGAGAGCTCCGAAGGGGTGACCATAAGTCACCTATACCGGGGTGGGACAGGGTGGGTGTAACCTTCAATGTAGACAGGTTTGTTTTTTATGCAAATCTACATTTTTATTACGAAATTGATGAAATTTGGCAAACTTCATTTTAAAAACTAGACCGGCGGCTACATATCACTTGGATTGAGACATTTTCCGAGGCCACTGATGAAGCGTTTGAGTTCAACAGAAGGCGATGGAACTTCTCCACAATCTCCAAAGAGTTCAATAGAGGCGGACTTCGTTATTTGTAGAGTGGGTCACATTTCTGTTGTATATAAGGCATAATTTTAATAAGTGTGTCAGCGTAATCGATTTGTTACCATTTTTCGACGCCTCGGAAGTCCAGATGATCCAGATATCTACTGACTAAAAATGTAAAACTATAAAAAATAAATGAGCCAGATAATGTGCGAGTAGTATTTCCATATCAAAACAATAAATTTACCACTTCTCGCTCTCCCTGTGTTTTCATTATAAGAGAAATTACACTTTTCGCAACACTTCTGAAACACATTACTCTAACCTCTATCCAATCTCAAACCTTATTCTAACCCTCCAGCTTCCATTATGTTTTTAACCTTAAAATCTGTGCTTGCTTTGTATTTCCTTTGATTTCACAACTTTACATGTAGAAGACGTTAACAGCTGAATCCCTTACAACTTTTTTTACTATTGATAATAATAGTATTTTGATGATTTGTATAGCGCCGTTTTTGTGCAAAATCACATCAAGGGCGCTAATTAGCTCATTATATTATTTTATTATTAGCTGACGTGTACCCTGCGTTGTTCGGAGTTATGAATGATTTGGGTTAAAATTTTGAGGTTGTAAATTCTAGTGCACTTGAAAACTGTTCTATTTTTTCGATGGAAATAATATTATTCTAAAGATGTCAAAAGTTTACATTTAGTTTTTGTTTCACTTGATGGTGCTTCATCTTCCTCGAGCTTGGCTTTCACCATTCAATACTGTTTACCACATAGTTAGTATTAAAAAAAATAGATGACATCGACTTTTAATGGACTACGTATCTCCTTCCAGTACTGGGATAATGCGTTACACTTTATTCTGGTATCCCCGAATTCTTCTACCAGTCAAACCAAAAAGCTTTAACGTTCTCTCTAAATACTTCCGACACTAATAAGAACAAACTTTGAACTTTTCAATGAAATCGGTCCAGTATTTGCATATTTGAGTCTATAAGGGACAAACAAAAACATTCATTTGAATACGTATATAAATAGAAAGATTAACCATAACAGATAGAATTTATGTACCTATATATATTTTTTATACACCACATAAATAGGCTCACCTATACTTAATCATTGAAGACAAAGAATCTAAACGAAACATGAACCACAACAAGACACATAAAGTAAAAACGGATCGAACTCGGGATATTTGTCTTACCGGGACAACACTCTAACCTCGGGGCTATTAACACCTGATAATATTAGTAATTTTTAGAATAGATTTAAGATATTCAGATCTCCAATAGCTTTGTGATATAAGCGGAACTGCCTCTGTGAATCCATTATATTTTTAAATTAGGACAGCAAAATATATTGTATATTACTTACTAGTAACTAGTAATTTTTGCAATATTTCTTAAAATTTTGAGTTCCGCTTTTGGAATTAGTTCATTTTTTAATTTTTGTTTTAATTTAAGTTTTCGAATGGGACTTATGATTTTTTTGTGATCGTTACTGGGTTACGAGATAAATGTTTCCCATATCGGCAACTTGCTTCTAATTATTCGGGGGCTTTGCCGCTGGGGCCTAATTATAAAAATATGGTTTTTAGATAAACCAAAATGAGATAAACCTCATTCAAAGCTTAAAAAACCCACCTAAGAGCTGAGGTCATCTTAATAGGGAATTGTAAAATAAAGGTAGGTAATATGTTTAACCGTCACCTCATATTTCGATATGACATTTGTAATTTTTCTGGCATTTTCAGCTTTGTTCTGCTCCCACAAACCATAGAGCAGGAATTCGGAACAGGCACGCATCGAAGAAAAGGTGCGGCAAGTAACAAATCAACTGTCATCGACTCAAGACCGGAGAGAAAAACCGCCGTTTAATTTATTCGTAGCACATGCTCGCCGATTGTGTGCATTAGTTCATGTGAAAAGGGGTGACTTGTGATGTCCGCTGGACATCAAATCAAAGATTCACCAAACCGGGGAAGTGCAAAACTCTGTCAATTACTTTGTGTGTTGGTTGGGGTAGCGCAATCTCTATTTCGAATTACAAGTCTCATGTAAGAGAGAAAGGATAACTCTTTTCACGCTTTAGTTGATTTTAATAGTGTTTGGTCATCAGATCTGAAAAGCCATGTACTTTCCGACCTCCCTGTTTCCCATCTTCTTCCCTTTACCACTTCATTCATTCTCGCGACATATTCCCTTCATTCCGAACAATTAGGCAATTCACATATCTCATTCACGAATGTACTTGTAGATATTGAAAAATCGTTCCACTAATTTCACAATTTGAATGCGAAACCATTTCTCTAACCAAAATAACTTTCAGTGCGATATGTGTTGTAGTTTCATGGATGTTTTTAAAGATTTCACAAGATTCATTTTGTAATTGTTATTTTGTTTGTTTATGATAGTTGATCGTGTTTACAAGGCGCAGTGTAGTTTGTCACTATAGTTGCAGGAGGTTCTAACTTCGCTTCACTATGTTCTGAGGTGTCAAAGTTGCAAAGACGATTTCTAATAATCTATTATACATTTTCTGATTGTGAGGTTCAATCTTGTGTATTTTAATTCAACATATTTTTATGAAAATGTAATTATAACTTAACGAAATGAATTATTATGCCCTAGCTAGTTGCATATATTTCTATCTGCATATTTAGGTTAAAAAAGTAAGTATACGTTCTTTAAATATGTTTCTTTCAAATATGTCACCAGAATGCTGCCTGCTCATTGAATCACAAAAATAAAAAAGAATAACACTCAACATCTGATAATATTAATACTCCAGCGTCTGGACGGTGTAGGCCCTCTGATTGGTCAAATTTAAATAGTCTGTTTCGGTTAAATTCCGCTAACTTGAAAGTTAAGACACGATTTCATACTAAAATAGGATCGCCTCATAATAATACGAGATTTCTTCAAAAGCAACGTTTCTGCTCATATAATTTTTGGATAATATCGAAGAAAATATGTTTTAGAAAGTTCATAATCCATTGGATTAATTACATTACAATGAAAATTATCCACAGTTACGTGATTATGCTTGACGTTTATAAAAAAAATCACGCGTCCCTTCAATGGCCGATACGCACGGCTATAGATGGCCGACAGAGAGCGCACCTCTGGCGGTTTAAAAACGAACCAAATGAATGGCGCGAATATTTAAATATGCAGCTCACAATATTTGACTACTTACGAAACAAGCGTTTACTAAGAAGATTTCTTCTGGAAGCTTATCACTTTGTAATGGCATTTTTCATTATTTTTTATATTTTTTTTGTTTATTAATTATAACTGATTTTATATTGACATGTTTTCTAATTTCTAAAATTTCAAAATTATTTATTTGCGGTGCTTTATATCCTGAGTGAAGTATTTTAAGACCTGATTTTTTTTATCGAAAGTGTGATCATTATTCAAAAGATGATTTGCAAACTCAGATTCACTATTTCAAAGACCGTTTGAAGAGAATATGTTTAATTTTTTTTATTTAGTATTTCAACTATCAATTTATTAGAATAACCGTTATTAAATGCTATTTGTCTTATGAATATATTGTTTTATGGTTATATGCTATTTGTTTTTTTCAGGTCTTAAAATACTTCACTATAAATAATTTTGAAATTTTAGAAATGAGGAAACATGTTAATATAAAAGCAGATATAATAAACAAGAATTTTTTTATAAACTCTCTTTTAAATATTTTCCCACTCAACTGGTCTTTCCCGTCTAACGATATTGTAATTCCTAATTATTATAAACCCAGCCTACTGTTACCCCTCCCCCTCCTTCCACTTCTTCTTTCCCAATTGCAATCTATATTTAATTTTTGACTTCGGTGTATACACAATAAAATGTAAACATTATATTTTTTCATTTATTGGACAATTTGCATAGCGCCGCTTTTGTGAGATATCACCTCAGGGGCGCTATATTGTAATAATCTACCTTTATATATAAATTTTTACTCTCCTGATGATGTTGTATATATAATCTAACTTTAAACTTTATTAGATACAGTAAAAGTTGTAGGTAAAGAATTACCACCAGTTGGAGTAAAATTAACACCTTTTAATTAAACCGACTGCTATCTCATCGCACAATTCCCCTCCTTTTATTCATAAACACTGGTACAATTAATAAATATGAAACAATCTATTATTTAAGTCAACTTTTTTATAACTATCTTTAATGGTGACAAACTAAACGATATTGAATCAACTTATAGACATTGACGGTTGTAACACATATTTAAGCACTGCAAGTCTCCTATGAGCTAATTATATTAGGTACCTAAGATAACAGTTAATATCAGTTGTAGACATGTAGTCAATAATAGTGTTTCATTTGAAATAATCCATCACAAATACGTAAAATTTCATTTATTCAAACAACTGTCATTCTTATTATGCGTAAATTTAGCATGTTATTATTAATTAACACCTTCCTGTTCCGTGTTTTAACAATATATATACTCACCCTCTCTATGTGAATGTCCTAATATCTATCTATTAAATGTAACTGTTGTTAATATCACTTAAAATGGGCGAAGCCCAACGAAGTGCCGCCCGCAGGGCCTAGCAGAAAAAAACCCGCGTAGCGGGTTTTTAACTGCTAGTCAGTAAATAGATTATGAGAAATTGTCTTGGCAAACATTGACACCTCATATCTCAGAATAAGGAATAGTGAAGTTAGAATCCTGTCCAACCAAAGTGACGATGTGTTGAATTTTTCCAATTCGTACATTTTTAAAGTATTGAGTGTTTTCTTGTAGTTCTGTACTACAAAGCATAATAAAATTTTATACCAATCCAATACTTGTATATCTCCGAGCGGAACTAATTCCTTTTTATCGCGGGCATGTCCCCTTCGAACGAGGATCACTTATCCTCCCCTCTGAACAACGTAAATAAAATATTCTGTCTTGGCACGTCCACCCTTAACTAGGGTAGGAGCGACGAGTCGCAACAATTTCCCTTTCAGTCCCTTCTGGGCCCGCAGTGAGGTATATATCTATACCAACGTTGGCATGGCTATAATTGGATGCCGCACGTTTGCAATGTCAATATCCCCAAAATAGATAGTATTTTGGTAATAATCGTTAAAGAAAACTATCTTTAGGAAAATAGAGAAGCCTCTTTGAAACATTTGCTACTATTTGATTAGCGCCCGAAAATGAATGCAAATCTTGGAAGCGGAAATTAACTCGGTTGCCGACATTCAATCGAGTTGAAACTCGGCAGAGAAACTCGTTGTCGATTTCAATGCATTGTGGTGGCAACACGTATACACACGTGGACAGATAATCATTTCTCTGAAATCGTATAAAATTACAGCAGATATAAGTGTCCGTCCTACCCTATTAGCATTTGGCTAGGGTGGTAGAGTTGTCTACTCCTGTTCCTGGGAAAGAAGGTTCATTCCATTTTTTTCAATTTTAAAAGATATTTTAAAATAGCTGTATTATAATATATCAGCGCCCTCGAGGTGATTGTACACAAAAAAGGAGCTATACAAATCATACAAATATTTTTTTTCATTCTACAAAAAAAAAACTTTTTTTACGGGTTGATTTTTATATTTGAAACGTGTTATACAGGGTGAGGAAAAAGTAATCACCCTATTCGAAAACGCTATAACTTTTGCAAAAGACGCCAAATGTCAATTCGGTTTTGACATTTGTGAAGTAAACAAACGTAGAATACAAATCAACAAGACATGAATCGGTTTACTCCGCAAAAACGCGGAAAAACAAGCAGTACCAAAGAATATCCGCACAAACAAAACAATTTATTTATCAAAAAAAAAATCTTTAAAAATAAGGAATTTGTCTAAGTTATGGATATAAAAAAAAAAATTATCAAGTACCTGTGAAAAATTGTTAACTTCTTGAAAAAATTGTTAGACTCTTTTTTCGGAAGCGTATATAATTCTTTTTCATGGAATCGTTTTGCTTTCTGTTTGTTATTTATCTGATAACCCGGTTGTTTTGATTTTTTATTTAAAATTTCTACAGCTCTATATTAAATGTTCTTCTAAATTTCAAAAACTCCAAATGAGCTGTAATTCAAATTCTGCTGTTATAAATAGTACTTTTAATTTACCTGTGAAAATACACGAGATATCACAATATTGAAATATAGAAAAAGAAAATTAAAATAATTTTTAATCAAATTATTATATTCGAGGTACCAACTTTATCAGTTATCGCAATCAGTTACAAATTTTGAAAACGACAGTTAAATTCAAAGAAAATTTGAGGTATTTGAACGTAAATTATTTCATGCAGGGAAAACGCACACTACAGACAACCGAAATTAGTATAACAAATAAATATAAGCAATGATTAGTCGCCCTAAACAATAATACAAATTGAAAATATCTCCCGAGTAAAAACGGGTTCAATTCCCGTTGGCGGCATTTATTTTTACTCGGGAAATATATTCAATTTGTATTGATATTTCAGGAAACTAATTATTGCTTATAATTATTTGTTATCCTTTGTGCTATGCATAAAACCTTGTCTTATAAACATTAGTTTATAATTACAAAATAACGAAATTAGTATATTTGATGGTATTAATAAACTGTTAAATTGTATCCAAGTAACTACAAAAATAGTATTTTCCCCAAAACAAAACTAATTCAGATCGAAAACGATAACGCGTTTGTGTATATTGTATCGTTTATGTATATTATAATCGTATTTTTTATTTGATATCCGCACAGGAGTCCCAACTTTTCCCAACCGTATGGATCCATCAAGATCTGCAATTGAGGTATGTTGTGAGGCTGAAGGTAGTGGAGAGGGGAAAAAGATCTGGAGAGGAAGGTAAGAGAGTTATGTTAACTATTTAATATAATAAGCGAAACCCGGATGGCGTTCATTATTAATTCAAATAAAAAATGGTGTATTACAAAGTGTTTTTTTTTTTCATTTAATAAATAAAATTTTCTTGTACACGCCGAGATTTGAACCCGCGACATTCGGTTCGCTAGTCAAATGTCTTACCCCTCGACCACGGAGGACAAATAAGTGACAAAAGAAGATGTGAAACAAACGTGAAAATAAGATCCGGTTGACAAAATCCTATGAATAAAGTACAAAGGATAAGAACATGAAAAGTATATAAGTAGAGAATAGAATAAGTATATAACAGAAGTATTAAGAAAAATACAAAGATGAAACACGTCTTATCTTATATCTTATCTTTTCCGTGCTTCTGTAAAGTGTGGAAACATGGGACACAGTGTGAAAGGGCCGTGAATAGGCAGTGAAAGGAAAATGAAAGAGGCCCTTGGGATATGTTGTTGGAGAAATATGCTCAGGATACCATGGACAGATTGGACAGAGAGGTATGTCTACATATTTATCGATCCTGAAAAAGATAGGCCCCCTAAACAGACTGTTGACTATTGTTTGTCTATTATTAATTAAATAACTTGTTAAGTGTCGTAAAATAAGTAGCGGTTGGTACACGGAGAAAACTTAATGAAAACAAAATATGGCTAATTTATTAGATTTATTAGGATTGCAAGTCATTCACGAATAAATTGATAAAGTGTTTTGTCACGATTTCATATTAATCATTTACTTAATTATCGTGTACTTAATTTTCTCATTATTATCCAAGGGCGGTTCTTCCCTTAGGTCAATTGGTCTTTGACCATCCAAAATTATAAAACAACAATAATAATAAATTATGTGCATCAAAACAACTGGTTTTATTGTTAATTTATTTGAAATGTACCACGAAATAGTAGGGCTGCGAGCATAAACATATGTCGGTTTTTCATTTTACACGTGTGTGGAACAATTGTTGTTTTTCAATTGGACAGTTCGGGAAAGGTTTGGAATAATTTTTGTTATTTTGTTATCGACGTAGAATAAAGCTGAAGAATGAAACAAAACCAAAAAAACATTAAAGATCATTGTCAAATAGTAATGGTAGTCTTAATTTAAATGGGATTGATAAACGTCGCGTTGCTTTGCACCATGGAACCACCATAATCTTAGCTTCACACCCGGTTTCTTTGGATTTCAAACTCTTATTCTATTTAGTATTTTATTTATTTTAATTAATTAACTACTTCAAACGTAAACTCTTTAAAATAGTTTACCGGGTTGCAGGCAGTACATGGGTTGTGTAGTTATTTACAATTTACTATATTAAAATAATATATATTTTGACTCGTGGACTCATGACGTACCTACCTACAAATTTATATAAATATTAAATAATATTTGGGTATTTTTTACGAAATAAAATAAAGAACAGTCACACATTTTTTTCAAATGACCTACATTAGTCTATGCCTACCATGCCTGATCCCTAGAGAAGCCTCCGTTATTATCATTTATTTTATTATTATTTATTTTATTTACCCACAATTATCATTCACTTAATAATTACGTACTTAATGTACTTACTATCGTCATTTATTTTATTACTGTGTATTTAATTTACTTATAATTATCATTTATTTAATTATTATAGACTTAATTTACCTACCATTGTCATTTATTTAATTATTATGTACTTAATTTACTTATTATTATCATTTACTTAATTATTATATACTTAATTTACTTACTATTATCAATACTTATTTTGTACTTATCTTGCTTTACTTACTTTTATCATTTACTTAATTATTATGTATGTAATTTACCAAATTTTATTTACTCATTATTCCTATTAGTCTTTATTTATTATAGATATATTTTTTTTATTTTTAAAATTAAAAAAACTCATGTCAGAACGTGTGCAACATGCAATACATAAATGGGAGTTAAAAGGTAACATTTAACATTGGTGTTTTGCTATTAAAATTATAGGTTTCTCATAGAAAACAGTAAAAAAATTATAAAAAAAGGAGGCTAAGTAGAACAAACAAGAAAAAAAACATAAAACACGTAAGCACAAAGCAAAGGTAGGAATTTACTAAAAGGTTCTTTCCACTAACGAAAATAACTAACGGGAACACAAAAAAAACTAAACACTAACGGGATAGAAAAGGAGAGAAAAAGAAACAAGACAAAATAAAACACGACAAGAATTACGTGTTTTCGTATCTACTTAATACATACATTGTAGATTGAGTATGCGAAATTAAAAAAACAAAAAAAAACCTTATAATAACATGCCCAGAAAAAGAAGACGCAAAAAAATTAAAAGATAAGATAAATGAAGTCGACAAAACCATAATAGCGGAGGTATTTCTGAAAACGGATCCATGCGTAATATTCAAAGGTCTTGACAAAGACTATACCGAAAAAGAATTCTTAGAAGACATCATTGAACAAAACAACGACATCAAAATGATATGTGAAAAATACCAAGACAAAGAAATATTACAAGTTAAGGCCATCATTACAAACAAAAAAACTAACAGCAAAAACTTAATACTACAAACAAATCCCGAAATGAGACTACATCTTATTAATAAATAAAAAATTCATCTAGGATTCATGAGAATCTATGTAGAAGACTGCAGTCCTCTTACCCAATGTTTCCACTGTCAAAGATTTGGACACACAGCACAAAAATGCTACAATAGAATGAATAAACCAACATGCAAGCACTGTTCAGAAGATCATCCCATCTCCGAGTGTAAATCCCTGGAACTGCCACCCAAATGCGCTAACTGCAACTCAGCTAACAAGAAGAAAGAAATAAACTCCTTGAACAGTAAAATGAATGAAGTAGACCACCGAACAAACAGCGAAACATGTAAGTTCCGATCTTACATGCTTAAATTAGCCAAAGAAAGAATTAACTATGACATTGAATAAAAATCTTTTAAATAATTTTGTAAAATACAACCGAAAATGCATTAAATGGATGATTTCTTAAGTAACGAATTAGATTTAAATATTAAAATTCAAGAATATGAATGTATATGTACCGATTCGTGTAACAAAATTATTTCTAAAAACATCAATGATATAATTATTATGCACATAAACATCCGTAGCATTCAAAAAAATTTAGATGAATTAATTCTAAAAATAAATAATTTAATTAAAAAACCGGACTTCATAGTGTTATCCGAAACATTTACGAATGCTGAGTCACCGCCTTACCACTTACCTGAGTACAACTATATTTCTACCAAAGTAGACATCAATAAAAATTCGGGAATAATAATATTTGCAAGCAATAAATTTAGTATTGTTAACATAATAGAACATCCAATACCCTTAGTAAACTGCATCGAAGTACATTTCAAACTCGGCAAATCCATATACCATCTAATAGCTATCTATAGAACGCATGGCTCGAGTATTATTACATTTATTAATGACCTCAAATACATATTATTAAAATTAAAAAATAAACTTTGTTTCGTCGTAGGAGATTTTAACGTTAATATTAATGAAAAAATAGAAAATAATAACAAAAATGAATACATCAATTGTATGACTGAACAAAATTTTATATCTTGCATAAATAAAAATACTAGGGAAATAAAAGAACATACTCCATCTTGTTTAGACCACATTTGGACAAATGTAAACAATAAAGATCTTCACAAAATAAAATCAATTGTTTGGAAAACTAACATAACTGATCATCACTCATGCTTACTTCTGTATAATAATAATATTAAACATAAAAAACATAATTTAATAACCAAAAAATCAACAATAGATATGACTATTCTCTCTGAAAAATTAAAAAAGGAAGGTTGGAATAATGTTTTAAACAGTGATGATACTGAAACTTCGAAAATATTATGTCACAACACATTAAAAATTCGACAACTGAGATAACAACATACATAAAATCAAAATTAAGATGTTTAAAACCTTGGATTACCAAAGGACTTATTATATCTATCAGAAATAAAGAAAAACTTTACAAAATAACTTTAAAAAATCCCCAAGATGAAAAAGCATATATTTTCTATAAAAAATATAAAAATAAATTAACATCTTATATTAAAAAAAGTAAAGAAGAGTATTTTAAAAATAAAATATTATCTTCAGAAAATAACCATAAACAAATGTGGAAAACTGTTAATTTCGCCACAGAAAATACAAAAAAACACAAAACATTAAGTACATTGAACATGATAAAAAAATTATAGATGCCAATATACAGCCTAAACAATGTGCAAACATATTTAATTCCTTCTTTGCAAATGTTGGGAAAAATCTTGCGAAAAATATTCATAAGCCTTCAAACCAAGAAAACCATAAAAATAAAAATATACAGAAACGTAATATACTTTCAATGTTTGAAACAACAACAGAATGTGAAATCTCGAAAATAATAGAAAATATGAAAGGAGGTTCGTCCCCCGGTTTTGATTCTATTACGACACACATGTTAAAAACTATGAAACCTCACTTAATAAAACCTATCACTCATTTAATAAACTTAAGTTTAACAAACGGAATTTTTCCAATGAACTACAAAACCACAATAATCTCACCTATTTACAAATCTGGAGATCCACATCAAGCAACGAATTATCGCCCAATATGTCTAATTTCTAATATAGGAAAGATCTTTGAAAAAATAGTAAAAAAACAATTGGTAAATTTTCTAGATAATAATAAAATATTACAGAAAAACCAGTTTGGCTTTATAAAATCACTCAGCACACAAGATGCTATTGCTAACGTAACTTCATACATTTACGAATCATTAGATAAAGGTAAAAAGTGTGCGGGTATATTTATTGACCTTAGAAAGGCATTTGATAGCATATCCCATGAGATGTTATTAAAAAAATTGAATAATATTGGCATAAAAGGCAACGCAATTAAATGGATCACCGACTACTTAAAAAACCGTCCTCAAGTAGTAAAAATCAATCGTGTTAATAGTGATCAAGAGATTACAAGCTTTGGAATCCCCCAAGGTACAGTGCTTGGACCAATTCTATTTACTATACATGTGAACGATATTTTTTTTCAACCCTTACATGGTCAAATTACGTCATACGCCGATGATACAGTATTAATAATAAGTGATACGACTTGGGAAAATGTAGAATTAAAGGCCACAGAAGACATCAACACGCTCAAGAATTTTTTCGACACTAATTTACTGTCACTTAATAAAGAAAAGACATTTGTAATTCCATTTGCAATCCATACAAATGATACTCCTAAAAATTTTAACATTGTCATACATAATAATACTAAAATTCACAGCCAAAACTATTGCAAATCAAACTGTACAGTACTAAAAATAACAAATAAAATTAAATATCTAGGAGTAATTATTGATAAAAATCTGAAATGGAAGGAACAAATATGTCAAGTAGTAAACAAAATTAGAAAATTAATATATATATTTTTAAGAATTAGAAACTTTCTGTCGATAAAAAATCTATATTTAATTTACTACGCCTTAGTTCAATCCACTTTACAATACGCTATTATTAGTTGGGGATCCGCGTATAAATGTAACCTTCTTCCAATTGAAATTATACAAAGAACAATTATTAAAATTATATTAAAAAAATCCTTTGACTACCTAACAGAACGCCTGTTTGAAGAATTTCAAGTACCTACATTTAAAGACCTATATATTAAAAACTCATTAATCCAAATTATAAAAGAAAAAGATAAATATCAATTTTTAAATGAAAACAGAACGCGACTTAGACATGTTTTTCTATGCCCAAAACTAAATACGTCTTTTGCACAACATCATTAACCTTACCAGGGAAGAACTTTTTTCAATCGTCTACCAGAAGAAATCAGAAGCATTAATGATAAAACCCGAATACTGCTCTCTGTCAAGAGACATTTTAAAAATATTCTGAAAAAAAAAACTACTGTCACTTAATTAATCTCACAAATATCCTTAGTTTTCCATAACTTCCTTTCTTTTTTAAATTTAATTAATTAATATATTATCCTTCACTACTATCAAAAAAAATACTACAGCATGTGATGTTTTGGACACTCACATAAAATAAACGAAACGAACGTGCTCAAAAAAAAATTTTGTTTAGACAACGACGGGAGATTTATTGACAGACAGGCCTTAAGTAAACACATTCACACGGGACAGGGCGCAGGGACGGAGAGTCGAGTTTTGAACTTGGGTGGATTGACAGCCCCGAGAAAGGGATACAAATCAGAAGTGTTGTTTGAAATTGCAGTTAATTATTGAATTCAAATGGTATTAGAGAATATTGCGGAATATTGAATTAAAGTGAAAGATTATTGATCCGGTGTTTGTGTGAAGTGAAAGTGGTTCGACTCAGTGAGAAAACAATTAATAATAATGACAATAATAATAATTGGATAATTTGTAGAGCGCCGTTTTGTAAAAACCCACCTCAGGGGCGCCAGGTGTTGTGCAATCGCGATTGTGTTATAAAGTTGTGTTGATTTAAACGTGATTTCGTATACATTTCGAACTAGATTGCTTGTCTTAAAAACATGAAAATAATAAAAATATTGATTGCGTTTTAAAATAGAGTGAATGTACTTAAAGGCAGGAAGTGTTTAATCGGGCTAAATTATTGATTTGGTGAGATGGCATTCTATCCACGGAGACCGAAAACCAGAGAATCAAATAGATTATTAACTGTGGGTTTTAATCCTAACAGATTAGGGAGGTACAATTTTATTTACAGGAATATTTAATTGCCCTTTTATAAGCGTAGGGAGGAGGTCGAAAATTAAAGTGATTTAGCTATATAGTGTAACCAGGTAAGTTTCACACGAGGATTTGGAGGTGACTAACAGGGTGAGTTTTTTTATATTATTTATTAAATTTCAGAGGACCCTTTTAATAATAGGATACAACCGAGGTACAGGAACCGAGTTTGCAACGCCTGCAACCCAAATAATCTTCCCATAAGAAGGGATACGCTAGACGCATTGTCAATCAGCTGTGAGCGAGAGACGAGTCAACGACCTTTTCATATATAGGACAAGACGCAGGTACAGTCAGTCAAAGGGGGAAGTTTTGCTAGCGTATGCCGTCCCAAATTGAAAGCGATCGGATGCAACCAGACGGAACGAAATGAAAACTTTTCTTCTGTTATTTGACTTCCTAATTTAATACTTTTCATCTATTATTTGACTTTCTAAGTTACGAATTGGGATGCACAAAAACAAATCTAAAGTCGAAAGAGGGAGATGGTAATCTCCGAAATAAAACTACCAACCGAACAACTTTTCTCAACAGGTATCTTTCGAGAGGTAGGCAGCCTCTTTAAATTAAATGCAAAAAATCAAACCAATTATCCGTTTATACCTTACCTGAGAGGATAGGTATTCAGTAGAAGTTACCCATACCTAATACACGAGGATGCTAGTAACCTCATAAAATAAATACTGGAACCAAATATTAAAATACAGACAGTCCTCATCCCAAATTTGGCATTTCGAGTAGACCTTACATATATCTCACATGATAATTGGCTGAATGGGTAGGCACACAATCTATCGTTAATAAGCAGGCAAAATGTCGACAAGATCGTCGTGTGTTACCTATGTATTGACCTAGAAAGGGATGTAAATCCCCGACGGCGTGGGAGTTACAACGTTTTCTGGAGGTGGCACGTAACTTAGGACCTTGCGTGTCACATTTTCGCGACTAGATTCGTGATAAAGGGATGTTATGGTTTTCCCCTTCTACACTCAGTAAAGTAGTTTATCCTGGAGGTGTTTGAGATTGGGGCAATTCTGAAATTGGTGATGAGACCTGGTTTTCTTTATTCTGGCGTGAAGGTTGCCGATTTGGAACAAGGGGAGACCCGGCCGGTTGTGATATCCAGACACGCAGATATCGATCGCCTTGCTCAAATTATCATCCATCAGTTTTGTTTGGTAAGAGGAGGAGTCAATCTTAGCTTGAAAAAAATTCATTTCCTTTCCTCTCCTTCCCCTCCCAAAATATATACATGGATGGCGCCGACAACTAACACCATAAACTTATCGTATGTATATCACATATATAAAATCTAACACTTTATTATATTCACATTACCCTACGATAGGTAGAATCGAGTAGCTAGTGGGGGGGGAGCAGGCGACTTAGAAGATAAGGTTTATAAAATGGGTTTAAAACACAGCGGTAATGGATTCAACTCACTCTATCTCAAAAGAACCAAGGGATACCACACATACATAAATAACTAGGTTTCTAAACCGAGAAACAAAAAAACCCAACACAACGTTCGGTGAAGCCTTTTTATACTGAACCGTCACGTGAAATGAGTACGTTCAAGGTCGTACGTCACGTAGGCAAACTAGGATGTACACTCTTGGAGGGGTGTGTAATAAAGAAAAGACGGCAGGGAGGACCTTCCCTCCCCGGATATATATATATAACCAAAGCCTTATGGAAAAGTTACCTACGGGACTTAAGGAAAATTATCGTAGAAAGAAGAGAAGGAAAAGTTTGAAGTAAAAAGGGCAGATCATTACATCTGGTGCCGAGACCAGGGAGAGATAGATTTAAAAGCTGGCTTGAGTTCATTACTGTTGTTGAGAAAAAAATTGATTTCATAAACCTTATTAATTCACATTAACAGCAAAAGAAATGGTACCTATCGTCAAAAATGATAACAGAGACATCGTACTTCAAAGGCAAAATAGAATAAACAGACAGACCCGGAAAACATTGAATTCATTGTGACGACAAAAAACATCTAAAATGTTCATAAACAACGAAGCCAAAGGATAAACAAACATCGAAATCGGATTAATTATAACACAAGAATTAGAATAACTGTAAACAATTATTGTTTATTCCAGATCTAAAAGGCAGAGAATGTTTAAGTCATAAATAACACAGACGGACAAAAAACCATCGGATCACAGCCGAGGACACAAAATAAAAACAAATCAACATGGAAATAAATAACACTCGAACATAATACAAATAACGTATTGAGATGAAACAACACTGTTTAAACAATTAACTCAGAGTTTAAAATTCGAAAATAAACAAGTGTGACATGACATATTGAATTTCTACCCATAGAGACACAAAACCACTTGAAAAAGCTGAACTAGGCAAACTAGGATGTACACTCTTGGAGGGGTGTGTAATAAAGAAAAGACGGCAGGGAGGACCTTCCCTCCCCGGATATATATATATAACCAAAGCCTTATGGAAAAGTTACCTACGGGACTTAAGGAAAATTATCGTAGAAAGAAGAGAAGGAAAAGTTTGAAGTAAAAAGGGCAGATCATTACAAGCAAACATACATTTATGTAAAAAGAATTATTTAAGTACTAACTAACAACAAAATTTATGTACACTCCCCTTCCATACACAAGCAAATGCTTTCAATGGAAGAGTAGTAAAAAAAATACAAGATGTAAAATGAATTATGTACCATGTAAACATATTATTAAAAATAAAAAATAATTACAAAAAAAAAATATATATATATATATATATATATATATATTCATAATATCCCTCTTGTCATTGTCAGTATGGTCACCCTATGATTGTGGTTGGTAAGCCACCACAGGTACTTTGTAATACTTATTCATTCAGTAGAATGTTATTGTTGACAACCTTTAACGTACTATCCGACAGTAATTTTAATTTGAATGAATTTAGTGTTTATTTAAAAAATAATAATATTATAGCACTCCATAACGGAGTTCTGGTACCTACTCTGATGTATAACAATGAGGCATGGAACTGGTCGAGGAAAAAATGAAAGCATACTGAATGTTGTATAAATGAGATGCCTGAGGCGTATGTGTGTGAAAACCATGTATGATCGTGTGAGAAATGTGCAGATTAAGAAAGGGACGCTTAGATGGTTTGGGCATGTCAAGCGAATGAAAGAGTGTAAGGAGGATATACGAAGCGAATATGAATGGTAGGAGAAGTTGAGAAGGACATCAAATACTTCAGTCGATCCATGTCAACAGAAGAGTATGTATGAGACGATGTATGAATGTGAATGAGGCGAGGAGTGTGTGCCAAGACCGAGCTGTTTGGTTAGTTAGTATTTTCTATTTATTTTTAAAAAAACATCACGTAATTTTTTGCATGGAATTTATGGTATTTCTGGCCAAAATATGTATTTAGAAAATATAATCGATGCACTACACAGAGCACTTTTCACAAGCGTACGGAATATCGGTGTCAATGGCTGTTCGTGCAGGAAAAAACAGCGCCTACTTGCTTTGTTGGATTAATTGGCAAAAAATGTCCCACTTATGTAACTACAGGAAGCAGGCAGGAAAGAGACGCGGATATTTTCCCCACATATTTCTTGTCATACGTTTTTGTTCATGCCTCTCCTTGTCGCTTAATTTACGATGCATTGTCAGATCCGGGATTTGAGTCAACAATTGCGACCTTCTGCAAAAATTTCTGTTATAAATAAATTTCATTACCAGGGTAGCCCAAAAACTATACTTGTTGCTCTTCTTTATCTGTATATTTATATTAATTATCCACCTTACCGTTTTTTTAAGAGAATCCCGCACATGAGTCCCAACTGCCACATTTTAATAAAATTTTGAAGTGAATCCAAGTATTTTTATGTAATTTCAAAACACATCCGAAATATTCTGAATAATAGGTAATACTAAACGGGAACAAAGATTTCAAGTAACGCCAAAACAAATTTAGCACTTCTCGTTGAGATTAATGGAGGGAAAAGTGGATTTAATAACGAAGTGCCCTAAGGCCTAGTTTACAGTTTACTTAGGCCGGGCGGGATTAAAACACAATGTTCTAATTATTTCAAACATTGTTTCAAGTAGATTGCGGTGTGAGGAGAGTTACTGAATTAATATGCAAATATGATCCGTATGATTGGTTTCCCTCGGGCCAACTGCTCCTTATAAAATCGTATGATGAATAATTATTTTAATATAATAATCTTCAAGCGACGTAGAGGGCCGTTTTTGAAACAAAGGAAAGGCTTTAATAACTGGTTTCCAACTAAATCAGATTTATTTAAAATAAAGATTTTTTTGAAGTGAAACTTCTTTACGCGCGTTATGCAATTTCGAGGACCGGAGTAAAACCAACTCATGACCGTCATCAAAAACCGTGATCATTTCGCTATAGAGTCTAGTTTTAAGAGGAAGCTACAAGCCAAAAATGTGTAATTTTTTTACCTTATATTGTAGGTAATATGCATTAAAATCACTTGACAAACGAAGTCTAGAAACGTTCGATTTCAAGCACAAAACTGGTTTTTATTTATTTTCTAAATAATTTTATAAAAAAGCAAAAAGTTAATCAAGTGAAACTGTCACAGATAATCTTAGCTATAATACTGTATTTTTTTTAAGTTGTTCCCTTTACGCGTTCATACATTTCCATTGAAAAAAAAATTTAGTAGCTTACATTTATATTTTTATTGAGTTATTTATTATTTTATTTATATATTACACAAGCGAAACGATAGGAAAACCTTCGATTTATCTAAAGCATATTTTTTGGTATTCGTAATGTATACCAATTCGTTATAAGGATTAATCAAAATAGTGATTTAGCACTAAGCTTCGCCTTAAAACCATCTTCTTCTTCTTTTTGAACGCTTACTACGGACCCTTAAGCAAGACGGTTTCCAAATAAGCCAATTAGCAAGGAGTACCTATTTTGAATGCCTGGTTTGAGTCAATTCACAGAAATACATTCGCTTCAAACGTCTCCTTCGCTGACAGAATTGAATGCAAATACTGTAATATGTATTACATCGTAGAAACTGTTAATCTGCTAATGCTGTACACCAATAAATTAAGGTGTCAATATCTGGATTCAAGTTGAGAGTAACGATGTTTTTTGTAAACATTGAATGTTTAACGATGTTTTATGTAAACATTCGACTTTTCTCCCCATTGAAAGCTTCTTCAAAGGATACACTGGAAAGTATTTACTGAATTATTTATTACACTTTAACATACCTAAAAACGGATCTACGATAGTAAATAATAATAGTTATAAATTTTTTGATGATTTGTATAGCGTCAAAATAAGACAATGTGTTATAAAGATAATCACAATAGTGATTTAGCAATAAGCTTCGCCTTAAGGTGATAATATTCTAAAGAATTGAAAAAGTTTACTTAACTCTTGACAGGCCAAGATGCCAAACATAACGTCTGTAACCAAGTGGATCTTCCGACGACCTCATGCATTTTCTGTCTTATGGTCTTTTAAACTATAAAAATCCCAATTATTCAGTCAATTGTTAATGGTTACTTATGTATTTGCGGAGAAATTCGTAAAATACTAAAATGATATGTCAATATAGAAGGATAGTAATTTTAGGTACTACCACGTCTTCCTCAACGGATTGTGCCATGTCTTCCTCGGGCGTCACCGACTTCCAATATTCATTAATATATACCACATTGTTATTATTAAAAAAAATCATAAAATCTACATTTATTCGACTACGTATCTCGTTCTCTACAGTACACCAGATTATTACTATATAATAAGAATAATTATAAAAATCATCCTTAGAAAACCATATGACTCCCCTACTTTAGAGATATTTCAGGAATTTAATGTACCATCTATCACAGAATTGTATAAGAGAATCGCCTTATATATAATTTATAAAGAATATTTTATTTATAAAATTCACCCCTCAGATGGCATAAGCAATAGATTCAAAACTAATGGCTTTATAGCCATTCCTATGCTTAGAACGACCACGGTTCAGCACCACTATTCGTATTTAGGTGTGAGATGTTACAATTACTGTCCAAAAATAAAATTAGTGTAACCGAAACTGTGAATTATGAACAATTCAAAAAGTTAATTAAGTCCCTCAAATTGGATAATGATATATTGTACCCCTAATTTTCTTACACTTACTCAATCTGTAAAAAATATATATATATATTTATTTGATGTCTTTAAAAAAAGTATTTTTCTAAATTTTTCTTGATATATTGTACCCTTAATTTCCTCACGCTTACTTAATCTGTAAAAATATGAATTATTTTAGTTATCTTTAAAAACACAATTTTCTAATTTGTGTACCTATGTTAATATTATGTTTGTATTTATTTCAAAAGTTTTTGATTATTGTTTAAAAAATCATTAGAACGAAATGTAAAGACTCCTCCCATAAACACAAGCTCCTGGAGCTCAACTTATGGAGAAATGAATAATAATGAAAAAAAATATACATATAAGTCTGCATATTGTTATCATTTAAAATGTTAAATAATAAATAAAAAAAAATAAAAAAATAATATATTGTGTAAGTAACAGGTTACTCCTTCAGAACACAGAAGTAATCTAATTTTTGTTATTAAATGAAGCTAAATTATGTTAAACGACCCTAGATCCGAGTGTCCCTGCACAGCAGGATGTTGTTTTGTTAATATGCAAGGTTATGAACCTGCGTCATTGCGTACCCAAGACAGCTTAACCGCTTCCGCCGGGAAGTCCCATCGAGAATGAACTCAGCGGTCAGGCAGACCGCGAGCCATACCCGGCTTCTGCGCCCCTTACCCGGCCTTCCGATTAGCCCTCGACCAACGTATACGGACACTATAATGCTTCCAAAACGTAGGCTAAAGAAAGAGCAACATAAATAAATCAGTATAATACTTTTAACCGTGAAAATTTCAAATCATATCCGACCTCACCTTTTAACGAACGACTAGAACTTAACATTTAACATACGGATGTCTCATTCTAAATAGGTTCTGTATTCCCTCATACAGTGATTTGGTAAACTCAACTAAAACTTGGTAAACGTATAGATGTATTTGACAATAATTTGAACTTGACTAACTTAAAAAGTCGTATTTGCGAACTATTTCTACCTAGTTTACACATTATTGACAAAAATTGAATACATTTTTATAAATATTATCATTGATAAATATAAAACATTTTTTTTAATATTTCTGTTTCCTGTATTTTGAATTCATGTGCATTTTTAATCACATTTTCATAGTAATTTCTCAAATATGGTCATTGTACGTATAAGCCCTCTATAAAAAGTATCAAGTAGAACATATCTTGGCCTTTGTTTTAATTTAGAAAAAAATAAAATATTTTTTGAAGTGTAAAATCTTCTTATGATCTTTTTGGAGAGCATTTTTTATAAGGAGTGTGGAGTTTATTTGTGATATTTTTGATATGATGTGCCCATCTGAGATTATAGTCAATTATATCTATTACATCTCAGATAGTCAGTTTGGTGATCGCGCTTTCGGAGTATCTGGGTTCAAGGCTTGGAATATACTCCCTCCGGAACTAAGATCCATAACAAGTCCAACAGAATTCAGGTCTAAACAAAACACTTACTTTTTTAAGCTGTCATACCCGTAAATTAAATATACCATTCCTGAGAGAAAGTCCGGTTATATCTAATTTTCCAATTAAGTCCTAAATCCTGTATCTAAATTTCGCTAATAAACAATTATTTAATGTTAATTAAGTGTTTATCTCAGGTGACCTACCAGGTTAGTATTGTACTGTATATTATCTCCATATATAGTTTATTATAACATAGATCATTCTAGAAATGTATTATATATTTGTACAGCGCCCTTGAGGTGATTTTGCACATAAACGGCGCTATACAAATCATTCAAATATTATTATTATTATTCCTAGATACTTTGTTCGTCGATTTTATTACAGAATAGGGCAATTGCAGTCGTACAATTTAAAAGTATTTAGAATGATAAACATTATTTGCCAGTGTCCCAAAGTATACGACCATCTGCTTGGATAATTTTTTTTTCCATTTTTATTGAAAATGAACCAATTTATTCATGTTGGTATCTACAGATTTTTTAATTTATTTTTTATCTCCCTGGCTTTCCCTCCAAGAGGTAATACTGCGTTTTACTGCTGGAAAATTCAACCACAGTGCCACAGTATTTTTCTTTATAACATAAAACCTCATTCCTTTCACACTATCTCTTCCTTAGCTGTTAAGCTGCTTAGAGGAACGCTATATTTTTATGAGGCTTTGAGAATTAAATTTGAAGTAATAGCTTTTCGTGCGGATTGCCCTGACTTATATATGAAGATGAAGCTGTTTATTTGATTAGGTTTTTTGTGTAAATATTTTTAAATTATTAATGTAAATATTTAATATTAAATATAAGCATTAACATTAGCTCCACATAGGAGGCCATGAGGAAAATCTTTGGAGATGCCATGTGCATGGGGGTCTTTTTAAAGAAATACATAAAGGATAGGAAGTTGTAGGAAGTAAACAGGTGTGAGGGGTGAGTTGGAATCTGGGGGTAAGTGTGTCCAGCAACCAAGGATATAAATGAATATATTTATATACCTACTCTCTAAAAAGGCAAATTGAACGCTTAAGTATTTCTTTTAGTTTTTTTAGTAAACGTCAAATGGTGCTATAACGACTTGAATATTTTATAATTTGGAAGGCGTTTATGGGTACCGCTGCCTCGGAACCATTCATTGGATATCCAAAGCCTTACGTTTGGTGACTACCAGGGGTGGCCGGGTTTATCGGGTTAGATATGTCCAGGTCTTGGTAGCAGATGCGTCTGCCCACAAGCTGCGCAGCGGGACAGATCGGGAGAGGCCAGTTGAGATGCTTGGACTTCTCCAGCCGGAATCTCAACCCAACGCCTTGCACCGAAGTGGGGGATGGATTCATAAGTCAATCCTAGACATACTGAACCTTAGATTCCTTCCCACCCCTTAGTTTGACACGTTTCTTTGTAGGCGGTTAAAAGAGAAACCAACAAACGAACTACTTATTTTTGAATCTTTTATCTTTTGCACACATAAAATTTAAGCTAGCAAAGCCCCCGGCTGTAAAGATACAAAAGAAAGTGATACGTATTTGTTGACATCTCTGCTGGCGGCTTAAGGAAGAACTATCGAACGAACAAAAAAATTAAAACCATAGATTTATAAGTTTAAACAATGATAGCAATAAAAATGGTTTAAATTACGTTTGGTCGCCCAATTTTTTTGCAAAGAACATCAAAACTTATCCCTTCCTCACATTCTTTCCGCCTTCGATCAGTCTCACAACAGTATCTATAAGGAGAAAGCCATTGGACTTTTGGCTGTGCGACATCACGTAAGATTAAAAAAAAAATTGCTTCCGTAAATCCAAAAATAGGACTAATGACGATTTGTACGACATTGATTGATGCTTTTCGAATCTCGCCGTCGCGACGCCAAGCAAAGCCAAGCGCCCCTATAATCCTCCATCGGTCACTTTGCAGAACAAAATAACGTAAAACACAGATCTCGAAGGCTGATGGAGAAGGGCGTTGGGCTGACAGTGATAAATTGCCAGTCACTTGGCTTTTGCTTAATTATTTGCAACCTTGTATTATTTGCAATGCGTTGTAATGCATTTAGAGTCTGAGTGCAATCTTGTCTTTGAGTGCAGTGTCGCTGACTACACTCTTCTAGGTCATCAGAAACTAAACAAGAGTGCTAAGTGAAAAGAGTGTGGGCGTGAAAGAGAACAAAAAACTTTGACATTGATAATAATAATAATAATAATAATAATTGGATAATGGCGCCATTTTTGTGAAAAATCATATACATGTATATATATATATGCGTTTGAATATGTATGCGTCTATGTATATGAATATGTGTGTGTGTGTGTGTGTGTGTGTGTGTGTGTGTGGATGTGTGTTTACGTGTATTTTACTTAATTTTATGTACATGATCCAATCCTGCATAAAAGCATGTCTTATTCTTCTTTATTCTTTTTTATTTTCGTCTTTCTGTTTTCTATTTCCGTTATAAATTTTCTACTTTAATCCTTCCTATTTTCAACACGTTTATATATTTAGTTCATATTATGTTCACACTAGACCTCACATAACTTTATTCAATTGGTCACCATGAAACAGGCAGTCGCCTAGTATAGTGATTTATTGTATCATATATAAGAAAAATGTTTATTTTATAGATAAATAAAAATAAAAGATAATCCACTCTGATCGAAAAATACTGTTGGGCACCGTTTTCCACGCTCATACAGTGAAACTTTAGCAATAAAAATATAAAGAAATCTTTTCAACAATTGTTGACATATTTTAAAATTATTATTTATTTACATTAACACCACACAAGTGGTCCTGGGGAAAATTAAATCCCTCAGTGACTTTATCATCTTTTGGGATGCTGCGTGGAAGGTATTTTTAGAAAAGTTGTTCTGAGAAGGAAAAGTGTATGAGGGGTGGGTAGGAATCTAGGAATCAGTGTGTCCAGGAGTTTTGTATAAATACCTATATCCCTCCCGCTGCGGTGCAAAGCGATGGGTCAAGAGACCAGTTGGAGAGGCCAAAGGGTCTCCCCAAACCAGCCTCTTCCGATTTGGAACGCCACGCAGCTGGTGATGAACCCGGGCACCCCTACTAAATCACCAAACTTATCGGATCACTTGGGAACATCTATGGCAGAGCCGTTTAATTAGTGCCCAAATAAAAAAGGGTTCAGTTGAATTTCTTATTTTTGTGCGATTTAAAAAGCATCCTTTATAGGTCAGCTCTTCTCTTGTTCTATTTGAAATGTGAGTGTGGCCTTTGAAGGAAACATTATTCCTCCAAGCGGAAGCCATTTTTTTATCCGAAAACAAGAATTACAACTCCTAAAAGTAAAGCTACGATTACACTAGACAATTTTGAATACTTTTTTATTAATAGAAAATTGTCATCTTCAATTTAAATACCCGTTTTTTAATTTTTTTTAAATGTAGATTTCGTAGTTAAAATAATTTTTAAAGTTTTTCAAAGTTTGCCAAAACGATCGAAATCTGACGGGTTAAGAGTGACGTCTCGGTTTGTCGGATCCCTCTCGGGTCTGTTGGAAAACAAAAAAAAACTAATTCCAATATTCTGCTTGATAAATTATTAAAAAAAAACATAAATTCTTTAGGAAAAAAATTTTAAACCGCAGTAATGGCCGTGTGCGAGTACATGCATCGCAACTTGGCACAAAATTGTTCGCATTCTTAATGCACGCGGCCAGATATAATCCGCCGACCAATCACAGAACGTTTGTGTGTCTCCCGGTTTTAAACGTTTTTAAATGAAGATTTATTAATTTTACGTGGAATTATAAATAATGAAACTTATATATTCAGAATCAGCATTTGTTGACCTATACGAATACCTAATTTTAAATCTTATTATTTTTCACTCCAGTTCCTGGAGTGGAGGATATATGATGCAAATGCGAATGGTAGCTGAAGTCTGGGATGCCCGAGGAAGACATGGAACGATCAAGTGAATTAAATACTCGAATCGGGCCATGTCAATACCCCGAATAATAGAAGAGTATGTATGAGACGATGTATGAATATGAATGAGGCAAGAAGTGTGTGCCAAGACCGAATTATTTAGCGATCCGTCCTCTTTGCCAACCCCTGCGTGGAAATAGCGTGATGGTTAGTTAGTTAGTTCCTTATTGAGAAATTGTGATAGCTGTTAAAGATGAAACTTGTGATCGAACTTTTTCTGCCATTTAATGGCCATATCTATGACAAATAAATACAACAATAATGGTTAAACAAGACATTTTGCAGGATTACCATCATAAAATAAATTTGCTTTACTGTTGATCACTTTTCTTCGAAGTCGTGTATTAAAAGTAAAGTACGTCATTAACGAACTTAAAAATGATGTTAACGTTTATCGTCGACCATTATTTGCAGTGAAACGCTATAACTTCGTAAATAGTGGGAAAATTTCAGCCCAGAGCCTAAAATTACCGGGCAATTTGATTAACCCATAACATTAAAATTTTGTATACATCTTTAGTTCGAAGTCAAGTGAAATACAACTCTTTTATCTGGTCCCCCCCATTATAAAATACATTCAGACTTAACCGAAAAATCCAAGATAAATTTCTAAGACACATTAATAATTTATATATTAAGATTAACATCCCAGGGTTACAAATAACCTGACAATATTCGAAAATCTCCTACTACCTCCAGAGTAAACGGAAAATGTTGCTTATGTTGTGACGGAGGACTTAACCAGTCGAGGAATTGAACACACTACGTCTGGGTGGGACCCAAACGCGATGCCAACTCAGCCACTGACCGGAATTTTATTTCGAATGACTGCAATTTTAAAATCGATATTCCCATTTAAAGCAAAAACTAAAATTACTTGATGAAAAAATAATTAGAACTCTGAGATCCAAGAATTATATCCGACTTAATATTTATGATAAATTTTTTTAATGGTAGTGTAGACAGCCCTGATTTAATTAACATCATTGAATTTCATATACCTTCGAGAGCTACTTGTTCCAATATCCTTTTTAAATGTAAAAAATTCAGGACTGAACATTTCAAACACTCGCTTAAACCTAGATTACAAGAAGTTAATAACAGGTATGCAGATCGGACGGATAACTGCACAGAATGCTACAGGTAATGCCCATGCTAAACTATCAATTTTTTTTAAATAATATTAATTAAACCTTAGTCTTCTTATACTTGTTTATTATATGTTATGTGAACCGTGACCGGATAAATCATCACAATGATAATTCATCACAACTTTAAAAAGTTATATAAAGTCATGGAAAGTGATGAAACAAAAACTTTATTGACTGGGTTAATAAGGTTAGGTTAGGTTAATAAAAAAAAATTTCATCGTTTCTAATGACTTTATATCACTTTTTAAAAGTGTGTTGAATTGTCACTGTGTTGAGTTATCATGGAACCATGTGAACTTGTATGTCCTTCTATAGGTTGTATTAGTTTTATAATTTTTGTCATCATTTTACGATCAAATACTACAGCTAGTTGTTTAAATTTCTAGTATTTGATTATGCTTGTACACTGTGACACGTTATTGCGCGTGGTATATTTATACTGAGGATATTAAATAAACTTTAAAAATCACATCAAAATTGGCAGGATAAAGGTTTTTAAGAACATTATCGGTAATAAGTCGACTTTTGCTAGTACGCCTTCGAAAACTGCGTTTTACAGTTTTAATCGACTCTTGGCTTGTCTTAAAGTCAAAAGTTTATCAAGAGAGATTTTAGATAGTCGGGAAGATATTGTAGCAAAAATCAGAAGCTTTTCTTTTGTTCTAGGCACCCTTAAAAATATCTTAAACATCGAGTCGGTAATCACCGCATACTATGGATACGTATAGTCAATGATAAAATACTGAATAGTTTTTTGTGGAAACTCAGTAAACGCCAAAGATGTTTTTATCATCCAAAAAAGGTGCCTACGAAAAATAACAAACTCTGATCACCTGAATTCATGTTGACTAATTTTTTTAAATCTCAAACTTCTGACAGTGACGGACATATATATAATGGAGTTATGCCTGTTAGTTCGATCATCTCCAGAAAAGTTACCACAAAAAACTCAACACATAAACAAGCTACAATGGCTTTCGCAATGTTTGGTGATCAGATATGAATAGCCAAGTATTTCCCCACCTTCCTCTTCCCTGTCGCCTTCCCTTTCCACCGCCTTCAGCCTCACAGCCATATTCCACATGCCATAGTCTCACTGGCTTTCAACTCTTGAAGGATTTCACATTTTAAAAAATTGATAATTATTATACTTGCTACTTAAAAACCAATACTTTTACAATTTTCAAATCATGGAGTCATACATTGTCCTTGATAAACAATCTAGTGTATTGTAAATCGCTGCTTAGTTTATTATAATCGTGAATGGACTGAATAGGCTTCGCTTTAATCCACATCCTAACGAACTTCTTTATCGACTTTCCTGGAAACATAATATTATGCCTTATTTCGACCTTACGTTCTCTCGTCCTTTCTTCTTGAATATAATCGAAATTCCAACATAAATACACATTTTGTAAGGGTTGGTTTTGTAAGGTAGATTCCAACCCCAGTGACGGACATTTGGGTCATTTATTTAAATTATTGTACGACAGATTAAACATACATCAACAGTAAAAAAATTCCAAATTTAAAGTTAGGGAGATAGGTACATAAAAAATAGTCAAAGTTATTTTAAAATTTTATACAACCTAGATTAATTCCTCCCTGTATTTACTAATTTCTAGAATAAATTGCCTTGCAAATAAACTACTATATTTATCCTGTTGTTTTTGGATGCTGTAACTAAATTTAATCGAATGTGCGACCCCAATACTAAATTTAATTTAATGAATAGTATAGTTACATTTAATGTATAGTATAGTAAGCAATAACTTTTAACCTAAAATACCCATTAAAAATCTTCTGTGAAAAAATAAACACTATTACTACTCCTAGGATTTTTTCAATTTATATGGGTCTTTCAGGCGTATAATTATTGCTTATAATAATGTGTTATCCCTTGTGCTTTGCATAAAAACCTTGTCTCGTAAAAATAAGTTTATCGTAAAAAAAATAATGATAAAATGATAGTAATAGTTAATGTTTTATAAATTTTATTCAACAGCACCCCATTCCTTGTCATGCTATGCTGTGCTAGAAAAGCTGTTCTAAAGTGTGGTGTACATATAAGTACCTACTAATTTACGTCTAAGTATATGCTTAAAATAAACGCGTCCTTTAGCTATTATAATAATAATATTTTCACAATATTATGTTTGTATTTTTCTGTTAATTTTATAACCTTAAATATAAAAGTTACAAATCAATGTACACCATAATATGTATGTATAGTTGTAATGTGTAAACTTTGTTAAATAAAGATATTATTATTATTATTATTTATCTTATATATATATAAGGAGGAGTGTCTGTTGTCTGTTAGGTTAGGTTAGTTTTAATTTCTCTCTAATTTCTAGTTAGTTTTAATGATCTCCGGTTTTGTTCCAAGATTTTCAAAACAAGAGGCAGTCACTCCCTACAAGAGATTTCGAAGTAACACCTACATCCCCTAATCCCACTTTAAAGCAGATTAAAGCCCGGGCAACGCTGGGTACTTCAAATAGTTAGCATAATATATCGGGGTTGCTCATCTCAATGAAAAGATCTTTAATCCACAAGACAATGCATATTTATAATTATTTTACAAGCAATAATTATTCGCCTGAAACACTCATCCACATTGAAAAATCTCCTGATAAAAGATACATGACGCCAACGGGACTCGAACCCGTGTCCTTTCGATTTCCGGTCGACAGCTCTGACCACTGAGCTATGGCGGTTTATCTCTTATCCGCGAAATAATTCAATATATACTAGTATTTCATTCAACAATTACTGCTTGTTACATTTTTTCACCTGAAAACAACCAACTTTATTTACACGAATAATTATTGCTTGTAAAATAATTGTTACCCTTTGTGCTATTTTATTTTATTTTATTAATCTTAAGTTAGCTCACATCTTCGTGTGTGCTAATAGTTTTATAAACATATAAACATGTACATTGTTTGGCAAACATAATCTTTCTTTAAATATTTCAATAAAGTCTATGAATAAAAAATCTTGTCTTAAACATTTGTTTACCAAAAAAATAATAATTCATATTTATAATTTTAAAAAAATATCTAATTCACTCAAGAAAATACAATAACAAGTACAAACACCCTAATATTAACTCTCTCTACACACGATAAATGATTGGACGAAATAACACCTTCAAAAATCTTATCAGTATCTATTTTCAAAGCCCTAGAAGTATTGAGAGAAATAAAGGGCTCTATCGGCTTACCCTTAACCCGACTTGAGTGCCTTCTACGGCGGAAAGTGAAGTAGCCCTCTTCAGAACACTAGGGAACTTTGCAATATGGGTTAACCATTCTAGGACCTATTATAGGCTGTGAATCTATCACACATCATAACATGGTTGTTTGGGTATATATTATTGTAAAGGTTGTACAATATTTAATGCGAAAAGAAAAGAAAATTTAATTCCTTACAGTACAAACGACAATAATACAAGTAGTTAAGTGCTTAAAACTGGCAATACGAAGGTCGCGGGTTCAAAACGTGGCGCGCGCAAATAAATTTTATTTAATGAATTTTTGTTAATTCACAATTCATTCATTTGAAATAAAATACAGCATATTTGCGGCACGTTCCGAATTGGAAGATGCTCTTAGTATTGCCCTGGTGTCAGACCACCATTCAGAATTGAAACGCTACTTGAAATGGCTTTAGCTGTGTTTGGTGACCAGGCTTCCTCTTCCTGATCGCATCCCCCTTCCCGCTACCTTTAGCCTCACAAAATTTAAGATGCCGTTGTCAAACTTGCTGCAGATGGTTGGTAGTCTTTTGCGGAATTCAATTTTTTAAATAATTATGAACTTTGTGCCGCCGATAGAGATTGAACAAAGTGTGTAAATAAAATTGTTTTTTTAGTTATGAGACATGTTGGGGTGCTTAGGGAGGGTTAGCGAAGGGAATATAGGAATAGGATAAAGGGATGGAGGATGGGAGTAGATGGGAAGATAGATCGGTAATCTAGTTTAAGTCATTTATGTAGTGAATTTTTGTTTTACCTCCCGTATACTCGAGTTAAAAATTTCAATGTTGTAATAGTTTAAGTTAAGGCGATACCATACGTAGTAAATGCAAAATCATATGTTTTTGGTTTGAAAATTTGGTCCTCTAGTAATGTTTCAGATGCTTTAATTAAATACTGCGAGTAGAATACATCTTGGCCTTTGAAATAAACGAGTAGTTTTCAGATAAGTCTTTTTATATGCCCAGAAAAAAATAATGTATAAGGCCTATGAAAACTGCTTTAAAGTTCATAATCTCCTACTTACAAACCCATTTTCGGTTATGATTTTATTATATAATGTGGAAAATTAAGTTATTTATGAAATGATCGGAAAAAAAATAAATATTTATGCCTGAACATCCACAAAATAAAATAAAAGGCACTTTTTGGCCATGTTTTTTTCTTGTTAAGCGGGAATTCAAACTTTATCGCCATCTACGTAAGGGTTGTTATTGATAGGGGCTGAATTTAAAATATTACACGACGTAGTGCATCGCCTTAAATGAAAATTTTTATGTGTCTATTTATTTACTAAGAATAAGCTGTAACCCGTCACGCGCTGCCGTGGCTTAATCTGTCTGTGCAGATAGAGAAACAATTGCGCGTGTTGCTTTTACGTCCAACAGATGGCTCTGTTTAAAAAAAACGTGTTTTTACCTGCCACAGGCGACATTTATGTAATATAGGTATATAAAATAACACGAGCATTCGAATGCAACAATGTGTTAAAATTTCAAAGCAATCTGTGAAAAAGATTTAAGATTTTCAACAAACGAACATAAACATTTTTAGTTATATAGATTAATGGCACAAGTGCTATTTTCACACATGTTTTGTTTGCAGTCATGGTACAATATAGAAAGAAAAAATATATAATAAGATCATAAAAGGAAAGAAAACAATAGAAACAAGAACATCCATTAGTCCACAGTTAATAAAACGAACGAAGAAGAAAAAAATCCTGTTATGCGGTGACCTCGTTAAAAATGCACTGCTTAAGTGTTTAATTAGTATAGCTGTGTACTTCAATAGAGGCGTATTAAAAACTTCCGAAACATTAGCATAAGGTTATCTGTAGAAACAGGAGTTCGCTTTAGAATTGGTCTTGCAAAGAGCGAGATGAAAAGTGAGTGATTGTCTGCTGTTGCGATTTGGACTAATATGGAATGATAAAGGTTGAAGAAAATCAGTAGGATAAAATTCCCTGGGAATCGATTCTCCAATCCAGGCCGCTCGAAATTGCCGTCAAAGTATATACATTGGTCGATGTTCTTATTCTTGAGTCTTGTCGAAGGTACACACTTACATAATTTCACTCGAACAACGAGTGGGTCATTTTGGGGGTAAGTGCGTCCAGGGTATCGATTCTTCAATCCAGGCCGGTCGCAATCACCATCGAAAGTACATACATTGGTGGACGTTCTTGAGTTTTGTCATAGGTAAACACTTACATAATTCCACTCGAACAACGAGTGGATCATTTTGGGGGTTAGTGCGCCCAGGGTAAAGATTCTCCAATCCAGGCCGGTCGCAACTACCGTCAAAAGTACATACATTGGTCAAAAGTACAACAATTCGACCCTCTATGTCGGGAAGAAAAATTGTTGTAATTTAATTCTAAAATGTAGAGATGTCACAAAATTTCAAATCACTATGATGTCTATAAAGAAAAAATATGCCAACCTAAAATCGAAAAAGTTACTATTCTGCAGGACAAATTATAAAATTATTATCATTTTTTGTTGAATTCTGAATTTATATATGAAACTATACTATCATCAAGTTTCAATCAATTGCTATAATTTTATAATTTTGTAATTCTAACGAGTTCCTTAACCTCAGTAGAATTTATTTAAAGATCAATTAATTTACTATTCACTGAAACTAACGTGAAAATATTGGTGTAAATTGGATAAACCCGCTAGTAAAGTAACTGCTAGTCTTGTATAATTTAATGTCACCGCACGAGGAGTCAAAAATTAAAAGTTCTCCTAGGCAATTTAGTTCAATTCCACAGTTTTATTTTTCTTTGTAACCCTGTTATTTCATCAATTAAGGCTTTCTAACATACGACAGAACAAGACATCCATGATGTAAGACCATTAAGAGCTTAAATCTCACATTAAATTAGTTAGTTTGCCGCTTCATCATCAGTAAATTAATGTTGATCAAGTTTTGTTAGAATATGGGGCATTAATGTTTACGCAACTTAGAAATTTGAATTATTAACATATTTACCTCTGGCTTTTCATATAAATCTTGCACCTAACCGCAAAACAACCCAGAGTGGAATTTTCTGCTGATTTTAATGAGATTTTCATGCCTCCTTCCTCTCCCTGTTACCACCCAGGTTAAGGGAAGCACTTAAAACCCACAGGCATTTTACTGGACTGTTGACACCCTCAGTTTAATGTTGGTGAAATCGTAAAATAAGGGATGCCATTGCTGTACTAGTAGAAATAAAATAACAGCAATACTGACGGATACAGACTGCGTATTCGTATAAATTTCCATATAATTGTGTAGTGCGTAATGCTGTCACTCTGTCACCGAGATAAAAACGCAGCGTCACCTTTAACCTATGGGGTCTAATGAGATTTTCTCGTAAACTAACTTTAAAACAACTAACAGAATCATGATTTTTTTTTAAATTTTCCCTTCTGAAATAAATTTTTCAACGTATCACAACATGAAATACAGTCTTTGTAAGCATATGAAATACTCTTTCAGATTGGGATAAACGAACATAATATTTAAAACAAAAATTAAATAATAAAGCGTTGCGTTTCTACTTTCTGAGCGAGCCAGAGTGCGTGCCAAATTGGCCAAATACAACATTTGTTTACGTTAAAATTTGTTTACAAGGAACATCTAGTTTTCTTCCTTTGATCTTTCCAACATGACTTTATCGACCAATCGCCTTTCAGCGCAGTGGGAGAAATGGTCATATGATGATTCACACGTCTGTCACTTCTAGGCCCCGATTCTCGACGAAGTCATTCCATTCGAACAACTAGTGGTTTGACTCACTCGTTGTTCGAGTGGAATGACTTTTGACGTTTGACGTAGTTACGTATCTTCAACAAGAATACAAACGTCGACCAATGTATGTACTTTCGACCGCGATTGTGAGCGGGCTGTATTAGAGAATCGATACTCTGGACGCACTGGACCCCCAGATTCCAACCCACCCATAACACGTGTTTCCTTCCCAGAACTTCCTCTTCTTTATTTCCTTAAAAATACTCTTTACACGGCGTCACCAAAAATGATATAGGCCATATTTTTTGGCCTAGAGTGTGGAAAAAATTAAAAATGGCTTAAATCATATATTTCACATTAATATAGAACGACTTTGAAGAGTCTTGAAGTACACAAGGATTTTATACTGCTGTGGTAAATACTGGAGTGTCCTAAAGGGCACAAAAGACCCAAGGGGTTAAGGTAAAAGTGGATGTTATTGTGATCCCTAACAAAGGTTGTATGGCTTATGGCTTATAAAGACAAAGGAATCAGTATTGGAGAAGTTTGGAGAACATATGGATCTTTTAATGCTAGTCAACGGTAGGATGACGTTTTTTCAATGAAAAATCCATATTAAGATGGTTTTTGTGATCAATATAAAGATGTCTCTCCATAAAATTATTAAAATAAATGTTAGTCAACATCACATAAAGTACTTAACCACTCGAGTGATTTTCGGCATATTATACCGAGTTTTCAAAACGTCTTGAGTGATTGCACGCCATAATATGCCATTTTCGTCTTCACCCATTAACAATGTTTTTTTGACATTTTTGAAGTAGGTAAAGTAAAGGGAAGTTGATCAGGGTGCTGAATCAAAATCGAAAAAAAAAAACAATATATTTAATGTGTACCAGTATTTAAAAGATACCCGAATGATTTTTTTAATGTTCTATAAGAAGCACGCCGAGAAATATTGTTGGGTAAATATTTTCTTAAACTAATCATTGGAACTATACTCAATCCACGTATATTAAAAGAGGTAACTTATGTGTCCGTAACAAGTATATTCGTGGAAGATCTCATGCACATTTTTATACTACGAATGCAAGGTCTTCTGCCTATCATAACGCGCCAATTATTACAGGGACTCAACTGCTTAACGATTCTGCATTGACCATCGACATTTTCAATGTCACTTAGAGATAGTTCACCAACTATCTTTTGACATGTCGCAAAATAGTAAAATCGCCTCCATGACTCTTTTTATTTACATGTACCTCGATTTTGTGGTCTTCTCCCTAGCATTGTATTCGTGCATAACTGGTTTATGGAAAACATGATTTTATTTCTCTTTTCTCCTTTCTTTCATACAACTTTATATCTACAACGTACAGGGCTTTCCAATAAGAGGTGTTATTTTGATATTCAATTGTAAAAGATCAATGATTTCGTTGCTTGTGTGGCACGTAGCGCCGTTTTGTTGAAAGTTGACATTGACCAGATCAATACCATCTAATTCCGGCCATAAAAAATCATTAATCATCTCTCGATACCACAATCTATTCACCGTAACTGTTGCTCCAGCCTCATTTTCGAAAAAGTAAGGTCCAATGACTCCGCCGGACCATAAACCGCACCAAACAGTCACACATTGAAGAAAGAGAGGCTTTTCAACAATAACTCTTGGGTTTTCCGAGCCCCAGATGCGACAATTTTGCTTGTTGACGAAGCCACCGAGGTGGAAATGGGCCTCATCACTCAAGATAATTTGCATTTGATTCACTCAAGTGAATTTTAATAATTTCAATGCGTTGTTGAAGCGTGTATCGTTCCATTTTTATTAATGGCGTAGTTTTTAGTTGTCAAGTAACATCCACTGAAATATCGGGCTATTCATAATAACACCTCTTATTGGAAAATCCTGAATTATGTTCCTTTTTAAAGTTTAAAAAAATGTTATCTTGACATTAAAAAATACTCTTGCAGTCACTGTATCATGCGGCAAAACATGTAAAATATATTTTATGTAAAATCAAATCAGGACATTTACAAATATTTTTTTCGCTCCTTAAATTGTTAAAAATTGCGCCCCTGTTCCTATTCCCTTATGCCATACCCTCTAAGGGAGCAATTACCAGCATCAGGGTAATCCTGTGAGAGGATACCAATCCATTAACAGTAGTGGTTACGGGGGGTCGTGGGGTGGGACGATGCATCCCTTCCCAACCCTCGCCCTTCCGCCCCATTTCCTCCCACAGCCTTTTATCGCGAGTGAGGGCACTCAATTACAGATCTGTTAACGTTTGATGAGTTTCAGACTATTTGATGTCGACTCCCATATTGGCGAAGTTTAAATCTAGCCGGTAGATGTCTGACCGATATTCCGGACGATAAAGTTTGTATCGAAAGATTCCTTGCTCACAGAAAGTTTGTTTGTAGTTGTATTTTTTTTTTATTTCTCTTACAGGGTCTGAGGTATTGAAAACATTTTTTGATTGGGTAAGGTTTATATGTTATGTTATGTTTTGCGTTTATAATCCCAACTTCATGAAGCCGATGGGGAAAAACTAAAAAAAAGTGCGCATTGACAAAAGATGTAAGGAATTGGAAAAAAGCAAGAAATATGCTGAATTCGCCAAAGTAATAAAAATTAACATTGTTCTTTAAATTTATTTTTAAGTTAGGATTAATTCTTACTTGAAACTTTAAGTTTACAAAATGGTGTGTAAAAGGTGTTATGGCATGTTTTTTAATGAGTGTAAAAAAATTTTCTCGATGGACTTTGAATGTTAGTGTAATTACCATTGCACATGATACAATAATATGTTGTATGGATAGGGAAGGACTCGCCATTAGGAAGAAGGGTACTCTACTTTTCTTCTTATTTATCCTACTCAGGGATCACGGCCGTGGTAATGAACACGAAACGATTTTGCACGGATTTTGAGACGGCTCAGATGTAAAATATACATATAAGCAAGATAAGATTTCGCGCGGATGCGGTTTATAGTGAGCTATGCGGGTTATTGTAACAGACTGACTGCAATGTAACACAGAAAGGTGCAGGAAATGGAATGAAGGTTGTAAAAAAGACAACAATAAAATTTCAAAGTTCGTTCTTAAAGAACGGTTTGAATGGCAAAAGAAGTCGGAGACGCGTTATATCTGCACTTGTATGAGATACGGTGTTGAATTGATGTAGTTTTTGGCAGTAACTATGTGTACCACATAAAATGAATAGTAGAAAAAGCCGGAGATGCTCGAGAAAGACATGAATCAAATGATTATTCGTAGTGAAATGAGACGAAAGTGATCAACGAAGAAAGATATGTAAGGAGTATGTACGACTTGAAAATGAATGGTTTAAGAGGTTGACGACGCTCTAAGAAGACATTGCACGATCAAGTGAAAAAATAATACAAAACAATCTTATTTCCACTTAAAAATGTACCCAGTTGTCAGGTAAAACATTTAATTTCCCCGAGCAACACCGGGTACGTGTCAGTTAGATATAAATGAAACTAAACTAAACAGTACCTAGTGATACAAGCAAAGACGTATCACCTACAACTGCGAGTATCTCGTTATAAAATGAACAGGTTTGAAAACTAATCTCGGGCAACATTGTATCGAAGTATTTATGTGGTAACTTTAGCAATTACACGGCGAGCTGGGAGCTAGTCGTGCTCTGAAATCTATCATAATTTAGGTGGTCTAGTCCTTATAGAGGTGTAAAAAGTTTCGTAAAGACGACGTGAGGGATTAGGACCTTACTTTCAACGCCGAGGAGTATGATAAAGGGATCAACCCTTAGGAAGGATCAGAGGTAATATTATATAAGTTGAAGAACAATATTTTCGGACGCAAGTGCCTAGAAACGCTCTGAGAATTAATCTACGAAATTATACACTCCCAAACTAAGGGATTTACAACATGTGCGTACATAAATATTTATAATGTTACATAACACATAATAAAATTATCTATGACTAAAATAAAAATACGTTTAATTTTCTGAACAGAAATTTTCTTGATAATAATTTATATGAAGCGGTCTCATTTTATAATCATTCTATTTTTATTATTTACAACTTCTGATAAACACACTTTTATTATTTACAACTACAGATAAACACACTTTTATTGTTTACAACTACAGATAAACACACTTTTATTAAAAATTTTACGACTTTTTAAAAACACTCGAATATGATTTTACACGAGCTATTTTACCCCCTATTGATATTGTATTTATTTATTGATTAATGGAAAAAATAGAGTTGATAATCATTTTAAAAGACTGAACAATTTGTTAATATTTTGTTACGTAATACAAGTTACCCTATAAAAAGGATGCACACTAGCCCCAATCTCCCCTCACTAGTTGCGACACACGCGACCAGATGGTCGAAATACGTGATCGACTTGGACCACCCACACTGCTCGCGGTCAACACGGGCGGCCCTAAGCGCGCTTCGGCAGTGCAAATCCGACCTTGGTCTTAGCAACACGGTCGCTCACGATGGCGAAAACCCCTCGCGGGCATGGCTTGCATGATTACGCAATAACGGACGCGATCTCGTTCCAGTTTAACTAGATACATTTCGCCATCAAACTAGCAGTCATGTTTATTATCTCGGTTCGAACTAAACTCAATGGAGTCCCGTTCTCGTGTAAAATCCCGAGTGCATATTACCACACCATCAGTACCGCTGCCTTTTAAGCGCGGGAAACCTGGGTCAACATGATGTACCACATCTCAAGGCGAATCGTAAGCTTTCAACCTTCCCCCTTTTCTTGTGTTCAATTCTTGTAAATTCATGTAGAATCCACGCTTTATCTGGTCGTCACAAATTAGTAGAGAGAGTTAGTAGGGAGATCTATGTCAACCTGTATTTCTCGAGACAATTAATATACCTTGTGCCTTACTACTCATGTGTAATTATTGTGTGATAAACCTACCCTTTGACCTCCTAACCGATGGACGAGCCTGATGACCAAAGAAGCTGCCCGCCCCTGATAGTACACGAGCCTCATCTCTCTACCATTTTATCTGAGCTTAGCCAATTTAATAACCAGGTTCGATTCCCGGTTTAACCAATACTCAGCACTGGCGCAAAAACGTGGTTTTTTTTGGTAATTAATCGTCCATCGGGAGGTCAAATTGGAAATAATCTTGTACTCCTTCACTCTGTTTTCATGCCTTGTTTTGTATTAACCTTTGAATAACAATGTTTTCTTCCAATAAATCTTAGCTATTCTACAAACCATCGCGTCAAATTTAAAACAACCGTGTCACATTAAAACCATTCGGTGTCAAATTACAAGTTTTACGAATCGTCACTCGACAAAATTTTAAGTACCGGTATTCCATCACAAGGTGCGCAACCAACATTTACTTCTTTTCGGACATCTCAAACATCACATAGTGATCCAAAACCACAATGGTTTACTTTCCAAGTGCAACTATTAGAGAGAATGAACTACAATAATCTACAATTCAACAGTTTCAAATCTTGTACATGATACAAAATAAATTCCTTGTTAGTGGAGCCATAAGCCAGCATCGTTCTGCAAAATACATAGACAAGGAAAACTAACGCCCTTCTGTCATTTGATAATTCCGCTTTATATGTAATAAAGGTGGGTAGAGTATCCTTTTTGAAAGAAAAGTCTTGAAAGCCGACTTACCCTTTACATATAATTGAGATTCGCGATTGACGTAAACCCGGACCCTCGGCGCTTCTCCGCAATGGCCTGTCGATTGTCCAAGGGAAAGGGAATCTTTACGAGTAAATAACCAAACACTGGTTCTGCTTAAATTCAGACAATTTGTCTCGAATCACAAACAACCCTCCAATTAATTGTTGAAAGAAACAAACAATACTCTCTCGAAATCTGCACTTTGAAATTTTTTTCGGAAGAAATTTTTTTCAAAAATTTCCTTCACTCATCTAGGACTTTGAACTTTTTCGGAAATTTTTTTTCAAAACGCACAATCTCAGGGACTTTTCCACTAAAATTGCAAGGAGACCCCTGGCCGTTTTTTTTCTCAAATCAAAGACTTGGAAATTTTTTTCAAAAATTTCCTTCACTCATCTAGGACTTTGAACTTTTTCGGAAATTTTTTTCAAAACGCACAATCTCAGGGACTTTTCCACTAAAATTGCAAGGAGACCCCTGGCCGTTTTTTTTCTCAAATCAAAGACTTGGAAATTTTTTTTTCAAAAATTTCCTTCAATCGTCTAGGACTTTGAACTTTTTCGGAAAATTTTTTCAAAACGCACAATCTCAGGGGCTTTTCCACTAAAATTGCAAGGAGACCCCTGGCCGTTTTTTTTCTCAAATCAAAGACTTGGAAATTTTTTTCAAAAAATTTTCTTCACTCATCTAGGACAAAAACGCACAATCTCAGGGACTTTTCCATCAAAAACACAAGGAAACCGCTGGCCATTTTTTTTTTCCATAATTGAAACTTTGAAAATTTTTCGGAAATTTTTCAAAAACGCACAATCTCAGGGATTTTTCCATCAAAAACACAAGGAAACCGCTGGCCATTTTTTTTTTTCCATAATTGAAACTTTGAAAATTTTTCGGAAATTTTTCAAAAGCGCACTATCTCAGGAATTTTTTCCATCAAAAACACAAGGAAACCGCTGGCCATTTTTTTTTCCATACCAGGACTTTGAAAAATTTCACAAAATTCTTCACCAACCATCACAAGCAAACCCCTGGTATTTTTTTTGAAAAACAACCAGCCACACACTCAGACAATTCTTTTTTCTTCTCACAAAGTCTAAATCAACTTCCACAAAATGAATCCTCAAAACAACACCTTAGGCATAATAGCCAACATCTGCTCTCAAAGTACTCAAAGTTTAGAAAAGGAATTAAAAGACAGGAATATTTCTCCTTCCAACAAAACCAAAAACGTCCTGATTAAGTACGCAACATTCTACAACAGGAAATACATAAAAGGGCTGCAATTTCAACCCGGCAGTATAATTGCTGACACAAACAGACACAATCTACGCAGGAAACATGTTACCTTTAAGGAAAACGACACAGTTTGGAGACGCAACAACACACTCTCACAAGGTGCTTTGTACTTCTCTGCAAAACTGGCTCCTCGCTTTGTTAAAGCAAAAGTGCTGAGAAAAATCTCAGATGTAGTGTATACCCTATCGGACGCCTCTGGTAAACACATCGGTAACTACCACGTGAAAGATATTGTCAAACTAGGAAGCGTGGACACATTGGACATCACCTTCACTAGGTCACACACACATAGCTAACAAACTTTTGGCTCTACCTTTGTCCCACGAGATTTGGCCCTCGTGCAGACAAACAGCATGTCTTATCGCGTTAGTTTCATATAAAAACTCGCATTTCGACCTCTGCAAGGTAACCTTCTCATTTTTTCTAAAAACACAGAAGTGTCAACTGTGGCTTTTAATCATTTCTCACCCATACATGCACTACTATGCTCTTTTGTATAAACCTTTTGTTATTTTTGTTTCTTTGTCACACCTCACCGTGTAATGTATATAAATTGTACTCATATTTTGTACATATTCTTCTCTGGAACTGATCATTCCAGTCAAGAGACTTTTTCCACCTCCAAAACGATTGATGCTCCCGGAGTCATGACCCTGGACATCAGTTGTCAGTCGTCACCATTCTGACACTTACGACACTAAATACATAACTATTTTTTGTCATAACTACCACAAAAAGTCACGTACAACATTGTATGTAAATTTTTTTTAATTCTCTCATGTTCTTTGTTTTTCACATTGTTTTTTCACATTGTTCTTTCACATTTGTTCGTCACATTTGTTCCATTGGGCTCCATCGTACATAAAACAATGACCCTTTGCAACATACACCCAATTGAGGTGAATTTTCTACCCCTGTAACTTGTAATCATAATGCGTGTGTAAATTTCAGTTTGGTATCGTCATTTGATTCATGTTTACAAAGGTGTAACAAATAAAAGTTACAATTACCTTTTTTAAAGTTTTTTCAGTTTTGTCTAAAAAATTGAATGGCGCTCAATATTCCCATTTGCTCTAATTTGTTGTTTTTTTTCAGAATTTGATATTGACACGTCAATTCTGAAAAAGGTTGTTGTAAAGGAGAACAAACGCCGTTTTGTCCTCCTCATCAATAACAATGTATCATACATAACACCTTTCGGTCACATTGAGTATGTAAAATCTTAAGATCTCAACTTTCTGACCCCAATTTGTTATATTATGTACTATATTTTGACTTAAATGACATTAATTTGCCTTGTCAAATACACCGAGCCAGGTCACTTATATTAAGTCATCCTGTGTCTCTAGGTGCCTCTTGTATCTACTTGTAACATAAAGTTCACAACATTCGTGTTTGTGGCAATTTTGGCAACACCAAGTGTGTTCCCCGTTTTGTGTTTGGTCATTTTAAGTAAGTAAAACCCTAAAAGGTCTTAAATAAACCACTACAAACCCTTTTTGTAAGCAAAGAGTAAGTAAAACCGATTAGGTCTCTTTTGCTATATGTGTGTCTTGTTTAAGACATCCTTATAGGCATATGTTTTGTATTATTGCCAACTTAAAGCATAAACCCAACCAAGGGTTATGCCATCTCAACATATTGTAAGCAAAGAGTTAGTAAAACCAAATAGGTCTCTTCTGCTATACCGTGTGTCTTGTGTAAGACATCTTTAGGCATATGTCTTGTATTATTGCCAACTAAAGCATAAACCCAACCAAAGGTTATGCCATCGTCTTTTTGATAATACCAATAGCCACTACTTGATTGTTTTTGACATTGTGTATGTATCTTTTTTCCGGTATTGAAATGGTACTTTTTTTATTATTGAACGTTGATATGTTATTTTCATGATACATGAGAATGTTATAATATCCACCATGAGACGAGGGATCGTTATAAAATCTAACACTATACATGAGAATGTTATAATATCTACCGTGATACGAGAAGTTCGTTATAATTACTTTTTTACTGGCTCACATACACTGTGGCCAAAGAGATAATTTGTTCCATAAATGGTTATAAATATCTATGTTGTACCGTCCTTTCAATACTAGGGTTCTTTCGTAATTCGTTCAATTTCTACATGAGACGTGGAAACGTTATAATATTTACCATGATTCGTGCGAACGATACAATATCTTGTTGTTGTTTTCTTTAAACAAGTTGACACTATGTACTTGTTCTACCGGACGTAGATCATTTTACCCTGACTTGTCGCCCTTAATTGGGACCCTTTTGTATAACTCATGACACTGAGGGAAATGTCCTTCACTGTAGTGAGAATTTTTTGTTCTCTTCAAACAAACATGAAGCTGTGCATTCAGCAATTTTTTACGCTAACTGATACCTGTGGACTTCTTGTCAAGCGGACCCAAGAACCATCCACTATCCATTGACCATGGACTAGCCATCAGCTTCACTGTTGGTTATGAGGTATCGTGTCGTGGGAGTTAATTGAGACAGTGACACAAAACCACCTAACTCGTTGTCTGGGAGACGAATAAGAAAAACTCCCAGGTTTGTGAAGCTTGAGCAAGGGTCTGTCATGTTCTCACAAACTGTAGAAGATTAAAAACGACCCCTAATCTTTCACCAAATACACGTGAAAGATTAGATTGTTATTACTGTGTATTCTCCTTCACCTTTTCATCAAATTCATGTATATGTGTAAAGAGTTAGGAAATTTGCTGGTTGATATATTTCGTCCTCACATGGAGATCGAATTGAGAATTAGCTCAGTCACCATCAATTTTCGCTACTCAAACCCTCCATCCTTCACCCTTCCATCAAACTCATGTATATTTGTAAAGAGCTAAGAAATCTGCTGGTTGACCACATTTCGTTCTCTGAAAGAGATCGAACGGAGAATTAGCTCCATCACCAGCAGACCTTCTCGCTCAACGCCATTTTTTCCTCATCCCTCATTATTCTTGAGGTTGATTTCTTGAATCTGGAAGGTGTACCCTACGCACATAGCGTATCGTCTGTCTTTAAGACAATCTTTATCCATGAAATTTGCTTCAAATATTTCCTTTTCACCCCATTCCTAGGTAATCAACACATTTCTTGTAATTTTGAAAGTCGTAAGTTGTTATCGCTCAAGCGCTAACACCGGCCATGGAAGGCCAACTTCTTTCAGAAACTTGGTGTTACTACGGCACAACCACCTACCTGTACCTTGTAAATCAAATAGGTAACCTCACGCTAGACGTGATAGTTTTTGTCTCCCCAATCTCGGGATACTCATGGTATAGTCAGCACACTAGATCTCTCTCTACTCTCTCCTCTCTAACCAACAACGTTTTTTTATCTTTTTGTCTTTTCTCTTGAACACAATTTGTTTCTCTCCAAACGTTTTTTCATCATTGGTCTACCAGGCAGGTAAACTTCAAGAATTTTGACTATAATAATAACCTGTCCCCGGATTAAAAAGAAGACCAGCAGCCCTCCTCATCACCTGCAAGCTGAGCTTCACTTCTTTGCCGCCTTCACTTCCATCACTCACTTCTCTCCAATCTCTGCGTACCAAAAAACACCCGACCGCACCCAAATTAGGTGTGAGTCGTGCGTGCAGTAGCAAATCAAGTTGTCTCATCATTCTAACCACATTCAAAAGAACCAACCTCAGAGCATGCCAGCTCAAGGTTAGTTATGTTCCTGCAATCAACTACCTGCCGTTTGTACAAACCAACTACCTGCCGTTGTGCAATCAACTATTTGCCGTTTGAGCAACAACCACTTGCCGTTGTGCAATCAACTATTTGCCGTTGTGCAATCAACCACTTGCCATTGTGCAATCAACTACTTGCCATTGTGCAATCAACCACCTGCCGTTTGTACAAATCAACCACTTGCCATTGTGCAATCAACTACTTGCCATTGTGCAATCAACCACCTGCCGTTTGTACAAATCAACCACTTGCCATTGTGCAATCAACTACTTGCCATTTGTACAGATCAACTACTTGCCGTCGTACAATCAACTACGGGCCATTGTACAAATCAACCACTTGCCGATGCGCAAACTCAACATAATAGCCATCACACGCATCGATCATCAATCAACTTACTGGTATTACTCCATGTTATTACCAACTTCATTTCACCTTGACAACCACTGCTCCACCACATCAGCATAATGAAATTCACGCTGGTACAACAACAGAACCCGGATACTTCTGGCCCTCAGCATCACCATCTCTCAACCACAACCAAGAAGCACAGTTCAATTTCTATGGCCCTAGTGATACTTGAGTGCAATCTCAAATGGGTCAAGTTACAGTGAAAGTGTAACTTAAATAACTTCAGTGAAATTACGTCTACTTGGTACTCAACAAACACTACGCTCTTCAAACTTAGCTTACAGACCAATGAAATTTTAGAGTCAGGTTGTTGTCTTTTCATCACTGCATAACCTTGTATGTTTGTCTTTTCATCACTGCATAAACTTGTATGTTGTTCTTGTCATCACTGCATAACTTGTATGTTGTTCTTGTCATCTCTGCATAACCTTGTATGTTGTTCTTGTCATCACTGCATAACCTTGTATTTTGTCTTTTCACCATTGCATAACCATATTTTTTTTTCTCTCTTTGTTTTTTTTGCAAATCAACACTGTTTTTTTCTCTCTCTACTCACCTCACGACAAGATGAAGAGGATTTTTAGTGCCTAAAGCTTCATTACCACGTCGCCTTTTACTGGCGGAGGGGGAATGTGTTACGTAATACAAGTTACCCTATAAAAAGGATGCACACTAGCCCCAATCTCCCCTCACTAGTTGCGACACACGCGACCAGATGGTCGAAATACGTGATCGACTTGGACCACCCACACTGCTCGCGGTCAACACGGGCGGCCCTAAGCGCGCTTCGGCAGTGCAAATCCGACCTTGGTCTTAGCAACACGGTCGCTCACGATGGCGAAAACCCCTCGCGGGCATGGCTTGCATGATTACGCAATAACGGACGCGATCTCGTTCCAGTTTAACTAGATACATTTCGCCATCAAACTAGCAGTCATGTTTATTATCTCGGTTCGAACTAAACTCAATGGAGTCCCGTTCTCGTGTAAAATCCCGAGTGCATATTACCACACCATCAGTACCGCTGCCTTTTAAGCGCGGGAAACCTGGGTCAACATGATGTACCACATCTCAAGGCGAATCGTAAGCTTTCAACCTTCCCCCTTTTCTTGTGTTCAATTCTTGTAAATTCATGTAGAATCCACGCTTTATCTGGTCGTCACAAATTAGTAGAGAGAGTTAGTAGGGAGATCTATGTCAACCTGTATTTCTCGAGACAATTAATATACCTTGTGCCTTACTACTCATGTGTAATTATTGTGTGATAAACCTACCCTTTGACCTCCTAACCGATGGACGAGCCTGATGACCAAAGAAGCTGCCCGCCCCTGATAGTACACGAGCCTCATCTCTCTACCATTTTATCTGAGCTTAGCCAATTTAATAACCAGGTTCGATTCCCGGTTTAACCAATACTTAGCAATTTTTATGTCAAAAATTCAATATAAAATCTATTTCACGTACACTATTTTAAAAAGAAAAATGATGCCGCTATGCTGGTTGTTCATTAAATTTGATTAATTCATTTATTTTAAAAGTTAAAATTCAATTTCTGCGAAAGTTCTAGTAAAGTTCAGTTGTTTTTCAATTATGGAAAAGTTGTTTCACACAACTCTAATAATAACAGAACTTGGATAGAACTTTCACAGACTTGAGTAAAACATTCACAGAACTTGAACAGAGCTTCAATAGAACATTCACAGTACTTTTTTTTGAAGAAACACAAACATCCCCGAGTTACGAATAACCTGACAACATTTGAAAATCTCCTACTACCACCATAGTAAGCGGAAAATATTGTTTGTGTTGTGATGAAGGACTTAGCCAGCCGAGGAATTGAACACACTTTCCCCTGGGTGGGACCCAAACACGGTCCCAACTCGGTCACTGAACAGTCTATTAACTTTTGAAATTGATTTATATTACTATTAATAATATTTTTCCTACCATACGGAGAAAACTTACTGATATAAAATTAATTATTATTAAAAAACTGGATAAATTATTCGTTTTCCTGTTAAACACGGAACTGAAGGCCTTTAACGAATGGATTGACAGAGTTCCTAACAAAGGATCATTTATAACGAATGTTTTATGAGGACGGCAGAACACGTGTTCATACAAATACTGATGTTGTCGCATTCCGCTATGATATTTATTAGGAAAGAACACGTGTTTTGATATATTCTGAATGACTTATATTTTATCAGGAAATAAGCGTGCTATCACTATTTTAACAGGATCGTTTTTCTACTTATATTTTATCTTTTTACTAATTCTATATTTAAATTTTATACTTTTTTTTTACTTTACGTTCATGTTTATTGGCATATATATATTCCGTTTGTATTAAAATAAATAAAGTTCTTTGACACAACTGGCCTTCACATAAGATTTTACAAATATTTAACAAATCGTCAAATTTAAAAGTTCATTTTCAAGTTCTGTGAAAGTTCTATTCAAGTTCTGTTATTATTCCAGTTTTTTGACGCCTCTGGCCAGTAATGATATATTCATAGATTTTGAATAGAACCCTCACAGAACTTGAATATCAACTTTGAAATCTAATGAAAATGAACATTTATTGTTCAAGAAATGGAGATACTGGAGATACTGAGAAATGGAAATACTCTGAGGAAGTATACAAAGATCTGGGTTGAGAGATGGTCTGATCTTAGAGTCGAGTACTAGACTAAAATCGATAGCTTTAACGCCAGGTGTTGCTCCTGGACACAATGGACCACGAGACAATTGTTTTCATGTACATATTTATAACTGTTTTTTTTCTTTTTCTTTCTGTTTATTTACTGTATATTAGCATCCTACAAATTTTCTGTTCCTGATTATACTAATGTTTATTATTTGCATCTAATGTTTACTTTCTATCTCTTATTGCAGGTTATTTTGGATATTTTGTAACAGACTGATTCTGCTTATAATTTTTTTTAAGATTTTCTTTTATTTTTATACACTGCTTTGTATCTTGTTCTTTCTTTTCTACTATAGAGTGACCTGCTTGCTGGTAGTAGCACTGAACTTATATTTTTCTTGTGTCAGTCCGGCGTACCCCAACTCTGGGGTGACAGAAGACCTCGTCCGTGCATATCAAACTTCAAGATCAAATCACGATGAGGGATCTGTGTCATCGTCTGCTCGCAGCGCCTCCCCTGAGGTCAGGAACTGGACTGAGGATGGGCCGAACGTGGATTGGCGACCTTCCGCCCTGCCTCCAGGTATTCCGACGCTTTCTCCTCATGGTCTTCGGGATATTCCCAACCCCAACTCACACTTCTCGTCGAGGCACAACCGGTTTCCTGGCTTAGGGGCGCGGAACCTGATTCTCGTGAAGCCAATCCAACGCCCAGCTTTCTCTCCCTAGGTCTGCCTGTTAGTGGGTATCGACACCCCCTTCACCACAGAAAGAGGCGCATACTTTACCATTTTTCTTTTTTGTTCTCTTTGTAGGTGGCTGTGTATTATTTTAATTCTTCTCTACCTATTGTTGACATTTTGTAAATGTGTTTTTATTATATTAACCAAGTAGAATAGAACTTACTAAAATTACTAAAACACAGCACTTGCATACTGCGAATAACATCGTATGCATGGACATTTTGGAGGTCTTGTTTTGAAATTTTAAATGTAGATTCGTTTTTTAAAAAATTAGCGTCCCTGCGAGAGCTCTGAAGGGGTACCATCAGTACCTAAAACAGGGCGGGGAAGTGGTGGGCCTCCTCCAAAATGTTCAAGAAATCAATTCCATATTTGAAATTTTGTGTTAATTTCACACAATGTAAGGAAAAATTCTACTTTCGTCGGGAACACTGAAACATTAACAACACATTTATGGATTATCTCTGCATTTGGAACGGAATCGAATTTCATTTTTCAACGTCCCACGCTGTAGACTCAGCTCTTTCTGAGTCAAAATAAAACTTATACCTAGATTTTAAGAGTTTCTCGAAAATTTAAGACGTGAAATTATCATGCATTTCGTAGTTCAAGGAAAACCACGCTTCCTGTGAGGAGTTGATGTTGACAAAAAACTCTCTGGAGTGGCAAATAAGAAGGTAGAGAAGATGGTTAAGTGTATTTATTTTTCTTTGGCGCCTTCTGTGTGTTTGCTCGACGCTCACATTTTAATTATTTCTGATAAACGTATTACTAAAATCTCAAATCTTTCTTCAGGGATTAATATGGATGTAAGTTATTTATATTAAAAAAAATAATAAAAACAGTACCTTGTTGTTAAAATAGTTTATGTAAAACTGTTTAAAATTTTTATAAAACGTTTTTTAACTATAAAATTAGCGCTAAGCACCAGATTTTATTTTTATAGAAGATGAATTAGTAACTTCTCGAGGAATTCTTCTACAAACATTTGAGATTTTAGTAAAGCGTTCTTCAGAAATAATTTAAATAAACCCCACGGAAAGATCGATTTTCTAGGCCTGCTAGGGCAAAGTCGATCGTGGGTCCCTCCATTATGCCGGGCCGTGGGCCGAATATTATCTTTCCACGGCTTCATCACTTACGCCGTTAAGATTCTCACTTTATTTTAGAGAAAATAGGACGATTTCAATCGCAGGTCTGTCCAATACACCAAAGCCGCGTCGCCTATTTTAGCGTACGACTGATTGACTTACGTCGTTAAGATTGTTTCTTTTAAGGTATTGTCTCGTTTTAAGCCGGGAGTATTCTACAAAGCTATAAAATAACTAAAAACGGTTTTGAAAGCTTAAAGTGTACTTAACTACAAAAATTAATATTAAAATAAAGCTGTACAAAATAAAGTCAAACTGGTAACATATCATTTATTGATGTCTTTAGCTATCATTCGGAGGAAATGTTCAGATTTAGATTCAAAGGAGATAAAGATATACCGAAGAGAGTTAGTAGTTTATTAAGACCTTATATTTCTATTCAGTATATTCAGGTTTTATTTTATTATTTATCTATGGGCACGAAGTTTAGCTCTGAATTCCGTAAAGTTTTTTATACGTCTGAGTTCGTATGGAAGTTTATTTCAAGTTTTAACTAATACCTACTCCGAAAGCATGAACTTCGAACTTTGTATTTAGACTGTGTTATCGTTTTTTTTCAAACTTCCGACAGCATGTTATGGCATATTCTGTCAGAAGGTCAGAGCATTTCCGCTTTGCAATAAAATCCAATATAATGGAATATTACTGGACGTATGCGAAAATTAAAAACTATGTTAGAAAGATCATACAATAAACATTCAATTTTTACCATCACAAAAAATATATAATTTTTGAAAGATTATTATTTCGAATGCGAACATAAAAAAGTTTAAAAATAGCTCAGCTTACGTATTTTCTAAATATTGAAGACAATATTAGTGATTTCTAAACGAAAATCTGAAACAGAAAAATCAGAAAAGGAAACGGTCACATCTGGGACTCGAACCCAGGACCCTTGTCTTCACTTTTAACTGTATCATACTTCGAATAAGAACTACTAACATTGTCTTCATTTTTTCACCGCACATTTTTATTGGCAACTATCTTTATGTATGACAAGGGTCCTGGGTTCGATTCCCAGGTGTGACCGTTTCCTTTTCTGATTTTTCTGTTTCAGATTTTCGTTTAGAAATCACTTATATTGTCTTCAATATTTAAATATTACAATTTGAGGTTGTTCTTAATAAAGTTATTCCGAAAAATAAATACGTATTTTCTAGCTAAAATGATTGATAACGAAAAAAAAGAACAAACACACACTTTTTAAAAAACCTTTTTTTTAAATAATTAATGAAAAATTCAAGTTTCATACATTTTTCTTAAATTGCAATCGAAAATTTTGGTTTCACAGGGGTGAATTTTAATTGCTCTGTGGTTATCCTTCTGCATTTGAATATAAATTGTGGTGTCTTCTCCTTCTAACACCGTTTAAATCATATATCTTAGCATGACAGTAAGGGAGACACAACGAATTCTATAAAGTGAGCTGTTCCCAAAAGCGATCAAATTATCCTGAGGGGTTCAGATTTGATCATCATGAAATCGTATTTTTAAGAATTCAAAGTTTTGATAAGATACATAAGAAGGATAAGAAATAGTTATTGAATTGATTGATTCCTTAAATAGCATCCAGCATGAACCTAGCCAGAACAATATCTAATTACAATTCTTCAAAGCCAGTCAGGAGTGTCAGTTGAGAGACTTTGGTGAAGTTCTGAAGGGAATATATAGATAAGCCGGTGATAAGCATTACACCATTAAGGAAGATTGCTTGAAGTTAGGCACCTGCATAATATATTACATTTCAACTTCACAACAGCTTAGATAGGTACAAGTTGGTGTGTAATTTTGTCGTCTATGTTAACTACATGTTTGTTGGGAACGAAAATTTGCACGGTATTAATTGATTTTTTCGCATCATAATAATTGCTTCCAATAGTTTTGAAACAAATTCTTATCAAAATTATCAACAAAATAAGATACTAAAAATAAAAATTTATGTTGTGTCTCTGTCTGTAACACCGGTTAAATGAATGCAAAACTTGGATTTGTTTGATTTACAAAATTGAACATGATTGTGGGAAAGATTAAAAAAAGCACCAAAATCATATTGTTTTAAACCAAAACAACCAAAATAAATATTTTTAAATTGAAAAGTGTATTTCTCTTGTTTAAATTTTTGACAGATTTCATAATTTGATTTTTAATTTATGTTTACTATCGATGTATATGAAAGGTAAATTTCTGATCGTGATCAATGTATGTTTTTCAAGTAAGTTTTTCATCCATTTTTAACACTTATTCATACAGTGTATTATATCCAATAATTTTAACACTTATACAGCACCTCACATTTTCAAATCTAAAATAAATAAATAACATTCACACAATACATTTAATTCAACACAGACTATATATTCCCCTTCCCCTCCCTCCGTTCCTCCACCTCATCCCTATAGGCGGATGGCGTACTCTTTTATATTCGCTAAATTAAGATTTTTCGATGAAAAACTTTAATCGGTTGAATAATTATACAAATATTACAATGCATTCTAAAATTTTAAAACCATCGTTTTTCCAAAATAAAATAGAATAAATATAAAAAAATTTTTTTTAATAATTTTAGTTCCTCAAATCCCACGATTAAAATAGCCCGTGATTTTTCACGTCTGCACTAGTAAGTACCTACCTACTAATTACAATTGTGATAAAAAATATAAGATGTTTTTTTTCTCCGTTTTTATTAAACTGTACAGGTAGGTAACAGTACAAATTTGGATGAAATTGCGATTTAACAAAGAAAAAAAAAACTGATTAGGTTGTTGAGGTATTTTTTTGCGTGAATGTCATATACTTAATCAATATTCTTTATAAGCACTAACACCTATAATATCCTCATTTTTTGTAACAATTTATTATTCCTATCTGTTTTATTGCCTGGTTTATTTTTGTATTATGTTCACAATTTTATCCTTGTCCTTACATTTAATTATGTCTATATTTATGTTTATATTTTGCAAGCTTTCATTTGATTGTTTTATTTATTGACTTTCTTTGTTCATTCAATTTATTCTCGAATGGCAGTAAAACATATTATTTACGAGCAATAAATATATTATAGGTATAATAAACTCAACAATTGGTTGAATCGACAGGTTTCACATTCAATATAGATTCACTATTTAAACTGCCTTTATCTAGTAAGTACTTGGCTATTATAATTACCATTCAATCTAAATACCTTATAAATATCAATCTCTAATTAATTAATTTACCTATTCTAATTTTCATTTACTTATTGTTATTTTTTGTTAATATTTATTAATACGATCCTTCTTGTCATTGTCAGTATGGTCACCCTATGAATGTGGCTGATAAGCCACTACAGGTACTTTGTAATACTTATTTAGTTTTCAGTAGAATGTTTTCGTTGTCCAATGTAAAATTGCTGCCCAGCTGTAATTTAAGTTTTAATTGACTGTATTAAGAGTTTATTTTTGTAAGTGTATATTTTTAATATTATATTTATTTATTTAATACATGTTACATTGTTTTGAAATTTACATAAAGTAGATATAATGAATCACCATACTAGGCGGCTGCCTGTTTCATGGTGACCAATTGAGTGTAATTACTTTGTATGAAAATGAAATCTAGTGTAAACATATGAAATTAGTAACTATAGATGAAGCAAAAATTTTGGAAAAATTGTAATAAAAAGTAGAAGATAGAAATTAGAAAGGAGAAAGAAGTAAATTAGCATTAGATTGTAAAAATGTACATAATTATATATATAATTTTTAATATGTGTGCATGCAAGCACACATGTGTATATAGCAGCAGACATACCTATATACATATAACAACACATGTATACATACACCCATATGACGCATCCTCACGCATATAAAGTTTATATTAAGTTTACATATTTTATTTTTATTTCTAATATTTTAAATCTGCTCATCACGACACAGGAATGTTGACCTTTCAAATTTGTCTCTCTTAACCCGTCGCGTTACGCCTTGGAGGGATAGATTCATATTACACCATACACTGATCCCAAGATTCTTAGCCACCCTTCATACCTTTTCCTTTACCAGAGCTTCCTTTCCTTTAAAAAAAACCTCCACACAGCATCATCAAGGATGACTTAGACCACGAAGGAAATTATTTTGTGTGGGGTTAATGTAAAAAAAAGGAATGCCTTTGTGAGATCAGCAGCTTCTGATTTTATAATGTAACACTATTTTTTTTAATAAATAAAAACCCCGCACGTCAGAATAAATCATATATTTATATGTTTTTTTACAACATACTTATCTTATTAACTGAAATATTATTAATTTAATTAAACTTAAGGAAATACTACAATAATTATAGTTCTATTAAACGCCAGATTTACAGATGACAGTAATAAAAATGTCTAGGATCAGAAAGGACCTTGGTATTTTAACACGAGATTAACAAGGGCGAATTTCACCGCCATCTTTCTTAAATACGAATTATTTTTAAGGCTTTTCCATTGTAAATTTTTCTTTACACCTCATATATACATAATGTCTAAAATTTATGAAAAATTCATGGAATAAACCGTATTATTTTAACATGTAATTGGCTTTCTGCTGTCATTCCAAAAGCCTCCAGGCGAACACACGAAGCAATCTCTAACTACATAATTTGGGAACCTTATAAAAGGTTACATTAAAACTTTGTGAATCGAAAATCTACTTTTTGAAAATATAATTGAAATCATTTTTTCTGAAATTCCCTCTTAAACGCCATCAACATAATCCGAATTAGAAATAAGTAAGGAACTAAGGATGGATTGTTTTAAAAAATTTGAACAATTTATCAAATTAATAGCTTATTTTCAAGTTCTGTGAAGGTTCTATTCATGTTCTCCTATTATATCATAACTGTCCAGTTGTATAAAAAATTTAAAATATCAACAGGACTTGAATAGAACCTTCACAGAACTTGAAAATCAGCTTTGAAATTTGATGAATTGTTCAAATTCTGTAAAAAAACCCTCCTAAGTGAGGAAAAAACGAAAATTCACTTCAAACAGTGAACAATTATTATTATATACTCCATTATTTTTAAGCATTTTTATTGTTTACATAATAACAAACATGCTTCGTGAGCAATTCTCACCTCATCAGGGTTTACTTAAAATTAAATTACAAACATAGACTTAAAGATGAATGAATGTAGGTGGAAATGAGACGGAGAGGTGAGAGAGTGTTTACAATGGGAACAAATAGCAATGAATCATTCAAAAAGGTTTACTAATTATTTATAATATTTAATTGTTTTTTACACTCAGAAGTTAATAAATGAAATTGCATTATTTTTTAACTAAATTTATCTTCATCACCTTTTAAATTTAGTCAAATATGCTACCAAGGCATAAGAGCATTAGACAACACGAACAATTTTCTTATAATATATTAACCATTTTCGGCTTGGCTGAAATTTTCATAACATGCTCCAGCGGTGCCTGAAATCTCTGCTGGGTAGTGGGTGTTGGGTGGTGATGGTGGGCGTTATATTTCCAAAACGTAGTTTTCGGACTTGGCCATCATTTCGGGTCATTTACAAGTTAGAGTTCATTCAGCCGTTGTAATGTAACCGAATGTAATGGATACGCGAGGTGAACTGTAAAAATAATATTTGATTTCCAACCTCACTTTTTCGGTACTTAAAAACTTCAAATCTATAAATATTTAAAAAATAATGAAAATATATTGTATTCAGTAAACGCAGAGGAATGATTTTAATAGTATTATACAATCGAATATAGAACAGGGCAGTGGCGTTTCGAGCTTATTTGATATTGAGGACTGTAATTTATTGCGTGTAGATACTGAAATATCATTACTTGGACAGCATATAAAAAATTTCCAAGTCTAGTCATGCCGAAAATCCAAACACAAAATAAATTAAAATCTTAATAGTTTTGTACCAAATCATAGTATGCAGTATTGTTATTTGGTTGTAGTTTCAACACCGCCCACCAGAAGTCGATAGCGTGTGTAAATCTATGTTATTATTATCTTGTTTATGTAGTTTTAAGATATTTCCATAGGTGGCGCTAGTTATTCTCCTTGACAGAGACAACATGTTGGCTGTACCCGATAGATTTCAAGTACAGTCGATGCTAACCGATCCCTAAGTGGGCAGCTCAGTTCCAGTTGCTTCGGGAGTATCTGGTACGGATTGTCCCCTTTATCCTCCCGCGAAGAATCGTCAGTGCAAGAGGGGTAGCGAAAGACGCTACGTTTTGAAACTTATGTGACTGGTACAAGAGAAGTTCAGCTGAGTTATTCCGTGCTGCAGTCTGAAGGAAAGAGAACCCTGATGATATACAATTTTCGATAAGAGAGGGCACTAGAAAAATAACTATAATAATATGCATATCAAAAGTGGTATGGAAGTTTTGAAATTCGATTCCACGAAACTGTGAACTGCAATAATGAAATTTGCCGTCAATATTTAACCCCTGTACCCATCCATATTCAGAAAGCGTAAGTTTTGCAGACGCGAAACTTATTTACGACTTATGTCGGATGAAAGATATCATTAACCAATATAGATTTATAAAATCTGATGTGTCGAGCCAACGAAAAACTAAAACGGTGATCTTACCAGGAAAAGATTGAACTTTTTTTATGTGAAACCGCACAAAATACCCAACTGCTCCTAACCTTCTGGATCCAGTGAGACTATGGCGTTCCCAATTGGGGTATGTTGTGAAGCTGAAGGTAGTGTAGGGGGGAAGGAGTTGGGATAGAGGAATATTGACAAATACATGGATATTCTAACTGGTCATTGAGCACGGCCAAAGCAATTTCAAGCAACACTTCAATTCTGAATGGTGGTCTTACACCAGGTCGATGGTATGAGTATATTACTCATTAATGAAGTAACACAAATTAATGAAATAAAATTAACTTGCGCACGATGGGATTTGAACCTTGTCTCTCGTCCACGGATGCCGTCGGAGTGTCTAGTATTGGTCCAACAGAATTCAGGTCTAAACTACTTACTTACAACTTAACTTGTTAGGGTCCCTTACCCTTAAATCAAATATATCTACCCGATTCTATTGCCAATAATATATCCTAACCACACTAATCTTATCGGATTTACATTATTATAAGGAAAAATTATTTAACACTCAAAACTCAACAAAATATTTGCACCATCATCACGCCAAAAATGTAAAATACCTCCAACAAAAACAGCCTTCGCCCAGCGACAGTTCTCTTATATAGCGCCTAAAATGTTCAACTTACTGAGTATTGATATTAAGACATCGAAAACTGATAATCTTTATGCCATTAATGTACAGAACTGGTTATTTGCTCAGGGAAGGAAATATTATAAAGAATGTTGTACACTTAAAACTGTTCTGATTTTTTCATATTTCTCGAGTAAAAATTTTATCTCTAAATTAACTTTCAACAAAAACTTTATATTACGCTGATGCGATTATTCTTATTTCTATTATCCCTAACATTATCTATTATTTTTATTTGTTTCCTACTTTATTTTTATTTTTACAAGATTCAACTTCTTCAACTCCTTTCCTCTATGTGATCATCTACTTAATATTATATATGCAGAATTGGTTATTTATGAAGGGAAGGAACTATTTAAAAAAAAGCCTGACATCATTAAATTAAGTTCATTTGCTTTATTATTCTTTTTATTTAATTAAATTCTGTTTAAAATTTCTTTTTTAAATAATTAATTAATTTTTTAAAATTTAAAATTAAACAATAATTTTTCTTTATTTTTATTATGTCAACAAGTAAAGTCATTTGTTTAATTGCCCATTTGTATTTATATTTATTTTATCTTATTAAAATCAACAGTTTGCAATACGGTTGGTTTATTCTTGTGAAATGTACTTAACTAGAGAACCAGTTAAAGTATTACCTATTTTACAAATACATTCCATTTTACAAAATAATATATTAACAAATGAACATGTATTACTATTATATAATTGTACACAAATTTCGACTACCATAATACGGACATGTGTCTAGAGTGGTAGTCGAAAACCATTTAAAAAACTGTATAAAAATATATTTTACGAATAAAGGAAAGAAAAAATAATTAAATTATTAGAAGCCCAACCCTTCGATCTGTCTAATACCGAGAAAGATTTACGAAGAAAAATTCCAATCAAATCCTTGTACCGCCCAACATAAAATTTTACTTTTTCCTCTCCTAAGCACGCTCATTAAAGAACATAAATATTTATATATTATTAAAATAAATATCAGAATTAATAATAGCATTTAATCCAATTACTTGTGTTCCAATTATGTCCTGTGCGTGCGAATTGTATCTAAATTTCTCTAATAAATAATACACCGTGTTAATTTAAATTGCCTTCCCAGGTAAGTATAGTCCTGCATATGATCTGCCTCTAAACAATAGAAATAAATAAACTAACGCAGCATCATATTCATTGATCAAATGCATTGTACATACGGGATGTATCGGCACGTACCTGACAAACTTTAACCAGCTATTCCTTAGCACATTTGGAGTAATAAATGTTATGGGCACTTTGCTATACAAATCATCAAAAAATATATAATTTTTACTAACGGAACTAAATTTATTTATTTATTTATTAACTCCCTTTATCGGGGCCTTTACGTGAGAATATTAAGAAATATACATTATTTATTGTACATAACTGAATTGCTTCATTAACCACATTTTATATTCGTAGATAAATTGAAGATGTCCACTGACTTGGTATAATTGTTTCCCTCCATTATATATACATATTCTAGGCAAAGACTAATACATATGGTAGTTAGTCCCAGAATTTCTGCTCTGAAATAAATTCTGACTTCTAGTAAATATATACATAATTTCACATTTCCACAAGCCCTCTGTTCCGAGCAGTTGATGTTCTTCGCATCCAAAACATAGAAATAAATATTTCATTAAACTCAAGTGTCGTAAATTCGCAAGTAGTTGCTACACTATTTACGTACATTTGGTGAAGGCTGTACAACGGATGGACCTAACTTAAGCACACACTTACTTATATAACTACATATGTAGGGACTTAGCGTCTAGTGCGAACCGTTGTTAAACCTATTCCCAGCAGATTAACTTGCACCAGAATTCTGTTTGTTCGCTAGACTAGAGGATGGAGCAAATAGCTTTGCCACTGTTTTAGCAATTTCGAACGTTAAAATGATATACATGGTTTTGTTGTGTCTTCGGGTTTCTTACAAAACTCTCACATCAAATAAAACTCCGGCTTCAACGAAACACATGGACTTTTAAGGTCACATAAGGCTCTAATAACAGAGTTTGCTCGACCCTCATATTTTAGAACGTATTGCTTAAATCTCAAATGTTTCTAGAGAGATCCCCACGGACGTGAGTTATATAAACTAAAGATTAATAAAAAACAGGACCTCACCATTAAAATATTTTATGTAAAACGGTTTAAAATTTTTTATAACGTTTTTCAACTATAAAATTAGCGATATAATACTAGACTTTTTTTCAGACGATATATCAGTAATTTCCTGAGGGATCCCTTTAGAAATATTTGCGAATTTAGTAATACATTCATCAGAAATAATTAAAATAAGCCTCAACTCTTTTCTAAGCTAGCTAGGTCAAAGTCGAATATTGTTTTTACACGACGTCATCATATATGTCGTTAAAATTCCGACTTTGTTTTAGAGATTTGATACTGCAAATTCAACCCTCAGGTTTGTCCAATCCACCAGGGCCACTCGCATATTTTTTTTCACGGCTGCTTAACTTACGTTTTTAAGATTCTGGCTTTATTTTAGGGTATTGTCTCATCTTAAGGGCGCTGTATGTTTAAAATAATAGAAGCATTTTTTTACATTTATGTCGTTAATATTCCCACATTATTTTAAAGATTTGTTAGGGCAAATTCAACCGCAGATCCATCCAATACACTAGGGCTGCACGTCGCATGTTTCTGTGCACGGCTGCTTCACTTACGTCGTTAAGACCCTGGCTTTATTTAAGGGTATCGTCTCGTATTAATGTGATTGATTGACATTGGATTCGGATATCTTATTTAGCAGGCGGTTTGAATAATCTTCACTTCGTCCCTACAATACTTGACAGCTAAACACCATCTATGCGTAACCTAATAGACTAATCTAGTGCCATCTACGGGAGAACTCATACACTAGTATCAAAGATATATAGTTTTTTGACCAGTCAATAATGCCAAACGGTAAAAGAGATAGTATGAAAGAGAGCGTGAGAACTTGGTCAAACGCTTCGGTAAAATGCACATTTTACGACCGCACTCCGTCTTTAAAATTTATTTTGTCGAAACTAGATACAAATTATTAATATTTAATATTTTAACAGTTTTGTGATTATTTTCAAATCACAATGTCCTGTTCAGATAGTCATTTCATTGTTCCCCTCCTTTTCTAAAAAAATTACCCGTGATGAAAGAAGACCGAAGTATATTTTTTATTAACAAACTTATTACATTTGTTTAGTGATTTGTTATTTTGTGAGCGATTTAAATGGTGCAAATTGCAACTCTAAGCTCAATATTGTCGTTTGGTGAATTTAAACAGAGTCGATAAAACATCAATCCTGATTGTATAAGATGTACACCTATAAACTGAAGTTATGTGGAATTTTCAAGATACCAACCAGACTCTAAAACCAATATCGTAAGTTAAGACTTCCTATTAATTTATTCTCGTATTCCTAGTGATTGTAACACGATTGGTTGATTATCTCTTTTTCATTTAAATACAGTTCATTTTAAATGCCACTTTGGCATCAAAAATTAAATATCTTAAAAAATAGCAAAGGGATATTTTTTTGAATCTTGTACAATTACGGAATAGATTTTCTTGGATTATCTAAATTATATTTACGTGTGGGGTAAATGTATTACCCCTTTCGAAACGTTAGTGTTAAAGAGGTTTTTACGTGACGATTTATGGTGACTAGATCTGTATAACTAAGTACCCATATTTTTTTTCTATGCACTCAATTGGGAGGCGGTTTTGGGTACCGCCGCCCCAGGATAACCAATTATTGGATAACCAACATCTCTGCCAAAGTTCACTCGGTTTGGGGAGATCCTTTGACCTTACGTCCATCACTCCTGAATACACTGATCCCTAGATTCCTACCCATCCCTCTTAACTTTTTTCTTCCAAGAACTTCCTCTCCTTCCATTACTTTAAAAGAATCTCCACTCAGCGTTCCCAGAAATGACATAGGCCCCGAGATAAATTATTTTTCCTCAAGGCCCCCTGCGTGGAATTAATTTTTAAAAAAGCTCATCTCTTCTTCCTGATTTGGCTCCAAATATCTTCCTTTCAATACACGATGAGGCTTAACATTAATTTAATACTCGTATAATTGTTGTTTTACTTAATGAAATTTTTTTAAATTAATATTGTAATCGATTGGATTTTAACTATTATTTTTAGAGTGGTTTTTGTCATAATGCGCTAAAAAGCAACCATTCACAAAAAAAAAAAAATTATTTAATCACTGTGTAATGTAGAAAATTTATTTACGCAATCTTTTCTAACTCAAAATTACACCCACCATATTCACACTGCGCTAACATTCTCTATTAAAAACTTTTTTCCATACAATTATGAATGTATGGAAAATGGTTGTTACTCAGTGGTGTAAAATTTTAAATACGTTTAATACAAGGGGCCTTAAATATTTGAGAATCATTCAAAAATTCTGAAGCAAGTATTTGATATTCCTCGATTTATGGAAACTGTTTACTGTAAAGCTGAGTAATCAGCACAAATCCATTCATTACACTTTGAAGACTACGTAAATAATATAATAACATAAATTTAATACAAAGTACTAAATATAACGATACTTCCGCGTATTCATTTCGTTTAAACCACCCCAATCCGCCCTCTCGAATAAGGCAGCATTGCCATACCACCCCATTGCGTATTCATAAACTAATTTCGTTTTAATCCCCAATAAAAGCAGTCCACAAACTCAATTTTGAATTCCCGACGAGTTAAGATAAGGGATGAGAAAGCAGTGATGATGGCTGAAAGAAATACGAAAAATTTTCTTGGGGTAAAAGAAAACAATAATTAAAGTCAACAGAATTACTAAATTTCTATAAGGTAATGTGAATCTCGCAGATCGGAGTCGACCATCAACCAAGTATTACCTAGACAGGACTTTTGAATTTAAAAATTAACACCATACTGAAAACATTGGTTTAAGAAAACATTCATCAAAAGGAAAGTGCATTATCTCGCAGTTGAAAGTTCAGAAGAAGCATTGCTTTTCACCTTTTGTTGTGGACTGATTGAATCAAATTTGTCTTCCACCAAGTTCGTTCAATAAGCTTTGAGAAGGTAAGTTTTTAGATTCTCACGGCCAAAAGCATTTTTGTTGTTTGTTTTTGGGGTGTTATGCCGTGTTGCACTAACTCCTTATTTAGCCGACGTTTCGGACAGCGCTGCAGTGTCCATCATCAGGGCAGATCCGGTACACATCTTCGGATCTACCGGATCTGCCCTGATGATGGACACTGCAACGCTGTCCGAAACAAACAACAAAAAAAGCTTTGAGTAGATAAATTTTAAAACATCACATTGAGGCAGTTACAAATGTTTTACGTAGAAGCACTCACGGATTTTAAAACATCACATTGAGGCAGTTACAAATGTTTTACGTAGAAGCACTCACGGATTTTATCATTAACAATATGTTAATCAATATGAATTTTTAAAATATACACCTATATATAGCTGCAAGGGGCGTATGCAAGTATACATTTCTTTCCTGCAAAACAACTAGGTACGTCATGGTATTAACAAATTACGACAACCCTTTTGCCTAAAAATGAACGATATTCGCTGGTTTGTTTACGTTTTTATAAGGTTATTACAACAAGTTTACATCACGTTTTATAGTGTGTACCTAATTTTTTATAAAAATATTTTTAACAATAACTATGCTTATTCAATTATGTTCTATGGTAACTACGTTAATGCAATTTTGTATTATTTTTAAAACAAATTATAAAATTGAGTTGATTTGAACTCTAAAAACCAAAAGCTAAGTTTGAAAGCGGAATTTAAAACATCCCTATTCAAGGTTTTTGAACATTTCAATTAATTCATTAATTATAATTATCTGAGAAATATAAGTAACTTATAAAACTGTCAAATAAAACACATTCCTTATGTCTTTTTCATTATATGCGATAAACTGGCAAAGCTTTATAAAATGTTAACATCCCTGTTTCCAAGAATTTCTAATAAAATGAAAATCCTAAGACAATAATCAAATAAACACAGAGAATTCTTACAGTGGCTTTAATACATTGTAGAAAATAATGAATTTGGAATCAGTAGGTCTGCGTTTTCGAGAAGATTGTTAAAAATTGGGGATGATCCTTTTTGAATAAAAACTGGTTTTCTTGATACCACTTTACATTTATTTCAAACTATTGAAACAGGTACAATATTTATAAAGAAACTGTGCGAATAACACTGCTACGATCGCTCTGACTTATGAGCTTGTTTATTATCGAGTTATTGTTGAGAAAAGAACGAAAAAATACATAATGCGAGCCTTTTTAAAGACTTCAAAACCCACTACATGTAAATAAAACACTTGTCATTGTGATGTCTAGGAGTAAAAATGAAACCTGCTATACCGACCAAATTGACACTATTTTCTAAGCAAGGACTCACACCATTTTGGTTAAACGTAGTAACTTCAAATTTCTAGACTACAGATGTCGGTAGCCTGCAAAATTGAACATATTGCCAGGGGGCGGGATTCAAAAATTGCACTAAATTTTTGAATGATAATCTATTTAACAATAAACTATAAACCAAACAGAATAAACTAAAAATTCTTAATCTAAATATACCACAAAAATACTAACAAAATAATTCAAAATAGCAGAAATTAACAAAATAAAACCCCCTTTTTTTTATGCCCTACTGGTAAACTTATAAATTTAACTGTATAAATGCTGTTGAATTACTCTATTAATTAACTAAAAATAACTAGAAAATTATTAATCCTATTAAATAACCAAAAAAAAAAAATTCAAAAATGACTAAATTACACACGTCTGCATACTAATTTTTACATATTTAAATAGTTCAATAACACAAATAATATAGTTCACACTGAACACAACACAATTATTGTTCCTTTTTTTTTTTCTTTCTTCTCAGGTCTTCTGCTTGATCCATCCAAGGTGGAGTCGAGAAGATAAGCATCATAGTGTAATGTACATAATCAATCCTTGGTAAGGTCCGGGACGTCAATTACAGGTTTAGTGTCTGAATCCAGGGGCATCAGACATATCTTTGTGATGGGCCTCACAAAGACTCCTTGAGGTGTTTTTAGTGTAACAACTCGTACTACTCCATCCGCTCCAGGGTGTGTATGCAGAATTCGGGCCATTTTCCATAAAGGTGGAGGTAAATGATCTTCCTTTAAAATCACCAGATCGTCTTTTTGCAGTGCCCGTTGAGTGCTGGTCTGCCATTTAGTTCTCTTTTGTAGTTCCATCAGGTAATCTTGCTTCCATCTAGACCAAAAAGATTGAATTAGCGAACTGATCCTCTGATATTGAGTTAGTCTGTTGTCCGGTATCGCCCGGACGTCTCTCTCAGGAATGATACAGGATTCAGTGCCTATAAGGAAATGGTTTGGGGTAAGAGGTTGGTAATCATGGATGTCGTCGGATAAGGAAGTTAATGGACGGGAGTTCAAACAGGCCTCAATCTGACAAATTAAGGTATATAAGAGTTCAAATGTTAATGAAGAATTGTTAGTGATTCTATATAAATGGAATTTTGCTGATTTTACTGCTGCTTCCCACAAACCTCCCTGATTAGGGGCTCGAGGGGTTATGAACTTCCACTCAATACCTCTGTTCACTAAATAATTTTGAATATTGTCGTTGTTTTCCCTCAAGCTGGTGTACAGCTCTTTGAGTCTGCTGCTAGCTCCTTTAAAATTACTAGCATTGTCGGAAAAGATCTTTTCAGGTTGTCCCCTACGGGATATAAACCTTTTTAAACTGTTCAAAAAAGCATTGCTAGATAAATCCGAAACTAATTCCAAGTGAACAGCCTTGGTTGAGAAGCAAATAAAGATACATAAATACGATTTTGCGAGGGAAGCCTTCCTCAGCGTCCCACTTTTAATTAGAATTGGTCCGGCGTAATCTATTCCGGTGATAGCGAAAGGACGACTCGGCGTAATTCTTTCGGGTGGCAAATTTCCCATGATTTGATGACCGGTTCGGGGACGACATCTAAAACACACAACACATTTATGTAATATCTTTTTAATAGTATTTTTACCAAAGATGGGCCAAAATTTTAATCGTATTTCAGCTAACAAAGCTTGAGGTCCTGCGTGTAGGTTTACATAATGGTAGTGACGTATTATCAATTCAGTTAGCTTATGTTTAGCCGGCAAGATAACTGGGTGTTTTTGTTGGTAAGATAAATGTGTAGCCAAATTCAACCTACCGCCTACATATATTAGACCATCATGTAAGAAGGGATTAAGAGATTTTAAATTACTTTTCTTGTTGACGATGCCATGGTTTTTTAATTCTTTCAATTCCTTTTGAAAGGCGTGTATTTGAGCTGATCTCAATAGACATTTCAAGCCTGATTCCAATTCAGCCACACTTAAATTGTCTGAAATTTTACCCTTAACACTTCTGCAGTTATTGACAAATCGCAATACATACGCAGTAACTCTTTTCAATTTAATAAATGATGAGAATTTTTCAAATATCTCCCATTCTTGAATATCTGTGGATAATAGAATATTTTTGCCTTTGAGTTCAGGAGGGTTTGAACACGAAATATTTGATATAGGCCAAGCGTTGACTCCCTCGGTCAACCAACTTGGTCCATTCCACCATATTGCAGAATTTATCAATTTATCTGTAGTGGTTCCTCTTGAAAGTATATCTGCTGCATTGTCGGCTGATGATACATGTCTCCATAGATCTGGATCACTAAGTTCTTGTATTTCGGCTACTCGGTTTGCAACGAAAGTAGCCCATCTCGTAGGTTGACCTTTCAGCCAGCGCAACGTTATCATGGAGTCACACCAATAATGTGTGTCGATCTCCACTATATTTAACGCTTGTTTTACGTTTTTAATTAATTTAGCCAGTAGCACAGCACTACAAAGCTCCAACTTGGGCAGGGAAATACACTTCAATGGCGCCACTCTTGATTTGGACGTTATTAAATGTGAATGCCGCTTACCGACATGGTCCACCGACACCATGTAAACGCAGGCTCCGTAAGCTTTCTCAGATGAGTCGCAAAAACCGTGTAGTTGTAGATATGTAGATTGCCTGCAAATAATTTTTCTTGGTATTTTCAACACATTTAGTTGAATTAATTCTTGAAGGTAGGACCTCCAGGGTGCTAATATTTCATTAGGCAATGGATCATCCCACGCTGCTTTAGACTGCCATAACTTCTGCATTATCAATTTGGCTACAACTATAATCGGTCCTAGAAGACCTAATGGATCGAAGGTTGATGCGATGCAAGATAATATCTGTCTTTTACTCTCGGTTCGACTTGATGGTTTCATTATTACATAAGAAAAATAATCAGATTCATTATTCCATATTAATCCTAATATTTTCTCAGTCTTTGGATTGTCAGTAATAATTTTTTCAGAATTGCCTGATTCGGCAATCTTAGCTTGGCCCGACTCGGCTGACAACTCCAAGACATTGGACCTCCATTTCCTCAAGGTCATCCCCGCAGACAAAAAGATGTTGATTAATTGCTCTTTTAACTCTCTACAGGATTCCATGTCATCTCCTCCGGTTAACAAGTCATCCATATAGAAGTCATTTTCTATGACCTGACTAGCTCTAGGAAAATTTATATTGTTATCCATACCAATTTGCCGTAGACTTCTAGTGGCTAAGAAAGAGGAAGGCCCCAGACCATATGTGACTGTCTTCAGACGGTAATGCTTGAGCACCTCCTGCGGCGACTCGCGCCACACTATCTTCTGCAGGTCACGGTCCGCTTCACACACATTAATCTGGCGGTACATCTTCTCGATGTCAGCCGTCAGTACTACTTGATGTTTCCTGAAATGCAATAGTTGGGTGTATAAGTCCTTTTGTATAACAGGTCCTGTCATCAAGGCGTCATTGAGAGAAATTCCATTTGAAGTTTTGGCGGAGCCGTCAAAAACGACCCTCACTTTAGTAGTAGTGCTTGATTCTTTTATTACAGCGTGATGAGGTAAAAAATAGGATTCACGATCCCCCTTTGACTGGTCACACACCTCCATATGACCTAATTCCTCATATTCACGCATGAATTGTATATATTGTGTCTTCAATTCGGGATTTGACACAAATTTTCTTTCTATATTTTTAAATCTTTTTTCAGCAGTGAGCAATGAACTTCCCAGCTGATCAATGCATGCTCGACGCGGTAAACTTACTACGTATCTACCGTCGTCTTGTCTAGTATGAGTACTAGCAAAACTGGCTTCACAAGCCTTTTCTTCATGATTTAGAATCTTAGTGGGATTAATCTCCTCCAATTTCCAAAATTTTTCTATTTGGTGACTTATTTTATTTATAGATAAATTACAACAATCTGATACAGGCCTTTGCTTTGGGTACATGTGGATTGGTCCTGATATGATCCATCCCAGTTGCGTACGTTGAAGTGTTGGTCCCGATTCGAGTTTCAATCTATCGTTGGTTAGGATTTCCCAAAAGCTCTCCGCGCCCAACAGGATGTCGATGGGTGCAGCTATATTGAAGTTCGGGTCAGCTAGCTCCAATCCTCGTGGTAACTTGAAGTCTTTTTTCGCCATTGTCACTTGTGGTAAATTTGTTGTAATCTCCTGTAAAATCAGACATGATATTTCACTTTTATAATCAGTATGAAGCGAATTCATCTCCACTGAAATTCTCTTTTTTATGTGAGTGATGTTATTATGGATCCCAGAAACGGGTTTGTTTATCAATTCACATGGTAAATTTAATTTATTAGCAAATTCTGCTCTCATAAAATTTGACTGGGCCCCTGAATCAATCAGAATGCGGGCTTTAAAAATTTTATTGTTACTACCCACAACTCCTATGTTGGCAGTTGACAATAATATTATTTTTTCTGCTTTATCCGATGCAGAAAAATTCGATACTGAAACCTCGTTATCAGCATCCATATTGGAGGCCTCCCGCAGAGGTACCTCATTGTGTAGTAAGGTGTTGTGATTATCTTTGCCACAACGCCTGCAAGAAAAGGTTGCCTTGCAACTCTGTGCCTGGTGACCCACCTTTAAACATTTAAAACAAGCTTGGATTGATTTCGTAGCATCAATCCTCTCATGTAATTTTAATTTCAGAAATTTTTTACAATAATAAATATGGTGACCTTTCTCGTTACAATAAATGCAGTTGTTAGCCTTTACCGCTAAAAATACTGATGAATCTTTTTTGCAATTATTGTTGCCTAGTTGTGTTTTATGTAAGCTAGAAAAATTTTTCTCAGAAGCGTTCATCAGTTCCAATACTTGGGCTCTAGCAGATAAACATTTTAAGAATTCCTTTAACGTCGGTAATTCGTCTTGTAATATATATTGTTCCCAATTTTTTCGGGTAGCTGCGTCTAATTTATTTGATATTATATAAATAACCAATGGATCCCATTGATCTACCTTGACCCCGATATTTTGTAATGCCTTTAAACTAACGTTTGTTTCATCAATTAGATACCTCAATGCTACAGGCTCTTCTTGTTTCATGTCTTTTAATGAAAATAGAGCTTGGATGTGTTTATGAACGGTAGTTCTTAAATTTGCATAACGTTCATTTAATAATTCCCAAGCGGAAATGTAATTTAATTCAGAAATTTCTAGATTAGCAATTATCTTTAATGCGTTTCCCTTTAAAGTTGATTGCAAATAAAAGAATTTTTGTACGTTGCTTAAATTTCTATTGTTATGGACTAAAGTCTTGAAGGTTTCGACGAAATTAACCCAATTTTTCTGATCGCCATGAAATTCCCGTAATTGGAGGTTGGGTAGTTTAATTTCCACCTTACTTTGATCGACGGATTCGATCGCACCTTTGGCCGTTGCCAAAACTGAGAAATATTGGTTTTCGAAAGCTTCTCGTTGACTATAATTTTCAATTTCGTCTGAATCCGGTAACATTTCAATTTTCTGTTGAACTGCTTCGAATTCATCTAACAATGATTTCACCCGCTCATATCTTAATTTAATTTCATTTACCGACAATGCATTTAAGAAATCCGCGAATCGGGTTAGTTTTCCTTTGATTACGCCGCGTTTGTTTATTAATGACTTCATATTTTCCATTTTTAATTATATTTTGTTAATATCGTTTGACAATTATTTTATTTTAGCAAACACCCGTTTGAAAGAATACCACGACAATCTTGACAATACTATTTGAGAACACTATTCAATAATATTATATTCTTATTTTCAAGTGGGTAGTGATTTTATTTATAATATTGACTCTATTTAAGATTAATCTCGTTTAAATTACATGAGACCTGAATAAACATAAAATGGATGATAGGAAGGAAAGCACTGAATACTTATCTCAGATTTGCGATGTGGTCCACTTTCCTTAATGATTTCCAGTTTCAATCAATTTTGTATCCTTTTGGCTGCTGGTTCTTTGTTTTTTTTTACATACAATCTCCTGATCGTAATCCGGTTGAAGGATCAAATGTTAAAAATTGGGGATGATCCTTTTTGAATAAAAACTGGTTTTCTTGATACCACTTTACATTTATTTCAAACTATTGAAACAGGTACAATATTTATAAAGAAACTCTGCGAATAACACTGCTACGATCGCTCTGACTTATGAGCTTGTTTATTATCGAGTTATTGTTGAGAAAAGAACGAAAAAATACATAATGCGAGCCTTTTTAAAGACTTCAAAACCCACTACATGTAAATAAAACACTTGTCATTGTGATGTCTAGGAGTAAAAATGAAACCTGCTATACCGACCAAATTGACACTATTTTCTAAGCAAGGACTCACACCATTTTGGTTAAACGTAGTAACTTCAAATTTCTAGACTACAGATGTCGGTAGCCTGCAAAATTGAACAAAGATGTAGTATTTATTCTTGAAAATCAAGCGGTTTTTGAAGGCATTTTTGGAATCATTTAGTTTTGAAAAAAATTTTGAACATTCAAAATATGTTATAAGAAAAAGTTGTGCCTGAATATTCATTTAGAATTTTAAGGCTGGCCGCAAACATACGTTTTCCGTATTCGATTTACGAATTCGTTTTCCGTATTCGGAATTCCGTGAGACTAGCGCAAACGTTCGTTTTTCTTCATTCGGAATGTATAAACGTCAGAACCAGTGTTGCCAACAAGGGCGATATATCGCCATTTAGGCTACTCAGAGCGAGAAGAATCAAAAAATCTAAAAGGCGACTGGTCGCCAATTAAGCTACTTCAAAAACATCAATTTTAAACATGTCCCGAAATTTATTTTTCGGGGACAAATTTTATATTTTCTTGAAATTCTCTAGCCACCCTCCCCATGATTTTTTTTTATTTTCTGGGGACAAATTTTATTTTTTTGAAATTCTCTAGCCACCCCCCCCTACGAAATTTTTTTATTTTCACGTAAAAACATCAATTTTAAACATGTCCCACCTAACAGCAAATTCGGCTACTTTACGCTACCTTATGTATGAGAAACGGCGATATTAGGTCAAGATCCGTTGGCAACACTGAATTACGAATGGAAATTTCCGTACGTTTGCGTCGGCACAAACAAACTGTATGCAATAGCTGCGTTCCGCATGACGTCATTAGGTTTTTTCTATTCGTTTTCTCCGAACGCGCCGGCTGGCATTCGGAACGTGCGTAAGGAATTTGTTCCGTTCGGAACTAAAACGAACGTGTGCGGCAGGTAATGTATTTTCTACTGATTCCGTGCATTCGGATGTCCGAATACGGAAAACGAATTCGGAAATCGAATACGAAAAACGTATGTATGCGGCCAGCCTTAAACAAAGTCAATAGAAATCGCACATAAATAAAAAAAAATCGGATGTGGTTATCCGAGATACTATTTGTACTTCCAAATACATGGGAAAAATTTGTTGCAAGACGATGTTGTTAATTCAGAATTTGAAATATGATAAATCATCACAATAATTCATCACATCTTTAATAAGTTATATAAAGTCATGGAAAGTGATGAAACAAAAACTTTACTAACTGTGTTAAGTAGGTTAGGTTAGGTTAAAAAATATATTTTTCGTCGTTTCTAATGACTTTATACACCTTTTTAAAAGTGTGTTGAATTGTCACTGTGTTGAGTTATCATGAAACCTGCAAAAATTATTTATTAATGATTTTTTTTTCATATTCTCCGTAAAACGATTATTGACCAATACATCGCGAAGAAGATTATAAATTTGAGGTACATGTAAGTATAAATAGGTCGTGGGGGCAGTTGTACCGTTTTGTTATATGCGTCAAAAGATATTTGCTGAACTGTCTGTAAGTGACGTTGAAAATGTCGATGATCATTGCAGAATCGTCAAACAGTTAAGTCGCTATGTTAGTTTAATGTTGTAGGATTTAGTTATTTTAAATCAAGCGGTTGATGAAAGTATTTTCGGAAACATTATTAAACATTTTCCAACAGAAAATTAAAGGGGAATTAATTTCCGACGCAGATGACACTGTGTTTTTAATAAAAGGTCAAACATGGGAAATAGTAACAAACTTGCAAACGAAGATATTAATGCTTTAAATCATGGTTTGATAATAACCTGCTCACGCTTAGTGCAAATAAAAACAACATTCTTACTATCCTTAAAAAAAATACCTTATCAGAAAGTTAGTATTATAATCCACGACAAAAAATGTGATAATGTAAACACGATTCTATTTGTACTGTTATCAACCCTTCTCCTGAAGTTAAATATCTCTGTGTGATCATTGATCAAAACCTGAAGTGGAACAGCCATATTAGAGAGCTTGTAAAGAGAATCGGGAAATGTATATATATTTGTTACGTTAAGAAATATTTTAAATGTGAAAACAATCAAAAATGTGTACTATGCCCTTGTCCACTCTTTGCTTATCTACGGAATCATAGGCTGGGGAGGATCCTATAAAAACAATCTAAACTCACAAAGAATCATCATAAAAGTAATACATAAAAAAATTCTACCTTCTCAATAGAGTCACTATTTGAATCCAGTACCAAATGTCAATGACATATTTAAGCAAGCGTCCATTGTAAAAATGTGCAAAGAAAAAAATAACAAAGTTCACCAAGAATTTTACAAACTAATGAGAAATAGAGATCAATATATTACACTAAATTTTTAAACAACACAAATGCAAAAACATTATATTTACCAAGCCATAAAAAACTACAATAATCTCCCTTCTCAACTGCACTGTATTGTCAACCAATCAGAACAAATAAATGAAATAATTTGAAAAAAAAAAACCTAAATTAAACATTACATTGAAAAAACAATGTTCTATACAAAAATATTATTACAACATAAAACCTATGTAAGAATCGTGGCTCCCTTATCGGACACAAGAACTCCTCTTTTCTGATAAGGTATACATAACCAATGATGATTAAAAATGTAATATTGTTAAATATTTATGTATCTATATTCTTTATATTACAATTAAATAATAAAAAAATTAATTAAATGTGAACACTGGAAGTTAGTTGGATTGAAACATTCCTAACAGGGAATTATCTTGGGGCTGACGGAGTGGGGGTGGTAAGAAGAAGGTCGAGTAGTTAAAGGCGTTGTCTCTGTAAAGACAGAGATCCTGGGTTCGACTCCCAATTGAGACAGTTATCTTTTTTTATTTTTCTGTGTCTTGTTCTGTTTCATGTTTCGTTTACATTTATAAGTTTTATTTTCTTTTTCAATGATATATTACATTAATGTGTATAACCTTCAAAAACGTTGTTCCTGAATAAAAATATGAATGGCAATTATCCCGATCTTATTAAATTTCACCTGTCACCATTGTTTCAACATTTTCTACGCGTTTTTAGAAAGAATTTTACCAAAACTCATAACATAGCCTGATAAACGTCGAAAGACTTTACCATTATATTTTCCTTAGCAAAAGCTTGCCTGAGTCTAAAATGAAAGTGAAATTATATTTTTATGAAATTCACGATAATTCCCTTGGGGGAGTCATCATTTATAAAGGTAATTCCTGAGATTATCTAGTACTGTAGTACACCTGTTATGTTGGGGCTGTAATGTAAACTGTATTTATGGGACAGGTGTATATTCACGCGTGTGGTTTTGTAAAAGCTAATCGAGTTTGTTTTAGCGAGTTTTTTTTTTCATTTTTGTGTATTATTTTTATTTTTTTTGTTTATCTATTAAACGCCCAGAGGGCTTTTACATGGTTGGTAGTATAATTTTAATTTGACAGATATTTTTAAACATAAAAAATAAGAATAAAATTACATTTGATAAAAGCTATGCAACAAGTCATACAAACACAAGAAACAAAAACAGAAAATTACAGCTATTTGTAGGTTTACATGATGTGTTTAGGAGTATTGTTGAAATAAATGTTTTAAATGATCCACAAAACTTGCCAAGTTGGTATTGAATATGTGAACATCACCCAAGTAATGATTTCCCATGGTGTGAAGTCGTTGTATCGGAGAGTGGGCAATGTAGTTACGCTTATGTGTGCTGCTGTAGAATATTGTATTTTGTTGTGTTGTTACTGCGGGTGTATGTATTTTAAATAATAACCATAAGCAAATGGCACACTTGCATAAATATTTAGTAAAGCAAAGTATATCCCTATTTTTTTGGATTTAAATGGCATGTTTTTATGTATTTGCCTTTATACATTCATATTTTACAGTTTTAGGTATTTTTACACTATAGACCAATAAAACAGCATAATTCTAAATTTAAGACAAAATAAAAAAATACCTGTAATTATAATATACGCAGTCTTCATCAATTTTAATTACTTAAAGATACAAATAGTGTTTTCTGAAATATTGTCTAGGTTAACATTTAAACAAGTAATGCGTTTCAATAATAACAATGAGAGAAAGTGATGTTGTTCAATTAAAACTGAGAGCAAAACAGGAAAAATAAACATACGGAAATTATTTATTCTTAATGATAAACCAATTTTAAAAAGGTTTTTTTATGAACAAAGTTTTCTGACATTTTCGATCGAATGTTATTTTTCTTTAAAGAATGTTATTTATTTAGTAAGGTTTGTGTTAAACAGATCAATGTTTGTGCATAATCTTTTAAACGTGCTACAGTTTCTTCAAATAAATTTTCAATATAATTGATATTGCTATTTTTTCTCCTTCACTATAAGCACCCACTAAAAAGTTTACCCGCCAAAGCAGTTTGTCAGCAGGTCAATTTTGCAATACTAATTTTCTTACTAAAGCACACATATAACTAGAAGCCACAATATAGAAAAAAATTACAAAAGAATAACTTTTAAAGTGACTACAAAGGAACAAAACATGTGTCAATACGGTCAACATAATCAAAGACATACACACACTCAAAGGCACACAAATACTAAATAAATATCACATTTATGTGTACATTTATACAATTACGTGCGTACCATCAATGGATAATAATGTATTTACAAACAATATCAACATAAAAAATCTTCAATATTTTTTTAAAGTTTAAATCATGCAATTTGGTTGACTTTTTATATGCATTTGTCATCTGGTGTCATGTGTGTTTTCTAATTTGTCCTTATATATTATTATGGAATCTGACAATAGTTTTGTCATACAGTTTTAAACCATAATATTCCTCGAACAGGTAATATATTTGTAGCGGTACGCCACTACTTCATTTGAACGGAATTCCAGAAGTTTCGATATTTTCCAAACAAGATTCTTGGATGTTCTTTTATTATTTTTCATTTTTGTTTGGCAAATTATACATAGCAACCAAATTGTTCTAGAAGCTTTAACTTATAAAAGCGGCAGCGTGAAGGAACTCGCTAGTATTCCGTCTCCAAACCGCCAGTCTAGTTGACCTAAATATCGCTAGCATTTTATTGTGAATAATAAACTAGATTTTTATGTTGTACACTAAGATAACTACAGGGGTGACCCCGACGTGATGTCTTCAGGAGCTACAGGAATCTGGTTGTAAGCTCGTACCAGGTCTATTGTGGAGAATATCTTGGTATCCCTCAGTGACTGGGCGAAATCTTGAATGTGTCGTACTGGGTACCGGTCAGGTATGGTCCTGGCGTTCAATCCGCGGTAATCACCGCATGGTCGCCATTGGTCATCCTTCTTAGGGACCATGTGAAGTGGGGATGCCCAACAGCTCTCAGAAGGCCGGGCAATTCCTAATCGGACCATGGTCTCGAACTCCTTCTTGGCCAGTTTGAGCTTGTCAGGGGCGAGGCGGCGAGGACGTTCTGCGACTGGAGGACCTGGAGTAGTCCTAATGTGATGAAGGGTAGTATGGCGAACTTCCTTCATGGCGCCGTCAGGGCGCGTAAGGTCCGGATATTGTTGCAACAGTTTGTGGTAGGAGGATGTCCCTGTGACAGTCTTAATGGAAGCGGTCATGTTGTTACTACGCCTTCCTGTAGTTGTCAGGTTCGTAACCTGATCCAGCAATCGCCTATTATGGACATCGACCAGGAGCTCGAATCGTGCCAAGAAATCCGCTCCAATGATGGGCCTGGAGACGTCAGCAATGACGAAACTCCAATTAAAATCACGACGCAGGCCTAGGTCCAGGTTGAGCGTCAGGCTTCCATACGTCGCGATGGTGCTTCCATTTGCGGCCGCCAATTCGTAGGACTGCTTAGCCGGACGGCCTTGGACTAGGCGTCGTGGGTAAACACAGAGGTCCGCGCCGGTGTCCACGAGAAACTGGATGCGAGTTACCCGGTCCGTTACGAAAAGGCGACTTAATTGCGCCGGGCTGTTGGTGCTGGTCGCCATCAGTGTGAGCCCGGGGCGTTTCCCTCAAAATTGCAGGGTTTGATGCAGGAGTGCGCCTTGGTACCAAACTTCCAGTGGTACCAGCATTTGCCTTCTATATGACGACCCCTGGAACGACTGCGCGAACGATGTTGCCGCCAACGAGGACTGGTAGTCCTGGATGGGCGTTCCTGAGAGCGCAGCGTCGAAATTTCCTGTCGTAGGGTGGCTATTTCATCATGGAGCGGCAGCATCATCTTCTGCATCCTGTCTATCAGGCAGTCTTCGTCGGGAACCCGGGGAGAGACTTCACTGACCCCTGGCCTGCCAGCATAGTCGTCTATGGCGTCCGCGAGATCCGCCACATTGTCCAGCGGGGTGCCTTGTTGGGTCGCCAGAACTACTTGCATACTTCGGGGAAGTCTGCCCATCCAAAGTGTCTTCAGCACCTCATCAGGCACTGCGCTGCCCGCAAGGGTGCGTAGATGACGAAGGAACTGCGAAGGTTTTCGGTCACCCCTCTCCTCATGCTCCAGGAGTCTCCTCGTCTTCTGCTCCTGGGTAGAGCTCAAGCGCTTCGTGAGTTCCCTCTTGAGCAGGGTGTACGCTCCAACTTCAGGGGGGTTGACAATAATGTCCCGGACCTCTTGGGCGTACGTGGGATCCAGGGCCCCAAGGATAAAACCGAACTTCGTCGACTCCACCGTCACTGCTGCAGCTTCAAAACTCCTTTCAACCATAGCGAACCACAGCTCCGGATCGTTAGGGCAGAACGGGGGAATCCGCACAGCTACGCGGTTGACTTCCGCCGGCGAAACTGCTGACGTCGTAGAGTCGGTCGGGCGAGACATTTTTAATACAACCGTAGTACACGATAACACTTAAAAAATATATTCAAAATCACGTCGGTGTCACCACTGTAAACTGACTAATAGTTTTACATCTCTTCTTTGTGATTACTTTTTACGTACTTATTGGCATGAAATATTTAATTTTGTAAATTCGCCCCGCAATAGCTCGTAAACGTTTGAAAATATTACTTATTTGAGTATACAATTTCATATGCGTGTCTATATTTATCCCTAAATATACATAATTTGTGCCAGTTTTTTTAGTCTACATTTACAGGGCTGCGTAAAATTGTGTTTGCACTGAAATTTTTGGCGACTTTATTTTAATGTTAATGGTGTATTTGGCATCTGGAGATTTATATATAGTTTGCAAATTAATTATAAGGCCTGCACCATGTGATAATTTTTGAAAATAAAATAAATCGTGTTCCACGAGTTTTATGCGATGGATTATTCTTAATGCGATATGATTAGCGCTCACCATCAGCATATACATGATGTTTAACAACGGTGAATATTTTATTTATGAATGAAACAAATATTATGTATAATGTTGGGCCTATAATTTACCCTGCAGGACTCCTGCCTATCAGCATTATCAGCTTGGAAAAGTTTTACTCTAATTTGTCGATTTTTAAATAGTTTTTGAGAAGTTGAAAAAATTCAAATAAATTTTTAAGTTTCATTAATTTTAAAATTGGTATTCCTATTATTGAAATCAATTATGTCAATTTACACAGTAAACTTAACTTATCGAAATTATCTGAAAGGCGAAAAATATTTGATCTTCTTTTATTATTTAAAATTGTTCATTCAAGGTTGGACTGCCCTAACACTATAAATTTGCTATCTTTTTACCTTACCTCCAAAATAAATTAGACGGGATATTTTATTCTACAACAATAACTTCGCTACGAACTCTACGTTAGAAAGAATACATAGGTTGGACAATGAACTAAGTGATGTCGATGACATATTTAATTTAAACTTCAATACATTTAAAGCCAAATTAGTCCACCACATTTTAAATGTAAATAATGTGTGAAAAATCATTATATTTTATTTCGATTTTCTATTGTTTGTTTTATACTGTTGTTAAAAATGAAATTTGTAATTGTTATGTACTTAAAAGCCCAATAGGGCGTCAATAAATAAATAAATGATTCGTTAAAAGTTCAAGTAATTTTCCCCCATTTTCTGTCGCCTCCATTACCTGTAATAATTTACTAAGATCAATAGTAACAAACGCTTTAATTTTGCCTAAGAATAAGAATAGGATATGTTTTTATTATTGAATTCTTTAAATAGATAATTAGAAGAGTCCTGTAGCAACATTTCGTAGCTTTTGTTTTTTGAAATCCTTATTGATTGTGATCAATAATGTAGAAACTTTCTAGGTATGTTATTAAATTCACGGAGATGCATTTTTCTAAAAATTTTTCAATAACTGGCAGTATTTTAATGGGTTTATAGTTTTCTAGTTCAGTGTGTTTTCTCCTTTGTATCTTAGCCTAATAATGCTACAGTTAAGCGGATTCGTTATAACTGGTTGAGACAAGATTTTATTAAGTAAACAGGAATATTAAATGCGTCCGGAGAACTGATTTGTCGAGAGTTAAATTATTTAATTTAAATGTGATAAGAAGCGAAAAAAATGTGTATCCCTTTTTACCTCCAATAAGTTAAATTCGTCCTCCAAATGAACGAATGACTATAACTTCAGAATCCTTTCCTGCCACTGCCAACCGCGTGATGTAAGTTACAATAGCGCCTTAATGACTATCCCGTGATTTTTGACGTGTTTATATAATAAAAACTAATTTAATGTTGCACATGAAACATAACATTCTTTACATTGTTCTGCCCATAGGTAAGTTCAGTTCCAGTAAATTGTACAAATGGGAAGCTAATGGCATAATTGTGTTAACACTAACATAATACCCGCAAAAACAAACAGCAACGGATTTGGTTATGACAATATAATACTTCATAAAGTCAACAACGATAAAAGTGTGTGCTATCATGTAGGTATAAATGTATTCACCAATTCGTTTATTTAGAAAGAGCAATATTTATGAATGTATTATTCGGATGTTTACTCTCTTCACGTTTTATACTACTTACTATAAGCACGGAGAAAACTTACTGATAATAATATTGCAAATTTATTAAAAATTTTGTCAAATTTACGTGTTTCTGTTAAAAACGGGACTGCAGGCCTTTAACGAGTGATTTAATAAACACGGAGATTTAATAGATTTGAGATTTAAATGTCATAATATTATTGTGAGTTTTGAATGAGAGTGAGATTTTGCTTCAGAGTTTAGTACCATAGTATAGGGAGCTTTTTTGCCAAAATATTGTACAGGGTGGGGCAAAAGTAATCACCCTATAGGAAAACGCTATAACTTTTGCGAATAGCGCCAAATGTCAATTTGGTTTTGACATTTGTGAAGTAAACAAACGCAGGATACAAATCGGTTTACTCCGCAAGAGCGCGGAATAACAAACAGTATCAAAGTTTATCATTAAAAAAAAATTACATCAAAAGAACATCAAGAGATTACTTTTGCCCCTCCTGTATTTGTAGTTGCTTGTTGGGTATGTTTTTGACCATGAGATCTAGTGTAATATACGTGTTAGTTTTTTTTTCATGTGTTTTGTATTTATGAATATAAATGAGAATTGTTTTTGAATACAGTTGTTTAATTGACATGATGTTAAGATTCTTAAAGATTTCGTCAGTGTTAGTTTTTACAAGGTCTTTCAGAATCAATTTCATTGTGGCTTTTAGTTAGTGATTTTAGGATATTGTCATTTGCACAACCCCATCCGATAAAAAATATGTGGAGTAAATTGGTGTATTTTTTATCCATCATGCCAGAGATATCTTTCTTTATGGCATTAAAACCTAGCAACACCCGAGATTTAACATATTTTTTTCCGAACCCTAGTGAAAACATGAAAAACAGTCCTAGAAATTTGGGACAAATAAATGTGGAAAAAATTCAGACACTTGTTAAACTAGGTCATCAATCGCTAGTTTTTGGATTTTATAGTTAAGATTACTTGTCAAAACTGTCGTCAAACTGTTTCTTCAAACAGATCTCTGGATTTCAGTGTTCATAGATAGATCACACCGTTTTACACCCCTCTGGCAGCGGGTCATTAATTACCCCAGGGATATAATATGTGTATTGTTAGCCGTGTGACGCCGAAATTGCTTCCATGATGAAAATTGTATTCGAGGTCTAACCCTTTATGGGGTGTAGGGCGGTTAATAATACCCGCCAAACAATACCCCCAGACTAGAGTAAGCGATATTGCTTAGGTGAGCATGCCATAGTCTATAATAGTATGCTAGTATATGTAAATTATTGTATGAAAATGAGAGAATTTGTTCAAATTCCAAAGAAACGAATTGATTTCTATAAATTGTTATTTTTTTGGTAAACTAATGTTTAAGACAAGATTTTTTATGCATAGCACAAAGGGTAACAATTATTTTTATAAGCAATAATTATTAGCCTGAAACACTCATCCACATTGAAAAATCTCCTGATAAAAGATACATGACGCCAACGGGACTTGAACCCGTGTCCTTTCGATTTCCGGTCGACAGCTCTGACCACTGAGCTATAGCGGCTTATCTCACACACAAACACGGGTGCATTCACAAGATCCTTATTACAACAAACATTCCAACAACCTAAAGAAAAGTTTGCAATGTTTTTCTATAAAACTATTTTATCTGTTGCAATAAAAACCATTAAAAAATTAACCGATTTCAATAGAAGTATTAAAATATGGATTGTGGACGCGAAAGGAGGAATACAGATGCAATTTTGCAACCTGACTAGGATTAACACTGTGTTTTGTTTTTTTTTCTAATATCAAAAACTGTGAAATAGACATTTCAGATTTGAATTACTAACATAATCTTTAATTATTTCACATATTTTAAGGATGCTATGTTTTGGTATTATGACATTCATAAAGAAGACCTAATATAATTTTCATACAATAATTTTACCAAGAAGACCTTGGTAAAATTGAGGAATATTGCAAAAACAATCAACTATATCTAAACATAGATAAATGTAATGCTATTACTTTTACACGAAAAAAACATTCAATTTATTATACTTACAAACTAAACCATGTACCTCTACAACGAGTAGAAACAATAAGAGATCTTGGAGTAATACTAGATTCTAGAATGTTATTTAGGGATCATATTGAAAATATTCTAAAAAAAGCTTATAAGCAATTGGGTTTCATTATTCGAATTACAAAGCCTTTTACGGTAGCACACACCCTAATTCTATTATATATGTCATATGTACGGTCACAACTAGAATTCGCCTCAGTAATTTGGAATCCTCAATATCAAACATATATTGATCGCATTGAAAATATTCAGAACAAATTTATGAAACACCTATCGTATCGTTTTAGTGACCATCGATTTGTCCCTGTCACTTTAAATAAACGTAGAAAAATCTCTGATGCATTATTCTTACACAAAATCGTAAACTGCCTAGTTGATTCATCATATCTTTTAGAAAGGATTGCATTTCGTTGCCCCAAGCAAAACACCAGATCGAATGATTTATTTAGAATACCACATTGTAAATCCAAATACGCGCAAAACTCTGTAATAGTACGTATCTGTGAAACCCACAATGCCTTACGAGATGTTGACATTTTCAACCATAACTTAATATCATATAAAATTCAGCTTAATAAATTAATAAATTAAAATACTTTTATTTTACTCAATTTTTTTTGTTGTGAAAAGTACATTATTATCACCCGTAGTGAATAGTATAACTATGCGAAAAGTTGTATTTTTTCTTTTTGTTTTTATATTTATGTATTTCTTTATTATGTTTATTTTTTGCCATTTAATATGTTGTGTAGGTAAAAAATACTAAATCTACATTTAATTTAATGGAACTTAATTGGTCTAGAACATATGAATGTTTATTGTTATAATTTTTACTGTACGACTGTTTGCTTCCTAAATAAAAAGAAATAAAAAATAAAAAAAAAATAATAAAGTCTCAATAGCTCAGTTTGTAGAGTGCCAGTACCGGTAAGACTAGAGGTCCAGGGGGTCTAGCACACTATCGATGATTTTATACCGATTAACCGAGCACAGTAGCGCTGTTGATAGCCAGACCGATATTGATAATGCAATAAATACGTTAAAGCTATACGCTGGCAACACTTGACATTTCTAAACGTCAAACGGCTACGCAGAAGTTAAAAATACTAATAAATTGACAATGTGAACTATTAACTTAATTATTATTATTAATGTGAAAAAGTGTGTGGAAGGGTTTAGTTTTTCCTGTGGGGAAGATTTAACAAAGTTAATAAAGTCGGAAAAATATATTTTTTTAAATACACATTTGCCGTTCGCATAAAACTTTTTGATACTAAAAAAGGAGTTAATTAGTTCATGAAGTCATTAGTCATAACTAAAAACTTTTGTTTTCCGAAGCCGGAAAGAAATCAATTGATCGCATCTCAGATGAATTAATTATGTGGGTCGCGTATACGACTTCCTTCAGTTCTATGATGATTTACTCAAAGCATTAATACGCCGGTTATTTTGCATAATGAACGAGATTATCCAAAATGTTGTGCATATTGACAGCTTATCAGTCAACTTTGAGGCCGCTCAAAAAGCGGCGACTTTTGTCTTCCGACTGCCGGAATCATATTCTGACCGTGCTCGCAAATATCGCTAACTAACTAAAGATTACGGATTTTGACAATATTGGGTTGCTATGGGGTTTTACTTATCTTCCGTGCTAGAAATTAAAATTCACATCTTCAATGAGAGATTGCGATACTACCTTAATATAACAATCAGGTTTATAAACTTCAATACGTTATCCATTTAAACTTTAATTTTAATTATTTTTCAAATTTATGAAAACATCCTTAGGATGATTTTAAACTAAAGTAGTGCTTCATTGGTTATTATAACTGAACCAGTCAATTAAAGTTATTCTTGGCAGGTACATCGATGGAAAGCTGTATTAATACAAAAGTCAGTCAGGCGATTCGTTTTTTGAAATGAAGTCAGCTTTTGAACTTGAAAGGTCAATCTCTTGGCTTTTACTGCGATGGTTGTAGCTGTAAGGCAGAACGCGAAAGCCTTTCGTCTTTTCAGAACACTACAATTAAAAGTTTTTCCGTAAGCCTTATTCTTAAGAATCGGATTTGTGCTAAAGGTGAAGTTTTCGTAAAAGGAACGACAAAATAATAACAGGCTTGTCTTCGTCTCGTGAGGCTGGAAAGATATTATATTCTTAAGCGCAGGTACAGCATCGGTGTAGTTAAGCCGGCCTTAAACCCGGTTAAAGACCCCACATTCAGAATTTCTACCGTTATATAATATACTCCCCGTAAATACTTGATGTTTTTGTGCTAATAAAAAATATTTGATTGATAGACAATATCTTTTCAGATACCGAGTTGAAAGATTAAATATATGAATATTCCTCGAAAGAAAAAAATCGTTAAGTAGGCTTCAAAAATCATAAAAAACACGCCTAGTTCTGTTATCAAACATATTATAAGCATGCAAATATTCACGGTATTTTTGAGACTTTTGATTTATTAAATATTTTCACAACAGTCGCTTATGTTTACTTGTTTTAATCGTTTTTTTAATATAAAATGTATTACATGTCTCATCGTGGCTAAAAAGTAATAGACTCTTCTTAAACTGTAGTGAAACATTTTAATAACCTTTTATAAAAAAAATAAAATAAACCCCCCAATAACCTTAAAATTAGAATACATAATGCTAACTGTAATCAAGAAATGTGCTCATCTTGCTTTGAACTCGGAAAAGTGGAAAAGATCAAATATTAAGTTATTATTATTGATACAAAATTAAATTGGCAATCACAAATTAATAATACCGTCTGTAAATTAAGATATCTCACATACACATTTTACAGACTAAAAGAAATGCTCAATGTTGAATAACTGAAAATTATTTATTTTTCTTTGGTGCAATCTTCACTCATATACGGAATAATAGGATGGGGCGGAGCGCTTCATACACATATAAAACCTTTACAAATAACTCAAAATTATATCATCAAAGTTATGTATAGTCGGAAAAAACATTTTAAACAGATGAGTTATACAAAGAATCTAAACTATTCTGTCTCCGTAAACCATTTATTTTGCAAACTATGAAATACATCTTTAAAAACAAAAATAAATTCGAAATAAATGAAAACAGAATCAACATTAGAAATAATAATGTATTTTATACTCCACAAACAAACACAAAACAAATGCAAACACACTGCAGTTTCATTGGACCTCGTACTTTCAATCTTTTACCTAAAAATATTCAAGTGATTACTAAACTTCCTCAATATTTAAAAGAGTTCAAATTATGGCTTTTCGATACAGCAGTTGAAACTTTTTTTATTTAATTTGTATCAATTTATGTTTCTCATAAAATATTTGCCATATATTACACTAAACACTTATAACTTCACTATACACTATTGTAAACACTTTTTATACAAACCGCTTAGACAAAATGTAATCTTGTTTTTGTTTTATATGCCCACAGTTTGTTTATTTCTAGGTACAATAATATAATAACTAAAATATATTACCCACGCACAGGCTGCGCCTTAGTGGGTTGCCATTATTCTATATTGTATGTAATTAATGTAAAAATTGGGAAAAATATAGGAATTAAAATTTTTTTTTTAAATACTAGCGCGCTCTCCTTATCGTTCATACTAATGCATGTAATGGTTCCATCCTTCTACATTTATACCTATATTGAAATAATGGTTATTTCTCCTGTCTGATCTGCAAAATGTTGTAACATCCTGGTCATTGCCCTTCGACTTTCCTAAGCTGTTGGTGGCGCCCTTAGAGGACTACCTTAAGAAGAAACCCTAGCTAAGTCTTTCGACCCCCGTATGGAACATACGGCAGAAGATCTTAAGATTTAATTCGCAATAATGCCCCTTTTTCAGCGTTGTGTATTTTTTGGTTTTGAAATTCATATGAGATATGAACGGGCTATTAATGCATATATTTGTGGTAATCCTGGTTCGTTTAAATTAGAGTGAATGATCCCTTTACCATTGAAATTTTAAAAACTTTCTTATAAGACCGCGCGTTTAGCCTACTCTCGTCTCCTACAGTACCCCTAACTCTAATACAGTAGTAATCAATTGTAAACCTTTCCTTTTAAGCTCTTTCCTACCTTAAATAAATCCGAGGACATGAAATAGTTTCGTTATTGCACAAATTAGTATAGTATGGTATTGACATGCATAGTGCGACGGTTTTCACCATCTCAGCTCCGGGTTCGCCTTCATTCTGTTTTACATATATTAATTTTGTTATTCGACACTTAATCTTTTATATGGAAGGGACGAGAGGGGGGGGGGGAGAGAGGAAGGGTAAACTATGTGATCGAAATGTTTTTTTTTGCAAATTACGTTGGCTCCTCCGCTGACCAAATACGAGAACGGTGGATGGTGATCAGAAATCAAACGCTGACTCCGACGTGGCTAGACTATACCCCACAGCTGGCGATCCATTTCATAAAGATACCCTGACCTGTCGGATCCATTCACGTCCAAGAGAAAGCGAATTAAGTCATCACGCCACTTCCGAAATCGCTCTAACGCCCATTCCTCCGGACGAGCTACTTTACTGAGTCTAGATGGGGAAGGTAATTGCATCCCATATCATGATACTAACGCGATAAGTGTGTCGTGTAGGTTTTGCCTGATGAAGCTCAAACTCCCACGTGCCGTCAGACCTACAGTTCACCTCAAAGGAGCTGCTGTAATTCCGCCAAGGGAGCGTTCCAGTTGGCTTACATCAGCCCCTCGGTCGACACCATTGAATAATGTGATAGCGCTGCGGACTTATTCCCACGAAATATTACGCCGCCGCCCTCCACGTGGATTTTCACAGACGTCCAAAGTGCCTTCATCCTAAACGCCCCAGCTGCAGGCCATGTTCTCGTTCATTACCAGTTGGCTTCATAATTTTCATTCCACTTTCGCGCCCTTGACTCTACACGGCCCCGTTAGAGGGAGTAGTTCTCCAGCGCTCCGTTGGCCTGATTCGTCCACGTTGGCAACCCCTCTCACGTGATAGCGTGAGAAAAAAAATCCTTCTGTCTAGTCCGTGTTTGTGAGAAACGGATTTGCAGCGACACTATCAGACATTACCCAACTATGAAGTTTATTCGAGAGGTAAATTTGGGAATGGGGTAAGGCTTGAGGGTAATTATATTGATCTTGTCGGGGAATCCTGAAAATTGACATGTTGGTTTTATGTACATATTAAAGTGGATTAGTAGTAACTGTCAGTCGGCAAATATCAGCATCACGCGTTCCAAGTCCACCTGGGAATTTGGTTGAATTGAATTGGAAATAAAACACTTACCCAGCCCCTATCCGCTAAATAACAACATCCGGGTTGGGTTTTACACAACCGTTGCCATTTTGGGCGGGGTGTTCGCGAATATCACTAGATTTACCCTGAGCTTATACATAATATCTTTACCTCCACCTGATACATCCTCAACCTTATTTTCCTAATTTTTATTGTGTTACCCTCTCTACCGGCCGTAACGAATGTGCTTCGATATCTCCTCCCTAACCTGGTAGTTATTGAAAAATTTCGTTGTAACACGGCTTCGATCGAGCCCAAAGCGCGGTAGCAAGATACTTAGGTATATAGATTTCAGTTATAATTTGACTTTAATCCGAGGCTCCATTGAAGCCCCCAATTAAAGTTTTATCACTTTCGTTTAATTTTTTCCGAGAAGAATATTTTTGGTTTATTATCTTTTGACCACAACCTTTTGTTTATGATCCGTGACTCTAATTGAATCCATAGCAATCGCGCTCAACTTTATTCGAGAAGAAATTTTAACGTTTATTAATTTTAATACAATTCATTTATAATCCGTGACTTTATTTGAATCCATAACAATCGCGTTCAACTTTATTCGAGAAGGAATTTTAACGTTTATTAATTTTAATTACAATTCATTTATAATCCGTGACTTTATTTGAATCCATAACAATCGCGTTCAACTTTATTCGAGAAGGAATTTTAACGTTTATTAATTTTAATTACAATTAATTTATAATCCGTGACTTTATTTACAACATAAAATCGCGTTCAACTTTATTCGAGAAGGAATTTTTTAGCGTTAATTAATTTTAATTACAACTCGTTTATAATCCGTGACTTTATTTGAAACATAAAATCGCGTTCAACTTTATTCGAGAAGGAATTTTTAGCGTTTATTAATTTTAATTTCAACTCGTTTATAATCCGTTACTTTATTTAAAAACATAAAAATCGCGTTCAACTTTATTCGGGAAGGAATTTTTAGCGTTTATTAATTTTAATTTCAACTCGTTTATAATCCGTTACTTTATTTAAAACATAAAAATCGCGTTCAACTTTATTCGAGAAGGAATTTTTAGCGATTATTAATTTTAATTACGATTCATTTAGACCAATTAAACTTTTCAACCTGAATTTAATTTTTACTTCAAGGACACTGAGTCTAATTTCTTCAAACACTGAATTGAACTGTATGTTTTTTGACCAGAAAATCTCTAAGTCCAGGATAATGACCAAAGTGATAATTCCTCCTAGCGCGGCGCGTAAACTCCCTTAAAAGGTCCTCGGCGACTTGTGACGAACTCTCCCGATTTGTGTCCGCGCATGATGTTTTATAGCTGTAATTAACTACGCTTGTCATTGCGATCCAACCTTTATTGAAGCGTTACGGTCTTATATTTCTCGCACAATATCCTCTGTGTGACTTAAAACTTATCAGACCTACCCTTCTGCGTTTCTCAGAAAAAATGGGCATCTGTTGTCTCACAACACAGGCCCGTACTGGTGAAATTCTGAAGTTTGCCCCATCCTGCAGGTGCCCTATAATCCGTCAAAATTGACCTGTTTTTCTAATTTAAATTTTTCGCGTTCCTATTTGGTCCGTGATGTGTGTTCTGATGACCTTTCCTTTAGTGCGCTAAGACACCCTCTTACGCGTAACTAGCCAAAATTTTCCTTTCAACTTTCCGTTTTCGTGGACATTTCCTACAACCTACCTTCAGTCTTCTTTCTCCCGTGTGAAATTAGAACTCGCAACTCGCTTTTTGTCGAATTGAATGCTGTACACGTCCGTTCCTCCCTTTACCTCCCGAATCGATCACTTCTGACAACCATTCCCCTTCCTCCGTATGATAAGTCCCTTGCGTAAGGTCGCCTCTTACATTGCACATTTATTCACCTTCCCCTTTCGTAGTTTAGTATAATAATCACACTTTCCACTGATTATTCCAAGTTCCTAAGGCCTTTTCGGTACTTGTTCTAGTTGAAATGTCCCAGTACACATCATGTCGCTCACCCTTTGCCTTTCGTCCGAGATCGCATCGGTTTGATAACCTGTTTATTTCTTTGGCCAGTTTCATTTTAAGAACTATTACTGAATTTTCACGATTCCTCTCTGCAATTATGGGTGTTGGCCTTAATGATTCTGTCACACGCCTATCTTCTCTCTTCGTCCCTCAACTCGTTTCAAATCAATCAGAGGTCTCAAGTTCCCTTCACAACAAACCCGTATGTACTCGGTCATAATTCCTCTGCCAAGCGTCTATACATTAATTTTAATGTATTTTCGTCTTCCATAAGCCACGTATAAAATTAAGTACTTTCGATAATGGTTATTACCGACTAAATGACGCAGAACCATGTTCGAAATTTTCTCAAAATCAACACTCTCAAGTGTCTGAAATTGGCAACCCTCTTACTTCTTCTAACCTCGAGTAACAGGCCTGTTGCCACCAAATCTCGCTCCGTCCGAGTGAAGTTATGCGTTCAAAAAGGTTGTGAACTCCTAGAATGTCAAGTGATTTAACCTTGATCCTAGCCCCGTTCGTTCACCTATTCATTTTGTGGGAATATTTCCAAGGTCGATGCTATATAAATCAAAACCTAAACACGCCCCCTATCTGTAATTCCCTTTGTCCTGTCAGAAAGTCACGCCTACCCCTTTCGTCGCAACCCTAAAGGAAACTCCCCCACCTTTGTATGCAGTTCCCTGTAATTCATATGCGACTGTGCCGACAGATAGCGCTACTATGACGGATTATATCATCTACCTCGGGAGAGACCTTGATTCATCACAGCCTCCCTATAGGTCTAAATCCAGCGGGTAAGACTACAGGTGTTAGTCGGTGGGATTAGACCTAAACATAGGTAACTTTTCTTCATCTGTTTTTTTTTCAATCTTCCGTTAATGTTTGCTTATTTTCTTCTCACGAAGTCCGCCCCTGTACGTGTCTTGACTCAAATGCTTTTAAACAAACGTTTTTTGCTTATTTTCTTCTCACGAAGTCCGCCCCTGTACGTGTCTTGACTCAAATGCTTTTAAACAAACGTAAGGTACAATGCCACTCACACATCTGTCTTTTCCTACCACTCGTGATTTCATTAAGGCGAAACACGGTCTCATTTGTCACAAAACCCGTAACTTTGCATTTATTTCTAGGCGCTCCGTTAATAACCGAGTTTCCTCTTAAATACACATGGGACCCTGTCATTCCTTATCTCTCCGGGAGATTTATGACTAATTTTGTTGCACCCCCAAAGGTCCAAGCAAAGTTCTATGGGTACCTGACCGAAGTTTTGGTTGTATGTGTTTTTTCATGATGATATATGCACGCAACTTGAATCTATTTAAAACGCGTAGCTATTTTGCAGGTGGGTTTTTTCCTGTTTTTTTTTTCAAGCGTTCCTCCCTAAAACCTGAAACAACTGTTCTTCACCTTTACCTGTTAATTATTTCTACCGAAAAGTACGCAATCTTTGATTTGTCCACCATTTTGAATCTTCGCGTGACTTTAACCTTTTTTTCTTTTCTTTAATAAATATTAGTCCTTATGTGTGGCTGGTTATCAATAAAGCCTTAATAAAATCTGAATTGGGTTAAATCTGGTTTATTGTATTGGACACGCCCCTCGACTCGCGTGTCCCAGTGGTTCTCAACCTAGTTGGACCAGAACCTCCCTTACATATGATCAAATCAAAGATTGTTTAAATCTCGCGGTCCTACTTGACCATATGGCTCACGGAAGGTTGGTGTATGTGATTTGAGTGTCGTCTTGACTTATTGCGACCTCCTTATGAATACGTGAGTGTCTCACAAATGCTTTTATATAAATTTATTGATTTAGAAGAAAATTATATATACATATCTATGTATATATTTCCAACCTGCCCGTATTCCATTTGGTATACATGTTTTTAATATTTTTTTTTTCTTAAATATTTCTATCATTCCTTTCTTTCAGCCCTCCCCTTGTGGTCCTTGTTCATGATTTCTTTCACCATTTCTTCCTCTTTCACCTCCCCCCTCCTAGTGACATTTAGCTAGATTGTTCGCGAAGTGTTTCTCCTCCCTTTTCCGCAAAATCCCTTAAACGAAATTAATGTAACAAGATTGCCTAAATTTAACGTATCATCTCAAAGCCCCTTTATCCTTTACCAACTCCTACGCAGCCTAGAAAAGTTGAGGAAAGACAACTCCGAATTTTTCTCCTTTCCCTATATGTACCTTAAAACTCAGCGTTGATGTAGTAAAATATCCTAAACATGATCATAAGAATATAACCTCAGAGTCCGACCATAAAACTAAACCTCACCAAGGCACTATTCTCTAACATGATATATTAATTACCTTATACTTATAATGCGATTACAAGAAACCTAAATTAGTAAAATGAACTATTTTCTAACATAACATGCCTATCCCCTGTCAGTCGATCTCAATCAAATCTATTTGTTTCGGTTGCTTTTCTGCCTCGCTAAGGTAATATCTTGCCAGGTGTAAGGCGCTATAATCCCCCCTTATCTCCCGCGTCTTGGGGTCGACCAGCGTATAGGTGTTATTATATGGGACGGCAGCAATTACATAAGGTCCTTCATATATTAAAGCGAACTTCTTTATTTCCTTTCTCAATAAGTTTGACTGCGTGCACCGTTTGAGCTTTACCAAAGTGCCTATCTCGTATGTAACTAACCTTTTGCCTATATTATAAAATTGCTGCCTCTTCTCGGCGCTATTGACAATATTTTTTCGTACCGCACCTCTTACCTCTTCAGCTGTTAATTTTGGTATAACGCTTTCGCGCATGTATTTGTCTAAACTATACTTCGGTGATTTCCCAAAAGCTACCTCGTTCGGTGAGAATCCGGTCGTACAATGCACTGTGTTATTATATGTTTTCTCTATGTCGTTGAGGATCATCGGCCACTTGGTATGTTTCTCATGACAATATATTCTGAAAATCCGTCCCATCTCCTTATTCACCCTCTCCGTGATATTTGGTCCGGGGTTCCGTACTGATGTATGCATAACTTTTATACCTAACCGTTCTAAACCCTGATCCCATTTTCTAGATGTGAATTGAGACCCATTGTCCGTTAATAGCGCATCCACCCTTAATTTCTTTATGAACCGCTCTACGCAATTCAATACCGTCCTGGTACTCGCTACTTTAAGTTTATATAATTGAATGTACCTACTGAATGAGTCTTGTATTACGAAGATAAATCGCACTCCCCCAATGCTTCTCGGTAATGGCCCATATAGGTCCGCCATTGCGAGCTCACCTACCTCCTGAGTTATGATCGAACGTCCTGGTCCCACCGTTGGCCGAATTTCGCGCTTCGCCAATTGACAAAGACGACAAGTCTTAATAACCGTTTTTATTTGCTTAGTCATACCCGGCCAAAAATATCTACTTTTCAATGCCCGTCCCGTCTTAAGGCCGCCGGCGTGCCCGATTTCCTGATGTATTAGTTCCACCAGTCCTTTTGTCAAACCGTTTGGTATTGCCAGTACCGTACCATAATTTCCCGTTTTGTAGTCAAGCGTTTTACCTCCTAATTTGTAATTTTTCAGATACCTACTTACCCCTTTCGTGGGCGGGCTATGGAAACCCCCTTTTAAGTGTCTGATTATCTCCCCAAGGAAATCATCTTGTCTCTGCAAAAGTTCTAGATTTTCTAAGTGTGATTTTATCAATCGTTTCCCATTAACCACGAATGAAGCGACTTCGGGACAATCTACCTTCTCTTCCTGTATTCGTACGGCATCGCTTGAATAACGTGATAAAATATCGGGCCCGATGTTTTCTTTGCCCTTTACGTATTCCACTTTGAAATTAAACTGATTTAGGTAAAGTATCCACCGCGTTACTCTCCCGCTATACATCTTCCAAGTCTTTAAAAATGATAAAGCCTGATGGTCGGTCCTTATCACCAAACGTACGCCGCGCAAATAGGTCTCGAATTTATGTAATGAATATATTATGGCATATAGTTCTTGTTCCGAAACGGTCCACTTTAATTCAGCGCCCGACAGTGCTTTGCTGACAAACCCGATGACGTGGTGATTACCATAGCTATCTAGTTGGTATAATTCCGCCCCTATCGCGAAACCAGAACTATCAGTCTGCAAATAATAGGTGCTGTTTGAATCATGGTGATGCAATACTACAGATTCTATAAATAATGATTTTACATTGTCAAATGCTTCTTGTTCTTTATCGGTCCACCTCCACGGCCTATTTTTCTGTAACAAATCGCACAATATTCGTGTGGCCTCGCCGTACTTTTTCGCGAACCTTCGATAATAGTTCACTAAGCCTAGGAATCCTCTCACTTGTTTTACCCTCTTGGGCGCAGGGAAGTTTTTTATCGCAGAAATTTTTTCGGGATCCATCTGTATACCGTATGGTGTTATTATATGTCCTAACATCCGCACTTCTGTGAATAAGAACTGGCACTTTTCTAACTTGCAAGTCATGTTGGCGTCACGCAACCTCCCTAAAACTACACTAACGTGCTCCAGATGTTCTTCGAAATCTCCGCACGAATATATGACCAAGTCATCTAAATAATTTGCACAGAAATCTCTTACTCCTGGGCCTAGTATCTTGTCCATTGCGCGCGAAAATGACCCGACGGACGTCTTTAAGCCTTGCGGTAAAACTCTATAAACAAAGGACTTCCCGTTGTACACGAAACCGGTGTATTTGCGGCTCTCCTTACTAATAGGTATTTGGAAATACGCATTGTTGATGTCTAAAGTAGTTATATGTTTCACACCGTGGAACCGCTGCAAGATTTCCGATGTCAACGGCGGTTTCTCCACTTCGGCTTGCATCCTAGAATTTAATTCCCGCGCGTCAAGTAAAATCCGAACCGAACCGTCCTTTTTCAGAGTGAACGTCAACGGGCTCGAAAACTGGGTGGCTTCCCTGCTGATTATGCCTAAGGTCTCTAATTCACTAATTTTCGCGTCTACCTTGTCTCTATAAGCGAATGGGACCGGATACGATCTCTTCACAAATGGAGTTTTGTCAGTCATTTTTATAATGTGTGTATATTTATCGGTTAAACCCGGCCTTTCGCTGAAAACGCTACGATGTTTGTTCAAAACTATTTTCAGCTTCTCCCCCTTTTCCGGATCTATAGATAAACCGGCCACGGCGTTTTCTATTTTCCGTTCGAGACTTTCCACATCTTTTAAACCTGCGCTACCTTCGATGACGTTGACGGAATTGGCGGTGTTATGTACAGCCTCCTCACAAAACTGCTTACTTGGCTCGATTTTCACGACCCCGGAATTTAATACTTCTATTTTCGTTGTACCCCGTTCTGTCGTAATCACTAGCTCCCTTTTGCTACCGCATTTCACCTCAGCTGAATAATTATCTAGCCAATTTATCCCCAGAATAATCGGCCTAATTAATTTCGGTACTATTAAGCATGACGTGTTAATTTGAATCTCCCCAAAACGTAGTGGTATTAGGACTAAGCGAGATATTTTCATACTCTTTTGTCCCATCGCGCCTTTAATCTGCATTGCGGTCACAGGCATGATCGGATACCGCGCTTGATCACGCAGGTTGCATTCCCAAAATTCCTGCGCGACACATGTTATCTGACTGCCCGTATCTATCAAACAATTCACCTTTATATCATCTACGTGTGCCCTAGCCTCGGGTAATTGCGGTAACGCACTATTCCCTTCCATCTCACTGTAGTTTTCATCCTCAAATATGGTATTGAATCCGATGTTTGTTCTCTCCCTCTCTCTTTCCCTCATCTCTACGGCACTCCATACGTCACTTAAATGTTGCAGGGAATTCACGCACGCGTCAACTTCTATTCTCTCACTCTCCCACCTTACATCCTCACTTTCCACTCTGCGCACGGCTTTATTTGCCTTAATAGGTATTTTTATTCCTTGCTCATTCTTTCCTAATCCCTTTGTCGCATCCCAATTATACTTTAACATTATTTTTAAGGCTGTGTTGTGCCTCGGTGTCACTGCCCTTGTTTCTTCAGGAGTCGCAATCCCCAGAGCTACTGGACCGACCCGCTTCCGTTTCCCGCGTCTTCAGCCAAACATATCGCCTTCTCGCTAGCCGCAGTATTGTTCGTGCTATTTGTAGCCTGTGCGCTTGCCCCTCGGCACATATTGCAGACGGATGACGTGTGCGGTCCCTCAATCGCTGATTTCTTAGGCCGCACTGCTTGCCGATTATCCTTGTACCTCCCGTGTTCCTCTCTTCCCTCTCTGTCTCTCTTAACAGCATTCCTATCCTGCGGTGCGCAAACCATGTTGTCTAGCTTCCTTAGGAACTCGGCGGCGTCCAATTCGGTTCCTGGCGATCGGGAGAACCACAAAGCTTGTGTTTCTCTAGGGAAGTGCCGCATAATTTCGTTCACAACCCCTGATTGTGTGTCCGTGATTTTCAACGCTTTTGCGAGCTCCCAATATTTGGCAAAGTGCGCTAACATAGATGCACCCCTTTTTGGGTCCCACATATCGTCTGAAAGTTTTCTGCGTAAATTTTTTTGATGAATATCGCCCCAAAAATTCGCAAGAAAGTCCCTCTCGAAATCGTCGATAGTCTCCCATCGGCTCCAATATAACTTCATCCAGCTTCGTGCACTTCCTCGGAAACTCTCCTTTATTTGCATCATGATGTCGGTCCGCTTCGTTCGCCTAGCATAGTCCTTCAAGTCCTCCAGGAATGTAATCGGGTTCTGGGTACCTCCACTAAACGTTGGCTTCTCTTGAGCTGGTAACATCTCCACGAGTTGCAGAATATTCCTCGCCTCGACTTGCTCTCCTACTGGGGCGGGCGTCGCCACAGGTGCTCCCTTTTGCTTCTCGATTTCCTGAATCCTGTTAACCAATGGTCCCAATGCTTGTTGAATTATTAGGGTTATCTGCCCTATGTCCATTTGCGGAGCCCCACTCGAAGTGCTTTCCATGGCAGCTGACATCTCCAATTCTCCCTCGGCCCTTTTTTGTCGCGTTCCAGTGCGGCGTTTATCTCCCGACATTTCTTCTCTTTTCTCCGAAACCTACCGAAATGAATTAAACGCACTGACTTTATGTTATTATTTTTATTATTTCATAAATTTGTATCCCTTTTTTTTCTGAAATAAGGTTGATCCACGCTATTTGTCTTTATCTAGGTTAAATGGTTACGCTCCCATTGGTCCCGCGTTCGACAACAACTTCTTTACACGATCGTCGGTTCCGTAGCACATTCATTACTTTGTCTTATCGGTGGTTAGGCAACACAACAAAATTTCTCTTTTATCTATTTAATTAACTCACTTATATTTTTTTTCTCGCAGTTTTGCATTTATAAAAATAATAAAGTTATGCGTACTTGAAGTGAAACGACACCTAACTGTGCAATACGAATGGAGCGTTATTATTATTTTGAACGGGAACTAGGGTAACCGTTTATACCTGATTTTTTTTTTGTCCCTTTTTTTTTTCAAGTGTAAACTATTCATCGGCCTTGCTATGACCTAGTTATGAGGTACAATGAACTACAATGTCATAAATCACGATACTAATGGTTTGTTTATCTTCCAGTCTACCTTTTTTTTTTGAACTTGGGTTATTGACCTCGTTTTTTTTTCTCTGTTTCGTTGTCGTATTATACTCGGTAGTATTGGAATGTCTAATCTGTTTATTTTATCCCGTTTTAATAACTATGTTCGCGAGTCTTAATGTTTTTTTTTTCAATAGATAAGAAATCATTCATCTTGTACTTCTAATTCACCTGGTCACATGGCGCCAATTGTAATGGTTCCATCCTTCTACATTTATACCTATATTGAAATAATGGTTATTTCTCCTATCTGATCTGCAAAATGTTGTAACATCCTGGTCATTGCCCTTCGACTTTCCTAAGCTGTTGGTGGCGCCCTTAGAGGACTACCTTAAGAAGAAACCCTAGCTAAGTCTTTCGACCCCCGTATGGAACATACGGCAGAAGATCTTTTTTTTTTTTTTTTTTTACAGTATTACCGCACAAGAGGCCCAACTGCTCCCGTCTGGAGCCAGTGAGACTATGGCATCCCCAATTGGGGTATGTTGTGAGGCTGATGGTATTGGGGAGGGGAGGGAGATGGGGAAGAGGAAGGTGGGGAAGTACCTGGCTATTCAGATCTGGTCACCAAACACGGCTAAAGCCATTTCAAGCAACGTTTCAATTCTGAATGGTGGTCTTACACCAGGGCGATACTGAGAGTATCTTCCACTCTGGAACGTGCCGCAAATATACTATATATTATTTTAAATTAATTAATTGTGAAATAACACAAATTAATCAAATAAAATTTATTTGCGCACGCCGGGTTCGAACCCGCGACCTTCGGATCTGCAGTCAAAAGCGTATACCACCAGACCACGCCGGCCGTCAAGATTAAGATTTAATTCGCAATAATGCCCCTTTTTCAGCGTTGTGTATTTTTTGGTTTTGAAATTCATATGAGATATGAACGGGCTATTAATGCATATATTTGTGGTAATCCTGGTTCGTTTAAATTAGAGTGAATGATCCCTTTACCATTGAAATTTTAAAAACTTTCTTATAAGACCGCGCGTTTAGCCTACTCTCGTCTCCTACAGTACCCCTAACTCTAATACAGTAGTAATCAATTGTAAACCTTTCCTTTTAAGCTCTTTCCTACCTTAAATAAATCCGAGGACATGAAATAGTTTCGTTATTGCACAAATTAGTATAGTATGGTATTGACATGCATAGTGCGACGGTTTTCACCATCTCAGCTCCGGGTTCGCCTTCATTCTGTTTTACATATATTAATTTTGTTATTCGACACTTAATCTTTTATATGGAAGGGACGAGAGGGGGGGGGGAGAGAGGAAGGGTAAACTATGTGATCGAAATGTTTTTTTTTGCAAATTACGTTGGCTCCTCCGCTGACCAAATACGAGAACGGTGGATGGTGATCAGAAATCAAACGCTGACTCCGACGTGGCTAGACTATACCCCACAGCTGGCGATCCATTTCATAAAGATACCCTGACCTGTCGGATCCATTCACGTCCAAGAGAAAGCGAATTAAGTCATCACGCCACTTCCGAAATCGCTCCAACGCCCATTCCTCCGGACGAGCTACTTTACTGAGTCTAGATGGGGAAGGTAATTGCATCCCATATCATGATACTAACGCGATAAGTGTGTCGTGTAGGTTTTGCCTGATGAAGCTCAAACTCCCACGTGCCGTCAGACCTACAGTTCACCTCAAAGGAGCTGCTGTAATTCCGCCAAGGGAGCGTTCCAGTTGGCTTACATCAGCCCCTCGGTCGACACCATTGAATAATGTGATAGCGCTGCGGACTTATTCCCACGAAATATTACGCCGCCGCCCTCCACGTGGATTTTCACAGACGTCCAAAGTGCCTTCATCCTAAACGCCCCAGCTGCAGGCCATGTTCTCGTTCATTACCAGTTGGCTTCATAATTTTCATTCCACTTTCGCGCCCTTGACTCTACACGGCCCCGTTAGAGGGAGTAGTTCTCCAGCGCTCCGTTGGCCTGATTCGTCCACGTTGGCAACCCCTCTCACGTGATAGCGTGAGAAAAAAAATCCTTCTGTCTAGTCCGTGTTTGTGAGAAACGGATTTGCAGCGACACTATCAGACATTACCCAACTATGAAGTTTATTCGAGAGGTAAATTTGGGAATGGGGTAAGGCTTGAGGGTAATTATATTGATCTTGTCGGGGAATCCTGAAAATTGACATGTTGGTTTTATGTACATATTAAAGTGGATTAGTAGTAACTGTCAGTCGGCAAATATCAGCATCACGCGTTCCAAGTCCACCTGGGAATTTGGTTGAATTGAATTGGAAATAAAACACTTACCCAGCCCCTATCCGCTAAATAACAACATCCGGGTTGGGTTTTACACAACCGTTGCCATTTTGGGCGGGGTGTTCGCGAATATCACTAGATTTACCCTGAGCTTATACATAATATCTTTACCTCCACCTGATACATCCTCAACCTTATTTTCCTAATTTTTATTGTGTTACCCTCTCTACCGGCCGTAACGAATGTGCTTCGATATCTCCTCCCTAACCTGGTAGTTATTGAAAAATTTCGTTGTAACACGGCTTCGATCGAGCCCAAAGCGCGGTAGCAAGATACTTAGGTATATAGATTTCAGTTATAATTTGACTTTAATCCGAGGCTCCATTGAAGCCCCCAATTAAAGTTTTATCACTTTCGTTTAATTTTTTCCGAGAAGAATATTTTTGGTTTATTATCTTTTGACCACAACCTTTTGTTTATGATCCGTGACTCTAATTGAATCCATAGCAATCGCGCTCAACTTTATTCGAGAAGAAATTTTAACGTTTATTAATTTTAATACAATTCATTTATAATCCGTGACTTTATTTGAATCCATAACAATCGCGTTCAACTTTATTCGAGAAGGAATTTTAACGTTTATTAATTTTAATTACAATTCATTTATAATCCGTGACTTTATTTGAATCCATAACAATCGCGTTCAACTTTATTCGAGAAGGAATTTTAACGTTTATTAATTTTAATTACAATTCATTTATAATCCGTGACTTTATTTAAAACATAAAATCGCGTTCAACTTTATTCGAGAAGGAATTTTTTAGCGTTTATTAATTTTAATTACAACTCGTTTATAATCCGTGACTTTATTTGAAACATAAAATCGCGTTCAACTTTATTCGAGAAGGAATTTTTAGCGTTTATTAATTTTAATTTCAACTCGTTTATAATCCGTTACTTTATTTAAAAACATAAAAATCGCGTTCAACTTTATTCGGGAAGGAATTTTTAGCGTTTATTAATTTTAATTTCAACTCGTTTATAATCCGTTACTTTATTTAAAACATAAAAATCGCGTTCAACTTTATTCGAGAAGGAATTTTTAGCGATTATTAATTTTAATTACGATTCATTTAGACCAATTAAACTTTTCAACCTGAATTTAATTTTTACTTCAAGGACACTGAGTCTAATTTCTTCAAACACTGAATTGAACTGTATGTTTTTTGACCAGAAAATCTCTAAGTCCAGGATAATGACCAAAGTGATAATTCCTCCTAGCGCGGCGCGTAAACTCCCTTAAAAGGTCCTCGGCGACTTGTGACGAACTCTCCCGATTTGTGTCCGCGCATGATGTTTTATAGCTGTAATTAACTACGCTTGTCATTGCGATCCAACCTTTATTGAAGCGTTACGGTCTTATATTTCTCGCACAATATCCTCTGTGTGACTTAAAACTTATCAGACCTACCCTTCTGCGTTTCTCAGAAAAAATGGGCATCTGTTGTCTCACAACACAGGCCCGTACTGGTGAAATTCTGAAGTTTGCCCCATCCTGCAGGTGCCCTATAATCCGTCAAAATTGACCTGTTTTTCTAATTTAAATTTTTCGCGTTCCTATTTGGTCCGTGATGTGTGTTCTGATGACCTTTCCTTTAGTGCGCTAAGACACCCTCTTACGCGTAACTAGCCAAAATTTTCCTTTCAACTTTCCGTTTTCGTGGACATTTCCTACAACCTACCTTCAGTCTTCTTTCTCCCGTGTGAAATTAGAACTCGCAACTCGCTTTTTGTCGAATTGAATGCTGTACACGTCCGTTCCTCCCTTTACCTCCCGAATCGATCACTTCTGACAACCATTCCCCTTCCTCCGTATGATAAGTCCCTTGCGTAAGGTCGCCTCTTACATTGCACATTTATTCACCTTCCCCTTTCGTAGTTTAGTATAATAATCACACTTTCCACTGATTATTCCAAGTTCCTAAGGCCTTTTCGGTACTTGTTCTAGTTGAAATGTCCCAGTACACATCATGTCGCTCACCCTTTGCCTTTCGTCCGAGATCGCATCGGTTTGATAACCTGTTTATTTCTTTGGCCAGTTTCATTTTAAGAACTATTACTGAATTTTCACGATTCCTCTCTGCAATTATGGGTGTTGGCCTTAATGATTCTGTCACACGCCTATCTTCTCTCTTCGTCCCTCAACTCGTTTCAAATCAATCAGAGGTCTCAAGTTCCCTTCACAACAAACCCGTATGTACTCGGTCATAATTCCTCTGCCAAGCGTCTATACATTAATTTTAATGTATTTTCGTCTTCCATAAGCCACGTATAAAATTAAGTACTTTCGATAATGGTTATTACCGACTAAATGACGCAGAACCATGTTCGAAATTTTCTCAAAATCAACACTCTCAAGTGTCTGAAATTGGCAACCCTCTTACTTCTTCTAACCTCGAGTAACAGGCCTGTTGCCACCAAATCTCGCTCTGTCCGAGTGAAGTTATGCGTTCAAAAAGGTTGTGAACTCCTAGAATGTCAAGTGATTTAACCTTGATCCTAGCCCCGTTCGTTCACCTATTCATTTTGTGGGAATATTTCCAAGGTCGATGCTATATAAATCAAAACCTAAACACGCCCCCTATCTGTAATTCCCTTTGTCCTGTCAGAAAGTCACGCCTACCCCTTTCGTCGCAACCCTAAAGGAAACTCCCCCACCTTTGTATGCAGTTCCCTGTAATTCATATGCGACTGTGCCGACAGATAGCGCTACTATGACGGATTATATCATCTACCTCGGGAGAGACCTTGATTCATCACATGCAGTGGCAGCTCATGATTTTTGGGTATACTAGAGTACTAATATTATAAAAAATGGCATTATTGATGTTGTTGTAGCTGAAAAAGATTTTTTTTTTCGAAAATTCTTTTCGATCTTCTGGAAATCCGTGCGGCGCACGGCCAAACTGACATTTCCTCAAAATCTTCGTACAACAAAATCGATTTTTCGAAAAAAAAAAATCGTTTTCGACTGCAACAACATCAATAATGCCATTTTTTGTAATATTACCACTCTAATACACCCAAAAGTCACGAACCGCCACTGATCATTACATGTCTCCCTTTCAAACCATATTCAGTAAATCTTATTCTTCTGTTTTAACGCCGTGGTCAAATTTTTCACTGTTCCGACCTTATGCACCGCTTAATATTTGCGCAATGATTATAAGTAAGCGGGATAACGTAAGAAATTATGGTAATTCGCTGCTTTGATGACGAATTATTTGGCAATGCTTTGTCTGCCTGGAAGAATAGAAATTACATAAGAAGAAGATTAAACGAGAGAATGGGTGAAAAATAAATTAAAATGCCTCGTTTGTATGATGACAATGTAAGAAAGTTTTGTCACCTTTGCTTATAGAAGCAGCTTTGAAATGCGGTGGTTCATAATGTAAATTGTAATACTTATGCATTAATAAGTGAGAAGTTAATCGTGAATTATATAGTACTATGGATAGGAGTTATAACAATGGAAAACCAGTTTTCTATTTCCAATCTTTAAGAAAGGAAATAGATCAGATATCTCTAACTATAGACCTATATGTATCCAATCGTCAATCCCTAAACTATTTGAATCTGCTCTGCTTTCTAAACTCTCGCCTGAGATTAACAAAGTTATTTCACATCGTCAACATGGTTTCATGGCAAAAAGATCTACTTTTACAAACTTGATGATCTATCAGGAATACCTATTTAATACAATGCAAAAGCGTCTTCAAACAGACGTAGTGTATACTGACTTTAGTAAGGCATTCGACAAAGTCTCACATAAAATTCTCATACATAAACTTAGTGCCCTTGGAATAACAGGAAATATTTTGAGATGGTTTGAGAGTTATCTGCATAAAAGAAAAATATGTGTTAAACTCAACTCACACTATTCACACCAGTTCGAAGTCTTTACCGGCGTCCCACAGGGGTCTCATTTAGGACCAGTACTATTTTTATAGTTTATCAATGATATAACTACGGTTTTTGATGGAGTCATGATTCTCTTATTTGCAGATGATCTCAAAAATTTTTTTTTTTTTTTTTTTTTTTTTTTATTGAATAAATAGTTAATACATAATATCAAAAAACAAGTCCTGCTAAGCCGATTGAATTGGCTTGTCAACAGGTGCTTAAAGTTAGTTTCAAATACATTTTTAAAGTTATAATTTACATCTTATATCTACAGAATTAACAATTTTTTCATACAATATTTCATACATATTAAAATAAATATTTTTTTTCCGATAGCCAATTTTTCACCATATATTTAACCTTATTCATAGATTTACATTGCTTTATAGTGTCAGGTAATAAATTAAATATCTTCGGTATGTTGTATTCAAACGTTCTCTGTCCGTATTTATTATTAAATTTCGGAACTATTTACCCGTCATTGCGCGTGAATCTAGTACTGTATTTATGTTCTAATTTTTCTTTATGCTGCGGGGTAAATATATACTGAATTATGATTTTTTGCCATAGTATAGCCTTAACAGGTAAAATTTTGGCACTCTGAAACAGCAACGGTGTATTATGTCTCTGTTTAAAAATATTAGGGACGACTAGTAATTTTACAATTGCGTTTTGTACAACTTGGACTTGTTTCAGATTGGTTGTACTAGTATTTCCCCATATGGTTAATCCATATCTTATAATAGATTCTGCCATTGACATATAAATTATTTTAAGTGTTTCAATTGATAGGAAAAAATTTAATGTGTACATTCTGCCAGCAATTGATCTGAGTCTTTTACAGGTTTTTTTAATATGTTTGTCCCATTTGAAAAAGCAATCTACTGTAACACCAAGATAGACATATTCTGTAACTAATTCTAAGCTTTCACATTTACAATTAGTCGGGATATTTTTATGGATGCAATTAAAACTATGAAAAATAATATTAGGATTGAATTGAAATCTGGCATTAGGTGATCTTATATGCATAACTTTGGTTTTTTTAGCATTTATTAATAGTCCTGCATCATGTGACCATTTACAAAGTTGATTAAAGTCAATTTGCATGAGTTCAATTGCAATTTTTAGATCTTTATGTGATATGACCAATGCCGTATCATCTGCAAATACAAAATGTTTAACAAAAGAGAAAAGTTTTTTCATTATAGTTACATAAATTATATATAGTGTAGGTCCCAATATGGAACCTTGTGGAACTCCTGCAGATACATTCTTTGTTTTACTAAAAGTATTATTTATTTTGGTACATATTTTTCTATTTCTAAGATAATCTTTAAATAAATTTAACACATTTCCTCTTATTCCAATTTTTTCTAAGGTTTCTAGCAGTTTTTTAGAGTTAATTGTGTCAAAAGCTTTAGAGTTATCGATAAATAACACAATAACATGTAATTTATTATTTAATTGATTATTTATGTAATTGGAAAAATCTTGCAGTAATTTTTCAGTATTTTTTTTTCTTTGAAAGCCATATTGATTGGGATCTATGATAGCGAATTTTTCAATGTAATTATTTAATTTATTTGATAAAAATTTTTCGAGAATTTTTTCTAACGCAGGTAGTATACTAATAGGCCTATAATTTCCCAGTTCAATGTGTTTTCCACCTTTAAATATTGGTCTAGTAATGCTACATTTAAATTCTTGTGGAATTTTTGCTTGCTTTATTATCGTATTCATGACTGTTACATTACAAATATTCATGACTGTTACGTACTACAATTTAATCTTGTGAGGCTACAAGAGTGTTGCACCCACAATGAACTATTTCTCAATATTGATAAATGTCAAACGATAACTTTTGCCCGAATCAAAAATCCCATTATGCATCAATATAGCATCAACAACATTTTCCTAAAAAGAGTTGAGAATATTAAGGATTTGGTATTATTTTTGACAGGCAACTAACATTTGTTCCTCATATAAACGAAATAACCAACAAGGCCATGAAATGTTTGGGTTTTATATTAAGGACAGCGAAAGATTTTAAATTAATAAATTCCTTCAAACTGCTATTCACTGGTTTAGTTAGAAGTAATCTAGAGTATAACTCAACAATCTGGTCTCCATTTTATAAGATTCACCAATTAAAAATTGAAAGAGTGCAACATAAATTTCTGCGATTTATTAATTATAAATTATGAATTCCAAACGAATATCTTAATTACACTTTCCTCATGAACTTACTAAATTTAACCGATTTATCATTGAGACGCACAGTGTGCGACTTAGTATCTCTTTTCAAAATTTCGAATGGCAGACTGGACGCCATTGATTTGACGAGTCTTATATCGCTCCGTGTACCTACGCGCGACACTCGACAGACCGCTCTATATAATGTTCCCATATCTGCTAACAATTATTTTCAAAACTCACCTATTCAAAGACTTCACATACTCGGTAATAAGTATAGCTCAATTGATGTTTATCATCACCAATCAGTATACAAACTAAAATACAGTATACTAGAATGTTTGTAACAGATTCATAATTTTTTTTCAAACGCATATTTTATTGTTTCATTAACTAAGCTTTGTTTTGTAAAATTCCCAATCGGGCAAAATAAAGATTGATGATTACAAAGATGGTTTACAACAAACTGTAGTGTTTATCTTTATAATAATAATAACAAACTTACTTGTCTTGTGTGTATTACCTACTTACATTATTGTACTCTTGTAACTACACTATATTTATATAAACTTATCGAACTCATTGTCCAAATTCCAATAACACCGTAACTATTTACTTGAATTGTATCTACTTAACTACCTACCTATATCTGTTATATTTTTCTCAAGTTTATGTATTAGTTTAACCTATGTTCTGTAAAATATTCAACCGACGTACTTTGTACAATAAACTTTGCTTGCTTATGTTTATAAAATAATAACACCATAACAATAACCCTACACATTGTTATGTAAGTTCATACTCAATTTATTATGCTATGTAATTAAAATATTTTATAATGCTACTGAACAACAAAACCCATAACATGTATATGTAAAAGCCTTCTAGGCGTTAATAAAATGAAATAAATAAATAAAAAAAAAAAAAATTTCCTCTGCTGCTCATCTCACTAGGGAATTCCTATGTCAAGATGAGCAGCTTTACAATTATATTTAATCAAATAAGTAAAGTAAGTAATACTACATGAATAATTTCGAATATGGAGTTTCTAGGGAGATTTATGACAGACGCTACGATTTGGGTAATCCAAAATCACCACTCACGGCTAGTATTGAATTTTTTTTCCATTTTCTTCAATAGATGAACCTATCGTTTTTTTTTATATTTTGACTGAGCATATTATAAAGCAACGGAGTTTGATTAGAAAAACTCCTTTGTCCAAAGGATGTTCTGGTATTATCCGGCTGATACATTAAAGATGAACTCAATCTAGTGTTGCGCACTTGTTGTGACCTTTTCGTAGTATCAATGATGTTGAAAAAATTAGAGAGCCTGTATTATGTACAACTGCCTTATTGACATCATTTTAGATTCACTATATAATTCCTGTGACCAATAAAAAAAAATTACTAATACATATATTATAATAAAACAAATAAAAAACTTTATTCCACTTAATTTTATTTTGACCGTAACCGGTTTCAGCTCGTCAAAGCCATCTTCAGACTGGTACACAAAATTCTTAGTCTACGGTTTATATACACAACATATGGAGGAGGGGGGAGAGGGGTAGTTTATAGGGTTCCCCCCTCCCCCATATGTTGTGTATATAAACCGTAGACTAAGAATTTTTTTGTACCAGTCTGAAGATGGCTTTGACGAGCTGAAACCGGTTACGGTCAAAATAAAATTAAGTGGAATAAAGTTTTTTATTTGTTTAATTATAATATATTATAATGGAATTCCACCACGAATTATCGGTCTCGAAAATAGAAATATTACTAATACATAATTTAAAAGATTATATTTTTGCAATATTTAAAAGCTCTAGGGTAGTCTTGTAACAAGAATCCCAACATACAACATTATTAAGCATTGATTGAACAAGCTCATAGTATTCAGTTTTTAAAGTAACTTAATTTAAATGTCCATCTAATTTATTTTAATTTTAATTTACATAAAAATTTTAAAATAAATATATTTTACGTCACTGACTTGGGAGAAATTTAAGGTCATTGAGATATCTGAAATAAATAAAAAATCCAGTGAAAAGCACAACATATATTTTAAATAATAGAAATAAAAAATTGTTTCGGTTGTTTCACCGAATTTGAATGATTCGTCAAATTTTCAAGTTCTATTCAAATTCTGTGGTGTATAAGAAGTTATGAAGTTGTTTTTATGATAGCGTAAGAAATGCTTGTCGAAGGACCTTGGATGATTGAGCTATGACCACTGCACATAAGACAATATTTGTTGTATGGATAAAGGAAGGACTCACCATTAGGAAAGGGCACTCTCTTCTTTCTGTCTTTTCTCCATACAACAATGTCACTTAACACGAAGCGGCTTGCATGATATCGGCGCGAATGATAATGTCATAAAGGTAAGGGAGATGAGATCTCGCGCGGATGCGGTTTTATTGTGAGCGGTTCGGGTTATTGAAACATACTGATTACCAAAGGGAAAATAAAATGAATAGGAATGGAAAGGAAGGTAGGACAAAGGACAATAATAGTATCTCAGTAAAGTGGTCGCAGGTATGTGTGTATGTGTGCATGAGATGTATGTATAAGTAAATGGCTATTGCGCATTGGCGCAAACATTCTGTTTTATTTCAGTTCTGTGATACAATTGACCCAATTTGATATAATGACAGAACTTGAATAGAACTTTCACAGAATTTGAAAAATAGCTTTGATTTTTGATGAACAACCAGCAAATTTTTCGTTAGCTGAAAAGACTTTTCAAATTCTCGCTGTTAACAATAAATAAGAAAAAAGGCAATCGAAAATGTTTACATATGAACAAATACACATAGTGCAAATATCTGTGTTGTTCCGTTACATTTGCGCGACCTATAGCCATCGCTCTCATTGTTCGTATTGACTGCAAACGTATTCCGAATTTCAAAACTAAACACGGAGCTTGTTTACTATTGTCATGTCGGGCGTTGATACGACAACCAATATAGGGGAAGTTATGAATCAAATGATACCTACCACAAAATTACGGGGCATGGAAAATAGTTCCTGGACAACATTTAATAAATTTTTGTTGTTTGTTTTTGGGGTGTTATGCCGTTTTTCGCTAACTCCTTGTTTAGCCGACGTTTCGGACGGCGTTGCAGTGTCCATCATCAGGGCAGATCCGGTAGATCCGAAGATGTGTACATCTTCGGACAAATAAGGAGTTAGCGCAACACGGCATAACACCCCAAAAACAAACAACAAAAATGCTTTTGGCCGTGAGAATCTAAAAACATTTAATAAAGGTCAGACTTGAACTGCAGCCAATCCTCCATTATATCATAATAAAAAAAAACTGGCGTCAAGTTGGTTTCGAAAAAAGATAAAAAAAATATTATTTGAACCCACGACCTCCGGATTGCTGGACGAGAGTCTTGCATCTCGACCACAGAGGACAACAAATTAGTCCAAAAATTTGAAATAATAACATATTATACCAAAGGTAGTAGATACTACATAACTTTTCTGAATTCTTCACACAACTGGTATTGATTGTACACTTAAATTCAAAGCGTTTTTGTGAACTGGATTTCACGCAGGACTAACTAAAGCACATCACAGAGACCCGAAATTAGTATGTTAGATTCTTCTGTTAATCTGACTTTTGACATGGTCAGACTAAAATATTTTATTTCACTTAATCGTGTCATATTTAACTCCGGCGTCATCGAATTCTTCTTCCATTAACTTTCGCTTTGCATAATCCTTACACTCCTTTAAGTGTTCAAACGTTATGCTTGCTTAAACCATTTGACGGCCGGCATAGTCCAGTGGTAACGCATTGGACTGCCATTCCGAAGGTCGCGGGTTCGAACCCGGCGTGCGCAAATAAATTTTATTTGATTAATTTGTGTTATTTCACAATTAATTAATTAAAATAATATATAGTATATTTGCGGCACGTTCCAGAGTGGAAGATACTACCAGTATCGCCCTGGTGTAAGACCACCATTCAGAATTGAAACGTTGCTCCAAATGGCTTTAGCCGTGTTTAGTGACTAGATCTGAATAACCAGGTACTTCCCCACCTTCCTCTTTCCCTTCCCCACTTACCTTCAGCCTCACAACATCCCCCAATCGGGGATGCCATAGTCTCACTGGCTCCAGACGGGAGCAGTTGGGACTCTTGTGAGGTATTCACTATAAAAAAAAAAATAAGTAAAAAAAAATAATCGTTCGTTTTTTACTCTTAATCATTACGCCTAGATCAGCATTTTAAGATCTATCCATTTTTTAACACTGTCAGTCATACATTTTTTTGTCTCACATACGCCTAAGGGCATGCAGTTTACTAACATCCTACCTCTGCCAGTACCACGCCTTACTCCAATATATCAGGGTTGATATTACTTCTCCACTGTGGACTGCGCGCCCGTATAGTGGCAGTATGCTCTATCTCCAAAAGTTTGAGACGTTTGACTAAACTACTTGGACATTTTGTTTTTTTTCTTGCTTAATAACAATTTCAAATTTGGTGAAAAGTTAGATGGGCCCTTCATTAAAAAATATCCAAATATGTCGTATATTTTGATAATCGTGATATTTCTAGTTTTTTCTTTCAAACATTTCCGAATGGTTCTTAATCAAACCTTTCACCAAATGTTTGTTATTACTATTGGATTAGGAGGAAAGTAAGAAAATGGAAAAAATAGTACAGTCATTAGCTTTAAAATTAGGTTTGTAGAGACAAAAATGACCAAATAGGAGAAAGGTGGAAAAGATATCTCGAAATGCTGTACAATGGAAAGGGAAATTGTGACAACGAAACATTGATAGAAAGAGAAAATGAGGTAGACGCAGATGATTTGGGAGATCCAATCACTAGAGAAGAGTTTGACTTCGCACTGAAAAATCTCAAAAACGGGAAAGCACCCGGAATCGATGACGTTCCGGCTGAACTAATTAAGCCAGCAGGAAAAGGAACCACAGATGCCCTGTTTAAAATGATACAAACTATGTATAAGACTGGAGAGATACCAGAGAACATCCTTTCCGGAGACCAGTATGGCTTTAGAAGAGGTGTAGGAACCAGAGGAGCAATATTGTTGCTACGAATACTGAAGAGAATTGATATAAAATATAGAGATAGACGAATAATCCAGGCGCTATACAAGAATGAGGCCGCTATAATTAGATGTGACAATGAAACAAAAGAAGCCAGTATAAGACAAGGGGTGAGACAGGGATGCTCTCTGTCACCTGTTCTTTTTAATGCTTATATACAGAGTGCGATTGATGACTTGAGAGAGAGAATGAGTCACAGAAAAGGTGTAAAGATACACGGGCAAAAGGTGGATATGATAAGGTTTGCTGACGATATTGCTTTGGTTGCTGAAAGCAAAGAAGAACTGCAAGAGGCCTCAACAACCATGCAAAACATTCTTCAAAACAACTACAACATGAAGATAAATAAAGACAAAACAAAGCTGCTGACTGTAGGCCGAACGCAACATCAGATGAGAGTAGAGATGGCAGGAGTTCCACTAAAGAACACCAAGGAATTTGTCTACCTCGGGAGCAAAATAACATGGGACGGTCGGTCTAAGAGCGAGGTTGACAGCCGTATACATCAGGCCAGGCTTGCATTCAATAAAAGGTCGAAAATAATAGAATCGAATAATATAGACCTATAACTGAGAATACTCCTCATCAAGACCTATGTATGGAGTATCTTGATGTACGGCTGCGAAACATGGTGCCTATCCGAAAGAGATAAACGGAGACTAGAGGCTTTTGAGATGTGGTCCTATTGAAGACTGTTAGGAATTTCCTGGAGAGACCATATTACAAATGAGGAGGTTCTCCAAAGAATCGAAGGAGGAAGGCACCTGCTCAGGACCTTGTCTGAAAGGCGTGCAAGATGGATCGGCCATGTTATACGACAAGAAAGCCTCTTGCATGTCATAATGGAGGGTATGACCGAGGGGACCAACTCTAGAGGACGCCCACGCCGAGAGTACCTGGAGGACTTGCTGGTGGACGTGCGCTGCTCATCATATGCAGAAGTCAAAAGAGCCGCACAAGACAGGGAAGAATGGAAGAGGAGATTAGATGAAATTGCTGCAAACCAATCCCAGGATTGAAACCAGAGAGAGAGAGATACAGCATAATAAGCCATCATATAGGTATTTAATACGTGTAGATAGCTGTTTGAGGCCCAAATGCAGTAACTTGAATATCCTGTTTCCCGCACGGCAACGGCATTGTAATGGCAAAACAGCGTATTTGTGGGGTTGTCCTAGCAGAATGCTGTATTTCAAGTTGCATTGTTCAGCCATTACAGAAGTGTCCTTTTCTGCAGTGACAGCATTGTTCTATTGTCAATTTCGTAGGAAATAAATACAATAACCAAATTTTAAATTGTTCAAATGACGTAACTCAAAAAATGGAATTGATTGAGCGCTGTAAAGCAATAATTCTGTATCTGAGGATACGGAATATTGCCATAATACGTGCTTGCTTAGACATTGTTTTTATTAGCGCTAACCATGTTCATGTCTTTTTCCTTCTTTCAATATCATTTTCAGCCCTTTTATCTCTCTTCACACTTCTTCCTCAACTATTTATTTTCTTCTCCGATTACGTAAACCAAACATTCCAGAGTGTTTTGTTTATGCATGGAGAAAAAATATCCTATTCAAAAAGTAACAGCATGATAAATTCTTGATAAAATGTTAGTTATTCATTATATAAAGAACACGTGTTCTTTTATTTCAATTCATGCGTTATAAGCCTGAAGTCCCATTTTTAGCAGGAAAATGAATAATTTGACAAGATTTTTAATAAATTAACAGTATTTCATATCAATAAGTTTTCTTCGTGTGGAATTACTAAGCTGGGGCGGTGCAGCCAAGACTATACTAGATCCGTTAGCCAAGGCAAAAAAGATGTAATAAGAGTGATGGATAAAAAACCTTATATGTATCCATCGACACCCTTATTTAAGGAAACAAAATTATTAGACGTAAGACAGATTTATAATGTACTATACGAACAATCCCAAGCTTCATAGTCTTGTAGATCACAGTTACACAACAAGCCTAAGATCAGAACAAAGGATGATAGTACCAAAAATGAACACATCGTTTGGACAACGTTTCCATGTATTCCTGACTCCTAAGGTGTATAATGGGTTCAAGCAGCAATGCAGTAAGATTAAAACAGGCCCTCTTCAAAAGCAAATTACCGTATGGCTCATAGAAAGTGGCAGAATGAAATCGGAGAGCTTCCTCAAAGAAATTATTGTCTGACTGAAGAAAGACAATTAAGTGAATTCATTCCGATTTTATCCATATTATCGTAAATATATTTATTATTTTTGTTTTTGTTTTACCATTTGTACCATTTGTACAACACTGAATAATTATTTTTATATTTTCTTTTATATGTTTCTTATATTTTCGTATGTTTTCTTTTTAAAATTTCTTATTTATGTAACCACCATACTATGGGCATTTGCCTAGTTTGGGCTATTAATAAAAAAAATATTTTATTAAATAAATTCAACAAAAGCGCAGAAAAATAAAAACAAATATCTTCGTACCAATTTGCATTTCAAATGTGTTCATGTCACAAAAGCCGATCTGACCATAGAACTGCATCCGGATGCATTTCCATGGCGCAATAAAAAATGCACCGTTTAAAAATTCTATAAATTTATATGACGCCGGGGAATATTGTAAACGGGAGTTCGTTAAGAATAATCCGATTGGACGGAACACAAACGCGTTCATATTGTATGTCAAATATTCACGAAGCTGAACACGGATAATTGAACATTTCCGTGATTCAAAAATGAAAAAAAAAACACATTTTACTATTAAAAAAAAACTTTTTAAGTGTTGGTTATGGTATCATCCATGCAAAGCATTATTTAATTTACTGGAACAATTTTATTTATTTATTTACGCCTTGAAGGCTTTTACAGGTAAACAATGTTAACGGTAAGTTTTTCAGGAGAAGAATAATAAGTGTTATAGTATATTACATAATAAACTGAGTATGAACGATATAAGCAGGTACAATACAAATTCTCGTAAAGAGTTCTGTTGAATAAAGGACTTCAATAATTGTATGAAATAACAAACGTACAAAACTAAGAAAGTAGTTCAGAACAAAGTGATTTGATAACTTTGTTGAGATTTAAACATAAACTTGAACAGAACGAAGTATGTTTGTATTTAGCAAATCTTTAGTGTAATCACGAAGTAAAATTTGCTTTTAAAATTATATAAATCCCAAGCAGATGAATAGTTTTATGCTAACATTAATTATTATTCAAATTGAGTTATGTTTTAAAGCCTTCTTGTCATTATATTCCGTTCAGTTGAACACATCTACACTTTTTGCGAAAGTATTGCTAACTGCATGCAATCTAAGTACAATAACGAGTCTAAATTACTCAGTCCTGATATGTTGTTGCAATTAAAAATATTTTCGATCGGGTTCATGTTGGTCTGTTGAAGGTGATTAGATTCAATAAATCAGGGCTGTCTTTAACTCCATTGACAATTTTTAAAATTAAACCTATGTCGAAAACGAGTCTTCTATCTGAGAGTTATAATAATTTGAGTTCTTTCATCAAGTGGTTGTAATTTATAATTTCTCGGCTCATTGGTAGGCTCAGTAAATAAGGGTTGTCTATAATTCTTGTAGAATTTTTTTTTGTTGATTCTGAAAAATCAAATTTCTCACTTTTTACTGATTTCAACTTGAATTTTATATAACCAAATACACGACACGTCTGAAATAAATCGATTCAAAATAAATTGACAAACAGAATACTGGAAGTCATCATCATTTGAAGCTATTTGCAAAAATTCACCAATCAACCGGAGGTCTTTCACGATAAATTTCAAATTTAGGCATCGTTTTTCATGATAGATAAAAAACGGAAAACGCGTGTTAGTGTTTATCAGATAAATTCTATGAATATTAAAAAAAACAATTGTGTAAATTTGTAAGCAATGCAATGCAAAGTAATACAAAAACACTATAAATATTATTAAATACTGCAAGAACACAACTTGTCCTTTGATTTCTATATCATTTCTTCAAATTATTGGTTATTCCGGTTAAAAACGGGATTGCATAAATAAATTAAGTAACAGGTTTTTGGATAAAATTTTAGTAAATTACGAAAATATAATCATGATGTTGGAACACGTGTTAGTGAAAATCCGAATATTGTTGCATTGCAACGAAAATTATTTATATCGTCATTATATAAAGGTAAATCGATAAAATATCCAAAAATTGGTGTTTTATTAATAAAGCCTGTTAATCTATTCGTGTATTTTTTAAGCCTAAAAAAATAAAGTAACAAGTCTATAACAATGTTTGTATGGTTTTATTTTATAATGTTAAAAGAAAATTACTATTTTTTTATTATCAAAACAGGGAGCCGGCCAATTCAACCTTATCGCAATTTGGATAAGGAATGTTGGCCGTCAACTGGCTTAGTAATCTTAGCATTCCACTTTGACCTCCACAAACTATCCCAACCATACGAAGTATCCACTAGCGATGAGTCGTTCATAAGCGTGCCGTACAACCGACAGCCGTCGTTCAATTGAGTCGACTCTTTGTAAAGCACGAAAATATTAAGCTGGTACCATGGACTTGCTCTTAATAAAATGAGTCAAGTTGCGTTGACTGAAATATTTCAGATAGAAAAAGCTGAATTGATTAAAAAAAATAATATCCACTGTATAAAAAACCCTTGAAAATATACTATAAATAATGATACACTGCTCTGAATTTCTGGAAAAGACAAAGCCTTTTATTTCGGAGCAAGAAAAAGACTTATTTTTCACAGAAGTAATTCTCATTTTCTCGGATGTCCGGTCAGAGGTGGTGCGGATCGTAATAAATATAATTTGGGGTTCGGTTTAGCTCAGGGCATTAACTTTCCTTGTCTAGCTTTCACCAATATACCACTTAGATAGGTAATAGATATAGTTGTTACTTACTCCGGGTGAGTTATATTATGTCTGGCGACATAAAACAAGAACAAAAATTCGAGGAATAGGCTAACAGATTCTATAAAGCAAGTTAAATAAATACATTTCCTTCCTTTTTTTTCAATTTACGTAATTCATCATCACGCAATGAATTTTTAAAAAGGTTTTTTTAGGCTAAGTCGTGATAGTTTGATGTATACTACTATACAATCCAAAGAAATGTGATCTGAACCGACTTGAAAGAAACTGATGTTGCCAGTTTGTATTCAAAACCTTTCGTATGATAGACCCCACAGCTGTGAGGCTGTGAAGTTATGCAACAAACACCCGTCTAGTATCACATAAATTAAAACAATTATCAATGACTACATTAAGTCCAGCAAATCAGAATTATCAGAAAAAGAACTGATTAGTATTTTTAAAAACATCGTCATAGAAGTATCTGAAAATACCCTACACAAACTTTATTGTAATTTTAAATTATAATGTCACATCACAAAGTAACCGCTTCATATGAAGAAATAAATAAAAATCTTTAATTGAAACCAAATTCGGAACCCAACACAGTTTTAATGTTTATGAGAGACTAGAAGACTGATATTGAAAGAAAGGTTAATGCAATAACTCCATAAATGGAGGACTGAACGCGGTTGGACCTGAAAAACTTTCAAAAGTTTTTTTTCCTTCGTTTTTTTTTCAATTTACGTAATTATTCATCATCACGCAAAGAATTTAAAAAAAGGTTTTTTTAGGCTAAGTCGTGATGGTTTGATGTATATTTATAATACTACTATACAATCCCAAGAAATGTGATCTGAACCGACTTGAAAGAAACTGATGTCGCCAGTTTGTATTCAAAACCTTTCGTATGATAGACTCCACAGCTGTGAGGCTGTGAAGTTATGCAACAAACACCCGTCTAGTATCACATAAATTAAAACAATTAGCAATTACTACATTAAGTCCAGCAAATCAGAATTATCAGAAAAAGAACTGATTAGTATTTTTAAAAACATCGTCATAGAAGTATCTGAAAATACCCTACACAAACTTTATTGTAATTTAAAAAGCAATAAATAAAAATTTAAAATTAAACAGTAATTTTGTAAACATCACTTATCACATAAGTGATGTTTACAAAGTTACTGTTTAATTTTAAATTATAATGTCACATCACAAAGTAACCGCTTCATATGAATAAATAAATAAAAATCTTTAATTGAAACCAATTTCGGAACCCAACACAGTTTTAATGTTTATGAGAGACTAGAAGACTGATATTGAAAGAAAGGTTAATGCAATAACTCCATACATGGAGGACTGAACGCGGTTGGCGTTCCGTCCTATCTGTCTACCCCTGCGGGGAAAAGGCGAAATGTTTATTTAGTTAGTTAGTGAAGTTCAAGTATATGGGTGTTTTTAGTTTCCATGACATGGATTTTTTCTTGTTACTTTATGGATGGATTTTTTGTTCGTTACTTGTCTCATTTTTTGTGGGTTAATTTAGATCTTTTTTTTAAGATTCAAAATATTTGAATTTAATCGGTTTCGATAATTTGGGAAATTCTCGACAGATTTTTCTCATTTTTTCGACACGGAAAAAAACGTAAATCCAGGACCTCAGCCTTGCCGGGGCGCTGCTCTGCCACTGACAGCGGCATAATACCCCAAAAATAAATCAATATAGATTTTTTGCGGCCTCTGTGGTCGAGGGTTAAGGCTCTCGCATAGCAATCCGAAGGTAAGGATTTTTTTGTTATTTCATTGAAAATAATATATAGTTTACTTTCGGCAATTCCATATTGGAAGATACTCTCAGTATCACCCTGGTTTAAGACCAACTTTATGAATTTAAATGTGGCTTGAAATGGCTTTAGCTGTGTTTGGTGACCAGATATGAATATCCAGTTACCTTCCTCTTCCCCATCTCCTTCCCACCCCAATACCCTCAGCTTCACAACATACCCGAATTAAGGAAGTCATAGTCTCACTGGCTCCAGGCAGTTGGCACTTTTATGCGGTATTCAAATAAATAAAAACTTTTGAAACCGTGAAAAACTCAAATCAGTTCATAATAAAGGTTCGCTTAAAAATAATCAAGCCATAATTGTATTAAGATTAAAATGGTTAGGATTTATGTTTTGTGAATAAAATACGTATTTCGAAATAACTTAATATAACTATACTTAATATAACTATACTTATGATAATTTTGTAGTAACTTCAAAACTACCCTTCATTTAAACGAAAAAATAGTACTCATTAATTAAAAATTTTCATAAAACTACTCTCAACTGGTTTTATTGTAAACCATTCCTTATAAATTATAATGGATATCGAAAGTACATTAGATCTTGTAAAGGAGAAAATAAATCACGATTTCATTTGTAATTTTCGCTTTTCTTCGATACGAACTATCGTTTTTGGGCCATTTTGTGAGCACAATAGAGTATTATCTTTTGTATGAATCTAAAAGATTATTGTAAAGAAACGTGTGAAAGAATAAATGATACTTTACAACTAAAATGAAATGATACATGGTCAATGAAAATGGAACACACAATCCTTATGCAAGGGCTGAGTAATCGAATGAAATTAGTCCTTCTGGTGTTACTAGTAGTTCTATAAACACTGGACCTCGCGTTCAAAAAGTATTATTCTAATTTACTATCATTTAATAAAAAAAACCAAAATTTCCACGGATATTATTAGATTTGTAAATAGATACTAAAAAACCTAAATACTAAGGTATATAAAATACCCTAAACATAAATCATTTTAAACCAAATATATTTATTTTTGACAAATTATTAGTCAAGGCAATAATTAGTCGCCTGAAATATCGATACAAATTGAAAATATCTATGCGTAAAAATAAATCCCGCCGACGAGAATTGAACCCGCACCTTCTGATGTCCTGTTAGGTGCTCTGTACCACTGAGTACCAGTACTCTGTAGTACTCTGAGTACTCTGTACCATGTCGGCTTATTTCCAACGATTTAATAGATTTTGTATTTAAATTTCATCTACCTGACAACATGATTAAAAATTAAGTAAAGCATAGCTGAAATTGTGTATTGACAAAAAATTAATAATTAAAATAAAAACAAAAAAGAACTCACCACTTCCAGTGAAACGGTTCTGACTGGAGTATCTTTGAATGACTGACGAATTTCGCAAAGATGAAAGAACGTTGTGATGAAATAGGTTTCCCCCAAAAGAAAATGTATTTAATGAAAGATAAACCTCAATTACGTAGAGATCATCACACTAGAGACACCTAGCGGAAATTATTGGACTAAATGCAGGAAACTGTAGTTAGAAAAAGAGGCGTTTTAGTAGGATGTGCCTACCCAGATTTATGATTAAAATTGACCAATCATATAGGGCTTTTGACAGGACAAAGGAGAAATCTACATTATTTATTAACCTGGGAATGAAAGCATCGAGTCGAAGGGTTAATGCACTATAAGCTAAACATGTTCACACGGAGAATACATTGGTCGAAAACTTTCGGTGTAAGAAACGAAGAGAGATTGATACAAATGGAAAAAAAGGGATTGATTGTCATTTAAAATCGAATAAAGTATCATAGACTGTTATATGGGAAGAACAAGAAACTTTTAATAAGTGAAATTAACGCGTGAGGGTAGAGTGGACTCAGGAGAACCTAGAAAAACTGTGTAGAGAGGTGAAAACAAGACAGAACAAAGTGATTTATTCATAGTTTGGAATGATGGAGGGAAACTAAACCTACAGATCAATAAGAAACACGCGTAATTGATATGCAAATTTGAGAAGATCGTACTAGGCAATTACCGGCCGAGAAACCAATGGTTTTGGATCGGTGAGATTGAATACAATGGCCTTATTCATAAATGCATATATTTATATTGAGATAAACAAAATTCAAAATTCGAACATGGGTTTTGTTTACGTTAGAGTAATAAGCAATTAGGAAAGCAATTAAATTTAACATAGGGCATATGGGACTGTTTATATAAAACCAAAAACATTAAATTGACAGGCAGACACATTAGCTAGAACTGATGGTTGAGGTACAAAGATTTCATAATAATGACTCCTTATAAATCAAAAAATTAATGACTATTTTTGAGAGAACAAGATGCAATACGGGTAACACCTTAATATTTGATTACTTTACAGTGGCGAACCGGTGAAAGGGGGCAAAAATGATGTTCATTTCAGGTCTAATGACATTAAGGTGGATAGGGATTTGAGATGTTTGGAAGTACTGCCTTGTACGCTTGAACTGAGATAGTGCGTAAGGATATAAATGAAAACATTTGAGCTCTGTTTTCCAAGTGAAATTTAAATGGAAGGTTTGGCTTGGAAGAAAGGACGCATACAGACCGACAGATTGGCAAGAACTGGAATATACACGAAAGTAGCAGCATTATGAAGTTGATTTCGGCTAGAGGCGATAAAAATACAGTGATGGGAGGGTTTTCGCACATCATACGAGCGTGGAGACGAATTTAAAGTGCCATAATAACCAGAGGAAGGGTGGAATAAAGGTAATCACTAATAAACATGATTGGATTGAGGGAATTCAGTGCAAACATGAACTTGCCTGCTAAGACAGGAACAATAGTGACTGAATTATGAAGCGCAATCCCGAAAAAAACAAAAATTAGATGGAGAATTCTTTATAAAATAAAGAATTGGATGGGAAAAGTTAAATGTGAGGTGTGCATGGGGAGTATTGTAATGGACTGATTATATTCCCAGAAAAATAAACGAAATTAAGCACAGCTGGTAAAACACATTTAACCTTACGACGAACTCTATGAAAACAATTAAAGGATGCTGATCCGGCCCTGCAACTGCAGAGGACAAAGACAGGAAATTTGGGGGCGTCACCGAGATTTGACTGTGTCATCCGAATAAGTGACAAGATTTAAATAATCAAAATTGGTGGCAGATATGTTTAAATTTACGAGTTGATTGATGATCTAATTGCCTGAAGTATGAAATCGACTTAAGTCATTTTGGTATTGAAGACAGTATAAAAGCGAGCGCACAGCAGTATTCGAGACAGTCAGCCGTGGATTTGAAAAGTGGTTACGTGGCCGTACTACGTTCTTGGTAAAATAACAGTGGAATATCTCTAAGTGTTAAATTTTGAACAAGTCTAAGTGTTAAATTTTAAACAAGTCTAGTGATTTAGAAAAAAAAACTCGCATTTAAAATCAGTGAAGTTTTAATAAGTCAGTTTTAATTTGATCAAACAGTGTTAATAAAAATAGAGTTTAAATTCAGTGATTTTCAATAGAAATTAAAAGGTGTTAATCTAAAGTGAACGTGTTCGCGAATTGATATTAAAAAATAGATTATAATTTAGTATCAATTTTGTTATTATATTAATAGTAAACACTTACATTTTAGATTAAAAGAAACACAATTGAGACAGTTCGAAAAGAATTAATAATAAATACTCACACCTTTGTTCTAAAAGTAATAGTTCAAAAAAAAATAATATCAATGATTAGATTTGATTAAATTTTAACCCCTTTTGATTTTATTGTTCAGTTAAAATAAATGCGGAGCGAATTCGGGAAGTGTTAAAAAAAAAAGTGAAAATAACAAAAATAGTTCGACCTAAATAATTTATAATTTTCCGGCACATCTATATCCCAAAATTTTATATATATCAGCTAATTTATATGAATCAAGCAAGAATAAAATATTAAATAGGAATAAATAGTCGAAAGGATTTATTTTGAAATTAGTTGGAAAATACAGTTAATTAGGTAGGATTTTTTCGGCAAGGTTGTTGTCTAGAACCCAACCGAAAAAACCTTGGTGGGGTGAGTTTTCCTTTTTGTAAATAATTTTCACGCCCTAGGAGTGAGAAGGTGCTGCTGATTATGGTATTTCAATTAAATTATTAAACAACAAAAAGAATTACACATTAATATATGTATATTGTGTATTTATATGTATATAAAGTAATATATTGTATATAAAGAGTATATATGAGTCATTTATGTACCTATATGTAGATATATATATGTATTTTATTTATTAATCGAAGCATTTGAATGGTAACGATTTTAAATACCTATCTATGTACATATCTATATTATTGGAAAAAAAATATGTACTTATAAATGTTCAAATTCCATGTAGAATCATGTATTATATATTTATTTATTAATATATGTACTATTATTTAACATATTTTGACAATCGAGATATGTGTATTTATATATATATATATATATATATATATATATATATATTTATTCTTCACTTAACTTCTGGTAATTTTACTAAATTCGGAAAACGAAATAAATAGTTTAATTTCAAAAAAGGAATTAAAAATATTAAATTAAATACCAAAGCTGTGAGATTTTAATTAACTATGCATAAAAAAAGGGAACACAACTGACATTTGAGAAGAGGAAGTTATTTCTTAAATAAACAAATCTCACATTTAGGTTAGTGTGTCAGAGAAAGAGTTTACTTTATTTGTTTATAATAAATCGCTCACTGGAGAACTGGGTTAATTGAATGGTTTGAAAATGACCTTGGTACGTAACTAGATATTTATCAGCATTATAAATTAAAATAAAAGTTAAAGTGAATATCAGGATAACGCAATGTGTAGCGATTTGGATATTCTCAAATACCTATCATTCACAAACGACAATTGAAAAATCACGGGTTAGTAAGAATTATATCGAAGTATTACATGAAACATTTGAATATTATTGATTGAGTAGTCGCATAGGTTTTTATTAGTTACCTGAAACAGCTGAGGGTTGCGTACTCTCAAATACCTATCATTCACAAACGACAATTGAAAAATCACGGGTTAGTAAGAATTATATCGAAGTATTATACGAAACATTTGAATATTATTGATTGGGTGCTCGTACAGACCCTCATCAGTTGCCTGAAACAGCTGAGAGTTGTGTACTCTCTTATGTGGCAATCAATTACATGAAACAGTTGAAAAATCACGGGATATGATTAACTAAATCTCATGTTGAACCCTGGAGAAAAAAATTAAAAATACAGTTCATCCAATAGGAGGCAGTGGTCATTTCTATAACAATACCACTAACCAAAAAAAATAGAGATGGCGAATCTCTTAAATAAGAACGTCAAAACCACACAAAACAAAAGCCTGGAGTTTCGGTGGCTCTCCAAAACAAACTACCAGTAAGATCTTAGTATATCGTATTTATTCGTATTTCCTATTAGTATTTATATATAGAGATATCGGACTCAAGACTCACAACCCTGGGATTTGAGATTCTCGGTTCACAATGTTTCATATGAGAAAATTTTACATTGTGAATTATAAACCTTTCCCAAAAAGTATGTATACATATATATGAATGTATTATCCACTGGGTGATGTGAACCTGCCTACAGCTGGCGTTTTAGGCCTAAGATGGTCATGTCACATCGCTTCTTGGAGTGGTGGCAAGCCTACGAAACTTGTCATTACAACAACCGTGAGTATATGATTGTATATAGGACGAAACCGGTTCGCCTTAAGTAAATTGTAGTCCAAGGAGGAGTAGGAATTTGGGAGTTTTGAGGCTCAGGAGAAGACTTGAAGGCAGTGCATGATGACGAAGGAAGATTCTTTTGGGACGCGGTAACTTAGGTACCAATCAATTGAATCGTGTCACAAGATTGTGCGAATTTCTAGTTGACTCTCGATTACCTTGTTTACTTGCAGGAGGACAGGAGCCAAATTATGCCAGCAAAGGGTTATTCTGAGTTCGTCAAATATACAATTAACTAATTACATTAACCTACTAAATCAATCTTTACATGTACCTTATAGCAGCAGAGTCATAAAGGAGTGACGCCAACCAGACACCATAGTTAATCATAAAAAAATTGACTAACAACTAACCATTTGAGTTATATTAAATTACCTGTCCAAATAAACATGTATAATATCTTTTACCAGCGTTTAGCTACGACTTCGTTAGGGTGCAGGGAATCAGAATAGTACAGAAGGAAAGTTAGCTCATTTAGAGAAATCATTTAAGTTTAGTTTTGCAATGGAGAGACCAATTCAATTTTGATGCTCAACACCCTGATCAGAACCAAAAGGGTTAACACAAAAATGAAAGTAATTAAAATCTTATATCATAAACCAAAAAATTACACAACGTTTGATGGAATTTAATTACAATATAAATACGAAAATATTTACGTTCAAGGTCGTAAATAACGTATTAATTATGTCTATAAAGATATATAGTACAAGAAATCTTTAAGTAGCTTTCTGTAGTTATCAAAGAAATTAAGGGTCCAATTTTCATGGAGGCTTATGTGTTGTAGGTTGGGAATTTTCCATCCCTACGAACACATATGCAAAGCCTTAGAAGAAAAAAAAAATAAAGTATCGGTCATAGCCAAGAGAGAAGAAAATTCTATATTGTTTTAAACAAATAAAAGAATGGAAAAAAGCTTAAAACATCACATGGTGATGGTTGAGATTGTGGTTTTATAACGATTTGATTCACGAGGCCCATGACATCTACGAAAGATAAAAAATAATATTTCTATTTTACTTCAGGCTATAAATAAACATTATTTTTATGACGTGAAACAAGTCATATATCATCTACAACAGATTATTCAATAATAAATAATATTCTAGCAGAGAGGATATTTTTTTGAAGTAACTGAAGTGTACCTAGAGTTGCTCGGGGACTTATAAAGGTTTCAGGTAAAGTTTTGAGGTTATGAATTTTGGAGTACCCGACAACTGGATGCATTTTAAAGGTGGAAATAATATTAATGAATCATAATAAGTACATGTTGTTTCAATTGATCGTGCCATGTCCTTTTCGGGCTCCTCGGCCTCTTCAACTATACACTTCCATATTTATTATTATTGTGTTTAATTCGTAGAAATCCATTTAATTTTCTTTTTAATTTAATTAAAATCAAATTTAATAAAATAATTATTAATTTCTGCAAGTATTTTTTGGTTTGTGTTATTGTTGTAGCTGTTTCGATTTTAATTACATTTTCAAACTGTGGTTTTAACCACGTATAGACGACTTAATTATATGATTCTATTTCACCCCTCCCAATTTAATATACTTACACATCTTTCTTCGTTCATCACTTACGTCTCATCTCAACACAAATTAAAAGTTACTTCAAGTAGTATAATCATAGATTAATAATAATACATCAATGAGTATAATGCAATCCGCATTGTTACATAAAATTTTACTCATTAAGTTTTATTAATATAAATATATATCTCGATGCGACCGAATCTTTTTCTAATTTATGTGTTTCAAATTTGTCTCTGAGAGTCGCAAATATTGTATTCAATAATTAAATCATACAATATAAAATTTAACTCAGTAATTTATTTATATACAAACGAATTTGAAACATAAAAATTAGAAAAAGATTCTGTCGCATCTACAAATAATTATTACACATAGGACCTCAGCCTTGCCGGGTTTTAGATAGCAGCGAGTAAAAATATGCATTAATATCGTTTTATGTTTATCTTTAAATGTAATAATATAATCGTTAATACATCTTGAAATGTGGCAGACTTTGATTGCATTTCTTATCACATGTAATGACTTCCCGTACTTTGTTTTCATACATTATTAAAAGAAAGCAATTAATAAGTTTAGGATTTGTTATAATTATCCTTTTCTTCGATTATATATTACATTGATGGGTATGAAATTCATAAATGAAAGAATAATTGTTCCAGCACTAATTTAGACTTTTAGAAAAAATTCAATGAGTATCCCCAATAAATAAAAATAGCATATATTTATCTGAGACACTATCTAGGTTATAAACCAATTCAGTAGATACTTGTGACCATTAAAAATATGGGAAAAATTAGGTGCAAGATAATGTTTTTAATTCTGAATTCGAATATGACGTTTAATAACTAGGTCAAAATGGTCAAGTGGTTAAGACGTTGTATCAGTGAGACAAGAGATCCTGGGTTCGATTCCTAGTTGTGATCGATATCTTTTTATTTTTGTTTCATGTTTCGTTTAAATTTTTGATTTTTATCTTCTTCCTCGATAATCAATAAGTACTTTAAGTAAAGTAATTTATTTATTTTATTTTATATTATAGAAACAAACAGTAGCTGATTTACAGAGATGAAACAATATACAGGAATAAGATATTTCATGTTGAGTACCAATGATATGTTTCCTTGTAATGTCTGCTAAGTGGTATGTTTATTCCTTAATTATCAGGTGACGTGTGAAGTTTATAGGTGTGTGTAACGTGTGTAATGTATGTGTGAGTGTTTGTTTGTGTGTGTCTGTATGTATGCGCATTGAATAGTTTAAATTATTGACATGATGCCACGTTTGAATTTGGCAGTGAATCCGAAAAAATGTCAATGTTACAGTTAAGGCAAATATTATTTAGAGTATGAAGAGCTCTATTGATTGGCGAATTAGATGCTGCATTTGTTTTATAATTAATCGTGTGGAGTAGCACTGTATGTCGTGTACGTCTCAAAGGTATGTTAAAGTTAATAACGGACAGAAGTTCAGTATAGTCAATGTCATTGTTTTTAAAATTCTGTGTATAAATATTGAGTCAGCTAATGCTCGTCTTCGCTGCAAAGTTTCAAGTATACCAATACCATTTAATGAAAATGTAATTGTGTACCTTCGACGAGCTCAAGAATAAGAGTGTCGACCAATATATGTACTTTGGACGGCGATTGCGAGAGGCCTGGATTGGAGAATTGATACACTGGTGTTTCTCTCAGTGTAGAGCGGGACATGTATATTATAGTAGCATAAAAGCCCATGTATTAGTTACGTTCTCTCACATCACAGCTCGCAACTAGAAAACATGCATTTGTAATCTATTTACTCGGTTAGCAATAAACAAAATAATCTAATCTCGGAGTGTCAGTGTATGAATAATGCCAGAATATTATAATAACAGTGCACAGCCAATACAACCATGCAACAACAAGATGGTTTTTTTTAAATTATTATTAAGCGGGATTTGTTTCAAGAAAAAATCAATACATGTTATTCAACATAGCGATGTTTTTAGTAAAACGAAAAACATATTGCCACATTTGATAATACTACTCTTAGTGAGCCAATCTCACGATGGGTTGATCCCCTTTTCCATAAAGGAAAATCATCCACGGAGAACTGAATACGTAAACGTATTACTAATTCCAACAAGGCTTTCTCTTCATAATAAGTGAATTTTGTTTACCTGATTTTGAGAGAGTCGATTCCTGAAAACTCTCGTAATTAATTTAGTAAACTTATAAATAGTGTATTAATTAGTACAATTAGACAAAAGATGGGCTTAGATATTTTTTTAAATAAAATTATTGTTCAAATTACAAAAAAACAGTTTATCTTTAAACAAGTTCTATCATTACGCGTGACAGTTGTATTGCCTGACAGTTTGATAATGCCTTCAGAAGGCAGGTATAACTTCTCTTGTTGTTATCAATGGTAGTAACTTTGGAAGAATACCACTGGAAAATTATCCTTCAACTATTTTTTCCTATGTTGTTAACACTGAATTTAAAATATGAGATCAACAACATTGACGTTTAATATTTAAGTCTAAATATTTAAGCGGTTAGAGGCATTCTCCCGGTAAGACAGAGATCATGGGTTCGATTCCCAGTTGAGACCGTTACTTTTTTTATTGTTCTGTTTCATGATTCGTTTAGATCGCGTTGTTTAGTGGCGTGTAAAATGTTAGCATTTGCTAGCAACTAATTGTTATATTATGTTGTCACACCAGGTAATTTCTGATAAAATAAGTTGATCAAGGAAACAGAGTTGATAACATAAGACGATACAATACCCTAAAGAAGCCAATCGTAAATATATGCGACGCGCCACCTTGGTGTATTGGACAGACGAACGGTCGGATTATGCCCAAGCAAGATTTTTTAAAATAAAGTGGGAATCGTAACGGCATAAGTTATGAAGTCGTGTAAAAACAATTTAGAATAGCAGATCTGGAAAATTGATCTTTCCGTGCGGTTTATTTGAATTATTTTTAATAAACTAATTACTAAAATCTCAGATGTTTTTAGATTCATCATCTAAAATAATAAAATCAGTTGCTTACAGTAAATTTAATAGTTTCAAAATGTTTTTTTAACGTTTTACGTAAAATATATTAATGCTTAGTTATAATAATCTTAAATGAAAATAACTTATATCCAAAGATTCTATTTAAAAAAATATATATCTACTATCGTAACGAATTCGCCGGAATTAATTAAAATGTGGCCTCGAGGAAAGCCCTGTTATTAGAGTGTTGTATCTCCTTAATAAAATGTTAAATAGTAATGACATAAGTAGGGACATTAACATTTTGTTTGATTTTTGAAAAAAATCGTTTTAATTTTTTTTAAATTTGCTGTGTTGGTGGTGTTGTTTTTCAACAAAAGTGATTTTATGTGAGCTTTTTGGTATTTTACAGCAAAAATTGGCGGAACACAATGATACAGTACACGGATAAAAATGATTGACGGTCAAATTACACTGGTCAACACATTTTTTGTCCATTTAACGAAAGTAGCCAAATCTGACAGGAAATTTCACGCTGATTTCAGATATGTGATAAGTTTTTTTCTATCACGTCAGGTTTTTATGGGTTTTAAGTTTTACTAAAATGTGTATTAATTCATATTTATTCGTGAGTTATCATAGTTTTTTTTTAATTTTTTGACCATCCATTCCACTTGGTCATGCTGCAAACATGAAAAAAAAACTATGACAACAAGCTGCTGTTAACAAAAAATAAATATGTAAAATACGAATGGAAAATATGTGGTGATCTAAACATAATAAGGCTCCTACTAGGACTGCAAGCGGGATAAACAAAGTATTGTTGTTTTCTGTGCCAGAGGGACAGCAGAGACAGGAAAAACCATTATGCCAAGAAGGACTGGCCTACTAGAAAGCACCTTAAACCTGGCACGAAGAATGTTCAACATGCTCCCTTAGTAAAATCTAAAGATATCTTACTTACACGTTAAATTGGGTTTGATGAAATTTTTTGTAAAAGGCTTGTCTAAGGATGGAAATGGCATGATTTACTTAAAGTAAAAGTTCAGCGAGGCAAAAATTAAAGAAGGAATATTCGTGGGACCACAAATAGGGGAGGTCTTGACTGATCCGAATTTTATAACAGTGTTGAGACCTGTCGATCTAGCCGCTTGGTCAGCCTTCAAGAATGTTGTCGAGAACTTTCTTGGAACTCATAAAAGTGAAGACCATATCAGCATTGTGTCTGAAATGCTCATGGCCTATAAAAATATGGGATGTAACACGTCACTAAAAATACACTTCCTTCACTCTCATTTGATTTTTTTCCCTGAAAATATGGGAGATGTCAGTGACGAGCACGGCGAACGATTTCACCAGGACATTGCGGATATGGAAAAGTGATACCAAGGAAAGTGGAGTCCATCTATTCTAGCAGACTATTGCTGGACCCTGCAGAGAGACTCTCAAGATACTCACAAGCGCAAATCAGGAGCAAAAAAAATAAATTGAATTAGTTTTGAATTTTTTTTAAGTAAGTACCTACCCGTCATACTATGAAGAATTATGTAAAAAAACATTGATAAATAATAAAAAAAACCTGACCTATCAATTTTTTTTTGATTCATTTCGTGTTTATGGATACTAAATACATATAAAAAAATTAGCTATGCTTAAGGGACTGCACTTAAAAAAATAAATGTCGACCAGTGTTATTAGTCATCCTGTTAAAAATGGGACTGTAACCCGCTTTCTTATAAAAAGTGTTGATAAATTCGTAATAATATCGGAACACGTCTTTATCCACCTGCCTTGGTCTTAATAAAACATCAGGACAAAATGCACAAATGTGAGGACTTTAACGAACACGTGTTCGGACACCGTGACAAAACATTGGTATTTTACTTATAGTTTTTTTAAGATATCTATCAATTCATCCGTTAATGGCCACAACAATCCCATTTTTAAAAGGAAGACGAATAATTTGAACAAATTTTCTATCAAAAAATATTTTCAGATTTCTAAAATTCGAATTATCGCAAACGCAAAATTTTTAGGTCTATCTCTAGTTCAATCTTGTTACCTAATAAGATCATGAGAAGCAAAATAGATTTTATCTCACCACTTTTAACATTTTCAATACCAGAGTTCCTCCCGAGGAAGATGAGAAAAATTATATCTTTTGATTTTGTCACACAAATCGCCTCGTATTTTGCCAATTGTTTGTGAAAGATATTCCTCGCGGCGTCTATTTTTTATGGTAGGTTGCAACCTTTATTCTAGCAACAAATACTGTAAATAAATTGACAGACCCCGTTTTGGCTGTTTTGCTTTGACTGGGATACATTATTATTTTTATGGTATATATTTATGCATGTTACACTGAAAATTGATATTTTTTAATTAAACAAGTTTTTTTTCTAAATAGTAAAAATAACCCTTTATGATTTGATACCAAAAAATAATTTTTTTAAGGTAAAAATGTACGTGTATAAAAATAAAAGTGCGGTACTGAAAGGGTTAAGTTTCTTTCAAGTCATTTAGCAAATTATCGTAAAGCATCGTTATTTGCTATCAATTATTAATAAGCTATTAGGATACAGGCGCGTGTTTCATATCAAATCGGGATAAGATACTTAATATATATTATAGTGTTATCATATTTAAACTAAAATCATGTTACGGAACAGATTGAAGGACTGAACAATCCTAAATATTAGACGATAGTTGCCTAGTTGATATTAAATATTTACACAATACAATAATCTGTTTGCTGTTTACCCAAGATGATAAATATTGATACTAAACACCGACAACTCAAGAATGGAGGCCAGAACAAGAAAGGTTGGTATAATTATTTAAAGTGGATAATGCTGGGTGTTAGTTCGCAAAGCCAATCTAAACAAAGGCAGGCACACACCAATATACAATAGCATAACAGACTAACAGTCTAAGAGACTTACAGTCTAACAGACTAACAGTCTAACATTCTAACAGGCGTATTGTGAAGGAATTACAAACTCTCACATGAAGCATTGAGTGCCTCTCAAGGCCCAAAATAAACCAGGGGCGAAATAGCTGTTGTGTTAAGTGAAATAATCTAAAGTTCAAATCCATCGATTATCGTCCTTTAAAACAGAATGCAAAGAATACATGATTGTACTCCGATTCCAAAAATATCTACACTTCGATCTTGAATTTATAATAATCTGCTTGAACATAACTTAAAACTAGACAACGGAAATTATGAAATTTACACAGCTGACGAATGATCCTAATATACCATTAATTAATAAAGCAAATTATTTATTCCTCACTTATCAGTATGTTTGCAGGACCTAAATAAGACAACACATTTAAATAAGGTAATTTACTAGGCAGTCACGTCGTTATTTAACAATTAAGAAAGCAGACAGTTTGGACAGTTTGAAAATGGCCTTGAAAGCCGAAACAGCTGTGACAATAACAAAAACCAAAAAATACTTGCAGAACTTAATAATTATATTATTAAATTTGATTTTAATAAAAGGTTTTAAAAAAATAAGAAAGCATTACCATTTCATGTGGGGAAATCATTTTCAAAATAGATGTCTTAGTAGCAGTTTCAGATAGAAACTGCTTTCACAATGTTATAAAAAAACTAAAATACGTGCAGAACTTAATAACAACATTATTAAATTTATCTGACGTTAATTTTTTTTTTTAAATTTGCTCAGCCGTTTCTATCTGAAACTGCTACTAAGACATCTATTTTCTTACCCAGGCGTATTTATCGTACCCAGTAAAAGTACCGGGTATTTTCATGCGATACTTTGAACTTGAGACAAATCTCAAAAATACCTGGTTCCAAAATACTCACAAGTATTTTATATTGGGACTAAATATTTTTAATAAGTACTTTAACTAGGTATTTTTGATAGGTATTTTTGAGGGTATTTTTAATAGGTATTTTTGATGGGTCATTTTTTTATTATTTTTTTTATTTAAGTTTTAATCCAGCAGGACTGGGAGGATAGTGCAATCCCAGTCTGCCATATAACATGAAATGCAGTAAAACAGGGAAACAATAAAATAAATTAAAAAATTATAAAAATGGAAATAAGATAAAACAAAGAGAGAAAAAAAATATTAGGCAGGTACCTAAACATAAAATTAAAATATAAATCAAAAATAAAATAGTCATGTAAATAGGTAATACAATAAAAACAATTAGATTAAATTAAATTAAACCGTCCATCGGGGAGGTCGCCGCATAATCTGCATCCATCGCTCATTTTTTTGACGGGTATTTTTTATGGGTAATTTTTCGACAGGGAATTCCGTAGCTACCCCCTTCCACCTTTGAAAAATTATGGTGGGGAATCACATATGAATTTTCGTTTATGGTGAAAATCTTTTCACAGAAGTTCTGTAACAGTAGAAAACTTGTGGGGAATATGTGGGTAGAATTTATTTGAGTGCAGTTTAGAAATTACTTATTCTGAATCAATCCTCAGGTCGGTATTAAGTACTTTAGAGTATTTTGTCAGCGGTATTTTTAACAGGTATTTCTTTGTACCTGTGCTCATTGTACCCAGTAACGAAAAGTACTCATAGGACCCACCTTTAAATTCGAAATGTAAATCCCGTTATCCTGTCACGTGCTTTACCAAATATTCATTTTACTGTACTGTAAGGTGTTTTCGTGAATAGAGAATAGAGAATAGAGATGTGGACAACCCATTGATGTCTAATTTAGTCTATGGGACATAGAGGTGAGGTTTATTTATCGTACCCAGTAAAAGTACCGGGTATTTCCATGCGATACTTTGTACTTGTGACAGATCTCTAAAATACCTGGTTCCAAAATACTCATGAGTATTTTATACCGGGACAAAATATTTTTAATAGGTACTTTTACCAGGTATTTTTGATAGGTATTTTTTGACAAGTATTTTTAATAGGTATTTTTGATGGTTATTTTTAGTAGGTATTTTTGGTAGGTATTTCCAATGGGTATTTTTGATGGGTATTTTCAGTAGGAATTTTTATTTTTGATGGGTATTTTTGATGGGTATTTTTAGTAGGTATTCATGATAGGGAATTTTTGACGGGTATATACGACTGGTATTTGACCAGATATTTAGCGACGAAAAATGTGGGGAATATTGGAATTCCGTAGCTACCCCCCCCCCCCCCAACGGAAATATTTCGTGGGGAGTATCCTTTTTGAAATTTTGTTGTGGGGAATAATGTTTTTCAGAAATTCTGTAACAACCCCCCCCCATGGAATCAAGCTCCCGTAGAATATTTGTGGGGAATATGTGGGCAGAATTTATGCGAGTTCATTATAGAATTACTTATTCTGAATCAATCCTCAGGTCGGTATTAAATACTTTTGAGTATTTTGTCATCGGTATTTTTTTGTACCTGTACTCATTGTACCCAGTATCGAAAAGTACTCATAGGACTCACCTCTAATGGGACAACCCAAAGATTTTATAATACGGAGAGCATCTTGTCTCGTACATAGTGGCGGCTTATTATCACAAAAATAGGTGTTGCGCTAAACATAATATATTTACAATCTATCCCTACCTACTGGAATGATCGATATGCGAACTGTAAAGTAAAGTGGCGCCATCTCACCGTAGAGTTTACGAGGCACTGGCGTGCGTCGTTCATATTTCGGAGATATTTCAATACTGTGGTCGATATTCACGCTCTGCGCGTATACATAATTGATGTTCCCGGGTGACGTTCTCAATGAGCGATATGGGATTCGCTCGCATCACGTGACTTATGACACGTGATACAAAGAACGAAAATTCGAACCGGTTGAATTTAACTTAATGCTTTTGTTACTCTTATTTGCTTTAATTGTCGATGATATTACTATCGGTTGATGATTGTTATTTTTGGATAGACTGAAATTTTGGGAGGGCGTTGTGTACGCTCTCGCGATAGTCTCCAGGACTTCTTCCATCGGTTGTAAGGCGAGCTGCTTTTCTATAAGTCCTTCGTTTCTTTACGCAGGGATACGCACAGAGATAGATGGATGGATGAGAAATGGTTGTTATTAAAAAACTTATGTTTTAATAGATTGATTTATTGCGTTTTAATTCAGATGAATTTGCAATGATTCTATTTGTTAGCTCAGAAGCTTTAAGGGGTCGAATGTTGACTCAAAGGCTTTCAGGTTTCAAATGAAAGCGAATTTTTTAAAAGGTTAATGATACGAGAATGTCACAACGATTTGCACATTTTAAGCCAAAACAGTTGTTTTGACATAAATACACATAGACAAAACGGAGCATAGACAGATAATACATGATGACAGGAAAGGTGACACACAGCCGCGAATTTGATGTAAAAGATTCTACACATCGAGATAAGAAAATTGAAGTAAATTTTAAATAATAAATACGAAAACATGTGATGAAATATTTGATCAGACAACACAACACTGAACACGTTGCTCCAACGCTCCTTTGAGCTAGCCGCAACTGCTCATACATAAGGTTATTTTGGTGTGGTAGTAAGATCAAAATCACCTCTTAGATCAGCTTTTTCTCTGCATATACAAAGCAAAACGTGAAATAAGCTGTGTGATGTTTTGAATATCCACAAAAACAAACGATAAATAATAAACGAACGTGCTCAAAAAAATTTTTTTGTTTAGACAACGACGGAAGATTTATGGACAGACAGGCCTGGAGTAAACAGATTCCCACGGGAAAGGAGAGACCGGAGGGACAGTCGAGTTTTGAACTTGGGTGCATTGACAGCCCCGAGAAAGGGATACAAATCAGAAGTGTTGTTTGAAATTACAGTTAATTATTGAATTCAAGTGGTATTAGAGAGTATTGCGGAATATTGAATTAAAGTGAAAGATTATTGATCCGGCGTTTGTGTGAAGTGAAAGTGGTTCAACTCAGTGGGAAAACAATTAATAATAATGACAATAATAATAATTGGATAATTTGTAGAGCGCCGTTTTGTAAAAACCCACCTCAGGGGCGCCAGGTGTTGTGCAATCGCGATTGTGTTATAAAGTTGTGTTGATTTAAACGTGATTTCGTATACAGTTCGAACTAGATTGCTTGTCTTAAAAACATGAAAATAATAAAAATAATGATTGCGTTTTTAAAATAGAGTGAATGTACTTAAAGGCAGAAAGTGTTTAATCGGGCTAAGTTATTGATTTGGCGAGATGGCATTCTATCCACGGAGACCGAAAACCAGAGAATCAAATAGATTATTAACTGTGGGTTCGAATCCTAACAGATTAGGGAGGTACAATTTTATTTACAGGAATATTTAATTACCCTTTTATAAGCGTAGGGAGGAGGTCGAAAATTAAAGTGATTTAGCTATATAGTGTAACCAGGTAAGCTTCACGCTGAGAATGAGAGGTACAGGAACTAAGTTTACGACACCTGCCGCCCAAATAATGTTATCATTAACAGGGATGTGCTAGGCGAACCGTCAATCAGCTGTGAGCGAGAGACGAGTCAACGACCTTTTCATATATAGGCCGAGAGGCGCGGAGTACAGTCAGTCAAAGGGGAAGTTTTGCTAGCGTATGCCGTCCCAAATTGAAAGCGATCGGATGCAACCAGACGGAACAAAATGAAAACTTTTCTTCTGTTATTTGACTTTCTAATTAAATACTTTTCATCTATTATTTGACTTTCTAAGTTACGAATTGGGATGCACAAAAACAAATCTAAAGTCGAAAGAGGGAGATGGTAATCTCCGAAATAAAACTACCAACCGAACAACTTTTCTCAACAGGTATCTTTCGAGAGGTAGGCAGCCTCTTTAAATTAAATGCAAAAAATCAAACCAATTATCCGTTTATACCTTACCTGAGAGGATAGGTATTCAGTAGAAATTACCCATACCTAATACACGAGGATGCTAGTAACCTCATAAAATAAATACTGGAACCAAATATTAAAATACAGACAGTCCTCATCCCAAATTTGGCATTTCGAGTAGACCTTACATATATCTCACATGATAATTGGCTGAATGGGTAGGCACACAACCTATCGTTAATAAGCAGGCAAAATGTCGACAAGATCGTCGTGTGTTACCTATGTATTGACCTAGAAAGGGATGTAAATCCCCGACGGCGTGGGAGTTACAGCGTTTTCTGGAGGTGGCACGTAACTTAGGACCTTGCGTGTCACATTTTCGCGACTAGATTCGTGACAAGGGATGTCATGGTTTTCCCCTTCTACACTCAGTAAAGTAGATTTTCCTGGAGGTGTTTGAGATTGGGGCAATTCTGAAATTGGTGATGAGACCTGGTTTTCTTTATTCTGGCGTGAAGGTTGCCGATTTGGAACAAGGGGAGACCCGGCCGGTTGTGATATCCAGACACGCAGATATCGATCGCCTTGCTCAAATTATCATCCATCAGTTTTGTTTGGTAAGAGGAGGAGTCAATCTTAGCTTGAAAAAAATTCATTTCCTTTCCTCTCCTTCCCCTCCCAAAATATATACATGGATGGCGCCGACAACTAACACCATAAACTTATCGTATGTATATCACATATATAAAATCTAACACTTTATTATATTCACATTACCCTACGATAGGTAGAATCGAGTAGCTAGTGGGGGGGGAGCAGGCGACTTAGAAGATAAGGTTTATAAAATGGTTTTAAAACACAGCGGTAATGGATTCAACTCACTCTATCTCAAAAGAACCAAGGGATACCACACATACATAAATAACTAGGTTTCTAAACCGAGAAACAAAAACCCAACACAACGTTCGGTGAAGCCTTTTTATACTGAACCGTCACGTGAAATGAGTACGTTCAAGGTCGTACGTCACGTAGACAAACTAGGATGTACACACTTGAAGGGGTGTGTAATAAAGAAAAGACGGCAGGGAGGACCTTCCTACCCCGGATATATATATAACCAAAGCCTTATGGAAAAGTTACCTACGGGACTTAAGGAAAATTATCGTAGAAAGAAGAGAAGGAAAAGTTTGAAGTAAAAAGGGCAGATCATTACAGCTGTTATAATTATTGTTTCACAGAATTTTAGGCTATGGTTATGTGGTGTGGAACCTTTCCCCTTTGTATATTTGCAATGAAGGGTTTATTCTTTTGTAGATTGCATCTTAGAGCCGTCGATGGTGAAAATGATGTTGATTTATTTTAATCAATTTTCCGGTCTATTTCATTTGCTATTCCACCGTTATTCCGACTTAAGATAAGTTATAACTTTATTTCCATGTGCTGTTTTCTCAATAAGTTTGTTCTAACTAATTTTAACGAATGGTTCAAACACCACGTCACGTTGCAGGAAATATTTCAAACAATTTTCACGGAAGAAATATATGATTTTTTTTTAATGTTTTTCGGAGTATAAAAAGTATTTTTACAAACATTTTATATATATCAAGGGTTTAGTGCAACAGTAATCAAGAAATAAAAATTTTATGTTAGTTATATAGAAATTCAATGCAGAAAAATAGAATTATGCTTAGCTTACGACGGGTTGTTTGGGAGAATTTGAACAATTCTTCAATTTCAAAGTTGATTTTCAATTTCTGTAAAAGATTTTTCAACTTCTGTTATTATTTCAGCTCTTTCAAGCAGCTAGCCTATAATGACATAATAACAGAACTTGAATGGGTCTTTCACAAAACCTGAAAATAAACGTTGAAATATGAAGAATATAAATTAACTGAAAAATGATATGTTGGGGCCATTGAAACATAAATTATTTTACAAATGTCCAACTACCACGTTGGCGCCAATTGTAACACAATCAGGTAAACTCATATTCAAATCAAACTACGCTAGGGCTCCATTGTAACGCTAGAGGTTTAGTGACAGAAAGGATTGTTTTGACATTGAATAAAAGAAAGACGATGATTCATTACATTTATTCAAATCAAATAGAACAAGAGACTCTCAAATTGACATGATTAACATAATCTCAAGGGGTGAGCGGCAATCGAAGATTTGCATGCACGGAAGGAATTTAAATGGTAGCAATAAACAGTTAAAAATGTGACATTGTGTACAAGAATAATATCTGACCTGATTCACCAAAGATGGGCGCCATACAGCTCTTAGGAAAGAACTATAAAATTTGTTAAAATAGACGTGATGCCCAGCGATAACTTCAAACTAGCTAAATCCGCCATCAGCATCTCCCGTAAATGTTGTCGTCTGGAGCAGTTGCCCGAATGGCTCAGTCCTGATAATTTTATTGAAGTGAAACTTCTTTACGCGCGTTATGCATTTTCGAGGACCGGAGTAAAACCGACTCATGACCGTCACGAAAAACCGTGATCATTTCGCTATAGGAGCCTAGCTAATATTATATACCTAGTTTAGGTCACTCTCCAAACTCAGCTTCGCGGTCTAGAGGCAGAGCGTTCGACACTCGTTATGCAGGACCCGGGTTCGAATCCCATATTTTTATAAATTTTAATTTTTTTTTATCACATACTACTTATAAATATGTCAATATTAGGAATCTAGTTAAACGTTCATTTGTTAACAACACGCCTATAAATAAATTTATGCTTTTTAAAACTATAATTTATTTATTTATTTATTTGTTTGTACACGCCCAATTAGGGCTTTTACATATTTTACAATTATAATACATTTGATATAATCAGAGAGTGGAAGAGATAAAACAATTAAAAATGTACCGAGTATAAAAATATTAAGTTAAAAACAACAAACAGAGTAAACTATAGGATGCACATTTCTATAACTTTAGATACATTGAAAATTATAAACATTACAAAGCTCAAGATAGACATACAGATTTAATAACAATGAATCTCAAAAAAATCAAGATAGACATACAGATTTAATAACAATGTTTTTATAGGCTGACAGACATTCAGTACCGTTGGTGTTCATGTTATATTTATTCCCTGCACTGTGCAGTCGGTTCATTACTGAATTTAATTCTGCTTTCGTACCTGCAATGTTACAATGGTAAGGTACCTTCTGGCGAACCGTTCTACTAGGCACATGAAAGTCAATCAGCCTAAGGAGTTCAGGGGAGTCAAACATGTTATTAACAATTTTATAAAGAAAAAAGAGATCAGAACATATTATTCTTTCTTTTAAAGTGGCAAGGCCCATGACTTTCAATAGTGAGGTGTAGTTAATGTTTTCAATGGGAATACCTAATCTATAATTTATGTTTCGTAAAAATTTATGTTGGATTCGCTCGATAGATTTTTCATGAACATTGTAAAATGGATTCAAAATGGTTGAGTTAAATTCTAAATGGCTTCTGACAATGGATGAATACAATATTTTTAAAGTTTTTAAATTTTTGAAATCTTTTGATGTTCTAATATGAAATCCAACATTTGCATCGCTTTAGTGGTTATATTGTTAATGTGGGAGATAAATGTTAATTTGGTGTCAAATATTATCCCCAGGTCTTTTATTTCGGGTACAGATACTAAGACTTGATTATTCATACAGTATGTGAAAATCAATGGGTTTTTCTTCCTATAAAATTTCATGACTTGACACTTTTTTACATTAAGGGTTAATTTATTTCGGATACACCATTCAGAAAAGCTAATGAGATTTGATTGTAATAATAAGCAGCCATAGGCCAAATGGCTGCAAGAATGGCTACCCTAGAAGGCGAATTATCAGTGTACAAAAATATTCCTCCTGCTGTTACCACTACTAATTTGCAAACAAATAACATCTGCGATATTATTGCTGAGATGCATGATCAAAATTTAAGGGAAAAAAATATTATAATATGTAATTTCCCCGAAAGCAAAGCAATAACCCAGACTGATATTATGAAAAACGACACCACCAGCATAAAAAAAATCATTTTCGACCTGGACAACTCTACCAATTCTCTTGACCTGAAAGTTTACAGAATCGGGAAAAGGGATACTAATAAGCCGAGGGGTGTAAAAGTCAAGTTCGCTGAGTCTAAATGGCCGAAAATCCTACTCGGCAAAAAACATTTGCTGAAGAATAACATCCGCATGTACCCTGATCGATCAGTTGCTCAAAGGAACTATCTAAATAATTTACGAATCGAACTAAAAAATAGGCAATCATCGGGTGAGCAAGACATTACAATCAAGTACATTAATAATCAACCAACAATTGTAAAATTAAATCCAAAAACTGACCCACAAACTAATAATATATTATCAAAATGTAAGAGGACTGAGAACGAAACTTCAAGAACTAAAATGTACATTACCAACGATGAATTACGAAATTTATGCCCTTACTGAAACATGGCTAAATCCTGGCATAAACGATCAAGAACTGGGGTTTTTAGATCATTTCATTTACAGAAACGACAGATGTCAAAGTTCCAGCAATAAAACAAGAGGTGGCGGCGTACTATTGTCAGTTTCAACCAAACTGAATTCGAAGAAACTGAAATGCCTTCACAAACATCTTGAACAAGTGTTTGTAATGGTTTCCTTAAAAAATGAAAAACTTATAATCGGTTGCACATATATACCACCATCCTCCGGCCTGCAAACATATAAGGAGCACCACCTTGAAGTTGAAACTATGCGAAGAAAATTTCCTGATGCTACATTTATTCTGATGGGTGACTACAACCTCCCAAATATTGTATGGGACATTGAGAACATCGCGTCCTCGAGTCCGGACAACATCAATCATGGCTCCCATGAAATTATAGAAATGTCGAACTTTTTAAATCTGCATCAGAAAAACCATGTGTACAACATCAATTCTCGTCTTCTCGATCTTGTCTTTACAAATTCTTCTAGTGTTAATGTGTATGCCTCTGATGAAATGATTCTTCCATTCGATAAATACCACCCCCCTCTAATAATCAATTACCTCAATACTTATGTTAAGGTAATTGACCCCACGATTGTCAAGCGTAATTTTGAAAAAGCAGATTACCCAAAAATTAGAGAATTTTTATCTACTTATAACTGGGCTTATGATCTCATTTATAAAAGCTCAAGTTTAAATGAGTCCTTAGAATACTTTTACAATGTAATTTATCAAGCAATCGATAGATTTGTACCCCTACAAAAATATTACACTTCTAAATTCCCTAAATGGTTCGATTCTGAACTAATTAATCTAACGTACGATAAAAAAATTGCCCACAAACGTTATAAAATAAATAGAACGCTAGATAATTATATCGCATTCTCCATTCTGCGTAAAGATTGTACTAGGAAATCGAAAGTATGTTTTAAGAAATACACCAACAATGTTGAAAATTCTATTTTAACAAACATTAATAAATTTTGGAATTACGCTAACTCCTTTCGGAAAAATAACTCTAACTTTCCCGGTACAATGTTTTACGGGGAAAAAGTGGGTCATGACAAAAACGATATTGTAAACTTATTTGCAGATTTCTTCAAGAGTGTATATGTTGAAGACAATGACAACATATTATCTGATAAACCCCAATATACCGAAAGCTCACTCAACTTGCATAACATCCATGTGGTAGTAAATGATGTTGTGACTTTTATCAAACAGCTGGATACCAGGTCGAATTCGGGGCCAGATATGATTCCCTCAATATTACTTAAAAACTGTATTCATGTTCTAGCTCTTCCTATTACTATAATTTTCAATTTATCCTTATCTACAGGTTGTTTTCCTGAAATTTGGAAAAGTAGCTTTATAACACCTATTTTTAAAAAAGGAGATAAATGTCAAATTGAAAATTATAGACCCATATCTATTATGTCATCACTACCTAAACTTTTAGAAAAGATTATATTAAGTAAAATCATGCATCAAATTAAACCAATTATATCAACATTTCAACATAGTTTTATGCCAGACAGATCTACGTCATCTCACTTATTGCTCTATGAAAATTTTATTTCTAATGCACTGTCTAAGGGTCTTCAAGTTGATACAATTTATACTGACTTTAGCAAAGCCTTTGATACTGTTTCTCATCGCATTTTATTGGAAAAATTAGAACACTTGGGAATAAGCGGTAACTTCCTCGAATGGCTTAGAAGTTACTTATCATACAGAAAATTATCTGTAAAAATTACCTCCACAACTTCTTACACTTTTTTTGCCTCAAGTGGGGTCCCCCAAGGTTCCCACCTAGGACCAATTCTTTTCCTACTATTTATTAATGACATTTCACTAATTTTCGATAATGTTCACTTTCTTCTATTCGCCGACGATCTAAAGATGTTTAAATCGATCGGTAATTCTTCTGATTGTTTAACTCTACAAATGAACTTAAATAAACTTTATGAATGGTGCATCGTAAACAAATTACATCTTAATATCAACAAATGCCAAACGATCAGTTTCCATAGATCTAAAACCCCTTTATTATTCGACTACTCAATTAACAATGCCAATCTAAAAAGAGTTTTTGAATTCAATGATCTTGGAGTTATCTTTGACTCCAAATTACGCTTCTTGAATCACATTAATAGCATTACCAGTAAGGGATTACAAATGCTTGGATTTATTCTCAGAATCGCTAAAGACTTTAATAACATAAAAACTATAAAATTACTATACACGTCTCTGGTTAGAAGTCAGGTTGAATACAATGCAACCATTTGGTGTCCTCATTTCAACTCACATTGTTTACAAATTGAAAAAATTCAAAATAAATTTTTACGTTTTATTAATTTCAAAATTGGTATTCCTATTATTGAAATCAATTATGTCAATTTACGCAGTAAACTTAACTTATCGAAATTATCTGAAAGGCGAAAAATATTTGATCTCCTTTTATTACATAAAATTGTTCATTCAAGGTTAGACTGCCCTGACACTATAAACTTGCTATCTTTACATATACCTCCAAAATATACTAGACGAAATATTTTATTCTACAACAATAACTTCGCTACGAATTCTGTGTTAGAAAGAATACATAGGTTGGGCAATGAACTAAGTGATGTCGCTGACATATTTAATTTAAGCTTCAATACATTTAAAGCCAAATTAGTCCACCACTTTTTAAATGTAAATAATGTGTGAGAAATCATTATATCTTATTTCGATTTTCTATTGTTCGTTTTATACTGTTGTTAAAATGAAATTTGTAATTTTTATGTACTTAAAAGCCCAATTGGGCGTCAATAAATGAATAAATAAATAAATTAATATTGTCAATAATTCGGTAAATTTTCATATCATCTGCGAACATCAAAGTAAATACACGTTTAAATACATTTGTAACGTCATTTATAAATATGTTGAAAAGAATGGGTCCTAGATGTGATCCCCGAGGCACGCCGCTTGTAGCTGTAAAGGTGTAGGACAGTTGACCTTTAATGCAGACAGTAAGCTCTCGATTAAACAGATAATTCTTAAACCAGGATAGTACGTTACCGGTTATGCATCATTCTGAATAATAATAATATGAAATGAAAAGAGAGAGAGAAGAATACTAAAAGTTTCACTTCCGTCGTGCGTAGGCTTGCCACACACTGTAAATTTTTTATTAAAAAGAATTTTCGATCGAGTAGTTCTAGTCGTTCAAGGCTGTCCATTCCATTAACAAATTTGTCAATCACGCATATATAGGCGGACGTATTAGCACTTAATCGTAAGAAATTTCAGCAGTTAATATACGAAATACATGTCGGTCCGATCCATAGACCAATACATCAATGGTCCTACCTAGGGAATGCAATCCCGGTATACCGGGATCCTGAAATACTGAGATCCCGCTGGACTGACGGGATTACAGAGAAGCTTCTACAACTGCATCAACATCCAATTCTTCCACGTCGGCTCATTGTGAACCTCAACCATCAACTTTGGCAAAGAAGCATAAAATCACTGACCATTTTTAAAGCGAAAACAATACCGTCGAAAAGAGGGTATCACGAATGGTGTCTAAAGATGGTTTACCATTCCGAGTTTTCTGTACCTGTTTTGACTTGTGTTATGAAACGAAATTTCTTAAAATTAAAACATTCAACCCCGTAATATTTTCTTAAAATCAAGTACTTTGTATTTTTAAATTCTTTCATATGGTAACCCCTTGGGGGCGTTGACCATTATCGGGAGAGGCGGGGGCAACGAGCGGTCCTCAGCTCGGTTGGAAGAGACACCGGTCTCTTTTATTTTAACTCTGGTTGCGAGAGGGTGTTACGTGCTCCGCTTTGAATTCGAGACTTGCTTTGCTAAACAGTGTTTGTCAATTAATTAGTTATATATTTCGATTCATTCTTTCTACAGTGTTTGTCAATTGATTACTAGTATATTTCGATTCATTTTTTCTACTGCCTGCCCCCGGGACGTCTAAAAAACTACCTGCGGTATCGTTCCATGCTTTATTCTATTAATTTCTGAATCTGCTTTCTTTCCACTAATTTAACATAATTTTTTCATTCTTTTAACCGTCCACAAAGAGATTTAAGTTTTTCCTACGCGTAGATTCAAATGCTGTAATATAGTTCTTTTTAAAGGCATTTACCAGCACCACAATAATCGTGTTTTATTTCCAGAAATCCCTTTGTTTTGTCCCCTCCTAGAAGGCGTCTGATTTCTCTTAACTCAAACGAAATAAAAACACGGTACCTGCTTGAGCTAGCCAGGTATCCTTGAATATATATTACATTTCTATACGCGGTTCGATTCCGTGGAAACGCATTATCTAACACTGGAACCCAGAAACGTGGGGCCTTATTTGAGAGAATCGCTTTCCTGTTGTAACTTTTTATTGTTGTCGTGATGTGCATATATATGTGTAAATAATTGTTTTTCCTACATCTAGGTACCCCTGTGTTTAAAGGCCACGTGGGTTCCGTAATTACCACCATTCAATAAACTTTCGCTAACTGGTGTTTAAATTCAACGCGTGTTTTGCATTCTTCGCCATTTTTTTTTACTCATAGCGTCAGTGTGTTTAAAGGCCACGTGTGTTCCGTAATTACCGCCATTTAATAAACGTTCACGAACTGGTGTTTAAATTCAACGCGTGTTTTGCATTCTTCGCCATTTTTTTTACTCATAGCGTTAGTGTGTTTAAAGGCCACTTGTGTTCCGTAATTACCGCCATTCAATAAACGTTCGCGAACTGGTGTTTAAATTCAACGCGTGTTTTGCATTCTTTGCCATTTTTTTTTTACTCATAGCGTCAGTGTGTTTAAAGGCCACGTGTGTTCCGTAATTACCGCCATTTAATAAACGTTCGTGGACTGGTTTTTAAATTCGACGCGTGCTTTGCATTCTTTGCCATTTTTTTTTACTCATAGCATCAGTGTGTTTAAAACCCACATGTAGCTGGCAGTCACCATTTTGTAAACGCTCGCGCCGTTTCGTTCAGCCCACACGTGTTTGGCACGCATCGCCATAGAATCATAGTGTCCTTTAAAAAAAAAATAAGAGGAGTTTCGACAAATATTTAAATCTTGCGACGGTTTGCGTTCAAAAATAAAATTAATTTTGCGTGTTTTCCTAACAATTTATAATTTCCTTCCTACACTTCTGTGTTTATTTTCGGAGGGTAGTTTTGGATTCATTCAAGTAATATAAAGTTAGGTTATAGAATAAACTCAAAGCGTAATAATACAGGTACCTACTTGTGCGGTTATATTCGTGTAAAATTTAAAGACAAAAGATTTTAAAGGTTTCTTTCTCATTTTAATATTGCAAAATTGGGTTTTGGAAAAATAATTACTTCCCAGAAATACGTCCAAGGTGGGTAGAAAAACCTAAAATACGTTAGTAACAGATTTTATATGTCGTGTTCATTTTAATATTGCAAAATTGGGTTTTGGTAAAAATAACTACTTCCCAGAAATACGTCTTGAGCCGGTAGCCTTTTATGATAACTGGAACAACCGCGGACAATTAAAAAGGGAAAGCGCGTACCTGGAATCTATTCACTACTTAGTTTTGTCTCAATAGTACACAAGTAATTTTAAGAAATTAAGTCGGCTAATTTAAATAAAATTAATAAAATGGACGCCTTAATTCGCTTTAAGGAAGGCATTATCGTCCACTTTGATTATTCACGCGTTTCGCAACTCAAAAGGACACCGAGAAAACGTGGTATTGTCGGGAGTAAAAATTTGCCAGCTTTACAAAAACAAGCCCGCCAGTTTAACAAGGCTTTCGTTCGGCGTATAAAACCCGCAAACAACAAGGTTGATCCTATGCCGTGCGCTGATACGGAAGTCCTAGAACAGCCAGTAGAGATTAGATATATTTTGAAGGAAACAAAAGTGATGAATTTTGCTTCATGGAATCTTAAATTTAACGGAACGACCGATGTCAGGGAGTTCGTAAGCCGGGTGGAGTTGTTAACCATATCCCGGGGTGTTAATTCTGAGGAAGTTGCTAAATGTTTCAACGAACTTTTAACGGGAATGGCGCTGCTATGGTTTCTCTCCTTACCGAGGGAGAGTTTATCCTGGTCCGATCTTAAAAAGCTGCTTCTCAGCAAATTTGAACCGCCCAATTCTAAATGGGAACGTAAACTCGAAGTTTACGTATCCAAACAAGCGCACGGGAAGACGGCTAGAGATTTTTTTATTGAAAAGCGTCATAAAAACCACATGTTAGAATCGCCCATGTCGGAAGAGGAGCTAGTGGAAACTCTCAAACGTGGCCTCCTCCCCCAATACGCTTGTATGTTGACCATGCATAGTAGTAGCTCTATCGAAGATTTAGAAACCGCGTGCACTATATTCGAGAGCTACCAGAAACAAGCATCGCGCCCGCCCCGTGAGGTGAGATCGGGAGGAAATAGTTACCTCAATAGCGTGGCTTCAACGAGCCCTGCAGCACTACCGGCGGACCCCGGGAAAAATAGCTCAGACAGCGGTTTTCGCAATACTCGCGAACAATATAAATATATATAAAAATTATAAAATATATAAATATTTTGACCGGTCAGTGGTTGAGTGGGCATAGCGCTTGGGTCTCACCCGAGCGTCGCGTGTTCGATTCCTCGGCTGGCTAAGTCCTCCATCACAACACAAGCAACATTTTCGGCTTTCTGTGGTGGTAGTAGGAGATTTTCAAACATTGTTGGGTTATTCGTGACCCGGGAATGTTTGTCTTTCTTTTAAAAAAAAAAAAAAAAAAAAATATGAGGGCGGGCGGTGGCCGCCGTTCCGAAAATAAGCGTGATAACATATCCCCCCATTCCGCACCCCATTCAAGTTCTCTCCCCGCGGGAATAGATATAACCCGACCGCCGCCTAGAATACCGAATTTAAAAAAAACTAATTTCCGGCCAATCAAATAATCTTCTTCACGGCAAGGTGACGCTGGCCGTGGACGTATTGAGTGGTTAAATGACGCAACATTCTTAGAAGAGACGGCACATCTTATGAAAATGGAATGCATTGAATCCGTAGACGGTCGTCCTTACGCGAGGTTTACTATAAATCATGTGATCTTTAAGGGATTATTAGACTCGAGGGCAAATGTTAGTTGCCTAGGAGGAAATTTATACGCATCATTTATTAATATAGGAGTACCAATAAAACCCTATAGGTCTTCGGTGATCGCGGCTGACGCAAGTCAACAAACCTTGTTAGGTTTATTATCTCTGCCCGTCATCTGCAGTGGACACACCGCCACTATAGATTTTTTAGTCATAGCGTCGTTATCACCTAAATTCATTCTTGGTACCGATTTTTGGAGACCTTTTAACGTGGCCTTTAAGATAAACACCCCGACCGCAAACAGAGTGTCAATCACCTCCGGAAAGAGACGAAATCAGAATCCTTACCCCGACCGATTCTCCGGCAATTTATAACGACAATTGGAATCCTACCCCAATTGGATGCTTGGAAATATATGTTTGAAATCTGGTTAATGCGATTAATGTTGGATAGCCAGTTTTGTTGACTGCCCGGATGGGAAAATATTCTATTTTAAAATTCGCAAGGAAAGATTGCAAGCTTGCTAGATCTTTTTAAAGCCGGGGGTTTTAACTTACCAACATCGTCTAATTCAATCAAATTAATGGTTATAAATTACGGCAAGACACTAAAAATGATTTGGAAAAAATGCTTATTCAAGATCTTTTAAAGCTGAAAGAGAGCAACTACAGATTTACCCTCACTTAGTCTGAATTACTTCGAGTCCGGTGGATTAAAAGTCACATACCTTCAATTCTCTTACAATGCGCTTTTTTTTTTTTTTTTTTTTTTTTTTATTGAATAAATAGTTAATACATAATATCAAAAACAAGTCCTGCTAAGCCGATTGAATTGGCTTGTCAACAGGTGCTTAAAGTTAGTTTCAAATACATTTTTTAAAGTTATAATTTACATCTTACATCTACAGAATTAACAATTTTTTCATACAATATTTCATACATATTAAAATAAATATTTTTTTTCCGATAGCCAATTTTTCACCATATATTTAACCTTATTCATAGATTTACATTGCTTTATAGTGTCGGGTAATAAATTAAATATCTTCGGTATGTTGTATTCAAACGTTCTCTGTCCGTATTTATTATTAAATTTCGGAACTATTAACCCGTCATTGCGCGTGAATCTAGTACTGTATTTATGTTCTAATTTTTCTTTATGCTGCGGGGTAAATATATACTGAATTATGATTTTTTGCCATAGTATAGCCTTAACAGGTAAAATTTTGGCACTCTGAAACAGCAACGGTGTATTATGTCTCTGTTTAAAAATATTAGGGACGACTAGTAATTTTACAATTGCGTTTTGTACAACTTGGAATTGTTTCAGATTGGTTATACTAGTATTTCCCCATATGGTTAATCCATATCTTATAATAGATTCTGCCATTGACATATAAATTATTTTAAGTGTTTCAATTGATAGGAAAAAATTTAATGTGTACATTCTGCCAGCAATTGATCTGAGTCTTTTACAGGTTTTTTTAATATGTTTGTCCCATTTGAAAAAGCAATCTACTGTAACACCAAGATAGACATATTCTGTAACTAATTCTAAGCTTTCACATTTACAATTAGTCGGGATATTTTTATGGATGCAATTAAAACTATGAGAAATAATATTAGGATTAAATTGAAATCTGGCATTAGGTGATCTTATATGCATAACTTTGGTTTTTTTAGCATTTATTAATAGTCCTGCATCATGTGACCATTTACAAAGTTGATTAAAGTCAATTTGCATGAGTTCAATTGCAATTTTTAGATCTTTATGTGATATGACCAATGCCGTATCATCTGCAAATACAAAATGTTTAACAAAAGAGAAAAGTTTTTTCATTATAGTTACATAAATTATATATAGTGTAGGTCCCAATATGGAACCTTGTGGAACTCCTGCAGATACATTCTTTGTTTTACTAAAAGTATTATTTATTTTGGTACATATTTTTCTATTTCTAAGATAATCTTTAAATAAATTTAACACATTTCCTCTTATTCCAATTTTTTCTAAGGTTTCTAGCAGTTTTTTAGAGTTAATTGTGTCAAAAGCTTTAGAGTTATCGATAAATAACACAATAACATGTAATTTATTATTTAATTGATTATTTATGTAATTGGAAAAATCTTGCAGTAATTTTTCAGTATTTTTTTTTCTTTGAAAGCCATATTGATTTGGATCTATGATAGCGAATTTTTCAATGTAATTATTTAATTTATTTGATAAAAATTTTTCGAGAATTTTTTCTAACGCAGGTAGTATACTAATAGGCCTATAATTTCCCAGTTCAATGTGTTTTCCACCTTTAAATATTGGTCTAGTAATGCTACATTTAAATTCTTGTGGAATTTTTGCTTGCTTTATTATCATATTGATTAAATGAGTAATTATTGGCCCAAGAGTTTTTATATTTCTTTTTAAATCAAACATTCTTATATTGTCAATACCTGTGCTTTTAGAGTTTTTCATTTTTTTAACAATGTTTTCAATATCAGTTATAGTAGCTCTTGGTATAAATAAACTGTGAGGCAGTTCTTCCAGTACAATATTAGTAGCTTTGTGATTGCATTTATGTAACATGTTGCTGATGCTATCCGAGAAGTAATTCACAAAATCATTTGACACAGAATCCTCAGTTCTATCTTTTAACATATATCGTGTTATTGTTTCATCACAATCGTTTTTGGGTTTACGTCCTAAAATATTATTTATCACATCCCAGGTTTTTTTTGTATCATTAAAACAGTTTTTAAATTTATTATTATAGTAGTTAGTTTTATCTTTATTTATAAGTTTATTGACAAGGTTTCGTGATTTTTTGTATTCTGTTTCATATGTTTTGTTTGTTGGTGTACTTTTCCATTTTTTATATTGTTTATCCCTTTTATTTATTTGACATAATAATTCACTGCTTACCCATTCATTTATTGCATAAGGTCGTGTTTTCGGGTTTTGCACTATCGTTTTAGAACTACTCTTGTAAAATTTATTAAATAAAGATTTTATTTTTTCATATAATGAAATACAATCCTTATCCTCTATAAGTTTACTCCAGTTATAATCTCTGATATGTCTATCAATATCCTTTTGTGAGATGATTTGAATATACTTATTAGCAAAGTCTACCTGACGTTTATGACATTTTATATTAATAGCAGTGATAAAATGATCGGCAATATTATTTTCACTGACGCAAGCTGTTATTTTCTTGCCTCTAAATTTGGCAAATATATGGTCAATACACGTGCGAGTAATTTGTCCATTTGATACAGCTTCTCTGGTTACTACATTGATGCATTTAGTTAAATAATGGTTAGTAAGTAAGTTTTCATACGAAGTTACAATATTATCTTGTTCATCAAGCAAATTAAGATTTATATCTCCAAGTAAGATAATATTTTCCTTACTATTAATTGTCTCAAGATATGATGATAATTCCGTCAGAAATGAAGATTTACTGAAATTAGGAGGTCTATAGATAGCTATTATATTGACTTTAGTTTTGTCCTGGAGTATGAGCTTTCCTGATATATTTTCAAAATGTATTGATTTTAATGTTTTTAGTCTAAATTCAAATTTGTTTCTTATATACAATATAATTCCTCCTCCTGACTTATCAGTTCTGCAGTAGTTATATGCATTATATCCAGGAATATTGTAAATACACATACTTTCATTTTGTACAGATGTTTCACATAGCATCAGAATGTCAATATGCTTCAAACAATTAATTAAATATATATGCAATACATCCCAATATTTTTGTATAGATCTAATATTTAATTGAATACAAACAAGATTATCAGACGAATTTATGTTTTGTTTTTTTATCCAATCTTCTAAATTATTTACTGTACTACTTTCTATTTCATTATCATTATCTATATAAGAAAAATTATTCTGCGCCATTTAATTCGTGATGGTAATTAATTGTTTTCTTGTTTTGTTTAACAGACATATTTTGAGTATAAATTGAAGAATTTAATGTTAAATATTTAACAAAATAAAAGTGATTGTATTTGAAGCTAATTGGTACAAGTAATTTTTGATAAAGGCTTAATAAATATAAAATAAACTGTATGTTCACATCTAGTGTTATTTCAGAATATTTTTCATATTTAAAAAAAAATTTAAAAGCTGTTTTTATAATTATGAATGTGAAATATAGTACACAGTGAAAAAATGCATGTTTAAGTAAACAAAAAAATGTTTTTGAAGGTGACGTTATGATATTACTATTAAAAAAATAATGTAATATAATAATGTTATTTTTGTTAGTTAATTTGTGATTTTTTATAATTTTTATAACGATATTTATGTAATAAAATGTAATAACACTAAATCTATTTTGAGACAGGCTTAATCTTATTTCTAGTCAATATTCTATTTTTTCTTTTGCTAAAAAGCTCATTTTTTTATACACAACACATTTCGTTTTATCGTTTGAAGAATGCCTGATGTCAATATTCCAGTTCATTTTTTTATTTTTTTTATCACAATTTTTACATTTAGGTTCTTTATCTTTGTTAGCACAATCTTTGTAGGAATGATCACCAGCACAGTGTGTACACAATGGTTTGTCCTTTTCTTTATGAAGACACCTGACAGAAGTATGTCGAAAGCCCAGGCAGTGATAGCATTGCACTAGAGGATGGGCATCCTCTACTTGTATTCTCTGGTATCCCACATAGATTTTACCGGTATATACTAGCCTTCTTCTTATTTCAGTACTAACTTCTATTATGTAATTAGATGTGTTATTATATTTGTTTTTCAAGATCTTTTTTAACGTCATCTCAATTTCTGGTTTATCTATCATCACATCCTTGATATCTTCATTCTGTTCGATTATATCTTGTATTATATCATCCTTATTATAGTCATTAGCAATGCCCTTAAGTATTATAGTTGGTCTTTTCTTTTTAATTTCTGTAGCGCTGATGTCTTTGAACTCGTCTCCAATAGCTTTACTCATTTTTTCCGCATCGTACTTTGTCGAACATTTTATAAGTATTCTATTTTTAGATATCGCATTAACACCAATCACTTTTGCACCAATCTTACTTAAGTTAATTTTCTTCCTGATTTTATTTTGTATATTTTCTGAAGATTCGTCAGCATTGTTCGATGAAACTATTAATTTGTAATCACTTTCCAATGTTTTATTTTGGTTTTCAGCTACTTTGCCGTATCCAAATGTTGGTTCGACTATTTTTCCCTTTGCTTCAGATAACTGAAGAGTTAGATGTCCCATCCAGTTAAATATAGCACTTGTTTTTGTTGTAATTAAGTTAATTTGTTCTTTATTAAATTTATTCACTTTATCTTGAACACAATTCAATAAATCATCAATTGCCTCCTTCGCAGAATCCATGAATTGATGTGGATTCATATTTTTTTAAAGTAAAAAACACCGTTTTTTAATAAAAACCTTAACAGGTTCTAGATATTTAGGATAAACTTTAAATTTCGTTATGTTTCACTGTTTGTTAATTGTTTAATTCACTAAATTGTTGTGTCTTATTGTCCTTTTTTCACAAACAATTAAATAGAGCACAGATTCACTTTTTTAAAGTTTGAAAACACACAAACAACACACGATCGTGAAATCAATGTATTCTGCACTTTTTTACTGCTTAAATATAGCTTTATTTGCGTTTATTTCTTTAAATTAGTATGAGCAAGGATGAAACGTCAAGTCTGTAGGTAGATAAAATTATTGTTAATGACTTTTGTGCCAACCAGCGTGGAAGCTGAACGAGTTTTTTCAGCCGCTGGCTACCTTGTGTCCAATATCAGATGACACAATTAATACTTTAACTTTTTTACGAAGCTATTTCCAAAATAATGTTTAATTAAACTTATGATGCGCATTGTACAAAAATATTGTTCATCTAGTGAACGTTATTATTTAAATTTAAGTTTCAGTTCAGTTTCAGTTTCAGTGCCGGCAATCCGGGCGTTTATTTTATTTTCATTTGTGTGCATAGATTTCTTTTACCCACCTCACTAGACAGTCTGTTCCGAGGCGGGTATGTTATGTAAATTTATGTCTTATCTTATTCTTTGCCAATTTATGACTTAAACTTTATCCATGTCTAACTAAAGGTATACCTATAAATAAATCATTTAAAATGTCCCAAAGAACTTGTTTTATTATAGGTATAAATTTAAAACTCTAAAAACAAGGTTGGTAGATCGAGGTCTTTATTATACGATTGATTAGATATCTAAGTCCACTCTGCTGGATCCCGCAAATACCTGGATCCAGCGGGACTAAGATTGTTCAGTCCCGCAAATACCTGGATTGACATTTTCTTGCGGGATTGCATTCCCTAGTCCTACCTAATTAGGATATGGGACATTTTTAAGCGTGGTTGGTTCCAGTCATCGGGGAAGAAGGTTCAATCCCAAGTTATGTTTATTTTTTTAAGCATCCATATATAAAAATAGATGTATTTTATAGGTATGTTTAAAGCGCTTTATATTTTATTTGTATTGCAAGATGTTTATTATTATTGTTTTTGATTTATGGATTTTAGTAAGTATATAATACGATATCGATTTATAAAACGGATGAATTTTTTAAGGTTTTCTGTACAATTAATTAAGTTAGGTTAAGTGTGGAAAGGTAAAGTTAGGTTTGTGATAAACTTGCCCTAGGATAATTTTTTTCCGTTTATTGTAGGAATTAATTAATTCTGGTTTCTCCAATCAAAACGTGATCAGGGGCGACATCTAGTTAAAGATGCTGGGAACTAGAGGGAACCGGGCGTGTCGTTTTTTTATCTACGCCAAAAGATAAGATGCAACCAATCAGAGAGGCCTAATGAAAGTTCGAGGTTGACAGCCAACACCTACCTTATTGATTTATTGGCGTGAGAGAGAATTTTTGAGTTGATTTCACGAAATAGGACGATACCAGATGTTGGAGTTATAGCTATTTTAAACCAAGTGCTTAAATTTATGATGCTAGCAAAAACTAGAAACATGCACTGTGTTTATCAGAGACCTCCGGGATGGTATTTTGAATTCTCAGATTTTGTTCAGTGCAGTAGTAGCGAATTTGGCAGGTTGAGGCGGATAGGAAAAAAACCCTAACAAAGTCAATAAGAAACAATTAAACTCCGCTAAGCAACGTTACTAAAGTGACTTATTTAGTAGGAAATAAGCCGTTAAATATAGTTACGTAATTTTTCTAAGGATTTGGACGAATTATAATTATGACGAGCGAGGAAAATAACATTTTAACAGGACGAGTTTGGAAGTTGCTTAATTAAATTAAAATCCTGCAAGAAGATTTAAAAATAAAACTTATAAATAAAAGATATTTTATACATCCTAGACTGTGAAGGTAATTGTAAGCCGGGTTAAGGAACTGGTAGGCCGACATGCCACTGAACTGAGGGGATTAAGTTTTTATTTCATTCCTTGGGACTAAGAAGTTGACAGGTTACTTAAGAAGCAACAATTTATTGGTTTTGAAACGATTGAAATGAATGTGACGGATTCTTGGACATTCTTTATGTGTGGTCTTCTTAGTGCAATTCTGTCCTTGAACACACGAAATTTTGAGAATTCAGAATCATAAATTATGTAATTAGGGCGAGGTTGATTTGAGGAAGGAAACGAGGGGGTGGGGGGAGATGAAGGAAGTCGGGGAGTGTGAGGATTTGAGGGGATAGTCTAGATTGAGGAGCGCAAGGAGACGGTCAGATAGTCAGTTTTGTAAGCGTTGGGAGACGGTCAAATAGAGTCAAGATAGTCAGGGTTTGAAAGCGTTGGAAGACGGGCAGCGAGATTCAGATAGTGAAAATCAGGGGGAATTCAAAGTCGGTCGAGCATAGCCAAGATTGGTCAGCGTTGTAAAATAGTCAAGGCGATTAAAAGTTGGGAGACGCGTCAACAAAAAATTTCACTGTCGGGACACGAACGCGGCTAAAATCATTTAGTGTAGTAAGTGTGGTTTTCTAACAGCATGAGTATTTTACTGCATGTGAGTGTGGTTGTTACTTATAATTATTTGGAATGCACTAAGATGATGAATTGGTAAGTCTTGTTATAAACTAATTATTTACCTTTATCTCCTGTGGATTTCTTAGAGAAATAAATTCGTTCCAATACGGGTAAACAAAATAATTCAATTGTGTTTTGAAGTAAGGGTATTTAAATTAAATAAAATCAATTATCCCGGATTTTGAGAAAAGAGTTTACTTAAATATATGTGGTATGTATAGATGTAATAATATGTTAAAATCTTGAACGGAAGAATTCGTGACAATATTTAATGGCTGGAGTCCGGACCTTTAACAAAAAGGGGCCATAAATTATGAGACTTTCCCATTTCAAAACAAAAAAAAGGAAGACGAGCGGTTACTCTAACAAAAACGTTAGATTATTGAACAATAGACATTAGTGTTACGAGTTAGTGTATTTTTTTGTAAATTTAAAATGATTTAATGATGCTTCAAAAGTAATATTTAACGTCTAAAATTTATAAAATATAAACCATTATATTTATTCGATGTCTAATATGATATATATTTTTTTTATTAACAAAGAAAGACAAACATTCCCAGGTTACGAATAACCCAACAATGTTTGAAAATCTCCTACTAACACCACAGAAAGCCGAAAATGTTGCTTGTGTTGTGATCGAGGACTTAGCCAGCCGAGGAATCGAACACGCGACGCTCGGGTGAGACCCAAGCGCTATGCCCACTCAACCACTGACCGGTCGCATATGAACAATCGATTCGGGCAGCCGGCTAACGGTTAATTATATGCTTTAGTACCTGTTATTTTACAATAAGTTCCCGTATTCTCCTTGGACATTCAATATATTTGGTTTTACCAAAGTTATTCACGGAATTAACACAGCGGATTGAAGGTAGTTACCGAGAGAATGCATCTGTCTGGCATCCCTATTCTGTCAAGTGAGATTTTCATTCACATAAGCTTGGCTTGGGACGAAGTGTACGACTTTTCCGTAGGCTATCCTATCTTATCAAAGCGACAAAAGCAAAGAAATCGAAATTGGTAATTGGCTTGCCTAATAGGGACTTTTTTGTGTTAGCAAAGTCGAAAACCCTGGATACCAGGATAGCCTCTATTTCAGTAGGGCAGCGCCGGCCTTTTCCGTGCTCTTGATGTGGTTGGGTTATCCCGTAAAAGCATCGGTTTCTGTCGAAGGTGTTGGGGGACCAGCTTAAGATGGTTACCCTGGATAGACCCCTGTTCTGAGTATTTTCAGCTGGTGAGAGAACGCTTTCACGGAGTTTCAATTGAAGGGAATGAAGATTGCCAATGGGCTTTCCTACTTAAGTTAGCTTGGTAGACGAAGGAACCAAGGGGATAATGGCTATGCTATCCTTTTCTGACGTATGGGGAGGTTTACTCGTTGGCAGAACGAAGGGATCGTGACGAATATGAAGTTGTTTCGGCGATTTCTGACATCCTTCCTGGCACATCCAATAATTATTCACCCCACTATAGGAGGAGAAGTCATCTAGAATTAAGTTGGGAATTGACTCTGACTGAAACCGTTTGAGGTGACGGTGATCGGATGATTTCAGATTCACGACCTGATAATTCCTGTATCCCTGATTCTTAGCGCCGGAAGTCGAGGGTACCATTTTCTACCATTCTTTGATATTTGAAGCGGACGGAAGGTAACAATCGATAGAGCGAGTGACCATGACTTGAAAGTGGAGTAAGACCTCCCGTCCCGGAAACATTCGTTATGTCGGATGGATGCCTTCATCCAAATTAAATATTGATATGACTATTTTGAGTGTGGACGAAAGACTTGAAGTATGTTCTGTATTGCACATATGATAAACATGTGTCATTACCTCTACTAGAACGAGAAGCTGTAAAGACTGGAGCCAGGAGCTATTTGGAGTAACGTGACTGCAGAGGCGAAGGTGAACAAACTGGAGCTGGATCTAACTTATTCTTACAAGCGCAAACTAGAGCGGTGTTCACGGGACTCCCGAACTCCTGACGTTGCTGATGCAAACCACTTCAGTATATGTTTATGTTTGAGGTTAGTAGAGTGGACTCCTAACTTTCGGCATGCTGGCGGAGCTTAACTCATCATTGATTTGGGGGAGGTTGACGCGACTTAAACTTCGCGCCACCCACGTACCTCGAATGGTTCCTGACACCAGGCTATCATGGCCACCGGACCGAAGCAGTTCCTTGTACCTAACGGTATAAGATGAATCTTCATCAATCATCATCATCATCAACATCATCATTTACTACCAAGGACCTACATATCTGAATTCAAAGGAATCCTACCTTCATCACCCTCCGGCAGGAGGCAAAACATGTTATTATTTCACCTGTCGCTGAGCGATATTCAATTAACCTCTGGAGGAGATGGGGTTGGACCATCAATTTGGCTGCTCTCGAGCTGGCCACGTTGATGGATGGGATTTGGACGGAGACCAACCGAAAGCAACACATGTTTTGTCTCTAGCCATTCCTAAAAAAAAACCTACACGTAAAAATAACTCACAAAATTAACAATCCATAGTCAAATCATTAACCTAGAATCTTGTGCATCTTGAATTGAATTTGTCTATAGAGAATTTCATGTACTTGCATTTAATTGTCCCATTGTATTAGAACATCATCGACTGCAGTAACCGGAAACGTTCTGACGAGCAAACAAGGTAGGAAAAAGGTAGTTAAAATCAGGGTAGTCGGTCATTGTCTTATTTTAAAACCATACAGAATGTAACACGCCTCATCTAAAAAGAACCAAAGTTACCACAACCAATTAAAAAGATCCTTCAATGAATTAATCACTGTCGAAACAAAAAATTGACACAACGTGACATATTAATTCGATAAGATTGAAGGGTTGATGTACCGCGAGAAGTTGTGAATCATACACGAGTAGAACATTAAAATCATTTCAGTGGCTGCCGTGGTCAGGAACCTACGGAAGAAAATATACTGATATATAACTAAAGAAATACACTAAAAACATTACAGGTTAATCCTAAAAATACTTTATTTCAAATTAGGTGAATACTGCAATAGTCCACTTTATAAGCCAAGGTTTAAGTTACCTTAAAAATATTTTAAAACTTTTCCAGATGACAGTGGCAATGTAATTATTGTGCAATGACTCTCGGTATTATTTATGTAATAAGAGTAATGAGTAGTACATTTGTTCAGCTTAAAAACCATTTAATCTAAGATTATTACTTCGGAGCTCGATTCTGCGAACTCCTGAGTCTAGTAAACATAAGAGTACCATTATCACTGTACATATACTAGTTTAGCAAACAAATATATAAAACCAATGTCATTGACATTTGTGATGTAGGTGGATTGTTGAGATGTTCATCGTAGGGAACTGACTGGTGAAAAGAAACCGAGTTACGGACTGCGCTGCGCACGTCTTTCTGTAGGTGACAAGTGTTTTTTTATTTGTTTGAGAAAATTTTGAAGAAAGAATTGACGTTCTTTGTGTCCGATGGTATCAGAGAAGAGTACCTGATGCTTGCCTATGAAAATATCCTGACGGTTCAGCCTACTAGTGTAGAAGCCGAGAGAACGTTTTCAGCATCAGGATATATTTGCAGTTCACTCAGAAGCAGGCTCGGAGATGATGCAATAAATGCCATTTGCTTCTTAAGAGCGTATTTTCAAAAGTTATCACCATAGGTTGTTATCATAGTAATAGCATCTAAGAGCAAGTTGTGATTTGATTATAAGTCATTAAATGAATAAGACTGAATTAAAAATATAAAACTGTTGTTAGGAGTAAGGGTAAAATTAAACAAAACCATTAAACCATGCGAAACATTTAAAGATGAATCTAAGAAAATTAATCAATATTACTAATAACTAATACGTAATTAATAGAAAACAAATAATTTCTGTTGCTTAATTTAAGAAATGTTTAACAAACGTTGATTTTTACACAAAAATCTGTAGTTTCAATATGATAATTAAACATAATTTCAAAGATACGGTATCCCGCGTGATCCTGCGCGGGATTGAGGAATCCTGCAAATCAATCCCGGGGGTTTAATGAACTGCATGAATGCAATCCCTAACTGTACTCAATTATAATATTGTATTATTTATTATTGTATAAAAATTGTAACTCTTTTATTATGTAAAAGCCCGAAAAACGCGCAAAAGAGTTATACATTCGTTTTTATAATGAATATTCTTGTCAATGCGCAAAATATCGCCGAAGAATGCTATAATTCAATAGAATGATCAGAACAAAGTTCCACACCACTGACACTAGACCCCTTGCTACCTACCGTAAATTGAAGTTACTGTTCACACTGAAAATCAATGTTCTAGACAACATGAGCCGTGAGTGCTCATCAGAATATGAGGTTAATTCCAGAAGCAATTTGGCTTCTGTATCGGGTGGCTGTGAAGTCATGTTCTGTAGTGTTGTCATACACACTGTAGCTTACATAGAAACTGAAATGTTTCCACAGGGCCAGACCTTCCCACAACATATAGCGCCCGATTAAGAAAGCATAAAAATACACAAAACTAATTAAAAATACTACTTTCTATTTATCAATGAAAACCGTAGTAATTTGGTAGCCACCTCGGGACTGAATTCCCGAAATAGACATCATATAAACCTATTTGATTCTGTGCAAAGGCGGGCGGTTCGTGAGATTGACAAAAAGGCCGTTTGCTATATTTAATACACAAACAAAATTTACACATGATGAGTCTGTTCTACAGGTACTATTACAATGAATCCTGGTCGATGCACGTACTCGAAACTCGACGGACACGAGTGAAACACCCGTTCACAGTGTTGTCGGCTTCATGAGAACGGAATCTTTCTTCGACTCGTTTTTGTGTAACTCGGCTGGCATGATGACCATGCTACCGACATCTCTTTTTCTTCCTTCATATAATCCGGACCCATTTAAGTCTCAAAAAAATGAATTGCTCATGTCGAGATTTGAACCCACATCCTCCGGATTCGTAGTCGAGGGTCGTAACCAATCAACCAAAGAGATTTTCAAAAATAGTAGAACAAAAAGATTTTGTCAATAGATGTGTTGAATTGCATGGTATTTGCTTTTACAAATTTATATCAATTTATGACGTGAACCTTTATTATTACATTTGAAATATTTTTGTTTGAAAAACTAGCATATCATTTTCTCCGGGCAATAGGCTTAGTTTGAATATTATTAAATGGCAAACAGTTCACGTTTTTACAATATCAAACTATCAATATTTGAATTGCAAACATGTGTATATTACGATTCAAACAGATTAAAATTGAAATATTTCGGATTACGCTTTTGGCCCTGGTTACGCGTTTAATCCGCATCTCTTGTTGATCTGGCGTTGTAGAACTGCAGTCTTTGTTGTTTTATACTAATCAGAGAGAGTTTACTCACCATCATTATGTTCTGAATATTGTATGGTGCGATAATCTCAAGCGTAGCAGGAGGAATAACAGTAAAATTGTCATACAAATTTGAATGGAAACAAATGTTCCATTCAGCCCAATAGCCCAGTGCCCCGTCTCATTTATACTCGCCTGCCATCGTGAACCTCCATCCCATTTGAATTTCGTATACACATTTTTGTATTTGAAATTAAAGTTTCAATTTTTGGCAAACATTTGGATCCAAGAAACATAATATTTGGATGATTTGTATAGAGCAATTTTTGCGAAAAATCATCTTATCGGCGCTGTACAGACATATAATATATTTCTACAAGGTTGTGATCTTGATCTTATGTTGTAACCATAGAATAAACCAACTATTATCAATGTATGGCTAACATATTGCATCTACCACCGGTTCGTCGATCACTAATACAAAACTGTATGTACAATGCTTTTGACCAATGAAAAAATGGCCTCGTTAAAATGTACATTTATTATTATTTATTTATATTCTCTACAGACAGAAAAAAATAAAATAAAAAACATGTAATTGGAAATTCCATTATTAATTCTGGTATTTATTTTTCTTATTTGTGTTTATTTTCTTTAATGAGCTTGTTTTTGAGAAGAAAAACAAATTTTATGTTGGGCGGTACAAGAAGTTGTGATTTGTCCTTCGGTATGAAACAGATTGAGGAGTAAAGCTTCGAATAATGTTAATCCAAAAAGAAAATTGTGATCAGGATATTTTAAAGGCAATTCAAAGATGCTACTCTCTGGTAGGTATATTTATTTTAAGGATATCAGAGTCGAAAAAGGTAAGTTTTTTGTTTTGACCTGAATTCTCTTGGGCGTGTTGTGAATCCTAGTTCCAGACAGAGGCGGTTCCTTGGTACGTGCATTTGTGCATTGCACTGCTTGTCTTCAATCTCCACATAACAAATTACAACGACATCTGTGCCCCAGTGATCGATGTAAGAAATTCGTAATTCCCGTCAGGTCATTATTTGAGCTATCTTCTAGTAAAAAAATCCCGCGCAAGAGCAAGCGGTCGTGCATACCCAGATATGCACAAAACCAACTTTTACCATACTACTAAAACAGCGTCGGGCAGTATCGAGACAGCCCGAAGTAGCCGAAACGGTGACATGAGCGAGACAGATTACACTCTTAACGTCAAATTACGTGTTAGAGCAGTGCAGATACATAACCCATCCGTGCATTATCGAAGTGCTTTGACGGCGAGTGAATTTTGCATCACTTTGATCATGCGTAATCCAATGCGTTTGGAATGGATTCGCTTAGAAATACTAATGTTCAATGTTAACGCAACAACATTAACACATTGGAACTCGTTCGCGGTGAAATCAAACGGTTTCGCTATATTTTCAACGATGAATTGAGTGTCCTTTATTTTCGAGATAATTTTGTATTATTTAATCAGTTATTTTACAAATATAACTTAGAAGATAGAATGGATTGCAGTAGGTGTTCCCATTCATTAATTTGCTCCACCTAAATTACAGACTAGGTACATTTTAAAAGTGAAATGCACTGCTGGTAATTACAGTCACGGGCCGCTTCTGGTTCCAGAGGGACTTTATTATTAAAGTGTAAAAAAAAGATGCAAAATGTACCATGTACTTTTTGCCCTATCTAGTGTAAAAAAATTTCATTGTGAGTACGATGTATAAATATTTTAATGCAATCAAAAAAATGTAAACAAGGTTTTGTTTTTAAATAACATGTTTTATCACAGATTACATCGAAATAAAGTCATGAGATTAAATTAAGTCATTCGGTCATCAACAGATTATGTAATTCTCAGAACTTCCTCTCATACATATAAAAAAGAAATAAATAATAAAAACTAGTAAAATATAAATAAAAATAAAAAAACAATTTTTAAAACAGTATAGTTTAAAACATTATGTGCATTATATAAATAGTATATTCTAGAAGAATAGGACAAGACGTAAAAATTTAAGAAAGAAAACATAACATATGCTCCGATCGGATGTAGACCGGTCGGTGGCTGAATCAACATCGCGTTTGGGTCCCACCCAAGCGTAGTGTGTTCAATTCCTCGGATGGCTAAATCCTCCATCACAACACAAGCAACATATTCCATTTACTGTGGCGATAGTAGGAGATTTTCAAATATTGTCAGATTATTCATAACCTGGAAATGTTTGTTTTTCTTTAAAAAAATATATAATATGCTATGTTTATTATTATTATCTAGCTTTATTATGGTGGTGCGTCTATATTTAAAGTTAGGCGAATTAATTACTATACCTTCTGTAAATTATGAAACATTATAATTTGATAAACAATTTTAAAATTAGGAATATTTGTAAGTTAATATCATAGCTTACCTATTTATTTAGGCCTCGAAATGGGTAAACAGAAAAAAAAATCTTTGACTAACATGATTTATAGCCCCTTAAACTTTCTCGGTGTGAACATAAAAAAACAAAGAACGAGTGATAAAAATATATTTTTTGAATTTACGAGTTTGATAGATAGAGGTTCATTGTACAAAAGCTGAACTTTAAAATACAAATTAGTAAAAGATTATAAATATAACCTTTATCTAGAGAGAGCGTCTACATAAATTTAAAAAATAAGATAAAAATCAGACTTTAATTATAAAACTTCTCAACTGCCTACACTGCCTCCACCATTTGTCACGTAAAAGAAGGAAATAAACCTCACGAAATAAGACAGAAAACGAATTGTTCTGAAAGCATTTTAATGAAAATTTCAGTAGAGAGTACCCCAAATACTCCAACACAACATATCTGCCATGAGGTATTTAGGGAATTTTAATATGTCCCTCTTTATTACTTGTATAATTGGCATTCGTTTGTTTCTTTTAGATTTGAAAAAAATTACTCACAAGTACCTACATATACATTTTCGTTTTAAATGCCGAATTTTATCAATTTATTCAGCTTGCATATAAGTAAGCCACAGTGGCACGGTGGTTAAGTCCTTGATTCTGACCCACTAAGCCACGGATTTGTGAACTGGAAATAGGCTTAATTTGTTAACTTGTATAGCCAAATGAAAGGGCAACTTACTTTTAAAATAACGGTGAAATAGGCACAGCAATCCCACCTGACGCCTACTTTCTAAGAACTGCTAACAATCCGGTAAAATAAAGCCATTAATTAGCATCAGTGACTGCCTATTTCTGTGCAGAGTTTTATAGTTCTGGGAATTTAGGGGTTCCATACTAGAGGCTGGGACCAGAATAGATCGGAAGAGGCACTTTCACGTCTTGTCAAGATTGTCTTGCACCGCAGCGGGAGGGGTGTAATCATACATTCGTCACTCCTAGCCAAACTGACCCCCATATTCCTGTCCACCCTTCATACCTTTCTACAGCCCAGAATTTACTCTCCTTCTTTTCATTAAAAAGAACCTTCCACTAAGAAAATCATTAACCAAAAGGGCTTCTATTCGTATTTTAAATATATAGAAAAAAAGTGGCTGCAAAACTCTACATTGGGGCGTTTCGAGGTCTAGGCTCTCGACTAGCAAGTTGAAGTTCACGACTTCAAATTCCGGCATTCGAAAGCAAATTTTATTTGATTAATTTGTGTTATTTCACAATCATATTTGGATAATTTGTATAGGGCCGTGTTTGTGTCACCTCAAGGGCGCTTTACAAATATTTAATACATTTGTACAATGATCTATGATATTACTAACTATATATGGAGATAATATACAGTACAATACTTACCCGGTAGGTGACTTGGTTATATAATTGGACATTCTCTCAGGAATGGTATATTTCATTAAAGGGTAAGACATCTTAAAACGATAAGTTTTTAGTTTAGACCTGAATTCTGTTGGATTTGTTATGGATCTTAGTTCCGGAGGGAGTTTAAATTCCAAGCCTTCGGCCCAGATGCTCCGAAAGCGCGATCACCAAACTTAGTATTTAGCTTGAGTTTAGGTTCCATCAGTCTGCCTATGTATAGTATATAGTATATTTACTATCAGTATCGCCCTGGTGTAAGACCACTATTTAGAATTAAAAAGTTGCTTTAAATGGCTTTGGCCGTGATTGGCGACCAGATCTGAATAGCCAGGTACTTCCCCACCTTCCACTCCTCCATCTCCTCCCCACCCATTACCTTCAGCCTCACAACATACACAAATTTGGGATGCCATAGTCTCTCTGGCTCCAAACGATTGCAAGCACAGCTGGATCAAAATTTAAAAAAAGTTGAGTACAGGTTCTTATATAAAAAAAAATATTTACTATCATCTATAATCAAAGGTTTAAGCTTTCACCTCTATCGTCTATTCGTTTTAAAAACGGTAGTCGCACATTATACGATAAGCTTTTTAAATAAGGTATAACCCCTAAGATTTATGGTATAGACCTTTCACTATCCAAAACTTTCTCAGAATACGAATTGGACCATCAACCACCTTCTAATTTATTAGCATAACTACTATAAAACGGAATATCCGTGAGCTGAACCACCAAAAACTCTACAGCCGTGACCGTGTCATGATTTCAGCCCATCTTTTATGTCTATAACTTGCGACGTCCTTCAGTAATTTAGACCATTTTTATCACGTGGAATTAAAATCCACTCATATGTTTTTATAAACATTTTTTTTTAAATTTTTAGATTGCTTTAACAGAGCATTGAAACTTCCTCCCGGATGACTGGCTCATAACTGCTGTGAACTACTGCTACTAAAATGAGTGAGCGCCGCTTGGTAACTTATTTCGTATATTAACTGCTGGAAATTATTATTATGTCATCGAATTTCAGAGAAATGCGTGAGTGTGCATGAGTACCAAAGATGATGGAATGCATTGTCATCGACAGCGAGTATATCTGCCTAAATGTCGGAAAGTGGGTTCCAAGATTACATTTCATTCATATATTAATTTAGTCATTAAATCCAGAAAACTAAAATCGAATTTCAAATAGAAGTTTCATATTTGTAAAAAGCATTAACTTGGTGACTCGACAAAATTTACAATATAAACAAATTTATGTTCATGAACAACTTTTTCTTTTTATCTTATTTTAAAGGATATATGTATTTCATTGAAGAAGAAGATAATACTAATAAATCTAAACTAAACATGAAACTGAACAATACACAGAAAAATAAAAAGATAACGGTCACAACTAGGAATCGAACCCAGAATCTTAAAGCCAGACAGGCATCATATTTGTCGACCACATATTTCTAAATCAGAATTTAAAATATCATTTTACAACTAATTTTTCCAATATTTTTGGCATCTATCTTTTTAAATGGAAACAAAGTTCTAACGAAACTACTTTGTTGCCTAAATAGTCTTAACTAGATATGTATTAAGATAGATATTATTCTTTATTTATTAAAGGTAAATATATGTTTACAAGACAAGTTTTTTTTTATGTAAGACACAAAAGATAGCAAATCATTGTTTATAATAATTGATATTATCTTTTATTTGTCTGTGTCTTGTACTTTTCATGTTTTGCTAAGATTTATTAGTATTATCTTTATTTATTTATTTAAATACACCATATACCATAATCACATGTCACAGAATAACAATTAACTGTGGCATTTGATCTTAAAATGATGACAGAAAGTATAAAATTAATACTAGAAGGAGATACGAGTACATGAAAAATATTATCAACATGTATGAGTAGACTTACGTTGTATTAGTAATGATTTAGAAGATATGAAAGTAAAGCCTTCTTGAACCTAGCTTCTGTGCAGTTAAGCAGATCCACTACATCGTCGTACCTATTACTAACTTCATGTTATCTAGGTACAAGCGAGTGTTTGAAATACTAAGTTTTGGAATTGTTACAATTAAACAGGGTTTTAGAACGAGTAACTCTTATGGGTATTTGAAATTCAATGAGGTTTTAAATCAAGGTTATCTATACTACCATTATTTACAATTTTGAACATAAATATATTTTTCTTCAATGACAATTTTTTTGTGTATTTCTTGTCAATCTGGTATATTTGAAAAATATAATAACGCAGGATGCCATATTACTTTTTAGTTATATTATTTAAATCGTTCAATTCGAAAAATTAGATTAATGTCCATTTGCCATGTGCCATTTCTCTGCAGGTATATGCAGAGGCAGTGAAAATGTAAATCTGTTTTAGAATCTTGGCGAATCCTCTTAGCTTCATTCACATTCATGGATCGTCTTTTAAAACAATTAAGCCTACATTTGCAAGTCTTGATCATTTGGCTTGGGTGCAGTTCAATTTGGCTTGGGAACAACCAATACCTCCTCTTAATAGTTCACTAAGTTTGGTTACTTAACAGGGTGCACCAACTGCGTGGCGTGGCGCATCGGGAGAGGCCGGTTAAGAAGAGACCCTTTGAACTCTCCGGCCGGACACTCTCGACCCATCGCCTTACCCCGTAGTGTGAGGGATGGATTCATACTTAATCCTGGACACAATGACCCCCAGATTATTTATCCCTCATACCTTTTTCCTTCCCAGAACTTCCTTTACTTCCTTTACTTAGAAAGACCTTCCATACAACAATCCCTAAAAAATAACATGCCTGTGGAGCTAATGTTAAAAAAAACGTTTAAAAAATGTCTTTTATTACATTTGCAGTTCAGTCGTACGTGGTTGTACAGTGTAAAAGTACAAATATAATTATGTATAAACCCTTGCATTATCCTCGATTATCCCATCACTTGCATTACACTAGCTTATTTCATCAATTTTTAAACCCTGTTTTAGTAAGCGGAAGTAATTTTTTTGGAAGGTTAATACACCAAAAGAAAAACATTGGTATTTTAGGAACCCAAAACTTATTTCCTTGAAGTGCCAACTTTCTTTCCCCAGTAACGAGAGGCTTGTCGACAAGTTCCCGAAAAACTGTTTAAGACTTCACATGAGATTATGTCAGCAGCAGCGGTCACATAAAATATGACTTAACTTGACTGATGGATTAATCTCGCCGAACTGAGTTAGTGTTCGGATTTGAGGTCAGCTCCTGAATCTAAATAATATATTTATATTATAGGGTGTTGGCAAACCACCTCAATCAAGGCCAGGACGCTGAATCAAGTTGGCCTGCTATTTATGAGAGTTAACCCTTCAGTAGGATCAACACATTTGTTCAGTTTGCAATTTTTCTGTGTATTTCAAATGCGCTAAATACATGTTATTTGTTTTAAATTTCCGTAAAAACAACTACTAGATAAAATTATCTTTGCAGTGCTTACATTATAAAAAATTATATTATAAATAAATAATAAAACTTACATTACTATTTCAAAACCATAAAATTTTACTATCAAATGTGAAAAATGTTATGCTAACCACATTTTTACTTAATTCTCTTCTCCAATCATAGAAAAATTGAGAGAACTCGATATTTCGAAAACACGTTCATTTTGTTTGGAGAATTTGAGAGAAAACTGGGCTTTTAATTTTGTTAAGTTAATCCAAATGTTACGATAGTGGCGCAGTATATAAATTATTAATGAATTCCAGTATATTTTAGGAAAACTTGAAACAATTATTATTTCCCTATATAACGTCAAAAAATTACGAATTTCCGCAGGAAGACAAAAAGTTAAAATTACTTTTATAAAATATGGACGCCCGGTCATATATGACACTGGAAGGGTTAATTAACTAAGTAACTAACCATCAAGCTATTTCCCCCAACCCCTGCATGAGAATAGACAGCCTCACGACTCTATATTGGAACATCTTCCTTGTTTCATTAAAATGATTCACTGTTTAGAATAAAATTTATTTACTCCCTTAGGACTTTTACATAAAGCATAAATTACTTAAGCGTTGTTTCGTCATGCAATTGATCACGCTAGCTTCATTCTATTTCCTAGCCAAATACAAATTAAAGGGCCAGAATTCAAACCTGTAAAACCCTGGATCCGTGCATTATTGTATAAATCACTGCCTACGTCAATGAGTCTGCCAACGGCTTCAACCTAATCACGACTGAGTAAAGACCTCTTTTCAATATTACATATGGAAATTTTCATCAGTAACTACTGATATTAATCCGCTCTGGAAAACCTAATCATTGCAAGTGATGATCGCCGTGCTTGTGCAAAGATTAGTGTTAACATGTTGAATGTTTTAACTGTTTTTAGTTACGTGTTATATGTTGTCATCGAAGTGCGGGCCACAGTTACATTAATACATCAAGATAATCAAACCTGCTGGTCAGTACAATCTTGTGTGTAACTCTATGCGTGGTTTGGTGCGGCGAAATCCTATCGGGATTACAAGTTGTCACTAGTCAGAGAGTATACGTAGCCTTTAGACCGTATAAATAGTAAGCCAACGTGATTGATTCAGTGTCCAGACCTGGCTTGAGATGGTTTTGGGGCTAGAGGGTGAGGGTTGGACCTTTGCCCTTTCCCTTGTTATAATCCTTCGCCTCCTAGGGGTGAGAAGCATTGATTTATTTAATTTAAGACATTAATGGAATAATGCTTAATTAGGTGGATGTGTTCAATCTTGTTATGTCGGAGCTTTGGGATGGTTTTGGACGAATGTGTGATGTAATGGCAAAGGTTATCGGTCGAAGTGACCAAATCTGTATGAATTTGTCATCTGAACTTCGTTCATATTTTGTAAAAATATTCTTAGTTAAAATATATGTTCAGGAAAATGTTATCAAGCATTTTGGAAAATGTCGATGAAAATTAAAGACTATTCAGAAACAATTAATACAAAATATCATCGAAGAAGAAAATAATACTAAAAAATCTAAGCGGAACACGAAACAGAACAAGACAAAGAAAAATAAAAAGATAACGGTCTCAATTAGGATTCGAACCCAGGTTTTCTGTTTTTCCGGAACATGTAGAATACATCTTGGCCTTTTTATAAGCCAATAAAAAAATAATGTATAAGGCTTATGAAAACTGCTTTAAAGTTAAAAATCTCCTACTTACGAACCCATTTTCGTTTATCATTTTATTGTATAATGTGGCAAATTAAGTTATTTATAAAATTATGGAAAAAAAATTAAATATTAATGCCTGAACATCCACAAAATAAAATTAAAGGCACTTTTTGGCCATGTTTTTTTCTTGCATAAATCAAAACAAGCGGATGGTGTTAAGCGAGAATTTAAACCTTATCGCCATCTACGTAAGGGTTGTTATTGATAGCGGCTAAATTTAAAATATTACACGACGTAGTGCATCGCCATAAATATTATCTTCAAAAATAACATATATTTTTTTTGGAACTGAAAATCTTAAAGAGTTGATGAGAAACTTGTTATGAGTCGGTAGAAATTTGGTATGCGGAGATTAAAGGATTTAAAAAAATAAAAGCATCAAATTAATTCGTCTGAAGGTCTCTCACAATATGACAGTGCCTTTTTTCACCGCGGTAAAATTTAGTGATTTATTGATGAGTTCATCAACATCTTTTTTCCTCTTAACGCTTCAAGATGCTGTCAGAAAGTCTGAGAATTCGTGTGTATTTCGGCTTCTCAATAAATGGAATATTTCGGAACGTATCCAAGAACAAATTAACTGTTTTTGAAAGGTGATGAAATATGAGCTGAGATTTATCTCGCAGTGAGATATGTCACTAGCTTCCGCTGGTGCTGGTAAAGTGGTAAGCATTTTTGAAGAGCACGGTTAAAAGAAACAATACCAAAGCCCGATACTAAAGTTAGTTTCCACACAAAGAAAGACTGTCAAAACATTTTGTGCCAAAATCACCAAACAATTATCGGTAAGAATACCAACCACTAGTTTTCCATCAAAAACTTATGGCACGTGTATTATTACACAAATAATATGTAAATGTATACAAGGGTAGGGCGGGGTTACTTCGAGCACACGCGAAGTTCGGGGAAACTTTAACGACCCAATAATTTATGTATTGAAACGCGTAACACTTGATTGAAGAGACCTGTTGAACAAAAGTTGTTGGGTAAAGTGTTCCCTGGCGCCCGTGGATACATTATTCATAAAAGAGTGTTGATTTGGTGGTGCCGGTGAGAACAGCTCGGGGCGTTTAAAAAGTACGCGTCAGGTTGTACTATAACCGGTATAATAAACAGCATGATGTTTATGTTATTGCCTCAAAATATGTACTTTAATTCAGATGAATCAACAATACCGATTTAAAAAAAAAGTTTTATTATTTATTATACTAGCTAAAACACGTTGCCCGTTTTTTCTTTTTAAGGGTTGGTCAGAGAAGATGGGAGAGATTTTTCGAAATTTTGTTTTGAAGGTCAAATGTGCAAATTTTCTTTAATTTCAGAAAAAAGCAGTAGATGTGTATAAAAAAAAACCAATTATTCATACACTTTTTTTTATGCATTTATGTATATAAAGATTGAAAATAGATTACAACTACGCACGCACTGTTTTTATGCATATATCTATATAAAGATTGAAAATTGATTACAACTACGCATACACTGTTTTATTTGAATTTATGCATAGAAAATGTATTGTTTTGTAAATTTTTCGTTTTATATAATCTTTTTTTTGTATAAATTTTTTAATTCATATTCCTTTCTCACAAATTTTAATAACTTATTCCATATTATGCTGTCTCAGTAGAGGTATATTCACAAGGAGGAACTCTATAATTGGTTTTATTTTTCTATATAATACTTATATTATACAAACTGATTAAATGTAAACTGTCGATTTCCCGAAATTGAATAAATAAATAATGATTGAAAATTGATTACAACTACGCATACACTGTTTTTTATGCATTTATGTATATAATTATGGAAAATAGATAACTACTACGCATACACCGTTTTTTTTATTTAATTATGTATATAAAGAATGAACGCGATAGGCGATTTAATTTAGGGTCATTGGAGGTCACTTGGAGGTAAAAAAGTGGATGGCATCAATGGCTGTTTAGTAATAATAATAAAGTAATATGTTTATAGCGCAGTTTTGTGCTATTTCACTTCAAGCGTGCAAGATACTCGCTAAAATCAATATTATCTTAAATCGCCTTGTGTAACAGTAAAAATAACTTATTCCCATGGAGTCACTTTATTCCGTTGATATTATGAAGATTGGATTATTTGTGTAAAATAAGTTATTCAGGTCGTAGTACCTTGAAACCAAAGGTGGAAACTTTTGGATTTATTTTAAGTAGCATAAAAGTCCAGAGCATTTCAGACACTTCTCTCCATACGTAGGTACCTGCTTAAAATTTAAATTAATTAGTTTAATTGGAGTCTTACTTTTTATAAAGATTACGGTGACAAAATCAGAGTCGAAAAGCGGGAAATCGATAACATGATTTTTTGAAAGTTGGAAATTTTTTCTTAGAGTTGTTGGAATTAAAGCAATCGTGTATTTAATGACACAACTAATTAATTTTAATAAAGTTAGCTCATTTATTTTATCAAAGATTCTCAAAATATGAAAAAAAAAAATAAAACCGTTATGAATACACAAAGAGATTTTCCTTGATTCTGGAGAGATCTGATCTTCCACCGTTTCGACAAGACATCACTTGTCATTATCAGGGGTCTAGATAAAGGGGCACCATAAATAGTTCTCACCTTGGGCTTAATTTTGAGGCACTCAAAAATGAAACAACGGATTGTAAAAACGTCAAAACCCAACCTTTGATAAAGCTGTCAAGTAGATAATAAACTCTTGTTTTTGTAAAAATACTACGAAATTAACTGTCACAGAAGTTCCTTGGTAAGGCACACTGTAGGAATAATTTTAAGAACTATTAACACTGAATTACCATTTTTTTAAAGTTTGTTATACGAGTAGTTAAGCGCACTTGAAGTGAAATGACACTAAACTGCGCTATATAAATTCCATGTTATTATTATTATTATTAGAAATTTAATCATAATGCAAAATTGTTTTTCAAAATTTGATCGAAAAATAATATTATTTGTAATAACAGAAAAAATTATCTTTGTGAACCATTAATACAATTTGAATATAGTAAAATAACGATTTAAGTCCTAAATACCTAAGCACTCTCTTTTACTAATTATACTACCCGGTTTCACACGTGATACAGAAAAATAATATCATAATTTGCAACCCAAAAATAGCTACAGTTATAATGCATGAAGGTAACAGCAGGCATTATTGTTTTTATTTTTTTATTTACTATTATTTATTTATTAATTACCTTAATTTGGGAGGCGGGTATGGGTACCGTTGTCCCGGGAACAATTTTTTTTGATAACCAACACCTCTGCCATATGTCGCCCCGAGTGGTTAACTACGTTTGGTGACTTAGCAGGGGTATCAGGGTTCAAGGGGTTAGGTTTTGGCGGCGGCTGCGACTGTCCATTTACTGCGTGGTGGGCCGAATCAGGAGAAACTGGTTGAGGGAGATCTTTTTACCTTTTCAGTAGTACTCTCTGGACCAATCGCCTTACATCGCAGTGAGTAGGAGGGATGGTTTCAAAGGTCCGTCAGATTAATACTCACCCCTCATACCTTTTTCCTTACTTGAAAAGACCTTCCACAGAATCCCCAAACATGATATAAGCCATGAGAAAATGATTTCACTCAGGGCTTCCAGTGTGGAACTACCGTAAAAAAACACTCTTAGGCTTTTAAATGTAGGTAGGACAACTTAAACATTACAGAAAATTATGAAAAATAAGAAATAATAAAATTAAAATTACAATAGTTAACAAATACATACAAGAAATAAAAAGAAATATAAGAAACACAGTATTAAAAAAAAAAACACAGGGATCAGATAAGTTTACAAAAACAACGAAGGTTTTTATGTGCATTGCGATCAATAGGCGGAACCAACGATGATTTTATACCGATCCATAAAGCCTTTTGTCAATATGTATTCAGAAAATCCGTCATCTATGGTCAGATTTTTTTTATTTATTTATTAAGTTAAATTTATATTTAACTTTCTTAACTTAAATATATAACATTAAATAAGTAGTTGTCTAATATTGTTCTAATAACTTAAAAAGTTTTTTTAACACATTTATACTCTCCGTTTTAAGTTTATCTGGAATGAGATTGTATATTTGTACACCCTCGTGGCCAATGCCTCTTTTGCCACTTTCAGTCCTTACAGCATGTGTGTACAATTTGTTGCTGCATATTATAATGTTCGTGTACTTGTGACGTTTGTTTAAATGGTGTATTTGTGTGTATAAGTCCATTTTGGATTTTGTAGATTAGTAGGCATATGTTGTATTCGTACAATTTTCTTATTTTCAAAAGTTTCATTTCCTGATACAGTTTTTTTGTGGGAGTGTCCGGGTTATAATTGAAGAGTTTTTTAATAACTTTGTTCTGTATTGTTTGTAAATTATTTAGGTATGTAATGTATGTGTTTCCCCATATTTCTATTAAATAATTTAGATAGGACTGGATTAAACTAAAGTATAAGCCCCTCTTTACCTCTTTTGGTAGGAGATGGGCAATTCTACCAAATACACCAATTAGTGGGATGATTTTTGCTTTTTAGTTTTCTACGTGTTGTTTAAATGTCAGATGTTTATCAGTATGTAAGTCAAGGTATTTTTCGCTGTCTAGAATAAGCAAGTCCCTTTCTTCTATTTGTAGCGGTTTATTTATTTTTTTTAATTTTTTTTTTTATTATTTTATTATTTATTTTATTATAATTATAATTTTACTGGTCTTCCATTAAAAGCCTTAGCTTGTGGATGGAAGAAGAGTTAAAATTTCACATATTATGTACAAATAAAGTCACGTGTACAGTTAATACAATGCAGTTGATACAGTTAATACATTTTATATAATTACAATTACTATTTACTATAATCATGTATTTCAATATATATGTATGTGTAGGTAATATAGACACATGGCAATCAGACCCGTTAACTAAAATATGTAAACATATATGTATTCAGTAAGAAGAAAAACAAGTAAGATTTTTAGTGTGACATTCTCTAAAATACTTTTTGATGGAGTTCAACAATTGAATTTTGTTCCTAATGCTTCTGATTTCTATTAGTAGGTTATTGAAAAAGAATTTTCCTTGGTGAGTATAATGGTGTTGTGCAAAAGAAGTGTTTAATTTGGGGCACACAAATACATGTTTAAGTCTAGTACGATTTTCAGTTATGAATGCGTATTTATCTTTTTCTTTTATAATTTGTATAATTGAATTTTTTATAAATAAGTTTTTAAATGTTGGAACTTTGAATTCTTCGAATATGCTGTCAGTTGGGAAGTCTGGAGGTTTTTTTAGTATAATTTTTATTATTAGTTTTTGAACAATTTCTATGGGGGTCAGATTAGTTTTGTCAGCTGCTCCCCAACTGATAATGGCATACTGAAGAATAGACGGTATTATTATTTTAGGTGAGCTTAGAATCATGAAGCCGGTTTTATTAATATTTATTGTTAATATTTTTTTATTAGCCAACTGTTTAGAATATTAAGATCTTCTTGAGATTGCAATGTTCGCAAGCACGATCAAAGTATGATTCCGACGGGCTGTAGACAAAAACCTTTTAGCGAGGCCTCCAAGATGTCGGTAAAGCTGTCAATATGCACGACTTTTTGGATATCGTCGTTCATTATGCAAAACGGAGGTCAACTAACTCCTTTAAGTTGAAAGAAATCGTATACACAATTCATTGACTATCGAAACGCGATCAATTGCGTTCCGACTCGGAGGAACAAATGTTGTTAGTCGTTACTACAGACCTCATGAACTAATTAACTCCCTTTGTATAATGTATATTAAAGTTATTATTTAAATTAGACATCATCAATTTATTTGAATTTTTGCGTAGCCGGCTTACGTTAAATGATTTCCCAGCTCACATCATTGCCAGCGTATATAGATTTGCATTATGATATCGGTTGGTTTATCAATGATTCGAAGGGTTAAGAATATTTTTCGGAATTATTTCATATGATCCACAAAATTTGCCAAGTTAAGAGAAAAAATACCCTAAAATAAAGCCAGAATCTTAACGACGTAAGTGCCATGATATGCGACGCGGTGCCCTAGTGTATTGGACAGACCTGCGTTAGAATTCGCCCTATCAAATTTCTAAAATAACGTGGGAATGTTAACGATTTAAGTGATGAAGTCGTGTAATTTTTTTTTAGCGCGCGGCCTATCGTAATGGCGCGATTAATAAGTAATTAATAATAATTAATTAATAATTAATAATCGATTAATAATAATAAGTAAATCAATCTTTCCGTGGGGTTTATTTTTATTATTAGGAAGTTACTAATTCACCGTCTAGAAAAATATTATCTAGTTCTTACGCTAATTTTATAGTTGAAAAACGTTTTATACATTTTTAAAACCACTTGAGATAAAATATTTTAATTGTGAGGTTCTGTTTTTTTTAATCTTAAATTTAAATAACTTATTTCTCTAGGGATCCCTCTGGAAACATTTGTGATTTTAGTAATACGTTCATCAGAAATAATTAAAATGTCAGCGTCGAGCAAACACCCATTATTATAGTCTTATGTCGCCTTAACATTAAATATCACACGTATTGGTTTCCTCAGTGCGAAACCGTTGTATCTGGGACTGAACAAGTATGCTGCAGTAAAACTGTGTATTTTATCGTGTTATTGCAATTATGTTACCTTTTTCCTTCACAGAAGAAATTCTGAAAAATTATCATCAACAAGTGAATATTTTCAAGCCGCATCACTAATTACATAAATGTACACAACATCGACTGCTTACGTGGTAGAGGGGTAAGGATCTCGACTAGCAATCCGTAGATCGCGGGTTCAAATCCTGGCACCCGCAGGTAAATTTTAATTGCTTAATTTGTGTTATTTCACAGTGTATGCATTTAAAATAATATAAGGTGTACATAATAGAATAGAAGATACTCTTAGTATCGCCCTGGTGTAAGACCACCATTCACAATTTAAATGTTGCTTGAAATTGAAATCTGAATAGCCAGGTACATTCTTACCTTCCTCTTTTCCATCTCCTCCCCCTTCTCACTACCTTCAGCCTCACAACATACCTAATTGGTGATGCCATATTCTCACTGGCTCCTGACGTTTGAGAGCAGTTGGGACAAAAATAAACTAAAAAAACAGTGACCAGGTCTGAATAGCCAGGTACTTCCCTATCTCCTTCACATTCCCTACAACTTGGCCATCGTCTAACTGGCTCCAGATGCCTTGTGCGGTATTCACAATTTAAAAAATAAATATAGAAAAGTATAGTAAAAGTTTTTTTACGATACTGCTCTGTTCACCGTTTGAGAATAATTTAATGAGCTACACAAGCAGAACGAGAAAGTTTTTTATTGAGACACACAAAACGATTTTTTTCTTAATATTTAAGATCCAAAACATGAAATAAATTGTACATCCCTTTGCTGAAGACAGACAACAGATTTCCTGTTTTTCTGGTTCCCAAAAAAACCAAAGACAGCAATGATTTCACATCATGGAAACATTTTGCCCGAAGGTCCACAGAAATATGAGGCCAGAAAAACAACTGTTTTTCGCTTAAGGTAATTTCTTCGTGTATTTTCCAAACCGAGACTTGGGAAATTTATACAATTGAGTTGCGTTCCACTCTCTCATACATAATGTATGCTGGGGGCAATGAAAAACACCTTTCGAAAAGGAAATGTTTTTTCCAGGTGTGCCTTCAATCAAGCGGCTGAATTTCAATATCTGGAGACGTGCTTTTTGGATGAAAACAGTGATTATGAAACCTTAAACGTAGGAAAATTTCAATATAAATGGGAAGTATATTGGTTATGTTTTTAGAATGAGCTTTTTTGCGTCTTGAGATGAAAATAGGAACCAAAATAATTACATCGCTTTCCAACACTTTTGTCTCACACGTGTTGGAGAAGCAGTAGACTTAAAATTAGTTTTAAATAAAATTTTAAAATTAAAAATAGTGGACAGAAGAGACATCTCTAGTCAGTTTTGTATAGATTTTGCTCTGCAGGTGAGTGATAATGAATTACAGTCATCTTTGCATTAATCAGATGGATTCATCCGAATTATATCGTTTGCCAAAAGAGGTCGATTTAAGACTAAAGGATTAAAATACTTTTGTCACAATAATGTGGCAGTACTTTTGGAATTACAATGTGCTAATTCATTATTATTCTATATTCTACTCTTTTGAGAGCTGGTCGTGAAAGATTATAATTTCATCGTGCAAATGCAAATATTATTGTGCCTATCACCAGTCCGCTGCCGGATTTGAAGATTAAGAAGCTAAACTCAATGAGAGTGATATTTTTGGTGAGTCTTCTGTTTTTATGTATTTGGTGGCTGGATTATAAGTTGTTACTTTTCTTGCAGAGTGAATTTAATAATCAATCAATTTTTTTCATAGGGAATTAATTATTCCCTGATGGTCTGTGTGACTACAAGCCAGATCATCACCACGTGTTTTTTATTTGGATAGGTGAATGCAATCCGTTGAAAATTATATATGCACGGAGAGAAATGAATGTTTCAAAATTATTAAAAAATCTCTTGAAATTATTGGAAATTGAAGCGTTACGAATGAATTATCAGGTTTCCTGATAAACTTTAAGTAAATTACGAATATATTATCATGATGTCGGAACATTGTTCGGATTGTTGTCTGATTTTCATAAACGCGTGTTCCGATATCATAATAACATTTTCATAATTTAGTTTAAGTTTACCTGATTTTTTGATTCTTAATAAATTGGCATTAGTCATTTTTCTCTGTATACCAATTAGCATTATTTGTAGTAATTTTTTTGTAGAATTTCACGATAAATTGCGTCACAGTTTATTGATTACTAACCTGATGATTTGAGAAGCTTTGTGAGAAATTTTTAAAAACCAAGATCCGTTTAACCCATATTTAACCAAGGAAGACATGGAACGATCAAGTGAATCATATAATTTAGTTAGCTCATGATAAGAGACAGACTCTGCAGAAATTGAGGCCTGTTAAATAGATTCCCCTATCTTGCACGAATTGCAATATTTTTAGCTTAGGTATTTTCAAGACCTAAGTAAAAAGATTTTTTGTCTTTCTTCCAGGTTTCAGGACCCTCCATACAGCACCTACAAAAATGGCATATGCCTTGAGGGAAATAATTTTCCTTCCTCCCGTGAGGAGTTAATATAAAAACGAAAATACATAAAAATAAAAAATAATAAGATAAAAGCATGTAGGAGGATGAAGCATGGAATGTGTGCAAATACAAAGTTTTGTGACGGTCGATCCACTCTGCCTACCACTGCGGTGAAACTGCGTGATGGTTAGTCGACAATAAAACCTATGTAATTATTTATTGTTTTAATTAAATATGTATTTCCAATCCTGTGTCCATTAAATTCAAATTACCACAAATCAATATTGAAACATTCCACAAATAAAACAATAATTTTATTTCATTGCTTACAATTTCGTTCCATTTTAAAAACTACTTACATATTCATTAAAATAAGATCAACGATATCACTAATTTAGTTCAATCCTTTTTTAATACTACTTCGGTAAATAAATTCAATCATAACACACAGTTTCATCGATTTTATTCTTTTTTTTAAATGCTTCGATTAATGAATATTGACAATACCGTCAATCTGTTCCTTTTTTCAAACCGCTTCAGCAAATAAATTGACGATGATTTCATTTCATTCCTTTTTTAAATTACTTCAACAAATAAATTGATTTAATTTCGTTTTCGTTTCGTTCCATTTTTAAAAAACTACGTCATCTAATAAATTGATGGTTGATTTCATTTTTATTTCGTTCCTCTTTTAAAACCGCTTCTAGTTTTTGAGGATAAAAGGGGCTGTAAAGGTTACGTACGCTGCTTCCACACGAGCGCCGTTTCTGCTAACGAAAAGCCTTGAATGTGAAAGCTTCAAACGCCTTCTTTGCCTTTAAGTCAAGCTTCAAGTGCATTCAAAAGTTCGGTTGAAAGTTCACCACGCTCCCGACATCTGATAAACATGTAATTTTAAATGTTAGCTTTTTTAACTTATACGAGAATAGTTATAATTCTCTTTGAGACATTATTACGCACTCATTCTTTTTGAACTAATCGTGTAGTTAATGATAAACTAATGTTTATATACAAAGTTTTTATGCATAGCACAAAGGATAGCAAATTATTCTTAGCAATTAATTTCAGCCTGATAAATTACAAATTGAAAAAATCTTCCGAAAAAAAAAGGCGGCCGACGGGTGTTGAAACCGCAGCCTTTTGATTAACGGTCAGCTTATTCTAAATCCGCCAAATAATTCAATATGTACTAGTACTTTTCGTTCAACAATTATTTTTATTAAATTTTCTTTATATCGGAAGAATAATAATAACTGGGCCGTTTATACTTGCGTAATCGTAGCAATCGTAGATACAATGATTCCCTAATACGCTACAACATAAATATTTTAATATTTGTAAGAAAGGTTGCTTATTTTGTAGATACCAGTGTAGGGGTAATTTTATATGAAATAAGCAATTCTGCAAAGATCATTAAATTAAACGCACCTACCTATGGAATAATTTTTGTTACCCTAAGCCATTAAAACTAATCGTTCTTCGGGCGAATTTTAGCCCAAATCGCGCTTTTTTCGAAATAATAATTATTTTATTTTAAATCAGCAGCCTTCATAAGCTCTCAAATACAAAAAAAAATATTAAAATTTTACGCAATATATTCAGTATTTTTTTAATGAGGTTTCTTATTGGTTTTGATTTAATTTTAATATACATTTTCTAAAATGGTCAGATGAAAGCGTTTTATTTTGACAGTCTTTTATCAAGAGCGAAAAAAATTACTTTTAATATTTAAAATGGCCGTGATTAATATTCTAAAAACATTAATTATTGAAATTGATTATAATTATTACATTCATTATTGAATTAATGTACTAGGTTTCTCTTCTACTGCCAATGTGTGTGTCTTTTCATTTGGTTGCGTTTGAACAGTCTTTGTACATTCATATTTTACAGTGTTAGGAAATATTCTATAATTGATCAATAAAATAACGACATTTAAAACTTCAGACCAAATCAGAAAAAATACACAACAATACAAGATAAGTAGTTCTGATAAAGTGCAACTTTTCAAAGGTACAAAAAGTGTTTTTGAAATATTTCCTAAGCTTTCAATTAAACACGGAATGGGTATCAGTAATAACAATGAGAGAAAGTGATGTTATTCAATTTAAACTGTTATTATTTAGTTATGCTGTCATTTTTTAATCAAACTTATTTTATTCAATTTAACTGTTGTTATTCAATTACGCTGTTGTTATATTAATGAAACTAATTTTATTCAATTTAAACTGTTGTTATTTAATTATTCTGTCATTCTGTTAATAAAAGTTATTTTATTCATTTTAAACTGTTGTTATATAATAATACTGTAATTTTGTTAATAAAACTTATTTATATTCAATTTAAACTATCGTTATTTAATTATGCTGTAATTTTGTCAAACAAACTTTTTTTTATTCAATTAAACTGAAAGCAAACATGACAAAAAGGAAGGAAATGTGATGGTTAAGAATGTTATGAATTTAGTGGGGTTCATGTTTAATAAATCGGTGTGTGTGCATAATCTATTGAACGTACTAGTTACAAATACATTTTCGAGATAATTAGTAATGCTCTTTGGAATATAAAATATGTACGGAGATCAAGTAACTTTTAACGAACATCTGAAAATAACTGTGAATTATCTTGTAAAGCAGGTCTCTAATGTTAAGTATACATTTGCGAACCGAAACGCAAACCGAGCCACGAATTACTGGAAAGGAACGATGCAACTGCAAGCGGCGTTTCGTGCCATTTGCGGTTGCTTCATTTCTTTCCCATAAGTTAAGGTTCAGTTCGGCAGTGCAGCTCACGTATGTATACGTAGCATAATATCTCAGTTAAGGTTCAAAGCGACATAGTTATCATTATTTCGCACGCGATAAGAAACGTATATCAAAAACTTTTTTGAGATGTATTGTCCGTTTTTTCCAAAATCTTGAATCTCCTAAATTTCATTAATGATTGCTATGAAATTTTGACATAACGTTGCATTCGAATACGCGTGTATTTGTATATAACGATATTATGTAAATTTTACCTGTAAAAACATGCTATTTTTAAAAAACAGCCCAGTTTGTTGGACAAACAGCCCAGTTTGTTGAACAAACATGCTAGTATTGAAAAACAACACCATCCGTTGGACAAAAAGCAACGTTGCATTCGAATACGCCTGTATATTTATTTACATATATTGTATAGATGTTACCTGTGACAAGGAAAAACATGTTTTTTTTAAACAGCGTCATCTGTCAGACGAAATATTGTTTTCTATCTGCACAAATAGACTGAACCACAGCAACATGTGGCGGGGTACAGCTAGTAGTAAATAAATGTAAAATAACACAAATTTATTTGTATTAGTGTTTTTGATAATTTTACGTGAATGACGCACACTGTGGTCTGAAGAGAAAGGGTAAGATAAGCATTTGGAGAAAAGGAAGGCTGGGAAGTACCTGGCTATTCAGATTCAGTCACCAAACATTGCCAATCATTTAAAGCAGCGCAGCGTTTCGTTTGTGAATCGTCACCTTTTAGCAAAACGATACTGAGAGTTCCTATTGCCCTGGAATGCGCCACAAATATACTAATATATTATAATAAATAAATATAAAATAAAATAAATTTATTTATATGGTAACTTATTTATTTTGCAGTTTAGTTTTCAACTGATTATTTCGAAACATAATAAATCGATTTAAATTTGTTAAGAATCTCAGAAGGTTACCACTATGATGGGTACTTCTTTGTTTGTCTATTTCTGATATGTTTTCTCGATAGGATTCGTTTACTGGAAATATGTTTTGCAGAGTTAACGACAGAAGTGATGGATGATTCTGATAAATAGTGATTTCCGAAAGTTGAAACCCGATTTCTCATAATTTACTGACGAGAACAAATAATTCCCATACTTCAAATAATCTCCACAGTTTCATAGTTTGACAATGAGCGAGGGTACAGTGTTATTGATCGGTTAAACCAGTGATTGCTCTTCATAACTCAGTCTCTCCACAAAGGATTTATATAAACTTTGTTTAAAGCAGAAATCAGTATTTATTTCATGTTTTTATGATACTAGCCGACATATACCCAGCGTTTCTAACTAACTAACTAACTAACCATCACGCCGTTTCCCCGCAGGGGTAGGCAGAGAGGACGGACCGCCAAACAACTCGGTCTTGGCACACACTCCTTGCCTCATTCACATTCATACATCGTCTCATACATACTCTTCTATTGTTCTGACTCTTGACATGGCCCGACTCAAGTATCTGATTCACTTAGTCGTGCCATGTCTTCCTCGGGCGTCCCCGACTTCTGCTACCATTCACATTTGCATCGTATATTCTCCTTACACTCCTTTCTTCGCTCATTCGCTCTACATGCCCAAACCATCTAAGCGTCCCTTTCTTGATCTTACTCATTACGCTTACATCAGCCTTGCACTCTTTGCGGATATCCACATTCCTCACACGATCATACATGGTTTTACCACACATACGCCTCAGGGATCTCATTTCAACAGCATTCAATCTACTTTCATCCTTTCTTTGCCAGTTCCATGCCTCACTTCCATACATCAGGGTAGGTACCAGCACTCAATTGTGGACTGCTAACTTCGCTTCTTTGGACAATTTTTTGTTAGCGCCAACTGCGTTCAGTCCTCCATTAATGGAGTTACCTGCATTTACTCTTCTTTCAATATCTCTGTCAGCCTTCCCATCTCTCGTAAACATGCTTCCTAAATACACAAATTCATCCACCTGCTCCAAGTATTCCTCATTCACAACTATATTGCACACTGTTTTCATACTTTCTCTTTCAAACACCATTACTTTAGACTTACTTACATTCATCATTAACTCATTCTTCACGCATACTTCGTTCATCCTAGACACGAGAGACTGCAGATCATCCATACTATTAGCAATCAGCACCGCATCATCAGCATACAACAGGCAACATACTCAGCGTTTCTGGGGGTTATTAATGGTTTGGAATTAATTTTTGAGATTATTAATTCTAATGTTCCTGAAAACTGGGTGCATTTTTAAGATGGCAATAATCTTATTGTAACAATTGAAAAAGCTGACTTTTCAAAAGTATTTGATTAATTTGATCGTGCCATGTCTTTCTCGGGTGTCTCCAACTTTGTTTACCATTCACTAATGTCTACCACATTGGCACTAAAAACAACATTATTTTATTGACTTTTTGGAGGATTGTTTTTTATCGCCAATTGGATGATTCTTTGGTTCTCGAATCCGCAGAATCCAAGGTTGCGTGATTACTCTCGATGTGTAAAAATGAGAATTCGGATATTTAAAATTAATTTTTTATTTGAACAAACTCACGTTACAATAATTTTATGAACAAAGCAGATCGCGTACGTTAGAGGGGATTTAGAGCTAAACCGGCAGCTATACCACTGGAGAGAGAATGCAATATTTGCCGCGCAAGGTATCGCGCGCAGGTTTACAGTGATACCCGTCTCACATAAATGTGGGTAAAAGAAATGTTGTCATTATTTTCAGGAGATGCAAACTCCCTATAGTTTACCCTACAACTTTATTCGACTCCATATCTCATTTCAGTGCTTAGATATGGCGTTAAGTCTTCCTCAGGCGTCCCCAACTTCTTTTACCATTCTAACCACTCTCTAAATACTCCGGCTAAATAAAAACTTTGTTAAAATAAGAACAAACTATGAAATTTCCCAGTAGTTTTCAAGTCTATAGGGGACAAACATTGATGTATTATACTAGATTAGCCCTGTCTAGTTAAATTCATTTTAAAAATAACGCCACGTAGCGTACGTCACAAATATGTAGATGAACTTAACAACCCAACTCTGTTTAAACTCCTTGTACAAGCGTTGAAACTCGTAAGCGAAACCACGGAGAATTTGTTGTCAGAGGTGTTGTAATATGGACATAATTAAAATTTGAATATTTGGAACTCGGTTATTTTTGTGATTGAAAAAATGAACAACTGATAAGCAAAATAGACCAACAAAAGGTAAAACGCAATGTACAGTGCCCATTTCGCATTGCGACTTAATGCGTGGGCCTTTTCATAAATGTGCATGTGAACCAAACCAAAATTGTGTTGGGGTCATAGACATATGAATATTAGTAGACCTGCCCTAAGTGATTAAAAGCGTATTATTCCCCACTCCCCATACCGGTTCCATTGGAGCCGGCTGGGCTCGCGTATGGCTTCCCGTGAATCTTGAGAATGTGACGTCATCATTCTTGTTCGAACTAGCGTCGAGCTATGGTCGAGGCATTTTATGAAATAACACGGCGAAATAGTGGCTTGTGATATGAAAACTTGTAAAAATATATGTGAAAAATAGAATAAACCCAATTGTCGTATTACATTCCATATGTAAGCATCATTTTAAGCTTATTCACATCGTATAATATGAATCAGTTGTAGAAACATATACTATTACATCGAGATACATCTGGTCGAATGTAGCGATTCTCAAGTGTGCGCATCGTTGTTACTGGGAAGTAAATTATGAACACTTATAAAAGTGTCTTAACTAAATACGTAAACAAAATATTCGACTCTGAAAATAGAAGAAATTTTTTTTGCCGAATTTGGACTTCGCAAATTTGTTCATAACGTGGCGAGTAATTTGCGCTCCCATGTAAAAATGTCTATTCATTCAAAAGCAGATTTTACTTTTAAGAACTAAATGGTGATATTAAAATGCGAGATGCCTATATACTGTCAGATTTATTTATTGACGAATCACAGTCAGCTTTACCCCCTTCGTTCTTCAACAGTTGATTTTACCCCTCACCTTTAATTTCTAGTCTATATATTCTTATGTCTGTGGTTGGGGTTATTTTTAAATGAATATGCCGTGTCTAGTCTAATTTAGTCTATAGGGACAAACAAAGATTCATTCATTTTTATGTATTTACCAGACACGAGCCCAACTACTGTCCGGAGTCAGTGCGATTACGTCATCACAAATGGGATATTTTTATAAACTAGGAATGTCATTAAATGTGTGGAAGATTTAAAGTTTATTTTTTTGATTTCGATTATACTAAATATTTGTAATTATAATGTTTTAATTCATAATTATTGGTTCGAAAAACGTTACATTCTAATACGGTTCCAACTGGCTACAACGTCATTATGACATAAAAAAATAGCCACTGGTTTGTTAAGACTGATGTCAACAACGTTACCCGGCGTGACGTCAACGCCGCAGACTTAACGAATATAAACAAAAAATTAGATATTTTAAATCGTTATTTAAGATGTATTCGTCAACATAAAATAAAGTATAAATATTTTCACAATCGTAATTTTAAGCCCTAACAAGGCAAAATGGAAGGTAGTGAAGTAAGTATCTTGCTATTCAGATCTGGTCACCAAACACGGCTAAAGCCATTTTAAGGAACGTTTCTATTCTGAATGTTGGTCTTACACTAGGGCGATACTGAGAGTATGTTCTTACCAGGAACGTGCCGCAAATATATATTATGTTATATTGTAAAATAACAACACAAATCAATAAAATAAAATTTACTTGCGCACGCCGGAATTTGAACCTGCAACCTCTGTATTGCTATTCAAGATCCTTACCCCTCGACCACGGGTAACATGAAACAGAACAAGATACATAACATCAAAAAAGGCAACGGTGGCAAATGGTAAACGATCCCTGGACCTCAATCCACTGTTTCACATTAACACTTTATTAGTATTATGTTTTTCGTCAATGATTAAATATTATTATGATGTTTAAAACCTTCAAAAGCTATTGAAAAAAAGATTTAATTTAAATAATAAATATTTAATATTTTTTACCTCTAGACCTAAAATTCTTACCACACAAACTCAAATAATATGTACTATTTAAAATAATAATTCTTACAAATAGTAGAAACAATGAAAATAATTAATATGCTTACCCAACGTATTTCTTATATTGTAAACATGAAAGTAATTTCCACAATGTTATGTAAAAAGTAATTTCTCCAATGATTGAATTTATTGTCATGTATTTGTGTTACATTACCTACTTCAATGAATTAAACATATCAATTTGATTGTCTTGAAACGGGAAACCTTCCCAGTTGGACAGTCAAAAATTCACTAGTCTGTAATTGTATTTTTAACTATCTAATAAACAAATAAATAAATTAAACTAAAAATTCTTCCGACTAGGTATCGCAACTCCATTAGTATACAGAGTCGCGCGTCGCACCTTCGCTTCGAACAAATTCCCCGCAAATGAAGGTTGTTAATTCCAAGTGTCTGAACTTCGCAGGATGTCGCACGTGTCTCAAGAACAGCAATCAGCGGGAAACGGGAGTCGTAAGTCGTTACACTATTTCCGCTGGAAATGGGGGTAACTTGCCACTTCCTGCATACCGGGTAAGGTTCTACTGCCGACTTAAGTTTACCGATACGTTGTGTAACTTTGAGGGAAATAAACCAAAATTATCCTAATTTACTCACACAGCTTATAGTTTGTCAGAAAATCGCATAAATTCAAGTTTGATAGTAAATCTTGGATTAATCATTCGATTTATGATTAACAGCTACTGGAAAAGCATAAACAAACGTTAAATTTATGATTCAAACCAAAATACACAACTTCTTTAATGTTTTTCTGTTCATACTTTTTTTAAACTGTTAGTTTTGTGGATAGTAGACCTCGAGTTCAAAAAATTATGTTTCATATTTTATCTTATTGATTGAACCAATTTTCTTGTATTTATTGTTTCTTTACATTTTATCTTTTTATACGTTAGAATATTTTACCTCACCAGGACAAGCTTGTGTTGAGGTCAATAATTTAAAAAAATAATAAAAATAAAACATAGAACAACGATTATACATTAAGAGAACAATATTGTTGCATTAACATTTTTACGAATTGGGTACTTACATGGTACCTGGTAATCTAATTCCAGCCAACTCATTACAGTATAATGTAGTAAACATGTAGGGTGACCTTGTACATTGATATTTAATTGCAAGTAAAAATACAACAAACTATTATTTTATAAGGAGATAGTATAATAAACTATTATTTTATAAGGAGATAGTATAATAAACTATTATTTTATAAGGAGATAGTATAATAAACTATTATTTTATAAGGAGATAGTATAATAAACTATTATTTTAAAAGTTTTAAATCATAAAATTTGTAAGTAGGCACTGAAACATCAACCTATTTAATTAAAACCATATATTTTATGTAACTTTTTTTATAGTAACTTAATGAGTAAAACCTCAAATGGTAATATTTAATCATTGTTGACAATATTAGCGATTCTCAAACAAAAAATTGAAACAGAAAAATCAGAAAGGGATTCGGACGCATCTAGGAATTGAACACAGGAACTTACCGGGACTTTTGTCTGCAAAGCTGAGGTCCTTGTTGATTTTTCCGCTTAAAATTTTTCGTTTAATAGTCGTTTATATTGTCTTCTATGATTTGACAATATTTTTATTTATTTTAAAGAAGGAATTTTACAATTTGGATAAGATTTGAAATTTTCACGGACTTTATAATGGTGATTTACTTTTGAGGTAATATACCGTATTGCTCTACCTCATTATTTAGCTAACGTTTCAAATAGCGTTTATCACAGAGATCTGCCATGATGATGGACACTGTAATTTTGTCCGAAACGTTGGCTAAAAAAGGAGGTAGCACAACACACAATCCGAAAATTAAGTACGATAATTATACAATTTGTTCAAATAACGATATCAGATATCAAAATTTTAAAAAGCCCAGTAAAAATTAGCCTTTTAGCCAAAGTAAGGCTTCCCATTGGCCTCAAACGACGCCGTCCTGGCGTGTGTACGGCGATGTGTCTTAAAATCAAACGACGCCGTCCTGGCGTGTGTACGGCGATGTGTCTTAAAATCAAACGACGCCGTCCTGGCGGGTCTGATGTCTGTCGGATTAAAAACGAAAAAGGGATACATTATTGACATATGTGTTTAAAATTTTGAATGCCAATCGCTCTGTAGATAATTCAGCATTTATTTCATAGTAATTGGCAGGACTCTGTTGGTACAATTTTTTCCCGATATTTACGATTGAAATTTTGTTATATTTCAGCTTCATTGAATTATTTCAAAATGGCGTGTGGTTCGGGAATTGACAAGCTTGTTCGTAAAACGCATGGTGGGCTACTAACAAGAGCCCAAATAGCAAAAAATATATATTATGGTAATAGGTATGATTAATGTACAACTTTTCTTAATCAAATTATAAAAAAATGAAGAAAAAAAATGGTTTTTGAAAAAAAAAATTTCTTATCCTCGTTTAATCATATTATTATTTTTTTTTTAAACAATGCATATATTTTTTACATACCTTGATTCAATGCACAAGTAAATTTAAAAAGATTGTTTCGTTCGCATGTTTAGTTTAAAAGTTATGCAAGATTTAGTACACCACTGCACTTTTAACTTTTGGTACAAAATTAATTCGGATGTGAAGGACTATTTTTTAGCCAAACAATTCGGAGGCCAATGGGTTAAAAATTTGTAAAACGTTTTTTCGTAATAAAATTAGAGGTAAGCACTAGATTTTATTTTTCTATTGGTGAATTAGTAACTTCCCGATGGATCCCACTAGAAACATTTGAGAATTTAGTAATACGTTCATCAGAAATAATTAAAATTTTATCATCGAGCAGACCCCCGTTATTAGAATCTTATGTCGCTGTAAGGTTTCGTTTGTTAAAACCGTGAAATTTCGTTGTAGGAGACAACCTTATTTAGTATTCTCTCTCATTGAACACACCTGCATCTGTTTACACCTTCTTCGATACTGCTTGTTTTAAACTCTCTTCTGCTAGTGATGAGTTCATGAGGAAAGGATTCTCCACGTTTCTGTACCTTATATCTACATAAAATCTAAACTACTCGATTAACAAGTTAACCCTCTCTCACCTGAAGTAATTTACACCGATAAGCAGCGTTATGTATTTTCCAGTTTCCGGACCTGTTTAAAAGTATTTTTATTTTATTATATTTTATTATTTTACAATTTAAACCTGCTTAAACTGCTTTTGCAGTTTTTCAGCAGGTACACATAGACAACACTTCATACAATGATACGGTTAAGTTAATAAAACTGAATAGTAAAAATAAAATAAAAATATAGTTGTGGTATAAGCGTTATATATCAGAAAAACAGTACAATTGAAACAGTCACATCGAAAGAATATCCATATTTAGCATACATGGGTAGGTACAATTTACTTTATATTTTTAAGTTCCATTGTGAATTCCAATTAGCTATACAAGGGCCTCAGTACATATCATCTGTGTCCAATAGCCATTTTCTTAGATTATATTTTACTTTAGTAGTACATAAGGTATTATTTTTGACTAGCAGTTAAAAACCCGCTCCGCGGGTTTTTTTCTGCTAGGCCCTGCGGGCGGCATTTGGTTGGGCTTCGCCCAGTTTAAGTTATACTAACAACAGTTAACCTATAATAACCCAACCTAACCTAACCCAACTTATCATTTAATTATACACATAAGTACATGTACAATTTATTATACATATAAGTGCATGTCAGATTAGAGATTTGTTGGCTAATTTTACAAAACTTCTCAACGAAGCGTTTGTAGCTTCCGGTTTTGTTTCATGTTTTTTTATTGGGTTGGCAGTTCCTTCACTTCTTACAAAAAAACGTGTATTAAGCGCGAACTTCATGTCCGTGTTCTGTAAAATGGCGCGAAATTATTATTTATGTAAATAATATTAAATATCAATATTTTTTAAAATCGTAAGTGCAAAGAGTTGTTATTTATTATAATTAAGTTGAATCAAATGTTTGTTTTCTTTTTAAATGTGTATTTTTTTTAATTTTTTTTTATTTTTTATTGTTGATACATTATTTTACAATTATTTCATATTTTAATTCAGTAATGTTGGCCTCACTGGGTTGTTTACCCGTGCTGAGGCCCCCATTTTATAATATAACAGTTTATACATTTAAAAAAAAAGAAAAACAACATTAAAATAAAGATAAATTTAAACTAAAAATTAAGATTAAAAATTAAAATATAATTATCACACTAAAAGAAAAATATTAAAAGAGAATGTAAATCGGCATTTATAATGATTTATGTGTTTGTGCGTGTTGCGTGTTTTATATATTTTTTTGTGTTGCGTGTATATGTTTTATTCTTTTATGCTATAGAATTTTGGTAATATTGTCTTTTTGTTCTTTAATCCATTTTTTTTATTTTGTGTTTGAATTTATTTTTATTTTCCTCAATTTTTGTTTCAAGTGGAATACTGTTGAATGCTTTAATAGCGTGGTATTTATGGTGTCTTTGTCCAAAGGTAGTGTTTACCGTCGGAGTTTTTATGTTTTCTTTGTACGCTTGTCTGACCGGTCTATTAGTGATATTTTGTGTTTGTTGGGGTTTGTTTTTTTGTTCCAAAATGTAGTTTAGTAGTGTTTTAACATATAATTGGCGTATATCAAGTACGTCACAGCTTTTAAATATTTGGTCTGTGTCGGTTAGTTTATGTTTTTTGAATATTACCTTTAATATCGTTTTCTGTGCGATTTCTATTTGAGTGATAGCTGCGTTTGTTGCTCCTCCCCAAGCAATTATTCCATATTATATTATTAATTGGCATAGTACAAAATATATTGTTTTCGATTGTTTTATTTTATATATGTTTCTTATATTTAGGAAAATGTGTATTGTTCTGAGGAGTCTATTTGTGATTTGTTTGATGTGATGTGTCCATCTAAGATTATGGTCAATTACGATTCCTAGATACTTTATTTGTTCTGTTTTTTCTAGAGGGGGGCACTTGCAGATGTTGGTGTTTATGCATTCGTGTATTTTATGGTGTTTGTATTGTTTTTTGGCTGTCCTGTGTTAGTTATGGTGTATGTTGTGAATTTTGTTTTCGATATGTTTAGTGTAAGTGTATTTGAGTCTAACCATTTTTCACTTGCGTGATTCCTAGATTCGCTATGTTATATACCTTATTCCAGTCCTTAGATTTAAATAGTAAAACTGTGTCGTCTGAGTAACTAATTATTTCTCCATCTATTTCCATGTTGCAAAGTTCATTTATGTAAATTGTGAAAAGAACGGGCCCTAGTATGCTTCCTTGTGGAACTCCGTGTGTAATCGGCAGTGGTTTGCTAGTATAGTTATTAATTTTGACTTGCTGTGTTCTGTCGCTCATGTAACTTTTCAATAGTTGGAGTTCTTTGTCTTTGATACCCATATTTTCTAATTTTTTTTAAAAGTGTTTTGTGGCAGATTGAATCAAAGGCTTTAGCCAAATCTAGATATATCGCTATGCATTTAAACCCTTGATCTAAGTTGCTATGTATATAATCTATTGTACTTGCCAAAGCTTCTTTTGTGCTCATTTTTTCTCTAAATCCATATTGTTTGTCCGAGATTAATTTGTTTTCTTCCAGGTATTTTATTATTTGGTTTTTTAATAGTCTTTCGAAAATCTTTGATAGTGAGTTTAACAAAGTGATAAATATTACATATATAAATATATAATATTAAAACGGTAGTTAGAATAGATGAAATTGTACGTATTTTTTATGGATTATTTCAAATGAAATTATTCGCTATTATGCCGCCAGAGGTGCGCTCTGTCTTCCAATAGGGAAACTACTCCAGCGGCCGGTAAAGCAGGGATTTACTTGTTCAAGGAACCCTAGAATGCGTGATATTTTCCTAAGCGGAATTTACTCGAAACACACGATTTAAATTCGACCAATCAGAGGGCCTAAACCGTACAGACGATGGCATAATAATACTATCAGATGATATTGGTAGATTATTAGATATCTTGGGCACAATGTAGTTTAGAGTTCTTTCCCAGTACTTATTGATACATTTCGGAACCACTAATCCATCATTATGAGTGAATCTTGTGTTATGCCTATGGTAGACTCTTTCCTTATACAAGGACTCCGACGATATAATTTGTTTACTTATGATATTATACAGCAATAATCCTCTAACAAGTAAAACATTCAAAGACTTGTACATTATTTTGATATTACTTCTGTGTGCATTTATGGATTAATAATTTAATAATGGAGTTTTGTAACGTTTTTATATAGCTTATATTTGTTTTACATGAATGTCCCCAAGACGTAATTCCATATCGGATAGTAGATTCGGATAGAGATGAGTAGATTAATTTTATGAAGATCAAATACAAATATATAAAATATATACATATAAACACACACTACCCAATAACATTGGAGGGGCCTCACCACTTTTCCAATGATGGTATAAGGAAAATGTATTTTTATCTCCTTCGTCGTACACGTCAAGACTCTATTTTTTTTATTAGATAGACCCTGAATGAACCCCGTGTTTGGAAGACAAAGTAAGTTATCAAGGAGCTCGATTTACGCCCGACTCTAAATCTCTAGAGACGAACAAGGAGATCGTAAATATGTAATAATTGATATATTTATGTATTTATTCATTTACTGTAAAAATACATTTAATAGTCCAAAATGCACGTGTCCGATACCTACAGCCAAAGATATCTAATATCTTTGCCTACTGTTATAATGTCCCGATACTCGAGCATATCTCGCCTAACCTATATCCGCATAGGAATAATAATAGGTTACATCGAAGGAAGTTACATCAAATGACAGTTTGAAGAATTCGGAGTTTCCTGTCTGTGTTGCAAATCAACACACCTTTGAAAAGTGAAATAATCACTAAAAGCGATGAAAAATTGACATATGAACCGAACCTGACCTAACGTAACCTAGGTTACTCGAATAATAAACACTTATGTTATATTACTTATATGTTTAGAAATAGCGTATAAGTAGTTCAGATGAACTTACAACAAAGATGAGATGATGTTAGATGACAGTTTAGAAATTAAGTAAAAGTAATATTGCAAATAAGACAACACGTCACTCAACGATATATTATTTTAATCGACATGTGTTAAGAAAGGGTTAACGTTGTTGATAAACTTCTAACAAATAACCCATCAGTTCGTACTTTCGCCTCAATACGTTATTCCATGTAAAACGATATCAGGCTTCAAACTACGAGAAGTTGTGCTCGACTCGGTGAGTCAGCTTTCGGGAAACGCGGCGTGTTTGTGTCATGGACATCCGGCGTTGATCAGGAAGCGGCTTCCCGAATTACCAGATGCTGTACGAGATTTATTTATTTATATATTTATTTATTTATTTTATTTATTTGCAAAAACAGTACAAAAACCAATACATTGCAAAAGCGGTAAACAAATTATTGAAGAAAATTTTATACATAAGTATACAGTTAAAACATATGCAAAAGCGGTAAACAAAATATGGAAAAAAAATTATACATAAGTATACAGTTAAAACAAATACAATATTTCGCGCTTAAAGTCGTTGTAGGACATATGGAAAATATCCAAGTTAGCTGGAAGGGAGTTAATTAACCTAGTGAGTCTTCCCAGGGGCATCACCATTGGTAAGTTAGTTCTGGACCTGGGAAGAATTAAAAGCCTGTGTTGGCGGCCTCTCGTGAAATTATCCGGGACATAAAGTCCTATTTTTGACAGAATGTCTGGAATTGATACTAAACCATTCAGAAGCTTGTAAGCCATCATCAATAATGCGACGTCCCGTCTGGAACTAAGGCTGCAGATATTCAGCATTCCCGAGATAAATGCTGTTGGAAACAGCCATGGGTAAAAACCAAACTCTCTCATATAGAGGTATCGTAAAAATTTCTTTTGAATTTTCTCGACCATTAGTACATAGACAGTGTCCTCTGGCCCCCATACCTGAGATCCACTCTCGAGAATGCTACGCACTAAGCTAAAGTAAAGCAGCCTAATGACTGCAAGGTTTGTCAGTTCCTTTGAATTAAAGTTCTAAACATCCACCTTACAACATTGTAGGCGTATCTCTTGGACCCGTGTATAATCATAGAGCCATACAATTAGACGCGCTATTGCGTACTAATAAACTATTAGAACACGATAATCGGTTCAGGTAGACCGGATTTTGTAGTTTCCGTTGGTACGACGTTAGTGTGTTGGAAGCCAAATCAGACTAATTGGACTTACGAGAATGGAACCAATTTTTTCGCTTCACATCTCATCTAAATAATATGATTTTACTAAAATCACAGGATATTATGATAGCAAATCTAATAAGTTAGTAAATAACACTACCTTAAAAATCCTAAATTCGCACACCCTTCAAAAATCACATCAATTCTTCAATCACAATTTACTTGTCAAGATTTTTCCTAAGAAATATGCGTTTCCAATACAGAATTAAAACAGTTTTCTAGTAAAAAAATATTTATTTATTTTATTAATACAAGACTTGAGGGTACATATGGTTTTTGTTATATTTCACCCTCCATGGTAGGGATGACCCTGTGTTATGGCGGGTGAATTTTACAGTTTAAACAGAATCTATACATTACTATAATATGAAAAAGAAAAATAACAAAATGATGTAAAGCTAGTTTGGATTGCAAGAAGAGAATGGAGAAGTTAGAGATTATAAATTTGTGAAATTATTAGTAAATAGATCACCCTAATTAATTATGTACATACTATACCGCTAAGTTAGGGAATAATAATAATAATAATAATAATTGGATAATTTGTAGATCGCCGTTTTTGTGAAAAATCACCTCAAGGGCGCTGAAGGATATATTATATTTTGTCTGAAAGGTGATTAAATTGATAGAGTGTAGAATGAATGGGTATTGTAGTTGTAATGTATTCCGTGTGTAAGGATCCATTTCGTAATTTGTTTTTAAAAAGGAATTGGGTTGACTGAGGGCCCGTTCCCACTACCGTTTTCAAATCGGAGGCGGGTCCCGTTTTAAAAACGGATGCCCTAGTGGCTGTAGTGGATGTATGGAGCTGTTCACACTTGTCCGACACGATTTGAAAACGGATCCGACATTTTTTGTCGGATGGCTCGCCTACGCAGCGCGTCCGTTTTCAAATCGTGTCGGAACACGCTCGCTCATAGTGTTGTATGGAGCTGTTCACACTTGTCGTCCAGTCGTTCCGGCAGAGTCCCCGCCAAACCCCGACCCCTCCCCGCCCGCTCCCTGTCGCAAGGAAGCAGGCACGCTGCGTGCTTGTATTTGGTTATTTTGTTAAGTAAATAAATCAAAACTACAATAATGGATAAGGAAATAAATCCCGAAAATTTAATACCACTGGTCGAAGAAAGAGTATGGTAATATTTTATCTTTAACCAAATAAAAACAAAACACTTGGTGTACACAACTTTTGTACATCAAAATTTTTATTTTTATTTTTTTAAGTTTACTTTTTTTAAATTTTAAAGCTTTAATGAGATACACGGAAGAGCTTATTATTTTAATAAACACATAATAAAAAATATTTGAGTTGTTATTGTTTTCTTACTTTAAAATATCGATAGCCTTTCTTCAGGACAAATGCACTTTCTCAATTTTGTATTTTGATATGTTAAGCTCTCTGAAACTCATTCCAGTAGATGGTTAAAGGAAGTGATAGACATTCTCTTAAGCCATTAAGCGCCCTTGAGGTGATTTTTCATGGTGAAAACGGCGCTATATAAATAATCCAATCATTATTATTCTAAAATAATTAAAGAACTTTAGTTCATCACTTCTCAACTCACCAATTAACACTCGGAAAATTCCTACAGAAAATCATTCGGCTATGATTGGGTGTACCCAAAATTTTCTTTTCACTTTTTTCCTTCTTTTTAATAAGTACAACATGACAACAAGAGCTTCATCGTCGTCCATTGCGCACCATTACTGAAGAATGAGCAAATAACATGTTTTTGTTGAATCGACAATTATTTTTTTTCGTAGAGTATGGTCCGTTTTTAAAACGGATCCGTTTTTAAAACGGTAGTGTGAACAGGGCCATTGGCCATCCGTTTTTAAAACGGGACCCGCCTCCGATTTAAAAACGGAAGTGGGAACGGGCCCTGACGGTTTTTAGGTTTTCAGGGATAAGGTTAAAGATTTTAGGAGCTAAGAAGAAAAATTGTCTTTGAGCTAACGTGGTATGTAGTGAAGGTACTTTGTAGTGACCGTTGGTTATTGTTCTGGTGGTGTAGTTGTGTTGTAAAAGAGTTTTGTTTTTATATTTGAACAGGAAATGTTTATGTAAATTAGCGAAAATTTTAGGTGGAGTTGTCGTATGTTTAAGACCTTATATTCTATGAGGAGTGTGATGTTTTGGACATCCACAAAAATAAACGATAAATAATAAAATAACGTGCTCTAAAAATTTTTTGTTTAAACAACGACGGAAGATTTATTGACAGACAGGCCTTGAGTAAACAGATTCCCACGGGAAAGGAGAGACCGGAGGACAGTCGAGTTTGGAACTTGGGTGGATTGACAGCCCCGAGAAAGGGATACAAATCAGAAGTGTTGTTTGAAATTGCAGTTAATTATTGAATTCAAATGGTATTAGAGAATATTGCGGAATATTGAATTAAAGTGAAAGATTATTGATCCGGTGTTTGTGTGAAGTGAAAGTGATTCGACTCAGTGGGAAAACAATTAATAATAATGACAATAATAATAATTGGATAATTTGTAGAGCGCCGTTTTGTAAAAACCCACCTCAGGGGCGCCAGGTGTTGTGCAATCGCGATTGTGTTATAAAGTTGTGTTGATTTAAACGTGATTTCGTATACAGTTCGAACTAGATTGCTTGTCTTAAAACATGAAAATAATAAAAATATTGATTGCGTTTTAAAATAGAGTGAATGTACTTAAAGGCAGGAAGTGTTTAATCGGGCTAAGTTATTGATTTGGCGAGATGGCATTCTATCCACGGAGACCGAAAACCAGAGAATCAAATAGATTATTAACTGTGGGTTCGAATCCTAACAGATTAGGGAGGTACAATTTTATTTACGGGAATATTTAATTACCCTTTTATAAGCGTAGGGAGGAGGTCGAAAATTAAAGTGATTTAGCTATATAGTGTAACTAGGTAAGTTTCACACGAGGATTTGGAGGTGACTAACAGGGTGAGTTTTTTTATATTATTTATTAAATTTCAGAGGACCTTTTTAATAATAGGATACAACCGAGGTACAAGAACCGAGTTTGCAACGCCTGCAACCCAAATAATCTTCCCATAAGAAGGGATACGCTAGACGCATTGTCAATCAGCTGTGAGCGAGAGACGAGTCAACGACCTTTTCATATATAGGCCGAGAGGCGCGGAGTACAGTCAGTCAAAGGGGAAGTTTTGCTAGCGTATGCCGTCCCAAATTGAAAGCGATCGGATGCAACCAGACGGAACAAATTTAATACTTTTCATCTATTGTTTGACTTTCTAAGTTACGAATTGGGATGCACAAAAACAAATCTAAAGTCGAAAGAGGGAGATGGTAATCTCCGAAATAAAACTACCAACCGAACAACTTTTCTCAACAGGTATCTTTCGAGAGGTAGGCAGCCTCTTTAAATTAAATGCAAAAAATCAAACCAATTATCCGTTTATACCTTACCTGAGAGGATAGGTATTCAGTAGAAGTTACCCATACCTAATACACGAGGATGCTAGTAACCTCATAAAATAAATACTGGAACCAAATATTAAAATACAGACAGTCCTCATCCCAAATTTGGCATATCGAGTAGACCTTACATATATCTCACATGATAATTGGCTGAATGGGTAGGCACGCAACCTATCGTTAATAAGCAGGCAGAATGTCGACAAGATCGTCGTGTGTTATATGTGTATTGACCTAGAAAGGGATGTAAATCCCCGACGGCGTGGGAGTTACAACGTTTTCTGGAGGTGGCACGTAACTTAGGACCTTGCGTGTCACATTTTCGCGACTAGATTCGTGACAAGGGATGTCATTGTTTTCCCCTTCTACACTCAGTAAAGTAGATTTTCCTGGAGGTGTTTGAGATTGGGGCAATTCTGAAATTGGTGATGAGACCTGGTTTTCTTTATTCTGGCGTGAAGGTTGCCGATTTGGAACAAGGGGAGACCCGGCCGGTTGTGATATCCAGACACGCAGATATCGATCGCCTTGCTCAAATTATCATCCATCAGTTTTGTTTGGTAAGCGGAGGAGCCAATCTTAACTTGAAAAAAATTCATTTCCTTTCCTCTCCTTCCCCTCCCAAAATATATACATGGATGGCGCCGACAACTAACACCATAAATTTATCGTATGTATATCACATATATAAAATCTAACACTTTATTATATTCACATTACCCTACGATAGGTAGAATCGAGTAGCTAGGGGGGGGTGAGCAGGCGACTTAGAAGATAAGGTTTATGAAATGGTTTTGAAAAACAGCGGTAATGGATTCAACTCACTCTATCTCAAAAGAACCAAGGGATACCACACAAAACATAAATAACTAGGTTTCTAAACCGAGAAACAAAAACCCAACACAACGTTCGGTGAAGCCTTTTTATACTGAACCGTCACGTGAAATGAGTACGTTCAAGGTCGTACGTCACGTAGACAAACTAGGATGTACACACTTGAAGGGGTGTGTAATAAAGAAAAGACGGCAGGGAGGACCTTCCTACCCCGGATATATATATAACCAAAGCCTTATGGAAAAGTTACCTACGGGACTTAAGGAAAATGTATCGTAGGAAGAAGAGAAGGAAAAGTTTGAAGTAGAAAGGGCAGATCATTACATCTGGAGCCGCAAACCAGGAGAGATAGATATACAAGCTGGTTTGAATTCATTACTGTTGTTGAAAAAAAAAAATGGATTTCATAAACCTTATTAATTCACATTAACAGCAAAAGAAATGGTACCTATCGTCAAAAATGATAACAGAGACATCGTACTTCAAAGGCAAAATAGAATAAACAGACAGACCTGGAAAACATTGAATTCATTGTGACGACAAAAAACATCTAAAATGTTCATAAACAACGAAGCCAAAGGATAAACAAACATCGAAATCGGATTAATTATAACACAAGAATAAGATAGCTGGGACAAATCTAAAATAAACATTGCATTCAGATATCGTGAAGTATATGGCATATTTTATACCGTTGATATTTGAATAAATGTAAACAATTATTGTTTATTCCAGATCTAAAAGGCAGAGAATGTTTAAGACATAAATAATAAAAGACAGACAAAACCATCGGATCACCGCCGAGGACACAAAATAAAAACAAATCAACATGAAAATAAATAACACTCGAACATAATACAAATAACGTATTGAGGTGAAACAACACTGTTTAAACAAATAACTCAGAGTTTAAAAATAAACAAGTGTGACATGACATATTGAATTTCTACCCATAGAGACACAAAAACACTTGAAAAGCTGAGGGCGGAAAAAAACTCACCAGTAGAACAAGCCGATAATCACGGGAACCAAAAAAATAAACAGATGCTAGGTTAGAAACGAAGAACAGGGGCGCTCAACATTTTGGAAGAATTAAAATAAAATTTAAAAATAAAAATAAAAAATAAATACAGAGGTATTCGAGAAACGTAAATTACCTATAGTTATTTCTAATCCCATCGACTAACACGAGGAAGCGAGATTACCCGTGGGGCTTAGAACTAAAGGGAGGCTGTGATGTTTTGGACATCCACAAAAATAAACGATAAATAATAAAATAACGTGCTCTAAAAATTTTTTGTTTAAACAACGACGGAAGATTTATTGACAGACAGGCCTTGAGTAAACAGATTCCCACGGGAAAGGAGAGACCGGAGGACAGTCGAGTTTGGAACTTGGGTGGATTGACAGCCCCGAGAAAGGGATACAAATCAGAAGTGTTGTTTGAAATTGCAGTTAATTATTGAATTCAAATGGTATTAGAGAATATTGCGGAATATTGAATTAAAGTGAAAGATTATTGATCCGGTGTTTGTGTGAAGTGAAAGTGATTCGACTCAGTGGGAAAACAATTAATAATAATGACAATAATAATAATTGGATAATTTGTAGAGCGCCGTTTTGTAAAAACCCACCTCAGGGGCGCCAGGTGTTGTGCAATCGCGATTGTGTTATAAAGTTGTGTTGATTTAAACGTGATTTCGTATACAGTTCGAACTAGATTGCTTGTCTTAAAAACATGAAAATAATAAAAATATTGATTGCGTTTTAAAATAGAGTGAATGTACTTAAAGGCAGGAAGTGTTTAATCGGGCTAAGTTATTGATTTGGCGAGATGGCATTCTATCCACGGAGACCGAAAACCAGAGAATCAAATAGATTATTAACTGTGGGTTCGAATCCTAACAGATTAGGGAGGTACAATTTTATTTACGGGAATATTTAATTACCCTTTTATAAGCGTAGGGAGGAGGTCGAAAATTAAAGTGATTTAGCTATATAGTGTAACTAGGTAAGTTTCACACGAGGATTTGGAGGTGACTAACAGGGTGAGTTTTTTTATATTATTTATTAAATTTCAGAGGACCTTTTTAATAATAGGATACAACCGAGGTACAAGAACCGAGTTTGCAACGCCTGCAACCCAAATAATCTTCCCATAAGAAGGGATACGCTAGACGCATTGTCAATCAGCTGTGAGCGAGAGACGAGTCAACGACCTTTTCATATATAGGCCGAGAGGCGCGGAGTACAGTCAGTCAAAGGGGAAGTTTTGCTAGCGTATGCCGTCCCAAATTGAAAGCGATCGGATGCAACCAGACGGAACAAATTTAATACTTTTCATCTATTGTTTGACTTTCTAAGTTACGAATTGGGATGCACAAAAACAAATCTAAAGTCGAAAGAGGGAGATGGTAATCTCCGAAATAAAACTACCAACCGAACAACTTTTCTCAACAGGTATCTTTCGAGAGGTAGGCAGCCTCTTTAAATTAAATGCAAAAAATCAAACCAATTATCCGTTTATACCTTACCTGAGAGGATAGGTATTCAGTAGAAGTTACCCATACCTAATACACGAGGATGCTAGTAACCTCATAAAATAAATACTGGAACCAAATATTAAAATACAGACAGTCCTCATCCCAAATTTGGCATATCGAGTAGACCTTACATATATCTCACATGATAATTGGCTGAATGGGTAGGCACACAACCTATCGTTAATAAGCAGGCAGAATGTCGACAAGATCGTCGTGTGTTATATGTGTATTGACCTAGAAAGGGATGTAAATCCCCGACGGCGTGGGAGTTACAACGTTTTCTGGAGGTGGCACGTAACTTAGGACCTTGCGTGTCACATTTTCGCGACTAGATTCGTGACAAGGGATGTCATGGTTTTCCCCTTCTACACTCAGTAAAGTAGATTTTCCTGGAGGTGTTTGAGATTGGGGCAATTCTGAAATTGGTGATGAGACCTGGTTTTCTTTATTCTGGCGTGAAGGTTGCCGATTTGGAACAAGGGGAGACCCGGCCGGTTGTGATATCCAGACACGCAGATATCGATCGCCTTGCTCAAATTATCATCCATCAGTTTTGTTTGGTAAGCGGAGGAGCCAATCTTAACTTGAAAAAAATTCATTTCCTTTCCTCTCCTTCCCCTCCCAAAATATATACATGGATGGCGCCGACAACTAACACCATAAATTTATCGTATGTATATCACATATATAAAATCTAACACTTTATTATATTCACATTACCCTACGATAGGTAGAATCGAGTAGCTAGGGGGGGGTGAGCAGGCGACTTAGAAGATAAGGTTTATGAAATGGTTTTGAAAAACAGCGGTAATGGATTCAACTCACTCTATCTCAAAAGAACCAAGGGATACCACACAAAACATAAATAACTAGGTTTCTAAACCGAGAAACAAAAACCCAACACAACGTTCGGTGAAGCCTTTTTATACTGAACCGTCACGTGAAATGAGTACGTTCAAGGTCGTACGTCACGTAGACAAACTAGGATGTACACACTTGAAGGGGTGTGTAATAAAGAAAAGACGGCAGGGAGGACCTTCCTACCCCGGATATATATATAACCAAAGCCTTATGGAAAAGTTACCTACGGGACTTAAGGAAAATGTATCGTAGGAAGAAGAGAAGGAAAAGTTTGAAGTAGAAAGGGCAGATCATTACAGGAGTCGAGTGGAGGGGTATCGTGTCGGTCGCTTGATAATGACACGTATTATTATAAGTAGGTATTTTACTTAATTGTAACTGAAATTCTTATTTTTTATGGCGTTAGTTGTTATATAACGGCGACGACATGCAGTCAGATTTTTGTCAAAGTGTACGAACACAAAGGACGCGGGTTTCGGCTTTCAGATTAGTCGGCGCGTATGCGACCGACTGGCGAAGGCGCGCCGACGAGAATGTTTGTATGTAAATGAATGAGGCTGCACATGCTGCGCTGATTTGTGTACCCGCATAGCGGCGCCGATAAGCTTTACCAGAATGAATTCTTAATTTATACTCGGCGGTGACGTCGGTTAATGACGCTTATTTTGTTGAGCAGGAAGGTATTGTCAACTTTTTTGTTATTTGTTTTTGAGGTGTTATGCTGTGTTGCTCTACTTCCTTCTTTAGCCAACGTTTCAGTCAACGTTACAGTGTCCATCATCAGGGCAGATGTGTAGTTTCAGACACCGTTGGCTAAAGAAGGAGGTAGAGCAACACCCCAAAAACAAATAACAATTTTGTTTTTATTTTTTTATTATTTATACCCGTTAAACTGCCAAAGCCGGTGACTTTTGGCCGTGAAAATCTAAAAACGTATTCGTTTCAACTTAATTATTAATTGCCGCCGTTTTCAACAAATCGTCAGTCTGGTTTTAATTTTTTGTTTTATTTATTAATTTCAAGAAAGAAATCTCCAAAAGTCAACAATCTTCGTCTGACTAGCTTGAAATTTTGTAAAAACTGATAATTTGCGTGTAAAATCTGCACAGCAGATTTTACACGCTTTTTAAATGTCCACAACTTGGCGCCAATCATGCGCCAACTGCCGCCGACGAACTCAGGCACTAAGCACCGATAATATGAAAGCCAAAACCCGCGTATTTTGTGTTCGTATACATAGGTAGATACTGGTTTGTTTTATCCATTTATTTATTTATTCACTAACGGTCATATCCAATTGCAACACATTACATATTACACGAAGTTAATACAAGGAGAAATGTTACAATACAAGACAATTAAAAATTACTACTATGATAAAAATAAGGGCACATAAACAATAAAGATAACGTCCAGTCAAGAAACAAGGTTTTGGTGAAGTTGACGACTTTTACCACTTCAATATAAAATTTTACTTGCGTAATGACTGACAAAAATCATTTAGGCTTACACCAAAAAATTCTAGGTCCTGACTTGAGTTGACAAGTCTAGCCATTCTGGACATTGGTGAATGGTATCCATAATTCGTAGAGTTTATTGAGGAAAAGCAAATCATTATTTTTGAGTCTACGGGAAGGAATATTGAAAGGATGAGTTGCAACAAAGTAGGTGAGTCAATCATACAGTTAATAATTTCGAAAATGCAGATGAGATCAAAGTCCTTCAAAGAAGATTTTATTTTGATACAAGTTCATCGCCTCTTTTCAGCTCTAACCTCCAACAGTAAAGAGTTTTTTGGTTAATTATATTAGTGAATTCAGAGGTAATTCTATTGATGAAGCCAGGTAGCTTAAGAGCTTTATTAACCACACTATTAATGTGTTCGCGAAAATACAGCTTTTAATCCAAAGTGACACCAAAGTCCTTGATAAACTGCGCAGTAGAAAAGCAAAGATTATTTAGTTTATAATAAAAAATAATTGGTTTCTTCGCTCAAAGAAGATAATTTTGCATTTGTCAACATTTAGTTCCAACCGGTTGATTTTGTAACAAGCATTAAATGATTTAATATCTAATTGAAAAAGAAATCAATTTTGGTAGGATTTAATTATTTTGAGGATCTTTTTATCGTCTTCGAAAAGCCAAAAACGCGTGTGAGAAAAGACACCAATAATATCATTAATAAATAAGTTGAAAAGAAGCGGAACTAGATGAGCCCCTTGGGGCACGCCAGACGTTACATCAATGATATTAAGAGATTCAAAGTTATTTATTTATTATTTTTTTATTTATTTATTTATTGGATGATTTTTATAGTGCCGCTTTTGCGAAATATCACCTCAGGGGCGCTGTACAGTTAATGCAGATATTACAAAAAATATATATAAATATTACAAATTGAAATTGAAATTAAGTCAAATAAAATGAAGTACAGAAACAGGTGACACGGAGATGGAGAATCTGCTGCAAGAATCCTAGGTGGTGAGGAAACTGGACCAGCTGCTGCAGCGAAAGAGTCCACCGCGTCCACCAACAGTGCCAGTACGAGGTTTGTCATCCTTCCAGGTATGTGTCTGCTGCTAATAGAGCGCTGACACAATGTCCTCTCATGGATTCCAGACCTTGGCAGCACCGTTGTGACATTCGACGAAGGTAGAGGATGGAGACTCTGCAGCAAGAATCCCAGGTGGTGAGGAAACTGGACCAGCTACTGCAGCGAAAGATTGCACCGCGCCACCAACAGTGCCAGCACGAGATTCGTCATCCGTCCAGGTATGTGTCTGCTGCTAATTAAGCGCTGTCACAGTATCCTCACATAGATAACAAACCTTGGCAGCACCGCTGTGACGTTCCATCTCCTTGTACACTTGTTTCTGGTGATTATGTTAGTGGTGCATTGTTCCGAAATAAAAGGCGGCGGACGAGATAATAAATCACCTTGGGCACTTGTTAGGGCTTTCAGAGTTTCCAATAATAACATTGAAAACATCTGACGTACCTACAGTTACCGATTCTCGTCCCAAGTTCAACTTAAGCGAATTTAGAATATTTTTAGCACAATTTTCGATTATTCATTTTTGAAACACTGCTCTCTAGTCACATTATTATTAAGTTCTGATTACTAATTGGTAAGTTAATATAAAATGTTGATTCACTGATTTTTAAAATAACTTTAAAGGGATGTTGCCTCGTTTCCCTTGAAAATACTAAAAAAACACAAAGCGGTTGGAGACGGCATGACGCGTCCAGCTGCCACAAAGGGCGCTATTCGCTAGATAGCTTTACTCTTAGCTTTTAAATTTTAGCTCTTTGCACTCTTCCTTTCTTTAAAGAAGGATAATAATGGATTTCTTATACCGATGGCATGTAGTTTGGCCATAAGGGTTGAGTGGTTAAATTTATGAAAGGCTTTGGAAAATTCAGTATAAAGAACATCAACCTGAGAGTTGTCTTCAAGAGCTTAAGGTATTCGTAAAGTAAAATAAATTATTTGTGGTAGATTTAGCAATTTATCTGCAAGTGAGATTTTGCAATCATTCAAATTAATAAAATCCGCAAAATTTAGTGGAGAAATTGTAGACTAAGTTTCAACATAATAGACAGAGGAAAAGTGTTTAGCAAAAAGGTTAAAAGTCTAGACCGTTTGTAGCACGAGTTTCATTATAAAGCATACTTGTAGGGAGATCATTATCAGCTCGCTTTTGGGAAACAAATTGCCAAGATTGTTTAGGGTTGAGATATAACTTCGTATCGGTAACTTCAATAAAGGATTAATAGCAGTTGGCTGATTCAATTATAGACAATTCTCTACTTCACTCTAAGTCACTTTAAATAGCTTATAGATTTTTTTTTCAAATATCAATTGTTTTAGTTTAATGCTGAATCAAAAACGAATCTTTCGCTGGGAGAAAATTTTCCTGGGAATAAACAAAGCCATGGTATGGGATAAACATTAATTAAATTTAAATATGGCTTCTTTAATATTGACATTACAAAAGATAGATTTCTAGTCGTAGTGGGCAAGATGTTCGTTCATGTTAGTAAAGTCACCATTATAAAATCTATAGTGGTAAAAAATGTTTGGTTTTATACCGTTATCCCTGAACAAGTTATTAATGCTTATAGAGAAAGGTTGATGGTAATTATCAATAGGCAACAATGAGTCCATAGTTTCGCTATATGAACACTGGACATTTAGTAACAGTATTTAATTGAAAAATATTCATATACGTAAAAAGTTACTATAGTGGAAGCTTGCGGGGAAATTGTAATACTGGAAGTTTTAACACCTTCATTGTCAATTTTTAACAAGCAATAATTATTCGCCTGAAACACTCATCAACATTGAAAAATCTCCTGATAAAAGATACATGACGCCAACGGATTATAGATTTTTTGAAATATATAATAAGTGAATATTTAACACGGACATAACACATTTGAGGTTTCGCGAACTCTTGCTCCGTACTCTGTAGCAAAGTATATGTTAGACTACAGAAGTCAATTTATAGATGGCGCCACATCCGCTTGCAGTTCGTAAGTGTTAACTTCCAGCAGATTGGTGTATCCACCGAATTCCCTTTTCACAGCATACTTACCTGGCGTAGGGGACACCGTGATCAATAAGGCGGTACCCCCAGGGCGAGGCTGTTCCATTGCACTCCGGTTCGGCTGACCCTTGCGATTATCCCTAATGCGGATAACTCGGGCGCGTAATTTTTGGTAGTCGGGACTGCGTACGCGCTGTCCCGTCAAAAAATTTATCATATATTCTGGGTTCTGGTTTAGAGGTGGGAGGTGGGACGTGGCTCCTGTGAGATACCGATTTTATTATTAATACTCCTGAACACCTGAGTATCTGGGGACGGAAAGTAATAAATACTCAGCCGCAGTACAGATTACAGATTTTTTTTTGAGTAACGATTCCTCACAAATTTTCTACGTAAAATAGATTCCCCCAAAACTTAAATCCATCGTCCAGTGAAAAGTTATTCTCCACAGCCCACAGAAATCTTTCCATATGAGAAGTCAGTGTCAGTAGTATTTTAAGTACTTGTTCCAGTATGTGCCACGTGGACCATCTTCATGAAACCAGTCGAGAGACGTGAGCTATCTAGAGTTAATTTTTTAGACCTAACTTAGGATAGGATCGTATTTACATTAGGTTTTAACATATTAAGAATTTGAATACTACTCTTCCATAGAAGCGTTGGCTTGTGTTTGGAAGAGGAGTGCAACTGGAATTGTAATCTTAAAAATAATGAGTTGTCAGTGTACTATAAAAATTTTCATTGCTGTAATACTAAATTGAATACCATTCGATGTAACGAGCTGTTCGAGCAATTCGAGCTGTCGACTGGAAATCAAAGGGACACGGGTTCGCGTCCCGTTGGCGTCATGTATCTTTTATCAGGAGATTTTTCAATGTGGATGAGTGTTTCAGGCGAATAATTATTGCTTGTTAAAAAATTGTTACCCTTTGTGCTATGCATAAAAGATCTTGTCTTAAAAACATTGTGGAGAATAAATTTTCACTGGACGATGGATTTAAGTTTTGGGGGAATCTATTTTACGTAGAAAATTTGTGAGGAATCGTTACTCAAAAGAATTCTGTACTGCGGCTGAGTATTTATTACTTTCCGTCCCCAGATACTCAGGTGTTCAGGAGTATTAATACTAAGATCGGTATCTCACAGTAGAGGTGAAGCGTATTTACTAGAACAGATGTTTGGAACAGATATTTCAAAGAGACTTTCGTACTTAGTATTTGTTCTTAAGTACTGCGCGTCTTGCGAGTATTGCGAGTCTTGCGAGTATTGCACGTCTTGCGAGTCTTGCGAGTATTGCACGTCTTGCGAGTCTTGCGAGTATTGGACGTCTCACGCGTCTTGCTAGACTTGCGCGTCTCGCGTCTCGCGTATTCATACCGAGGGCGGGGCATATGTATAGGCATCTCGTTACTCGCTTACATAAGAAGAGTCTTTCCCTAATCTTTGAATATTAGGGAAACACTCTTCTTATGTAGGTGAGTAAGCGAGAAAATACTGAATTTAGTAGAAAAAGTCTCGGTACTCTTTCTCCCTTACTCTCCCACGTAAGAAGTGTATTTCTCTAATCCAAATACTGAAACAATGAAGACGAGGTACTTACACTAAGCCGTGCATTACGAACCTGCACTAGGTAGGAAGCGCCCGGCCGGACCTTCTTTCCGTCAATGCTTTTGTACGCTTGCTAAAACCTTTTTTAACTGGTGGACGCATATTACCGGAGTATTATTGACAATAGCTGCCGAGATCGTGCTTGATTTTAACAGCCACTAATTCTCCAACTTTGGCGATTACTGTTTAACATAATTACCCAGTTTTTTTTAGTGCCGTATTTAAATTTTTTTGTAGATATATTAATTTTCTTAATCATTAAAAAATATCTTAACAGAGCATTATTAACACACATATTATGTATATGTAAATATATACATATTTATATATTATGTGTTAATAATGTATAATAACACAGTTCAGGTACAAGGGTCCCATTCGAGGAAATTGATTTTGTTTAAACGGCTATTTCATTAAAATAATACATATATTTTATTGAAATTTTTTACATAGTTCTCACCACATCCCAACTATTATCTGAAAATAAGCCTACTTATGTCAAACGACTCCATAAACTAAATTTTAATTCAGTGTTTAACCATTTAGCGATGTTTTATGTGTAGAAATGTATACATTTTACTCTCTTTTTTTTCATTTTCGAACAGAGCATTACAAAACAAAGAAAATTTCCGTATCTCCGGAGTGACAAGTGGAAGAATGTGTTAGGTACCCGTTTTACGGGTTTACATACAGTTTCCTTTTGATGAAATATTCTTACCCACAAAACACAAGGATTTGAAGAGTTGTTTCAAATTCTAGGAGATAATTAAACATTTTTAATATATTTTTGGTTTCGGTTGCCTCCATATTGTACCTTCTTTAATTGTCTGCTCAGAAGATTCTTATTTCTGAGCACAAACTGTATCCTGTTTTATATTGTGTTTTAGTTTTAATGTTCTTGTTTTGTCCTGTCCTGCGGTTATTGTTATTCTAAGTTTTGTCATCACTTTGTATAAACAGTGTATTTAGTTATAATAATAACATGGCATGTCCACGTGGCACATACTGGAACAAGTACTTAAAATACTACTGACACTGACTTCTCATATGGAAAGATTTCTGTGGGCTGTGGAGAATAACTTTTCACTGGACGATGGATTTAAGTTTTGGGGGAATCTATTTTACGTAGAAAATTTGTGAGGAATCGTTACTCAAAAGAATTCTGTACTGCGGCTGAGTATTTATTACTTTCCGTCCCCAGATACTCAGGTGTTCAGGAGTATTAATACTAAGATCGGTATCTCACAGTAGAGGTGAAGCGTATTTACTAGAACAGATGTTTGGAACAGATATTTCAAAGAGACTTTCGTACTTAGTATTTGTTCTTAAGTACTGCGCGTCTTGCGAGTATTGCGAGTCTTGCGAGTATTGCACGTCTTGCGAGTCTTGCGAGTATTGCACGTCTTGCGAGTCTTGCGAGTATTGGACGTCTCACGCGTCTTGCTAGACTTGCGCGTCTCGCGTCTCGCGTATTCATACCGAGGGCGGGGCATATGTATAGGCATCTCGTTACTCGCTTACATAAGAAGAGTCTTTCCCTAATCTTTGAATATTAGGGAAACACTCTTCTTATGTAGGTGAGTAAGCGAGAAAATACTGAATTTAGTAGAAAAAGTCTCGGTACTCTTTCTCCCTTACTCTCCCACGTAAGAAGTGTATTTCTCTAATCCAAATACTGAAACAATGAAGACGAGGTACTTACACTAAGCCGTGCATTACGAACCTGCACTAGGTAGGAAGCGCCCGGCCGGACCTTCTTTCCGTCAATGCTTTTGTACGCTTGCTAAAACCTTTTTTAACTGGTGGACGCATATTACCGGAGTATTATTGACAATAGCTGCCGAGATCGTGCTTGATTTTAACAGCCACTAATTCTCCAACTTTGGCGATTACTGTTTAACATAATTACACAGTTTTTTTTAGTGCCGTATTTAAATTTTTTTGTAGATATATTAATTTTCTTAATCATTAAAAAATATCTTAACAGAGCATTATTAACACACATATTATGTATATGTAAATATATACATATTTATATATTATGTGTTAATAATGTATAATAACACAGTTCAGGTACAAGGGTCCCATTCGAGGAAATTGATTTTGTTTAAACGGCTATTTCATTAAAATAATACATATATTTTATTGAAATTTTTTACATAGTTCTCACCACATCCCAACTATTATCTGAAAATAAGCCTACTTATGTCAAACGACTCCATAAACTAAATTTTAATTCAGTGTTTAACCATTTAGCGATGTTTTATGTGTAGAAATGTATACATTTTACTCTCTTTTTTTTCATTTTCGAACAGAGCATTACAAAACAAAGAAAATTTCCGTATCTCCGGAGTGACAAGTGGAAGAATGTGTTAGGTACCCGTTTTACGGGTTTACATGCAGTTTCCTTTTGATGAAATATTCTTACCCACAAAACACAAGGATTTGAAGAGTTGTTTCAAATTCTAGGAGATAATTAAACATTTTTAATATATTTTTGGTTTCGGTTGCCTCCATATTGTACCTTCTTTAATTGTCTGCTCAGAAGATTCTTATTTCTGAGCACAAACTGTATCCTGTTTTATATTGTGTTTTAGTTTTAATGTTCTTGTTTTGTCCTGTCCTGCGGTTATTGTTATTCTAAGTTTTGTCATCACTTTGTATAAACAGTGTATTTAGTTATAATAATAACATGGCATTTATATAGCGCAGTTTAGTGTAATTTCACTTCAGATGCGTTTTTCTATGACAAACTTAAAAACGGTAAAGTTATATAACGGTAGTGTTATAATATTAGATCTGTATTGGGTAAGGCACCTTGTAGGAATAATTTTAAGAACATGTCCACCAATACTAAATTACCGTTTTTAAGTTTGTATAGTAAAGCGCACTTGAAGTGAAATGACACTGGACTGCGCTATATAAATGCTATGTTATTATTATTATATATTCTGTGTTAATAATTCCCCTTTAAGATATTTTTACAAATATATCTACAAAAAAATTAAATACAGCAATAAAAACAAACTGTGTACTTACATCATAGAGTAATAATATACAAGAGACCGTACTATGCGAAATGTTGTAAGTGGTTTTGGACCAAAGATGACCAAAGAGCATATGGTTGTGATGGACTCGCCCTGGGATAATTTTTTTTATTATTGATTTATTATGGTGGGAAAGAAATTTTCAGTTGGTCTCACGACATAGGGAATTACCAGATGTTGGACAACTGATTTTAAAACAAGTGCTTAGATTTATTATGGTACTAGAGAAAAAAATAGGAACATGCACTGTATCGTCAGAGACCTCCGGGGTGGTTTGAATTCTTAGATTTTATTCAGTGGAGTAGCGACGAATTTAGTTTGGGGCGGATAGAAAAAAAACCCTAACAAGATCAATAAGAAACAATTCAACTAGGTTGAGCAATGCTACTAAGTGACTTTCTAAGTATGAAATACGCCGTTAAATATAGTTACGTAATTTTCTGAGGATTTAGACGAATTATAATTATGAATAGCGAGGTAAATAACATTTTAACAGGACGAATTTGGAATTTGCCTAATTAAATTAAAATCTCGCAAGAAGATTTAAAAATAAAACTATTACATCATAATTATTTAATACATCCTAGACCATGTTGATAATTGTAAGCCGAGCTAAAATGCTGGTGGGCCAACACGCCACTAGACTGGAAGGGGCAAGTTTCATCCTTTGAACAAAGAATTGGACAGTTCACTTGAGAAGTAACAATTTATTGGTTTTGAAACGATTTAAATTAATGTGACGGGTTCTAGAGCTCATAATTGATGGGGTCTTTTAGTGCGTTTCTGTCTTTGGATACACGAAATTTCGAGAATTCAGGAGACATAAATTAGAAATCGCATATGGCGATTTGGGGGTTGGTTTGGGAAGGGGGTCTGGATTTGAAAGCGTTGGGAGACGGTCAGGAATAATCAAGATCAGTCAGCGTGGAAAAGCGGGGGAAGATTGTCTAGATTCAGGAGCGCGAGGGAATAGTCGTGGTTAAGGAGCGCGGGCGGATAGTCAGCGTGAAAGAACGGGAGAAGGAAGTCGATAGTCGTGGTTAAGGAGCGCGGGCGGATAATCAGTTTTTGATAGTCTAGATTGGTGAGAGCTAAGGGGCGGTCGAGGGTGAAAAAAGCGGTTCAAGATAGTCAGTTTGAAAGCGTTGAGAGACGATCAAATAGAGTCAAGGGGGTCAGAGTTTCAAGGTCTGGGAGACGGTCGGGAATAATCAGGATCGGTCAGCGTTTTAAGATAGTCGAGTCAGTAAAAACTAGGAAGCGCGTCAACAAGAATTAATCGTCGGGACGCGAACACGGCTAAAGTCATTTAGTGTAGAAGGAGTGATTTTTCTAACAACATGAGTATTTTACTGCATGTGTGTGTGGTTGTTTCTTATAATTATTTGGATTGTTGACACTAAGATGTATCGGTAAGTCTATTATAATCTAATTACTAACCCTTATTTTCCTTTATGTTAACCAAATAATTCAATTGTATTTTGAAGTAAGAGTATTTAACCTGAATACTATAGGTAATTATGTTAAAATTCTTCAGCAGAAGAATTGAGGTCGGACCCTGTTAGCAAGAGGGGCCATAAATCACCTATTGTGTTAAGGCCGCCTGGAACTTGGTTAGTTTAACTGTAGATTATCGAACAATGCGCATTATTTTGGGTTATGAGTTAGACAATTTTTCTGCAATTTAAAATGATTTAATAATTCTCCAGTAGTTATATTTAGCGTCAAAATTTATAAAATATAAACCATTGTAATTATGCGATGTTTTTATAATTCGGCGAACGGTTATTAGTCGAAACAATCAGATACCTATAGGCGGAGTGGTAACGAATGGAACGGTTAATTATATGCTTCAATGCCTGTTATTTGACAATGAGTTATCGTATCTTCCTTGGGAATTCAGCTTATTCTTCACGGAATTCATAAAATATATTTAATTAAATATAACTTATTCAAACATCATTCTCACTTACCCGTGTGCCGCGAGCGCACCATTATTTCAACTATTAGAGCCACGTGCGTATACCTACGTACCACTAATACCTACTTCCAAGTCCGTTTTACGAACTTTGTGAAGGCTACGGTCTATTGTAGTTATTACAGGGGTTTCTCTGTTAGCATATAATTTTCATTCATCTTTGAATCGGGATAACGCAGCGGATTGAAGCTAGCCGCCGAGAGAATGCATCTGTCTGGCATTCCTATTCTGTCAAGTGATATTTTCATTTTTCATAAGTTTGGCGGGGACGAAGTGAACGAATTTTCCGTAGGCTGTCCTATCTTATCAAAGCGACAAAAGCGAAGAGAACGAAATTTGTGATTGGCTTGCCTAATAGGGACTTTTGTGTTAGCAAAGTCGATAACCCTGGATACCGAGATAAAGTCTATTTCAGTAGAGCAGCGCCGGCTTTTCCCCTGCTCAGGTGTGGTTGAGTTATTCCCGTAAAAGCATCGGTTTCTGTCAAAGGTGTTGGCGGACCAGCCTTAGATAGTCACCCTGAATGGACCCCTGTTTCGAGTATTTTCAGCTGGTGAGAGGACGCTTTCACGGAGTTCAAATCGAAGGGAACGAAGATTGCTAATGGGCTTTCCTACTTGAGTTAGCTGGTAGACGAAGGAACAAAGTGGATAAGGGCTATGCTATTCTTGTCTGGCGTATGGGGAGGATTTTCTCGCTGACAGAACGAAGGGATCGTGACGAATATGAAGTTGTTTCGGCGATTTCTGACGTCCTTCCTGTCAAATTCAATAAGTACTTACCCCACTATAGGAGGAGAAGTCATCCAGAATTAGGTTGGAAATTGATTCTGACTGAAACCGTTTGAGCTGACGGAGATCGGATGATTTCAGATTCACGACCTGATGATTCCAGTATCCCTGATCCTTAGCGCCGGAAGTCGAGGATATCATTTTCTACCATTCTTTGATATTTGAAGCGAACGTAGGGTAACAAACGATAAAGCGAATGACCATGACTTTGAAGTGGGGTAAAATCTCCCGTCTCGGAAACATTCGTTATGTCGGATGGACGCCCTCATTCAAATTAAATATTGAAATGACTATTTTGAGTGTGGACGAAAGACTTGAAGTATGTTCTGTATTGTACATATGATAAATATGTGTCATTACCTTTACTGGAACGAGAAGCTGTATAGACTGGAGCCAGGAGCTATTTGGAGTAGCGTGACTGCAGAGGCGAAGTCGAACAAACTGAAGCTGAATTCATCATTATCCTTACGAGCGTAAACCAGAGGGGTGTTCACGGGACTCCCGAACTCCCGACGTTGCTGATGCAAACCACTTCAGTATATGTTTATGTTTGAGGTTAGTAGAGTGGACTCCTAACTTTCGGCATACTGGCGAAGCTTAACTCATCATTGATTTGGGGGAGGTTGACGCGACCTAAACCTCGCGCTACCCACGTGACCCAAATGGTTCCTGACACCAGGCTATCATGCCACCGGACCGGAGCAGCTCCTTATACCTAATGGTATAAGATGAATCTTCTTCAATCATCATCATCATCAACATCATCATTTACCAACAAGGACCCACATCCCACCTTCATCACCCTCCGGCAGGAGGCAAAACATGTCATTATTTCATCTGTCGCTGAGCGATATTCAATTAATTTCTGGAGGTGTTGGATTGGACCATCAACTTGGCTGCTCTCGAGCTGGTCACGTTGATGGATGGGATTTGGACGGAGACCAATCGAAAGCAACACATGTTTTGTCTCTAGCTATTCCCAAAAATACCTACTCATAGAAATAACTCACAAAACTAACAATCCATAGTCAAATCATTAACTAAGAATTTTGTGCATCTTGAATTGAATTGTCTATAGCGAATTTCATGTACTTGTAATTAATTGTCTCATTATATTAGCACATTATCGACTGCAGCAACCGGAAACGTTTGGGCGAGCAAACAAGGTAGGAAAAGGTAGTTAAAATCAGGGTAGTCGGTCATTGTCTTATTTTCAAACCATACAGAATGTAACACGCCTCATCTAAAAAGAACCAAAGTTACCACAACCAATTAAAAGGATCCTTCAATGAATTAATCACTGTCGAAACAAAAAATTACACAACGTGACATATTAATTCGTTAAGATTGAAGGGTTGATAAACCGCGAGAAGTTGAAAATCAAACGTAACAAAATATTAATTCGTTAAAAAGCTAGTGTAGACGGTTAAAATCATTACATGGTCTACAAACTGATGCAGGGTTGTCAAAAGTTAAAACAATTAGGTATTTTGTCGTGAGTCATAAATAATCAAATGCAATTTCTAGTATATATATTTTAATATATTACATTATAAATATGAACAATTAGAAAGTTATTATCATGTGCATAAAATTATAAAATAAATTTCAGTTCATTAACTTAACCCTTCAGGCCTCGACAGTATTTATTCAGAGAGTCGAAATATTTCCGTTTAGCAAAAAAATCCAAATAAATAGAATATTTCTGAATGTATCCGAAAACAAAAAACTGTTTTGGAAAGATGTTAAAATATTTGTGCAATTAAAGAATTTTCTAAAGACGACTTAAATCCTGTAAGAGCTGCAAGACATTTCTCAGATTTTTATTTATTTAAATTTCTGACTACAAATCCAGCGATATAAATTACACAGTTTTTAACATAATTATTGCATAAATATTCAGGACACATAAATTCAGGAATATCATCATCATCATCATCATCATAAGTATACATATTGTTTAATTTGTCCTCTATAATTTGTCGTTTCGACTGTTGTAATGTCAAGTTTTTTTTTGTTAATTTGACAATTCGCGTATTACGCCGATCTAAAATTCTTCTTAAAATTATTTTTCGTGGGGTTTCAGGTATGGGGGCGCGAGTTACGGGTTCAAGGCTATCTGAATTCTCCATGATCTGTAAACATGAAATCAATAATTTTTTTTCTATTTATTTTCATGCTGTATTTATATTTGTATTACACACAATATACTTACAACATCTATGCCTGCATTAAATGTAAGCGCCTGTTCTGTCACAGGTGGAGAAGACACATTTGAGTTTGGTGTTATCTGAAAATATTATTATTTTTTAGTTAGTGGTAAGTAAGTTGTTTATTAGTCATAAGTCATTGTATAAAAAAATGATAGTAAGGAGTGAATTTTGCACCAAATTTTGTATGGTGTTAACATACTTACAACATCTTTGCCTGCATTAAATGTAAGCGCCTGTTCTGACACAGGCGGGGAGGACACATTTTAGTTTGGTATAATCTGAAAATATTATTCTGTATTAGTTAATAGTAAGTTAGTGGTTTATTAGTCAATAGTCATTACCAAATATTTTTTATGGTGGTGTCAAAGCGGATGAAAAAAAATATAATAAAAACCTTTTGTGTAACCAAGGGTACTCTTAAATTAGATTGAGGCACCGCGAAATCCGTTAGACGGACCTTTGTTTTCGTTGTGTCTAAGTGCTCACTTAAAAAATGTGCGGAACAGATTGCACTGTGGTATTTGGGAGTCCAATTTTCCCTATTTGTTGCACGAATCCATTTCATTAGCCTTTTTTCATCCTTTGGAAAACTGTAAATAGTTAAATATTTAATACTAAACCAATTTCAGCACAGCCCTGAATTTTTTGTAACGAAAAAAAAAACAAAGACAAAAATTATTCCGTCTCTGTTCATTACCAACAAATTAGCGTTCATATTATGAGAGAGAAAGAGACAGAGATACATTCAGATGCCGACTAAAATAGGTAAGTTGCATTATTATAATTTAGCCAAGATTTCTTGTTAGTAAAACATATTAAAAGTGCATTAAAACGCATACAAAACGGATGTTTATTATATTGATACAAATAGTGCAAGGATTGTTTAAATAATGGTGGAAGTTACTTGTGGTTTTGTAGTTAAGCATATAAAATATTTGATATCAAAGATTGAATACAGTAAAAAACATGAATTCTTTAATTAATACCTGTGAAAACTGATTTTTTTTGTTCCTTTCGAGCTTCGGTTGAAGCACCCATTCAAAGCACATATAGCCATAGCGTTTTTTTTTTTAATTGCGCTCAATTAACGTAAAAATATCAATATGTTTGCACTTTAGAGCTACCGAACGTTTGACAGATCACACTGGTGTGAACTTCGCGCGCTTTAAAAAGTCGCTTCATACCGTTTACACAGTATGTTTTTAACAGAAATTGTTTGTCTCTGTTTTTTGTACGTTAATGGAACCGAGTTGAAAGGGAGAGCTTTATTTTGCGAGTATGTCAACGATTTGTACAAATATTAGTGCGGTCTCTAGTATATTATTACTCTAAGACTTACATGAATCAGAAATCCGTAAAGTTGGAGAATTACTGACTGTTAAAATCCAGCGCGATCTCGATTGGTATTGTCAATAGATTCCGGCAGTATGCGTCCACCAGTTAAAAAAGGTTTTAGCAAGCGTACAAAAGCATCGCCGGAGAGGAGGTCCGGCCGGGCGCTTCCTACCTAGTGCACATAATTAGTGCACGGCTAATGTATTATTTTACAATTACTTGCCTAGCACAGACCAGACAACACGCTGCACCTGCGTGATATTTACTTCATTGTTGGTGCTAGAACAAATGCTTTTTATTTTCATAATCCTCAATATTTTTTTTTTAAATTGCTCCATTGCGCAGTGTTGCGTGGCGTGGAATCATTTTCTTTACAAGGTAGAATATATTTATGTAAAACAAGACTTCAGTTTAAATTTTATGCATTTGGCAAAAATATGAATATATACATTTTTTCTATAACAAAATACGTAACGTTTAGTTTATTATCAACCACAAGGGTATTTTTTTACATTAGCTCCACATGGGAGGCTCTGAGGAAAATAATTTCATTTAAATAAAATGAAAATTCGCTTTCGAAAGTTAGAAGCTATCTTGTGCGAACTACGAACGAAAGTGGCGCCATCTAGAAATAAAATATTAGGGCTTTATAAAAAAATATTTTCACTGTGTTCTTTGTTGGCATTTAAAATCTTTGTTGTTAAGGTTAAACGCAACGCTCGTTGTATTCTACGTGTTCACAGATGTCGTTAATTAATTAATTTTGTTTAAATACGCTTTTGCAAGGTATTGCTTTACAATATTAAGACAAATCATTTGTTTGCGCCCGTATATACGCAATATGAATATGAATCAATAGTTTTGTTCGTTTAAAGACTTAATTCTTTCGAGAAAGGCACACAAATACAATATTTTACCGATGATTCAATCCAATATTGTATTTGTATGCCTTTCTCGATAGAATTGAGTTTTTATATGGACAAAACTATTTATTCATATTCATATTGCGTATATGAGGGCGCAAACAAATAATTTGTCTTAATACTGTAAAGCAATACCTTGCAAAAGCGTATTTAAACAAAATTAATTCATTAACGCCATCTGTGAACACGTAGAATACAACGAGCGTTGCGTTTAACCTTAAGATGCACCACCATAATAAAGCTTGGCATGTGGGGGTGTAATATTATGTTCGTTATTTTTACTATGAGTATTCTGTTTATATTTTCAGCGTATTTTTAAGGTGGTATTTAAAATGTTTATTTTTATTTCTAATACTTTCTGGTAATGTATTAAAATAATTTTACTCCAAGATATTTATAGTTGAATTGCACTGTTTTTTTAATTACTTTTTCGAGTTGTGAGAGTTGATGTTTGTCTGGGTTTTCTATTATTTTTAAAGGTGCAGTTTTATTTAGACTATTTTCTTTGTAAATTTGTAAAATTACGTGATATAAAAATAATGCATTTAGTTTTCTGACTTTAAATTCTTTAAACAGACGTTCTGATGAATACGTACCTATATGATTTAAGTGGAATTATTTTTTAATTATTATTTTTTTGAATCTATGATGTATCTTAGTTTCCTCACTCTGTCTTTGAGTACGTTAATGTGTGTGGACGATTTTATGCATTAATTTGTCTACTGTAGTGTATAGGTATTTTATTTCGGTTTGGCTTTCTATCACTAACTAACTAACCATCACGCCGTTTCCCCGCAGGGGTAGGCAGAGAGGACGGACCGCCAAAAAACTCGGTCTTGGCACACACTTCTTGCCTCATTCACATTCATACATCGTCTCATACATACTCTTCTATTATTCTGACTCTTGACATGGCCCGACTCGAGTATCTGATTCACTTGATCGTGCCATGTCTTCCTCGGGCGTCCCAGACTTCTGCTACCATTCGCATTTGCATCATATATCCTCCTTATACTCCAATCTTCGCTCATTCGCTCTACATGCCCAAACCATCTAAGCGTCCCTTTCTTAATCTTACTCATTCTATCACTAAACACGAGATATTGCAGTTATGTTGTTGTGTATTTGCTTAGAGTGGATTATAATTTATTTTTCTTTAGTTTTCCTTGTTTTTTTATGCAGAATTGTATATAATATATATTTTTTAAACATAGTGTTAAGTAGTAAATTTATGTCAAACCACTTCTTTTAGTTCATTGATGTATCTGTGTTGGCCATGTTGTTTATTTCCGTCCATGTTTATTAGTAGCACTGTGTCGTCCATTTGTTTCACCTTAATTACTATAAAAGGCAATCTGCATCTGGGAAATTTAAATTTTAACGTTCTAATTTTCATTTATTTAAAATGAAAATTCGCTTTCGTTGTATGGGAAGACAGCCATTTAATAATTTAACTTCTTGGGGCCTCCCGCCTCTTATATTCTTTTATTTTGCTTCATACATAGAAATTGGTATCCTCTAGCAATTTGAACAAATCTAGGATTTGAAAAATCGTTGTGGGAATCTCAAATATATGACATTTTTTTGGGGGAAATAATTTTTTAGAAATTCTCTAACAACCCCCCCCCCCCTCCCCATGTAATGAGCAAGTGAAATAGTGAAATACTAGGGAACAGGTATTTATTCATACTTGTACCAATTGTTCCGAGTATCAAGTAAAGCTAGTACGACTCACCTCTATCTCACAGGAGCCACGTCCCACCTCTTAACCAGAACCCAGAAAATATGATAAATTTTTTGACCAAAAATTACGCGCCCGAGTTATCCGCATTAGGGATAATCGCAAGGGTCAGCCGAACCGGAGTGCAATGGAACAGCCTCGCCCTGGGGGTACCGCCTTATTGATCACGGTGTCCCCTACGCCAGGTAAGTATGCTGTGAAAAGGGAATTCGGTTGAGTAAATTTGAAAATTGGTTAATGTGGATGAGTGTTTCAGGCGAATAATTATTGCTTGTTAAAAAATTGTTACCCTTTGTGCTATGCATAAAAGATCTTGTCTTAAAAACATTGTGGAGAATAACTTTTCACTGGACGATGGATTTAAGTTTTGGGGGAATCTATTTTACGTAGAAAATTTGTGAGGAATCGTTACTCAAAAAAATTCTGTAATCTGTACTGCGGCTGAGTATTTATTACTTTCCATCCCCAGATACTCAGGTGTTCAGGAGTATTAAAAATAAAATCGGTATCTCACAGGAGCCACGTCCCACCTCCCACCTCTAAACCAGAACCCAGAATATATGATAAATTTTTTGACGGGACAGCGCGTACGCAGTCCCGACTACCAAAAATTACGCGCCCGAGTTATCCGCATTAGGGATAATCGCAAGGGTCAGCCGAACCGGAGTGCAATGGAACAGCCTCGCCCTGGGGGTACCGCCTTATTGATCACGGTGTCCCCTACGCCAGGTAAGTATGCTGTGAAAAGGGAATTCGGTGCATAAACCAATCTGCTGGAAGTTAACACTTACGAACTGCAAGCGGATGTGGCGCCATCTATAAATTGACTTCTGTAGTCTAACATATACTTTGCTACAGAGTACGGAGCAAGAGTTCGCGAAACCTCAAATGTGTTATGTCCGTGTTAAATATTCACTTATTATATATTTCACATATTAAATATGGTTAAATTACACCTAAATTAATATATTTTCTTATGTATTTTTCTTATTATTTTTAACCTTCCTATATTTGCTTTCACATATCACACCTGCTATTTTAAATGAAATACATGCATTAAGTTTGTGAAAGTAAGATGTTTAAGTAGTCCTTGGAGGGGAATGGCCGACAAATATGTCGATGAGGTTCGCTATCCATCACATCGCCAACCTTTCGGTGGCGCATAGAGGAGGACGGAACGTGATCAATGTCGAATTGGTACATGGAATATTAGAGGAGGAATGGAAAGAAAGATGAATGAACTGTGTGATACAATGGTGAGCAAATGTTTGGACGTACTTTGTATAACAGAGAGTAGAAAAAAGGGAGCAGTACAATGCAGCATAATGATAGGCTCGTCATTTGGTCTGGGAGACCAGATACGGAGAGGGCATGTCAGGGTGTTGCAGTCCTACTATCTCCCAGAATGATTGAATTTTTGTTGAAATATGAATGTATAAGTCCGAAAATAATGTGGATCAGATTTAAAATCGGTTTGACAAGGGTGTTTCTTGTTATTTGCTTTGCCCCTGTCAATTTTGAAAGCGACGAAGTGAAAGATGATTTTTGGACTGGGGTGAATGATGTAATGACTCTAAAAAATATGAACAAAAGGATTATAATGGCAGGTGATTTTAATGGGTGGGTGGGAATTAGACGTCACGGATTTGAGTCGGTCTTAGGTATGTTTGTGGATAAAAGAACGAATGACAAAGGGAACAGAATACTTGAAGTATGTTTAGAGTGGAACCTGTTTGTGTCGAATACTTTCTTCGATCATAAAGGTATCCACCAATATACGTGGGAAAGGTGAAATGAGAGGTCAATTATTGATTTTGTAGTAATTGACTCTAGATTGAGAGCCGTTACCGAGGACAAAAGAGTTTTCAGAGGGGCTGAGGTTGAAACTGACCACTTTCTGGCAGTGTCGAGAGTAAACCTTTTTCGCGGTTGGCGCTCTAAAGTGAAAACAAAAACGGTACTCCAACAAGAGTCAAAATAGAAAAACTGCAAAATGATAATGTCAGAAGTAAGTATGTGAATTGTGCAGAGATGAGATTGAATGAGAAGGAAATGGACGGTCTAGTTAGGTTAGGTTAGGTTGGTACTATCCATATAAATCCATAGATTTTGGTTCATCGACAAATATAAAATTATGTAAAGAAAGGGATATGGCTATTAGAAGATATTTATAGTTGTTTTGACAAAAAATTTACTTTTATTACATTAGCTGACATAAAATCAGTAGATTCAGCCGCAATATTTTTTTAAAGTATTATACAGAAGACTGTGATTCTATCGCTTACATATGCTTACAGAGAGATGAAATTATGGTATATTCTGGTAAATTGTATGGAATTACACATTAAATTTATGGTTCAGTTAACACAATTATGCTTGGAGAAAAATCTAAATTATTTAGAAGTACAACAGAGTTCATCGAAGTGTATCCTCTAACTTCTAATATTCATATTTAGTACCTAGAAATTAACATCTTAAAAAAGGTTATCTAGTTAATTTGGGATTTAACATACATTTTCATGTACAAAGTTTTTCAGACATGGTGAAAGGTCGGTGGTTGTTTATATAGGTGCTTTGTGATTGTGTGGTCCTTTATTCAGAAGAGATCTTCTGATTGTGTTATTTGAATGAATGGAGATTTTTCTCATCATCATATTTCCATTTTCAGCCCAGATGAACTAAGCCAAGTATTGACAATTTCGCCAGGTATAATATGCTGATCACTAGTCATTATCATTATTTTTCCGCCAAGTAATATGAATACGGGATTTTTTCAGAATAAATATTGTTTTATATCTATGATCGGAATACCTATTTAAGTTTTTTTTAACGTCTTACGAGTTACGACTACTTCTTTATTCTTGACCTTACGTAAAAATCAAATAACATTTGATTGAATTAGGTTCATTGTAAAAAAAACTTTTTTTTCTGTAATTTTAAAGTTCAATTCGGAAATCGCGACCAACCTTGGAGGAAATTAAAGACTAGTACCTACCTAATCTTCAACAGAATATAGTCTCCCCCAGGGCTGCCTCGCGTGAACATTTTTTTACATCTCACCCTTAAAGTTTATCATTTTTTAAATTATAAAAAAGCTTTTTTGGGAAATTACATACTTATTTAGCGATTTTGAATAATACATTATTACGTTTTCCGGAAGGAAAACTGATAAAAGCGTTGCACGACGTAAGTGAACGAAATGACTATTTGAAAATATATGTATAAGTATATGTAAATATATATTTAAACATGTATTTTTACATTGACCCCACACAGAAAAATAATTTCCTTCAGGGTCCATGTCATTTTTGGGGATGCTGTGTGGACGGTATTTTTAATGAAAGTAAGGAGAGAAAGTTCTGGGAAGGTAAAAGGTATGAAGTTTGGGTAATAATCTACGGGTCAGTGTGTCCAGGAGTGACGAACGTATGAACATATGAACGTATGGCGTAAGGCGATGGGTCGAGAGACCAATTGGAGAGGTCTAAATGTCTCTCCAAACCAGCCTCTTATGATCTGGCACGCCACGCAGCTAGTGAGCAGGCGTATCCTGAACACACCTCGCCCGATAAACCCAGGCACCCCTGCTAAATTACCAAACGTAGCGAACCCTTTGGTGTGACCAATGGCTGGTACCCAACCCCGCTTCCCAAATATGTGAGATAAACACCTAGACGATATTATGTGTGGAAGGCGTGCTTGGGTACGTTTTCCTTACTTCTAGTGAAATTGAGTAAACATTTTAGGTTTCCGAATTCTTTATCGAACATTTATTCAAATTCATTGGCCTGCCTCGAACCTTGGCTCGAAATGTCTCATGTAAACTAGCGAAAAGAGTTTTCTTACAAATAGGTTCACACTTCTAGGGATTATAATATTTTCTGTGGTTAGAAAAAAAAGAACTTACGTAAAGGAGAGGCAAGAAGAGATTAGTAGAAACCAGAAAAGATAAGAGGAGGCGGTAAGGCGTAAGAACATTTAAGAAGTGATATGACGAACAAAGAAGGGGCGAGAAGATGCAATAAGAAGCATGATCTAAGAAGATACTAAAACAGACTAGAAGAGACGAGAAGCGGCGTTAAGATGAAAGGAGATTAACGAAGAACCAAGACAAAAATAGACAAGATGAAACAATATATACCAGGAAGAGGCAAGGAAATATAAGAAGAGACAATAAGAAAGAAGACGAAGATTCCTTGTTGCGCTAACTCTTTCTTTAGACAACGTTTCGAATAAAGTTACAGTGTTCATTATCAGGGCAGATGTGTGACACATCTTTAGGAGTTACACAGGAGTTAGCACAATACGGCATAACACCCCAAAAACAAATACCAAAAATAACGTTCAATCAATTTCATTATTCCTGCCGATCCTAATTTTGTAGGTTAACTAAACAGTGCTCACTGGTATACCGGTCTCACCGGGACACGAGTGCTCTTGGTTGGGATGGTACAATCGTATAGTATCGTATAGAAACTATTTTTGGTCGACATACGCAAACCCGGAAAACTGATTCTTTTACGAAATTCTATCCGGTTCGCTGTTTTTTTTTGCAACCCTGCTTTTAATTCAAATGTCAAAGTAATATCGTGAAAAGCCTTTAGACCGAGTCGAGGGTTGCCCCATTCACATTTTTCCAATAAAATTATTATCGTTCTGTATTCGTCAGATGTTTTACCATGTTCTGGGAGACTAATAAGACCTCCCACTTAATTAGCGTTCGCAATCCCAGGTAAACAACGACTCCGTTCAGAAATGAAATGTCGATATAAAATTTGTCCTATGAATTGGGTGCCTTAGGATTATTTCAAGGTATATCATAAAGGAGAATTTATTAAAAATATAATTTTAGATTGCGTTGCAGAGGCGTAACGATGAGCTTACGAACCACGGGGCAAAAGTTTTTAAAATGACTAACTTCGTTAAAAACAGCTTTGTAAGAAATAGAAGAAAAATTTATTTTAACTCATCTGCTTTTTGATTTTCGTATTTTTTTGTGAATACCGCAGGAGAGTTCCAACTGCTTTCAGCTAGATCCAGTGACATTCTGGCATCCCCAATTGAGATGGAGGGTGAAGGTAGTGGGGAGAGAAAGACATGGAAAAGAGAAAGGTAGAGAAGTCCCTGACTATTCAGATAATGGTCATGGTCACCAATCACGAATAATGCTATTTGAAGATGTGATACATCTGCTTATGTTATTTTCGGTATAGATCTGAAACAACCACACGGAGAAAAATTATTAATATTGAATAACGTTAATTTATTAAGAATCTCTCTATTTTTTCTTAATCCGGTAAAAAATGGGATTGCAGGCCGTTAATCAACCCGAAAAAGACGGAATTGATTGCACTACGAAAAAATCCAGATACAAGTAAGATGCTCCCCGTATACCTACCTTTTAACGAGGCAAGAATAAATACATGTTCGAACGCTAAATACTTGGGGCACATTATTAATCAAGACCTATTGGACGATGGCGATATCGAACGACAAAGGAGAAGCCTTAGCATAGTGTCTGATATGATTGCCCACAGATTTTGCAAATTCATCAATACCGTTAAAAAAATACTGTTCAACGCATTCTGTACTGGCCTGTATACGTGTGAGACATGGTGTCACTACCGAACTTGCTCGATGGAACGACTCCGAATTATATATAAATACACCTGTAGAATCATATTTGGATACCGAAGATACGACAAACATCGACAATGTTCACGGAATTTGGACTAAATGGATTTGCCGGCCTGATGAAACACCGGGTCACTGGAGCCAGGATGCGGCTAATGGCCTCCGCCAATACGTTGGTGACCGCAACCTACCAGCACCAAACACCACTCCTGAGTGAGCGCTGGGTCGAAGCTCACTCAAGACCACGCCCTGCATAGTTGTACTCTGTTAATTTATTATTCTTCATATATTTTTGCATTTTTCACATATCTATTGTACAAAAAATATGTATATCTATATATGACGTGTGGGATTGCACTAACCTCCCCACATCCTTGAATAAAAATTATTATTATTATTAACGAATGAATTTCGAACGAATGGGGTTTTCTTATACTTTTAGTAAAATACGAATTTATAATCACAATGTCGTAACACATGTACATCAAAATTCTATAAATTCTCGCATTCGTCATTGTATTTATTGTATGACCGGTCGGTGGCTGAGTTGACATCGCGTTAAGGTCCCACTTAGGCATAGTGTGTTCAATTGCTCAGCTCGCTAAGTCCTTCATCACAACACAAGCAATTTTTTCCGCTTACCGTGGTGGTAGTAGGAAATTTTCAAATATTGTCAGGTTATTCGTAACCCGGGAATGTTGCGCTTTCTTTAAAAAAATAAATGTAATTTCGTTCGTGAACAAGTGTTCCGATATTTTAGAAATTTTACTCAATATTTATCAGGAAACGGCCTGCAATTCCGATCTTAACCGGATTATCAATAATTTTTAAGCGATTTTTAATAAATTAGCAATATTCATTTTTTTGTTCATGCAAAGACGGATGCTAGTTTTGAATTTGAAATTTAAGCCTCGATTAGGCAAATATTTGGATCTCGAAACACGCCTACAAGGCACTTTTTTATTATTCTTTATTCTATGCCGAATACAAAGAAGATCCGTCGTCCCTGGTTTGCATATTTCAATCGCCTCGTTGATTAGGTGAGCTCGATACGTTCAGGCTCTCTCAGCTTAGCCTTAAATCCAAATAGATGGCCAGTATCCTAAAAATGTTTTGCTATCGCGGATTCGTCCGGGTGGCCGAGTTTGCATACCCGAAAAGGATCAAAGACATTCGTCAAGAGAGTCCTTTCTATCTGTCCCACGTAAACTTTATCACATCCTAATGTCAAATCTAAAGGCGCAAATTATATTGTAAATAACGATATGTATAAAAAGACAATACCAATAATATCACTCATAACAAAATCCACTCACCTGAATTGAAATACAAAGTAAAACAAAATGTCTTTATCTTTAGAAATCATAGTATGCACAATGTAATACTCGTATTTCAAAATCAATAAGAAATGTTAACTGGTTCGATCTTGTAGAGTGATCAAATATACACGAACAGGCTTCTTTAGAAAAATATATCGTCAAGGCTCTGTTCTTAACCTCGACATATTTTACTGGGAACTAATAAAATAATGTTTTATTCAAGGAAGAACCTATTGAGTACCTTCCCACACGTATAGAGAGGCAATTCGAATACCTGAAAATGCCCTATTATGAAATTCCTAAAACATTCTGAAAGACGTGCAGCCCTCGAAGAAATGTCCCTGTAATTATTATTTTACTGGAGTGTGTTGAATATTGAAATGCTCAAGGAAAAGAATTGGGTTTACCTGAATGAATAATTATTAATTTTTAATTTGGTCAGTGTTTGATTTTAGACCAGTGTGTAGTGATGGACAAAAGCATTACAAAAAGGTTCACACTACGACTTTTAATCACGGGAATTATTTTCAAAATCGGGATCCCCGTATTAACAACTGAAGACAGATTTAAATCGACTTCCTCTATAATTTCAACTATCTAATTTCAACACAGGGAGTCTTCGAATCTGTTCTTCGACTGATTTCGACATTTCGGCAACTGTCTTCATCTTCATCTTTTGGTAAGGTTTAGATTTGGATCATCTGAAACTACCAGATGAAAAGAGAAGTGACAGTGCGTCTGCCTGAAAAATTCCTGTGTAGTGATGTCACAAGACTAAATATTGAATGTTATTCAGACTTCAATAAATCTTTCTTACATCTAAGAAAGAGCGCAATAAATATATCCCTCCATAAAATATTTACGACATGTATCCCAAAAGCTCATTAATATTATGCAATAAACCATATGCTGCTAATAGAAAAAAATATTTTCACGGTTGAAAGAAGGTCGTGATTTCAACAAAAATCCCGTAATCCTGGTATTCAGCCAAGCGCAGCATCGGATTCCCGAGTTCCAGTTCAAATCCGGGAGTCGTGGTCATGGGTTCAATTATCTGGTAGCTATGTCATTATTACAAAAATAATATTTACCGCTTAAAATTATGATGCGCTATGGAGCTTTGAGATGATGCATTCCATCATTTGAAATTGCTCAATCAGATATTATATTTAATAAACACCTACAACCTTACTTAAAAACGTGTTGTAAATATTAGGCTACACGTAAGGTCAGAATAGTAAAAACTTATTAAATTTTTTTGGTTGAAACGGTCTTAAACCAGGCTTAAGGCCGGCTTTACCACAGTAACGTTGAACGGGTGTGTAAGAATCTAATTTATTTATTTATTTATTTATTATTGGATAATTTGTATAGCGCCGCTTTTGTGAGATATCACCTCAGGGGCGCTTTACAGTTGATGCAGGTATTACAGAAAATATAAATATTACAAAAATAGAGTGAAGTTAAGTTAAGTAAAATGAAGTAAAGGAACAGGTGACACGAAGATAGAAGATGGAGACTCTGCAGCAAGAATCCCAGGTGGTGAAGAAACTGGTCCAGCTGCTGCAGCGAAAGAGTCCACCGCGTCCACCAACAGTGCCAGCACGAGGTTCGTCATCCGTCCAGGTATGTGTCTGCTGCTAATAAAGCGCTGACACACTATCCTCTCACAGATACCAGACCTTGGCAGCACCGCTGTGACGTTCTACGAAGATAGAAGATGGAGACTCTGCAGCAAGAATCCTAAGTGGTGAAGGAACTGGACCAGCTGCTGCAGTAAGAGAGTCCACCGCGTCCAACAACAGCGTCCAGGTATGTATCTGCTGCTAATAAAGCGCTGACACCTCACATAGATAAGAGACCCTGGCAGCACCGCCGTGACGTTTGGCAAGTCCATCATTTATCTCCATGTAATCCTGTTCCTGGTAATTGTTGAAGTGGTGCATTCTGTCCGCAATAAAAAAAAGCGACGGTTGGGTAATAAATTGCCCTGGGCTTAGTAAAAAACCAGTGTCCAAGCTTGCCCAGTTTCCGAGAATTTTGTTGAAAACATCTGGAGTGTATTTACCGGTCGCCGTTCGTTTCGAAAGTCCGATATTTTTGAGCAAATTTCAGAATATTCACTTTAAAACACTGCACTCAAATCACATATTATAAAGTTCTAATAATTATTAAGTTTATTTTTATTTAAGTTCAAATGTTGATGGATTGATTTTAAAAATAATTTCAAAGGGATGTTGCCTCATTTCCCTTGAAAATACTAAAAAAACACAAAGCGGTTGGAGGAAGCGTTAGGACGCGTCCTGCTGCCACGAAGGGCGCTATCATTCAATTAGCAAAATTCACTGTAATTACGGTGAAACTGGGTGGTAATTACTTCTTATTTTTCCGAATGTTTCAAAATTTTCAGAGTTGGACAAGATGGTTAGAAAATAATTTTTTCAAATTCCTTTAGCTCCGTTTGATTTATTAGCATCAATATGGAGAGATTTTTTCAAGAGTCATAATGATATTCCTTTTGAATCTCTATTTACTCTGTGATGTTAAATATGTTGATATCAGAAGCGATTCTATTTAGTAACAATTTACATTTTCATCGTTGCTTTTGTATATGCGCAACATACAAGATTTAAACTACCCCTGAACAACCCGGTCTATACCCTCCTCCCCCTTTTTACTCGAAATATTTATTGGGCTTGTTTTTGTAATGGAGAGAAATGGAGGAAAGGAAAGAGAAAGATAAGATCGTATCTCTTTCTAGGTCTTCTGATCCATCTTTCATAACTATTGTCTCCTCTGTTACTCTTAGCACGAGCAAACATCTCAATTTTAATTATTGGTGAAATGAAAACACTACTAATTTATAGAATCACCTCAAACATCGTCCATCCATCATTGTGTGGTTCAAGGTACAAGGCACAAGGACTACCAAAGCTAATCTTGATCAACCCGCAACTGCTTCAATTCAGTCAGAGCCGGGTCTACTATAGATGCAGTGGAACGTTGAACCGGGCGGCAAAATTATTTATTAATTTTGTTTCCTTGTTTTAATATTGCTATCACTTAACATGAACCATGAACTTTAAATAATATTTGTGTACACGTAAGCGTACACGTGGCACACGTCAACAGTGTAATTAGCTTACACCTTAATATACATACGAGTTTTTAATATAGATAGATCACAGTTTTTAATCGTGAAAACAGGCATTTGGTACGCCCTTATTAATAAACCCATTGCCTTGTAAAGCAAGCTTCAAATTTGGTTTATTTGTGAAATATGTTAATTTATGAAGCATAAAATAACTAAAATCTTTTTACTTTACTTATGGTAACTCTACAGTAAATATTAGGTTTATTCACCAACGTAGAGACGTATTAAATACTGGTTGCAGCTTGCAGCAGTTCCAGAATTCATAATATAGGTACGTTTTTTAATGTATTCGGTCTGGTCGCCTTCAAATAACTTTTTTTCGACCTTCATTGTCAGTATTAATTTGATCGCTAATGCAGTCACTAGTCACTGGCCACTGACGATCATTGTGTAGGCGCGCTATATTCTCGTAGCTTGCCCTATTTCAGCACATCGCTTATCATACATTCCCATTAGGATATGATGTTTATAACGTAACGCGATTTGCCTGTAAGGGATTTTCAATTTGCTTTAATAGGGGTGTGATCGCAATAGGCGATTCAAGAGTGGACTGTAAAATATTAATTGTGAATTTTGAATTTGACACAACTATGGTTGGAGATGGTGAACATGGAGTAAGGAAGGAATCCGACTAACCCCTTTGATGTTCTTCAAATATGATGATGTTATGATTTCATCCTCAGGAGATATGATTTCACGCACAAGATTCCATAACGTATATGCAGCCTTAGTTCCAGAAGGGATGTTGCATTACTCCTGATGGCGTATAAGCTACTAAACGGTTTAGTATCAATACCAGACATTCTGGCTAAAATAGGATTTTATGTCCCGGATAATTTCGCGCGAGGCCGCCAACACAGGCTTTTGATTCTTCCTAGGTGCAGAACTAACTTACCAATGGTGATGCCCTTGGGAAGAATCACTAGGTTAATTAACTGCCTCGCAGGAAATGTGGATATTTTCCACATGTCCTACAACGTATTTAAACGTGAAATATTATTATTCAATACTTAAAATTGTAAATCTAAATTTGAAAGTTTTTTCTTTGTCCCACTTGTAAATGTACCTATTTGTTATTCACTTTTTTGTAAATGTTAATTATCGATATTGCAATGTTCTGGTTCATACTGTTTTTGCAAATAAACAAATAAACAATAAACAATAAACAACATCCAGGTTGGATAAAAAACACACTGAGGGAACCGAGTATGTTCACTGCACAGGCCTTCTACCCTGAGTCAATATTAATAACAGCGCTCATAACAATAGATGTTCATAAAACAGGCTCTCTCAAATAAAAAAAAATGGTATGACAGTCACTTTTATTGTTGTAAAATGTCACACACAAACGTGGGTAAAGTCAGATAATGATAGGTACTTGTAGGTAAAAATAGGATGGGAAAAATGCAAGGAAAATGTTAAAGGCAGATTAATAGTTGCGTCAACAGGAAGTTTTTGTTTTCTTTAACTTTTTCTTAAAATATATATATTTAAATTAATAACTTAACATTTAGAGAGTCGGGGTCGGGGTGTATTAACCCGGTCAGTAGCGGCTCGTGACTGTTCTGTCTTCTAGAGCTAATATTACAAAAAATGGCATTATTGATGTTGTTGTAGCTGAAAACGATTTTTTATTTTTTTTCTAAAATTAAATTTTTGTGTGAAGATTTTCAGGAATTTCCTGAAAATCTTCATGAAAAAAATCAAACTTTCGAAAAATATTTTTTTTAGCTTCAAAAACATCAGTGATGTCTAATTTTTCAAACTTAGCACTCTATCGCTCTGAAAAGTCACGAGCCGCCACTGGACCCGGTCATTACAAAATACTTTCAAAAAATCCAAACAAGTATTTTTTCTGAAAAAAGGGCGTTAATATCTGTACGTCCGGCCCTAAACAAAGGACTCGCTCCTGGTTTGAACTTCCTTCCGATGTTCTGAGGTGAGAGAGATCATCTAAGAGATTCTATCAGACTCATGAGGGAACTAATGCTGCTACATTATATAGTCATTTGAACCGATGTATATATGTACCAAAATCATTAGTACAGTATAGATTAGTATTTCTACATCGTTTGTAGGTGTACACAGTTATATCTCACTATTTAGTGAAGTAATTTGTATTTACATGGGGTTTTGAAACTGAATTACCTTCATGGATTTATAAAAATAAAAATATGTGAATACTGTCCAAGAGTTCCAATTGCTCCGTCTGGAACCAGTCTGTGGTATCCTCAATAAATTGGGTGTAAGTGTATGGTGTAAGACTGAAGGTAGTAGGGACGGGAAGGAGATGAAGAAGACGAAGGCGGGGAAGTAGGTACTGGGTATATTCATATGTGCATAAATAATACGAAGGGTATATACGTTTTTTATTTTTGTAATTTTTTTTTTTAATTTTGCTGGCAACCCGAGCGTTTATTGAAATAACATTATCACATACAAACAATTAAGTAACCCGCCTCACTAGAAGATTTCTGTTCTGAGGCAGGTACATATAGGTATATGCTTAAACATACACATACATACATACGTACGCATACGCAAGTTACAGTTCTGGGTCCGTTACTGTTTATCATCTATGTTAATGACATATTCATACAAAAACTAAACGGGAAAATAATATCGTATGCTGATGACACTGCCATAATAATAGAAGGTACGGATTGGAATACTGTTAATAACTTGGCAAATGCTGATATTAATATACTGAAAAATTGGTTCGATAAAAATCTTCTCTCTTTAGACACAGAAAAAACAAAATTTATCCCATTTTCAATCAATAAATTTAAATCAGAACCAGAGTTAAAAATTATAATACACCAACGCAAATGTAGCAGAACTAACTGCAATCAAAATTGTCCTATCCTTAGTCCAACATCCAAAATCAAATATCTTGGTGTATATATAGATCAACATTTTAAATGGAAAACACATATTTGTGAACTCGTCAAAAGGATTAAGAAATGTATTTATATATTTATAAGACTTAGAAATATTCTTAGACTAGAAAACCTAAAAAGAGTGTACAATGCGATTGTTCAATCTATATTACAATATGGTATTATTGGTTGGGGAGGAACATATAATAAAATTTTGAACCCACTTAAAGTAGTTCAAAGATTGGTAATCAAAGTAATTTTGAAAAAACCGTCAAAATTTTCTACCGAAATTCTTTTTTCAATTTTCAAAGTACCTACAGTAGACAAAATGTATCAAAAATATTCAATACTTCAAATTTACAAAGAAATACAGTCAAATACTCATAACTTGCAATTCAATACATCAGCAAGATACCAGAAAACTATTAAAATCCCAAAATTTAACACTAAGCTCATTCAAAATACCTATCTTTATCTAGGCATAATTTATTTTAATAACCTTTCATTAAATTTAAAAAATATCAAAAATATTCAGGAATTTCATCATAAATTAAAAAAATTACCTTAAACTATTATAAGTCCAAAATACGTTCACTACTTACATCTAGAAGTAATATTGTTTAAATCTTGTGTTGTTTCTTAATAATTTATTTACCTTAATACTAACATGTACATTGTACATGATTGAACTAGAATTCCCTCACCAAATACAAGAGCATTGTCTCTTTATGGTGAGGAAAGGCTACTTTAATTTCTATTGTTTTATATCTTGTTTATATCCTGTATACTTATCTATGTAAAAAAATATTTTTTCAAATATTAAATAAAAAAAATATTTATATATCCGTATATAAACTTAAATCAATATATACACATACATTCATATGGACATATATATACACATACATACACACATAAATTCACATACGTATACTCATTCATTCACATAATCATAAAAACATAAGTATACAAAGTTTGAATAAAATTATTGGAAAATGTTTTAAGGTACCTAATCATAAATCCTAAAATCTAAAAAAAATATTGGTAATTACTAAAAGGTAAACAAGGTGTCATAAAAACAAATATCCAAAAGAATATATTAATATTATGAATAATGATGGTTTGACAAGTATTGTCTATTTCGTCAACTCAAAAAATATATATAATGGATAATATAAATAGAATATATTTCTTTGTGAGTACCACACAAGAGTCTGATCAGTTCCTAACCTTCTGCAACCAGTGAGACTATGGCATTCCCAATGATAAGGGTATGTTGTGAGGCTGAAGGTATAAGAAGGAAAAGAGATGCGGAAGAGAAAGGTTAGGAAGTACGTGTCTATTCAGATCTAGGTCTCCAAAAACGACTAAAGCCATTTCAAGCAACTTTTCAATCTGAAAGAAAGATGGCTGTGCAGCAAACATAATAATATTTATTCATTATTAATTCACGCCCGGCTGGGCTTTTACATGAAATTTTCTTATTTTTTTACAAAGAACACAACAAAATCAAAAATAAAACCAAATCAAAAAGAAAATAGAAGAAATAATAAAACACAACCCCTTTAACAAAAACCAAATAAAGTGGAAATTACAAAACTTTGGTAGGATAAACCGAGCTATAATTATTACTATTTCAATGAATACGACAGATATTGGATGTCTTTCGACGCACTTCTGCAATGTTGTCTTTGGTTTGTTTTGTTGCACTGTATACTGTTTTAATACAACAATCCTAGTCATAAGTTCCAAAATGAATGAAAACAAAACCCAAAAGCAGCATCTCTCCAACCTCATATTCCGCATTATTTACTCATATTACGTCGAGTAGGTACGTGTTTTGTATATTACATCGAAATAGAAAATACTAGATTCAGAAATGAATACCCTGTATGGAAATGTTCCCATCCTACTACACGCAGTCAGTATGGCAATGATAAAGGAATTGGAGAGAGGGAAATTGAAGATTGCACAATACCTGACTATCAGAACCGATCAGTAAACATTCACGAAGAAAAAGACTACGCATACCCAACTTCTACCGATTTATAACAAGTTTCTCGTTAACTCTTTAAGTTTTTAACTTCCAAAATAGATAGATATTATCATAAAAAATTGTTATATTTTAAGATAATATATATACATTTTTAAAGCCGAAACGGTAAATATATGAAATTCCTCGATAGAAAAAAAAAGTGGGTGTGTCAAGCCTACGCAAGACAGAAGTGAAACTTCTAGTTTCAGCTGATGCTTGGCGTGGCGCAGTTCGCTGGTGTCTGAGAGAGAGGAAAGAAGAGAAGAGAGAGAACGTTCGTGAGCGGCTCCCCCACCTCAACAAGGTTTCACTTCAAAAATGCCACAGCCGAGAATCGAACCTCGCTTAACTGATTGAAAGCCAACCACGCTGAGCACCAACTGTAAGCAAAGCCGCATAAATTGATTATATTATGTAGGTTCTGAAAATATGAGAGCTTGTTATGTTTTATAATGTTACCTACATCACACCCAAAATATAATATATTTTTAAAAATAATGTACAATGTACAGAAATAGAATCCCACACAAGATCGCGTAGTGCGCTCTAGCGAACGGATATTTTATCAGAGGGAGATAGTTTTAATTTTTTTTTCTGTAAATTATTACATATTATCAAAATAAATAAATTAATTAAATAAATGTAATACAATTATCATAATATACGGATTAGATAATAATTTTAATCCAACACAATAACGCAAAGCGCGCTCTAGCGGAGTAATGTTTTATCACAGTGAGATAAGTGTTTTTATTATTTAGCAATATTATTTTCTTTTAAAAAATGTTCTGACCTACTAAAAAATAAGATATTGAATGAAAAAGGCGTTAAAAACAAAAAAATAATGTGCGATGGCCGAGAATCGAACTCGGATCAACTGCTTGGAAGGCAACTATGCTGACCATTACACCACCAACGCCAGTTGTCGGGATGAGCTAAGAAGCATTTATATGTTACTTCAAAACTTTGACTAGATCAAATGAACTTTAATCGGTGGTGGGGGTACCCGCATTTTCGTTTCGGTCATGAGTCGGTTTTACTCCGGTCCTCGAAATTGCATGACGCGCGTAAAGAAGTTTCACTTCAAAACGCCAAGTAAGCTCAATTTTTTCAACTGTAAACAACCAACTTTATTTTTATAGGAAAGGCTTTGTTAGTGTTAAATTTCTAAATTGTTAGCAAAAAATATAATAAGCAGTAATTGTTGATTGAAGTACCAGTACATATTTAATTATTTGGCGAGTTGGAAATAAGCCGACGTGGCTCAGTGGTCCAGAGCATCTGACATCAGAAGGTGTGGATTCAATTCCCGTATATTTTACTCGAGAAATATTTTCAATTTGTACTGATATTTCAGGCGACTAATTATTGCTTATAATAATTTATTATCCTTTGTGCTTTGCATAAAAACCTTGTCCTAAAAACGTTAGTTTATCATTTAAAAAAAAAACGTGAATGTGTTCCGGTGCTTATATTTTACAGTTTTTTTCTTGTGCAGGCCTACAGGTCCCGTTCAATAGTCATAATTGTGATGAAAAAAAATACTAAGTAAGTTTAGGTTTTTCAGGAAGTTTTTTTCATTATTTTAATGACTTCATATATCACTTTTCAAAAGTGTTCCAATTTGTCATGGAACCGTCATAAAAATTCAAATAACAGTCTACATTTGATTGCGGAGGGTCCATCTAGTGAACTCTATTACAATCGTGTTTGGGTTGTAGATTTAAGGTTTTATCAAGCGTCTTATTCAGCTATCGGGTTTCGGGGGCTGTACACAAATTATTTACATTCCTAGCGGAGGCTTTGTTGTTGATAGGGCTGGCCCAAAACACCGATGTTTCATGTTAAACACTACAATTATGAACAAAAATAATAATACATTAACAGCATAAAAGAGGCTCTGCGGAATATCCCACTGAGTTGACGTCATCTTCGGGGTTCATTTTTATAGATTTTAAAAATCTAAATACCGCACAGTAGTCCAAATTCCTCGCAACCGTCTGGAGCCAGTGAGACTTTGGCATCCATAAGAGGGGTATGCTGTGAGGCTGAATGTAGTGGAGAGGGAAGGATATGGTGAAAATGGAGGTGGGGAAGTACTTTTTCATTTAGATCTGTTCACCAAACATGGCTAAAGCCATCTCAAGCAACGTTTCAGTTCTGATGGCTGGTGGTCTTACACCAGGGCAATACTGAGAGTATCTTTCACTCTAGAACGTTGCGCGAATATACTACATACTATTTTATATGAATAAATTGTGAATTAATTATTGCTTGTAATAATGTATTATCCTTTGTGGTATTCATAAAAACCTTGTCTAGTAAACATTACTTTATAATAAAAAAATAATGAGAGTGTCTGTGCCTAAAAAGCACACTCTTGGGAGGTCCTGTGTACTTATTCATATTTCGAAAGCGAGGACTTCTGCCTATCAGAATGCGCCAATCAACAGAGCGACTCAACTGCTTGACTCAACTATCAACATTTTCAACGTCAGTTACTGACAGGTCAGCAACTAGTTTGACTCATGTAGCAAAATAGTAAAACTGCCACTCATTTTACACTTACATGCACCTCAAATTTGTAATCTTCTTTCTAACATATTGGTGTGTAACCGTTTTATAGAGAACGCTAAGAAATAAATTAATTCCAGAGTTTTTAGTGGAACTCGCTAAGGTGTTATTTTGTTAACCCTTCCAGCTTTTCAGGGTCATATATAACCGGGCGTCCATATTTTATAAAAGTATTGTTATATTTTTTTCTAAACATAATCTTTTTGACGTTAGGAAGAGAAATAATAATTCTTTCCTGTTTACCGCAAATACATTACATTTTACATTTTCTATATTTTCTTACAAATTTCCCTAACAAAACGAATGTGTTTTCAAAACATCGAAATCTCGATTGGAGTAAAAAAATGAGGTTAGCGTTTTTGACAACATTTTGCGCGTTTGATATTAAAATTTTATAATTTAAAAATAAACCTGTTTATTTTAAATGCACACACCGGAAATATAATTTTATCTAGTTTTTATAACAATATTTGTTTTTACGAAAAATTTAAATAAGATTTATATATAGCGCATTTGAAATATACAGAAAACATTAGAAATTGAACAAATATAATGAAGGGTTAAATATATTGAAGCATTGGTTCTCGTTAAATTATGTTTTTGACGTGTACTGGAAAACATGTTTTATTAATCGATGTTTAAGGATCATTTTTTGCTCTTCCGTCCCTGTAGGTAGCCTGACCAAAAATATGAAACCCCCGGTTCTGAGAAATTCACTAAGACGGTAATTTGTAGGCAAGCGGACGTGAATTTTCTTCACAAGGCTGTTTCTCCTAGCCGTTCTTCTGTCGAGTCTTTGCTCTATTATATTATATAATACTATCTACAGCTTCAGTACTTTCTGCGTTTGATCTTTCTACTATGTTTAGTGTCTCTTGTTTGGGTTTTGTTTGTAAAATTCCCATGGAGAAACCACTGAAGAATTATTTTTCTTATAATAAAATGGAATCTTCAAAAGGGGACGAAAAAGGTTGCGATGAATAAAATTTCTGAAATTTCTATGTAGATACATATAAATGAATGTTCATTTGTTTGTACCCTAGATATAGCACCTATAGACTCAAAAACAAGTGGATTGATTTCACTGAAAAGTTTGTTTTTATAGTGTTTAGAAAAGCAATTTGAATGGTAGGAGAAGTCAGGGACATAAAAGAAAGACTTAACGCACTTTTAACTTTAGACATTATATCTGCATTGGAGGGAGATACGGAGTTGAAACTATCAAATGTAGTTGTTTGATAGTTTCTAAAAATGTAGCGAATGGCAGAAGAAGTCAAGGACACAAAAGAAAGACCTAACGCATTATCTATGCACTGGAATGAAATACTAAGCTATTTACTGTTGATATTGTGGGATTACTTTATTTCACCCACATGTGGCAAAACTAACTTAAATTAATCCGCCGCTAGACGCAAGCGGGCACCAGAAGAGAAATCTTCATTCCGGTTTCAACCTTCGATTCTACCGCCACTATCTCTACTTTGTCTACCACAGTCTCCGCGTTCTGTAAAATTGTAAATTCATCCTCACGAATAAATTTAATTAATATTGCAGACACTCATGTTTAATCTCCCATCTCCTGAACACGATTTACGGTTCCGACAGCCACCGTAAATTACAAATACACACACACACACACTGCTGCCACAATATAATTATTTTTTTCACAGTAACAATGCGGATTTCATGATCTTTGTGAGGTAAGTGGTAGAAAAAGTCGGACACGTCCGAAAAAGACATGAATCAAATAATTATTTGTGGTAACATGAGGCGTATGTGATGAAAGAAGAAAGGGGTGAAAGGAGAATGCAAGACTTGGAAATTAATGGTTGAAAGAGTCGTAGATGCCCGAGGAAAACATGGCATGATCAAGAAAAACGAATACTTACCACAGTACAATAATATAATATCTACCTTAAGAATGCACCCAGTTGTCAGGTACACAGAATTCAGAACCTCGAAACTTTACCCCGAACTATTCATTCAAGTTCTCGAAAAATCTAAAAGCAATAATTGTTGAGTAAAAATGTCAGTACATATCGAATAAATTGGCGGGTTTCGAATAAGCCGACGTAGCGCAATTAGTAGAGCACCTGACTGGCAGTCAAAAGGCTGCGGGTTCCATACCAGTCGGCTGCATTTAGTTTATCTAGGAAGATTTTTTTCAATATAGATGTTTCAGGCTACTAAATATTGCTTAAAAATAATATCATAATTTATTCTCAACATATGAATGTGTATGTTAAGAATTAATTGACGATTATGATTTTATATTTAAGCCGGAAAGAAAACAACTTTGCTTGAATATGAAGATTTTTTATTGAACGGTGTTGTGTCCGTACAAATAGGTCTCCAACTCGTCTTGGAAGGAGTTTATAATTAAATGGTTCTTTTAGATTAATCAGGGATTTATTATTACTCCGCGTAATATAATGGTGACTCGATAGTCGACCTAACTAGAAGTTGGCTAATTGAAATCTAAAACAGTAATTTTCTTTGAGAGCCTTTCCACTGGCCCTGGCGACTACTGGCCACTGGCTCCATCTTGCGGACTTCCACGCAAGCTCTATGCACTGCCATTTGTGCGTGCATTTATGAAGCTCTTACTTTCCAACAAACGGCAATCAAAATCGTGTGTTTTCATATATATTGTGGCTTATTAAGCTACTAAACCGATTTTCCAAAACAAAAATCGGAACTTGTGACAGTAATCATTGCAGAAAATAATTTAATGCTACAAGTTTGCACCAGTTCATCCATTAATAAAGATCTTATTATGTTGACTGTTACGCCGTATCACTGCAGATTGTAACATCCGTTAGCGGAGATATGGTTCCAAGGTGGTAGTTTTAAACCAAATTGGAATGACAATTATGTTTGTTTCTTTCATTTAGAATTTTTCCTCAAAACACTAGTAGACCAACACGGCATTCTCACATGATGACTATATTCTAAAGAATGCATTTCGTTCTTTAATTTAAGGGAAACTATCGAACGGATTGCCTCATTTTTCCTATTAATGATTTAGAGTTGAGTTATATTAGATATCGATGGGCTTCTATTGTTAATTGTGATTTGTTTATTAACTAAGTATCTATCTGCATATCCTGTGCAGTACGCCAAGCTATTGGGAGTCTTTATTATTTTTTTTATTTATCATATTCTCCATAAAACGGTTATGCACCATTATATTACCTAGACGATTACAGATTTGAAGTACATGTAAGTATAAAAAGGAAAATACGTAATTCTTATCGTGTTGAACTTTGTTTTGTTTCTTCCTCTCTCATTTTCTATCCCCTGTATTTGTAACCGAGCATAATCTATTTTTACCAGTGTATTAGTGGGTAAGAACCTTCTTCTAAATTCTTACCTATGAATGTGTGCTTATGGGTATATCCCTGTCTGTTTCATTTTTGTTTCTTCTTGTTTGTTATACTTAACTTCCCTTTTTCTTTTAGTGTACTATTTTGTATGCGAAGCTTATAATTATGATATTTTTCTATTTCTGTACTTTTTCGTATGTGAAACTTATAATTTTGATATCAGTATCAATATCAATGTAAAATTGTACCTATTAACTCCCAGCTATGTACTGTAAGTTCATCTCGTCCTACAATTAGTTTTGTAAATCATCGGGATTGCTCTAGCAAGAAATAAAAAAATAATAAAACATAATAAAAAATAAAAAAAATTAAATAAACAAAAAAGTCATGGGGAAAGTTTTACTGTTTTGTGACATGCGTCAAAAGGTAGTTGCTAAAAGTTGTGTTAATAAAATTATTGTTATCTCACAGTTATGTTAGGTTCTTAAATTATACTAAACTTTACTCTGTCTTCAATGGGGCACCGTGTTTGAGCGGTCACTTAAAGTTACACCGAGTACGTCAATGGATATCTTGTTGCAAAGTTACTTACTCTGAAGAAATCTAAAATATTTGCTAAGCAATATATCTGTATAATAATGTACTGAGGAGCCACTCACGTGCAGCAAACATTATTTTGGATCCAGAACAGATCCCTGTGGGACGCCAGCATTTTTAATGTATGAGGAATGACTAGTGTTATCCACTTTTATTATATCCAAGAGTCCACTGCAGTCACGGCTCCTTAATATTTCAGTAGACTTAAAACATCGAGTTCAGGTGTCAAGGGGTTGAGACCAATGAAAACGAATTTCCCGGAGAGGAGGAACAGTATCTTTACCAGTGAAATAAAGTTAAAAGTTTAAAAAAAATACAGATTAAACAACTGCGATACACGAATTTATACTGAGTGTTGTTCTAAAGTAACCTGTTTTAGGGGATCGAACTCCCGTGTTGTATTAAAATGGAAGAAAATAATTTTTCGACCCTTATCGGTAATATAAACCAGTCAAAATATACCCAGCATTCGTGACGGTAATACAGTAAGTTACTTAGCACCTACAGCAGAAACCTGTATTTTTTATTAACATCAACTTTAACCATGTAGGTACTGACTATGGAATCGATCTTGTAGTATATACCCACTGATGTTTTTGAGCACTTCCTTTATGTGTGTTATTTATTAATTGCTACAATCTTAACCCTTTCCGTACCACCTTTCGAAGATGGGGTAGTTAATAAGTTATATAACGGTGCAATAAGTTACTCTTCCGGGAGAAGCTGCGAGGCGAAGCCCCATGAATTTTTTATGGGGTACGAAATGAACTGGGTAGGAGTACAGAGTAACCTGTACTTGATGCGATACGTTGAAAGACGTAATAGAAGAGTAATTTATGAAAGCAAGTACCTAAATAAAATTGCATATGATCTCAGAGTTCAGAGTCTCTTCAAGACTCTGAAGGAATTGAAATATTAATTGTTGATTCTCCTCCCTTAAATGCTAAAACTAATGCTAAATGGACGTGAACAGATTTCAACTGTCATATAAACAATATCAGCCAGATTCATACAAATATTTCCAAGTCTATTAAGCAATGGTTTTAGCATTTTAGGCGGAGAATCAATAATTAATATTTTCTCGATTTTTTCAAACTTTTTTCACATTTATTTCGGCAATTAAAAATTCTTACTTCGGAATTGATTTACACGAAAACGAAAGCTCTACTTCAAATGTAATTTAAATTCACCATTCACATCGTGTGTAAAAAAAAATACTGTCCCCTATCCCTCTCTCCGACTGGAATGTATGGATAAACTGAATAACACCGAAAGATAGGCTAGTTTTCAGGGAGGACGCAGTGGGAAAAGGACAACCAGCGCGACCAATAAATAATATTCAGACATTATTAGTACATTTCTGTAGCTTCACAAGGGGAAAAAATGGTTCCACGCCTGGTGAACCAGACGAAATAACCATTTAGACGCAAAATATTGGCAGATTATTATTAATCGGTGCATTTTTATTGCATTTAAACATCTTATCGTGATCAAGAATTATTGAATGATTTTTAAAAAACATCTCATCAAACATTTTTCAAGGATGATTCAGCTTTGCACATACTGCTGCCAAATGAGAAGGTTTTACCAGTTTCAGTGAAATATTTGAAAATTTATTCATCTGCATTGAACCTATTTTGTTGCACTTTCACCCTGGTGCCCAAATTTTCGTTATTTTGAATTATCGTTCGCCTTCAAAGCATTAGGCCCCGGAGTAGTTGTCCAAACCCCAAATTCGCTACGCCACTGTATTGGAAAAAATTGAATCAATTAAGTATTACGGTTGACCTTAGAGGTAAAACAAGCGAGTTTTAAAACCATTTACCCAACGATGACCGACTTTTTTTAACTGACCTTCCATCGGTGTGTGAAAACTGCAACGATAAACTATTTAGATACAAATATGATAAAATCCGTATGTATCTATTCAATATACGATTATTATTTTTAGCAATATTTTACAAAATGCCGAAATTTACTTTTTAATGTTTTAAATGCTAGCACGAAACAATCGTCATATTTATATCGATGTTATCGATGTATTTAATATTGATTGCCAATATGGCGATAAAATTAAAATCAATAACTTTGATGTGTTTTTACCTGATATTTACATTGCTTTTAATCCGCCACAGCTAGAATTAACCTTTTCCTTTCATTTTTTCTTTCTCTTCGGCACCTTCGTAAATTTACAGTAGTTAGAACTACATATAGAGTACCCCAACATCGCTTTTCCACAGCGATACAGGTGGATTACTACTTTGAAAATTCTTAACTCATCGCCATCTTCGTTATGATTTGAAAAATTCTTAAAAATTATTTTAAAAAAACTACACTAAGAAAAACGGTCATATTACCTACCTCCAGGCATCCTTAAAAAGCATAATACTCGTATATACCTACATTTTAAAAACTATGTTACATCAGTAACATAAAATATTTTACAATGTACATAGTAATCATTTCAGATAATGTCATATAAAAGATGTACCTCTATAGTAAAACTAGGCTTGTGTGTAGAAGGTTATGTGTATGTGTTATTATTATTTTTTTTTTATTATTTATTTTTTTTAAAGAAAGAAAAACATTTTCGGGTTACGAATAACCAGACAAAATTTGTTTTATTTTTTTAGCTAAATCGGGTGAATAGTATAGAAACGCGTACGGGTAAACAAAAAACAATCATTTGTTTAAATTGTTAAATTTTAAAAGTAAATAACCTGACAACATTTGAAAACCTCCTACTACCACCACAGTACGCTGAAAATGTTGCTTGTGTTGTGATGGAGGAATTGAACACACTACGCCTGAGTGGGACCCAAACGCGATGTTAACTCGGCCACCGACCGGTCATTTATTTATTTATTTATTTACGCCTATTAAGGCTTTTACATACATATATAACAATATTTCAGAAAATATACTCATAAATAGTGCAGGAAATGACTGTTTAAAACACATATATAAAAAAAATATTGTTGAATTTGATCCACACAGTATGTAGGTACAAAATATAAATATAAAAAATCCAAAATATATATTTTTTTCTTTCAGCCGACAAAATACTGTTAACATGCAAAAAACTGTAATACTGTCAATTTAAATAGCTTTATCAAAATATTCCTCTACTTGATGCAATAAACTTCAATAAGGTATGCTTATATGTATAATGAAATTGATGTACTAAATATATCAACAACATCGGAGTATTTGTTTCCTAGCTGTTGAATCCGTGGCATAGGAGTGTGATATTGGGACGTTGAATTGCTACAATAATATGGTAGGTACTGTCTTGTAACCGACCTGCTTGGAGTATGAAAAGAGATTACATATAATAAATCAGGGTTATCAAACATTGAATTAATGATTTAATACAAAAATGTTTAATCGGAAATAATTCTACGATCAGATAATTTTATTAAATTTAATGAACAAAGTACGTTATCGTAATTAAGGTTTTCTCTGGGAATGCCCATTTTAAAATTTACATAGGTATCTTAAAAATTTATTTTGGATTCTTTATATCGCATGTGAATGAACCTCATAATTTGGGGACCAAACCAAATTATGTTCGTTATTTCTTTATTTACATGCTAAAGTATTAATTTATACATTTTCATTGTGTTTATTATGACAAAATTTAAAATCTTTATTGTTATTTATATTTCACATATACTTTCTAGAAATGTATTAAAATTTTATTCCAAGATATTTAAAGTATGTCCCATTGCCTTTTTTTACATTTTGGAGTTGGGAGAATTGGTGTTGTCCAAAGATATTAGAAGAACGAGATGTGCTATGAGCAGTTCGTACTGAGTGGAATTGTTTTGCCGAGTGTCGCCGGTTTTGTTCACCAATACTACTGCACACCTTCGCTTGCGCTAAGGTATCCGCACTAATACATAGAACAGATTTCTGTGCGTACACGTCCCGATACCGTTCAAAGTACCCTAATTAGGTAGTACTCCGGCTACGGTCCGGCGGCCAACATAGCATATCTCGTTCTTCTAATATCTTTGGTGTTGTCTGACTTTTCTGTTATTTTTAAATTGTGCAGTTTTATCTCAATATAAAAAAAATCATGTTACTTATGTGATATCGCTGAAAAGTTCAAAGCTTGTTATTTAAAGAATAGTTTTAATGGTAGAAGAAGTAGGGGAAGCCTGATGAATACTTAAGAGGAAGCTACAAGCAAAAAATGTGTATATTTTTGGTATACCTTATATTGTAGGTAATAGGCATTAAAATGGCTTGACAAACGGAGTCTAGAAACGTTTGATTTCAAGTACAAAACTGGTTTTTATTTATTTTGTAAATAATTTTATAGGTAAGAAAGCAAAAAAGTTAATCGTTAAAACTGCCACAGATAATTTTCGCAATAATACTGTATTTTTACAAGTAGTTTCCTTTACGCGTTTATACATTTCTATTGGAAAAAAAAATTTTTAGTAGTTTAGATTTATATTTTTATTGAGTAATTTATTCTACTCAATCGAAACTGTAGAAAAACCTTCAATTTATCAAAAGCATATTTTTTTGTATTCATAATGTACACCAATTCGTTACCAAGATTAACCAAAATAGTGATTTAGCATTAAACTTCGCCTTAACGCAATATCTATGTACAGGTATGAAATACGGAGTAGAATTAAAATCGATGTAATGAGGTTTTTTTTTGTAAGTGTGTATATAGTAGTAAATGATGGAGGAAGTCAGAAACGCCCGAAAAAGACATTAGCAATAGAGAAGCATTTTTTTAAATGCATAGTATAAAATAAAGTCGCTATCCGCGTCCGTCTGTTTGTACGCTTAGTTATTCTAAACTACGCAACGGATATTATTAGAATTTTCACTATCATTTAGAGAATTTCTTCCGAAAGGTTTACATATATAATTCATGCATGTTGTAATTATAAAAAGTAGAGAAAAGTCGATGTTTTATAATCAAGTCGAAAAATATTTTTTCGAGCACTTATTGCCAACGCTGACTAAACCTTATGAGATACATCAAAATAATGTACTACAGAATTATATATCTTTAAAAGACCCACAGAAAAGTCCATGGTGGTGTATGTCTATCTTCTAAGGATAACCCCAGCAACACCGGGTACACGTCAGCTAGTTTAAAATATTGTCTTTGTAAATTTGTAATGTTGCATGGTAGTAGTATAATGCATTTGGAATTTAAATTCTGTAAACAGAAGTTCTGACGAGTATGTACATATAGTGTTTTAATAGATTTGTTTTTAATGGTAATGATTGTGTTATGTGAAGTGTTTGTGTGTATTTTTTAAAAGTTCCACCCCATCCTACAATGCCACATTGTTTTATTGATTGGCAGAATGTAAAGCATGTCGTTCTGAGTAAATTTAGTTTAGGATATGTGTTAAACACCTAATAATGTACGTTAGTTTCCTCACTCTGGGTTAATGTATATATCTTGTGTTGAATGTTGAAAGGGAGTAAGTTATTTTTTCCGCTCAAGTGACCTCGTACGGTTCGACTGCTTCGAGCGATCTATCCACATTCCAAAGAAACCGTCAGTGGTTCTGTCGGACTATTTTTCATACATTAACTTGTTTGCTTATATAGATTACACAGATATATCAATATGTCTTCTATCACGTTAAAAAAATCGCAATAAATATACTGCTTTTGCGCATTATCCCCGAATCAAAGAGTGTTGAATTTATTGCCGCCACTTAGGTTTTCCTTTTGGTTTTGGTTACAAATGGCTGCGGCTTCCATCACATAAGAATTGCACTTACTCTTTGCATTTCTCCCGCGACAGTATTTTGTAATTCTTCTCGTACCTATATAACACGAAGAATACTGAAATATGTAAGAATTTCCAAAGTCAACATAGTCAACATTATTCTTTTTGTATCTACAATAACAATATGATTTGAGGTATGCCCAAATACATTTTGTAAAATGCGGTGTTATAGCGGATTACTAAAACTAGCGCAGATTAGTATTAAATCATTTAGTTGTAATTTTTATAAATGTTGAATTTGTGGAGTTGTAATTTTTATAATTGTAGAATTTGTGGAGTTGTGATTTTTATAATTGTAGAATTTGTGGAGTTGTAATTTTTATAATTGTAGAATTTGTGGAGTGGTAATTTTTTTAAAAATATTTACCACAAAATCATTGCCTTTCAAAATCAAACATTGTAAATTTTCTATGATTTTTCTTACAAATCGGAGAGACGTCAGAAATAAACATTTCTAAAGAACACCGATAGTAACTTTAAAAAAATAATTTTCTAATATTTTAAAAAAAGAAATACACATTTCGAATATGAATAAAATTAATAGTAAAAAAAAAAAAAAAATAATAATTTTATAATTATAGTTAGGTAGGTACCCACTTTGTCACTTGTTTGAATTAACACAATCATCAGTTCCAGTTTTGAAAAATTCAAAACAATTTTGAGTTAATTACGAAAAAATATTTCATATAAAAAAACAGCTGGATTAGTGTGTTTAATTTAAACAAACTTTGTTGCCATGTTCACGAATTGCCATTTGCTTACAAGTTTTCATACTTTCCATTTTCTTATGAAAGTAAACAGTCATTTGGTGTACATGGCTAAATGTGATAAGTCAATACAGCGGGTTTTTCCGATGTGTACTCGTATATCATATTTGAATATAATAAGTAAAGTAACGAATGCAACATAATGAGATTTAGAGAGATAATCTTAGATGGGTGGGGACCTTAGAGTCTAATACCATGGTGGGGACTAAGCAGATCAACGTATAAAAGATCGCCAGGAGATTATATGACGCAAAAGTGAATGGAATAAGAAGTCAAGGATACCCATTGAAGGTATTGCTCGACCAAGGATGTAGTTTGATAAGATGCTCTAATTAATAGGTAGTCGCTATTCTGCACAAAACGAGTCATAAATACGAATGTCATTAGTTTTTAAGTCACTAGTTGTAAGTCACCGGATATTTATAAGTCGTAGATGTAAGTCACTTGTTGAATTAGTAGTTATTTGCTATTGTTATGTATATACCGCACAACAGTTCCAACTGTTCCCAACCGTCTGGAGCCAGTGAGACTATGTCATCCCCATTTGGGTATGTTGTGAGGCTGAAGATAGTGGGGAGGGGAAGGAGATGGGAAAGACGAAGGTGGGAGAGTACCTGGCTATTCAGATCTGGTCATCAAACACGGCTGAAGCCATATGAAGCAACGTTTCAATTCTGAATTGTGGTCTTGCACCAGGGCGATACTAAGAGTGTATACCGTTCTATTTAATATGTTTGTTTGTCTATTTTATTCAGAATGGGTTTTTATTTCCTTTGCCAAATATCTAGACTAATATAGAGGCAATCTTAAAAGCTAAACTGTTTGCACAGAATATGGGTTTTTCGTCTCATTCTTTTTTAAATAAACTCATTTCTGAACTTTTTATGGTGTGTGTAATCCGAAATTCCTGAAAGCCCTGAAGGTTATAAGTTTTATAAGAGTACGTAACGCAAGTGACGGATGGGGCTTATAAACCTCATAACTTTGGCTTCCTAACAAAGTTTCCTTAAGAAGGCTTTGTCTTTTGGACATGGAGAATTCATAGTTCAAGAAGTCCTATAATAGTCTACCAAAGAAGAGTGAAAAAGGGCAACAACTGGACAGAAATGACGGTAACTCAGGCCAAACAAATATCAGACCTACTATGTATGGAAACGAAGACACTATACCAATCATTAACAATCACTATCAGAGATTCGAATACTACTCTTCCATGGAAGCGTTTGGAAGAGGAGTGCACAGTAAATTATTGTAGTTATTTATAAGGAATTAATAATATTATAGGTATTACATGTTGTAGTAAGTACAATACAATTAGAAATTAAAAATAGTTACATTATATGTTTTACAATTGACTGATCTAATATGTTTAAATAAAATTATTCACGACCATCTTGGTACTATATTATGTCTTTGCAACATTAAAATAAATTTAAAAAAATTAAAATAAGTGTAACCACCATGGCATGTTTCATCTGAATACATTTGAAAATAATTTCACCTATTTTAGCCCTCTGACCTATATAATACAGTAGAGTGTGCTGAAGTAGACATTTTCGCTGAGAATTTGCATGGATTTGTATATTTTGAGTGTCTACTTGAGTCCATTTTGTCTCTTTATACTATCGGTCATATGGGTGAGCTTTTATGTAATTCTAAAATTTGTTTTTTTTTTTAATCTTTATTTTGATGTATACAAATTAATGTGCCATATCTCCGAGTAGATTTTAGTAATTGTATGAACATATTTCTGTATTAATTAGTTTTTTTAAACAAGATTGCACTCATGTAATTGAGATCATCTTCAAAAACTTAGTATAAATAAATAAAAAAAATATACCAATTACCCAGTGACTTGGTTAACCGATGACCTCTGCGTCCACATCCTAGAAGCTTACGTATTTCTTTACCTATGAGGTATTTAATGCTTTTAATCCCATTCGCTTTATCAATTTAACTAGGCCCTATAAATCTATCGATATCAGCCGATAAGTTCCCAACCTTAATCGAATTAAAATAAATTGATTTGTTGGAATCCTTGAAAGAGTCTCCCCTAATAATTGAGGGAGATATACCGCTCAGGAAGGGAAGAAAATAAATCTCCGAATCGTAAAAAGAATCTTCATTTTTTATTCCCAGGCTAACAGAGTTCTGGCAGAACATCTTTGCATGGAATATCGATTTCATGGAAAAACGGATAATTTTATTTCTATATACGTGTTAAAATTAACGTCTCTCAATTAACGTATTTGACTGTCAAATTACAATTTATATACAAAATGTTTTCGTCTTCGTACAATTTTATATTCTATCCGCTGGTGGTAGATGCTACATTAACCTGTGACCTTTGTATAATTCGTTAGGAAATAAGGAAATGGGTGAAGGGGTTGTCAATGCGGGTCTTTTTTTTCTTTTGAATGTTTTATTTATAAAGGATTTTGGTAAAGTTTACTATGGGGGCATTTGAAATTATACCACCTTAACGATTCTGTGTATACACTCTTAGATCCTATAGACGACCTACGTGGATGAGTGGTTTTATCCTTGGCTACGAATCAGATTTCGCGAACTTGAATCCCGGCGTGCGCAAGTATTTTTTTATTAACAATTTATTCATTTAAAATAATATATATACATACTTATTATATTTGCGACACGTTCCAGAGTGGTAGATGAAACGTTGAGTTTCACGCTAGTGAGAGACCGAAAGTGCTTGATATTACTTTTGGTGACAAGATCTGAATAGTCAGGCATTTCCCCATATCCTACCCCTCCACACTACGTTAAGTTTTCTTTGCCTCTGTCCTGATATATAAAACCATCGTTTGGAACTGTTTGAAATTTAAAACAAAGGTCGTTTCTACGACTCGTTCTTGAGTTCAACAACTCGGATCTGGAGTGATTTGCCAGCCTCCGTGTTTTCTCCCTCGTACAGCACGGGTCTCTTTAAGAACCATTATAACTCCTTCCTATCCTAAAAAAGACCCTCCGCACAGCACCCCCAAATTTGACACGAATTATTTTCCTCCAGGTCTACCGTGTGGTGTTTTTATTGCGTGACTCGCAATAATAAAATTACATATCGGCTAACCTCTCGACCGATAGCTACCTAAATTAAGTAAGTACTAAATTTAGTAATTAAGTAATTTTTATAAATTAAAATATTTTTTTTTGTGCATTCGTTGCTTTTAAAGCGAAGCATAATGCCAAATCACTATTTTGATTAATCTTTATAACGAATTGGTGTATATTAAGAATACCAAAAAATATGCTTAAGATAAATAGTAGGTTTTCCTATTGCTTCGCTTGAGTAGAATACAAATAAAAAAATAAAATACACAATAAAAAAATATAAATGCAAACTAATAAAAAAAAAAATTTTTCAATAGAAATGTATGAACGCGTAAAGGAAACAACTTAAAAAAATACAGTATTATAGCCAAGATTATCTGTGACAGTTTCACTTGATTAAATTTTTTGCTTTCTTATAAAATTATTTACACAATAAATACGAACCAGTTTTTTGCTTGAAATCGAACGTTTTTAGACTCCTTTTATCAAGCAATTTTAATGCCTCTTACCTACGATATAAGGTATACCAAGAATATACACATTTTTGGCTTTTAGCTTCCTCTTAAAGCGCAGTAAGCAGTTCACATGAATCCGTATTAATATTTGGAGGTATTTGATATTAATTAAATCGAATGGCCGAATCAAATCCCAAACACACGGAAATCTTCCGCCCCGGGAACCATTTATTGGATAACCAACACCTCTGCCATAGGTCACCCCAAGTGGTTCGCTACGTTTGGCGATTTAGCAGGGGTGCCCGGGTTCATGGGGAGAGGTGTGTTAAGGATGAGCCTGCCCACCAGCTACGCAGTTTGCCTGATCTAGAGAGACTTGTTTGGGGAGACCCTTTGACCATTCCATCTCGTCTCTCGACCCATCGCCTTGCACCGCAGCGTGGGGAATAGATACATACGTCCGTTACTCCTGGACACACTGATCCCAAGATTTCTACCCACCCCTCATACCTGTTTCCTTCCTAGAACTTCCTATCCTTCCTTTCTTCAAAAGGACCCTCCACACAGCATCCCCAAAGATGATTTAGGAACTAAGGGAAATTATTCTCCTCAAAATCTCCATCGCTCGTTCTAAACTATGGTTTTATCACTAAAATCTTGTCAAATTGAGACCTTATACAGTTAGTTTGATGATATACCAAACAAAATAATACATTAAGTTAACATAGCATAATAATATATTAATTATTTTATAAACATGATGCCACGTAGTCTAGATCCATTGCTTAATTTGTCGGGCTTGCAAATTAGTACGACATCCCAAGCAATCTAGTTTACGAACTTTCTGGCTTCCATCATAGGGGACTCCTTGTCTACGAGCTTATGTAACTCACGGATGAGATTTATCAATTGATAACATAAAGTTTCAAAATTTGATATTCCTTGCGCCAGGACTGCATTTGAATTTTGTGAATTTAATCCTCGTGCTGTACGATTTTAAGCCGTGTAGACACGATATTAACACAATAATTAAGACTGTACCAATAAAACTCTGCGAGTTCAAAGAAAACTTCAAAGAGTTGTAACGACCAGGGCCGTATTTAGGCCTAGGTAACTTAGGCGGCTGCCAAGGGCGGCAATTTTTAGCGGTGTGTCAAATTTCACTTCAAATGAAGATAAATGACAATCCGAAAATAGGTTGATTTTAATTCTTACTCAAACAAAACCATGTATTTCAACTATGATTTGATGATTTTGAAAAGCGGTTTTTTCGTAAAGTTGACAGCATTTCTTTAAAATTAACTTATTTATATTAATAAGAATAGAATCTGATAATGTTTTTTTTAAAAAACCGCACGTATTTCCTGAAAACCTTCATACAAAAATTCGAATTTTCGAAAAAAATTAATAATCTTTTTCAGCTACTACCATTTTTTGTAATATTAGCAATCTAGTAAACCAAAAATTCACGAGCCGCCAATGCTGATGTCTAGTTTTGCCCTCCGTTGACCTCCAATATTGCTTCGTAGAATCTAATCCAAGCTCCAACGCTTTCTGATGAATCAATCGCTTTGTTGGCAGTCATGGGAAATTCCTCCATCAACTGGCATATTTATTTATTTAACGCCCAGAGGGCTTTTACATGTAGGTGGTACAATTTTAATGACAGTTTTGAAACATAAGAAAGGAATATTAAAAATAAAATTACATTAAAAAATAATATATGCAAGAAACAAAATTAAAAATAACAAGAACATAAATTAGGAAATACAGCGATTTGACTGGTTTACAAAAATATAACTTCCATTTAGGAATAGTGTTGAAATAAGTCATAAATAAATAAATATATAAATCATCAATTGAATTAAGTCCGATGAATTTGGCATAAATGTAGCAACAGTGCATGTGCACCGATACTTATTTGTTGACTTCCCCACTCCCAATGAATAAATAAATAAATAAATTAATTCAGCAGAACAATCGTCAATCTACAGGCTGTAACCCGAAATCTCTGCGGGACTACACTCGAACCAGACACCTAGAATTTTAGACCTTTACATTCGGCATTCTCTGCTTCTACGTCTATAATCAATCTTAGCTTCTACACCAGTCATTGTTATTTGTTCATGAAATAAGCAAAGCAATTAATTTAACGCAATTTTCTTTCAACAGTCCAGTATTGTTGTCACAGTGTCTCTGGTATTTTCAAATCCCAGTCTTATCGCATGCCCGTTGTTAACCGCCTAAGTGGATAATTCACCCTTCTAAGGTTTTACAGCTCTGCTGTGCAGTCATTTAGGCTCTCATTCTAATCTTGCCTGTCCCGGCTTCCTGCAAAGCCTTGCCAGTTAGTTGCTCTAAGTCCGCAGGGTGGAAGGCTTTGTTTACAAGGGGTGGTATTTAAAACACCCCTCAGAAGCTGGGAGAATAAGACTGTCTTACTATTAGGGACTTGGCCAAGGAAATAATAGAATTGACGGATGGCAGGATCTCAAGGACAATGGAAACTAGTTCATATTCTTGAATTCGTGCTCATCCATTTAAACAAATATTGAAAATAAACTCTACAATAAATAAACTCGATATTTTTTTATTTAATAAATGTTTACAGGTTACATTTTTTGACATTTTTTTTCAACTACCATACTAGGCTAATGCCCTTGTTGTGGTAGTTATACATGAAATAATAATAAAAATAACATAAAAGAACAAAAAATAATATTTTATAGAAACATAAGTATGCAAGTATGAATCATACATGAAATAATAATAAAAACTAGCAGTTAAAAACCCGCTCCGCGGGTTTTTTGCTGCTAGGCCCTGCGGGCGGCACTTGGTTGGGCTTTGCCCAGTTTAAGTGATACTAACAACAGTTACATTTAATAGGTACATATAAGGTCATTCACAGAAAGAGGGTGAGTATATATAGTAAATAGATTATTACAATATAGCGCCCCTGAGGTGATATCTCACAAAAGCGGCGCTATACAAATTGTCCAATAAATAAATAAATATAATGTTAATATTTTATTGCGTACATATGCATTGATATACAACGGAAATAGATAATATAATGTTATCTTATTAAACTTTATTTCAATAACAAATAACTTTGTTTACATCACTTTTTTTATTACATACAACCACTACATGTTTCATGAACGAAGTTTACCTCATCAGGAGTAAGTATACATTGAAGTCAAAAATTAAATATAAATTACAATTGGAAAGAAGAAGTGGAAGGAGGGGGGAAAGGTTAGAGTGGGCGGGGTTTATCAGAATTAGGAATTACAATATCGTTAGACGGAAAAGACCAGTTGAGTGGCAAAATATTTAAAAGAGAGTTTATTAAAAAAAATCTTGTTTATTATATCCGCTTTTATATTAACATGTTTTCTAATTTCTAAAAATATAAATTATTTATTTGCGATGTTTTATATCCTGTGTGAAGTATTTTAAGACCCGAAAAAACAAATAACAAATAACCATAAAACAATATATTCATAAAACAAATAGCATTTTATAACGGTTATTCTAATAAATTGATAGTTGAAATACTAAATAAAAAAATTAAACATGATCTCTACAAATGGTAAATTTACCCTGTTTCTAAAGATAGATGAATAACGATATTACCAAAATTATAAATAAAAACTTTCCTGGTACTATTCAACCGGCGTTTTACACTACTAACAAAATGAAGAAATATATTCTTGATAATAAAGATATCGATAATCAAACAAAAAAATCGGGAGTTTATAAACTCAATTGGGATGATTGTAATTTCTTTTACAAATGTAGAACCAATAGAAACTTTGAAGTCAGAACTAAAGAATATCTCGAGCTCTAAATGGTAATAGTGAATCTGAGTTTGATCATCTTATGAATAATGATCACACTTGATGAAAATTCAGGTCTTAAAATACTTCACACAGGATATAGCATTGCAAATAAATAATTTTGAAATTTTAGAAATAAGAAAACATGTCAATATAAAATCAGATATAATTAAAAGCAAAAAAAAATTATAAACCCTCTTTTAAATATTTTCCCACTCATCTGGTCTTTCCGGTCTAACGATATTGTAATTCCTAATTCTGCCCACTCTTACCGCCCTTTCTTACCTCTCCCCCTTACTTCCACTTCTTCTTTCCAATTGTAATTTATATTTAATTTTTGACTTCAATGTATACTTACTCCTGATGAGGTGAACTTCTTTCATGTAACATGTACAGGTTGTATGTAATTAAGGGCGGATTGCACCATAAATTAAATTTGGTTTAAATATCATTTTAAACACATTATTTGATTTAAGTCGACTTGGCGTCTTTCACCACAAAATTTAAGTCGTTAAATGCGTTTAAAGAACTGTCAAAGTTAAATACCCAAAAGGGGCTGTTTAACCGAGTTAAACGTGTTTAGCTCTACTCATAAAGCAGTAATGTCATTTTTTTAGTTTATCCCTTCGATTTCTGATTGTAGTTAAAATCTATCTCATTTTGATTTGTATTCACAATGAACATTTGGGATTTGTATTCTCACGATGATGAAGAAATTATAAAATTAAGGAAATTATAAATAAATTATACTTATATATATATATATATATAAGTAGACCGTTTATAGTCAGAGAAGTAAACAACCCTAGTTAAAATTTAACACCAATAAAAACATCAGCTAGGTGCTCGTAACTTGGAGCTAACACTCCTTATCGAGGAGTACTTTGCAAGGTTGTAAACTTCTAATCATACCTACAGCATTCTTATAATACTTTAAAACAATATAATATGTAAAAGAAATAAAAAACAAAATTACTCGGATAATTGTTTTATTTTTAATTCCAACAACAGAAGCTCTTTTTGTCTTATTTCATCATTATGTCTGTTTGCTTTAACTTTTTCTTCATAAAATAAATGAACACACTATTAAACCACACACAATCACAAAATACTTTGACACTTCAAGTAAAATGAAACATCGTAGCTGTTTATCGACTCGTTAATGGCGGTAACCACGCGCTAACTGTTTTACCGACGCGTTAATACGTTTAACTAAAATTGCCACCGAACTACGTGGTGCAGGACGCAACTAAACGCATTTAAGTTAAATGTATTTAGGGTCTTAAATTCGTTTAGTTAAATAAAATTTAAGATAAAATTTGGTGCAAGCCGCCCTAAGTGATGTAAACAAAGTTATTTATGTTTTAATAAAATAAATAATGCTATCACAAAGTGATAAGCTTCCAGAAGAAATCTTCAAATTAAACGCTTGTTAATGGTCCAGTAATCTTGCGTATTGTTAGATGCATATTTAAATATACGCGCCAGTCATTTGGTTCGTTCTTGTACCGCCAGAGGGGCAGAGTGGTCCAATTTTGCCTGCAGACCCCCTTTCGGGATTTAAGCGAAACAGTAATTTGAATTCGACCAATCAGAGGGCCTACATCGTCCAGACGCAAGGGTATTAATACTATCAGATAACATTAAAGAACTAAAAAATTTTATTATTATTTTATAGAAAAATAAGTACCTATGCAAGTATGAATCATACATGAAATAATAATAATATAACTTAAAAGAACTAAAAAATACTATTTTATAGAAACATATTGAAAATAAACTTAATAGCTAAATAATATGTTTGTATACAGATCTAAGTTGATTTAGCTAAATAGAGTGTTAACGTGATAATATATCTATCTTATAAATAAATAAAAAAAATTCGTTTGTTGAAAATCTTAAATCTCTCAAAGTTCTTCACCGATTGTTTTGAAATTGACACAATTTGAATACGCGTGAGTTTTTTTTTTAAATACCTACAGCCAGTATATTAGTATGAAAAACTGGTTCATTCTACAAATTCTAATGGAATTTTTTTTTTGCCTTGAAGTTGTTAGGATTGATTTATTTATACTTGAAAAACAGTGCGATCTGTTGGAAGTAAAAGAAACTCGCGCTATTGTTTCTCTATCTGCACAGACAGTCTGAGCCACAGCAACGCGCGGCGGGGTATAGCTAGTTTGCCATAAAATAAGGAAACCTTTCAAATGTTGATATACATATAAAGGATCATCCTCAAAATATTAATTTGGAAGTTTTCCATCGAGTGGCTAAAATAATAGTAAAATTAGCTGAAGTCCCCAGAGTTGCGTTATTTGCCCGGGTTATACCAAAACCTTCTAGATAAAAAGGCCGGGACACTCATTTAAAGCAGCCTTCTAATTTGTTATAATTATTTTTTTTTTTCATTTTATTCTTAATTATTAAAACTTCTTAAAATGTTTTAGTTAATTTAAAAAAATAAATAAAAATACGTTTTTTTGAGTTTCCCATACAATTTTGAAGATTTTTAAAGAAGAGAAGATTTTCAGGAATTCCATGCGGAGCACGGCCAAACTGAAATTTCCTGAAAATCTTATTACAAAAAATCGATTTTTCGATAAAAAAATTTAAAGAAACATTTCTTTTCCACTTATTTTGAACGGCAAGTGTGCAAAATTTCATCAAGAAGTATCAAAATTCAGCTTCAAGGTGTGAGAAAAGAAGAGGAGGGATGGTTGTAGAAATTTAATGTAGACAATGATATCCTCTTGTTTTTCAGTCAATAAGTTGAGTGTTCAAAGTTTCATGTAATAAAACTGTAGATTTTAATAAAAATCAAATCCACGCCGCATGTTTGCGAACGCGACACTCTTCGTTATATAGTTAGAAGATATTGTACTAGCTATAAATAAAACAAAATTCCAATATCTGTGTCATATTGAAGACAGACAGACATCCAAGATTACTCAAAATTTTGTAGGCAAATCTACGATTGTATTAATTGATTTTGATATAAGATTGATGGATTGAATAAGTCAATAAATCAAATAACCCTTTGAGAACAGACACGAACGTATTGACACTCCTTTCTCTCAGATAAACGATATTTGACACTCCAAACAGCATAATAGATAATATAATATCTACCCACATGTCACGATCTGTTAAGCTTTGATTGTTTCAATACAGTATTGTTCCGAGAAGTAATTCGATGCCGACACTATCTTGGAGGGTTTCAGTATTGTCCCGCAAAACAATGCCTCGTAATAATAATTTATTATTGGTGACACTGAAGACATTCACCCATGGAAGTGTATTGTGGGCGTGTAAGAATCCCTATTTTTCATTACTTCAACAACTCCAGGAGGACACCTATCTTTTTTATACAAATATTTAAAAATAAATGAACGTTTTTTGTTTGCCCGTACGCGTTTCTATACTATTCACCCGATTTAGCTAAAAAAATTGTTCTTATTTGTGGCAGGAGTGTTTAGAGAGTGGTTTGACCATGTATGTCCGTGTGAAAATTGCAGAGATTTGCAAAGAATGCAAGGCTGATGTTAACGTAATGAATAAGATTAAGAAAGGTACGCTCAGATGGTTTGGGTATGTAGAGCGAATTAACGAATAAATAGTGAAAAACTGAGACGCAGGTGATGAAATAAGAAAGAAGTGTAAGGTGAATGTATGACTTGGAAGGAATGGTTAAAAAGGTCAAGGATGCCCTGGAAAGACATGGCACGATATAATTAAACAAACAATTTAATTACAATACAATGTTATGTCCATCTTAAGAATGTATCCAGTTGTCAGGTACTTCACAATACACAACCTAAAAACTTTCCCGCGAAACAGTTATATATATATAAATAAAAGGCAATATCCGTATATGTTTGCCCTGTGGATTCAAAAACTACTGGAAATTTTCAAAGTTGGTTCTTATTAGTAGTTTAGAGAGTGGTTTGACCATGTATGTCCGTGTTAAAAATGCAGAGATCGCAAAGTATGCAAGGCTCACGTTGACGTAATGAATAAGATCAAGAAAAGTACGCTCAGATGGGTTGGACATGTAAAGCAAATGAACTAAGAAGAGATATAAGGGGAAAATATCATGTGAATGGTAGAAGTCGGGGACGCTCGAAGGAGATGGCACAAGCACGTGAATCGAATACTTATGTGTGATAAAATAAGTTCATCACATACATGAACGAGGAGAGAGGTGTAAGGAGAATGTATGGAGTGGAAGTGAATGTAGGAAGACATGGCACGTGCAAGTTTATTTCATACTTAAGTTAGGTAATGTATGAATAACAGAATAGTAATATATTAATAGAATCAGTTACCTTCTACTCGATTCCAACAATTTTTGTTACTTTATGGCAAGTTTATAAAACACGTTGAGCGATCCCTTTTCAAATTTATCTACCTTTCGTGCAACACTTTGTCAATCCTTCCGGCGATTTAAATCTGAGATAATTATTTTGTCAAACATTTTGGCGATCTGCAGTTTGTGTTGGTCGAAATCTGAGATAATTCTTTTGTCAAACCTTCCGGTGATCTGCAGTTTGCCTTGGTCGAAATCTGAGATAATTCTTTTGTCAAACATTTCGGCGATCTGCAGTTTGCGTTTGTCGAAATCTGAGATAATTCTTTTGTCAAACCTTCTGGTGATCTGCAGTTTGCGTTTGTCGAAATCTGATGTACTCGTAATTCTTTTGTCAAACCTTCTGGCAATCTGCAGTTTGCGTTGGTCGAAATCTGAGATGATTCTTTTGTCAAATCTTCCGGCGATTGAAATCTGAGATAATTCTTTTGTCAAACCTTCCGGCGATTGCAGTTTGCGTTGGTCGAAATCTGAGATAATTTTTTTATCAAACCTTCCGGCGATTGACATCAGAGATAATTCTTTTGTCAAACATTTCGGCGATCTGCAGTTTGCGTTTGTCGAAATCTGAGATAAGTGTTTTGTCAAACCTTCCGGCAATCTGCAGTTTGCGTTGGTCGAAATCTGAGATAATTCTTTTATTTTTTTTATTTATTTAACGCCCAGAGGGCTTTTACATGGTTGGTAGTATAATTTTAATTTGACAAATACTTTCAAACATAAAAAATAAGAATAAAATTACATTTGATAAAAGCTATGCAACAAGTCATACAAAAACAGAAAATTACAGCTATTTGTTGGTTTACATGATGTGTTTAGGAGTATTGTTGAAATAAATGTTTTAAATGATCCATTTTTGTCAAACCTTCAAGCAATCTGCAGTTTGCGTTGGTCAAAATCTGAAATAATTCTTTTGTCAAACCTTCCGGCGATCTGCAGTTTGCGTTGGTCGAAATCTGAGATAATTTTTTTGTCAAACCTTCCGGCAATCTGCAGTTTGCGTTGGTCAAAATCTGAAATAATTCTTTTGTCAAACCTTCCGGCGATCTGCAGTTTGCGTTGGTTGAAATCTGAGATAATTCTTTTGTCAAACCTTCCGGCAATCTGCAGTTTGCGTTGGTCAAAATCTGAAATAATTCTTTTGTCAAACCTTCCGGCGATCTGCAGTTTGCGTTGGTTGAAATCTGAGATAATTCTTTTGTCAAACCTTCCGGCAATCTGCAGTTTGCGTTGGTCAAAATCTGAAATAATTCTTTTGTCAAACCTTCCGGCGATCTGCAGTTTGCGTTGGTTGAAATCTGAGATAATTCTTTTGTCAAACCTTCCGGCAATCTGCAGTTTGCGTTGGTCAAAATCTGAAATAATTCTTTTGTCAAACCTTCCGGCGATCTGCAGTTTGCGTTGGTTGAAATCTGAGATAATTCTTTTGTCAAACCTTCCGGTAATCTGCAGTTTGCGTTGGTCAAAATCTGAAATAATTCTTTTGTCAAACCTTCCGGCGATCTGCAGTTTGCGTTGGTCGAAATCTGAGACAATTCTTTTCCATTTTATGTTTTTTATGGTAATTGTATTAAATATCAAAATTGTATTAAATATCGCAAGGTACAGTGCTTGGACCAATTCTTTTCACCATATCAATTTATTACGCCAATCTTTAAAACAACTCAAATGCAAAACCATTATATTTACCAAGCCATAAAAAACTACAATAATCTCTCTTCCGAATTGCGCTGTATTACGAACCAACAAGAACAAATAAATAAAATCAAACTTTTTTTCCAAAAAAACTTATATTAAACAAAAATAATAATATATAATATATATTATTATATTATTATTATTATATCTCATTATGAATTATGAATCTAAGTAAGAATCGTGGCTCCCTTATCAGGCACAAGAGTTCCTCTTTTCTGATAAGGTATACATGACCATATATGAACCTTAATATTATATTTTGCAAAATATGTATGTATTAATGTAACCCATATAATGTATATTAAAATAATAATAAAAAATAAAAAAAAATATATATATGTTAACGACATTTTCTTTCAACCACTACATGGCCAAATTACTTCGTATGCCGACGACACAGTTCTAATAATAAGCGAAAAAACTTGGGAAAACGTAATACTTAAAGCCACTGTAGACATAAATACTCTTAAGAATTTCTTCGACCTTAATTTGCTATCACTAAATAGCGATAAAACATATGTAATTCCATTTGCAATACACACAAAAGACATCCCTAAAAATTTTAACATTATCATTCATGACAATTCCAAAATACATAATAAAAATTACTGTCTCCAAAACTGCACAATCCTAAAAAACACAAACACAATCAAAAAAGACATCCCTAAAAATTTTAACATTATCACTCATGACAATTCCAAAATACATAATAAAAATTACTGTCTCCAAAACTGCACAATCCTAAAAAACACAAACACAATCAATCAATAATCTAGGAGTAATTATCGATAAAAATTTGAATTGGAAGGAACAAATATGTCAAATTGTAAAAAAAATCAGAAAACTGATATATGTATTTTTAAGAATCAGAAAATTTTTGTCTTTAAAAAACCTATATTTAATATATGATGCTTTGGTTCAATCAACGCTACAATATGGTATCATTAGTTGGGGATCCACATACAAAACTAACCTTTTTTTTATTTTTATAGTGAATACCTCACAAGAGTCCCAACTGCTCCCGTCTGGAGCCAGTGAGACTATGGCATCCCCAATTGGGGGATGTTGTGAGGCTGAAGGTAAGTGGGGAAGGGAAAGAGGAAGGTGGGGAAGTACCTGGCTATTCAGATCTAGTCACTAAACACGGCTAAAGCCATTTGGAGCAACGTTTCAATTCTGAATGGTGGTCTTACACCAGGGCGATACTGGTAGTATCTTCCACTCTGAAAATCTCCAATAGAAGTGGTACAAAGGTTAATAATTAAAATAATATTACGAAAACCTTCCGACTACCCAACGGATCGATTATTCGAAGAATTTCAAGTGCCTTCATCTAAAGATCTTTATACTAAAAATGCATTAATTCAAATCATAAAAGAAAAAGACAAGTATCAATTTCTAACTGAAAACCGTACTAGACTTAAATATATTTTTCCATGCCCAAAATTAAACACTTCCTTTGCACAAAATTATTACACTTACCGGGCAAGAATTTTTTTCAATCGACTACCTGAAGAAATTAGAAACATTAATGATAACATCCAAATAATAAACACTGTGAAAAAATATTTTAAAGACAAACTTACAAAAAATAAAAATGTTTCCAATTGAATTAATCTTAAGAATAACTCACTTCAAATAAGTTTAAAATCATTTAATTTTTAATTACTTACTTATTGTAATAAAACAATGTACACTCCTCTTCCAGCCACAAGCTAATGCTTCTATGGAAGAGGGGTCCTGAAATATTGATCATATATTGTAACAAATAAACAAAAATGTACTTATATAATAAATAAATAAAAAAATAAATAAATATCCTAATTTAATGCATACAATTTTTACAATCCGCGAACTCAAATTCTATAAAATATTTTTTTTATACAAAAATTTCGAACAGCTGTTTATGATTAAAATTTTAGTCTTCTAATAGAATAATAATAATATATTTCACATAAAATTATACAATAAAACATATGCGGAAACTTTGACTAGCCAACTAGGAATGGATCCTGTTTTAGGCCAGTCACATTGACAAATTTATTTCATATCATAATTTCATATTACATTGCTTAATTATAGAACATATTATTTTATAGAAGGAAAACAGTGTTAAGATTGAATTCCTGTTAGAAGCATATATTTTTTTTCTTATTTATTCCAGATCTCGGGGAGGGTGGTGCAATCCCACGAGCTCCATATTACACATAAAATATAAAAATATTGTAAGATTATACATACACAGTAAACGAAAACAAAATAAAATAATAATAATAATACAAAAACATAGTGAGAATGAAGTTTTTTAAAAAGAAAAATATTTTTTTAAATATGTGGATATATTTGAATCTTTGACTATCAAGTAAGCTATAGATGACAAACAAAAATATAAAATATTCAGAGATGTGCTTTATTTCAAATAAATCCATTTCAAATGGAAATGCAAAATCAAAATGGGTTTTTTTTCCATTTTGCATTTTAAATGCTTTTCTAAAAACCATTTTGCATTTTGCATTTTAAATGCTTTTCTCAATGCATTTTCCATTTTAAATGCTTTTTTGCAACATTCTTCCTACTATCTCCACTAATCTTTTTTCATAAGCCCCAAACGTCAGTCGTTCCTCAACCTCGCTATGAGAGATAATTTACATTTGTCAAGTTGCTCCATGGTAGGAGCCCTGGCAATTGAGTGATACCATTACAAAAAATACTGATTCAAATACTGAACATAGGGCCATGACGCACAGTGGGCTGAAAATCGCCTTTCATAGACATAGAGACTTGAATTTTCAAGGGTATTTTTTTGGCTAGAAATGGATTCTGCTGATCATTACTATGATATAAAATTTTGTACGAAGCAATTGCGTGTACACATGAAGGATTTATCATTTTTTAAAGAAAAATTTGTAAAATTTGTAAATAAATTTGTAAATAAATCACCCCCATACACACAAGCCCTGCTTATTTATGGGGTACATCAAATACTAATATTATGTAATTAATAACTGTACTATATTGTGTAATTATATTATGTAATTGTTATATTATGTAATTCGTGTATCTTTTTTTACTAATAAAAAAAAAAAAAAAAAATCTGTCGGACTCTGGAGTAAGCTTTATGACTGGCGCCATCTATCGCTTAAAAACTCAACTTATTACCATACATCACAATAATTATATCTATTTGTTATAAAAAAAGGTAATAAAACACTTATTATTATTATTATAAATACCGTGTACGGCAATTTCAAAGGAACTAACATGCAGAATTCGTGAATTTGTAAAGTTAACATTTTTTTATAAATCTTAAAAATATGGGATGAACGGTATAAATTTACACGAATTTATTGTCTGTTGGCATGATTTTTTTTAATGGGGGCGGGATATTTCTAAATCTAACGCCCAGAAATCCCGATCGCTGGAATTATATTTCAATTATTACGCCTTCGCTCGAGTGGTTATATGGGTCGTCTTTTTATATATTATTATGGATTCGGGATGAAAAAAGCGACATATTCTGTTTTATACCTGTTTTCTTTGAGTTATTATTGGCAGACATTATTTCACATCTGTCATTATTATCTGAAATCGTAAGTATGAAAATACAGATGGTCAATTTGTTTGTCTTTTCCAGGGCTTAGGTGTAAATGTCTTTTGTAAATTGGTTACAACAGTATTCTTTCAAATCTGTGTAGATCTCACTTCTAGGTGTTATCTGTTCGGTGGTTGGATGGATATAACATTTTGTTTTGCAGTAATGGGAAACCAATTCGAATAGATTATATTCGGGAGTAGTTATTGAATTGTAGACGAAACTTTAAATCCATACTAAATAGAGAACAATATAAGAGTAGTAGGTAGGTACGAATCTAGAGCGTATAAAGCGTTTAACTAAATCCCTTAGAACTGTGATGTCTAGCAGTATTAAATTTTCTTAATTTTCATCATCATCATCACAACTATTTTCATTTTGTAAAACCAATTGGGTCATAAGCTATACGTACCTAGATCTTTTGAAAAATTCAACAGTAAAACGCCACATTGCTTGTTCCATATTTTATTTATGTATATATATATAAACGCCTAAAAAGGCTTTTACATAAAAGTGATACATGATGCAGTGTACAAAGGATATTATCTGTATTATACAGGAGATACTGACAGTAAATAGATGTAATCCATTGTAAAGTAAAACAAAAACTAAATATGAAGCAATATTAGTAAAACGTAAGAGTAATATAAATTAAAAAAGAAATTACAACAACACTACATATATATATAAAACAAAACATTAAAACTAATTTACCAACGCTACTCTAATTTGTAGGATTCGACATAGTGGTATAGATTATGCTTGATTCTATAAATGGAGTCAATAAATAAATCAATAGCACCCCCATACTTGTTGCCCAGATCATGCATCCTATTGGTCAGTGAGTGTGTCTGATAGTTGGTCGTGTATGTATTACAGAAGAATGTTACATTTAATTACGATTTAATTCAACTCCGTATCTCATTACGGTGCAGAGATATTGCGTTAAGTATTCCTCGAACGTTCCTGACTTCTTCAACTACTCTATTATTTGAACCACTAACTGGCACTAATAACAACAAACTTTAAAAACTTCAGCTACATCGAAGATTACTTTTCGAGTTTTGAGAGCACAAACATACGCAGGTTGAATTTTTAAATATTAAGATTAAAATATAGGCTAAAGTTAAGTACAGTCCCTGGCCACATTAAACATTAATTAATGTTGCCAGGTACTGTTTTTAGTAGCCAGGGACTTTAAATATTGTGCCTGGCCACATTAAATCTTCATTATGTGACCTGGGACTGTATTTAATGGCCAGGGACTTTAAATACAGACTTTTGCCATATTAAACATTCATTAATGTTACCGGGGACTGTATTTAATGGCCAGGGACTTTAAATACAGACCCTGGCCACCTTGAACATTCATTAATGTTACCAGGGACTGTATTCAATAGCCAGGGACTTTAAATACAGACCCAGGCCACATCAAACATTCATTAAAAATGAAATAATAATCCATGTAAATGATTGAAAGCTTTATTAGTGTGCAGTATTTAAGTTGTGACGTTAAAAGTAGAAGGGCTATGAGAAGGGTTTGTGAAAGAAAATTTGCAGTTTTAGAGAAACATAAATTATTTATCCTTAATTTTGCTTTATTTCTTAAATTTATTTATTTTTATATATAAGTTAAACTTGTGTTTACAAGACAAGATTTTTATGCAAAGCACACGGAAGATTTTTTTTCCATTTATATTTGTGTTTAATTTATTTTCAATTAACTTCAAACAGTTTTTGTGACCGTATTAGAATCAGCAGAAATTATCAGAGCGGGTTAGCAAGTCGACGACTCAAATACGTATTTATAATGGGACCCAAGCCTAAAGTTAGTAGTTTTGAACAGTTTCTGTGTGTAAATATTTTCTTTTTAACCCTTAGATTGCCGAAAAGCGCCTAAACGCTCATACGTGGGTATGTGAAAAATGCCAGCGACGCGGTAGCGCTTTTTTCGACTTTTGGTGCGCGTCAGTGACGGTCGTGTTCCCGCGTTTCTATTTTTATTCATTAAATTGCGTTCTAACTTTCAGTTTCATGATATGTGATCAAAATGAAAATTCAACACACCTTTACAGTAAGGACAGTAGCTCTGTGAAAATATCCAACCTGATTTGCTCACTGTGTAAAAAAGTACTGCACTGTGTTTGTGTAGGAAAACACTCTTAAGTACACTCCGTGCTTGATTTCCGTGCTTTTACTATCATAGTGTATCGAACATGAAAAATGATTTTATTGCATTTAATATCAATTGTTGCATACCTGAAAGTTTGATGACCCCTTTTTCCAAATCATAATATTTACCAGTTGAAAAATCATCTGTTACCAGGCAGCAAAAAGACTGGATCAAACATGAAACAGTTCGATAACCCTATTTTCTAAAACAAAATTAAAATATTGACAAAGCCAAAAAGCTGTTACTGGACGAAATGCCTGCCACTGCTGCAGCAGTTGCCTACGCCATTTGCTGTATCGTATGGCGCGATAATGCACAATGTGCTCCAATCTAAAATTATCGCTGAAAGAATTCCGATTGTCTTAGTTTCTATCTGTGTATTAAAACCCAGTTGTATTGAAATACATATAACTATTTCTTGTGAATTGGGTTGGCTGTAAAAAATAGGAAGTACATATAAGCTACACCCCTTTGTACGTTCTGTATACCAGTACAATACATCTAATTAAACTGTGAATTTTGATTTGAATCGTCTTTCTTTTATGATGGTTTGGATAGAACACCTCATGGTGTTTTGCTTAAATCATTACCAGGTTGAGGGCTGATGTGTTTTTATTTATTTATTTTATTTTAGTATTACATTTTGTTACAATAGTGACGTATTGCCCGGTGCTTATTATTTACAGTCTTTTCTTGTACAGGTAAACACGTCCCGTACACATAGTTTGAAACCTTCTGAAGAGAATGTTGAAAAAATATGTAAATTAGTGTATTGTAACAGAAGTGGCAACTGTTTTTCTTTTTTATAAAAATTATCTATAAAAAAGCACTTCTTTACTGACATTTTCAGCATATTTTGACAAAATATTTATGGCACTTAAAGGGTTAAATCTATCAATTTTTATATTCGTGCGTAAATAACGCTATAAAAGGCTGCTTAAATTTGATCTCTACATTTCAATACGATTCTCAAAGTCCATCTAACATTCTCCTACACCTGTAAAACGTATCCCCATATCTAAAACATCAATAAAGAACCATCAACTTCCTGAGTTACCTGCTATGCTGGTTTGAATTTTAGTTCGAAAACGATTTTGGTTTTCGTTTATGTTGTTTTGATATTCGATATAGATAAGAAACTTTGGGAAATACATCTCTTTCATAGCAAATGTGGAATTTTCAGAATTGTGTCAATATGCAAAAGTGGCTATTAGATGTATTGTGCAGCCAGTATAGAGGAAATTGTGGCTCCACATTTGAGAGTGAAAAATGGATCGAAGAATTTCGTATTTAGATTTTCTGATATTGTGACCATTACAAATGTTATATTTGACACCCAATAATTATTGTCTTTCAGCAGTAGGTAAAATTCCGAAAGTATTTCATAGAAATATCCATACGAATTTTAAAAATCTCAGGAGTAAGAGTAAATGCCACCAATGAGCTTCCGACTAGCAGTCAGCTGCTCTAACTATTATTCTACTTAGGCTTATTAAAAAGAAGTTAAAAAATTCAATATGTACTAATATTTTATATTCGACAATTAGTTTATCCTTAAAAATAATAATATTTCTGCCTTTCTCTTTTAATTCAAAATCCCAACATCTTTTTTTTTAATTATACGTATGTTGAACTAACTTCTTCGAGAAATTACAAAAACCGGTACACCCTGTATTAGATTTTTTTAAATGAACAACGTAATATTATTAAGCACTTACTCAAAAAATACAAACAGTTTTCAGTGAAAAAATTGATATATAGAGGTAGGAAAATTCAGCCCAGCATTATTACAATTGATTTAATTTCATGTCCCTAATAGAGTCACTCGAACTAAAACTATCTTTCACGGCTAAAATAATGTCAATACTAATTCTTTTATAATCTTCCTTACACCTTGCATACACAGCTTATGTAACCAATATTTATTTATTTATTTATTTATTTATTTATTTATTTATTTATTTATTAATTAATTTATTTATTTATTTATTACACGCCCTAGTGGACTTTTCTTTAAAAAAATACAAGAGTTTTGTATCAGAGTAAACACTTAAAAATTTATGAAATAAAGAAGAATGTAAACATAATGGCAAAAATGAATCCTCGCGCATATAATTTAATTTAAAAGAATCAACAAAACAAAATAGTAGAAGCGGAGATGTTATATGGGTACATAGGTCTATTTGTGTCTAGAATAATAAAAGTGATAGAATATAACAACATTTATACTGATTAGTTTTCAAATGAAATATATCACCCAGATCAGAATATTTGTTTCCGAGATTGTGAAGTCTCGGAATCGGAGAATTTTGATAAGCTAGTGTCCTGGTGTTATTGAAGTAAAAAGGTAAGAAATGTTGGCATGATTTTTTGGCAACATGGATATTGATACATTGAAGTAATTCGGGACAGTCAATTTTAAAATGTAGTATTCTTTGTAACAGTATTAAATCTGTGCTTATTCTTCTTTCTGGAAGTTTCAATAAAGACATTTTATCCAAGAGGTAATTGTAATTTACGTTTTGTATAGGAAAATGCAAAATATGCAGAAGTTGCGGATAATATGTTTATTAGCACCGAAAGAATTGCAAAAAAGCATTAAACTATTTTCTTTTAAATAAATATTAGTTAACTTTTTGTTTCCTATAGCATGATTGTAAATTTCGGTTATAAAATTTAGTTATAATATTAGTATGTGCTGCATAATTGTTTTGTGATACTTTTTTATGTGAAAAGTATTTTAATCAGTATTTAAATGTGTGATGCTGAAATATATGTATACCATGCTCAAAACGCTGAGTTACATAACTATTCTATTTTTATTTTCCACGAAAATAGTTTTGGCTAGAAGAATTAACCATGTCAAAAGCTAACGTTTAGAACTTAACATTATGAAATGAAACTGTTTTGTATTTGGTACACTCAAAGAATAAATATTAACACAAGAAATGCGTTGTGGATGTTTTTAGCTTTTGTTTGTGCGAAATCATTTACAAAGCGTATACCATCTCAGTCAGCTTTTGTTTACATAATATATATAAGTCATCACCATGACTGAAATGGTGTAGGCTTTTTAAATACGCAAATAGGCTATGAATATTCAATATTAATTAATTCATTAATTAGTATAACATAATGTCGCTATCCGCGTCTGTCTTTTTGTGCGCTTAGTTCGTCTAAACTACAAAACGGATATTGATAGGATTATAGTCGATATAATTTGGAGAATTTTTTTCGGAAGGTTTACGTATATAATACATGCATATTGTCATTATAGAAAGTTGATAAAAATCGATGTTTTATAATCAAGGAGTAAAAATTTTTTTTCGAGCACTACATTGCTAACGCTGCAGCGTTGGCTAAACCTTATGAGGTACATCAAAATAATGTACAGGGTTTTCCAATAAGAGGTGTTATTTTGATATTCAATCGTAAAATATCAATGGTTTCGTTGCTTGTTTGGCACGTAGCGCTGTCTTGTTGAAAGTAAACGCTGTCCAAATCAATACCATCCAATTCCGGCCATAAAAAATCATTAATCATCTCTCGATAGCGCAATCCATTCACAGTAACTGTTGCTCCAGCCTCATTTTCGAAAAAGTAAGGTCCAATGACTCCGCCGGACCATAAACCGCACAAAACAGTCACACGTTGAGGATAAAGAGGCTTTTTAACAATAAATCTTGGGTTTTCCGAGCTCCAGATGCGACAATTTTGCTTGTTGGCAAAACCACCGAGGTAGAAATGGGCCTCTTCACTCAAGATGATTTGCATTTGATTCACTCAAGTGAATTTTAATAATTTCAATGCATTGTTGAAGCGTGTATCGTTCCATTTTTATCAATGGCTTAGTTTCAACTTGTCAAATGTCAAAATATGACAGCTTCAAAAGTAAAATCTACCGAAATAGCGGGCTATTCAAAATAACACCTCTTATTGGAAAACCCTGTAATACGGAATTGTATATCTTAAAAAGGTCTACAGAAAAATTTGCAGTGGTGTATATTTATTTCCTAAGGTTAAAAGGTACTAAGCCAGTTGACGTTGGTTTCCATGCAAATCTACATGATTATTGTGTCCAATGTGTAATACCTATTCAGCGGGTACGCACACACCCTATGGAACGTCATTAGGCACCAACAGAGACTTATTTAAATACTAACAAACAATAACCCACATCCTGTGCTGCCTCATTCCGGAAATTAGATACAATAATATTCATCTGGAGGTTCTACTGAATGACATCACGTAGCGCGTGGCACAATGCCGCGAAAGCCTCCGAGGTCTGCAAAGGTCTCCACGTAGGGTGTGGCACGTTTTCAATTTCCGGTCGACGCCAAAAGAACAGGAAGGACGTAGAGGTGTACGGTACCTGAGACTCTTTACGTTCAAATTCCAAATCGGACACTGTGTTCTTTTTTGGGCGGACGATATTTTTAGAAAAGCTATTTCGATGGTCATGTGCAATATTAATGTGCCTTACATTTTGGACGATTCGTGGGCATTTTTCTACTAGAATGTTTGAAAACCCTGTACACTTCTTTAGTAAGTAGTCAGGTAGATTATAATTCACCTATTTGGATTCCATTCGATAAAGCATTTTTAGACATTTTTAATGACCAATTTAATCATTTAAAAAAAATGTATTACCTTTAATCATATTAAGCTGATATTGTGATGAAGCCCTTTATTTAAAGAGAAGCAACATTGTACCTATCTAATCAGTGTCTTACCAGTACAGGTGTGACAATAACAAATCGTTTATAAACATATTTGTATTTACCTTTTACCCATTCTTATTTGTTATTTACTTGTGCATATTTAGCTTATTCATTTTGTTACTATTTTTGTTATTATCATTTTGTTATTATTATGTATTTAAACATCCATGTATGTTAATTTTTGAGCACCATGCATGTTTTATGTACTTAAATAAAAATAAATTCTTCTTTATGTGCCGTATCAGGTCCCCCCGACGTTGGCGATCACTCTAGAAAATGTCTCTTTGTCTTGCGCTGCCCGGAATAGCTCCTCCACACTTCTAATGCCGGTCCACTCTCGTATATTTCGCAGCCAAGACATTTGTCTCCTACCAGGCCCTCTGCGACCCTCTATCTTGCCTTTCAATATTAACTGGAGCAAGTGATACTTCTCCCCTCGAAGTACTTGACCCAGATATGAAATTTTCCTGATTTTTATTAATCTAAGCAGTTCTCTCTCTGCTCTAGCCCGCCTGAGAATTTCTGTGTTGGTGATCAAGTCGGTCCATGGGACTTTGAGTAGTCTCCGGTGAAGCCACATTTCAAAAGCCTCTAACCTGTTCATGGTATTTACTTTCAAGATCCATGTTTCACATCCATACAACAAGACCGACCACACATAACATTTTAGCATTCTCTGCCTTAGTTTTAAGCTGATATTATCATTGCAGAAGAGGGATTTCATTTTAATGAACGCAGTTCTTGCTGCTTCAATTCTGCACCTAACCTCTACATCTGGGTCAAGAGTCTCCGTGAGAATACTGCCGAGGTATCTAAATCTTTCGACCTTTTCGACATTGCAACCATTTAACTGTATGGGCCCGTTCCCACTTCCGTTTTCAAATCGGAGGCGGGTCCCGTTTTAAAAACGGATGCCCTAGTGGCTGTAGTGGATGTATGGAGCTGTTCACACTTGTCCGACACGATTTGAAAACGGATCCGACATTTTTTGTCGGATGGCTCGCCTACGCAGCGCGTCCGTTTTCAAATCGTGTCGGAACACGCTCGCTCATAGTGTTGTATGGAGCTGTTCACACTTGTCGTCCAGTCGTTCCGGCAGAGTCCCCGCCAAACCCCGACCCCTCCCCGCCCGCTCCCTGTCGCAAGGAAGCATGCACGCAGCGTGCTTGTATTTGGTTATTTTGTTAAGTAAATAAATCAAAACTACAATAATGGATAAGGAAATAAATCCCGAAAATTTAATACCACTGGTCGAATAAAGAGTATGGTAATATTTTATCTTTAACCAAATAAAAACAAAACACTTGGTGTACACAACTTTTGTACATCAAAATTTTTATTTTTATTTTTTTAAGTTTACTTTTTTTAAATTTTAAAGCTTTAATGAGATGCACGGAAGAGCTTATTATTTTAACAAACACATAATAAAAAATATTTGAGTTGTTATTGTTTTCTTACTTTAAAATATCGATAGCCTTTCTTCAGGACAAATGCACTTTCTCAATTTTGTGTTTTGATATGTTAAGTTCTCTGAAACTCATTCCAGTAGATGGTTAAAGGAAGTGATAGACATTCTCTTAAGCCATTAAGCGCCCTTGAGGTGATTTTTCATGGTGAAAACGGCGCTATATAAATAATCCAATCATTATTATTCTAAAATAATTAAAGAACTTTAATTAACACTTGGAAAATTCCTACAGAAAATCATTCGGCTATGATTGGGTGTACCCAAAATTTTCTTTTCACTTTTTTCCTTCTTTTTAATAAGTACAACATGACAACAAGAACTTCATCGTCGTCCATTGCGCACCATTACTGAAGAATGAGCAAATAACATGTTTTTGTTGAATCGACAATTATTTTTTTTCGTAGAGTATGGTCCGTTTTTAAAACGGTAGTGTGAACAGGGCCATTGGCCATCCGTTTTTAAAACGGGACCCGCCTCCGATTTGAAAACGGAAGTGGGAACGGGCCCTATCACTGATTCAGAGTGATCTAGTCGTCCAAATGTCATCCATTTTGTTTTATTGACGTTGATTGTTAGGCCCAGTTGCTCACCAGCATTATTAACAAGATTTAATAGGTCTTGGAGGTCATCGATACAGTCAGCTAGTAATACAGTATCATCTGCGTATCTTATGTTATTAATGACAACTCCGTTGATCTTAAGACCCTTCTCAGTAGGGCTCTTTTAAAGACATAGTTGGAATAGAGATTAAACAATAGTGGCGACAGGATACAGCCTTGTCGTACTCCACGCTGAATGGCAATTGCATTAGATCTCTCATTCCCATGTCTTATTTCTGCTGTTTGGAACCAATACAAGTTTTTTATGAAATTCTGGTCTTTGGTGTCAACGTTACAATCTGCAAGCATTTTCATTAGGTCAGCATGTTTTACCCTGTCAAATGCCTTTTCGTAGTCAATAAAACAGGCAAAAACTTCCTTTCTTTGGTCACGACACTTTTGCAATAGTACATCGATAGACAATAATGCCTCACGCGTCCCAAACGCATTTCTGAAGCCAAACTGAGTGTCATCCAAGTCCTGCTCGCACTTATTGCGTATCCTGGCATGTATTATTTTAAGGAATAATTTAAGGACATGACTCATCAGGCTTATTAATCGATAGTCACTGCACTTCTTAGGGTATTGTTTTTTAGGCAATGTCACAAAAAATAAATAAATAAAGCATATTCCAACAATATAGAAAAAATACAGCACACATTTCATAGATTTATTAACCTTAAGCTGAATATTCCGATTCAAAATATTAACTAATAGAGATAATCCTTCGACCTTGTTCTATTAAATACAATTAATAATGATGATATTGACAGCTCTCAGATTCTCGCAAAAATAAAATTATATGATAGTAGACAAAATCCGACCTCTCTTTGCTCTTGTCGATGCCAATTGGAGATGTACTCGTAGTATCAACTCCCTTTTTAGGGGCTTTTACATGGGAATAGTTTATAAAATTGTCTCTTTCTACTACCTACTCAATGTTACTGTTAAAAAAACTACATTACATCCAGTCCGTCTCTTATTCCGGTGCAGAGATAATGCGTATTCCTCGGACGTCCCCGACTTCTTCTACAATTTAAACAACTCTCTAAACACTCCTTGCACTAATAAGAACAAACTGTACATTTTCATCAAAATATCGAGTTGTGCGGGCACAAACATGGGCGAGCTCACAGACATATATTATGTCTATGGGCGAGCTAAATTTTTACATAAATTAATAAATAGATAGATTATGTTTATTTTTTTTATTTATAAAATACATGGTATTTAAAAAACATTTTACATGATATTGATACATTGAATCACCATATGAGACAACTGCCTGTTTCATGGTGAACAATATGTTATACTTATTTTACATCAAGTATAAACATAATGTAAGATTTTGGGCCTTGCCAATAAACCTGTTTCAAACCCTACGTTAATTTTTTACATAACTGAAGTGACCCAGAAAGAATCTTTTGTATTTGATAAATTGATAAACTGAATACGCCCACCGATGAATCAACATTATTAATCTCCATCAGTATTCTGGGCACTGAGGAGTACATAAGGTAGTTATAATATAATAATATAATCTAATATAAGGTATAATCTGGTATTGTTAGAAACTTATAAATAAAACATAAAAACACGACGGAAGTGAAACTTTTAGTATTCTTCTCTCTCTCTTTTCATTTCATTCTCTCTTTTTTTCTGTCTATTGACATATTTATAAGTAGCATGTGATAAAAAAAAATTAAAAGTTATAAAAATATGGGATTCGAACCCGGGTCCTGCATAACGAGTGTCGAACGCTCTGCCTCTAGACCGCGGTTATTACGTATTCGACCAAAATATCATATAGTCAAAATATCTAAAAGTCGCAGCACGAGAGCATTTTATCACTTTAAAAAAATTATTATTAAAAAAATCACAAAAAGAAAATACAAATCGTTGATAAAAAAAAATTATAAGTTATAAAAATATGGGATTCGAACCCGGGTCCTGCATAACGAGTGTCGAACGCTCTGCCTCTAGACCGCGGTTATTACGTATTCGACCAAAATATCATATAGTCAAAATATCTAAAAGTCTTTTATCACTTTTAAAAAAAGCATTTTATCACTTTAAAAAAAATTATTATTAAAAAAATCACAAAAAGAAAAAAAAAATAGTGTAAGCGGGGATCGAACCTCGGTTCTTCACGACGAGAGTCGCGTGCTCTGCCTCTAGACCGCGAAGCTGAGTTTAGAGAATGACCTAAAAAAGGTATATAATATTGGCTAGGCTCCTATAGCGAAATGATCACGGTTTTTCATGACGGTCATGAGTTGGTTTTACTCCTGTCCTCGAAATTGCATAACGCGCGTAAAGAAGTTTCACTTCAATAACGGAATGGATCAAACATATTCAACTTTTGGCAAATATGAACTTAATATTTTTAATATAACGAAAAATTCAGTGAAATTCAAATTAATTCAAATATCTACATAATATATACTAAATTAGTCACCGCAAAGTCAAAATATCGATGGAGAACATTCGGTATTCGCAATTTTCTTATATTGAAAGGAAGCTGAAAAGAGTTCCACTCTTACAATACATCTCCATAGATGTTTTAGTTCCGTCGGTCTGAGACCACATCTAGGACAAGATGATCTTCCATCATAAACGAATATCTCTCCAGTATAGTTCTTCTGTGATAGTAGTGTTCTGGATAAGCAAAATCTCTGTATTCTTTCACATCAACTGTAAGCTTAACCGTTGGTATATAGTTCTTAAAGTAACCCTAAAACAAGTTACTAATTCATACGGATATTTCCTCTTAGATTCCTTCAATCTATCCAAGATTGTTTCAACGTGATTTGTGGCATTATTTTCTGACAGATTGTCGCAATTTAGCCGAGCACTAAATCTTAGAAAGGATCATTAGCATATCACTAGCGCCAATTTGTACCACAACGCGGCCTGGCGGCGCTTTCATGCAACTTTTCTGCGGAACGTCAATAAACTGATTGACTTTACCGCTTTCTGTGAATTTTAGACGACATTAGTTGCATGATCCAAGAAACAAACCATGCTTGGATATTTTCTTCTTTATTTTTGAAATCGGACTTCCAGCCTGCGATGAAGTGTGGCGCTGTTGTCCCAAATATTGCCAATGAGAAATAAAAAATTTGTAGTTATATTATAATTCATTTGCCAGTAGATACTTGTAACTGCGAAAATTCTTAAAATCTTTTTTTATATTTGCTGTCGCATTGCAGAATAAAATAATATAAAAAGTGCTTCTAAGACCATAACACTAGCAATATATAGAAATATCCGACAGTTACTGAAATGGATCAAAATTAACTGTTTCAAAATGAATTTTTGTGTAGTGAGTTTGGAAGGATATTTTTAAGTCTTCAGGTTAATAAGGAGGATAAAAATATTAAATTAATTTCCGGAAATGACTGAATGTTGAATGTTGACTGGTTACAGCTATGGGACATACTGAAAGGACCTTCAGTCATCAACGATGGGACTTGGTCCCTTCTTGAAATATATAAATATTTACAATCTAATTATTAATTCCACAATTTATGTTTATACTAGTACCAATTTGAACCACAACTTGAACATTGGCGCTTTCCCGCATCTTTCCAGCGAAACTTTGAAAACCGACTGACTTTACCGCCATCTGTCTATTCTAGTCTGACATTAGTGGCATGGTCCAAGAAATGAACCAAAGCTTGGATATTTTTAAGGCTTTGAAATCGTACTTCCAGCCAGCATTGAGGTGTGGCGCTATTGTTCCAAATATTTCAATAAAGCAATAAATATATTGAAATATAAATTTTTATATATTACTATTATTATATTGTACTTGCATAATCTCGTAAATGATGCAATTTTATGTACATACGTGTAAATATATATTTTAACATCAACTCAGGGCCTCTATCATTTTTGGGGATGCTTAGATTAAATCTGTTTGAGGAGAGGAAGGAGTAAAAATGGAACTTGAGGAGATTTGTCACCACATCGTCAATATCTTCGTCTGGGAAAAACTTGTAAGAGATATTAGATGAAATACTCTTTTTTCATTGTCAAAATATTAATAAGTGTTCTGAGATCAAAATAGAAAAGGAACAAATAGAAAATAGAAAAGAACATTAATTTGTAAGACCACTTTCTGAATATTTGTGTATGGGTATTACCGTGGAGGATATATGTGGGGTTATAATGCAAAACTGACTATTTACAAAAAGTGAACTTTTCAGGAGAGGCAAAAAAACTGTACCGACTCTCACAAGCATAATACTCATTTTTTTTTTTAAATAATAACTAAAAATATTTTAAACCACTTCTGTGATTTATAGACTACGGGGACAATGAGTAATATTTTAGATTAATATTTGAAATTTTTTTTTTTCCAAACATGACTATTTCCTGCAAATAGTGCGTTTTGAAGTAAAACAATGTGTATGGAGAAATATGCGTTTTTGATTTATTTAAACTAAAATAATAAAAACAAGACATTTTTTGGAACAAGTATATAAAAAAAGTAAGAAACAATAAAAGGTATTAGATTTTCAAGATGTGGCACATTTGCCCAGTTGATGGACTCTGTAATGCTGTCCGAAACGTTGGCCAAAGAAGGAGAAATCCCTACACGGCATAATAACTTAAAAATCAAAATATGAATATACTTTTGGCAGTGAAAATCTCAAATCATGCTTCATGGTCTGAGTCTTCGTTATACTCAATATTTTCCTCAATACTTTCATTAATATTTTCGGTAACCACGTCGTAAAAACTTTTGGCATCGTCGGGTACCGTGAAAAATTTCATTAATTTTAACACGTCTGCTCGCTTTGCAGGCTTTACGTGATTAGTGGCCGGTTGCTCCGCAATCCAAATATTATTAAAAAACGTTATTTTTCTTGTCACCCCTACAAATGTAGGCGTAGCATTATAAGTAGAGGAAACACCCACAGAGTTTTTTCCCTTTCGGTAAGTAAAAATTTTTTGTTCAGTCATCTTAAACGGAATAACTGCTTTTAGTACCGATTTGAAGGCAGTTTTGTAGTCATAAAATTTAAAGTCTTCCCCAAATACTTTAACATTACCAAATTTTCTTAATAGCGTGTAATATTCGCCAGGAGAAAGAATGTTAGTTTTTATCCGAATTATTTTTTCTATTCTTCCGAACGTCCGATCCGCAGGCATGTAGCTATGGCCACGCACAGGAAAAATATGTTCTATTTTAACAAATTTAGATTGACCACTGTTCATTTTCTTTATTAAGAGTCCCATAACAAATTTATTTTGGTTTTGTGCAGAACAAGAATCTGAGAACAATCTTAATGTGAGGGGCGTTGTAGTATCCTTGTATCTGTACTCCAAAATATTAAAAAAATCTTCTAGTGCGGAGCAGACTTCATTTGGTCCTCTTCCTGATTCAGTTTCCAGCCAAGAATAAACAAAATTGTTTTCTTTTCCTTCGTTGTTTTCAGAGCAGATCACAAAGTTTAAAATATATAACCAGATTTGGCGACTGTAAAATACATCTGTAACATTCAATTTTGGTAATGGCTGATTCTGCATCATATCAAAACATACTTTGACAACTCCGGGCTCATTTTTCCCCATAATTTCAAAAAACGTTTTGGCATTTTTCTTGTGAACAAGTAGAGAATCTTCTAGTTTTTTTTTTTCGGCTTCTCCATTTTCTTTCTTTATTTTGACCATCGTTTCAGTGCAGAAACTACAAATGTCTTGACGTGGATGGCCAAAGCTTAAATTGAATTTACTTTATAATATTGATGGAATGAGCAGAATGGTTGATTTCCGAATCTGTTTCCACAACCGCCACATTTTGCTAACACTCAACTCTGAACCTAAGTAGCATCTTTCAGACTCTTTTCTTATCAGATGTGATTTCCGAATCTGTTTCCACAACCGCCACATTTTGCTCACACTCAACTCTGAACCTAAGTAGCATCTTTCAGAGTTTTTTCTTATCAGATGTGATTTCCGAATCTGTTTCCACAACCGCCACATTTTGCTCACACTCAACTCTGAACCTAAGTAGCATCTTTCAGAGTCTTTTCTTATCAGATGTGATTTCCGAATCTGTTTCCACAACCGCCACATTTTGCTCACACTCAACTCTGAACCTAAGTAGCATCTTTCAGAGTCTTTTCTTATCAGATGTGATTTCCGAATCTGTTTCCACAACCGCCACATTTTGCTCACACTCAACTCTGAACCTAAGTAGCATCTTTCAGAGTCTTTTCTTATCAGATGTGATTTTCGACATTTAAATGTTTCAATATGTTCTATGATAGATTCGGTCTTTCTCAGTTTTTCTTGAGCCCCCTCGTTCTTCCTTTGGAGTTGCCTGAGTAAAGAAAAATTTTCTTACCAAATTATTTAGTCTGCGTCGGGAAATACAGGTTATAGACTCAAAACTTTTCCCACAAACTTTAATTTTTCCTCCGTTATTATTCCATATAAAATAAAACATACTAAGTCGTTCTTTTCTAGCAGAAACTTGATTCTTATTCGTGACGCGTAACGTCTTAGCAACATCTATAAATTTCAAAATATGCCTGTCTTCATAGACATATGAATATTAGTAGACCTGCCCTAAGTGATTAAAAGCGTATTATCCCCACTCCCCATACCGGTTCCATTGGAACCGGCTGGGCTGGCGTATGGCCTCAAGTGAAATTTGAAAACGTGACGTCATCATTCTTGTGCGAACTATGGTTGAGGCATCATCGGTTCATTTTACGAAATAACACGGCAACATGTTGACTTGTACTATGAAAACTTGTAAAAATAGATGTGAAAAAGAGAATAAACCCAATTGTCGTATTACATTCCATATATAAGCATTATTTTACTTTATTTTAAGCATATTCACATCGTATAATATAGATCAGTTTGAGAAACATATTATACTATCATATCGAGAAACGTCTGGACGCGAAACACAAAGCTGGTTGGTTGCTGGGAAGTAAATTATGAACATTTATAAAAGTGTCTTAACTAAATACTTAAACGAAATATTCGACTCTGAAAATACAACCGAATTTTTTTGCCGAATTTGGACTTCGCAAATTTGTTCATAACGTGGCGAGTAATTTGCGCTCCCATGTAAAAATGTCTATTCATTCCAAAGCAGATTTTACTTTTAAGAAGTAAATGGTGATATTATAATGCGAGATGCCTATTTACTGTCAGATTGATTTATTGACGAATCACAGTCAGCCTTACGCCCTTCGTTCTTCAACAGTTGATTTTACCCCTCGCCATTATCTTCTCGTCTATTAATTCCTATGTCTGTGCCTGTCTTGTTGTATTTTTGTTTTAATTAAATAGATATTGGTGAAGAATCTTCCTATTTCTTCATCGGAGAGCTTTCTTACTTGGCATATTTTGCTCTCAGCTGGATGCTTGCACGAAATCCTCCATCGTTTTTTAAAATCGCTATTTCTCTCGAGCATTTTGTTTTCACGTTTACAACCTTTTTTTCTTTTACGTCCACCATCAATTTTCTTAATATCTTCAAAATATTCAGGATCATTTGTCACATCAGATTCTAAGCCTAAAATAAACAAAACATCACATTAAAACTTTTGCTTGGGTAAAGCAGCAATCCGGTTAGTATAATAATAAAATATGTAATAATAATATGGTCAATAATGATAAGAAGCTTTACTTACTTTCTGTAATATTATTGAGAATGTTGTCTTCCTGTGCTTCAATAATTTCAATAACTATGTCCCCTTCATTCAAAGTGTCGATCTCATAAGAAGTTTGGATACCTGAACATAAAAAAAGATTAGCAACAGAACTAAGCTGCTGAATGATATCTTACAAGTATAATACTTCATATATATGTACATAATAGTTATTGTTATTGAAAGGGTATTTATAGGCATTAATCTGAGATCATATAACATTTAACATTATTTTAAAACGACCAAACAAAACAACTTACATCCAGCTTTCTCCGAGTGCATTTGTTTAGGCCCACCTGAAATAAGCGAATGTAACGTAATATCGCTATCCAATACGTCCGCGTCCATCAGAAGAATGTCTTCAATGTCCTTCTCACTTAGCGAATTCATTTTATTCGAGTATATCTTCGAAAATCCACAAAAAACAATACAAAACCACCAACACAACTTGCAGCTGTCAAACGATTTTGAGGTTATAACAATCATAGACAAAATAGTGCGTTTTGCAGAAAAAAAATGTTGCCGCTCTAATATTTGTATAGGAAATAGTGCACTTTGCAATAACATGGAATTAGTCACTTTTGCAGAAAAAGGTACTTCTTTTTTAGCTGGAAATAGGTAGTTTTGCAGAAAAAGGTGATTTTCAAGTTGAAAAATGAGGAGGATTTCGTCATTTTATCGTAAAAATAATGATGCCATTCGATTCCTCGGCCTCGAATTAGTCTGACTGCATATATAACTCAATTTCGCCCATTTTTTAAATAGTCAGTTTTGCATTATAACATTATATATATTCATGTATTAGCAATATTATCAAAACATTGGTCTGTTTGTTTTTTTTGTTTATGTCTGAGATCATTTGAAAATATTTAATGGTGCAGCACTGATTTATTTTAGGATTCAATTATTGAAGAGCTACATTTTGTTTATGTTAGGAAGTGAGTTAGCTAAGAGCTTCACAGATGCACTCATAGAGGGCAGTGCAAAGAACTTGCTTGGAAGTCCGCAAGATGGCAGCTAGTAGTCAGTATTCGCTAGGGCCAGTTAGGCTGCTTCCAGACAAACATGGTGTTTGCAGATCTCATTTAGTCAGCTCCTAGTTAGGTCGACCATCGAAGTCACTCTTGCAGAACGCGAAGTATTGAATAAATCCCTGATTTAATATAAAGAACTTATTCTCTAAAATCTCCTTCCACGAGTTGGAGAACTGTTTGTGCGAACACAACAGTTTGTATGCAACCAAATAATAGATAGGTACCTTTATTTTAATAAGTTGGAAATATTATTTTATACAAATCATTAAATTGAAACTAATATTCGTAATTTTTTGGGAAACATCCCAGGATTTTTTGCAGCATTACTTCTACATTGATGAAGTAGAATCGAGGTTATTATCGCATTAGGTATACCTATACATGATGTTAAAGGACGTACATAGACGTGCGTAGATGAACTTATTGTGATGATGGATAACCCCAAAGTTATGAATACATTCAAAAGAGATGATGGATAACTACAAAGTTGTGAATACATTCAAAAGAGACGATGGATAACCACAAAGTTATGTTTACATTAAAAAGAAATGATGGATAACAGGATAACCACAAAGTTATGAATACTTTCAAAAGAGATGATGGATAACCACAAAGTTGTGAATACATTCAAAAGAGATGATGGATAACCAGAAAATTGTGATTCATTCAAAAGAGATAATAGATAAGCACAACGTTATGAATACATTCAAAAGAGATGATGGACAGCCACAAAGTCATAAATACATTCAAAAGTAAATAAATAAATAGCTTTCGGATTTTTTTAAATATTTAGTTTATTTATCATAATAAGATTCCCAAAAAGGAAAAAGCAGAGCAAGGAGCAAAAAAGATTACAAAATAACTAACTATCACGCCGTTTCCCCGCAGGGGTAGGCAGAGAGGACAGACCGCCAAACAACTCGGTCTTGGCACACACTTCTTGCATCGCATTCATATTCATACATCGTCTCATTCTTACTCTTCTATTATTCTGACTCTTGAAATGGCTTGACTCGAGTATTTGATTCACTTGATCGTGCCATGTCAACCTCGGGGGTCTCCGACTTCTGCTACGATAACAAAGTACAGAATATAATATGAAAGAGAAGATTAAAAAAAAAACATTGTTATTGAAAAATATAATATCATCTCAGAAAACATATGAAGAAATATTATTGAAAAGTCTTGTAATAGTACTTTAAAAAAATAATTTGTTAAGGATTCAATACTTATCAACACAGATATTATATAAACGTATTTGTCAGTCGTAGGTGTGACAAATAGTGTGGTTATGTATGGAGAAAGGGACGGTTCTTCTGTTGTATATTTTTAAAATCTGTAAAATTATTATCTTTTATAACTGTAATTTTCTTTAATCCCCGGTACGAGAATTTTGATCTCACGAACGAATAAATGCAAGTCTTGGAAGTGGATACTAACCCACTATCTGAGCTGTAACTCGGCAGATAGTCTCGTTGTCGATGACAATGCATTATATCAACATTACATTAATATTTGTGGCAATCACGTACACACACGCGGACATTTACGATATGTTAAATATAAATGACATCGGATGACATTGCAGCAGTTAATATGCAAAATAAATGTCGGTCATACCAGGTAGGCATTAGGCGTGATGGTAGAGTTGATTTAGTTTTAAAAGACATTTTAAAATTTAATTTTTTTGTCCCACTGTACTAGCTTCAATGGCGATGAATTTGTTAATGTGAGAGTTGTTTTCGCAGTTCAATGACTTCCGATTTGACAAATCAAACTGCCGCTCCCTCCACGTGCTACTTCGGTACCGTAATACGGGGTGACTTCGATCATCGCACAGATAACTCTTGATGCCACTCAGAAATTACTGCAATGTGGACCCAAGCACACTTCGAAAATAAAAGTCAAATTCGTGGTTTTCATGTTTTATTCAAGCCTTTTGTCGGTTGGATTTTTAAACTGTTTTTTTTTTATAAATTTCTCAACGATTATAAATTGTGCTTCAGTGTAATTTATATTGCATAACTAGCTGAAGTCTCGGCGTTCCCCGAGTAATACATAAAGTTTTGAAATCGGACTTTCTCTTGTGTGAACGTCAAGTGCGCAAAATATATATTCTATTTTGTGATGTATGGTAATAAGTTGAGTATTTAAGCGATAGATGGCGCTAGTCGTAAAGCTTACTCCAGAGTCCGACAGATGTCGCCAGAGTGTAACAGATGCTTGTGAGGAAATAGTGACAGGGAACAAGCTTCTCGAAACAGAGAATTACCAACCCTCGAGTAATGAACAGTGTAGCTAAATCCAGACCTATTTGTTGTAACTTAAATAAACACAATTATAAGTAGAACCTTTTACTTTTTAACAAAGAGTTCCCAACCCATAAATCTGTTAAGTAAGACAGATATAACGTATTTCAAAATAAAACTGTAGATTTGTATAAAAATCGAATTCACACCGCTCAACTGGTGTCCGTCATAGAGGTGATAACCTCCGTGGTCGAGGGCTAAGGCTCAAATAAGACTTCAACTCGTAATACTTCAAATCCCGGCGTCCACAGGTAAATGTAATTTTTGTTATTTCACAGATTATTCATTTAAAATAGAATACTGTACATTTGCGACAAGTCCCAGATGTGGGACGGTGGAAGATATTCTCAATATCGCTTTGGTGTAAGAAACCACCATTCAGAATTGAAACGTTCCTTGAAATGGCTTTGGCTGTGTTTGGTGACAGGATCTGAATAGCCCTCCCCAATTTATTCAGACTCACAAAATACCCCGATTAAGGATGCCATGGTCACACTGGCTCCAGATATAGGGAGCAGTTGGGACTCTTGTGCGGTTTCACAAAAATAATAAAGGAAATAGAATTATATAAGTGTCTATCCAAATACTATATACCTATACAACTAATCAATTTTTGAAAACCTTTTTTTGGGATTGTTGTATCATTTGAATAAGTTTATTAAAAATGGTATTTCAAAATCATCCCAAACCAAAAGGTGACTTTAACCACCAGGTTTATTTGGTTTTTGCATAAAATTTTCCGTCAAATTTTGACAAAAATATTATTAAATTTCAAAGTTGATAATTGATCAAAGTTACTCAATTTTACGACACCTGGTACCTGGTAGCTTCTTGCCGCGGCATCTTTTATAAATAGTAGGTATACCAAATATTAATAAAAATGGTTGAGAGCGCAGACTGCGGGAGATAAACAAACGCAAATAACGTGGACATTTCGTTAAAAAAATACTTTTCATCCAATAGTTAAACGAAAAAAATATATATTTTACAAAATATTCCAAGAAGTGGTCCGCAGTTTTTATTGTATGTAATAAATAGGTTTTTAGTATGTGAATCCATTAAAAAAACTTTTTCAATTTTTATTTGTTTTTATTATATTGGAATAACTTAATATAGTCTTCATAAAAATAATGTAAAGGTATATTTATCCAAGATATTATATAGATTGCTCTTAGTTCGGGTAGAATCTTGAAATCATACTTGAGACATTCTCACAAACTCTCCTAATCAATAAAACTCCGGCTTTAACAAAACACTTATTTTAGTGTGATAGATTGACTATAGTGCTGATATCTTATTAGCAGGAATAATCTGGACCGACTGACCTTGAGGTAATCACATGATTAATTCTCATGATGACCTTCATCTATGGATAACCTAATATACTAATCTAGTGCCATCTATGTGTGACCTCATACACTAACATGAAGGATATTACACATGTTGGTAGCTCTCAGTTGAAGATACAGTTAAAATTGACGCAAGTTTATATATTATGGTCATTGCACTTCCCTGGCAAGGAAGAGGTCATTGGTTTAATTCCTTGATATGAGTTTTTATGTCTTTTCTGTTGCATACCTTTCTTTGAGTGTCACTGAGATTGTATTCAATGAATTACAATTTTTTTTAAATCATTGGAAAAAGAAATGAAATTTGACGCCTCAAGAACTTAAACTCCGGAAGCTTTCACTTTTCAAGTGACTGCTCTGAAACAAACATAATACAGTAATAATGTTAAAAAAAAATTATAAATGTGTTGGTTTATTACAAATTTTGAAGGAAATGCAGAAAGCCTTCGTAGATTAATGCTATCTCTATACTATACAAAGATTATTTCGATCGGTCAGTGGTTGAGTGGGCATAGCGCTTGGGTCTCACCCGAGCGTCGCGTGTTCGATTCCTCGGCTGGCTAAGTCCCCGATCACAACACAAGTAACATTTTCGGCTTTCTGTGATGGTGGTAGGAGATTTTCAAACATTGTTGGGTTATTCGTAACCCGGGAATGTTTGTCTTTCTTTAAAAAAAAAAAAAATTATCTAGTAAATATGCATGATAAAATAATAAGGGACCTCGGTACTATAAGTACCTATACTATACGAACATTATCTAGTAAATATGCATGATCAAATACTACACTAAACCTGCGTTAATCCATCGCGTTTAAAAAAACCTACTTTGGCAGTGGAATTGCCAGTACTTTTCTGTTGAACAAAGTGTCATGGATGATTAACCTCCATCATCGATTCACATGATTTGGGCATGTAAATGAACTACACATAATTTATTTAGGTACTTACCGAATGACTTCATTGTATAGAAACATCAAATGGGCAATGCTGCTTTCCCCTTTTAGCATAGCGTCATCAATTTAATTTTTCCAGGAACTTATTAAATCTTTTACGCTTACTTTTTAAATAGAAAAAAAACGATTGACTTTATCGCGATTAGTTAACTAACTAACTAACCATCACGCCGTTTCTCCGCAGAGATAGGCAGAGTGGACGGACCGCCAAACACCTCGGTTTTTGCACACACTTCTTGCCTCATTCACATTTATACATCGTCTCATACATACTCTTTTATTATTCTGACTCATGACATGGCCCGACTCAAGTATCTGATTTTAGGTTAATATGCCGTGTTGCGTTTTCTCCTCCTTTATCCAACATTTTAATGAAGGTATTTATATTTTATTTTTACGTTGACAAATAAATTTTCTATAACGATTTAAAATGTTCCATTTTTGGTTTTTTTCCAAAATGACATTTTCGTTTTTATGAATTTGGCGGCATTGACGTCACGCAGGTCCACGCGCAACGTTGATAACAGCCGTCTTACCAAACATTGGCGGTTTCTATGTCATAATTACGTTGTAGCCAGTTAGAACCATTTCGGAACCGTTTTTGATTCACAATAAAAAAATTACGAATAAAGTATAGGGTTTTCCAATAAAAGGAGTTATTTTGATATTCAAAGAAAAATTAATTTTTTTAATATAAATTATCGAATGTTTATTTCATTATAAAGAGAAAAGTATGCCGTTAATAGTGAAAAATAACATCAGTCAAATGATCACCACGACCACGCCTACAGGACCATATCCTTTTCATGAAATTTTCCCTAACCAAATCGCAAAGTGGCTGCCTTATGTCCTCGATAGCCTCACGAATTCCATCTTTGAGGTCTTGAATCGACGCTGGGCTGTTGGCGTAGACCCTTTCTTTCACGTGGCCCCAAAAGGAAGTCGCTATGTGTTAAATCACAAGATCTCGATGGCCAATTGTGATCACCTCTTTGAGAGATAACACGATCAGGAAACTTTTCCCGTAAAAGATCAATGGTTTCCTTGCTTGTGTGGCACGTAGCGCCGTCTTGTTGAAAGTAAACGTTGTCCTGAACAATACCATCCAATTCCGGCCATAAAAAATCATTAATTCCCTAATTAATATTCAAAATAACACCTCTTATTGGAAAACCCTGTATTAATATTACACGTTATTAGCACAATGATTAGATTCAGAAAATAAACTTATTTTTCCACACATTTTAACGGTATTCTTAGTTTGTGAAAATACCCATTAGCATAAATTATTCCACAATATTATGTTAAAGTCATTCAATTATTACGTCGAAAATGCACAAGTTTTCAAAGGCCCGATAACATATTGTTTTACATAATTATATCAAAGAAACTAATTAAAATTGTTTATCTACAATTACTTTCTCATGTCATCGTTGAATTTACCATATTACCAAAATGAAAAAAGGTACGACCATCATTTCAACGTTTCTAAAGAGTCCCGCCCACATACACCATACATCATCTTTTTAAAGAAAGTAAAAGCAAAATCTCTTGTACTGTTAGACTAAGTAATATTTACATATAATAACAAGTATTATTATATTATGGAAACAACAATATCGTATCGCCTGCGCACCGGTCAAAGATGGCGATCTCGGACGTTCACTTTATATTTATCACCTTTTTTGACGGCGCGAAGCATCTACGCAATATTTTTATTATTTATTATTTACGTCTGAGAGTCATGCAAAATACGTGCGGTGTCCATAATTTAAAAATATTATTTTAACAAAAAAATAATACTTATAAATAATGTTCATGTGAGCAGTCAAGAATTTATTTTAAACATTTATGAAGTGTCGCGTACAGGGTCTTTTTAGGGAAAGGAAAGAGAGGAAATTCTGGGAAGGAAAGAGGTAGAAATGTGGAGGATGTAAGAATCTATCCCTAACACTGCGGTGCAAGGCAGGTCGAGAGAGGGTCGGAATAGATAGGTCAAAAGGTTTCCCTTGACCAGTTGCCCACGATCTGTGGGAAGTGGGCAAATGCATTCGCTGCCAAAACCTAGACAAACCTGAAACCAAAATTAGCAAACCACTTAGCGTGCATTGCGTTTACCCCGAATTTGAATGTTGTAGGAGGGATAAAACTCAAAGGCCAGCAAATCATTCAACAATAATCATAGAAATAACTCACTATCATGAGACAAATGTCTGTCAAGTACAAATCCGACGTTTTTTTCTATGTTACCTCAATTACGAATCATAAAAACAACCCGTTCTCACCTGATGGATTTCAACAGTGTAAAAATGGTTGCGCGCGTTTGGCGTGTTTCCAAAATGTACATCGATGGCAGCAATGACGGTAGTTCTACTGAGCCTCTTCCATTTAAATACCGCAAGAAGTGCAAGGAAAAAGTGATGTGAATAACAAAATATGAATAATTAGTACATATTTTTAAGTATTTGATTACCGGATCTATGCATAACTATTTATTCTGAGTTCTTCTAAACCAGCGGTATAATCTTCTCTGAAATGAACAAATTACTGTAGTTCAATGAAACCCAAACAAACGGTCACCTCACAGCGAAAGCACTCTTATTTGGCCGCTCCAAAAGCGAAAAAGTTGCCGCTCTGGCAATAAACTCCAAACTCCAAAAATAAAAGGAGGCTTCGATCCAGTGAAGTTGATTTATCTTAAGCGGCACCTCTTTGTACGCTGCCCAGTAAAATAATTTCTCCTTGAACACCAACGTAGTGGCAAGAGCCAAACCTGATTTGCCAAAATATTAATTATATTCTCGCAGTGGAGCAAAGTTATTAGTTTTTGCAAGGAGAGATGGTTATTTGGTTTGTATTGATTCCTTGATTTTTTTACATTCTGCGTTGTGATGATGCTAAAAACAATGGTGTCGCAATATTGTATGCGAATCAGTTTGAAGTTTTATTGTGGACCGTAATCATGATTTTACACAACTATTTGGGGTAGCTGAGGTTAACAGTTAAAATCGGAAAAAGATTCTGACCTACCATTGGTCCTTTCGATCGATATTATGGACTTGAGGGACACTGCTTGGTCATCACACCACAAGCTTCCGTAATAGACCTTAATTAAACTCACCGAGGGAATACTTAACATGTGTACTGCACAGGTTTTCTTAACATACTGGTAATGTATAAACCATTTGTCTGTTAAGAAAAGTTGCAATGTCACTGAATGTAGGTACCTACTCAGGACTATCAGACAGGGACAGGTAATTGGGTGGTGGAATGCATTTAAACATGTGTTAAATGGAGATGCATAGTTGAGTCAACAATAGATAATATAATGCCATATACATATTTTCCACCAAGGTGTATTCATAAAAAAAATTATTATGTGTGTTTGTACCCTCCATCCCATTTTCCACATTTTCGAAGGGAATTTCCAAGATTTTAACGAAAAATCCGGATTTGAGCTAGTAAATATGGTGTAAATTTGAAACAAATGTAAGAAATTGGTACCCACCGGGGCGTTGCCTGTGTATGGGTGGTATACTTTGTTGTTAAAATGCCTAGATCCTTAGTTTAATATATCCTGAATAATTAAATAATTATTTATTCCTTTTTTTCTCCGCTGCTCATCTCACTAAGGAATTCATGTGTCAAGATGAGCAGTTTTAAAATTATATTTAATAAAGTAAGTAAATCACATAACACGTACACTTAATGTGATTCATGACAGAAGCCACGACATGGGCAATCCAACAAACATCACCACTCTCAGCCAGTATAGAATTTTCTTAAACAGACCCTAAGAAATTTTCCTTAATTTATCCAGAGCACTAAGGAGGGCAGTCCGTCTGATTGAAAATCCATTTTTAACAGACGGATTGCCACAAAGATATTAGAAGAACGAGATATGCTATGTTGGCCGCCGGACCGTACCCGGAGTACTACCTAATTAGGGTACTTTGAACGGTATCGGGACGTGTACGCACAGAAATCTGTTCTATGTATTAGTGCGGATACCTTAGCGCAAGCGAAGGTGTGCAGTAGTATTGGTGAACAAAACCGGCGACACTTGGCAAAACAATTCCACTCAGTACGAACTGCGCATAGCACATCTCGTTCTTCTAATATCTTTGGATTGCCATATCAATTGCACAGACGCAATGTGAATCTGTTCTGGAGGTATTTTCATGGCGCCTGCTCTAAGGAGCTTTCAACATTGATCTTCGGTGCACCGGTACACGTGAGTTAAACTCGACGTACACGAGTGGAACACCCGTTCATATGTTGATGTTGCCTCCTTGAGAACGGGCCGCTTATTTTACTCATTTTTGTGTAACACGGCTTGTATGTACCACGTGTTACCGGCATTTGTTTTTCCTCCTTCATATAATCTGGGCTTCTTCAAGACCCGCATAAATAAATCTCTCCCTACAGCTCTTATCTTAACCCGCCTCACAACGCTGCCCAAGTGGGTGGCAAAATAGCTCTCCTGCCCTTTCATTGTTAAGTCAGGGCGCTCTTGTGAGGTGTCCCATAAAAAAAGGAAAATAATAAAAAATATCAACTACATTCAACTACAACGGAGCCAGATATCACAGACGCAAACGGCTTTGAAATAATCTTAAATAATGACATATTTATTTAAGCTATGTATCGATCTCCTTCTATAAAAAACATATTTCCCTTTCTGAGGTCCCTAGACACTTATCAAAATGAAAAAAATAAAATTTTCTGCTTAATAGGAGATATGAATATAAACATTTTAGAAAAAAAAACATCCACAAAGTGACGATTACTTAAACCTTTTGTTGTTCCATGGACTCTTTGGCACCATAAATGAACCCACAAGAGTCAACTTTAAACAAAATAACCTATTACCCACCCAAACTTGTATTGACCACATTATGTTAAAAACAAAAAGATCATACAAATCCACAATCCATCATTCGACAATTACAGACCACTATACACTTATCCTGAAAATAAACACTAAAAACAATTCATAAGAAATACACTCCAAAACCACAAAAACCTACAATACAACTGATTTTTTAAAACTAAATGACATACTACTTAATAAAAAATGGGGAGAACTCGTAGAAAATAATAAAATTAATGAAGCATGGTCACTTTTTATAGAATGTATTCAAGACGAAATTAAAAAAAACACCATCACGTCCGAAAAAAGTTCTCCAACTAAACATAAACTTCTAAAACCGTGGATATCAAAAGGACTCATAACGAATTTCAGTAAAAGAGAAAAACTCCACAAATAATGCAAATCAAACCCATATGACATCTATCTCATAAATTTCTATAAACGATATCGAAACTTATGCACACGACTTACACGTATATCGAAAGAAATATATTATAAATATAAATTAGATAAATGCAACAAGGACCAAAAAAAATTTTGGAAAATTCTAAAAGAAATATCCCACACAAAGAAAAGCGATTCCATAACCGAGATTAAAATAGATAACGAGATTATTAAGACATCAGAACAACCACTAAAAGTGTGTAATTTTGTGAATAACTATTTCGATAACGTAGGCAAGGTACTAGCAAACAGAATCACTACAAATGACGATATCCCCGAATTCTCAACCCGCTATACACACACTGGTGTTTCTCCCTTTAAAATTCCATACATTACCCAAACACAAACACTAAAACTTATAAACGAACTAAAAAATACAAACTCTCAGGATAGCGACAAAATATCACCGATGACACTAAAAATATTAAAGTCAGCGCTTCTTATCCCACTTACTATACTTATAAATCGGTCCATTAAAGAAGGGATGTTCCCAACTATTTTGAAAACTGGCAAAGTAATTCCAATCCACAAAAATGGAAACAAGGAAGAAATTAATAATTACAGACCAATTAAAATTCTGAACACGCTTTCGAAAATTCTCGAGAAACATATCAAAAACCACCTTTTAATTTTTCTTAACAAAAACAATATACTATCACCAAATCAATTTGGATTCAGGGAAAATATGAGCACCTCACATGCTATAGCCACAGTAACAGACTTCCTCAAAACAAATATAGATCAGGGTAAAAAATGCCCTGGAATATTCCTAGATCTGGCAAAAGCGTTTGACACAATTCATCACCAAAACCTGTTCAATAAACTAAAATATATCGGAATCACGGGAACAGAACTCAAATTCATTGAAAGCTACATGGAAAATCGCACCCAATATACCTCAATAGAAAACACATGTAGTGACAAGGAACAAGTATCCTACGGAGTACCACAAGGCAGCGTACTTGGCCCAATCCTATTCCTTGTTTATATTCACAATCTATGTCACCTCCAAATAGACGGGGAAATTAAAAGCTTTGCCGATAAACACTGTGTTACTTTTTGAGGCCACTGACTGGAACACACTTATCACAAAAGCTGAAGATGGCCTAAATATTACAAAAAATGGCTTGACTCTAACTTATTAACTTTAAATATAGATAAGACTAAATTCATAACCTTTAGCATAAACTCGAGAGGCCAACCCTCCAAAAACATCTACCTTAAAATACATTCCTGTCACTCTGCGAGCACCCCATGCAATTGTCCTCCAATCACACAAACCGAAAATATCAAATATCTTGGTATATACTTCGACCGTTATTTAAAATGGGACAGACATATGGAGTCGGTTAAAGGAAAAAAAGCTAAACAAGTTAATTTACTTTTTCAAAAACGTGAGAAATATATTAAACATATTTGATATAAAGAATATATACCTCGCAATAGCACAATCCATAATGTAATACGGCATTATTGCCTGGGGCTATGGCAGTAAAAAGTACATAGACACACTGTATAAAGCTCAGAAAACCTTAATAAAAGTATTACATACACCCACAGTAACAACACGACAAAATACAATATTCTACAGCAGCACACATAAGCGTAACTACATTGCCCACTCTCCGATACAACGATTTCACACCATGGGAAATCATTACTTGGGTGAAGTTGACATATTCAATACCAACTTGGCAAGTTTTGTGGATCATTTAAAACATTTATTTCAACAATACTCCTAAACACATCATGTAAACCAACAAATAGCTGTAATTTTCTGTTTTTGTTTCTTGTGTTTGTATAACTTGTTACATAGCTTTTATCAAATGTAATTTTATTCTTATTTTTTATGTTTGAAAGTATTTGTCAAATTAAAATTATACTACCAACCATGTAAAAGCCCTCTGGGCGTTAAATAAATAAATAAAATAAATAAAATAAATAAAATAAATAAAATAAATTAAATAAATTAAATAAATAAAATAAATAAAATAAATAAAATAAATAAAATAAATAAAATAAATAAAATAAATAAAATAAATAAAATAAATAAAATAAATAAAATAAATAAAATAAATAAAATAAATAAAATAAATAAAATAAATAAAATAAATAAAATAAATAAAATAAATAAAATAAATAAAATAAATAAAATAAATAAAATAAATAAAATAAATAAAATAAATAAAATAAATAAAATAAATAAAATAAATAAAATAAATAAAATAAATAAAATAAATAAAATAAAATAAAATACTTAAAGTATCTATACTTACACCCACTTCAACCATATTCGAAAAATTCCCAGTTTTTTTTTTTCCCAGTGTTGAAAATTCAAAAATTATATTCAAAACAAATACTTACTTTCCTTTACAAGAACCTAAACACGTTTAATACTTCACAAATTTCTCGCAATACTAGAACAAGACATACACACCTTTGGATAAAAACACTACAGATTCCAGGCTATAAATCTATACAATTCACTTCCAACATAATATAAAACATCTAATCTTACAGAATACAAAAAACACATATGGAACTGGCTACAATCCTTTTAATATTTAATTTTTTTTATATTTCACATTTTTTTGTTTTGTTATAACTATGGAAAAATCGATTTTATATTTTATATTTTTATTGTTTCTCTGTGTAACTAACTCCACTGTATTGTTTTAGTATTATATAACTTTACAATTGAAAAAGTCCCCCACAACACAGGTGAACTCCTAGCGTGGAGGACAATATACTATACCTTTGTAATACAAATATATTTAAGAATAAAAAAAATAAATAAAAATTAAAATATACAAAAAATGTTGGGAGCTCATTTGGCGTATTTTCCGGCTATGCACCGTCGCCAAAGAGATCAGTGATTCTAGCTCCTCGGAGCACCGTCTACTGAAATACCAGTAAAACAACGAAGCTTGTGCTTCAACAATTGCAATCCATTTTTTTAAGATACGGGAATCTATCAAACGGAAACATGCGAAGAGAATATAATACTGAGAATACGAAACAATACAAAGCAAATAGGAAAAAAGTTTCATCCTGTATAAAAGAAGAAAATATTTGAAGTTGTTCGTTTGTTGTCTTTTGCACAAACTCGCAAAACAGCTTTTAGCCACAAAGTGTGAGAGTCCCATGACATCATCGGCAATTCCTGAGGCAAATGGTTTTGCTGATCCTGTTTATACCTGAGTGGCCAGAACACGTCACCCAGTGGATGTGGATGAACAAGGGAGTCGGTGTTGGTCAAGAGCGTTGAGAAAAAGGTCAACGGATGTTCAAGGTCAACTTTTGTATCAAAGAATTTACAAAAAATATCTTTTGTCACTGAATATGTCGTTATTTTAAATCAGTAACTTTGCTTTTATTTGCATTGCATTAAACCGTTTCGCAGGACGATTGTTCGCTCAGTTATATTGGTATTTATTTGATGATAGAATTATAAGATATAATAATAATATATAAGCAGTGATTTCCATCAAAAAAGACTGACGGTTGCAGTATATTCTTATCGCCTAGTCAAATATACTGAAAATTGATTTACTTTTTCTCATCACACGAAATTTGTAGGGACAATACAGTACATTCATTGGTTACAGTGATGAAACCATTTTAAGATATTAAATATTTCACCATGGGTATTTAAGATATGTTTTTCCTGTCTTATTTGTGGTATGTATTTCTAATAATTACCGGGTGACGTGCGTAGTGTTAAGGTGTATATGTGAGTGTATTTTGTAGGTGCGAGAAGTGGTAATCTGTGAAAGGATATGTTTACGCATTTAAAAGTTTATATCATTGAAAATGATGCTTTTAAATATGTGCAATTAATTCGAAATGTCTATGGAAGAGTTTAAGCAAATATAATGTATTAAGTATGAAGATTACGGTAACTTGGCCAAATAGCTAATGTATTTTTTGTAGTGTTTACGCCGTTTACACAATGCACATCTCATTTCAAAACCGTTGCACTTGGAGATAATATTGTCCTAATTTCATTAAGGTATTCTGGATAAGTTCATCACGAATCCTCTTAATTCATTCGTAATTCCTGCAATTCCGTTTTTAACCGGATTAGCAATAATTTGAAGAGATTATTAATAAATTAGCAATACTAATTTTTCTACATGTGGAAATAAGCTAAAGATTTTGTAATTTTGTGAAATTGTTATTTTTTTTTATTTGGTACCTTTAATTATACGTAACTAAATACGGCTATAAATGTATTGTTTTGTAAATTTTTCGTTCTATAAAATATTTTGTTTTGTATAAATTTTTTAATTCATATTCCTTTCTTATAAATTTAATTTACTTATTCCTTATAATTCTGTCTCAGTAGAGGTAAATTCACAAGGAGGAAATCCATAATTGGTTTTATTTTTGCTATATAATACTTATGTACAAACTGATTAAATGTAAACTGTCGATTTCACGAAAATTAATAAATAAATAATTAACATGTGAGCAAATAGATAGTGAAAATATAAGATTTTAAGACTTAAGACATAACTGCTCTAAATCATTTGGAGTAAATGTGTCAAACTCTAAATGAATAAAATGTACAATATTGTACAGTTGTACACGCCCATACAGTATATTCAATTTATTTACCTCAACACCTCATAATTTCAAACCTAAAATCATGTTTTAAAATTGTTTATATGTGAAGCCGCATAAAAGTCCCAAGAGCCCCCAACCGTCTGAAGCAAGCTAGACTATGATATCCCCAATTGTGGTATGTTGTGAGGCTGAAGGTAGTGAGTAGGAGATGAGGAAGGGTAAGGTGTGAAAGTATCTGGTTATTCAGATCTATCACCAAATACGGTTAAAGCCATTTCAAGAAACGTTTTAATTTTGAATGGTGGTCTTACACCAGGGCGATACTGAGAGTATCTTTCACTCTGAAATAACATTCATACAATAAATATTATTCTCTACAGACTAGATCCAATTCATTTGTCTCCCACCCACCATTCCATCTTCTTGTTTCAATGTGATTCTTTTTTATAAAAATTAATTACTAAGAAACATCATTATAAACCTATTATTGGTTCAATTACTATACACGTTTTACCATACCTTATAAAATAAAATGTACTTGATAAATAATAAAATGTTACTATCACCTGTTATTTTGAAACTATTATTGCGTGTTTATCTCAAGGAATTTCAACCTATACTTTTTGCGGCCATATTCATTTCTAAACCTCTACAAAAAATGCTGAATATGTTGAGCGCAACAGGTTTCGCGTAGCACCTCAGGTTGACCTTGAATTATTATCTTACAGCTCCTATATACCACTTTCTGGATATCTCAGTATGGACCCAGTTTGGATGTAGCCAATCTATGATTATAATCATAATAGATTTTTTTAATATAAGCGTAATCCAGATTGTTATCTAGAATTTTTTTTACATTTGTTCCACACATGAGGCCCCGAGGAAAATATTTTCCCTCGAGGTCATTATCGTAGCTTATTTACTTTTTTTCTTATTGGATTAACATTATTCGAAGCCTTACACATCAATTTGTTTCTTATCAAGGGTCGAATCACATTTAGGAAGATAGATTCTAATCGAATCCTTCTACTGTACCGCTTTATTATATTTGCTTTCCTTTCCTAAATTTTTATTTTATTTTTTATTTTTTTAAAAAGAAAGACAAATATTCCCGGGTTACGAATAACCTGACAATATTTGAAAATCTCCTACTACCACCACAGTAAGCTGAAAATGTTGCTTGTGTTGTGATGGAGGACTTAGCCAGCCGAGGAATTGAACACACTACGCCCGAGTGGGACCCAAGCGCGATGTCAACTCGGCCACCGACCGGTCAAAATAAAATGCACTATTAAAACACGTACAAAATAAAATGCACTATTAAAAGACAAGTCAGTGGCTGAGTTGACATCGCGTTTAGGTCCAACCCAGGCGTAGTATCAATTGCTTGGCTGGCTAAGTCCTTCATCACAACACAAGCAATATTTTCCGCTTGCTGTGGTGGTAGTAAGATATTTTCAAATATTGTCAGGTTCGTAACCAGGGAATGTTTGTCTTTCTTTAAAAAATATCAAAAATAAGTGAAATATTTAGTTACATCTCTAATAACTTGACGTGTTTTAAATTATGGCACCTGCGTGCAGAACTGTATCTAAATATCACTAATAAACAGTGTTAATCTCAAGTGCTCTGCCAGGTTTGTATGGTCCTGTATATTTTTATCAGTCTATTCATAATATAAATAAATAATAATATATGCACATTTTAACGCAGCATCACATCCATTGGTAAAATGCATTTTGCGAAATATAATGTTGAATTATTAATCGATGAACCGGTGAATGAAATTCATTTTTTAGCCGTACGTTGTTATTATATATTGTCTAGTCTATAGTTCATAATAAGCATTTTAAAACTGTATATATATTTGCGCCCTTGGGGTGATTTTTCACAAAAACGTCAGTAGAAAAATCATCCAAATATTATTATTATTAAGTTATCTGGATTTTATATCTGGATGCTGCGTGGAAGGAAGGCTTTAAGGAAATTAAGAAGGTGGATAAGAATCTGTGGGTCCATGTGGAATCCGTCCCCCCACTGCGCTGGCGATGGGTTGAGTTGAGAGTCCAGTTGGAGAGATGACAAGATCTCCCTAAATCGGTTTCTCCCGATCCGATCTGCCATGTAGTTTGTGGACAGACGCCTGTGTGTTTCCTCCTTGCTACAAGGTGGTTCTTTTCAAGACCCGTGTTTGCTTCTCCCCCTACTCCAAAGGACCCTCCACACAGCATCCGCCGCTAAGATCTGAACAAACATTATCCTGTGAATCCAAGCACCCCAGCTTACCAAATCACAAAATTCAACAATTATGGCAGAATTTTCGGTTAACCAATGAATGGTTCCTGGGCGGCAGGGGTCCACCTATCAAAATAAAGTGTGCACATATAAAAAAATAAAAAATTGTTATATACATATGAACCACCCAAGAGCTAATTCCTTGTCATAATATGAATAATTTTGTAATATACTGTTTAATTGTCTTCTAAGTATGGAATACACTTGAGATCATGAGTATTCAATAAATGCTTTCGTTCGTATAAGATAACGAGTACATTACTATCGAAAGATAATTCCATTGAATGTCTTGCAGGACATAAACTTCCGTTCTATTAGTTATTCTAACGAGGGATGCAACTGTCGGCTATACTCGTAACCCTCCACTCAGCATCACCAAATATGACATATGCCCTGAGAGAAAATATTTTACTCAGGGTCTCCTAAGTGGGGTTAGTGTAAAAAAAAACATTTGGGAACAACCGAAATGCTATCTCTGTCATACGGCGTAAGTCCCACGATCTATGCAAATTCCTTATAACTACATTAACTGTATAGTAATAACTTAGATCTACGCACTCTACCAACATCTGGTGGGCGGTATAGAAACTACAGCCAAATATACACAGAAAATAAAATAACAAATATAACAATAACTAACGTCACAAAGTCATTTTGCTATTATAGTAGCAGTTTTTTTAAATATAGCAATTTTTTCTAAACTAACCTTCTTGAAAATAAATATCTTTTACACTTAATCAAAATAATCGACACATTTTGGAACTAATGATTTCTTCGTCAGGATAAATATTATTTTACGTTTATCCCGAAGATACATTAGACCGGAGCGACATTATATGTAACTTTTTTTTGGATTTGGCGGTTCTTAAAATTCTCTCAAAAATACTTTTAAAATTGTTTTAGTATGTTTTTATATGCCAACCAGTCGATTTATGAATCCAAAAATAAATTTCGCCCCTTTTCACGAAATTTCTCAAAAGTGACTGAAAATCTTTGAGTATTAATAATAAAAAATAATATTTTTTATTTTTTATTTATTTATTTATACGCCCATTGGGCTTTTACATACATAGTTCATAAAAAAGTAATATTCTGAAGATTGCAAGTTCACAAAAATAATAGGAAAAATACATATAACCATATCCATATAATAACAGCAAGTAAATAGTACAAAAATAAGAATATTCCTACTCCTAAGTTATACAGACTTAAATTAGTTAATAAATAATGTAAATGCTAGGTAGTGGCAGCAGCAAAGATATTAGAAGAACGAGATATGCTATGTTGGCCGCCGGACCGTAGCCGGAGTACTACCTAATTAGGGTACTTTGAACGGTATCGGGACGTGTACGCACAGAAATCTGTTCTATGTATTAGTGCGGATACCTTAGCGTAAGCGAAGGTGTGCAGTATTATTGGTGAACAAAACCGGCGACACTATGCAAAACAATTCCACTCAGTACGAACTGCTCATGGCACATCTCGTTCTTCTAATATCTTTGGGCAGCAGTAACATGATACAATACGACACATAGTGTATGAGGCCTTTGAGTTAGAAAGCTAACGAAATAATTATTGGTAGTATTGTTAACAGATATACTGCATTTGACTGGTTGTAGTGGCCTGCTAAATCGAGGGCGATCGGTCAGCCATTTTACATAGTTTATATTAAAAAATATATTGTGAAGATTCTAAATAAAGAATAGTAAAGCAATAATATAACATTAACCTTTAGACATATAAAACCAAGCAAAAAGCAAATCTAAACATGATAGTTTGTAGGTATAAGCCTGTTTTGTCAATCTTGAAGAAATAATTCAATAAGAAGTGCAATAGCTAGATGTTTATTGTTTTAATTTAAAAGTTCTAATATTTTGATTTTAAATTTGGAAACCGATTGGAAATGATAGACATCGATTGAACTATATTTGTTTCCAAGTGTATGAAGCCTTTGAATTGGAGAGTTTACAAAGTAATTATTGGCATATTTGGTAACAAAATATAGAGCATTTAAACGAGTATCACGGGTAGGTATACGCAAATTAATTAAGCTCGTTAAATCGAGGGCGTCCAGGTTGCCATTTGATATATTTAAAGGGCAAACTAAGTCACTCACTGTGCGTCTTGTAGTTAAATCGCTTAGGTTTAGTAATTCCATTAGATATGTATAATTAAGTTCTTCGATTGGTATTCCAAGTTTGTAATTAATAAACCTTAGAAACTTATGTTGTACTCTTTCAATTTTTTGCTGATGAGTCTTATAAAATGGAGCCCAGATTGTTGAGTTGTACTCCAAATTACTTCTTACCAACCCAGTATAAAGCAATTTGAAGGAATTAATTGTTTTAAATTCTTTTATCGTCCTCAGAATGAACCCCAGGCATTTCATGGCCTTGTTGGTTATTTCATTTATATGAGGAACAAAAGTTAATTTACTGTCAAATAATAAACCAAGGTCCTTAATTTGTTCGACTCTTTTTAGGACATTGTTGTTGATGCTATATTGATATTTAATGGGATTTTTGATTCGGGTAAAAGTTATTGATTGACATTTTTCAATGTTGAGAAACAGTTCAATAAGGGAGCACCACTCTTGTAGCCTCACAAGATTTGATTGCAATACAGTCATTATGATTAGTTATTGTTTTGTAAATTTTTAAATCGTCCGCAAATAAAAGATGGAACGACATAACTCCATCGAAGATGGAAGTTATGTCGTTGATAAATAAGGAAAATAACACTGGGCCCAGATGTGACCCCTGTGGGACTCCGGTGAAGATTTCAAAGTGATGTGAAAAATGTGAATTGATTTTTACTGATATTTTTCTTTTGTGAAGGTAGCTTTCGAACCATCTTAAAATATGCCCAGTTATACCCAGGGATCTTAGTTTGTTTAAAAGAATTTTATGTGAAACTTTGTCGAAAGCCTTACTAAAGTCTGTGTACACTACGTCTGTTTGAAGACGATTGTTCATGGAATTAGTTATATATTCCTGATATATCATTAAGTTTGTTAGAGTAGATCTTTTTGCTATGAAACCGTGTTGTCGATGTGAAATTACTTTATTGATTTCAGGCGAGAGTTTAGAGAGCAGGACAGATTCAAGTATTTTCGGGATTGACAACTGGATACAGATAGGTCTATAGTTGGATATATCAGATTTATCACCTTTCTTGAATATTGGAGACAGAAAGCTTGTTTTCCATTTTATCGGAAAAATGCCAGTTTTTATGGACAAATTAAAAAGTTTAGTTAGAGGATAAGTCAATACTGATGAGCATTTCGATAAGAACATTGGTGGAATGTTATCAGGACCAGCCGACTGTTTAAGGTCAAGGGATTTTAATTTGGTTTTTATATTACGTTCTTCAAATATACATTGATTGAAATCGATGTTATTATTATTAGGTGTTGTGGCGTTGAGCATTGGTGAGTTGTTTGTAGAAGCATAGATTTTACTGAAGAATTCAGCAAACAGATTAACAACTTCTTGGGAATTATCGGCCATTTTGTTATCTAAATACATATTGGAGGGAATACCAGAGTCATTGTTGTTAAGTAATTTTGAAAATTTAAAGATGTTATGGGGGTTGGCAAGAGCCGATTCTTCACAGTTGTCGATGCACTTTTTATAACATTGCTTGGACATTTTTTTGGTTGACTTTCTGAGTTCGTTAAATTTAGCGTAATCAATAGGATCGCGTGTTGATTTGTAGATTTTATGAGCTATTTTTTTGTCTCTAATTATTTTAATGAGATCGTTACTGAACCACTTCGGATAGTTATTTACATACATTTTTGAGACAGGTACAAGCGAATCAATAGATTTATTTAAAATTGAATAAAATTTATCTACCATTTCATTTATGTTTTCTTCAGAGTCCAAGAAGTTCCAGTCAGTTGAAGATAAAAGATTAGTGATTTGATTATAATCGGCTTTGAAAAAGTTCAATTTTGTTGATGCTGATGGATTTATTTTTTTAATTGAACTGTTGCATTCAATCAGTAGAGGGGGGTGATATTTGTCTATTGGGAGTATAGATTCAATAGATGCGAATACTTTAACAAATAAAGAATTTGAAAAAACTAGGTCGAGAAGACGAGAATTAATATTGAGTACATAGTTTAACTGTCGTAGATTTAGAAAATTGGACATCTCGATTATCTCATGAGAACCATGGTTGATGTTGTCCGTGGTAGAAGTTTTATTGTTATCTATGTCCCATATGACATTTGGCAGATTGTAGTCTCCTGTCATAATCATGGTAGCGCCAGGAAATTTCCTTCTGATGGTTTCGATTTCGAAGTAGTGGTCCTTGTATAATTGGGCGTCGGAAGATGGGGGAATGTAGATACAGCCAATGATGATTTTTTCACTTTTGGTGGACACCATGATGAATAATTGTTCAAGGTGTGTATGTATGCACTTGAGTTTTCTTGATTTGAGTCTATTGTTTATGGATAACAATACACCTCCTCCTCTGGTTTTAATGCTTTCGCTTCTGTCTTTTCTATATACTGTGTGATTAAAGAAGCCTAATTCGGAAGTTTCAATGTTTTTATTAAGCCAAGTCTCAGTGAAGGCGTAGGAGTCGTGGTTCAAGGTTGGTAAGTTTGTTTTCAGGTCCTGTAGTTTTGTCCGAATTCCTCGTACGTTTTGATAGTATAATGAAATTTTAGTGTTTAGTTTTTTGGGATCGTTTAAACGATTGTAGGATTGTTATTAATATATTTTATTGTGATATCTGTTTCACCTGAAGACTTCCTTTTTCCAGTTCTTCTCTTAAATCTATTAAATGTTTACTTTGTAGAAAAGACTGGTCTTGATAAATTCGGATATGATTTTTCAGAGTGTCTTTCTTTTTTAGTAGAATTTTCGGCCATTTAGCTTCCGGAAATTAGACTTTTATACTTCTCGGTTTGTCAGTTTTCCGAATACCCAATCTGTAGATTTTTATGCAAGGTTTGTTGTCGAGGCATCCATATCGCAGATAATTTTCTTAACTGCTGCGATATCACTATTTATTGATTCAGTCTGAGATGATGAAGTATTCTCCGGAATGTTATGAATAATTAGATTTTTGTCTCTGTAGCTTTGTTCTTTCATTTCAACGAGGATTTTGCACACGGTTTGGGTTTGGGCTTGTGGGGAGCACACATTTGGATTAGAAGTTTTTAGAGCTGTTAACTATAATGAAAAGTTCTTGAAATTTTAGTACCATAAATGTATTCTTATCACTAAATCGGCCGATTGCCGTATTAAGACCAATAAATAGATTTTTTGAAATATGTTAAAAGGGGTCTTTCTGCTTTTACAATGCTGAAATTCTATTTTCGCAATGTCGCTTCAGCCTTATATACATGTACAGAGATTGCATGATATTGGTTTTACGTCATCATTACGCAGAATTAACGAATTAATGAAATTGGACAGAATTTAAAAATAATAAAGATACAAGCACAATGGCATATCAAAGACATCACTAGTGCAACATTTTTGTATTTATCATATTACTGAATGACGTAATGATTAAACTAGCAAATGGTTTTGTGATTTACTACTTATTTGCCATCATTAGACATCTATATACAGTCTAATAAATGATATTGTCAACTTAGTCAAAATGATTTATTCATTTCTTTAATCTCTTGTTAACTTACGCGATATCTATGATCATTGATTTGTGAGATTAAGTTTCAATCCAGCTACAAAACTGACTATGCTAAAATCGTACGTCAACATAATATAATACTATGAGATTAGACAGCAAGAAGACAGATGCAGTCACATAATTTTGTTGTGTTTCATTAACCCTTCAAGCCTCGGAGGGACATTAATAGCCACACACATCATATTCCATTAGATTTTGTGAAGGACAAATCTGACCAGGGCGTACATACATTATAAAAGTATTTTTATATTTGTTCTATAATGCGTAGATATGTCATTTGTTCGTCGTTGGAAAGTTAAGTAATTATTCTTGTCAGTTTGTCTCAAATATTTGTACATGATTACATGGATAAAATCCTAAAAATTGTCAAAGTGTAACGATTCCAAATTGACGGGAATTTTTCATTAAGATATTTAAAAAAATTTTGTTGTATAGAATGCAAAAAAGTGAAGTAATCATTTTCTTACTAATTCTCTACACAAAAGGAATGTGTTTTCAGGTAAGTTTTTATGTTATCATGTTTGATATTATTTTTTTTTTAAATATCAATGTTAATTTCAAATACAAACATTTAAAAAATAATTAATAGTATTAAATTCTTACGAAAAAAATACAATAAAAAAAACCATAAATAACTAATTAAATAAATAATAGTATCGGTGATCTTTATACAATATTGTATTAGTATGCCTTTCTTGAAAGAAATCAGTTTCAAACTATCAATTCATTTTCATGTTGCGTATATACAGGCGCAAACAAATAATTCGTCTTAATATTTTAACTATCACTTAAGATTAGTGGCTAGTGACTTACAACTAAGTTCATAACTAGTGACTTAAAACTATACATATTTTGTGTAACCGAGTGAGTATTAGCACAATAGCAAGGCATTTATAGGAAGGACAAGTGATTTTAAGATATATTCTGACAACCTTCGTGACATACGTAATTGCACAACACATTTAATTACAAAACCGGTCAGTGTGGCTGAGTTGGTATCGCGTCTGGTTCCCACCTAACGGTCGTGCGTTCAATTCCGCAGCTTGCTAAAACCCCCATCACAACAACGGCAACATTTTCTGCTTACTATGATGGAAGCAAGAGATGGTTGTCTTCGCCTTCACCGGGAAATGGTTGTTTTCGCCTAACATACAGGTAAAAATTTTAATTTATTTTTCTATGCGCGAACTGAAGATCTAAAGTGTTAATTATATTATCATTTTTTTTCATTGATTAACATGCATGTATACTATATTTAAGCCACATAAGAATTCGATAAGTATTCGAAAATCGATATTATCGCCCCAGTTTATTGACAACAACAGAGGAAAACTGATAACACATAATAAATATTTACAAACATTTTGTACACATACAGATTATCGATCAACTAAAAATAGGTATTTATCTTCTTATCTTTGAGAGAAATGCGAATGTTTGAAATGATTTAATTAAATGTTTTATAATTTTTAATAATAACACGTTTATCGACCAATCTACAGATTTTCAGATAAGAACTTAGATGAATTATAAGATAAATTAGTTACTGATACAACGCGCGTAGTTTCACTGAACTAGGTCCAGTGGACATATTTGAGATTTACTGCGTTTAGTACCGCACATAAGACCGTCGGTCAGACAAGCTGTCACCGGCTGCCACAAACACCTCGCTCTACGCTCTTTTTCTTTGAAAATAATGCCTTCCCGTGCTTTTGAGATGTGCACAAATAATACTTCAATTCAAATCTGGGAGTTCTTTCCATTAGCATTTACTCAATAATCACTAATTATTTCAATAAATACATTATTCAAAATCCTTTTGCTACGCGAAAACGTCGAATGAAATAAAGTGAGACAGCAAACGCAGAAATTTTCTAAAAGTGGGGGAAAGGATCTTAAAGCGGACCACTGACGGGCGAGCATGTCCGCGGCGAGCAGTCTGAGCATGACGTCACCCATTTTGTCCGGCGGAGATCCATACAAAAACGCTCGTCGCTTGCTAGTGACGTCATGCTTGCCGCGGATATGCTCGCCCGTCAGAGGGCCGTTTGAGCTGGTGTCGCAAGGCACGCATACAGAAACGAGTGGCGTTCATAATCATATAGCTGTTTCACTCGTACACATGTTATTTGAATGGCTTTCTTTTTGTAATGCGTTCCGTTCCATTTATCTATGATGGATGTTATTTGCAGCCATTTCATTCATTCTGACATATTCGTTGTGGCTATTATTTTCTTATGTGTTTCGCTTTCAATCTAGAATTTTTTGTTAGATTAGTATGAATATGTCAATAAAAAAATATATATTTACCGTAATAATTTTGCTGTCTTTCCCTTTTCATGTTCGAACTAATCTATATACAAATCATGAAATCATTTACAACGATTGGGAACATCATCAATAATCGATTATGTATTATCACGAATCTCTTTATCGTTTATACAAAGGTCATGATTATTTCAATATCTATAGCAGTAGCGTACACATTACATTATCTGTAATCACATGAGAATATCTTATATAACTTTCTTTTACGTAAAACCCAATAACACATCAACTTATCGTGATTTAATTTTGGGTTATTACGCAGTGTTGCGCTTCCTTCTTCTTTAGCCAACGGTGTGGACAGCGTTACAGCCTTACTGCGTCCATCGTCAGGTATGATGGTGATGGTGTTGTAACGTTGTCCAAAAGGTTAGTTAAGGCAAAGCTTAAGGCGATGCACTACGTCGTGTAATATTTTGAATCGAGCTGCTAGCAATAACAAACCTTACGTAGATGGCAATAAGACTTAAATTCCCGCGTAACACCATTCATCTATTTTGATTTATACAAGAAAAAAAATGGCCAAAAAATGCCTTTTATTTTATTTTGTGGATGTTCAATAACGTAATAACTTAATTCGCCACATTATACAATAAAACCATAACCGAAAATAGGTTCGTAAGAAGAGATTTTGAACTTTAAAGCAGTTTTCATAGGCCTTATACATTATTTTTTTCTGGGCTTATAAAAAGACTTATCTAAAAAAAATACTCAATTGTTTCAAAGGCCAGGATCTATTCTACTCGCAGTATTTAATTAATGCATCTGAAACATTTCTAGACGACCAAATTTTCAAACCAAAAACACATGATTTTGCATTACTACGTATTGCATCGCCTTAATGCTAAATCACTATTTTGATTAATCTTTATAACGAATTGGTGTACATTATGAATACCAAAAAATATTCTTTAAATAGATTGAAGGTTTTTCTATCGTTTCGTTTGAGAAGAATACGAATTAAAAAATAAATTACTCAATTAAACATATACATGAAAACTACTATAAATTTTTTTTTTACATAATAATTTTTTGTATGAACGCGTAAAGGAAACAACTTTAAAAAAATACTGTTTTAAAGATAAGATTATCTGTGACAGTTTCACTTAATTTACTTTTTTGCTTTCTTATAAAATTATTTACAAAATAAGTAAAACCCAGTTTTTTGCTTGAAATCGAACGTTTCTAGACTCCGTTTGTCAAGCGATTTTAAGGCCTACTACCTACAATATAAGGTATACCAAAAATATACACATTTTTGGCTTATAGCTTTCTCTTAAAGAAAGAAGAAGGCGGAACATGGCACAATACCCTAAAAATCAATCAAGACAATTACTTTTGGCGTGAAATCTCAAATCTCATATAACTGAGCAAACGGTGACCGGATAAATCATCAAAATGATAATTCATCACATCTTCGACCCTTTAATTATTAGGAGACCAAATTTGGCCCCAAACAAACGAATTTGGGTTAATAATAATAATAATACTTGGATGACTTGTATAGCGCCGTTTTTGTGCAAAAACACCTCAAGGGCGCTGTACAAACTTATAATACATTTCTACAGTTATCTATGTTATTACTTAACTATTTATGGAGAAAATATACAATACAATACTTACCTGGTAGGTCACTTGAGATTAACACTTAATTAACATTATCTAATTTTTTATTGGCGAAATTTAGATACAGGATTTAGGACTTAATTGAAAAATTGAATATAACTGGACTTTCTCTTAGGATTGGTATATTTAATTTAAGGGTACGACAGCTTAAAAAGGTAAGTTTTTAGTTTAGACCTGAATTCTGTTGGACTTGTTATGGATCTTAGTTCCGGAGGGAGTTTATTCCAAGCCTTCGGCCCAGATACTCCGAAAGCGCGATCACCAAACTTAGTATTTGGTTTGCGCTTAGGTTCTATCAGTCTGCCTACAGCTGATGATGTTTCTTATCTAAGAGTTGACTGCCTCAGACCAGTGTTTTCCGGGAAGCATAGTTCAGAGATGTAGGGTGGGGCCATTTCATTGATGGATTTAAACACCATCCAGCACAGTTTGTACTGGATTCTTTCAAGGCACTTGAGCCAGTGAAGGTTACGAAGGTGTTCTGAAATGTGCGAATATTTTGAAACCCCGGTTATGAGCCGTACTGCTGCATTAAACACTGATTAAAGTTTGTCAATTTGATATTTTGGAAGGTTCCTGATATTTAAAGGGTTAAAAGTTATATAAAGTCATGGAAAGTGATGAAACAAAAACTTTATTAACTGGGTTAAGTAGGTTAGGTAAGGTTAGGTTAAAAAAAAAATTCACCGTTTTTAATGATCTTATATCACTTTTTAAAAGTGTGTTGAATAGTCACTGTGTTGAGTTAGCATGGAACCGAGCAAACATATCAAAACGTCAAAATAATATTCAAATAATAACACTGAGGCCATCAAAGTAGTATGCGTTCAAAGAGAAGAAGATGGTTTGAAAGGAAGTTATGTAAATACGGATGTTAGAGTGAGCGCGCTTATATTTAAAAAAATGAATCACTTAGCGAAAAATTTTAATTTTTTAATAAAATATGACTCGTTTAAAATAGAGCAAAATCTTTTGAAAAACGCCTAAGTTACTTTTAAAGATGCACTGTGATTTATTTCATCTATAACACGTTCAAAAACCGAACAAAATTTGTTTTTTTAATAATTTTCGAATCATACTTTGCGATTTTTTTTCCATCAAAGGAATTTCATATAATTACTGTTTCGGTTATAGGTACAAATGTATAAATATTATCTTCAAAACAATTTTTTTTAGGAACTTAATAACTTTAAGTGTTCAATATGTTATAAATCAGTAGAAATTCTGAATGCGTCGTCAAATTAGCGACGTTTTTGTTCTGAATTGTGTCCTCCGATACCGAGAGTAATATTCCACTGAATTGGAGCACAATACCAGCGAATCACTTTATCAAACATAATAAATGCCAGGTTCACAGTTTTATTTACAACGGATTTGAATAATCTCTGAAACACTAATCTAGCAGTTATATTATGCAAACATGCATATTTCATATTATTCTTCTTGGTCGTTGTCACCGGGAGAAATGTCATCGACACGGCAATATGTATGCAAATATTCTGATTCCCATTTTGGATCTTGTTCTGACGCCCACTAGGTTGTAATGGTTCACGATTGTAAGGGGAAAAGTCTTAATTTTAATAATAATATAAAATATTTTTTATATTTTAATAAAAAATTAAAACTGTTAAAGAATATTCTGATTTTCAGAATAATAATAAACCGGGCACATTATTTTTGTCACTGACAAAATTTTTTTTTTGTCTTTTACAAGCGTCTTATTTCTGATTGCAATACCTAATGGCAAATCATATTTCGTAATACTGACGTAATTAATAGTAACTTGGACCGTTTGCTACTATTATTTGTATAGCGCCGTTTTCGTGAGAAAATCGCCTCAAGAGCACTTAAAAACTTAGTTTATATATTTAGGACGGGTTGTTTCGGAGAATTTGAACAATTCATCAATTTTCGGGTTCTGTGAAAGTCCCATTCAAGTTCTGTTATTATATCATCATAGGCTAGTAGCTTCAACTGAAATAATAACAGAGCTTGAAAATGAACTTTGAAATTTGAAGAATTGTTCAAATTCTCCGAAACAACCCATTCTTAATATATTCCTATGACTTAGACTTTTAACTTATTACTTGTGGCTTATAACTAAGTTTAATGTCTAGTGATTAACAACTAAGGCTAGTAACTTAAAACTATACATTTTTGACGTATTGGGTATATAAAAAATACTTCTTTAATATGACTTACAACTACGGCTTAAACTAGAGTTTAAAATACATCTATTTTAAGACAGGACTAACTATAAAACTAACTATAACTAAACGACTTAACTTTCTTATTAAAAACTCTAAACTCTAAATTTGACTGTTGCGAACTTCTGCAACTCATAAACTTACGAATACCTTCAATAACAACACGACAAAATACACTATTCTACTGCAACACACATAAGCGCAATTACATTGCGAACTCCCCAATACAACCGTTTCACACTATGAAAAACCATTACTTAGGTGATGTCGATATATTTAATATTTACTTTGCGAATTTCGTGGATCATGTAAAAGATTTATTTCAACACTATTCATAAATGGAAGTTGTATTTTTGTAAACCAGTCAAATCGTTGTATTTATTAATTAATGTTCTTCTTCTTTTTATTTTTGTTTCTGGCATATATTATTTTATTTTTACTATTTCTTTCTCATGTTTCAAAATTGTCTCTCATCAAAATTGTACCATCTACATGTAAAAGCCCTCTGGGCGTTAAATAAATAAAAAAAATAAAAAAATTCACTGTTTTCGGTAATGAATTAATAAAATAATGCAAATTTCGGAAGCCGAAATTAACCCACTTCCCGACATCCGATCAAGCTAAAACTTGGCAGATAGACTCTTTGTTGATGACAATGCATTCTATCAAATACATGTGAATAAAATCTAACACACACACACACTAATGTATACACAGTTCTGTGAAATCCGATGACATTACAGCAGTATTTGACGAGGTTAGTAGAGCTGGCGACTCTAGTTCCTGGGCAGGAAGGTTCAATCAAAATCAAAAGGTACATTTTAAATTGGATTTATTGTATTAAAAAAAAACTGCCTTTTAAGCAGATAATTATTTTTTATTGACTCATCTGTTTATCTGAAGAGACTTGCTTGCAAAATCAAAGGATGGTGCATTCTGCACATTTAGAAAAACGGTTATTTGAATACAAAAGAAAAATAAATTAAACTGTGATTAATTGATAGGTAATTAAATGTAAAGGTTTGTATATGTTTGTCTGAAATGATGTTTTTTTTTTTTATTTTTTTTTTTTTTATTGTTTAACTTATAACATTGTTACATTGTATATAAAATTAGATAATCATAGGTAATAGTGAAAAACATAAGTTATTGAATTTCTACTCCAATGAAGAGTGCTAGCTCTTGAGCTTGGCGTAGGAGTTATTTGACAATTATTTCATGTTTATATCACTAATTAACATAAATACAGTACAATAAATATAAACTTAAAAGAGGATTGTGACGTTAATTTTGGTTGTAACATGAATTGAAGTTATAACATTTGATAGGTGATATTAATTTTTTTTTAAGATAAATTTGACCTTCTTTTTGAATAAAATAAAATCTGGTATTTTTTTCACTTCTTCGGGAAGACTATTAAAATATCTTATGCCTTTGTAAATGTAATTATTGTGCATTTGTTGTGTTGAAAATAGAGGAATTTGGATGTTAAAATTATGCCTTAAGGATGAGTTAAATTTAAGTTTTTTTATTACAGTTTCTTTATATATTTGTAATATTGCATCTTTTTTATAGAGGTCTTCAATTGTTGGTACTTCGAAAATTTTGAACAGTGATGCTGAAGAGAATGTTGGTTTTTTTTTCAAAATTACTTTTATAATTAGTTTTTGTACCACTTTTACAGAGCTTAAAATTTTTTCATATGCACCTCCCCACCCAATGATTCCATACTGAAGTAATGATTGGACTAGTGCGTAATAGACTTTTTTCAGGTTATTTAGCTTGAGAACATTTCTTAATCTAATGAATATATAGATACATTTTCTAATGCGCTTGACAAGTTCACATATGTGTCTGTTCCATTTCATATGTTGGTCTACAATTACACCGAGGTACTTTACTTCAGTTGTTTGGTTTAGTATGGTACATGATTTATTACAAACATCTTTGTTACATTTTTTGTTGTGTATTATTATATGAATGTTGGGGTAAGATTTGAATTTATTTATTGTGAATGGTATATAAACTGTTTTTTTTGCGGTAATTGTAAGTAGATTTGAATCGAACCAGTTTTTTAGGATTTGGATGTCATTATTTTCATTTTCAATTACAATTTTCCAGTCATTACCCTTAATTATGATGATTGTATCATCTGCGTAAGATATAACTGTTCCATTGAGGTTTTGTTTAAAAATGTCGTTTACGTACATGATAAAAAGTAATGGACCCAAAACAGTACCTTGTGGTATCCCAAAATCACTTGTGAGTGGTAGACTAGATGCGTGATTAATTTTTACTACTTGTGTTCTTTGGTGAAGATAACTTTTTAGCCAACTTAATGCTGTGTCATTAAAACCCACGATCTTTAATTTTTGTATTAGTTTGACATGAGATATGCTGTCGAAGGCTTTTTGGAGATCAACAAAAATACCAACACATTTTAAAGATTTGTCTAAAGCGTCTTGTATGGTACTAGATAATTTAGCAATGGCGTCTTTTGTGCTTTTGTTTTCCATGAATCCAAACTGGTTTTCGTGAATTATATTATTAATCTTTATGAACTGAGTTATTCTTTTTTTGGCAATTTTTTCAAATATTTTTGCAATGTTTGATAGTAAAGAAATAGGGCGGTAATTGGTTGGTTCTTCCGGATTGCCGGTTTTAAATATTGGTATAATTACAGATTGTTTGTACATGGATGGAAAAACTCCGCTTTGAAAACTTGTATTGATTATATGAGTTAATGGTTTTGATACTTGTGATTTTATACATTTCAGTGTTTGTGTTGTGACCCCATCAAAACCAGGGGCAGAACCTCCTTTCATACCTGAAATAATTTGTTCAATTTCTTCTGGTGTTGTCGGTTGAAATAATTCAAAATTATGCTCATTATTTACTATAGTATTTGGGTCATTTGGGGTAAGGCCTTGTTGGATTTTTTTAGCGAGGTTTTTTCCTACATTAGCAAAAAAATTGTTAAATACATTTGCGGCTTCTAGAGGTTTATCTTTACAGCAGATTTTTGAATCATTATGGTTTACATTGTTGATTGTTTTATTTTTTAAATGTTTTTTATCGACAATTTCATTTATGATGGACCAAATCCTTTTACTGTCATTTCCAGATAATTCAAGTTTTTGTTTGTAGTAGTCATCCTTTGTGTTTTTTATTAGATATGTAAGTTTTTTTTTATAAGCTTTGAAATGTTTTTGTAATGTTATATTTTCCGGTTGTTTTGTATATTGTTTGTAGAGTGTTTCTTTGTGTCTAATTGAGATGATTAATCCGTGAGTTATCCATGGTTTGATTGGTTTTAGTTTTGAAGATGTTTTGTTAGATGTAATATTTCTACAAGCATTTATGTGAAAACTCAGTTTTTTATCAAATATTTTGCAGCATTCTTCTACATCGTTACATTGATATATTTCTTGCCATTCTTTTTCGTTACTTAATATTTTAGTGAGAGAATTTATATTAATATTATAGTTGTATTTATCAGTATTATTAACGGCCGTTGTGGTTGGTAATGGGAGGTTTTGATGTTTGTAGTCATATTTAAATATACATGCAAAATGATCCGTTACAGTTGTTTTAATTACCGCAGATGATATATTTTGTATATCTTTGGTGTTTGTGAATATGTGATCGATACAAGATGGTCGTTGTCCGATAATGTTTCTGGTGTATGAATTTATACATGAAATGTAATTTAATTCTGCTAACATATTTAAATAGTTATCTTTATCGTTAGAGGAGTAGTCATTAGCGATATTTACGTTAATATCTCCGATGAGTATTGTTTTTTTGTTTCTATGATGTTGTAATATTTTTTTAAATTCTTCTATGTATGTGGTTATAGCAGAAGAGTGTGTCCGATAAATAGCAATGATATTAAATGAATAATTCATAAAATTTATCTCCAAGTTTAATAAATTGACATTACTCACCATTATTTCATTTACACTTGTGACAGCGTAAATATTTGATACAAATATGGCGACGCCGCTATTTCTGTTAATTTTATATTTTGTTGCATAGTACGAGTAGCCCGGTATATTATAATTAATTTCACTCGATGAATGCGTTTCTGATAATATTATACAGTCAAGTCTATTTAATTGTTTAATAGTTATTAGAAATTCTTCGAAATTTTTTTCCAAAGATCTAACGTTCATGTGTATTATTATTAGGCTGGCTGTAGGTTTTATATCTATAAAATCGTTTGTATTATTTACCGTGTCAAAAATCCTTTCGTCTATTTTATATGAATTATCTATTGCGTTTATTATAAAGTCGTTCATTTTGAGGTAGTAATAAAATTAACAATAATGTTGGCGCTGGGAATACACTTCACATTTGTAATTATAATACTACATGTGTTAGCTTGTATATCATCACTGCGTGTTAACACTTTGCGGGCGGGCTTTTCGTAATATTTTTTTGAAATATTGTGCATATTATTTAGGTTTTCGTTAGATTTGTGATTAATAATATGCATCATTAGTCGTAATCGATGCGATCCCTCGCAATTTTCAGCATTTTGTTTCTATAGTTGCACCTAATACTGTTGGCTGCGTGGTCCGTGGTGTTTTTTTCTCCATATTTAGAATTTTGTCTGTTGCAGTTTACACATGCTGGTACTGTTTTTTCTCTTCCCGGACATTTTGAAAGGATGTGATCGCCCATACAGTGTGGGCAAATTGGAGGGCTGGTTCGGTGTAGGCATCTTTTAGCCGTATGCATGAACATACAGCAATGAAAACATTGAGTTAATGGATCGCAATCTTCAATTTTCACTCGTTGAAACTGTATATTTAGTTTACCGAGTGCAAGGAGACTTTTTCGCATTTTGCCACTGGTTTCCATGATGTAGCTAGTGAATTGGCGCTGCTTTTCGTTTATGCTTGTGTTTTTTATCTCCGTTATAAGTGTGATTTTGTTGTCTTCACTTTCCTTGTAAACATCTTCAATTCCTTCGTTCTGGGTAATTATTCCGCAAACTATTTCGTCTTCAGTAAGATTGGATTTTAATCCTTTTATTATTATTTTTGGTCTTTTCTTTTGAATTTCATTTACCACCAAATCGGTATTCAGTTTTTTTATTTCGGCGGTTAAGGTATTTGCATATTCCTTTTTTGGGCATGATATTATTATTTTTCTTCTTTTGTTTTTCTCAAACCATTTATTCCTATCTTTATGTTACTTCAATTTATTTCTTTTTTTATTATCTTTTCAATTTCTTCTGCTTTAGCATTATTTTTGGTCGACGAAATGATGATTGAGAATCTCTCTTCTTCTCGAGGAGTGACTTTGGTTGTTGATAATACCTGTGCATAGGATGGTGTTGTTGCGCTTTTCATTATTTTTTCAAAGTTTCCCACCAGTTGGTCGTTTTTTTCGATAAGTTTGTCTTGTAGTTGAATTATTTGTTGTTGCATTTTTAATATTTCAGATTTCACTTCATTGTCAAGATCAATGATAATTTTTTCGATATTAGTTTTGGTTTTCGAGTCTTTAACGGTTTGTATTTTTTGAACTTCATTTTTTAGCGTACTTAACAACTCTTCTACCGTCATGAAAGTGTTACGTTGCGGAGTAACGAGAGCGCGAAGACAGTACCGTGGGACGGGCTGCCGTTACGAGCGTAAGGTTATAACTGATGTATTCCAAATGTTTGTATAATCGTTTGTTTGCAATATTGAGATTATTTCCAGTACTTATTTACGGCATCAACTGGGATTGATTAAAAAATATAGCTTGACTTTCGTCAGTACACTTCTGATCCAGACGACGCATAGTCATTTTGAAGGCGTTCGCCTTTGAAAATTTCTTTTGCGTTTCATTTTATATCAAGGATAACAAGCCTTCAGATTTGAATATAATCTCTCCTTAATTCCACCACAAAGGGAGACAAAAATATGAAAGAGAAATTAGAAATACCTATACCGACTTTTTATTATACAACAACTGCTGTTGTAAATAAAAGCATTCTTGTCCAACAGATTACGCTGTTTACCAACTGCTGTTGTAAAAAAAGTATGTTTGCCCAACAAATTACGTTATTTAAAAAATATATGTTTTACCATTCACAGGTGACATCTTTATAATATGCAATGCAGCGTTATGTCAAAATTTCAAAACAATCAGAGAAGAACTTTCGGAGATTTAAGGTTTTAAATAAACGACATTTGTTTTTTACCTATATTATATAGATGTCACCTGTAACTGGTAAAACATATATTTTTTCGATAACGTAATTTGTTGGGCAAACATATTTTTTTTACAACAACAGTTGGTAAACAGCGTGATCTGTTGAACAAGCATTCTTTTTATTTACAACAGCAGTTGTTGAACAGAGTAATATTTTGGAAAAACATTATTTTGAAACAGTGCAATTTGTTGGATGTAAAAGCAACACGCGATATTGTTTCTGGGGTACAGCTAGTTATAAATTATAAATTTCAAATGAGATGCAAATTATATGTTAGAAAATTACAAATTAGAAATTTGCTATTTTAAATGAGAAAATTAAAATTACGAATAACAAATTGTATTTTACAAATTATAAAATAACCCATTACAAATTAAAAATAACTAATTAAAAATGCAAATTACAGATTACAAATTGTAAATTATAAATAAGAAAAAAATATATAAATTACAGATTACAAATTATAAATAACAAAATAAAATTAACGAATAACAAATAAAAAAATACAAAATGATAAATACAAATTAAAATGAAAAAAATTATACTTAATATCAAATTAGAAAACAGCAAATTATAAACTACCAACTATAAATTGCAAATTACAAATCACAAATAACAAAATTAGAAAATTACAAATTACAGTACAACATTAATAATAACATGGCATTTATATAGCGCAGTTTAGTATCATTTCATTTCAAGTGAAAACATTACAGTACATTTACATATTATGAATCAGATACAAATAAAAAAATTACATTTTTTTTTTTTTTGTTTTGTTCACAGGATAGGTTCACAGGACCTTAGTGGGGTTACAAAACTTGGTCACGGGAATATTTCTACAGAATTATCCTTCCAATCCTGGAGGATTAAAAACTTAAATAATAAAATAAAATATATTCTAATGCAAAGAGATCATTAGTGATAATAAAACGAGATAAATAATATCTACGAATGAAAGGCATAGAATACTGTTTGTATTTGGTAGGCAAGAAGTGTCTCTTCTTCCTGAGACATCCCCGACTCTTTCTAATTCTAACGTTCAATGTTATTTACACATTTTACACTTTCATCAAGAATTTCTAATAATAATAATATCATTTAGAATAATATACAAAAGGGATTATCCGGTCTACAGAACATTGCTTTAGTATTAAACCAAATAGAAATACATTTTTACTACAAACCCGTACCGTTTTCTTACCTAATTAAATTGTACTCATAGGCGAGTTGCATAAATTATTATTATTGTAGTTATTGTAATTTAAAAAAGAAACCAATCAATAATATGAAAGACATACTTTTTGCTGTAAAAGATTTGCCTTTTTGCTGTGGTGTCATTATTTTTATTCGTCACTCCCCGTTACACTTGATTACATCTGTTACACCTGTTCTAGATACGATAAAATATAAACGCAAGTAAATGATGACAGAAAAAGGTGTAAACTATTTTATGAACTTATTAACTGTAATAATATGTTCATACAAATGAAATGTTCTTTTTCATAATGTTATTTATTTTACTCATAACTTTCTTTAGAAGTTGATGTTTCAAGATCCAGCTCGAAGCGGGTATTTCGAATACGTTTCTTCAGTACTGACTCGACTCGAGCATCGAACGGTCATGCGCGAAGCGTTACACAAAAACGTGTCCCCGTAAAATCGACCTTAACACACCTGTTGATAAGAATCAAATTCCTTCGTCGCGAATTTGAATTTCTAAACGGAAGATCTTCGCAAGTGCCGCGGGATTGTGCGCCTTCCACCCTCGTGAATAAGGGTCAGAATAGCGTGCGAAAATATTTTTAATTTCTTTATGACAGCGTAAAGACTGGTTTTAAGGTCATCTGTTCGTCTTTGCATGTTCAAATTATTATTTAACAAACACAAATCTGTTACAAAACACTTTGGTGTAACGGTGAAAATTGACTTCAAATCTGTTTGCCGAAGGTTCAACACCCAACACAGTGCAAAAATTGAAAAAAAATTGACATGTTTTAAATTTGTTTAGTGTGAACTTAATTGTTTTAAATATTAGTTGAGAAATAATATTAAAGACTGTTTGCACGGTCAACGTTTGTGGTCGTTGAATTCAACTTTTGCGCCGTGTGACCATATTTACAATGCTGAAAGTGGATTGTAAAAGTTGCTGACATGTTGAGTTGTTTGTGATGATTTGTGCCTAGTTCGCTAGACTAAATATTGGATATTCATCAATTTTTGCTGCAACTGGATTAACCACACATTTGCTTAGGTAAGCATAAAATTATTATTATTTTGGATATTAGTAACTTTGTGTCGGAACATTATTTGACACGCGCAAACTTTTTGTACGTACATCATTTTAAATGAACACCTCAACTAGTTTCGACATAACCGTTTCTTCATCAGAACATTACAATTTGTAATTAAAAATTTAAATGTTAGAGACGACTTACGTGAGTCTATGTGGTCGAGTGGAAAGATTCTGGTCTAGCAATCCAGAGGTTGCAGGTTCTAATAAATAAATAAAAATATTTTTATTTATTTACACATCTTCGGATCTACCGGATCTGCCCTGATGATGGACACTGCAACGCTGTCCGAAACGTCGGCTAAAGAAGGAGTTAGCGCAACACGGGATAACACCCCAAAAACAAACAACAAAAATAAAAATATTTTTATTTATTTTATTGTTTCACAATTAATTGAAATATAAAAAAAATAAAGTGTAATAGTACCTACATCTGCGGCACATTCCATAGTGGAATATACTCTCAGTATCGCCATGCTGATAGAATCTTTCAGAATTTCAGAATTGAAACGTCGTTTGAAATTGTTTTAGTCATGTTTGGTGACAAGATCTGAATAGTCAGGTACTTCCCCACCTTCTTCTTCCCCTTCTTACTACTTTCAGCCTCACAACATACCCCAATTGGGGATGCCATAGTCTCACTGGTTCCGGACGGTTGTGAGCAGTAGTTTGGTCTCTTGTGAGGTATTCACATAGGAAATACAAAAAAATCTGAGATTTTATTTTATACATTTGGAAAGGATAGACATAGTCGGGGACGCCTTAGGAAGACATGGCACGATCAAGTGAATTATACTGAAGTCCTAGTACCTGTATTTGAGACGAAGCGATGTGTGAATGTGAATGAACCAAAAAGTGTGTGGCAAGACAGAGTTGTGTTGCGGTACATTCTATCTGCCTACCCCTTCGGGAAATGGCACGATGTTTAGTTAGTTAGTGAGTTAGACAGGACATTTTTTTCACAAAAACGGCGCTCTACAAATTATATAATTATTATTATTATTACTTAAATTTGGTTTTTTTCATGGCTCTGACGATATGTGCGTGGTATGTAAGTAGCTCTGACGGAGTAAAAAGATACTATAAAACACGGCTACCATCTTGACACGATTGACCGGACCACGAACAAATTTACAGACATACAGAATGCAAAGTGGTTTGAGTTGAAATCGGACATCGCGACGCTGTCAAAAAAGCAAGAAGTAACCTACGTAATGATTGTTATTTAAATTTAAAAAATTAGGTTGCATCATTATTCTTTGCGTGTTTTCTTGGATAATGCATTCTTTTAACAAGGTCACCATTCGATTTCAATATCGATTATAAATGTAAATGAGCTTAAAAAAAACATCTAGGGTTCCCATTGTAAAATAGTTGCTACCCGGATTCGCCAGAGTTTCAAAAAGTTTAATTTTATTCAAGGTGTAGTGTAAGATACCTTCATTTTACGAAAGAGCACCATTCCGAAAAAGATTACTTTAAATAGCTTTAGGTGTGTTTTATGACCAGATCTGAATAGCAAGGTACTTCCCTGCCTTCCTCTCTCCATCTCTTTCCTCTTCCCACTTCTCGTAGCCACAACGTCCCCCAATTAGGGAAGCCATAATTCCACTTGTTCCATACAGGAGCAGTTTGGATAATTCAGATAAAAAAATGATTTTGAACTAGAAGATTACTTTTAATATATACTCATACTATAACTTTCGTTTAACATTGTTTGACACTGTGGGCCTCATTTGGTGCTTTTCAATGTTCATTAATTCAATAATTTCAGTTAGGTAAAGTTTTGTGAATTTAACGATGATAGAGTTCTCCATTCGAGATTTTTTTATCTTCATCAGACAAACAAACACAAAAAAACATCTCATGTTGATTATTATTAGTTAAAAGTATTGTATAAAAAGTTTTTCATTTTCATATAAAATCAAATTTAATATTTTTTCATAGCACTACTTCTGAACTGTTTACACTCATATTATAACAGGTGATAAAATGTCAGCGTCTAAAGGTGTTTATAACTCATATTATTGTTATAAATCTAAAACGATATTTACCAATTTGTGCAAGCACAAAGCAGTAAAGACGAATGATAATATTTATACATCCTTTCGTTTAGGCTATTATGTTGAATCACAGTAATAAAACAATGGCGCGACTAATATTTTATTAAACTTCTGATAAAATAATGAATTCCAATATTTGGGAAGTTTGTTTACAAGAGATAAAAGTCTCATAAGGATATTGAAATAAGGATGAAGATGAAGACAGGAAATTCCATTAAAGGATTACTGAACAGATGGCGGTTATTGTTAGTGTTGGCAAAAAATTCTCCAAAGAAGCTAAGCTAGCAGTCCACAATGGAGTGCTCTTACCTACCCTGATGTATGGCAGTAAGGAATAAAACTGTCAGAAGAAAGGTGGAAGTAGACTGAAGGAGAAGATTAAAGTAATTTTTTTATGTTTACATTATGAATACGTTTTGGATAAATTGAATCTTTTACTATCGTTTCGCTTGATTAGAAATAAAATAAAATTGTCAAATATAAACGGAAGGTCAAAAAAAATAATTCATTAGAAATGTATGAAAGTTTAAAAAAAAAAATAAATTGAATAATGGCGTAAAGTTCGTCAAATGATTGTTCGATTTGAAAATTGGAAATATATTCCGGATTTATTGTAAGGTTTAGCATGTTTATTTTACTAACCATTTCCGAAAATTCCTTCCTAATCTCTGGTAACAATGTGGCATTTGCGCAAAAAGTGTTTTTTGACGATGTCGTCTTCAAATTTTTCATGCTATCAAATATTCTCTGAGCTCTTGAAAAGAATGAATTTTGACGAGCTTCCAATAACTTAATTTCTCTATTAATTTCTAAATTTGACGTTTCGTTAGTCATTTTTACGATAAATAATATAATAACAATAAATCGTTGAATTAAAATAAATAATACGAGATCTTACTGTACTATCTAAAACTATCTACCCTACCCACATAAACAATTCTCTATGACACGACAATTAGCCATTATTTGGCGTAAACATAAATATTTTGGCCAAAATTATCTGTGACTTTCTTATAAAATTATTCACAAAATACATAAAAAACCATTTTTGCGCTCGAATTGGACTGTTTCTAGACTCCGTTTGCCAAGCGATTTTTATGCTTATTACCATTATTCGTGGCGATATAAGTATATACATATTGTTGGCTTGTGGTTTCTTCTGAATTTTGTAGAAATGAGATCCCTAAGGCGTATATGCTAGAAATATAGAGATTCCTAAATAGTGCAAGGTTTTGGTAATGAACATACGTCCATCACTCCTGGACACACTCATCTCGAGATTTCTACCCACTCCACATGCCTTCGCAGAACTTCCTTTCCTTCCTTTCCTCAAAAATACCCTTCACACAACATCCCCAAAAGATGATTAATCTCCTACATATATAACTCCTGTGTGGAGTTAATGCAAAAAAGAGTAATGTTTTAGGTACTTAGAGCGAATGCACAAAGAAAAGAGCCTTATAAATTATAGGTACTTAGAGCGAATGAACAAAGACAGGAGTCTCATAAATAATAGGTACTTAGAGCGAATGAACGAAGACAGGAGTCTCATAAATTATAGGTACCTTGAGCGAATGCACGAAAAAAGAACCCTCATAAATTATAGTTACATAGAGCGAATGCACGAAGAAAGGAGAAGAAGGAAGAAGAAAAATTTTACTACTCGATGATTCGTGGAAAATCATACGTTAAGTCTTACTTCCTGCCTCAAAGTTAGTACGTACACACAGTAAAATATTAACAATAATATTACGTTGCAAATGATTGCTTCGGAACCGTCCATGGTTTGGAAATGGTGTATTGTTGCTTGATTATGTTTCCTTTCGAAACGAACCCGGAACTATTTTAACGGCAAGGAAGTGCTTTAGCCATTATGTGAGTGACGTGAAATCGTTGTATACTCTGAGAATAATATAATATTTCATAAGTATGTGATAATATGATATGATGTCAGAATATGGACGTATGCCAAGATTTGGCCAAGATTATTGATTATAGCATTAATATTTAATAATTACCTTATGTAATATACAATTAGAACTCGTTTCGCGAAAGGATTCAATGATTAAAGATTGTTTATTTAATACTATCGTTGACGAGTACCCGGCGTTGTTCGGAGTTGTGACTGATTTGGAGTAAAGTTTGAGTTTTGAATTCTATGATAAATATCGACTATCCCCAACTTTCTATAAATATAATAAGCATTTTCTAAGTATATAAACCTTTCGAGAGAAATGCTCTAATTTATAGTGAACACCATATCAAAATTGTTCAGTAATTTAGAAGAAATAAGCGCACAAATAGACGCGGATAGCAACTTTATTTTAAACTATTTATAAATTAGAAATCAACTTTATTAATATACCATAAACAATAAATCATACACAGTGACAACAAAAATAATGAAATAAACAGAATTGCATATAAAAGCAAGACGTAGAAGAAGATGCAAAATTTATAATTAGAGTAATATTAGTAATTATAGAAAATATATGACATTATAGTCTTCTTGTACCTACATTCCGTGTAATTAAACAGATCTGCCTCATTTGCGAATCTATTACTAACTTAATTAATCTAGGTACAAGCGAGTGTTGGAATTGCTCAGTCCTATTATTGTTACATTTAAAAACAACTTTGAAACGAAAAAATCTCGTAGTTATGTGAAATTCAATGAAGCTAAGTAAATTAGGGCTGTCTATGCTACCATTAACAATTATAAATATCAATATTAAATCGGATAGAATCCTTCGATTTAATAAATTTAATTCTTTCACTAAATTATTATATTTCAATGGGAGTATTGAGTTAAAAATTAATGTGTTTTAGGAATTTATGTTGAATTCTTTCTATTGAATCTGAATTTATTTTAAAATGGGGGTGCCAGAACGAAGGCATATATTCGATTTGACTGAAAATTTGAAGTTGAAAATTTCCAATGAAGCCAAGCATTTTCATTTCGTTATTATTAATTGCGTTCATATGGGATACAGAGTTTATTTTAGAGTCGGAAATGATTCCCAGGTCATTAATATCATTTACCGAGGGAAGGGTTGAGTTATTAAGTTCAGATGGAAAAATAATTGTCCGACTTATTTTGAAAAATCTTATTAAATGACACATATTAATGTTAAGATAAAGTTTGTTTAGAATACACTAATTAAGTAACCTATTTATGTTACTTTGTAGACAAATATAATTTTATATGTTTTTTTTTAAATTATTTTGAACATGTTTAAGTCGTCTGCAAAAAGTAACAAACTAATATCTACATCAAATGTATTAACATATCATTCACAAATAATATTATTTAGTAAAAACACCATTTTTTTTATTTTTTTAAAGATAAATTTATGTTTACAAGAAAAGTTTTTTTTGCAAAGCACAGAGGATAAAAAATTATTATAAGTAATAATTATTAGCCTGAAACAAATACAAATTTATGTTTAGAAGATAAGGTTCTTATGCAAAGCGCAATGGATAGTAAATTATGAAAAAAAAAACAGTAAAACACAAATATAATGGGGAATTAAACCCGAACCCTTCCGATACTAAAATAATAATAATAATACTGTTGTTAATTATTAAAAAATTGTTTCATACAGCGTTCTATATAATATATGATATTTCACAAAGAGGCTTCTATGCTGATAAGTCCCATTTGTTTCAGTCCAAATATTTAATTCCGAAAGCATTACCCAATTACATTACCAAAAAATCTTATAAGTGCTAATAATGATGATAAGTTCTTTGTGAAACTTTTGTTTGGTTTCTAATTCGATATGTAGCATGCCCATTGCCCACAGTAGTTACCTGAATTATTTGAGCAGCCGTACCATGAGTTCGGTGCTCTACATTTCTTGTACAATTATATTAGTCGGCATATAAAGAGAGAGAGACTTACGGATCCGTAGGCAACGTACATTTTGAAAACAAAGCAATCAGTATATAATGATAATTCTATGAAACCTTGAAATGTCAGTGGAGTGAACGGTTGCTTATTATCTTGTGGAATGGACATGGGCATGTGAAGGTAAATATATGTCTTATTAAATCTAGTCACAATTACCTTAACATTTCAGACATCGAAATGTTTTGCATGGAATTCAAAGACAGGAAAAAATCAACCCGACAACAACAAAGATTTTTTTTGTAATATCTACATACATCTATTTGTATTAATTGATGCTTTAAAAAAATCTTTTGGTTAGACTAAGTATTGTAACTTCCCTCCCCCCAGGGACTGGCTCTTTTTTAACTGCTGTGATAAAAATTCTAAAATGTTTTTAAAACTTAAATAAAAATTATTTTTGTGGTTTGACTTAGATTTGAACCTTCCTTCCCATAACAGGTCAACACTGCTGCCAAATTGAATAGTTTCAACATTTATTTCGAATATTATCTGTTGTAAATTTTAAAATATAATCTTATCCATTTTAAGGAAAATGATTACTTGATTACCACTAAAAGTTGTAAGAATGAATTGTCACCGACAATGAGTCTATCAGCCGAGTTTCAGTTCGATCGGATGTCGAGAAGCAGGTTAATTTCCACTTTCAAGATTCAATTTCATTTATTCATTAATTATTTCATTCAAACAAGAAAAAACTTTAATCAAATTGGCAAACCTTTGACCTATAGCATTCAGTCAACTTCTTGAACAAGTGTTGTAGAACTTGAATCTCCTCAATCATGTCATTCTTTAGTTTTCTATACATTTAGGTTCCATAAAACCGTCTCTCCCAGTTTCTTCAGGTCACACAGCAAGTTGTCCACAATGTACAGTTTTCTTCTGCATAAAGACATGCTACCAGATTCCAATTTTGACAATATCAAAGTTCCGGACCTATACTGGAATTCAAACTAAAAGAAATGTTGCTAATGACTTATGGACTTTTCACACGACGCTTATTTTTATCAATAAATTGCCCGCAACGTTTTAAATCAGATTACGAAAAATTTAAAAATATTCGTAATAAATTAGCAATATTTTTTATCAGTTAATTTTATTCGTGTAGTTGCGATTAGAAAAGAAATGGAATTATCGTGAGCAAAACCATTGATCACATATCATTTGCCTTTGCCATGATGTCAACAACTCATCAAAAATACATGCGAAATTCACAAAAATTATTAATTATAAATAGTATTAATACACGTTAAATTAGGTAAAACGATGACAGGCCACAGATGTCAAATAATTTTTTCATTCGAATCCATAAAAGACGACCCCCAAGGAAACTGGACGAAAAAAACAATCGTGAAAAGTGCCCAATAATACTGTTCAATATCGCAATAAATTTTGGAATAACTCAATGACGGTATTAGGAGGGACGCTGTAGTAGTAGGTTGATAATTCAACACTCTTCCTACATATATGTACAGTATTCATCCTTACCTTACGCATAAATAAGGCTCATAAAGATCCTTACTACCAATTTTAAATCTACTTATTTATTAGATACATTTAGTTACAGGTGCAAAGGCTTATAATATTTAACGAAGTTGACTTGCAGGTCGGTACTTATTACTAAAAAACTCACTTAAAGCTACGTAGTATGTGGTCAAAAAGAAGAAGTTAGTTTGAAGGGGGGATATGTAAACACGAATATCAAAAAACGATAGTATTTAAGCGTAAATTGTGAAAATATTTAACAGAACACCACTCATTTAAAATAGAGCAAAAATCTCTCCAATAATGCCTTAGTTGTATATAAAGATACACTGTGATTTTTTTCATACATATAATGAGTTAAATAACGGAAGAAAATGTGTTTTCAATCATTTACGGAGTATAATTTGCGATTTCTATTCAGGGAATTTCAAATTATTACCGTTAAATATTTTTCGAAACAACCATCCTTAAATTCTGCAGATTAGAATCTCGTGTTTCTTTGAATAATTTTAATAGTAATCTATAATTTAAACAGCTTAAGGAAGGCCCTTAAGCTATTAAAAGCGTGATAAAACTGAACAATGGAATAAAACGAGTATTGCTAAAATACGCCAATCTCAATATGTTTAAAATTAAGTATTTAGCTATCTGCCAATCGAATTTTATTGTTACAATGAGATAAAACAAGTATTGCAAACAATACGTCAATCTCGATATCTATAAAAACGAGTATTTAGCTATCTGCCAATGGAATTTGTATGTACATTATATCAAACCTATACAATTATACACGCTATGTTAAAACTTAAGATCACCATCACATTCTGTGTATCTCATCGAAGATGCCGATGTACAGGTATTTTGCAACGTTTCAATGATTTATGAATTTGCGATGACCTCTGCAGGCTCGAATCACCACAAGGGGGTCGCCGGGGTCTGAAATATCAAACAGGTCCGGTCCACCAGAGAGGCTGTGTAGCAGAATAACAACATGATGTAATAATGATTATCATCTTAGAATGCCGTGTCAATGTGGCCAATCGCCAATGGCAGCGGTATTCAATATGCTAATACCAGCAACCTGCAAACCTGCACAACAAGATGTTAATATTGTAATCGACTGTACTTAAAGAGGGTCTAGAATCGTGTTAAAAATAAATAAAGCTTATTTTTACAAAAAAACATAGAGTCCTAACGTGTCCGGCTAAGGAGGTGAAATAATCACTTTCAATGGGTGGGTCTCCTCCAATGTAATTGAACGTAATTAAAATATGATTTTACATCTTGGTTTGTGCCCTGTAGACCCCAAACAACTGGACCGATCTCGCTGAAAATTTCAATGTTTGTTCTTCTTAGTGCCAGAAATGTTTAGACAGTGGTTTGAATCTACCATTCAAACCATTGTGTAAACGGTTCCATGATAACTCAACACAGTGACAATGCAACACATTTTTTAAAAGTGATATAAAGTCATTATAAACGATGAAAACAATTTTTTTTAACCTAACCTACATAACTAACTAACTAACTAACTAACCATCACGCCGTTTCCCCGCAGGGGTAGGCAGAGAGGACGGACCGCCAAACAACTCGGTCTTGTCACACACTCCTTGCCTCATTCACATTCATACATTCATACATAACCTACATAACCCATTACCTACATAACCCAGTTAATAAAGTTTTTGTTTCATCACTTTCCATGACTTTATATAACTTTTTAAAGATGTGATGAATTATCATTGTTTTTTTTTTTTTTTTTAATAAAAAAAAAAATTAAAAAAAAAATAAAAATAAATTATCATTGTGATGATTTATCCGGTTACCGTCTAAACATTCCGAAGAAGAAGAAGAAGTCGGGGACGCTCGAGAAAGACTTAACGCATTATCTCTGCATTGGAATGAGATACGGAGTGAATATAATTAAGTTTTTTAAAGTAACATTAAGGTATACAGTAGTGAATAGTATAAAAAGTCAGGAAGCCCGAGGAAGACAAAACACGATAAAATGAAACACATTTTATCTTTTACTTTATTTGGAAAACCAACAGTTATAATTATTACAAGGTATTGTGTAGTAAGTGTTAATTATTTAACCAATAATAGGTTTTCACTTAGATATTTTAATTATTTAGTGAATATATATATAATATTTATGTAAGAAAAAAAGTGACATTAGCCTATAGGGATGGGATGGCGGAAGGGAGGGGTATGGGATGGATCTAGTCTGTGTAATGTGTAGCATGTACGTACGTGTATTAATAAAAAATAAAAATGATAGTAAAATTATTTATAAATTTTAGGTTTGAAATTGTGGGGTGCTGAGTTAAATAAGTCTAATTCACTGTATGAAGTATTAAAATTGTATGAAGCACGGTGAATAAAAGCATTTTGTTATGAGTTAGTGTTACATTCTCTCTCTCTGGTTTCAATCCTGGGATTGGTTTGCAGCAATTTTATCTAATCTCCTCTTCCATTCTTCCCTGTCTTGTGCGGCTCTTTTGACTTGTGCATATGATGAGCAGCGCACGTCCACCAGCAGGTCCTCCGGGTACTCTCGGCGTGGGCGTCCCCTAGAGTTGGTCCCCTCGGTCATACCCTCCATTATGACATGCAAGAGGCCTTCTTGTCGTATAACATGGCCGATCCATCTTGCACGCCTTTCGGACAAGGTCCCGAGCAGGTGCCTTCCTCTTTAGCTAAGTTTTTTTTTTTTTTTTTTTCTCTTAGTGTTACATTGAGGGATGTTTAATGTGTGATTTTGTCTGGTTTGTCTGATGGGTACTCTTAATTGAATTCTTTCTAGTAATTCCGGGCAATCTATCACAGAGGTGGCAATTTTTTGTAAAAATAGTACGACTGCGGAGTTTCTACGACTTTCCAGTGACGAAATCCTGAAAAACGCTGCTGACTCCTCGTGACTCAGATAAGGAGTACCCCGAGCAATGCCGTGTATGGTGTGTTTGGTATAAACATAAAACAAGGAAGAAATGTCAGTGTAATTAATATCCCGATAAACATTTCTTATTTTTAATCTACTAGCTGTACCTGTACCAGTCTCTTTGTGCACATAGAGAAACAATGGCGCGTATTGCCTCTTTTGTCAGAGAGAGACGCTTTTAAAAAATAATGTTTTTACCTGTCACAGGTGACATCTATATAATGTAGGTATATAAATACACACGTGTATTCGAATGCAACGTTATGTTAAAATTTTGAAACAATTGGTAAAGAACTTTCGGAGTTTTTGAACAAACAAACATTAATTTGAACAATTCATCAAATTTCAACGGTCATTTTCGGGTCCTGTGAAATTCCTATTCAAGTAATTACATCATTATAGGCTAGTTTCTTGACAGAACTGAAATAAAAACAGAACTTGAAAAAATCTTTCACAGAACTTGAAAATTAACTTTGAAATTTGAAAAATTGTTCAAATTCATTTAACAACCCGTCCTAACATTTTTATTAATTTAGATTATTTTAAATTACCTGTCGATAATGAAAATATTGTACAGGTAGTTAATTTGTGCGGGTATCGAAGTGGGTCATCGAAAAACGGCAATACGTATTGATATTTTGCAATAAATGACGAATACCTATTTTCGCAAGAATTTACGAGCGAAATTAAAACGACTGCAATGTATTATTGCGGTAATGAAGTATTGTTGAATAAGCGAAAAATATTGTTTGTTTAGTGATACCTAATTAAAAGTATGCGGTGAAAGAATTCATTAATTTTAACTTGGTTAGCCAACCTCATTTTATGAAAATAGTCGGTTATTACCCAAATTCAATTATAAAGGCACAAGAGCTCCTCTTTTCTGATAAGGTATACATGACCAATTATGTACCTAAATATAATATTTTGCAAAAAAATGTATGTATTAATGTAACTATGATCTATATTAAAAAAAAAAAAAAAAAAAAAAAAAAAAAAAAAAAAAAAAAAAAAGGTTGGTATATTTTTACAATATAATATGTGATATTATTAATGTTTATTATATTTCGCATCACTTCGCAAATTTTAGATCTATGAGATGGGTTCGAACCTATTACCTATTATTTGAGATGGGCAATACGTCAGCACTTATGTGAAATGTTGATATATTATGTATAGTGACCGGATAAATCATCAAAATGATAATTCATAACATCTTTAAAAAGTTATATAAAGTCATGAAAAGTGATGAAACAAAAACTTTATTAACTGAGTGACGTAGGTTAGGTTAGGTTAAAAAAAAAATTTCGTCGTTTTTAATGTTCTTATATCACTTTTTAAAAGCGTGTTGAATAGTCACTGTGTTGAGTTAGCATGGAACCGTATTTCATGCAAATGGCGCAATGAAAACAAGACAAGATTATTTTGTCATAACAGTCATACCAATTCTCGAAGAACACGGTCTTGCATTTTTACACTTTAAAAAAAGGTTTTTACCTGATAATCAATTATTATTGTAGAACTGTCCTTATTTTGAAACTTCCTTAAATCACTATTTTCGATTAATCTTTATAACGAATTGGTTTACATGATGAAAACCAAAAAATATGCTTTAGATAAATTGACTGTTCCTATCGTTTTCCTTGAGTAGAATTCAAATAAAAAATATTTACTCGATATAAAATATGAATGTAAGCTAATAAAAAAACATTTATTCAATATAAATGTATGCACGCGTAAATAAAACAACATAAAAAATACAATATTATGGCTTAGATTATGAGTTTTTTTTTGCTTAAATAAAAACCACCTTTACACTTGAAATCGAGTATTTCTTGACTCCGTTTGCCAAGCAATTTTATTACTTATTACCTATATTCGTGACGATATAAGGAATACCAAGAATATATACATTTTTGGCTGGTAGCTTCCTCGTAAGGGTAGCTTCTTCCCCCACCTTTAAAAGGTCTGTTACTAACCGGCGAAACATCTGTCGTTTCAAGAAATACGTTAGAAGTTAAAATGTTTACTACGGATATCCCAGCAGGTGGCAAATGACCCTACATCCGCATTTCTTGCAATCAGGACTCTTTTAAAACGATCAAGTTTCTTCATCCTCACATTCATAATCGCAACCATTAAGGCGATGCATTACGTAGTAATGCAAAATCATGTGGTTTTGGTTTGAAAATTTGATCACCTAGAAATTTTTCAGATGCTTTAATTAAATACTGCGAGTAGAACACATCTTGACCTTTAAAATAATAGAGTATTTTTTAGATAAGTCTTTTTATAAGCCCAGAAAAAATAATGTATAAGGCCTATGAAAACTGCTTTAAAGTTCAAAATCTCTTCTTACGAACCCATTTTCGGTTATGGTTTTATTGTATAATGTGGCGAATTAAGTTATTTATTAAATGATCGAAAAAAATTTAAATATTTGTGCCTGAACATCCACAAAATAAAATAAAAGGCACTTTTTGGCCATGTTTTTTTCTTACATAAATCAAAAAAGGCGGATAGTGTTAAGCGGGAATTTAAACCTTATAGCCATCTACGTAAGGGGTGTTATTGATAACGGCTCGATTAAAAATATTACACGACGTATCGTCTTAAGCTATTGTTGAAATATATTTAAAAAACCAACTGACGTTCTTTCTTAGTTCACCTGGTCAATGTAAAATGAATGCAAAATAAATTACAATCTTGGAACCCCCATGTACCGATAATATTGTCCTTAGTTTCTTTGTAATGGACGAAATATGTATTAAGAATGATTAAACTTTGGAGCAAGTGACTGAGTTTTTATATCAAGGATATATGCATTGTTCACACGGGCGTGATTCGTTCACTGACAGGAAGGCAAATGCAATAAAATTGATTAAATGGAGGTATGAATGATAATGATAGGTATAATGAAGCAGTGCTAGAATTCCCCAAGGTATCTGACCATAGCTGTGAGCTATGGATTTTTATATTTGAAATATGATTGATACCAAGCCTGATTCATAACAGTAATGTATAGAATTGGCAGAGGAAGGACAAGAAATAAGACCCCGCATTCCTAATTTCTTCCGAAATTCTTCATACTCTCCTTAAACAAGAAAAGAAAAGAAATCAGAGACGTTTTCAAATACAGGGTTTTCCAATAAGAGGTGTAATGTGTATTTAATTCCGGCCATAAAATGATTTTTTATGGCTGGAATTGGATGGTATTGATCTGGACAACGTTTACTTTCAACAAGACGGCGCTACGTGCCACACAAGCAACGAAACCATTGATATTTTACGGGAAAGGTTTCCGGACCGTGTTATCTCTCGAAGAGGTGATCACAATTGGCCACCAAAATCTTGTGATTTAACACCTTGCGACTTCTTCCTTTGGGGCCACGTAAAAGAGAAGGTCTACGCCAACAGCCCAGCGTCGATTCAAGACCTCAAAGATGAAATTCGTGAGGCTATGGAGGACATAAGGCAGCCACTTTGCGATTTGGTTAGGGAAAATTTCATGAAAAGGATATGGTCCTGTAGGCGTGGTCGTGGTGGTCATTTGACTGGTGTAATTTTTCACTTTTAACGGCATACCTTCTTCTTTATAATGAAATAAACATTCGATCATTTATATTAAAAAATGGCATTTTTCTTTGAATATCAAAATAACACCTCTTATTGAAAAACCCTGTTAATGTGCAATGATGTTATGGCAAGAGTCATAGCAAGAGTACGAATGAATGGAAAGCAAGGAATTCGTGTGTCTAAATTATTTATGATAATTATGTTTTCAAGTCATAATAGGTAATTTTGTAGAATTGCAAGAAAGCCGCATTGGTATGAACAAATAGTGAGACGCATGCCGAAGTTATTACCAATACATTTCTATGCTCAAACGTTATTACCACTTTCAAAAATACACGACATATTACGTAATTCATCTATTATTTAATTTGTTTGCTTTTCAAAATAGTTTGTTTCTACACACAGTTACGTAATTATTCGTACGCGAGTAACAAACAATTCTGTAAATCTTTATAGGTATAAATAATACATCGGCTTGCTATGTTTACGCTCGCAAAATTCTAAAAGTAGTCGACCGATATCGCTGAAAATTTCATAAATTGTTCTTATAAGTGCCAGGAGTATGTAGAGAGTGGTTTGAATGGCAGAAGAAATCGGGGACGCCCGAAGAATACTTTACGCAATATCTCTGCATCGGAATGACAAACGTTAAAGTCAAAATAAAATTGATGTTGTGTAGTTTTTTACCAGTAATATTGTGGTATACGTACTGAATGGTGGAAATAGTCGGAGACGCCCTAGAAAGATATTAGCAATAGCGAAATATTGCGGACTCCACTAGTGAAACATAAAAGGTTTTATATTGAAATATTTTTAACCGGAATGGCGTAACCATCAGCTTCAAGTATAATTTTGTTATTAAATTTATTAAACATTTTTTATTCACTTGCATTCCTAGTGCATCCGTTCCTAAAAGCAAACAAAACAATATTCCAAAAAGGACCATACTACATGGCCATTAAAGTATATATAACAACCTTCCACATAACATTAAACAAATACAAGATACACACAAATTCAAATCGTTACTAAACACTTTCCTTGTTAATAAATGTCACTACACGTTCAGTGAATACCTCACGTAAATGAAACGCCTATTTTTATTGGTATATATATTTGTATTTTTTTTTTCATTGGTATATTGTTATTTTATCTGTATAAACATTGTAATTATTATAGTAAAACAAATAATATTATGTAAACATTGTAATTAAATAAATGTGGTTAGCTGGAAGAAATGGGATCTACCCATAAGCTACACCTTTTGTAATTTTTATTTTACAATAAATAATTTTTGATTTGATTTGATTTTCAAACAAATTACTTGTCTTATTTAATGGCATTTGAATGCAGGATCTTTATTAAAATGCTTTATTATGCTAATACAATCATAAGTTTATATTATTCTTTGGACGAACCTTGCATTATTTCCTAGAAACCAGATAAGCTAACATCTATGACAGATCATAAAATCGTCTTGCCATAAATTTTATTGCAGCTAATTTGACGATCGCAAGAGTTATATAAATAATAGCACGTGACGCTTTTCCTTCCAACAGATGGATGTTTTTACAAAAAAACATTTTCTTACTTGGCGACATATATATAATATAGGTATATGAAAACATACGCGTATTCGAATGTAACGTTGTGTCAAAATTTCAAAGCAATCGGTGAAAAACTATCGGAGATTTATGATATTGAACAAACGAACATTTACATTTTTATTCAAATAGATTATATCTAGTGAAGTGAATAAATTAAGAAGTTGAAATTAATCGACTTCTCGACATCAGATCGAGCTGAACTCTGCAGATTGACTCGACTTTTGTTGGCAATCACGCATACGAACGCAGATATATATGCATTTATATGATATTGGATAACATTATTGAGCAGCGTCCTCGTTCGTGACTCCAGAAGCCTCCAGTCAGGTTGTAAGGCTGATCGGCTTGTGTTGGCTTCTTTCGTTTCACGCCAAGGATTGGCTTGCCGTTTTGAGAGAGATTGAGGTGTTGAGAGGTTCTCTTTCGGGAGGAATGCAGATTACGCCAAACTCATAACTGTTTTTCATAATTACGCGCCTTATGAATTTACCCCACGAAGTCGGCTACAATCGCATGTAGCTGATGTTAGTATTAGGTCTACCAACACAACAGTGACAAAATATGGCGGCGGACTGTCCGAATATGGTCATAATATCAGATCGCGAAGTGCAATTTTATTAAACTTTGATCGGCTGTATCTCCCTCAATTTATTCTTCCGCACCTTAATTCTTTTTTTAATGAGTTTCTACACACTTTTCTCATCTGGAAAGTGCATTTTTATTCAATTCCCAGAGTTTGGCGTAATCTGCATTTCACCCTCTCTTTCTAAGTAAAACACTTGTGTTTTGGCTTGATATGTTTTAATATGTCACAAACAAGAGGGTAGACTTAAAACTCAGAAAGAGAAGCGAGAGTTGATTGATAATGAATGATAATGGAGAATTGAATCCTAATTTGAAATCACCATGCTATTTGTAAACAAAACAATATTTGACGTGACCACAGACACAAGATATTATAGACGCGAAATTCATGATAATATTACACTATGACGTGCCATAGACATAAATATTTAATATAAAAGGTGGCACAGACAGAAAAAGATAATGTAAAAGGCTCTACACATCGCGATTATAACATGATAATGTGAAAGAGTTTAGGCTTGACTGAATTTAAATATAAAACAGGACAATCACAAGATACGACACGCAACAATTATAGCTGTTAATACATGTGCAAAATAAATATCAGTCAGATCCAATCGGGATTTGGCTCAGTTGTTAGCGCGGTTGACTCCAGTCCCTGGGTATGAAATTTCAATCCTCAGTCAATTTTTTTTAAAGGTTCAAAAGATATTTTAAATGTTCACAAGAGTTAAAAGCTAGTCCCTGGAGAGGAAGTTTCAATCCTCAGTCAAACAATAATATAATACAATATAATATCTTTGTTTTAAATACATTTTCTTTTTGTAATTAAAATATATGTATTACATTAAAAAAATACAGTGTGTGGCAAGCCTACGCACGACGGAAGTGAAACTTTTAGTATTCTTCTCTCTCTCTCTCTTTTCATTTCATTCTTTCTTTTTTCTCACTTCTATCTCGTCACTACTCATTTTTGACACTAAAACTCTGTTCCAAATCGAATAAACCACAATCAATTACGTATTTCACTCGTATTACACTCACCGCGCAGTACACGAAGCAAGCAGCTGATGCCTGGCATGTGATATTTAAACATGTAATTTGCACTTGTAATTTTTCGTTTTAGATTGGTTTGAATTTTACCTTACTTGAGAGAAGGCGATACCCATATAAAGGTAAATAATTAGTTTACCATAAATAGGACATTGAATTGAAATTTTGTAACGGGTTTATCAGGAAGAGAAAGGGCATTATTATATTTTGTGTCATTTTCTGATTGGAGGCCAAAGAATTGTGTGGTATTCGGAAATGTCATTGAATCTAATTGAAGGTCAAAACTAATAAATATATAATACAAATTATATTTAGTCGCTATTATAGGTTGACTATTTATTATTTAAATCGTTCTGGTTGACATAATCAAGAGCAAACTAATTTGTAATTTCTGTTTGATTCGAAATCAATAACACTCCTAAGTGAGGAAATAGTTTTAAATTCGTATGTTACGTTTTGAAATACGCAACAACGTGATAATTAGTTTGGTTTTGTGGTCAAACGTATTTTTGGTTTAATGTTAATGAGTTTTACAAATAATATACTAGGAGTTATACGCACCACCGAAATAACATAACGGAATAAATCCATTCTAACTTTACAGGTAGTAACAAAATGTTTACACAAAACCGTCACTGTCGTAAAAAAATAATTACAAACATTCAGAACAGTTAAGTTATGAAATACCTGTCGAATTCAACTACTGTGTTTTCGGTTGTGCGTCTATCTGTAAATCTGATTCGATGATCTCTAGAACTCGGGATTTGCTGAACGCGTTAACTGATTGTTATACGTACCTATATATTTACTGAGATTTCTTTTGCATAACTTATTTGGTAATTTTTAGAACTTACGGCTGTTGTTCCCAATCCTACTGATCAAGTGTTGAGCCGAAACTTTGGTTCAACAATGCTCAAATGCACAACTTCGCTCTTTCTAACGGAAAAATGGCGATTGAGCGATCTACCAATTTTAGGAAGCCAAACTACTGGATTAAGCTTGCCTCAGTAAATGACTAGTTATAAAAAGTGTCGACAGAGTGAAAAATATTCGACACGGTGGCATTTAAGTCAAGCTAGCACTTTATTTTTAACATATTACGCACGTTTGTTTAAAAACACATATACATATCGGTTTATGTATTAGAGTATTTAAAAAAAATATATTTATCATTAATAATAAATACAATATTAATTTATAATTGAAAGTTTTTACTTTGATGTCATTTTATTGAAAATGAAAGTGGGCCGGGCCACTAAAGATAATCAACGGTAAAGATGTTTGGAAACATGCGAATCGACCGATACTGAACAAATCACTTGGTTGATCGGAGCCTGAGATTGATCGTTCAAAAAGTTGGGAACAACGGCCGTTAGTATACTATAGTATAACTAACTGACGTGTACCCGGCGTTGCTGGGGGTTATCCTTAAGAGATAGACATATATCATCACGGAATTTTTTGTAGGCCTTTTTAAGATAGAAAATTCTGTGTCAATTATGTTGTGTGTTGATATATCTCATGAGGTTAAGCCAGCGTTAGCAATGTGGTACCCGAAAATATATTTTACGTCTTAATTATAAAACATCGACTTTTATCTACTTTCTATAAGTATAATATACAAGTATCAAATATGTAAACTATTCAGAAGAAATTTTCTAAATTTATTTATTTATTTATTTACACATATACGGCACAACACGTCCCATTAACATAATTGACATACTTATAATAGTACAACAACATGAAGAATAACAGTATAAATGTTAGTAAAATTTAAGAAAATAGGTAAAAAGTAAGGTAATAAGTAGTGTATAAAAACTATAATGTATAAAAGTAAATTGTAAAGTGAATAGTTTAAAATATAAAGTATTAAAGTACAAACCATAATTTATTAGGAAAAAGTAAAAATAAAAATAAAAATTTAAAGATTGAAATAAAACAATAAAATGTACCAATAAGATACCTATCTCAAGGTACCGACAATGATTTAAATATAAAAAGTAATAAATCCTGGATTATGTTAACCGATATGATAAATTTTACAAGTACTTATGATTTCAAGTGCATTAATAGTTTTAGAAGTACTGGTAGGCATATATGTTTACATGATGTATTTACGTGGTACTAGCAAACAAATTTAGTTTAACGCATCTTTTGTATGAAGACAGATTACCGGCAGCGTGATCAATATTAGCATATTCATTGCCTAAAATATGCAAGCGATTTATGGTTGAGTTTTGTTCTGCGTTCGTCATAGTATTGTCACAGTGGAAAGGTGTTTTGAGTCGAGTCGGTCTACTAGGTACATGGTAATTTATTAATGAGACCAATTCAGGGGAGTCAAACCAGTTATTGTTTATTTTAAATAAAAAAATAAGATCATTGAGTATTTTTCTATCTTTTAACGATAAGAGTCTCATTTTTTGTAATAAAGATTCATAGTTTATGTCAACCGCGGGAATACCTAATTTGAAATTAATTGATCTGAGAAATTTGCGTTGGATTCTTTCAATGGAGTTTGCATGGCTTTTGTAGAAAGGGTTCCATATGGGGGAATTGTATTGTAAATGACTTCTAACCAGAGTTGTATATAGTATTTTAAATGTTTGGATATTTTTAAAATCTTTACAAATTCTTACAATGAAGCCCAGAATTTTCATTGCTTTACCCGTTATTATATCAATGTGATTGGTAAATAGTAGTTTAGAGTCGAAGGTTATTCCAAGGTCCCTTATTACAGGTACTGACAATAAACTGTGATTGTTAAAAGAGTAACTATATTTGATAGGGTTTTTAATTCTAAAGAAACTCATGATTTGACATTTTTTTATGTTAAGTGTAAGTTTGTTAATGGTACACCATTCTACGAATTTTATAAAATTGGATTGGAGGGACAAGCAGTCGTATATATTTTTTATGATTTTATATATTTTCATGTCATCAGCAAATAATAATATGTTAACATCAGTGAATATGGAAGTGACATCGTTTATGAATAGTATAAACAATATTGGACCAAGGTGCGAACCCTGAGGCACACCACTAGTGGCTTCAAATTCGTAAGATAAGTGTTCTTTAATACAGACAGTTAGTACACGTTTTGATAAATAATTCTTAATCCAACATAATAAATTACCACTTATTCCTAATTTAGACAATTTATTTATAAGAATTTTAATGCAAACCTTATCAAAGGCTTTACTAAAATCCGTGTAAATTGAATCAACTTGTTCTCTATTAGCAAGAGCACCAGAGATAAAATGTTCATACAGTGTAAGGTTAGTTAAGGTAGATCGTCCAGAGATAAAACCATGTTGAAATGATGAGATATTAAATTTTATGCAAGAACATATTTTTTGGAGAATTAACTTTTCAAAAATTTTTGGTATTGACGATTGTATGCATATTGGTCTGTAATTTTCAACTAAAGACTTGTCTCCGCTTTTAAATATAGGAGTGAGAAAGCTATTTTTCCATATTTGTGGGAACTTGCCTGTTAAAAGTGATTGATTAAATAGTAGGTACAGAGGGTAAGAGACACTACTCCCACAGTTTTTTAGAAATACGGGGGGAATTTTATCTGGCCCTGAGCACGATTTAGGTTCCAGTAGTTTGATACATGCTGCAATTTCTTTAATCTCAATATGTATCTGAGATAGTTGTAAATTTATATCGGACTCAAAGTTTGGAATGTCTTCATCAGGGATATCTGTTTCATATACATCCTTAAAAAAATCTGCAAACAAATTGACAATATCTTTGATTTTACAGGAAGTTTTCAGTTTATAGTGCATAGTTTCAGGTATGCCAAGGTTGTTGTTATTTTGAGCTTTACAATAGTTGAAAAAATGTTTTACATTGTTACCAATCGAAAATTCCACATTCTTAATGTAATTATTATAACAAATGTTTGATAATTTATTACAATCTTTTTTTTTTTTTTTTTTTTTTTTTTTTTTTTTTTTTTTTTTTTTTTTTTTTTGTCACAGTTTGATAATGCCTTCAGAGGGCGAAACAGCTGTCACGCGTAATAATAATTACACAGCAGAACTTGTTTAAAAATAAACTGTTTTTATAAACCCAATAACAATATTATTGAATATATAAAAAATAAAAATTAAAATGGAGTTCTACAAATTAAACTTAATAACAATAAATAATTATTACAATCTTTTCGCAGCTTGCTGAAAATTATAAAATCAGAAAGATTTGTTGTTTCTTTGTAAATTTTATGCGCTTTTTTCTTCTCAATTACTATGTTAATGAGGTCCTTGCTAAACCAGCGAGGGAAATTTGAAGATAGTTTATAACTAATTGGGACAAAGTTTTCTATGGTTTTATATAGATGATCGTAAAAGGCTTTAATATTCTCATCGAGATTACCTCCTTCTAGTATAGACCAGTCAGCGTTATATAGATAATCGCGTATTGCAACATAATTGGCTTTATTAAAGTTAGGATATTGTGTCTGGTTTTTAATTTGGCATTTTATAGGGTTACATAATACAGTAATATCTAAAGGTGGGTGATGAGAATCAGGGGGAAGAACTGAATCGAGTGACTTTTCAACCGCAGTTGACAAGTCGGTACAAAGAACAAGATCTAGTAATCTATTATTGTCATTTTTTACATTGTTTAATTGAACTAGGTTAAGGAAATCACATAATTCAACTATTTCTTTTTCTGTGTCAGTTAAGCTAGAGTTTTGAGATAATGTAGAATTGTCGCGGGTACCCCAGTTGATTTTTGGTAAATTGTAATCACCGATGATAGTGATTTTACTATTTGGAAATTTAAACGACAGTTGTTCAATATCCTCGAAATGACTTTTGTATACACTTATATCTGATGATGGCGGAATATAAACACTGCCTATGATATTTTTTTGATTTTTGCCGTTTAGTAAAATATAAACTTGCTCCACATTAGAATTTTTGGTTTTCAGAAGTTTTGAAGGATGTATCTTGTTGACAGCTATCATGACGCCACCGCCTCTAGATTTAGCGCTGGTTTGTTGACTTCTGTCAGACCGGTAAATATGATGGTGGGGTAGACCAAGCTCAGCAGAGTTGATGGATGGTTCCAGCCAGGTTTCCGTAAGAATGAGGATGTCATGTGGCAGTGTTGGGGCATGTATTTTAAAGTCCTTAAGTTTAGTTTTCATGCCTCTGACATTTTGGTAATAGCACTTCAGTTTGTTTACATTGTGTCGTTTTTTGGAAGGGTTGTAACAATAGTTGGTTTGGAGTTTATGTACTTTATGGTAAGGTTTGGTTCACCATTCTCTTGACGGAACAATAACTGCTTTCTAAGCTCCACCAATTGATTCCTTTGGAGGATGGTTAAGTCATTACTTGCTTTGATTCCGTCTTTAAATTTGGTGCTATTACGTAGGAGAGTTCTCGGTGCGATATTGTTTGTAAATTCCAATTTAATTGGACGATTTTTGTTGGCAATTTTCTTGGCACCCAGTCGGAATACTTTGACGTTGATTAGATCTAATGACGGGTCGATAGCTTTTATAGCCGAAGAAACTTTGTCTCTATCTTCCGTAATGATGACTGCCTTTTCATCAGACAAGCTCTCGGGAACGTGATATAATATGACTTTGTTAGATCTGATGGCCCTATCTTCCATTTCGGTGACAATATCACCCATATTAATGTCAATCGGGTTGGTCCTGCTGAGTTGCGTATTATTTTTCATTGAATTTAATTCTCCTTGCATTACTCCAAAATCGACTACCAATTCTGCAATCGTAGCCATAAGTTCGGTTGTTTTTGGTATTATTTTTACGATATTTTCCTTAGAGAATTTATTGCTAGGCTCATGAACGATTGAGATCAATCCACTGATTATCGCATTTACTTTGGTAATGTACTGCGAAGCTTTATCACTCAGAGCCATTGTTATTATTTTTTTTTTTTAAAACAGTTGTGAACCCCTGGATTTTTGGTAGGGCGTGTAAGTACTACCGCTGGCGGCGCGGGCGGTGTAGGTGCGGGCGCGGGGAGCTTATAACAACTGTCACTTGATTACACTAATCCTTGTTTTATACACTTTTAATGCACTATATACTTTTCTGACAATTAGTAAACTTTAAGCCAGTGTTAATTTAATATAATTAGGTGAAACACTTTGAATTTAATACTTTTTATGACTGCTTTAGATGATTTTGTTAGGATAAAAATAATGCGTGTGCACTCTCCGTATTGTTGTTGTTGTGATGATAAATGATAGTGAAAACCCTATCAAAATCCGTTTCTTAGCTTAGAAGAACCAAGCGCACAAACAGACAGACGCGGATAGATTTTATACTATTTAGAGATGTAAAAATAAAATAAAATTATTTTAATATTAAATTCTATATTTAAAATGTCTATTTCTTTTGTTTAATTTTGTCTAGAAAAGTAAAGTAAGATTTAAAAGAATTACTTAAAGACTTTTGGCTATCATAAAATTATGAATTTTATGATAATTATAACATTCCGTGATTTTTCACGCTAATTCAGGATGCCATAGTCACATTGGGTTGCTTTCCTATAGTTTTTCTTTATTTGGATGGAAGTGTATTTTAATGCTGTGAATAACGACAGTATTGGAAATGTACTAAATGACAGTAAAATTAGATTATCGATATGTTAAAAAATTACAATGTTATAATCTTTTCGTGACGTCACACAAGACACGATTTAGTTGGTTGCACGATGCATTGCTCTGCAGCCTTTCGCAAATATCTGCATTTTGACAGCTTATATATTCGGCGCTATTCGGTATTTTCCAAAAATTCTCTAAGATATGTCCTCAACGAACTCTGATTTATCACATTTATACGTTTGTAAAAAACATGAAATTTCATAGTAGGAGTCGACCTCCAATTTATTACCAACTTACTTCAGAGACAAAACTACAAAAATAATATAAGACTTTCACAAACACCATAAAAGACAGAAAGAAAACATCAGAAAAAAAACGAACAAAACAAAAACATGGAATTTTTCACTGTATAAGGAAATCCAAATGTATGGCATTGTTCCTAGTGAAATTTAAAATGTACACAGTTCAAAATGGAAAAATCAATAAAAGTTTAAAAAATATAATGTTATTGAAGAAGATAATACTTATAAATGTAAACGAAACATGAAACTGTACAAGACACGGGAAAAAAATGTTAACGGTGTCAACAGGAAATCAAACCCAGAATTTTTGTCTTACCGGTACAACTTCTTTTTCCACTCGACCAATGGGACCTAATTATTATACGTCATATTCAATTCCCTGTTGAGAGTTGAGACCGATATCTTTCTATTGTCTTAATCTGTTTCATGTTCTCTTTAGATTTGTTAGTATTATATTCGTCTTCAATGAATATTACATTGACAGGTATAACAATTTTTTTTATAGTTTTTATTCTTGATAAAAGAAGATTAAATTTTCACTTATTTAACTAGAAATAACTAATACATTACATAACGATATAATTCACTTTTATTGTTTTGTTGATTGAGCATAAAAGTGAACATTTTTTTAAATGTACCTACACTTTTTTCATTTTTAATTTTGTCTGGGAGGCAATTATATATGTTGCTCCCCTCGTAACCAATGGATTGCTTACCATAATGAGTATGTATGTTGTTTAAATGTATTTTATCGTGTTGCCGTGTAAAGTGTGTGTGTTATTTGGACGTTTTAATGAGTTCTGTATTTGTATGTATGAGTTTATTAGTTATTTTGTATATAAGGAGACATGTATTATATTCATACAATTTTCTTAACGTTAATAGTTTTGTTTCCATGTATAATTTTTCGTGGATGTTCTAGGTTTGAACTGAAATGGCTTTTTGATTACTTTCTTTTGTGTTACCTGTAGTTCATTTATATATGTTTCATATGCATTTCCCCAGTTTTCAATCTAGTAGTTTAAATGTGAATGTACAAGGCTATAATGTAAACCTTTTTAAAATTTTATTTGGTAATAGATATGATATCCGGCTAAATACGCTAATTAAGGGGGTGATTTTATCTTTAATGTCTTGAATATGCTGTTTATCAATGCACTGCACAGTCTAAGATATTTCTCCTGTATCAGGATTCGCAGGTTGTTATTCAATTTTTATGGGTACATGAGGAGGAATGATTTTGCGGGTTGTGCTTAAAAACATGTATCTTTTTTTTAACATTCATTGTTAGGATATTTGATTGGAGCCAACTGTTATAGCCTATATTATTAATAATACGTTCAACTCCGATGAAAAAGTGGCAATATCAACGACTCAAGCCACTAGAGGCGCTAGGGTAATGTTTTGCCATTAGAATGTATGGGAAACGTCAGAAGTTGGAGGTATTATTAATATTATATGGTATTTGGTATAACCTTCAAAAGTTAAAGAAAAGTTGTTCCAATATAATTGAATTTGTATGTAATAAGTACTCTTGTAAATATTAGTAGTTATTTGTATTTAAAAAAAATAACAATAAAGACATTGATATAATATTGTTGTAGCCTTTTAAAATTTTTAAGAAATAAATTTGTTCGCTCTCGTAACAGTATTTCTGAATAAAACGGTATTTTTTGTACTCGTTAAGTAACAAGTAGGTTGTAAAATCATTTTAATGAATTCCACCGTTGCAATGGAATTAAGCCGCATGAGTCCAAGTTTGCACAAAGTATGTTCATAATCAGCTATCAAGATTTATAAATGTAACACGGAAAAAAATTATAATTTTGTAATACAGACGCTAATAACGAAATCACCAAAACCATCGCAATAACTTATATAATTATTAGATATCAAATTGTAAATAGACCTGGCAAGAAATTAAATAATTATTTATTGCAGTGTGAAATTCAAATAGAGAGGTATATCAAAATCTTGTGGAACTGGGCGTATTAAAAACTTGAAGAAATGAGTTATCATAAAAATTCAACTTATAGAGAAATACAGGAAATTACCCAAAAGTTAAAAGAATTCAACATATTTTAATTTTTGTCTATGGTAGGTACATGGTGATAATAGAAAGTTTTGTTGTCCAACAGTTTATGTCCAAAGAAGTTAAATAAACAAAATGGAGTAATATTTGTTTAATACTATAAATATGATCACATAGTTGAGGCAAACTATAGTTGTTGACATGACGATGTTCATGAATTATTTTGTATTTATTTTTACAGATTCTAGGCTGCTTTGTTTATTATGACATTTATATTGTTACTTAGTATAGTTTTCATTTAACAGATGATTGATTTACAATTTTTTGTTTTTTTGTCATTTCTTGAACAATAAAAAATTAATGGTTATTTCGACAATAAATAGATATCTACGCAATATAAGTCACACGTAAATTGATAATCATTTAGGTTATTTATGGTTTGTACAGAGTTGGCATATTTGGCAAATAATTCTTTTGAATTATTGTTAATATTTTTTTTCTTGCCCTTGTACTTATGTTTTAAATAATTTATTTTTTATAATTAACTTTGTATTTAATCTTTACACATTATACCTTAAATTATACTATATACTATAAACTTCTTAATTTATACTGTATACTTTTTACAACACACTTCATTCTTTATAATTTATACTTATACTTTATAATTTATACTTTATACTTTATAAATTACACTTTATATTTAATACTTTATACTTTATACTTTATACTTTATACTTTATACTTTATACTTTATACTTTATACTTTATACTTTATACTTTTTACTTTATACTTTATACCTTACACTTTATGCTTTATAATTTATTTTAATACTTTATACTTTATTCTATATTCCTTATAGTTTATACTTTTAAATTTATACTTTATACCTTACACTTTATGCTTTATAATTTATTTTAATACTTTATACTTTATTCTATATTCCTTATAGTTTATACTTTTGAATTTATATTTATGTTAATTGCACATGTCTGTGCCGTTTGTATTTAAATACATAAATAAATCAAACCATATTTTATTGAAACTTTAATTTTGAAGAAATTTACTGTTTACGCGAAAAAAGTGTTTGCCCTGATATAATTTATCGAGATCAATGCAGCACAATCGTGATTTTAATTAACTTCAATTTGACCAAAATAAATAATTAATACAAATACGTCATAAAGCATAAAAGCAATAATTGGTCTAGAAAACCGTAGGTTCCACAATGCAGTACAGTCGTTGTTTTAAATAACTCCAATTGAATAAAAAATACATAATTGATACAAATTAGTCATGAGGTGTATGAACAATTTAACGAAATTCCATACAAATGTATTGATGTCAGTGTTATATCGGTCATATACGAAGTATTATGTAGACATTAGTATTTTGGCAAACTCAGATGTTTCTTTAAACACTCGGCCTAACCTTAAGTGACTAGCTCAGGCACGTGGTTTCCAACGAAACCTTATTTATTTTTGCTTTTCAGATGAAGATTGATGATTTTTCCACAGATGCTACTTTATGCATTGTGTTATTGATTTCGCTTCAGACCGTGATTCTTAGTACGATTCCAAAATTTCAGTCCGTTCCATAGAGCCTGCGAAACCGACTTTCAAAGTTCTAACCCAAGTCTTGCATTTGTGCCCTTAAGAGTGACGATTTTTCCAAAAATGCTACTTTATGCTGATGTTTTTATTGATTTACTACTGTACAATAGGGTGTATCGATTTTTAACTTTTTTTTTGTTTTCAAATTCCAAGTTGAAATAAAGTTGCTACTAGGTACCACAACTTACCACAAAAAATTTTGGATTTTTAAAAAAATGTTTAGGTCTCCCGCACAAGGCCTAAAGTTTTAATTTTTTTCAAAAAATATCAAATTTTTTTTAAATTAAAAAAAATAAAATCGTAACTTTTGTGTTTATTCCAAGTTAAAAAACAGTAATATTATGGCATAAAAATACGTAAGAAACGATTTTTTTTTATAAAATATGGATTTTAGGTCTCCCGCACAAGACCTAAAGTTTGTTAATTTTGATGAAATTTTGTAATTTTGTGTACATATATGAACCATGTTTTTTTAAAGTTTAAACCACCGGAATTAATTGTACTTTTCTTACAGAAGGCATAAAATGAGACAATATATATATATATACATAATTCTTATATACATACAGTAAAAATATATACCACATATATACTATATATATAATATGTTTTATACCTGAAAAAAGATAGTTGGACTGTGTAAATTGTATGAGAAAGGTGTTGAAAGAAACTAATGTTATTTGCTTTTTCTGTTGTTTATTGCAAAAGTATAAAAGGTTATAACATGTCATAAAATGTAGTATAAAAACTAAGTACAAAATGTTGCTGATGTGATTACTTTCCATACGACATGAGTGGCAGTTTTCTTGTTCTACTGCAAATTTACTGACTTGTTTAAGTATTCGTCCTTTCATCTTGGCTTCAAAACCTTAAATCAAAGTTATGTATAGTATTTACATAGGCCTAGTGAAAATTTTATAAATGTTATTACAGTTCCCAAATGAAATTTCAATTTAATATGAAGACAATTCTATTACAGAAGAGTTGGCCAAATGAAACCCCGGCAACATCTCGCACGCCAGGTGGCTTACTCTGGCAAATCGAGTCCTTCGTTTGTATGTAGCCACCGATGATCCGACCCCTCAGCTAAGAAAGCTTGCAGAGTTCATAATGAAGGTCTACATACCATCATGGTTCCCAATTAAGTGCAATCCCCAAATCCCGCAACCTTCCATTCCTTAAAAATGATTCTTTTCAGCAATTACTTGGAAGATGAGCTAAGAAAAGTCGTCCATGCAACTTTACAGATATATGCTTTCATGGCTCACCCAGAGCATGTTTTAATAGCTATGCTGTTCGATGAACGAAAACGTATCAGAGCCTTGGCTTATAAGAGAATCCAGAAAGCTCCCTAAGGGTATTTAAACCCCCTCAGATCAATTTTGATGTTGAAGACTATATAGATATGATTGACTGGCAATCCACGTCAGTATCCGAACCCCCTCTTGTTACTGATATGAGCCTAGAAGAGTTGGAGTCAATTGCGGAAACTGGCAGAAGTGGATGGGTTGAATTTAGAATTCCTTCACAAACTCAAGCGGTGGAACGAATTGTCAAGGAAGTCACAGAAGCTTCAAATCAAATCAAATCAAAAATTATTTACTGCAAAATAAAAATTACAAAAGGTGTAGTTTATGGGTAGACCCCATTTCTTCCAGCTAACCACATTTATTTAATTACAATGTTTATATAATATTATTTGTTTTATTATAATAATTACAATGTTTATACAGATAAAATAACAATATACCAATGAAAACATAAAAAATACAAATATATATACCAATAAAAATAAGCGTTTCATTTACGTGAGGTATTCACTCAACCTGTAGTGACATTTATTAACAAGGAAAGTGTTTAGTAACGATTTGAATTTGTGTGTATCTTGTATTTGTTTAATGTTATGTGGAAGGTTGTTATATACTTTAATGGCCATGTAGTATGGTCCTTTTTGGAATATTGTTTTGTTTTTGTTCGAAGCGAGTATGTGGGTTGATCGAAAGAGATGGTTTTATCCGTGCCAGACTGGAAGACCGTAAGAAGCTACCTACGTTTGAGACCAAGAGCCAGTACAAAACCTCTGCAAAGGATTAGAATTTAAGTAAGTTTTTTTCGACTATTTTGTAGTTATAATGTTTCTAAATAACGTCTTTATCATACTGTATTCCATATTAAGTTGAAATTTCATTTGGGAACTGTAATAACATTTATAAAAATTTCACTAGCCCTATGTAAATACTATGAAAGGACGAATACTTAAACAAGTCAGTAAATTTGCAGTAGAGCAAGAAAACTGCCACTCATGTCGTATGGAAAGTAATCAGCAACATTTTGTACTTAGTTTTTATACTACATTTTATGACATGTTATAACCTTTTATACTTTTGCAATAAACAACAGTAATAGCAAATAACATTAGTTTCTTTCAACACCTTTCTCATACAATTTACACCGTCCAACTATCTTTTTTCAGGTATAAAACATATTATATATATAGTATATATGTGGTATATATTTTTACTGTATGTATATAAGAATTATGTATATATATATTGTCTCATTTTATGCCTTCTGTAAGAAAAGTACAATTAATTCCGGTGGTTTAAACTTTAAAAAAACATGGTTCATATATGTACACAAAATTACAAAATTTCATCAAAATTAACAAACTTTAGGTCTTGTGCGGGAGACCTAAAATCCATATTTTATAAAAAAAAATCGTTTCTTACGTATTTTTATGCCATAATATTACTGTTTTTTAACTTGGAATAAACACAAAAGTTACGATTTTATTTTTTTAAATTTAAAAAAAATTTGATATTTTTTGAAAAAACTTAAAACTTTAGGCCTTGTGCGGGAGACCTAAACATTTTTTTAAAAATCCAAAATTTTTTGTGGTAAGTTGTGGTACCTAGTAGCAACTTTATTTCAACTTGGAATTTGAAAACAAAAAAAAAGTTAAAAATCGATACACCCTACTGTACAAAGCATGCATATTCGTCATAAACATAAAATGGTCATAAACATAAGCATAAAATTCATAAACAACTGCGGTGTATATGAATTTATGTCACCTCTGGTCCAGAGCCTACAGATATTGGTAATAAAAACAAATAAATACCCTGGTCTTCTTGCAAGAACAATCGTTCTGATAGATTCTACTGTCTTAAAATTCGATCAAATTGTCAATCGTATAGTGTGTTTGTTCTACAGGTAGCTTAATGGAAAGTTTTATGAATAAAAATAGACAACATGTTCACAACCGTGAGACAAGCCCAACATTACGTACGCGTTTGACAAACGGACGCCTTTACGTTTGATATTATTCTAGAGAGCTTTACTATTGAACGACTACTATTATTGAACGACTATTGAATATTCGCCCCTTCTTATCCTAAAATAAACCCTCGGCACAGCATTTCCAAATATGGCCCTGAGGAGATCCTAAGTAGATGATATGAACCTCAAAAGTTAAACAACGTAAATATCTAGGTTTCTAGTTTCTTGCGTTACCGAAACTAGCATCAGAATTATTAGCATCTCCATGCCGAAATAAGGTGGTGACTGAAGTCTAAATATCTTCAATTGGGCACGGTTCAAGAATGTCTAGGAATAGAAACTTTAAAGGGTCGACGGTTCAAAAATATTGCAAATCTTTATAAGCGAATGACAGAAATTGTTTATGACTTGTGAAAAATTCCATGGTAACAATCGATAAAACTTTGCTGTATGTTTATTATATTATTATCAAGGATATAATAAAGAACCACGAAATGAATTTGAAAATATGTTTACATGTTGTATAAACTTATCTACGTGCTACATTCGTGATTATTGAGTATGCTTATGTAAATTCAATTACTGGTAAAAAATATTGTGCTATCAAGATTTTAAACTATAATTAATTTCTTTTATCAAAATAGGTACGAGATTATAAATTACATTTTTCGTAATTTTACGCTGTGTTTGTATTGTAAAAAAGATAACGGTCCTTAACTTATAACTACATAAATAATATAAAAATAGCAAGCGAATTTATTTACATATTATTTTTAAGCAATAATTATTAACCTATATAAATTGAAAAAATCATCCGAGAAAAAATATATGCCACCGACAGGAATTGAACCCGTAACCTTCTGATAGCCGGTCAGCTGCTCTACGAATTGCGCTACGTCAGCTTATTCAAAACCCGCGAAAAACTACTAAGCAATAATTGTTGAATAAAAAATACGAGTACTTATTAAATAATTTGGTGGGTTTTGAATGAGCTTACGGCGCGATTGGTACAGCAGTTGATCGGCTATCAGAAAGTTGCTGGTTCGATTCCCGTCGGCGGCATGTATTTTTTTTTCAATTTATATTGGTGTTTCAGGTTAATAATTAATACTTAAAAATAAAATGTCTTTCTTTGTGCTATGCATAAAAAACCTTGTCTCAAAACAATAGTTTATAATTAAAAATAATTCATTTATTTGTGTTGGTTTTTCCGAACGTTGCTATGAAATGATTTTTAATTTAATTTTAGTTTCTAATTTAAACCACAGAAATATTTAATACAATAATTATCATTACTTATGTAAGCTAGATAATATTAAACAAGGGATTTCACACATTGATTCTGGTGTAAACATAATTTCAGTACAAACTACTCAAACGAAATAATGTTTTTTGCAACGAAACCTCAAAACATTACACGAAAATCTTGCGCAAAATAACATTATTTTCTTGTAACATAATTATTAAGACCTACTTAAATTATATTGTGATATTATGTTCTTATTAATTGTCCAAACATAATTAATACTGCGTTAGAAACAAAATATAATATTCAATTTTGTTGAAAATCTAAACAAAACACGAAACAGAACAAGACATAGAAAAAAAGGTAACGGTCTCAACTGGGAATCGAATCCACGATCTCGTCTTACTCGGTAAGTTCTTGTTCTGTTTCATGTTTTCGTTTGGAAGTATTATTATTTTTTTCTTTTCCAATGATATTTCGTTTGGATGTATTATTATTTTCAACTTTTCCAATGATATTTAGTTTTGATATACTATTATTTTCTTCTTTTCCAATGATATTTAGTTTGGATGTATTATTATTTTCTTCTTTTCCAATGATATTTCGTTTGGATGTATTATTATTTTCTTCTTTTCCAATGATATTTCGTTTGGATTTATTATTATTTTCTTCTTTTCCAATGATATTTCGTTTGGATGTATTATTATTTTCTTCTTTTCCAATGATATTTCGTTTGGATGTATTATTATTTTCAACTTTTCCAATGATATTTCGTTTGGATATATTATTATTTTCTTCTTTTCCAATGATATATTACATTGATTTTTACAACCTTCAAAAGTTATTATCATAGTTATCCAATAAAACTTAATATTAATTGTGTTATCACGAAAAAGTTTATAGGTATCCCATATAAATAAAAATCGGATTGGTTTATCCGAGACACAATCTAAAATAAATTCTGTACACCTTTTGCATTCAAAAAGAAAACAACCAAAATATTGGATAAATAAATTGAAGATAAAATTATTATTTCTATAATATGATCGGTAAAAGTTCGGTTCCCTGTTGGAACCGTTACCTTTTTATTTTTCTGTCTGGTTTTGTTTCACATTTCGTTTAGTTTTATTAGTATTATCTTCTTCTTCAGTTATAACATTCAGTTCAGCACAAATAATATGATCGATGAACCAATTTCTTAACACTTTGCGTCGATGCTTTTGTTAATTACGAATTCCAAACACTATTTAGATACGTGAATAGACGCCTTCCGGTTGACCATTTCCGGGTATTGGTGTAAATAGGTTTTATTATAATAATTGTGTAGTGTAAGGTTCTAGCACGCGCTGGAATGCCTCCATTTGTAACTTAAAGATTTGCGTTCGATTATTTGTAAGTGTTATTATCAATATGTAAAAAAATGAATGTTTCTTTGTTTGTTCCGTACGCGTTCCTGTACCACTCATCCGATTGCAATAAAACTTTAAAAATGTGTTCTTATTAGTGCCAAGAGTGTATGAAGAGTGATTTGGATGATGGAAGAAGTCGAGGAGGCCCGAGACAGTCTTAAAGCATTATTTCTGCACTGGAATGAGATACGTAATCGAATTAATGTCGACATAAAGAAGTTTTTTATTAAATAGTAACAATGCGGTCAACAGTAGTGAATGGTAGAAAAATTTAGGACGTTTGAAGAAGTCTTAACGGACGATCTCTGCACTGGAATGATATATGGAGTGTAGAGTTGACATAGTGTGTTTTTTTAAAACATTTTTCATAGGTTATACGTAGGAACCTATTAGGCAAACCATCGCGTAATTTCATAGCAGATGGAATGCATGTAAAGAAGATTGAACGTCATAGAACTTTTTCGTGGCACAAACTCATTGTTTCACCCACATTCATACACACTCCTCTCTCGACAAGATTCGAGCCAAGTAATTGATTCACTTAATCGTACACCATCATATTATATTATACAGGTATTTGCTTCCATTTTTCATTTTGACGACCTCTTTGGTAGAGTGGTTACTATCTTTAGTTACGAATCAGGAGATTTAAATAAAAACTGATTTAAATGATTTAAGAAAACTTAACATAAGTTATAATGTATTCGTTCATAGATGGCATTATTTTAATTATTTTATTAAAATACGCTTTTTGCAGTTATACTTTAAAATATTACAATGAATTATTTGTTTGCGCCCGCACACACGCATAAATAGTTTTGTCCGTATAAAAACTCAATTCTTTCAAGTGAGGCATACAAACACAATATTATTTAAGTTATTCATTCCAATATTGTACAGAATGCCTTACTTGAAAGCATTAAGATTTTATATTCTCAAAACTATTTATTCATATTCATTTTTGCGTGTGTACGGGCGCAAACAAATAATTCATTGTAATATTTTATAAATTTGCAAAAATGTACTTTAATAAAATGATTAAATTAGTGCCATGTATGAACGCGTGAATTATAACATATGTTACGCTTACCCTTAATTATTCAGTAAATCGCAAGGAAAACGAATTACACTGCAACTGTTTTCAGTCGGTAATATTATTATTTATCAAAGTTAGCAATTTCGGTGTTACTTTTCTTAACTGATTGTTAACTTATGCAGGTAGCGGTTAAAAAAAAATTCCCACCATTATTATTATTACGGCAGTTTTGTCTGATTGTATTTACAATTTCGCTCGTTTTTCACGCGCGAGAAAAATAGTTTACCTTTATAAAAATGCTTCCTTACTTGGAATTCCTAAGTAATTAGCAGAATGGAGACATACATAAACTTAATTAAATTACTTACCTGTGTGAAAATTTGAGTTAGGTAATAATTTTAGTTAGTTAATGTTTTTATTTTGTATTTCTATTAGAAAACGCCCGAAATTTCAACACCTCGTTTGGAATGGATCTAGTTTTGGTTAATTTTTTAAAGTAAATACCGCCCAAGAGTCCCAACTGCTCCTAATCGTCTGGAGCCAGTGAGACTATAACATCCTCAATTGAGGTATATTATGAGGCTGGGAGTAGTGGGTAGGGGAGGATTTGGGGATTAGGAAGGTGGAGGAGTAGCTGGGTATTTATATCTGGTTACCAAACATTTCTTAAGCCATTTCAATTCTGAATGGTGGTCTTACACCAGGGCGATACAAATAGTATTTTCCATTCTGGAACGTGCCGCAAGAAAACTCAGTATAGAAATGGCACAGTAATACGAAAATAATGGTTTTGTCCTGGCAACTACAGACAAAAACAGATGTGGAAATTTCATGACGCCAGAGCTTACTTTTCAAAATTTTAATACAATAAACGGATTACAGTTTGTGTACATAACCTGAAATGGGCTATAATGTAGAATTTGTACATCTTTTTTATAAATTCATAGAATTGACATTTTTTTATCTTTTTGTTGATTTAATTTATTTATTTATTTTCAAGTGATAAAGGAAAAGTTCATGGTAAAAAAAAATATGACGTTTATGCAAACTTCAAAAATTACATTCTTATCAAAACAGATATCTACAGAAAAAAACGTTTTTCACAATGACCCGTTAAAATCTATTTTAAAATCGTACTTTCCAACCGAGTTCATTCATTAAGAAAATTATATTCTTTAATCAGCTAGAGACATCCAGCGGAAAACTTGTAATCTAGAAGATTATTTTATATGAGTGTGATCCAACGATAGTAATCATAACAGAAGATAATTTAATAATACGCAACATCAAATTAAATCCATTGTTCCTTGCTTTTTCTACATTGTTACTTATGTTTCTTTTCTGTTCCGCATAATTATAAATGCATTACAACTTGCAGTGAAGATCAACCCATTTGCATTTGACAATTGAGTGAACTCAAAGCTGCAATCTGCATCAGTAATGCACAACCGCCTATTGCTGCAAAAATAAGGTCTCTAGTACGTCCTAATTTAATTACAAGTTTTTTTTATAATTGTTGTAAATAGTTTTAATAAATCGCATCATATCTATGGACATTACCTTTGACATCACCAGTCTCTTTTGTAAAGTAGTCGAGACGTTTTTTATTCTTAAGATTTCCCGCTTTTAACCATGAAGAATACTAAATAAAATATCAGCATCTCATTGGTAATGTTATTGTATTGAACCAAAGTGCAAAAAATACATCCGTTACCGCACCTGACAATCCATTTACCGGTGTGTTACCTGCATTACTGCGAAATCTAAAGACATTGTAGACCATAGATATGTTACTCACGTAGACTGGTTGTGATGGCAAAACGTCTCAGAATCAGCCAATTCAGCAGTACCAACCAAACTGGTTTTAAATGACGATTTATAAATTCTAAAATTATTAATAACTCAAATAATGTTAAAATTTTTTTAACATTTATATTGAACTTTCTGTTGCTTGTGCACCCTCCATGGCCCGTTGACAATATACAGGAAAACTTTGACAGGGAAATTGTTTTTCACGGGGCCTCCAATGTGAAGTTAATGTAACAAATAACTGGAAAATTACAATTTGACCTTTCTGTGAAAAGGTTTTTGATCACTGCTATACATATTTTCAATGAGACCCTAGTCAGTAATTTAAACAATGTATTCCATGGAATTAAAAGAAAAACAATCTTTTTATGATTTTGTATGACAACCTTCTACCTACATACACATCTCAGTATGTGCAGCAGTACAATAGGCATTTTACGGCATTCGTTTCCTTCTTTGTAGCGTTTTTATTCATCACGTTTCCTCCGTATAAACTGCTATGAGCTATGAAGTGCGAAGAGATTTTACGGGGTGAGGTTAATTAAGACTTAAATAGTGACAAGTGGCATGATAACCTAGAAAATACATGAGAACTTTTGTGTCTATCTTCGGATAATTTTATTTGATGCACGCATGCTCAGAAGTCTATTTTTGTAAAGGCATTTAATTGGTAATATTCCGATGTAACTGCATTATGTAAAAATGAACATAACACGAATGTTGGGATGTTTTTAATTTTAATTTTAATTTTAATTTTAATTTTAATTTTAATTTTAATTTTAATTTTAATTTTAATTTTAATTTTAATTTTAATTTTAATTTTAATTTTAATTTTAATTTTAATTTTAATTTTAATTTTAATTTTAATTTTAATTTTAATTTTAATTTTAATTTTAATTTTAATTTTAATTTTAATTTTAATTTTAATTTTAATTTTAATTTTAATTTTAATTTTAATTTTAATTTTAATTTTAATTTTAATTTTAATTTTAATTTTAATTTTAATTTTTTAAATTTTAATTTTCAGTTTATTATTTTGTTGCATGAACCAGCGAAGTTTTCGCTTAAGTTTCATATTATATACAAAAAAAAATACAACCGATGAATGAAAATTTAAGTTGAATATAAAGAAAAAAAAACTTAAAAAACCGCTTATTAAAAGGACTATGTGAAATGAAACAATATAAAAATAATGTCAGCAAAATTATTAAAGATAAGCAATATAAATGAAAACTACAAATTAACTAAAAGACCTCACCCACAACAGGTGTATAGGGTTCGTAATTAGCCTTTTGATTTTATATTTTCTAATTAACATTTAGTAAATTAACCTGAGGACCAATTATGATGTTTTTAGGAAGAACTCCCGAAAGTTTGTTCGAAAAATTGATGGCTTAAAAATAGTTTTATATCTTTGAAATAATTAATGTTATTAATCTCCTACTTGCGAACCCATTTTCGGTAATGGGTTTATTGTATAATATGGTGAATTAGATTCTTTCGAAAATGATCGTAAAAAGTTTGGCTATTTGTGACTGAACTTCGCAAAAAAACAACTTATGACGGCTGGTATTAAACGGGAATTTAAACCTTATCATCATCTACATAAGGATTGTTGTTCTTGGCCGCCCGATTCCAAATGTTACAGAACGTCGTGCATCGCCTTAAAAACTGTTGAATAAATAATGAAATATCCCAGTAAATAATAAAATTTCATATTGCCCTCGTCGGGTTTAATTGTTTTGTAGACCATTTATGTAAAATATAGTTTTTACATTATTATATCAAACGAAAGAGGACATTATAATAATATTGTAATTTTCTATATTCATGAGAATATTATTCTTATCACTACGGTGTAATTTTTGTAGTCATCGTACATATTTTAACCGATGACAAAAGAAATGGTTTTCAGATTTGTGTAATGATATCATTTTAAACCTTGAGTAATTAGATTGAAAAAATGATAATCGAAAAGTTCATTTCAAAAGTGTTGTTACCATTTCCATACTATCTTCACTGATTTTCATTATAGATTCCACAATTTGTAAGATCTGCGTCATATTCGGATCATAATCTTGGACCTTGGATACATGTTATATGTATATAGGTAGGTATGTCTGCTGCTATATACACATGTGTGCTTGCATGCACACATATTAAAAATTATATATATAATTATGTACATTTTTACAATCTAATGCTAATTTACTTCTTTCTCCTAATTTCTGTCTTCTACTATTTATTACAATTTTTTCAAAATTTTAGCTTCATCTATAGTTACTAATTTCATATGTTTACACTAGATTTCATATTTCATACAAAGTAATTACACTCAATTGGTCACCATGAAACAGGCAGCCGCCTAGTATTGTGATTCATTATATCTGCTTTATGTAAATTTCAAAATAATGTAACATGTATTAAATAAATAAATAAAAATGTACAAAAATTTATTTTAAATATCAATAATTTTCGCTAATTCGCAACCTTGAACACAATATTTAACTACAAATTCAAATAAATTTATAATCCCACGATTCGGTTAAAACCCCAGCAAAATCTTCAACAAAACGAAACCCTTACATAAAATTTATTTATATTAATTATTTACATAGACAAAGTGTTATATCATTACATTTTAATGCGTTTAGTACACAAATTTGACAGTGTACTTCAAAAAAATCAAAACGTATGAACATTGAATATTTTCTTCTCATTCAGTTGACGATATTTTTTAGTCGGTCCAGTTTTGGAGGAGAAAACGAGGGAAAACAAAATTTAGATTTTAACGATTTTATTTAGTTATAATCAGCATGATGTTCAGTTGTCCCTTTCGCTCGGCATTCGGGATTCAAGGGGACAAGGGACAGCAACAGTTTTGTAATATACCTACTGTTCGAAATTCTCAGCGCCCGCGTTTCCTCTTAATCATCAATATGGAATGATCTTTAACCACTATAAGATTATTCTTGGAAATAATCCAGCAGCGTTTCCTTGTATGACGATTTGAAAAGTTAATTAATACAACTTTCTAAATACTTAACTATGCCTTTATTTAAATTAGATTGAATTGACATTTCCCTTTTGTAATAAAATTCAAAACTCTGAGACAAAACTATCTAATTGAAAGGATAACGATATACAAGTGTATCGGCGGATATACCTGAAGAATTTTAACCAGCGCTTCCTGGGGATATTTTGAGGTTAAAATGTTATTTTGCTTTCTGATATTTAAAAAAAATTTAAAAAGATTTTTTTTATTTTACTTCCACACGTCGCCACTGATCACCACGCAACCGGTCACGTGACGCCGTACGGTGCTGCTGAATCAAGATGGAATGCATATCACGTGATGTGCTAGATTGACCCAGTGGTGACGTGTGACGGACAAATAATATTTTTGTTTTTAATTAAAAGAAATGTCATCGGACAGCAAAATGACAAATATTCCAAATATATTCAGGAATCGCTGGTTGAAGCCTTTCGGGTACTTGCTGATATACCATGTATACATTCGATATATAAATTTATTGAAATTTTAATTAGTTCACTGACCAGGTGTTACAATCCGGGTACAAACAACCCCCTCCTTCATCATGTCTTTCCCCTCTATGCGTCCTTCAGTCATAAAACTCACCAAATTAGGAATGTCATAACATCACTGCAATCTCTCCGTGCAGTTCGCAATATTGTGCGATATCACGTACTTTTTTTACTGACGACAAAGAGCAGTGTTGCAAGCAACAAAAATGCACGAAACGTTGCGATATTAGAGCAGGTTAATACTTTTTTTAAGTCACCAAGATTAGTATTATTATCAAATGGACGATCTAATGCAATTGGGGTATTCAAAGAAAACAATATTATTACAGCATTCAAAATATCAATTCTATCTGTCCAAATCTATTATCATGTCTCCAATCTGCTCGTATTATCTCTTTATTAACAGAAACTGCGATTTGACCGGTTAATGGCCAAACCTCCATTATGGCGGCCGCAAATCTAGATTTTCGTAACAGTAAAAAGAATTACGTAACAATGTCCGTCAAATGGTTCATTTATAATGACGCGAACACTACTTAGAAAGTAAAATACTTCGTCCACAAGTATATAATGGTAATTACACAAAATGGTCAAAAAACCAAATTTGAAATTGTTTTCTTAGTAACCGGCCCTTTTTAGTATGAGGTAAAGTAATTGAAATTATAATTTATGAAATATTAATCATACTACTACGATTCTATAATATCAACTGAGGGGAACTTCAATTACCTTTCTCAAATCTACTGGTGAATTAATAGCTCGACCTTTATGAGTGCTCGATGCCTGGCCATTTTGCCAGACTCCTAAGAGGAAGCTACCAACCAAAAATATATATATTCTTAGTATACCTTATATTGTAGGTAATATGCATTCAAATTGCTGTTTAGAAACGATCGATTTCAAGCAAAAAACTGACGTTTATTTATTTTGTAAATAATTTTAAAAGAAAAAAAAAAGTTAATCAAAGATAATATTAGCACAGTCACAGAAAAAAACTGTCACAGATAATATTAGCTATAATGCTGTATTTTTCAAAATTTGTTTCCTTTACGCGTTCATAAATTTCTATTGAAAACATATTTTTTTTGGTAGTTTACATTTAAATTTTGTTATTGAGTAATTTATTATTTTATTAGTATTCTACTCGAGCGAAACAACAGAAAAACCCACAATTTATCTAGAGCATATTTTTTGGTATTCATAATGTAGACCTATTCTATATAAAGATTACTCGAAATAGTGATTTAGCATTAAGCGGTCACCATGGCTCCCATGAAGGTTATATGGTCCTGTCGCTCAGTGCTCTGTCGGAACATCCTCTGTGTTTTTATGTGGTTGTTACTCCAATGTTACATGTATGGTGTATGAGAATGGAGGACACATTACAACGGACCTCTTAGCGTTGTGTCAGTAGGCAATTTGTACTTATTTCCATCGTTCCTAAATGAAAAATCAATGCAAGAACTCATACCGTCAGTAAAATTAAAAAATATATATATTTAGGTGACTACATCGCCACCCCGTTGGGTGGCGTTGTAAGGCGGGTTTAGGTAGAAGCTGTGGGAAGAAAATTATGAATGCAAGTCAAAGAGGCCCTCATTATATGAATGAGCAAAAATAGTTGCCGGTAGCTCGTTCCACAAACGAGTCGACTTACACGAAAACGAATGAAAGAAAATATCCGTTCTCATGAGGGCAACATCAACCCTGATCGGGTGTTGTTCCGCTTGTGTCCATCGAGTTTCGCGCATGTGCACCGGTGCACATGGGATCAATGCTGCCAGCTATTTAAAGTAGGCTCCATTGAAATACATGCAAAACAGACCCTGCATGCCTACATTGAGTCCGTGCATTAGAGATAGCATTCGGTCTGATAATAACTGATTGTCAATCAAACGGACCGCCCTTATTTGCACAGAATCTAGTAGGTTTATCAAGTTTATATTATTGTAATATTATTTTGGGGCTCCAGCACAGAGGTGGCTGCCAAATTCAAAAGTGTAATAAAATATATGTTGTATAGGGTTAGCATATGATCACTATTGAAAAATCGGCTAGCCGTATTCAAGATTGTTCTGCAAACGCATTTTACACGTAGTACTTTCACGATTGCTTATTTTTAACTCATTTATGATGCCCACACAGCTATTTCACTCCATTGAAGCTTTTCCCCTTTAAACTAACTCTAACTCTGTATTATTCCTGATCCTTATGTCCTAACCTCACCAGCATCTTGTCCATGAAATGAGATATTGGTCTGCCTAAAGACCTGTTACCAAATATAGCTTAGCTTTACACGCTGTAAGAACGGCTCTTTCCTTTCCAGTTCAGCAATCATATCATATGCATGCTAGTCGATTGACTCTTATGCTACTGAATACGAAGACTTCATTTAACATATATTTCTTGGCTGATCCTGTGTCTTCACGTTCGTATTATAACACCTTATCGATATTCAAATGTGCAATTACTGATTATTTGTCGATCAATTACTTTGAACCAAATTTTACTACTGGTTTGATAACGGTTGTCCCCCGATTAGAACAATCATTAATCAAATAATCACTTCGCACATTCATAGATAAATATTTTCGGTGATCGATATTTTATACGAATATGCGTATACAGTTAATTAAAATTATTATTTATCACCGATGTGTACCAATAATTATTGTAGGTCTACGTGCAGTTATTTATTTGTTGGAAAAGCTTTTCTCTTTCACCGACAGTCGGTATAATTATATTTTCTTCTGCTGTAAAAGCCGTCGAAATCTTCCTAGTTAGAAATGTGTAATAATTTAATCTAAATAATCTCTCCTCTAAATAGTCAGTTTGTGCGCTTAGTTCTTCTAAACGACGCAACTGATTTTCATACGGTTTAAATTTTATTTTGGAGATTTTTTTCGAAAGACTTACTTACATAATAATACTGTCGATTTGTTTTACTGGTTGTGCTACTGTTTGCCAAAGACATTAAACTATATAAAAAAAAATAATCACATTGATGATTGCATTACATTTATTTTTATTTTTATTGTTGATACATTATTTTACAATATTTAAACTAACTTGAAATATCTTTTTGAATTGTGCTCTATTATAACATTTAACATAAATAATTGTCAGTTCATTCAGTTTTACAAAATAAATAATCCTGTATTTTTTCAATATACATGAAACGAAAAAAATTGCGTTAGTGAAATTATTGACCTAGGTATTGTATTCGATCGCAAACTAAACTTGAGTTTTTTTTTTAGACCGAGTTGTTGGTCCTCTCTGCCCACCCCTGCGGTGAAACGGCGTGATGGTTAGTTAGTTAGTTTCTTATATTATTTCTGGATAGTATGAATTGCATCATTGTATTGAAACCTTAGCACTAGCTTCGGTAAGCATCCAATTTCCGATGTTATTGGTTTAACGGTCCAAGTTCACCTAAGGGCTACCTCAGCCAATTATTCTAATTAAACCTATAACCGTGGAACTGGACTTGAGCCATTATACTAACGAGCCTATAACGCGTAACTGTTCCATACTAAATTATTATAAACCTGTAACCGCCGTTTACATTCTGAGCCACGTGATTGGTTCTAGCAGTGAATATTTTCTCTTATGTCTCAACTACACCATCTCGATGTCTTCAATAATACATGCTCAAAGGTTATATTTCAATACAAATGCTAAGTGAGAGCACGGAATTTAGATTGTATGAAGCTTGATTTGTTGGATTTTACACTAATAATTACGCACGTAGTTTATTTACAACTCGGGTCATTTTCACACACCTCTCACGTGGCAATTTATAAAAGAGGTTGTTTATGTTCACACAGCGTATTTATTCACACCTTGAAAATGATTTGACTCTTTATTGTGTTTTAATACTTTTCACGTAAACACGGGTAAGGTAATTACAATTATCTTTCTTCTCAGCGGGAGCAATGCGCCGGGTAATTCTCAATGAAACAGGAAATTGTACATTATAAAAGTGCACATAAATAGCTCTGTGGCAACCTTGAGTCAAAGACCCGAAGTCAGGGAAGTTAAGAAGTTTGGATGAGAAGTAACAACAGGGCTGACACAAGTCTAGTAATGTCGAGGACACTCTAGAACTTTTGAAAAAATTACAATTGTCAATGTGGCAAATGCAAGAGGATTCTCCAACATAGTAAAAAATAAATAGTAAATTGATAGTCCTATGTTTATTTTTTTGAAAATGTTTCTGCCACTCCTCCCCTGGAATAATGTGTCTCCGTCTTTTCTAGTTGTCCCTTTCCGTCACCAATAGGGCGTCTTCTTCTTTTTTCTCATTGTATTATTTTCTATTTATTTATTTATAAATTCACGCCCGGCTGGGCTTTTAAATGTTATTTTCTTATTTTTTTACAAAGTACACAAAAAAAACAAAAAGAAAACAAAATCAAAGTAAAATAAAAAAACACAATTAAAAAGAAAATCGAAAACATGATAAAACACAACCTCTTAAACAAAAACAATGTCAAAACGAAATAAAGTGGAAACAAGACAATCCACCATGAAAGATGAAAAAATATAATGGAAAATTACAAAACTTTGGTAAGATAAACAGAGCTACTTAGTTTCTATAGTTAAATTATATTATATTTGATATTCTTCTTTCTGCAATAAATTGGGTAATGACTTGTTTATAGGTATTTGGTGAATGATGTGTTGAATATATCAACAACATCTTTATAGTCATTACCCAAATTTTGTATACGGCGAACGGGAGTATAGAATTGAGGTTCTGTGTTGGAGTTATCACAATAGAACGGTAGATAATGCCTCCATATTGGTTTGCGTGGTACATGTAAAGAAATCAAGTATAATAATATTAAGTATAATTATATGTATACATACAAAGAAATGTGTCTGTAATTATGATAAGTTGATATATAAGCCCTGCAAAGCTTGAGATAAGCGAAACCTAGTTGACTGTCATTTATTAATTCAATAAAAGTGGTGAATTACAATGTGTGTTTTTCATTAAATATATTATTATTTCACACCATAAAGTATTTAATTCCTCTTCGAAAAAAAATTTGTAAGAAAATTGTGCAAAACAGAAAATTGCCCATGACAAGAAAGAAAACTTTGAAGATTTCATAATAAGACAAAATATTATAAAAATCAAAACTATTAAGAAATTTTAAATCTATCAGCGATGTAGTAAGAAGTTGTAACTTTGCTGGATATAAAGAAATGTTTGTAATCTCTGATTCTGTTCTATATTCTGTATTTTCTGGTTGAATCCGCATAATCTTCAAATGGTGAAAAGGTTGAATCTGTTTAACGACAGAGCATAGAACAAGAAAGAACAAAGATCGCATAATATCTAGTAAAGATTTCAACTTCTTTCTACATCGCTGCAATTCTAAAATTATCAGCTAAAGCTTTTTGTAACAAAAAGTTGTAATCCTTACTGGATATGTTTTCTCGTGTTCTGTGCTTATACATATTATACCTTTTCACAGTTAAAAAAATCTATATTCTTAAGTTAAGCACGACAGTTGTTTCTCCTTGCGAAGGTGTGCAAAACTGCGGGCAGTCTTGTACAAAAGCCTCCTTCCATTTCAACATGAATGTTAGTTTTAATCACGAAATTGCTTCACAGAAGCATTCGAAGCCTAATTCATATGACTTCTTACATAAAATACCAAATTATAATAATTCTGAGAAACATTAAATCACCATTTGTGATTTAATGTTTAATTTAATTTAATTTAATCAATCATTATTTGCGAATCAAAAATTCTGGGTGCGTTTGGCAGTTATTTATTGGAAAGGTTTCATAGCATCATCCAATCGATGACGTCAGTTTTATTATTCTCAGTAATCATGACATCCTCCACTACACAGCTTCAATACGAGTCACTATCAACACAAGTCATCATTAACACATCCGCCTAGTATTTTTTTTTATATTAACTCTTTACAGAAGGCTCTGAGGAAAATAATTTCCAAGTGTCATCTTTGGGAATGTTGTCGGGAGGGTGTATTTGGGGGAAGAAGGGAGAGGAAGTTCTGGGAAGGGCGGAAATCTGACAGACAGTGTGCCCAGAGGAATGATTTCTGTTCTACTTAAGGATAAGGAATAGTTCTCAACCTTCAAATTAACAACGTTCTCACTATCATACAAATACAAAAAAGGTCATTATTTTTAAGGTTAAGGACCATTCCTTATTCTTAACTTGTACGGGAATAGCCCCTCAGGAGTGAAGGAAGAAAAAATTCATGTCTCCCACTGCTTTGCAAGACGATGGGTCGAAGAGTCTGGTTGGAGAGGTCAAAGAGTCTTCTTCCAGTATGTGAACAGACGTAAGACCTAGACAATGGACACACCTCTTCTCATGTACCTGGGCACCTTTACCAAGATACCATAAATTGGGTTGACCTTTGGCACCCATATGGCGGTATCCATATCTGCCTACCGAATTAAATTAGCCGATGGTCTTTAACTGAATCTGCATGATTCAGGTAGCATCTTCATGTATCGAGATGGAATGCGGGTCTTGGATTTCCCCTGATCAATGAAAAAACTCAATCGTGATAACTTAATGAATGTTCTGAATCAATTGATAAAAGTAAAAGCGATTGGAGAGTATTTATAAAGAGAGAATTAAAGAGTACCTATATCAAATTACTTATCAATTTTAATCAGTTAAACAACCCACGCTAAATAAGTTTTAGAAATTTGGCAAAACTGCGATGGTACTTCTTAGACAGTGATAAAATAAAACTGAAGAACTGGGTAAAATAAAACTTAGTTAGTTCATGGACGTGATAATAACCATCTCAAGCACGCCGTACAAAGAAGATAACCTACAGTTAATTCAGATTTGAGACAAACACTGATCAAAATTAACGAATCAAAAAGATACAGAAGAATTAAAAGTTGCACAATGCGAAGATCAAAAAGAAAACATCATACATATTTAGAAAAAAATTGTTTGGTTATGCTTTGAATTTCGGTTTTGTTGATTAGTAATTTATTCAGAACTTTTTTGTAACAGAATTAAAGTATGAATCTAGTATTCAAACTGATATTATTTCTTTGATTTATTTTTTTGAGGAACGCTAAAGATAAGGATCATAAATTGACTCATTCGGGTATATATTAACTAAAATGAAATGATAGTTCCTCATTTTATATCGGGAAACTACTCGCGATTTCGACATTAGAATCAAAGAACATTTAGGGTGTCTTAATAATAAAAAGTTTTCCGGTCTCGCTATTATATAATTATATCATTGCAAATAATCATAGTTTATAAAAAATAGGCGGGAAAATATTTTTCATATAGTGATTGGAAACCTTTAGATAACTTAAAAGCCAATCCGTTAATAATAATTACTCCATTAAAATTAACAAAAAATATTTTCTTACAATCCCATCTTTGACATGTTGTTGTTAGTCACAACTCCATCCCCAATTCTACACTTAGTAATATAATGTTTTATAATCTCAAGTTAATATATTTTGCCCCGAGGAAGGAACTGTTGTTCCAAAACCGATCGGCGTATATTAAAAAAAATATAGTGGTGACATTGTTTAATTTATTAAGAATTATTCAATATTAAATGAAATTTAACTCTTTTTTTATTCAATCACGTTCTTCTTCCATTTTTCTATCCATTTGAGAGTGTAGAATGTCTATGTAGATTCTTATACAAATATAGTTTTATTCCGAGGTTGATGAAATTTTGCCCACTTGACCTTCAAAACAAGAAAAAGGTCACTGCTGATAGTAGGTATATATGATTAATGTTAAATAGAAATAAATAATAATTAGTAGATAAACGTTAAATTTCTTTACATAATTCTTATTTTCGAATGTATTTAAGTCTGCTGGCTAGCCATATTATTTGATGTTCTTTCTTCAAGGTCTGCTTCACTCATTCATGCCAACTTATCTCATAAAATATGTTCGTGTCTGTTTTGAGAAAATAGATTGATAAATAATTACATTGTACAACTTACACGTTATATGTGCTGAATCACGATGTGACCAACATAAATAATATAAAGCTACAAGAACTAACAGTCTTAAGGTCGTAATTTCAAAAACAGACATGGAGAGAAGCGGATATAGAGAAGGAAGAAGCGTAATTGATAAAGGCAGTTTGAATTGTTCATTTTATTTGAATAGGCATGAATCTCAAGGAAATATATCGCAAGGATTGCCCAGATTATCCATCATGCAACGGAATGTTTTTATTCGGCATAATTTTCTATTTATATTTGTATTAACGTCAATTTTAAGATGAATTTAAATATTCAATTACATAGTTTCACTTGCTTTGCTCAATTAGAATTCTTTCGTAGGAAAAGCAAAAAAAGATCACCGGGTTACGTTATGGGGGGTGTCTATTACGTTATCTAAATCGGCGTTAAATCGGTCGTGTGTAATTATATCATCGGAACTTCTTTGTTGTCCTGATCCTCTTCCGACCCATATTCATCAGAAATCCTGTTATGTACGTTAAATGTGACTGATTGAACGCCGATTAACATACTAACGTATTCTATAACTATTATTATTCTATAACTTTTAAAAGTTATAGAATCAACCTGCTATTGTCCCTAAAATATCTGCAGGATTAAACCAGAGGAAAGCAGCGGAGAATCGACAAAATGAAGGAGTTCTATGTTCAATACTGAAATCCAGAAGGCCAATGAAGGCGAAGAAGTAAAATAATGAAGGAAGACCGCTCATAGTAAATTTTAGATGATGTTTCTTTAATACTATCGATAGAATTATATTACAGTAGAAAGTTTCGATCCCAAACTTCTTGTATCACATCAATTTGCTTTACCACAAAACCTCAAGTTTGATTGATCATAGCTGGTTGTAGATTGTGGAAGTATAAACCTATAGAAGTCAAGGGCATTTGTAGAAGACAATTGAACAACCAACGTTTGTAAAACAACCATCAATGAAAGTTGAAACATGATGCGTCAATTCAGTTAAAGGGCAAACGATTGCGGTGACCTACTCTGAGACTATGACAATCGAAACCTCTATGAATCAATTTGATTTAATGATGCCATGGGTTGCGGTATGTTACTCAATAACAATTTGGGTGGCGAGTATTGGTACCGCTACCCCGGGAACCATTCATTGAATAACCAACACCTTTTTCATAGGTCACTCAAAATGATTCGTTACGTTTGGTGACTTTGGTGAGCAGGGGTTCCCGGGTTCACGGGGTGAGGTTTGTCCACGCTGGTCTGATGCATCTGCCGACCAATCAGACCAGCTTACAGAGACCCTTTCACCTCTCCAGCTAGACTTTTTCAACCCATCACATTGCACCGAAGAGGGAGGAACGAATTCATAAGTCTGTCACTCCTTGACACACTGACCTGAAGATTCCTACCCATCCCTCATACCTTTTTCTTTCCCAGAACCTCCACTCCTTCATTTTCTTAAAAGACCTTCCACACAGCACCCCCAAAGATTATATAAATACCTTGTATGAAATTGTTTGCCTCAGGGCCTCCTGTGTAGAGCCAAAACTTCCTAGATCACAAGGCCGGGACACTCATTCAAAGCAGCCTTCTAACTTGTATGGGATTTTACAAAAATTTTAATTATTTTTTTTTTCAATTTATTCTTATTTTATAAAACATCTCTTAAATGTTTCAGTTAATTTAAAAAAATAAATAAAAATACATTTTTTGGAGGTTCCCATACAAGTTAGGATTCTGATTTGATTCAGTGTCCTTGATTCAGATCCTTGTGATCTAGGAGGTTTTGGTAGAGCTTATGTAAAAAAAATGGAATTGGCACTGAAGATAACAACACAATCTATAGCTTTGTTATCAATGTAACAACAATATTTTAACCAATTTATTTATTATTTACTCGCTTGTGGAGATTTACATTCCTATCTTTATCTTTTAAACCCGCTACTGTACGAAAAACGTGGATTTTTTAACAATTGTACAATCGTTCGATATAGTTCCTCTTTTGACCGTTATAGTTAAATGTGGATAGTTATTGTACCATGTACCTAGATTGCATGACTCAGGGCAATATATAAGATGAGGTACCGGATGTATGTAATTGATCGTAATGTACGTACAAGAAAGCTTTCCTAGCAATTGTTGGAGTCTTTACTATAATGTTGAAATGAATATTTAATCATTATTTTTTTTCCTACCGTTCTTATGTTATCTTTTTACACTTCTACTACTGTTAAGTTTTACTACTCTTTACGTAACAGTAGTAGAAGTACGAACAGTAGGAACAAAACAATACAAATGAATACTAAATTAGTATTGTTTTGTTCCTACTGTTCTTATGTTATCTCTTCTTACTTCTACTACTTTTACGTATTACTATTCTTCACCCTCTTAGTCAAATAAATTGAATTGAATTTTATCATTTCACTCTAATATTCCTGTAAAACATTGCGTTATTTCTCTGTAATTGTATGAAGGCGTTGGTACTTGAAATTACATTTTGAAACAAAAAGCAATGAATTCTACTGGATCTTGTACTTATATGTTATCGTACTTATATGGTTGTCATTCAGGCTGATTGACACTCGTCTAATTACCCGTTTCTATATTAATCACAGCATCAATGACCTTGTTCTTTGTCTTGATGTCGCCTATAAAGGTCTGCCTTACATAAATGGATGTTTCCTTCGAAAGCGTTGTTCCTCCCTACAACTAGCACGTGAGATGAGCTATAACATAAATTGTAAGGTCAGACATAACATGTTTCAAAAAGCATTCTTGTATGTTGTTTACATTTCTTATGCAACTCTTATGTGGCGTAGATTCTTTTGTTGACATTTTTTTCTGCCTTAATGATCTTGATGATAGTGATAGATCAAATCAAGGAAGTGATTATGCGTTTCCTTACGATGTACACTCACAGCACTCAATATTATAAGAGGAAGGCTGAAAAAATATCATCATCTCATTGCCGAGGATAAAAATGGTACCATGTAGCCAATAAATTGAACTTTAAAGCTGTTTGTTTCGTAAAAATAAATATAATAACTTGCCCAAAAAATGCACCCGTGATGAACTTTGCTTATTTCATGATCAGTTTGATAAGATAGGTACCTTTCATTATAATATCGAACTTCTTACTTAAATACCAGAATTTTTTATAATTATGGTTAGTTTTAATAGTAATAATTTTCAAAGATTTAACTTTTCGGATCTTCCAATCTCGCACCAAATCTATAAATGTGACGTCACTAGTCGCCAGTCTCAAAGAGCCTACGTTTTTTATCAACCGGTGATGTACTTTATATGGGAGTAGAGACCTTTTTTTACCCGCTTTTTACATTGAAAAAACAATAGGAAAAATGTTAGCATCTCGTCACTAGTGTTATTGTATTGAACCAATGTACAAAAATACATCCATGACCGCACGTTATAAAAAATTTACCGGAGTTAAAAAACCTGCAATACTACTAAAGAAAAATAAATTATAGACCATAGATATATTATTCACGTAGATTGGTTGTGATATCAAACATGTCAGAATTAGCAGATGCAGTCATACCAACCAAACGGTGTGTTTTAATGTGATGGTGTTTTATTCGCTTTTAAATGACGGTTTATAAATTCTACGTGTAATAAATAATATTTAATTAACTTGTATATTCAGAATAAGCGTTTATTGATATTAATATTTTTTAATATTATTCACAGGAGTTCTTTATTGTAAAGTAAGCTAATAATCGTTTTTCTTTTTTTCCAGGTAAGCTGCAACTTTCTACGTCTACATCTTACTCATGGTAAGGACGGCTGATAAATGCCATGTTTAGTAATTTAAAATATTAAAAATACTATATTGGTATGACCCTGCCTTTGAGATGTGTTTTTAAGGCGATGCCATACGTAGTATTGCAAAATCATGTGTTTTTGGTTTGAAAATTTGGTCGCCTAGAAATGTCTCAGATGCTTTAATTAAATACTGCGAGTAGAATACATCTTGGCCTTTGAAATAATTGAGTATTTTTTTAGAAAAGTTTTTTTATAAGCTCAGAAAAAAATGTATAAGGCCTATGAAAACTGCTTTAAAGTTCAAAATCTCCTACTTACGAACTCATTTTCGGTTATGATTTTATTGTATAAAGTCATTCATAAAATGATAGAAAAAAAATTATGCCTGAACATCCAGAAAATAAAATAAACGGCACTTTTTGGCCATGTTTTTTTCTTGCATAAATCAAAACAGGCGGATGGTGTTAAGCGTTAATTTAAACCTTATCGTCATCTACGTAAGGGTTGTTATTGATAGCGGCTCAATTTAAAATACTACACGACGTAGTGCATCGCCTTAATGAGAACGAAGGAGAGTCATTGCTTACGTCGGTCCAGTGTGTCATTATCTTAAATCGAAAGAACGTGAACCAGAAAGACGTGGGACGATCAAGTAAATCAAATGCTGACTTTCTCGCTGGAATGATAGGACGAGATCGTCAAGATGTTAGGAGAAAAATGCAACTGTGTTAGTAATAAATAAGCTGCTCAGTGGAAACATTTGCAATCCTGATGTTCTGGAACGTATTACGTTGTTTATGTCCCCGACAACTTCACCTCAACTTGGCAGCATATGCTTTTTGTTCCAAGAGGTAGCACCAACCTACCAATGCCTCTGAAGAGAATGACTACGCTTTTAAACCAACTTTCTTTAGAGATTGACAATTTTCAGTGAAACCTCAATGAATTCAAGGTTAGAACTATTTTTTAATACGAAGCTGCATCGCAAATGATACAATAATTAATGTATGTAATTGATTAATATACTTGTTTGCATGTTATTATTTATAAATATTACTGAAATCGCTGTTTTTCACACAGAATTATAAATAAATAAATAAATACTTATTAAATTTTCAGATTTAGCAAACACTTTGTAGATATACATTATCATAATAATTAAAATAAGGTAACTTTAGAATTAGAAAAAATTGAAATAATTTAAAATAAATAGTACCAATTTATTAAATTAACGATTAGACCTATCAAATAGCTCCATTTTCAAGATATTCCCCTCATCTCTACTTTATTTAACCACTACCTCTCCCTCGCCCCCTCTTTTCTATCTGTTGAAGTTCTCTCTCCCTCTTCTATCTTACCTATAAATCACTGTAACTCTCTTATTGATTTAACATATTTTATAAAACACTGATGAAGGAAGGTTTAGGGCGAATCTAAACCTATTAGTTTTTTTATATTGAAAATAAATACAATAAAGTGGTAATAAATACGAAGTATTTTTACTCGGGAGATATTTTCAATTTGTATTGATATTACAGGAGACTAATTATTGCTTATAATAATTTATTATCCTTTGTGCCATGCATAAAAACCTTTTTTTATAAACATTAGTTAATCATTAAAAAAATAATAATATTTGACAAGTCAAAATATTTCACCAACAAATGTAGAGATAATATGTCTCGACGCCATCTAGTGGAAAATTTAGCACTAACAAAGCCTTTCCTAAAAAAATAAAGTTGGTTGTTTACAGATGGAAAAAATATAATAAGTAGTAATTGTTGATTGAAGTATATATTGAATTATTTGGCTGGTTGGAAATAAGCCGTCGGCGGCATTTATTTTTACTCGGGAGCATAGACATATGCATATTAGTAGACCTGCCCTAAGTGATTAAAAGCGTATTATCCCCACTCCCCATACCGGTTCCATTGGAGCCGGCTGTGCTCGCGTATGGCCTCAAGTGAAATTTGAAAACGTGACGTCATCATTCTTGTGCGAACTATGGTCGAGGCATCATCGGTTCATTTTACGAAATAACACGGCAAAATGTTGACCTGATGCTATGAAAACTTGTAAAAATAGATGTGAAAAAGAGAATAAACCCAATTGTCGTATTACATTCCATATATAAGCATTATTTTACTTTATTTTAAGCATATTCACATTGTATAATATGGATCAGTTGTAGAAACATGTCTGGACGCGAAACACAAAGCTGGTTGGTTGCTGGGAAGTAAATTATGAACATTTATAAAAGTGTCTTAACTAAATACTTAAACGAAATATTCGACTCTGAAAAGAGAACCGAATTTTTTTGCCGAATTTGGACTTCGCAAATTTGTTCATAACGTGGCGAGTAATTTGCGCTCCCATGTAAAAATGTCTATTCATTCAAAAGCAGATTTTACTTTTAAGAAGTAAATGGTGATATTATAATGCGAGATGCCTATTTACTGTCAGATTGATTTATTGACGAATCACAGTCAGCTTCACCCCCTTCGTTCTTCAACAGTTGATTTTACCCCTCGCCATTATCTTCTCGTCTATTAATTCATATGTCTGTGCTCGGGAGATATTTTCAATTTGTATTGATATTACAGGAGACTATTTTTCGCTTGTAATAATTTATTATCCTTTGTACTATGCATAAAAACCTTGTCTTATAAACATTAGTTTATCATTAAAAAAATAATATTACTTTCTTCTAATTTATTATAAAATACTTCTACACTCGTGTGATCGGAATATTTCACGTGTGAGTATGATTCAAAGTATAAATGTGGTTGGTTAATTCTCTACATTCCCACGATGAATAGTTGGATAGGTTAGGCGATAAAGAAAACTGTTTGTAATTAATGTAAATAATCTTTTTTGTTCGTCCTTGAACCATTTTGGTATTAAGATCACGTTTCAAGATACGTAGAATAACACTACTCGTGTTACAGACATTGTTAACAGTGATGAGCTCGTCTCGGCTTCCAATTTTTGACAGGAAGGGATCTTGGGGACAGGTGGTGTGATACGCCCCTGGTCACAAAACAAATAAAAATAAAACAGATGCTGTCAAGCGAACAATAAAAAGGGTCTTAAAGGAAGTAGCTATTGTAAGGTAGGTAGATTATTATTGTTACCAAGACGATTTGCAGTTTAATATATTTTCTTGTGTGATGATTTTTATTGTTAAGTGCTAAGGTGATGCAATACGTAGTAGTGCGAAATCATGTGTTTTTGGTTTGAAAATTTGGTCGCCTAGAAATGTTTCAGATGCTTTAATTAAATACTGCGAGTAGAATACATCTTGGCCTTTGAAATGATCGAGTATTTTTTAGATTAGTCTTTTTATAAGCCCAGAAAAAAATAATGTATAAGGCCTATGAAAACTGCTTTAAAGTTCAAATTCTCCTACTTTCGAACCTATTTTCGTTTATGATTTTATTGTATAATGTGGTAAATTAAGTTATTTATAAAAAATTGAAAATTTTTTTAGTTAAATCAAATAAAACACTTTGTTTATTAACCACGACTTTATTATTATTACATCTACCGGTTTCGCTACGGTCGAGCTTCATCAGGATGTGAAATATAACTAAAAACTAAGACAGAGGTGATGCATATTTATAGGAAAACAGAGGGAGACAGAATATAATACATTATAAAAGTGGGAGGAGTCAAATATTACATAGGCATAGTAAATTGAAGATATATAATAACAATTAACATTTTTACATGAATTATACATATAATAATTAAGACATAAGAAAAAGCATAAACTCATTATTTAAGAGTGGAAAGGATTCTGGGAAACAAGTTAAATATAGGACTATAGAATGTGTTTTTTTGATTAGATAAATTAACTTGTGTATTTAATAAATGGTCTGATAAGTTACTGTTTATAGATTTCCTGATTTCTAATGATTCTAAATTGTCTAACCTAATGCCTATACTATTTTTATGTAAGAGGCTAGTACCTGTTATTTTATCAAATCTATGGTCTGCTGATATTAAGTGGTTGGCGAGTTCCGAAAAACCTTTACCATTTAAACACCGTACATGTTCCTTCACTCTGGTGTTTACATTGCGCGATGTTTTACCTATGTAAAAGGCGGGACAATCACTACAGTTGAGTTTATAAATACCCGAATGGCTTAGTATGTCATCCTTGTCTTTAGTATTAATCAAAAATTTTCCTAGGGTATTGTTTGTATAAAAGGCAGGTTTAATATCTAAAGGAAGGTTCCTAACGCTTTGATTTGAAAAATTATTTATAAATAAATAAAGTCGTGGTTAATAAACAAAGTGTTTTATTTTATTTAATATATAATGTCTAACCACAAAGTGATTGCTTCCTACGAAAAAAAAAAAAAAATTTTAGTATTTATACCTGAACATCCACAAAATATAATAAAATACACTTTTTAGCCATGTTTTTTTCTTGCATAAATCAAAACAGGCGGATGGTGTTATGCGAAAATTTAAACCTTATCCCATCTACGTAAGGGTTATTATTGATAGCGGCTCAATTTAAAATACTACACGACGTAGTACATCGCCTTAACGTTTTAAAGTGTGTCGTCGTTTCGTAATAACTGTGTTCTATTTTAACTTTTAAGCGCAACATCTGTCTTTTTTTGCCACTTAAAAATCTCTGAAGGTGAGCTCTGGCATCTCGAAATGTGCTCAGTCTTCCGTCTCAAATTTCTTGACGGTAATTGAAAATTTTGTAACAAATTGTGTCAATTACAATCTCAGATAAATCAAGCTCTGTAGCTCATATTGGCAATGAAGCTGTAAGCTGACAGTTGGGTTGTCATAAAAACTTCAGTTAAAGAGGTCTTGCTTTCATAAAGTCATAGCGAATTTCATTACGTCAGAGCACTCAAAATATTCTAAAGCTTTATGGGCGACCTACAAATAGAAAACTATTTTGAAGATTTGTTGTTTATGTTTTAAAATAGTAACTTTTGTACAAGTTTGCCAATAGTTCACAATACAGCTATACGTCTAATTTGGGAGGAGGGTTTGGGGTTACGCCGCCCCGGAAACCAATTATGAGATATCCATGCCATAGGTCACCCCAAGTGGTTCGCTACGTTTGGTGATGAGGCGTGTTCAGAATGCTTAAGAAGAGGATGATTTGGGGAGACCCTTTGACCTCTCCAACTGTTCTCTCGACCCATCGCCTTGCGTCGCAGTGGGAGGTATATATTTGTATCCATCACTCTTAAACATACTGATCCCTTGAATCCTACCCAACCCTCATACCATTTACCTTCTTAAATGTAAAACAAATGTTATTATGTAAAATATGGGGTTGATGTAAAAAAAGTTCACTATAGATAAACGGTTCGACCGCTAAGGGCTCTTTAGCAAGATTTACCTGCGTTCTTTATGAGAAGGACAAAGTGGTTACAAAGAAGCTATCAGCTGTATAAAACCATCATACTAAGACTTACATGTCTGAAATCTTACGTATTTCTTTAGTGTTCTGGAATGTTATCTAAAGTGTACAACGTTGAAATACCTTAATGACTGATTCATTTTTAGGAATGTAAACTCGTTGGCGTAGTCATGAAATAAGGGCGAAAACATCCGCTTTACATCCTAGAACGGAGAAATAAGAAATCAAAAAAACGCATTAATAAAAACCTATCAGCAAGATAATTAACAAAACATTTCAGAAGATTATCAAAACAGAGATGTGACCACAGCTTAGAAATTTAAACGTCCTAGACCACATCAAAAAGAAATTCAAATTCGTTATCGTCAAGAAGTGATATCGGCAGTCAATTAATAATAATTACTAAACACGTTCATAAAATATTCCATTAACAGTGATGCATGACCGCCGGCACTATAAAGGCTAGTCAATTCGATTTTGATTTCAACCGTCAACATCTAGTTACCTACTAGTATTTTGCAAACAATAGTTATTATAAACAGGGTTTTCCAATAAGAGGTGTTATTTTGAATAGCGCGCTATTTCGGTAGATGTTACTTTTGAAGCTGTCATTTTTTGACATTTGACAAGTAGAAACTACGTCATTAATAAAAATTGAACGATACACGCTTCAACAATGCATTGAAATTATTAAAATTCACTTGAGTGAATCAAATGCAAATCATCTTGAGTGATGAGGCCCATTTCCACCTCGGTGGCTTCATCAACAAGCAAAATTGTCGCATATGGGGCTCGAAAAATCCAAGAATTATTGTTAAAAAGCCTCTTTATCTTCAACGTGTGACTGTTTGGTACGGTTAATGGTCCGGCGGAGTCATTGGACCTTACTTTTTCGAAAATGAGGCTGGAGCAACAGTTACGGTGAATAGATTGCGCTATCGAGAGATGATTAATGATTTTTTATGGCTGAAATTGGATGGTATTGATCTGTACAACGTTTACTTTCAACAAGACGGCGCTACGTTCCACACAAGCAACGAAACCATTGATCATTTACGATTGAATTTCAAAATAACACCTCTTATTGGAAAACCCTGTATATTATCATAAAAATAATTTATGTTTGAATTTTTCCACTGAAAAACGTATTCAAATCGAATGTCATTTTATTTATTAATTTTAAGTTAGTTGACATCATCGTGTGTGCTGATAATTTCAGAAACATAGTGGTTCCCTTCGTTGATAACTTAGTAGGAGTGCCCGGGTTCATGGGGTGAGGATTGTATAGGTCTTGGCAGCGGATGCTTTTGCCTGTCTGCTGTGAGGCGGGATGGATTTCGAGAGACAGGTTGTGGGAGATATTTTTACCTATCTAGCAGGACTCTCTCGACCCCTCGCTTTGCACCACAGTGGGAGAGATAAAGTTAAACATCCGTCATTCCTGGACATGCTGACTCTCAGATTTTTATCCACCCCTCATTAATATATCTTTAAATATTTTAAAATAAATCATATTTTTAATCTCCTTGATTCAATTCGGGATTTTGTTGTAAAGTTGGATGGCCAGGTACATCAGAGATTTCTGTGTGCTTGATTTCTTTCTTGTGGGCAATCTAATTTGCTTGGCATTTCTCGTCCGTGTATTTCGTGATTGTAATTTTTTTTTCTTTTCATTTCTTTAGACATCATCTTATGTATTGAGTTAAATACATTCAAATGTACAGTATGTTACACTGTCATAAAATTTAGCTCTTTTAGCATGTCTTTTATCCGTGTGTATATATTGAATTGTTTCAGTGTTATTCTCATTGCTTTATTTTATTTTATTATTGTGTTTACAACAGGTGACGTCATATAGTTGTACTTTTATCTGCGAGAGCGTGTTGGATGGATACGGGTGACGTCAGGACTTAGCCGGTGCATTAATATCGGTTGCTTTTTTACTTAATTTTTAAATACATCAATTTAAAAAAAAACTCAACAGTTAAAAAAACTTTGTTTTATTAGTCATACGAAAATTGATTTATTAGTTTTACGAATAAACGTGTACTTAGGCACTATAATACAAGCGTGAGTTTAAAATCAACGTTTCGCTGGATGTGACACTGACTTCTTGAAGCAAAGGTGAGATCATTTAAAATGTCATTGTTATGATGTAAAGTGTGTTTTCCCCGCAAGCTTGTCGCAGGAAAATATTTTTTAAGCAATTTGAAACTTTGCAGTCCGGGAACAATTAAAGGGTAATGGGTATTTTGTCATACGATATACGAATGGTCACCCAAAATAGCAAATGCATTTTAAAGAAACATGTAAAATAGTAATAGATCCCTCGCCAGGGTACTCTGCCATATGTTTATTTATATTATTTACTAATTTTATTCATATTACGCCCGTAAGGCTTTTACATAGGTATAATTTTGCATGATGCATAATTTAGAACAAATGGAAGAAATAATAAAAATAAGATTGTAATAAACAAAAAATACATGCGTACATGAAATAAAAATAGAAAAATCAAACGTTTTACAAAGATAGAGTGATCAGATAGGTTAACATAGTTGACAACCAAAGGTTCAAATTATTGAACCTTTGGTTGAATAAGGGTAGGAATAAGCTTTTAATATGACCCACAAAATTCACAATTAAACATATCGATATCACCAAAGTATTGAAACCTCTGTATCGTAGAATTAGCAATGTAGTTGCACTTCTGCATACTGCGGTGGAATATAGTATTCTTCTAGTGGGTATGTTGCAGGAGTTCGGAACAGTTTAATTTAGAGTTTAGTATTTTAAATAATGTATTTTGCAATATTATATAGGAAAATAAGTATAGGAAATAATTTATAATTTATAATTTATAGTTTATAATTTATAATTTATAATTTATAATTTATAATTTATAATTTATAATTTATAATTTATAATTTATAATTTATAATTTATAATTTATAATTTATAATTTATAATTTATAATTTATAATTTATAATTTATAATTTATAATTTATAATTTATAATTTATAATTTATAATTTATAATTTATAATTTATAATTTATGTATTCTAGCGGGGTATTTAATATAAAATGTATGAAACGTAGAACTTTGTTGTATTCGCTCAATGTTATTATTACGAAAATATATATTTATACCACTATCAAAAAGATTGTACATCACTGCTATAAAATATTCGCCATCGTGATAGCACGATTTTCTGAAGGCTGTTGGAACCGACGACCTTCTCTCGAGGTATGTAGATAGATTGACCGACGGGACCGACAAGTTTACATACATAATAATATCACAGTTACACTCGGCTACTCGAATAACTGTACCTACTCATGCCTACCAGCAGGAAAATACTACCTTTTCTAAAACGATACTTAAACCGAAGCCAACTAAATCTTTATACACTCAAAAGCAAGGTTTATTGATGGACCGAAGTATAAAAATGTTGGGTTGGTCGTAAGGCGATGGCTTGTATCAGAAGATAATATATGCTTATTTGAGATGACGTCAATTTAATTAAAGTAAAGTTCAACTGAGATGGGTTTTATATTCTAATTGGTGATGACTTCTCTTTAAAGTGTGATATCATTCCAAGTAAAACCTGTTAGTAAAATTGGTAAAAGTTTTCAAGTAAGTCTTGCAGTCCACAATGGAAGAACACTATTTAATGCAGTGAGGAGGGACAGAAAGATTTCATTTGTATAAATTAATCATGTATTTTAGTCATTTTAATTTAAAATTGTTTATATTTTCTTGTAATTTAATTTCCTTTGATAATTCGCTTAATATCAACAAATACTTGTATATCGACGGGTTTTGACTCTGTCTTTTTTTCTTTCTTAAGTGGAATCTTATTTAATTTCTTTTCCTCATCTCCTGTTGGTGCTTATACTGCAGGTTTTCAATTTTTCAATAGTACAACAATGCGTACGGTTTATTCAAACGATGAGAGATTCTATTATTAAAGGCTTGAATAATGCTTAGATTTGTAATCAAGTGATGTACTGAAAAGGAGTATCAGGAATGTATATTACGACATACAAATGGATTTGAAAAGAGGTCGAAAACAATCAAGAAAGTCACTTGAAGAGTTGAAATCATAGAAGTACGTATGTTAGAGACTTTTTCTAAGAACGGATAACACAAAGAATTTTTGACTAGACAAATTTCTATGTCATGCCATCCTCTCTCTGCTGTCTCCTGAGGAGGAAATGAGCTTAGGTTAGGTGCGTGTTAGAATACAGACTATTTAGTTATTTGCATGGAATCTAAAACTCTCGTGTCTTATTTATATGAGCGGATATCAGGAACGATGGAAGGGTCAGACGCTTCTGAAACGAGTCGAACATATTTTTCTCGTCCTTTTTTAATTACGTCGCATTGGTGAATACTATAACAAGAAACCTTGTGCAAATTACAACAAAAGATGTTCACAAAAACACGATATTATTCCAATAAAAATAAAAGACAATCGGCATCGTTCCATTGCAAATACATACTTATAAACCGGTTGTAATAAAATCTTCGACGTTTTTAATTTGTCTTGGCTGATTATCTAAGACTTGACGTCTAATTTATATTTAAAATAATTTGTGTTCTGTCTAATGACCAGTGGAATTGCATTGCATAGATTTGTTCACGAGCAGTTTAGACATTATCAAAAACAGTTCTATATTTGAAGAGGTATGCTTATATGTTTTTGGCGTAAAAGCGTTATACTGTGACACAAAATAGAGCTCTTTAAAAGTATACAATCGATTACATTGTCCATTCAGCACCCTTTTTAGTTTTAAGGTAACGTATCGTGTGCAATATATCTTTAACATTGGGTATGTCATCAATTTCAATCTCATAAATACGTACAAGTGCCAAAATATTAAATTATCTTTTTCGGAAAAAAAAAATCATCAGTAAAGTGATTCGGAATGCACCAATAGAATGCCATCATCCGGAACAGTTTTATAGACATCTTTAGATTGCAACCTGACTATTCCTACATCGTGAAATAAAGAAATAAAGGCATTCTTTGAACACCTGACTTCCTGGCTTTGTTTCACTTTATTTTAACCTAAGGTCTTTGAGTGTAATAAGAGATATCAACAGACAATATTTTAGGGCTGAATTACAATACCCAACAACAACAAAAACCTACGATCATTTTTATGATATTTAAAAAATATAAATGTGGTTTTAGGCAATGCAATTTCTCCACATTCAGAATATAAATTGCATTAAATCTGTATTAAAGGCATAAATATCGTCATAATCTCATTTTGATGATATTATTCGTATGACATACAATTCTTCAATTATTCTGAAATTCTAACGCCTTCACAACTCTTTGTCAAATAAACAGTTATTCGGTAATGCCTTGAAGATTACGACTTATACGTAATTCTAGCGCAGATCTGTGAAAAATCAGGGGATTTTCCTAGAAACGCAATTGCATACGTGTTAGTATGCAATTGTGCAATGTAGTAGCAGTGCGCGGGGACCGGATTCGGCTGTTTCGGTCGTTCGGCGTTAGAGCGTTGGGAACTTTGGAAGTCAAATTGGAATAATTTGCGATAAAAAGTGGTATCAGTTCCAATTTTTAAAATAACAATTAAAATAAGTAGTTTTCTCTTCAAAATATTATATTGCATGTAGTTGGTCCGTACTTTATGGAACTTTCCAAACGACGCTACCAATTTTTAAAATGAATTAAATTGCAATTACTAAATTAAATGTTATTATACGTATATCAAATTTTAAATTCAAAGCAAAAGTTGTATAATTCATTGAACCGGAGTTACAGACAGAGCCACAATTTCGATTTTACAGGAAATAAGTATTTATGTGACAGAATTAATATTATTAAATTTTTTATCAACAATTGCAAAAAAAATTAATAAGGTAAAAAATAATGCCAAAGTATTTATATTTTGCAAAAATTTAAATCATCAATCTTAGATTTCATCAAAAGTAAGTTTAATTTTGTAATTCGACCCTGGGACTACCCTAACACAATGTTCACCCTACCGTAAAGTGCACCACATCAAACAAACCTGATGACCTACCAAAGAACTAACTTGTTAAAAAAAACCCACGGCACTAGTAGAAAAACGTCAAAGTTCTTGAAATATATTAATAATTTAGATATGGTCTGTGAACATTTTATTTATTTTTTTATTTTATTTTATTTGGAAAACCAACAGTTATAAATATGAAAAGGTATGGTGTAGTAAGTGTTAATTATTTAACCAATAATAGGTTTTCACTTAGGTATTTTAATTATTTAGTGAATATATATAATATTTATGTAAGAAAAAAGTTACATGAGCCTATAGGGATGGGATGGCGGAAGGGAGGGGTATGGGATGGATCTTTATATTATATTATCTATTTTATATACATTTGTTTATTCAACTGCTTAAGGCCGAGTAGTAAACGTTCAAAGATGGTTTGAAAGGGAGATATGTAAATAAGAAGGTGAGAAGGAGCGTTCTTATATAAAAAAAAAACAATAATTGTTAAACGAAAATGTTGAATAAAAGAAGAAAAATAGTAAAAATCTGTCGAAAAATGCTTAAGTTGAGTCTTAAGATAAACTTTAATTTTTTTCATAGATGTAACATATTAAATAAAATAAAAAACGTGTTTTTATTAATTTCCGGAGCTTACTTTGCAATTTTTTTCTATCGAGGGAATTTCATATGATTACCGTTTCGGCTATACATATTTTCTTAAAAAAAAAATTTTTTTTGTTGTAAATAATAATTGGTCCTCGAACTTAATACTGATTGAATAGTCAAAAGAGTCGTGGAGTTGCAAAACCCGATCCGGAATTTTTCAGAAATCTGTAGATGATCTTGAAAAGCTGAAACACCTTAATATAAAAAAAGAATTATACCTTTTATGCTTAGTACTAAAATAATAATATATTATTATTTTTGATGTCTACTTCTAAGCACCTTTTTGTGAAGCTGATCAAAAGCAGCAGATATGACTGCCTCCGTAATCAAAGGGTAAGGTTCTCGACTAGCAATCCGATGGTTACGGTTTCAAATCCCGGCGTAAAAGTAAAGTAAATTTTATATGACGAAATTGTTACAAAAATTTGACTGTGCCATGTGAAACTGAGTGTTTTCTTCAATGTATAGCCGGGTACCTACATCCCAACCTTCCTCTCCCCTATCTTCATCCCCTCCACAATCCTATATTGAGCCTTATAATATTTACTTATTTATAATTTCAAGCCCGACTGGGCTTTTACATGTTATTTTTTATTTTTTTCACAGAGGACATCTAAATAAACACAACAAAATCAATGCAAAATCAAAAAACAAAATCAAAAAGAAAATAGAAGACAAAATAAAACACAACCTCTAAAACAAAAATGTCAAAAACGAAATAAGTGGAAACTAGACATTCCACCATGCGAGATGGAAAAATATAATACTAGGAAATTACAAAACATTGGTAAGATAAACAGAACTACTTAGTTTCTGTAGTTGAATTATATTAAATTTGATGTTCTTCTTTCTGAAATAAATTGGTTAATGACTTGTTTATATTTGGTGAATGATGTGTTGAATATATCAACAACATCTTTATAGTCATTACCCAAATTTTGTTTACGGCGAACGGGGGAATAGAATTGAGATTCTGTGTTGGAGTTATCACAATAGAACAGTAGATAATCCAAATATAAGAATAATTTGACCATTCGGTGAAGAACTACAACATTTGATACGATATTGTCGTCTTGACTTTTTGAGTTATTATGCCGTGTTGCGCTTCCTCCTAATTCAAGACGGTTGTGTAGATTATGGTGAAGTGTGTGTAAATATGTAGAAGTGATAACGTATTACAAGCGTTAATCCATTTAATGTAGTTTTCTGCGTTTAGTTTTGGTGTAGCCGTGTAATGCAAGGGATGACGGGGCTAAGTCTAATAGCTCATAAAAATAATCACGATAGCTACTAAATTGGTCAAACTTTCAATTCAGGATATTTGGAGGATCTTTCTTGGTTATACTAGAATCCTTCAAGAGAATTAGTAAATATTAGAAAATAAATAATAATTTTAACATTTCTATGCTCTTCTTATGTTACCTACCGAATTAATGTGAATTAACAGATCTGTGACAGATGTCAATTTGTCATTTTTATGTGTCCAATGTTACAAAAAAAACGTGCGTAAATATTGGCGCATTATGACTTATTTCAGTTGATGAAGTGTTTAACCTCCAACTGACAATGATTGTATCAACCTCAGAAGTCGTTTGAAGGTGCCCAGGAATAGTGAATTAATATTTTCAACACATTCTTGAAACCACAGTTTCTTTGTTACTTTGAAAAGTGAACAAGGTTGGCTTAAAGTGGGAAGATCAAGATTGCTTGAATAACATATCGATGTAACAATACGAATTTCACATCAAAGGCGCTCTTAAATTGTGTAAATTAACGTAAAATAAAACATAACAACAAATACAACATTTGGGCAAAAAAACCTTCCTACGCTATGGTACTAAACTCTACAACAAAATCCCAACATCATTCAAAACTCACAACAATATTTCAACATTTAAACCTCAAATGAAAAGCTGGATACAAAACATAGAGAGATTAGAAATAGATAATATACTAACCCCAAATACAGATTGAAACCGAAATCACTCGTCAAAAAACACATTGTAATATGTTTATTATTATTTCAGAAAAAAACAACATTTAATATATTTAAAATTACTTTATGTTATCCATACTACAAAATTTTAATCATATGTAAATGAAATCCTCAGCACGGGAGATCCCAGTGAGGATATCATTATATCCAACAACAAAGAAGATAGTAAAACTCTTATTATTATTATTAAATTTCGGAGCCACCTCTGGGCTGGAGCCCCAAAATATTTGATAAACCTACTTGATTCTATGGAAAGGTCTAATTGACGATCCGTTGTTAACACGCTGATTGCCATCTGGTCTGTTCTAAGGGTATTTCAATGGAGCTTTCTCAAAGAAGCTAACAGCATTGATCTCTTGTGCACCGGTGAACGAGCGCGAAGCTCGATTGGTGTTCTTGGGTAATGAGTATATTTTGACGTAGATACCTAATTTTCAATAGATCTTTCACCGAACTTGAATTTTTACTTTGAAAGTTGATGAATTGTTCAAATTCTGTGAATCTGAACAATGTTTCAGTGTCAAGTCCAGAATTTTTGAAATTTTTCAAAATATTTATATTTTTATCCATTTAACAATTTTAAAAATAAAATTATTATTGGAGTTATAGACAGCCCTAATTTAGTGAGCAAAATCACCTTCTTCATTCCAGAAAGTACTATTCCATAGACTATTATATTTAATTGCAACGACAATATCAGGACTGAGTCATGTAGTTGTCAATACTTTCGCAGAAATTGTAGATGTGTTCAACCGCACGGAATATAGTAACAAGAAGGCTATAATAACATACTTTACTAATAATAATAATAATTAAGGTTAACATGATATTATTCTTCTAAATTGGTTCTAAATGGCTTTAATAGCAAATTTCATTTCACGATTACTGTAACCCTAAATTATTATGTGTCTTACATTTTCATGCCTGTATGAACGTACAATAAAAATATTCGTGGTCCGTGAGGTGAGGTTTTTCTAATTCTTGGCGGCGAATGCATTTGCCCACCTGCTGCGTGGTAGGCTGGATCGGGAGAGACTGGTTCAGGCAGACCATTTGAACTCTCCAGCTGGACTATTTCGATCCATCGCCTTGCACCACAGTGGTTCATACGCCCTCCTGAACACATTGACCCCAGACCTCATACATTTTTGCTTCCCAGAACTTTCTCTCCTTCGTTTCTCTAAAAATACCCTCCACACAGCATCCCCAAAGATAAAAAAGACCCTGACAGTTTTTTTACCTCAGGGCCTCCTGTGTAGAACTACATTAAAAACTAATTAGATTACGTACCTACGCAACAAATAGTGATAAACAGATATTTTAAAAGTGATTAAAATGATACATTTTATTGGTATTAAATTGTACTACGATTCATTTACAGCCGTGAGTGTCATATTTGTAGAATCTCATCGAAAAATAGGTGAGTAGGTTTTGCTTACAGTAAAAACGCACCACAGATGGTGCGGGCATCCGTCTGGAAAGCGAAAGCTATCGTGTTCGAATCCCGGATGCGTTCACATTTTTCCTTGGAAGGTTAGTAGTACCATTTACATTCTTTTATTATACACATTATCGTGGAAGTGTGTTCATTTCAATTTTACAAATTAACGTGCAAGTGTGTCCATTTAAATTTTACAGATTATCGTGGAAGTGTTTTCATTTCTATTTTACAAATTAACGTAGAAGTGTGTCCATTTAAATGTTTCACATTATCGTGGAAGTGTGTTCATTTAAATTTTACACATTATCGTGGAAGTGTGTTCATTTAAATTTTGTTAATGTGTAATACACGACTAATAAACATTATCAGTGGCATTCAAATAGGGGGGCTAAGGGTTAATTCCCGGCCCATAGTTTTTTCCAACCATTCTTTTTGGGAGATATATCTCACAGCCAAACATGGACTCTTAAAGGCATGATATTTCATTTTGTATTATGGTGAGATATATGATTTAAAAAAAATAGAAAGAGAGAATACAAAGTTTTCAGTTTACTTACAGAATTTTATAATCGACTCCCCCAAAAAATTGATATAATTCTGTGAAAAAACATTTAGTATTTGAAAATATTTGTCAAGGTGTACAAATTTGAAAATCAATATTTTCATAAATAACAATAAATATTGAGGTTAAAATAACTTTGTAATGATTTTTCTTTTTGTTTGATTAATTGTGTTTTTTAGTTTCGTCTAGAGAGATAATTACAAATTACACTTTAAAAACCAACCATAAGCGACTTTAAAATTTGATTTGCAATACTTGAATCTGAAAGAGTCTTTCATCTGTTTCAAAAATAGTATTTATTTTTATTTTTAAATACTTTAAAAAACAACGAATATATTTGAAATTGAATATCAAGCCGAAATATTTGATGAAGGAATATTATTTTGTTGAGGACCCAGGGGTTAATTCATATGATTCTTTTTTCAATAGATCACGCAAATATTTTTTCGTTTTAACATTTCCCCTCATTTTGTGCCGTGTCACAATATTTGCCGACTAATAATAATAACAATAGTATTTGGATCATTTGTATAGCGCCGTTTTAGTGAACATCACCTCAAGGGCGCTATACCTATGAATTCCTAGGCTCAATCTAAATTATTATTTGTAAACAGATGCAGAAAAAATACTAACCTGGCGGGTCCCTTGAGATAAACACACTTTTGAAAGTATAAGCTTTGATAAAATACGACTTAGAGGAAACTATAAACACTAGAAATTAATAAATTTTACATTTGCTATTTCACCTTCAATTACATTTAAAGTAGAGTGGATATTTATTTCAACTATTAGTATTTTAATAAATAAAAATTTTAGGATAGGAGAAATTTTACGAAATGACTTGGATATGTTGTAAGGCTGAAGGTACCGGTGATTGAAGATGATGGATTAGAGAAAGGTGGGGATGTACCTGACTATTCAGATCTAATTACCAAACACGGCCGAAGCCGTTTCAAGCAACGTTCCAATTGTAAATGGTGGTCTTAAACCATCGCAATACTGTGATTATCTTTCAGTCAGGAACGTGCGGCAAAAATATTTTATTTATCATTTTAAATGAGTAAATTGTGGAGTAACAGAAATAAGTCAAATAAAATTTATTATCTCACGCCGAGATATGAAAACACGACCTTCGGATTGCTGGTCAAGAACTTTAACCCTCGACCACGAAGGTCTTGCAATAACAATTGTTTAAAAATAATGTTTTTCTTGCCATAATAATAGTTTAAAATGCGTTAACAATTAACAATAAATACAGTTTGAATGTTTTATACACGTAGGATATAATGTATAAAAAATTGTAAGTGTTTGTGAAATCGTAATTTTGTTTAAAAATCATGCAAAAATCATTAACGATCATCATTGTTCACATAAATTTATGAAATTACAATGTTTTTAAGAAGAAAAACGCTCATTCAAATTAATTGTACACAATTTCACCTCAAATTACTTAGATGAAGCAAATAAACGTAACATCTAACTTGATAAATTCAGATATAATTAATGATGACTCTACAAAATAAAATTTAATGTCATCATAAAATTAAACGAAAATACAAATTACTTTAATTAATAGTTTTGTTCATTAAATATTTACTTCATCATAAAAATGGTTTTCTCCACTCTGTGAAGACATTAACGACAATCCAATTTACTCCCAAAAGACTACTCTCTTTCTCTTATGTTCTCCAAAAAGATATCATGGAAAAAATTTTCAACTAACATTTTGTAACTTCTTATAGTTAGTGAGTAAGAGGAAGGTTGGTTGATAGGTACCTGGCTATTCAGAGCTGGTCAAATAACATAGTGCTGTTATGATAAAGCGATTTGGATTTCAGTCTTTAAATTTTCATAAATGTATAACTTACACATCACGCACATACTCCTTGCCTCATTCACATTCATACATCGTCTCATACATACTCTTCTATTATTCTGACTCTTGACATGGCTTAACTCAAGTATCTGATTCACTTGATCGTGCCATGTCTTCCTCGGGCGTCCCCGACTGATGTGTATTATTTTCCTTGTGAAAGTTTGATGTGACTAATTATTATTTATTTGCAAAGGTTTTACCCGACAGCAGATAGGTATTTAGTATGGTTATTGGAATTTCGGCTCGAGGATGATACTAATTACAGTAGAAAACTTCCTCGTATTGCTCGAAGGATATGTTAACCTTGAAACCTAGTTTGCAAACTGGTTGCAACCGTATTTACAAACCCAGTGAACTTAATAAACTCGCAACTCTTACAGGAGAACTCAGAACCGACCATCTGTAAAATAAAGAAGAACACGAGAAATGCAAAGTGGGCATATTTCGAGACCGAAAATTTTGAAGATTTTCTGCTTAAATTCAAATGGCATGGAGATATACAATGCCAGGAAAGAAAAATGGTTTCCATTCCAATCTCTAAATAGTATAAAATAATGTCGCTATCCGTCTCTGTACACTTAGTTCTTCTAAACTACGCAACGGATTTTGAAAAAGTTTTTACTTTCCTTTACAGATTTTTTTTGGAAGGTTTATAAATATATAATAGATGTAGATTATATTTATAGAAGTAGAGAAAAGTCGATGTTTTGTAATCAAGTCGTAAAAAAATATTTTTGTACGCTTACATTGCTAACACTAGATAAACCTTTTAAGATATGTCAAAATAATGTACTACGAAATTGTATATCTTGAACAGGCCTACAGAAAAGTCTACTTTGGTATTTGTCTATCTCTAAGGATAACGGGTACACGTCAGCAAGTATAATATATGGATTGCATTCTTGTCTTCTTATTTATTCTATGCTACAACATTACACAGGAAAAGATAAATAACTTTTTTTCGAAATTTCACGTGACAATGTGAAATGCGAAAAAAATGATTTTTTATGAACATGTGTTCGTCATCGCCATAACACATTCGTATTTACTGATAGTTTATTAAGTAACTTGTCAATTCTGCGGAATACGAATAATTCCCTTTTTTCACAGAGTGGAAGATACTCTCAGTATCGCCCTGGTGTAAGACCACCATTCAGAATTGAAACGTTGCTTGAAATGGATTTAGCCGTATTTGGTGACCAGATCTAAATATATTTATTTATTTTATTTATTTAGTACAGGTGATGATACAATGACACATGTACATAAAAAATACTTTGACTGCCCAACTAGGAGGAATTCCCGTTTTAATAGCCAGGTAATTTCCTACCTTCCTCTTTCCCATCTCCTTCTCCTCCCCACTAATTTAAGCTTCACAACATACCCCGATTAGGGATGCCACAGTCTCACTGGCTTCAGACGGTTACAGCAATTTGGACTTTTGTACTGTTTCACACAAAAAAAATTACGTATATAACCAATTCATTAAGTTTGTAATGTCCACTGGGCCCAAAAAGCTGGCAAACGTTTTGTGTCGAAGCTTTCATGATTCTTTGTACTTTTATTTTGAAAAAAACAGTCTGGGTATCGAAAACAAGTTTACCCCCACGCATACATAACCAATATCACGTCCACATTGAGATGCATTCATATACATACGCAATACAGATACCTCCTTCACTCATACACTCTACCCATTCGCACCATGCATGTGTGCGAAACACGATTGGTTCCACACACATGCAATTATTATTTTAGTATTATTATATTCTGGAAAGGCAACCTCATCAAAAGGGGTTAAGTTTTGGCACGCATTTAGGAAGTAGAAATCTTCCAGAAATTGTACGTTTTGATAAAAGGGATGTTATATTATATTAATGGAAATAAAAATAGAAAATAATTTTAAAGTGAAGATATTGACAATGAGAGGGAAAAGTTAAAAAAAAAATAATAATATTTTCATTTGCAAAATTTGTTGGAATTTAAAAAAAATCTAAATATTTCATGTATTTCAGAGTTTTCTTTTTCAAAATCCTCACCATCACAAATATCCTGAAAGGGTCCAGTTCAAGCTTTGCTGGCTCTTGGGGTGATTTTTAACAAAAACCTTTTTTTAACGAAAATCTGTTGGGATGTTTCAAATTTTATCGCAACCTTCTTCTTTCTTATATCCTTATATTGCCCACTCCGTCGAGCTTCATATCATTCCCAATGATTAGGGTTGCAATAGTCTCACTGGCTCTGGATAATTGGGAGCAATTCACATAAAAACACAATATAAAAATCGCCATTTGAACGATCTACTATAGTCACCGTGCTCGTTTCACCTTTATTCAAATTGTGAACAACATAACCGTATAAAAATTAAATTGTATTTATAAAATCTATCTCTTCAAGGTAGGTTCCTACTCGTAAATTGGTAAATATTAGTATTTATTTTAATAATTCTGATAGCTTCAGCAATACGAAGAAATATTTCAAAGAACTCTACTACATTTATAAATGTACGTTGTACTTGTTTATAGTTGTGTATTAGTACGCACGTCGCTAGAAGTGTGTGTATATTGCTTACTGCATATTTGTATGTTATGTAGTTGTAGAATACTTGTGTTAACTTCACACCTGTATGATAAACTTGTAATCGTATTGAGTACACACACAAACATGCATAAAGTACCGGCTGGTTAGAAATATGTCTACACCTACTATAATTTCTCATTTTTTACTTTTCTGTCTTACTTTTAATTAATGGGTGTTTGAGAGCATGGAATAATTCATCATAGTAAAGGAGAAAGTAAAGAATTATTGTTTCGAATGATAAACATCTAACGAATGTTTATTATTAAGAATAATAATATTTGACAAATCAAAAATATTTCACCGATAAATGAAGATGTAATATGTCACGACGCAATCTAGTGGAAGATTCAGCAATAAAAAAGCCTTTCCTACAAAAATAAATTCGGTTGTTTTCAGGTGAAAAAATGTAATTGACAAAAATTTTGAAAGAAAAGTACTATTATGAATTATTTAGCGTGCTGAGAATAAACCGACGTAGCTTATTAGCGCAGAAGACTGCGGGTTCAATTCCCGTCAGCGGCACTTATTATTTATCGGGATTTTATTTATAATTTATTGCTTATAATAATTTTGTAAAAAAGTGTTTTTGCATGCTTTAGTTTTTTTACACAAGACTGCTGTTTTACTCAATCTTGCATTCTTTTTTTACAAATGAAAAGCGGAAATAACCAACAATTAAATTACATATTATTGAGGTATTTATATTTCCACAGTGATTTTAATGGTAAGAATAGTACAAATTACTGTGGTGTCTCCGGGACTTCTCACTCACTCTCTCTCGCTTTATTTATCATAAACTCGGTCTGTACAATACTCGACAACTAAATGCTATCTATGGGTAACCTAATAGACTAATCAAGTGCTTTGTATGAGTGAGCTCTTACGCTAGTATCAAGGATAATACATCCTCTTCGAAATAATTATTTAGAAAATATCCATTAACGTTCTATAATAATATTTGGCTGATTTATGTAGCGCCGTTTTCGTTAAAAATCACCTCAAGGGCTCAAATGTATGCATTATATAATAAAAATTACCAGCTTACGACTAAAATTTATAATAATAACTAGTGACTTACAACTAAGACCTATATCTGGTGATTTACAACTAAGACTTAAACTACTGACTTACATCTATGACTTTGATCTAGTGATTTATCACTGAGGCTTATAACTACTGACTTAAAACTAGTTACTTAATGACGTACAGATTTAAAACTGTAGCATAATGTAAGAGACTTACGTTTAAAACCACATGTATTGGATTGGATGATTGTTGTCAGTGATAAGACTGATAAATTAATAACAATAAAACAAAATCTGTAGGTATTGATACGAAAATGTAACGTAGAAGTAGGTTTTTGCTGTGAGTCTGAGGGTTTTATACTTACATATTATCATACTGTCCTTTTAAAATATTATTAGCGCTAGACGAAGGAAGCATTATGAATGCATAAAATTACCGTAACAAGAAGACAATTCTTCTGGGTACAGTTATCACCTACTCACCAATTACAATAACATGAATAATTTTAACGAATTATTATTTAGTATTTACGAAAAATGTATGTGTGATACGATGCATTAATGTGTATTGTCTAACAAAGTGTGTGCCAAGAGCGAGTTGTGTAGCGGACCATCCTCTCTGCCTACCCCTTCGGAAACGACTTAATTATTGGTTAGTTAATTTAAGCTTTTACGGAAAAATCACAACCGATTTTAAGTTTAAGTTTGCGCGACATGAAAACCAGTTTCGTGTTTTCTTCGTATTTACAGCAACCCGGTCCGTTTGATAGAGTTCACTAATGTTGTCATTGGATATTTGACAGTGTCCTCTGGTACTGGAAGCAGAGCCTTGTTTCCATCAGAATAGGACATTGGTACCATAAGTGAATTATCTTCTACCTTTTCGCATTTCCTACATCTATTGGTGTTTTCCACTCCTAACAATGTGTCTCCCGAGATGACAATGTTCCGTAAGTAGTCTTACCTCAGTGAATTTCTGCCCATATTATTAAATAGTAGTTGACTGATTCGTCTAGGTTCTGGTTCGTTTATGAGTATTTTTGATTGTCTCATTCCTGTAAAAAAAATATTATTTAACAAAACTATACCTGATTTTTCGGGCCATCCTGTACTATCATACCCCCGCCATCTCCGGGGAGATGCAGTAGTGGCAAGAGATGGTTTTTGCGAGAAAAGAAATTAAACATTTTGCCTCCTCTTCTTCCAATCTCCGTACATCCGACAGCCGTCGTCAGATGGCGCAGGTAGGCGGTTGCTAATTGCTGCTTCGTGTTTGCAAGCTTTATGTTGACAATTTCAGTTTTGCGCAATGAGCATAAATCAATAAACAATTGATTATTTCTAAATAACTAAATTATCATCTATTTATTTGATTACTGCCCAAGATTCCCAACTGCTATGGAGCCAGTAAGACTACAGCATCCCCAATTGGGATATGTTGTGAGGCTGAAGGCAATTGGGAGGGTAATGAGATGGGAAGAGGAAGGTGGGGATATACCTGGCTATTCAAATCTGGTCATCAAACACGGCCAAAACTATTTCAAGAGCTTATTGATTCTGAATGTTTGTCTTTTACCTATACTGAAAGTATTTACCACTCTTACATTTTAATCCGCGACCTCCGTATTCGTAGCCAAGGCAAATAATAGTTATACTCCCAAAATAATAATATTTTGTTTAAGTTCTATTTGCTAAAAACAGAGGTCACCTAGTTGTCTTTATATTTACTTTGTTTCAATGATTTATTTAAAGTTAAATAGTATTGTTACAATACACTCACTCTCAAAGTACCCATCTGGCCAATCGTGTAACTTTTTTTTCCTTTCCTTTTGTAATATTTTGTATGTAGAAACTTTACGTTTGTTTATTTCGTTTAAAGATTCGTTGGCATATATATCATACTAAAATAAAGTCGTTATCCGAGTCTGTTTGTTTATGTGCTTAGTTCTTCTAAACTATGCAACGAATTTTGATAGCATTTTACAATCGTTTAAAAAAATTCTTCCGGAAGGTTTTATGTATCATGCATGCATATTATATTTATAGAAAATAGAAAATCAATATTATTAATATTTTAATTTTTTTATAAAGAAAGAAAAATTTCCGGATTACGAATATCCCGACAATATTAAAAAATCTCTTACCACCACCTCAATAAGCGAAAAATGTTTCTTGTGTTGTGATGGAGGACTTAGTCAGGAATTGAACACACTACGACTGGGTGCGACCCAGTTATTAAAAATATTTTTTTATTATCTTTGTACTTATAATATACCATTTGAATTATTAAAGCTTTTAGTTATTAGTTGTTACAGCTTCCTTGAGGTGATTTTTCACAAAAACGGCGCTATAAAAATCATCCAATTTTTATTATTATTATTATTAAAAACGTCAAAATAATGTACCTACTACGGAATTGTATATCTTAAAAAGGCCTACAGAAAATCCGCAATGATATATGTCTATGAAGTATAACCCCCAGCAACGCCGGGTAATGGTAGCTAGTTAATTACTAAAATAAAATAAATATTGTTAAATACTATTTTGATTTTTTTTTTACTAAAATCGTATTTTTTTGTAACTTTTGAGTTTAGACTAGCTCTATTATTTTTGGGGATATGGCATCCATGGTGACCGGATAAATCATCAAAATGATAATTCATCACATTTTTAAAAATTTATATAAAGTCATGGAAAGTGATATAACAAAAAAAAAATTTAACTGGGTTAAGTAGGTTAGGTTAGGTTAGGTTAGGTTAAAAAAAAAAATTTCATCGTTTTTGATGACTTTATATCACTTTTTAAATGTGTGTTGAATAGTCACTGTGTTGAGTTATCATGGAACCAAAATATACGCATCTTTTTTATTGAAAGTAGTCAAGTGTTAAAAAAAATATTTTTGGGCGCTTACATTGCTAACGCTCGCTAAACCTTATGAGATACAGCAAAATAATGTACTACGGAATTGTATATCTTAAAAAGGCCTTCAGAATAGTTGCTAACGATGCATGTCTATCTCCTAAGAATAACCCAGTAACGACAAATACAGGTCAGCTAGTCACTAATAAAAGACATCTCCAGTTCTCTAGTAAAGAGATGTTATCGAAAACAACGCGTGTTTAGCGAAAGCTAGATTCAATTAGATTAGCTCTCTCATCCAACAATAATAAATTATTAATTATTATAAACTGACTTTCATATTCGTTATATCCGCTATTTGATAAACATATCAAAGACAATATCTTTGCTACCAAACAATAAATAATTGAAGAAAATACTAATAAATAAAACGAAACATGAACTAGAACAACACACAGAAAAAATAAAAGGTGAAGGTCTCAACTGGAAATGCCTCAAATAACTCGGCTATTGAGAGCTTTTACTTATTTTTTATGTGAAACAGCACAACTGTCCCAACTGCTCACAACCGTCTGGAGTCAGTGAGACTATGGCATCCACAATTGGTCTATGTTGTAAGGCTGAAGATAATGGGGAGGAGAAAGAGATGGGAGAGAGGAAGGTAGGAAAGTACCTGGCTAATCGAATCTGGTCACCAAACATGCCATTCACGAAACGTTTCACGAGAATATCTTTCACTCTGGAACGTGCCGCAAATATACTGTATAATATTTTAAATTATTAAATTATGAAATAGCAAAAATTATTTTTTTCTTTGCGGATTTGAACCCGCGACCTCCAGCTTCCTAGTCGAGACCCTTACACTTCGACCACGATCTTACGACCTCAACCTAATTATTTTACTTCGTTTTTGTCGATCTCGTAATTCAAATTCAGAATTAACAATATTTTTATTACCTGTTGAGTCCTTTGCCTTTGATTTTTCTGTGTCGTGTTCTGTTTAATATTTTATTTGTCATCAACTATGTGTTACATTGATGGGTATAACCAAGAAAAAATAGTAAAAAATATCCAATCAAATTTAAAAAATGATTATCATTCCATTTAAATTGCCGAATCGCAATAGGTATTATTGTTATTTAAAAAAATAAATCAAAATGATAGTTCTTGCGATACCGTGTATTTGCAGTGTAGTTCCCTCGAGTTTTTCTGCTTCCATTGCGTGCCATTGGGCATCGATTGCTTATACACCTGCTTAAACAATGAAAGTAAATATCTTCTTCAACACTTCCAATGATCATTTTTTAATGAGAAAAGAAAATAATATTTTTTTGTAAAACAACAATTTTTTATTTATTAGAAACCACACATAAAAATGAATTATGTCAACACGTAACTGCATCAAATTATTATCTTTTTCGTAATAGTCAAATGGCTAAAGACAACACAATTAAAATACACCAAAATAACAAGCGTTTTTATATAATTCCCATTAAAAAAGTTGCACTGTTTAAGCAAAGATTTTCAACTAGAGGAATTTTTTTCACAAACTAGGAATACTTTTAAAAATGTGTAGAAAATTTGTGACGGGTTGTTTTGGAGAATCTAAACAATTCATCAAATTACAAAGTTATTTTTTAAGTTCTGTGAAAGAATTTTCAAGTTTTGTTAAGCAACTAGCCTATCATGATATAATAACAGAACTTGAATAGGACTTTCACAGAACCCGAAAATGAATGTTGAATTTGATGAATTGTTCAAATTCTCCGATACAACCCGTCCTTAAAGTGTGTTTTTGTGATTCTGTTTGTTGTCCTATTGTCTGATATTAATATGTACATTTGTAATTATTGATAAAAAAAATTGCACATTTTGAAACCCTTCCAACAGGCTACAACGTCATTATGACGTAGAAGCCGCCACTGGCTGGTAAGACAACTGTCACCAACGCTGCCCGGCGTGACGTCACCGCCGCCGAATTCACGAACACGTTGTTTTGGCGCCAAATCAAAATGGAATATTTTAAATTGTTCTAGAAAATTATTCGTCAATATAAAAATATCTTCGCCATCGTTTTTTTTTTCTATAACAAAATAAATAACCAATTGCTAACTGTTTTGGGTGAGAGCCTGGGTTAAATAAAATTCATAAATATACCATCTACATTTCATCTAAAGGGTTTTCGTTTAAAGGCGGATCAATAAAAGTGATGCCTTCGGGCAATTGAAAACGATCATAACCGTTTCCATCTCAAACTATCGGTCTTCGGTCTTTTAGAGTACAACCTTTACCGAGCCTCCGATGACCTATTTCCATTCGAATTGGGTGGTCCTTAATCAAAACGATTCCGTGAAAGTAATTTATACTTATTATTTCAATTAACAACTTGATTACTGAATGTGAAAATAACAACATAAAACTCGTTAAAAACGTTCTGGGTTTATTAAAAGTGTCTTAATTGATTTTTGACGTCGTAATTTGATATTTTTTATTAATTTGTGAGATGATTGAGATGATACTGTCTTAGTAATGTTTTACGTAGTTTAATTTTTATTGGGATGTGTAATATATAATTAGGTACATAACGCAAAAATAAGATTCGAGACGTGTCTCCTTCAAATCCCAATTGCCTGACATTGTCTCTGGCGCCGAAAAATGCCTGGATTTGTTCGTTGTGTTCATTTGTTCATTTACTAATGGAATCGCAATACGGAGAACATGATAAGAATCACTTGTTCGCAGTATCCTGAAATATACCTTCATTATTTGGATCCCTTCTGAACAAGTACAAAAAAGAATAAAAAAAGTATATGCGTTACCAGTATATGAGAGAATATAATCTATATTCATTCATGCATCTATTCCACTGAGAAAAATGAGTCTTGCGAATCTCTTCAAAATATTGGTATTGCAGGCCGTTTCCTAAAAAACTTTTAGTAAGTTCCTAATGCATCGGAAAACGTGTTCATGCTTGTGCATTTGCCTTGATAATATATAATGACGAAATGCGAAAGTGTTCATGAACACGTTTTCCGACATGTGATACAGTGTGATACATTCGTCGTTCACTAAAACCCATAGTACACATATTATAAACAACAGTACACATATTATACAAATACATGCTGCCTAAATTTTTAATTACTCCCTTTATTATTTTATTAGTATTACTTTATTATTTAATAATTACTTTATTTTATTTTAATACTTCCATTTCATTAATTTCTTTTATTTGGATAATTTTTTTATTTTTTTTATTTTTATAGTAATATTTTTTTTTATACTTATTTTATTTTTATATATATTTTTTTTTATTTCTTCTATTTTAACCTTTTCCGACTTTATGTCCAGGTTAAATCTTCCCCACAGGAAAAACTAAACCCTTCCACACACTTTTCCACAAATTATCATCTAGTCAATCTACATTATGCAAGTGCATTATATAAGCTTAATAAATACAAAATAATACAAAAACAACACGTCAAATCACCAGAGATAAAATGGGAAAATAATTCACCGACTCCAGATATTTTCATATAAACGGACCTATATAATATTTTAAAAATCTTTCGTAATCCTACATGTATTTAAAATGAATGATTTAAAAAAAAATTATTTAATTTTTTATTTATTTCAATACTTTAATTTAATTGTTATTTATTTGAATCCTTTAATTTGCTTTTATTTTATATTATTTCATAATATTTCATTTAAGTTCGTTTAATTTAACGTAATTTAAATACAGTCTACTGCGTTAACATTGTAAAATGGGGGCCTCAACACGGCTCATATTACAAAATAACGTTATTTTTTAAATACTTCTAATGTAACCATAAAAAATTAAAGCAAGCCTCAGACGGCACTATTCAAATCGTCCAAATAAGATTATTATTCGTGATTTTTTCTGTATTCACAGGTTTTATCAAAGTCCTTAGTTCTCATTAATAAAGGCAATAATGGTTGTTAAAGTATCTAGCGGTAATACCAACGTTTGATTTTTTCTCCTATCCAATCGATCATAGATAGTGGACGATAAGATATTTCATCGAATAATGATTTATTATAATATGTGATAACTACAGTGGATAGATTTAATAAACAATCAAATAGATAACCCAGAAATAATACAATATCCCAGGTGTTGGAATATGTAATTGAGTGCTTCCTTTTTCCGTATGCTTTACACACATTCACATTTTCTCCCGGGCATCTTCTATCAAAGATTTTTAGAACTTTTTATTGTAAACAGAATGGCTTAAGGTGATGCACTACGTAGCAATGCAAAATCATGTGTTTTTGGTTTGAAAATTTGGTCGTCTAGAAATGTTTCAGATGCTTTAATTAAATACTGCGATTAGAATACATCCTGGACTTTGAAATAATCGAGTATTTGTTGGATAAATCTTTTTATAAGCCCAGAAAAAAATAATGTATAAGGCCTATGAAAATTGCTTTAAAGTTCAAAATCTCCTTCATACGAACCCATTTTCGGTTATGATTTTATTGTGCAATGTGGCAAATTAAGTTATTTATAAAATAATCGTAAAAAAAAAAATTATTTATGCCTGGACATCCACTAAATAAAATAAAAGTCACTTTTTGGCCATGTTTTTTTCTTGCTAAAATCAAAACAGGTGGAGTGGGTTAAGCGGGAATTAAACCTTATCGCCATCTACGTAAGCGGTGTTATTGATAACGGCTCGATTTAAAATATTACACGATGTAGTGCATCGCCTTAATCAAAATTCACGGCACTACGAGACTGTGAGAGATTGAACTTAGCAAAGTTATGTTTTGACTCAACCACTTTACTGTCTGTAAATTTGTTTTTTTTTTCATATCAGTAAAGCGTGAATGTTCTTCAACGTAGTAATATTTCTCATCTCCTCCATTACGATTTTTTCGGACAAGGACACCGTGAACATATGATTTTAATGACTAATATATTGATAGGAAATGGTCAGGTTGTCACATTTTTTAACAGTATTTTGATTAAAAAACGCCGTACCTATTTTTCTCCGTGTAATTATCCGCCATCGGCAATAAGGACTTTTCTGCGGTATTCTTATTAAAAAAAGAATAAAATAGTTGAAAAATACTTAACCAATTAGTCTAATAAACAAATCACGAAGTCTTAATTGATATTTCCGAATGACACAGCAACCATGGTCTGGTCAGTGTTTTTTTTTTTAAATTGAAATTCATAGAGTTCCATCGTGTCTATTGAAGCGAGTCGTCCTATAATAGAACTTTACTTTCGCCTGACAAAATTTCTTTTATTTTCTCAACTCGGCGCTGTAGCAGCATTCACTTTTACATGTTGAATCAGAGAATTTTAGTATTTCATTTCCGCCGGATCTCCATTCTCAGAGGCTGTGTTATAGAATTTAATGGAATTCGCTTACTAATTTGTGAATCATTAACGTTTATTAGTTCCTTATGTTAATTACTCAATTTTAATTTCACCATAAATCGTTACATAACTCTTAATACAAAATGACTGAGCAGTTTGTGGTTCGATATTTATTTTTAACAAGCTAAAGTCTCCAGCATTGCCCTGGCCTCATGGAGATATTTTGAAAAAAAATGTAGACAGTAACTTTTCTTTTATTTTGAAGGTGAAATTTAGAAATAAAACTGTAGATGTGTATAAAAAACAAAGCCAGGCCGCCCGCCACATACTCTCTTCTTTAAATATAGTTTTTTTTTCTTTTTTAAAAAGAAAGGCAATCATTTCCGTGTTACAAATAACCTGGCAATATTTGAAAATCTCCTACTACCACCACAGTAAGCAGAAAATGTTGCTTGTGTTGTTATGAAGGACTTAGCCAGCCGAGGAATTGAACACGCTACGCCTGGGTGGTACTCAAACGCAATGTCAACTTAGCCAACGACCAGTCTTGACATCGCTAAAGAAAACCTCGACTTCAGTAGCAGATCAGTAAGGTCATTGAGTACCCAAAAGATGCGATTTCCACTCCCAATATTAATCAATTGTTTTTTTTCATTCTAAACATTTTAGCATCCACAATTCAAATAAGTATATAAAATAGTTTTTTTGCACTTGGTTCCAAAGTAGAATGTACTCTCGTTATCGGTTAGGCGATGTTGCGGCCTTGACGTCACGCCAGGCAACGTCGTTGACAGCCGTCTTATCAGCCACTAGCGTTTTCTTTGTCATAATGACGTTGTAGCCAATTGGAACCATTTCGAAATATGCGGTTGATAGTCTTTAAAATCAATAATTATGTGTAAAAATATAGAAGGAGCAACTTATTCTTGAACTTTTTATGGTTATCCCTCAATGTAATACGAAACATGAAACAGAACAAGACACAAACCTTTTGACCGTTATCTTTTGTATTTTTTGTATCTTTTTCTGTTTCATGTTTCGCTTAGATTTATTAATTTATCTTCTTCTTCAATGAAAATATAGAAATTACCCATTTTTTGTACAACGATCAAAATCAGAAAAAAAAACTTCACACATTCTTATCCATAATTTGTAAAAATACACCATTCTTGAAAATGTTTTAGCTGTAGGTATTTATTTGTATCCCAATAATACTAATCCCTTTATGAAAACTTACGAGGTTTCAGGAAGCGATAGGCAAGTAATAGAAAGAGAGAAAGATTAATATAGAACTCAACTTAGCTAAAGCCATTTCAAGCACAGTTTCTATTCCATATGGCGGTCTTTTACATATTGAGAGTATCTTCCACAATTGCACCTGTGATAACACAGTGAAAAAAAGAATTTGTATAATGTGTGTATAGACAAAAGCAAATATTTTGAAATATTTTTTTTGAGTTTTTGTTGGAAGAATATTTTTTAATGTAGGTTAAAAAAAATATGACAACTCAAAACAGTGTGTAATTTAATGTCAATATAACACCAATGTTCGTTTTCACAGATGTTCATTGAACAACATACATTTTGTAATTATTTGATCATATTTCACACACAAGGAAAACAAATTGTAAAAGCGATAAGGCGACACAAGACTCTAATAACGGTGGTTTGCTCAAGGTTTGGTTCGATGTAAGTAATTTATGTTAAAGATCAATAAAAAAAAAACAATACCTAACCGTTAAAATATTTTTTATAAAACGGTTAGAGAAATTTAAAATACGTTTTTGAACAATGAATTAGTTTAGTTGAGTTTGATAGATGTTTCTAAATGAATAACTTATTGAGGTATTCATTTAGAAACATCTGAGATTTTAGTAATACGTTCATAAGAAATAATCGAAATAAACCTGACGGAAAGATCGATTTTCCAGGCCTGCTAGGGCAAAGTCAACCGTAGCTCTCCGTCCATTACGCCGGGCAGCGCGTATAATATTGTTTTTACACGACTTCATAACTTATGGGTATTGGGTAAGGCACACTGTAGGAATAATTTTAAGAACCATTAATACTGAATTACAATTTTTTTTTTAAAGTTTGTTATACGAGTAGTTAAGCGCACTTGAAGTGAAATGACACTAAACTGCGCTATAAAAATTTCATGTTATTATTATTATTATTATGTCATTAAGAATCCCACTTTATTTTAGAGATTTGATAAGGCAAATTCAACAGTAGATCTGTCCGATACATCATGGCCGCGTGTTGCATTTTTCATGCACGGCTGCTTCACTTACGTCGTTAATATTCTGGCTTTAATTTAGGGTGTTGTCTCATCTTATAAGTACGTATAGCGCCCTTCGTGGCAGCAGGACGCGTCCTAACGCTTCCTCCAACCGCTTTGTGTTTTTTTAGTATTTTCAAGGGAAATGAGGCAACATCCCTTTGAAACTATTTTTAAAATCAATCAATCAACATTTGAACTTAAATAAACATAATAATTATTAGAACTTTATAATATGTGATTTGAGTGCAGTGTTTTAAAAGTGAATAAATAATCGGAAATTTGCTCAAAAATATGGCGAACGGCGATCGGTAAATGCACTCCAGATGTTTTCAACAAAATTCTCGGAAACTGGGCAAGCTTGGCCCTGCAAGTTTTTTATTAAGCCCAGGGTAATTTATTACCCAACCGTCGCTTTTTATTGCGGACAGAATGCACCACTTCAACAATTACCAGGAACAGGATTACATGGAGATAAATGATGGACTTGCCGAACGTCACAGCAGTGCTGCCAGGGTCTCTTATCTATGTGAGGTGTCAGCGCTTTATTAACAGCAGATACATACCTGGACGCTGTTGTTGGACGCGGTGGACTCTCTTGCTGCAGCAGCTGGTCCAGTTCCTTCACCACTTAGGATTCTTGCTGCAGAGCCTCCATCTTCTATCTTCGTAGAACGTCACAGCGGTGCTGCCAAGGTCTGGTATCTGTGAGAGGATAGTGTGTCAGCGCTTTATTAGCAGCAGACACATACCTGAACGGATGACGAACCTCGTGCTGGCACTGTTTGTGGACGCGGTGGTCTCTTTCGCTGCAGCAGCTGGCCCAGTTTCTTCACCACCTAGGATTCTTGCTGTAGAGTCTCCATCTTCTATCTTCGTGTCACCTGTTCCTATACTTAATTTTACTTAACTTAACTTCACTCTATTTTTGTAATATTTATATTTTCTGTAATACCTGCATCAACTGCAAAGCGCCCCTGAGGTGATATCTCACAAAAGCGGCGCTATACAAATTATCCAATAATAAATAAATAAGATTTCCACATTCCTTCAATTTGAATGGAAACCAATATCGCCACTGATTTGATATGGTTCATGGCAATTTAGTGCGCGCTCTTTATGTCTTATGCTTGCCTGATATCGTATATCGCCATAGTAAGAAAGAATTCAGAAAAAGTTACCTTGAGGTTTCAAGTACTCATTCACCTTTGAGTGAATCTGTTTTCTGAAACAGCATGAACTCTCGAACGGTGAGCTCTGGTGTGGTCAAATTCACACAATTTTCTCATTAGAATATCTAGCTCTCACTAACTACTTTATATCCATTTCACGTTCAATGTGTTGTGTTTTTAGACAGAATATGTAGAATTTATTTCGTAAGAATAAATTGATAAAAAATCTAGCGAAGCCAGATAGTAAAACTGCCCATTAATAAACTGTACTTACTAATTTTTTTTTTGCAAACTTTTAAAGGTTAAAATGTCCCGAAATTGATAATAATGATCCGTGAAATCCAATGCCGTAACGAGGAAAACTTTTAGCTACAGTATGCAAGAGTACAATAGACATTTTTTAATTGGTTGGTAGGCTATAATGGTTCTACTGCTTCCGCATTGCTGAGGAATCAAATTCTACAAGCTGTGAATCCTGCATATCCGATTATTACTATAGGAAATTGTAATTTGCGTCAATTTATTGTGTAGTTGTTGCGTCGATGTGATGTGTTTGTTTGAAATGCAAGTATTTAAGGAATAATAATATTAATATTATTAAAACTGGCAAAGAATGTTTACAATCGGCTTAGGGTGTTCGGGGGTAAAGTGCACTAACTTCGGGAGGCAATTTGTAAAATAGATAAAAAACTTTTTTAGATATTCCAATGTTTACTTTCCCATTCAAAAATATTTTTCTAACAAAGAATATTTATTTTCCCAAACAAATCATTCAACGTTTAACCTAAAAACTATCTTAAAATATTGGAATTTCGAAAAAAATTATGTGTCTTTTTTTACTAGTAGTTCATGTAGAATCACCTCCCGAAGTTAGCGCACTTTCTCCCCGCACACCTTGTATATATCAGTACAGCTTTTGTTTGTTTCGCGGAGAAAAACGAGTATTGCAAAATTAAGAATCTCTTCGACTTATTCGTAATCTGGTTAAAAACGGGGTTTCAACGAATGAATTGATAGGTTTCCTGATAAAATTATAGTGAAATACGAATATATTATCACTACGTTGGAATACATACACAATATATATACATATTTTTTTAGATATGTTATAATTTATATTTATATATATATATACGCCTAAAAAGGCTTTTACATTTTTTTATCAAGGCAATTGCAGGTGCATGAACACGTGTTCGTATATACTAGGAATTTAGTAAAATTTTATCGGGAAACGGCCTGCAATACTCTTTTTAACCTGATTACCAACAATTAGCAATACTAGGATAGTATAGCCATTCAAGAATATGTGTCTACGAAAAAAATTGGCTATATAAATGGCCCGCAGAAGTATGTCCATTGGACCTGGCTCAGTAAGACCACTCGAGTTGTGTCAGTAACGTATCGTCAATATATTAATTCATATACGATATGTGATAAGGCAGTATACGATGTCAGGCAATTGTAAGAAAAACAGATCGCATACTAAATGGTATTAAATCAAAATTTAATGTAAGTCAGTGGCGATATTTGTTTTCATTCAAATAGTATGGAAGGCATCACTAGAGTTCTTCTTTATTCTGTAGTGTAAGGTGATGTATGAATGTGAAAAAAGCAAGTGTTTTTTGCCATGAAAGAATTACGTTGTCTTCTCTTTATTTGAATCCATCCACTGTTTATAAGCAAGCGCGGTTACAGTTATGTTGTTACTTATTTTAAAACCAACAACAAATCTTAACATTCTCAACCAAGCACAACTTAAAACCCAGGCTAAAATAAAGGCAACTGTAATATATGTATGCAATGGGTAAAAATAAAAATCAATTATTTGAGAATGTTGCTGTAATTAAATAAACATACTTTGTCAGATTACATCGGCGCACAGTGATCTAGAAAGAAAACATGTCTTTATTTGTCACACGTCGATGGACACAATATGCACTGCTGACATTGTACATATACAGTAAGACTTAATTAAAATAGTTTAACTGTTTTTATACACGGGTACATTAAGTAAGTTATCAAGTTAAAATAACAAGCAACAGTGCGTGCGCGTGCGGTTAAAATTATTCTGGGTGGACGAGCTCACAGCCAAAATAATGCATAATAAAGTCGAATTAAAATATATTTTACAACGAAAACGGTAAGATTCGTAATTACAATTACATTTTCATTTCTGGGTCAAGGAAAGATTAACAATCGGAACAGAAGTTTAACCAAATTAGAATGATCTTAGATTGCTGTAATTTTTAATGACTTATTAGTTTATTTGTTAGCACACGAAAAGATCAACCGTTTCTGATAGGATTAACTTTTCGAATAATGCATTGTTACTTTTGGCTGCTTGAATGCTAACCGATTTCGACACAAATGTACATTTGGCAATATTGTCTAGAATATTATAGAAACATAACTATAAAGAATGGAAATTTGAATAGACATACTGTACTTGTCTGTATATAGAAGCCAACAACACTAATGCAGCAAATACCTCACCATATTTGCGCAAACACAACATAATACCCACTACAAAAAATTACTACGCTTAGACATTAGCTTTGCAAAGTGTCTAATATGATTACCCGCAGATTTTGCAAATGCAGCAAAACCGCTAAAAAAATACTGTTCAACGCATTCTGTACTGGCCTGTATACGTGGTGTCACTACCGAACTTGCTCGATGGAACGACTCCGAATTCAATATAATAATAATAACGCCTGTAGAATCATATTTCGATACCGAAAATAGAAGAAGTTCACGGAATCAGGACTAAATGGATTTGCCGGCCTGATGAGACACCGGGTCACTGGAGCCAGGATGCGGCTAATGGCCTCCGCCAACACGTTGGTGACCGCAGTCTACCAGCACCAAGCGCCACTACTGAGTGAGCGCTGGGCCCAAGCGCACTCAAGACCACACCCTGCATAGTTGTCCTTATTTGTTAATTTATTATATCTATTATACAAAAAATTAATATCTTTATGGGACGTGTGGGATTGTACTAACCTCCCCACATTCTGGAATAAAATTATATTTTTTTTTTGTTTTTAACTTCCGATTTAGTTGTCCGGGTTAAATCTTCCCCAAAGGAAAAACTTAACCCTTCCACTCACTTTTCCACAAATGATCATCTAGTCAATCAACATTATGTAAGTGCATTATATAAGCAAAATAAATACAAAACAATACAAGAACAACACGTCAACTCACCAGAGATCAAATGGGAAAATAATTCACCGACTCCAGATATTTTCATATCAGAGGGTTCGGCTCGGTAGAACTTCTAACAGGGCCTATAAATCCTGCTGATCCCTCAACATAAACATTTAAAAAATCTTTTGTTATCCTACATGTATTCAAAATGACCGACTTTTGCATCTTTATATATAATTTTTTTGATAGATCTAATACGCCTAAATTTTTAATTAGAGAGCTAGGTATAATGCCAGTAGCCGAAATAACGAATGGTAATATTTTTATAGTCTGAGAATGCCAAATTCTTTTTATTTCATTTCCTAAATCTGTGTATTTTCTTATATTATCATTATTATTAGACATTTTTTACGATTTCTTGCTAACATATATAACTGATTTATAAAAATTTTAGCTTCATATAAATTATTTCAAACTATTTATACTTTTAATTTTTTGGATGAAAAAAAGTTTTATGCATAGCACAAAGGGCAACAAATAATTACAAGCAATATTTAATCGTCTGAAATATCAATCTATCAATTTTTGGTTGAAATCACTAACTCACACGCGGACATATACCCATTTCTCTGAAATCTGATGATATTGTAGCAGTTAATATACGAAATAAATTTTGATCCTGAGTCGTAGACTCTAGTTCCTGGTGAGGAAGGTTCAATCCTCAGTCAATCACATTTTTATGATATCTACTGCGTGTATATTACATTCGCTTATATTATTTCAATGGTAAGAGAATAGAACTGTTAATTAGTGCTACGTAAATTGTTTATTTCTCTTGGGTAATTATTGTCGATCCATCGCTGAACATGCACTTAGATTTACAACAGTAAAACCATAATAATAAGTGATGAAAGTAATTTTCTGCTAAGCCAATTCAACGCGGTCATCGCTAATCGTTGAATGCCCCGTTAGAACTCCTTGACCGTGAACCAACTTCTAATGAAAGCGCACATGAGAGTAATATTAATTTAACATATTTGTTGAACTCAACACCGTGAATGTTTGTTGAATTACTCAGGAATGAACTCGGATTTTTATCGCAAATTATTGAATTGTGGAGAAAAAAGTAAATGTTTTTAAATTTTTTGATTATCAATTCCCTTCCGAATTCATTCTACGATCATATAAATCGGATAATTTTGCTTGTGCATTGAAGGAAGACTTAGAACTAGCATTGGGGATTGAATCCGTTCATGCCCGGGTTCATGGAATGGGGTTGGTCCAGGTCTTGGTGGCGGAAACGTCTGTGACCACCTACTGCATAGTGGACCGGATCGGGAGACTCTGGTTGAGAGAGACCCTTTTACCTCTTCAGCAGGACTCTATCGATTCATCAGTGGGAGAAATGGAATCATACGTCTGTCACTTCTGGACAAGCTGACCCCAGATCCATACCCACTTCTCATATCTGTTTCCTTCCCAAAACTTCTTCAAGTTATAATTTTTATAAAAAAAACAAACAACCAAAAATTAAATTGAATTTACTTGCGCACACCGGGATTTGGAAACTCAAACTCCGGATTCTTAGACGAGAGCCTGAGCCCTCTACCACGGAAGCCGTCAAGGCCACTTCTAACCAATAGCATCGTCCTTCGGTAAATACGTGGACAACTCCTTACAAAAATTCCTTACAAAATCGAGATGGAAATATTTGAATAACATTAAAATGTTTTTTTTTTCTTCATATGAAGCGGTTACTTTGTGATGTGACATTATAATTTAAAATTAAACAATAACTTTGTAAACATCACTTATATACACTTATACACTCATAAGTGATGTTTACAAAGTTATTGTTTAATTTTAAATTAAAATGTTTCCTATGTGAACGGGGTTCATCTAGAAAAAATCAACAAAATCTAATTATCCATAAAATTTTACAGATCCGTTTCACTTATTGCCTTATATTTGATATTAATTATTTATTTACGATAGTAAAAATAAAAATTGTTTGTTATACTTCCAATCATTATTGTTAATTGTTTAATATTAATAAATTGTTTATCACCTTACACAGGAGTTAGTGGTATAATACTAATTATAAATTATCGTAATATTTATTCAGAGAGATTTGCAATTTTAATAAAAAATTAATTGTTATTTTTACGTGTTAGAAACGTGGATATGGCGGTTGCACAAAAAAATATGCACAATAATAATAGGTAGTAACTCTTCATATGCATTTCGTTTTTGCGAACAACTTTCATGAAGATGAACGATTTTAATTGTTTATAGATTGGTAGCTTTATTGTAATAATTAATTAACATTTATTGCGTGAAACATAACTAACGTACAATTTATTATTTTCCAAATATCTAACCAGCAATCACATAATGTTCTAGCAGAAGTCAAGTAGAGAGGGCGAATACTACACAGATATATCTGAGAACGTATTCTTTGCTTTAAATCTTACTAGCTGACGTTACCCGGCGTTGCTGGGGGTTATTCTTAGGAGATAGACATATCCCAAAAAGGACTTTTTTGTAGGCCTTTTCAAGATATACAATTCCGTAGTACATTATTTTGGAGTATCTCATAAGATATAGCCAGCGTTAGCAATGTAAGATAATGTTAATATTTTTTTACGACTTGATTACAAAACAACTTTTTTCTACTTTCTATAAATATAATATGCACGTATTATATACAGGGTTTTCCAATAAGAGGTGTTATTTTGATATTCAATCGTAAAAGATCAATGTTTTCTTTGCTTGTGTCCCACGTAGCGCCGTCTTGTTGAAAGTAAACGTTGTCCAGATTAATACTATCCAATTCCGGCCATAAAAAATCATTAATCATTATTTTTTTTTTTAAGAAAGACAAACATTCCTGGGTTACGAATAACCTGACAATATTTGAAAATCTCCTACTACCACCACAGTAAGCTTAAAATTTTGCTTGAGTTGTGATGGAGGACTTAGCCAGCTGAGGAATTGAACACACTACGCCTGAGTGGGACCCGAGCGCGATGTCAAGTCGGCCACCGACCGGTCGAGATCATCATCATCTCTCGATAGCGCAATCCATTCACCGTAACTGTTACTCCAGCCTCATTTTCGAAAAAGTAAGGTCCAATGACTCCGCCGGACCATAAGCCGTACCAAACAGTCACACGTTGAGGATAGAGAGGCTTTTCAACAATAACTCTTGGGTTTTTCGAGCCCCAGATGCGACAATTTTGCTCGTTGATGAAGCCACCGAGGTGGAAATGGGCCTCATCACTCAAGATGATTTGCATTTGATTCACTCAAATGAATTTAAAAAATTTCAATGCGTTCTTGACGCGTATATCGTTCCATTTTTATTAATGACGTAGTTTCTACTTGTCAAACGTCAAAAAATGACAGCTACAAAAGTAACATCTACCGAAATAGCGGGCTATTCAAAATAACACCTCTTATTGGAAAACCCTGTATAATACGAATTAAGAAATTAGTATTAATGCACACTGAGTAGCCGATACTCTCAGTAACGCCCTGTTGATAGAATACCAATCCTAAGGTCAGTTGTAAGATTTGTTAGGTGTGGTGGTCTACGTAAATATAATACTTATCAATTGTGGGAAATCGTATATACTCGTATGACGTAATTTGTAAGATTCAATAATTATGCATTTACAGCATCATAATTTAATATTGATTCATTGAGTGTACGAAGGCAATATATACCTGTATAAATTAATTAACAATAATATTCAACGTCCATAGTTGTTAAATAGGATTCAATTCCATGTGATAATTACATACAATAACATAATACCAAAAGTTGTCATATTGAATTGCGAGCTTTAACAAATAAATATTGCCAGATTATCTAATTTAATGTCATCTACTTTAAATGTTATCTATATTTAATGTCATCTATATTTGATATTATCTATATTTAATATTATATATATTTAATGTCGTATATATTTAATATTATCTATATGTAATGCCATCTATATTTTTTATCTATATTTAATGTCATCTATATTTAATGTAATCTATATTTTATTTTTTTTTATTTTTATTTTATTATTATTTTAATATACATCATATGGGTTACATTAAAACATTTTTTGCAAAATATAATACTAAGGTTCATAATTGGTCATGTATACCTTATCATAAAAGTGGAGCTCTTGTGCCTGATAAGGGAGCCACGATTCTTACTTAGATTCAATGTTATAATTTTATGTTATGTGTAAAATATATATATATATATATATATATTTTTTTTTTTAATATAAGTTTTTTTGGAAAAAATGTTTGATTTTATTTATTTGTTCTTGTTGGTTCGTAATATAGCGCAATTCGGAAGGGAGATTATTGTAGTTTTTTATGGCTTGGTAAATATAATGGTTTTGCATTTGAGTTGTTTTAAAGATTGGCGTAATAAATTGATTTCCATTTCTCATGAGTTTGTAAAATTCTTGATATTCTGTGTTATTTTTTTCTTTACACATTTTTATAATGGAAGTTTGCTTAAATATATCATCAATATTTGGTCCTGGAAACAATTTAAAAAGCAATTTTGCTATCTTATCTTTTGTTAATGTTTTCTATATTTCGTTAACTCTTACATGCTACTTTACCTATATTTTTTATTGTATTTTTTCAAGACTGAATGCTGTAGAAATGAGATCCCTGAGTCGTATGAGTGTAACACAATGTGTGATCGTGTGAGAAATGTGGAGATCCGCAAAGTTTGCAAGGCTAATGTAAGCGTAATGAGTAAGATTAAGAAAGGGATGCTTTGATGGTTTGGTAATGCAGAGCGAATGAACGAATAAAGGAGTGTAAGGAGAATATATTACGCAAATGCGAATGGTAGCAGAACGCCCGAGGAAGATATGGAACGATCAAGTGAATCAGATACTTTAGTCGGGCCATGTTAAGAATCAGAATAATAGAAGAGTATGTATGAGATAATAGAAGAATGTGGCAAGAAGTGTGTGTCAAGACCGCGATGTTTGGCGGTCCATCATCTCTGCCTACCCCTACGGGGATACGGTGTGATGGTTAGTTAGTTAATTTTGCAAATAAGATGTAGTGCATTGTATTAAACCCATGATGTCGGAGGAAGGAAGCACAGATGTCGGCATTTCGTTCCACAACCGTGTTAAAATGACCATTTCTCATTTTACAAATTTCAATCGCCCACTTATTTCCCGATTATGCTCCGATAATAGTAACTACATATTAAAATATTGCGATAATTTTCTTTCTGCAAGTTGTAAAGTATTTATACGAAATGGATCATACAGCAATGGATCACTTAAGCGAGTAACTACTGTAATAAAACTGCAATATCCGGTTATAAAAAATGGCGGCACGTAAAATAGCCAAATTAAAAGCGAAAACGGTCTTTTGCAGCGAAGTTTAACCCAATTCAAGCATTAAAAGTCTTTAGTTTGGTTTAGTATTCTCGATGTTGCTCGGTTAACGTACTCGCCATGTGGATTGGTTACTGATTAATCGTTTTATACGTGATACAGGATGTTTAAAATACGCCACAATTTCAATAACACATAAATTTAGACAAATACGAAGAGTTTATTGTATTTTATTTGTTTTAGCTTTTGAACTACTAAGTACTCATGTTTCATCGGCAATAGCCAATATAACGTAACGGTGAGTTCTGGCATTTTAAATTTGCAAAACTGTTTCTTTCTGTAATTTACGTTTGATGTTTTCCTATCTTGGTGCCACGTAGTAAGCGTACAAAGATGGTTTGAAAGGGAGATATGTAACATGATAACAGTTAAGCGACAATGGAGAAAATATTTCAAATAGTTCTTTTCCTGTTAAAAACGGGACTGTAGGCCAATAACGAATGAATTGAGAAAGTTCATAACAAACTACTATCAGAAAAAGCACGAATATGTTATACTTAAAAATTATAATCTTTTCGCATCTTGTTCAATTTATTTATAAGGACCTGCGTGAACATGTGTTCAGATATATTCTGAATGACTTATTCTTTACTAGGAAATGGTCATGTAGTCACATTTTTAACAGTATTTTGATTAAAAAAGGGGTACTCATTTTTTTCGTGCGGCCTCTGTAATTTCCTTTCTCCAATAACATAGGTCTAATCAAGCCCCAGGTTCACTCCTTGCGCTCCTCAAAAAGACTCTCTACACAGCATCCTCAAAAATATAAATAAAAACATTTAGTTAGATGCATTTTGGGGTATCGAATATCATAAGTGGTTAATATTATATTATATATATTTTTCTTTAATTTATTTGGTTATTATAATACAGTGTAATTTAACAATAAATGATTTTATTCCGTTTTACGCACTTTTGTGCTTTTACGAAATAGAATATTAAGATACACAAAAGCATTATAGTAGTGAAATACTAACTAAGTGAAATACACAACTAAATAATGTTTTACATCACTGAAGAAGAAGATAATACTTATATATCTAAACGAAACATGAAACAGAACAAGACACAAAAAAAAAACATAAGGGTCACAACTAGGAATCGAACCCAGGATTTCATGTCTTATCGGGACAGCGTCTTAACCACCCGACCATTGGGACCTTTAACGTTTGATTTATTGATCTTATATTACAAATTCAGGATTAACAATATCACCTTTAACTAATTATCCCATATTTTTGGCAGCTACTTTTTTAAATGATCACAATGTTCTAATTAATTTGATTTGTAACATAGATAGTGTCTCCGATAAAAACATCCGATTTTTATTTATATGAGATACCAATACTAATGAGTAAAACATTCAAAAGAGTTAAAGAATTTTTTTTTCTTAAATTTTAAGTTTAGGTAAGAATGAGCACCCTGTATTTACATATTTGTGATGAGCCTTAAAAGCCACATTACGATGTCTCAGCTTTCTTCAGCCTGATTTACTTAGTGTTTTCGGGTGCCTTGTTTTTGCAGACTTTATGGAATCGATCAAGGCTAAATAAAATCGATGCTCGCTTCCGATTAAAATAAATACGTATTTTTTACTTGCGGTTTTCTGATGATTATTTTGATTCTGGTTGGAAATCGTGGGATCTATATCCGACTTAATTGCATTAAAATGCATTAATGAAAGTTGAATCCTAAATATTGACACTTAAGAATGTAATTTTTGGGAAAGATATTTTGTGCAAGTGTTTTAATTTTTTAATTGATTTAACAAACAGGTTAGGAACTTGACTAGCAAGCGGGTTCAAATCCGCAAGTATGGAAGTAAATTTTATTTGATTAATTTGCGTTATTTTACAATTTACTTATTGAATATAATTTATAGTATATTTGCGGTACTTTCCAGAGTAAAAGTTACCCTACAAGACCACCATTCAGAATTGAAATGTCGCTTGGAATGGCTTTGGCCATGTTTGCCAGATCTGAATAGCCAGGTACTTTCCTACTCCTTTGCCTCCTGATATCCTTCCCCTCTCCACTACCTCCAGCCTCACAACATACCCCAATTGGGGATGCCATAGTCTCACTGGCTTTAGACGGTTGGATGCTGTGTCACTTAAAAAAAACAAGTTACTGCTCGGTTTTACCAGAGCTTTAACCATTTTTTCTTACTATGTATATTATTCTACAAAGTATCATTTAACATTATTTTTTATTTTTTCATATATATGGCATAACGTTGCCATCAACAAAGTAAGAATAGTGAAAGTACAACAACTCAATGAAATGTATAAAGTAACAACGTAGACTAATATAATACATCAATGAGTAACAAGTATAAAATGTTAAAATATCTAAAAGTATAAAATGTACAAAATATATAAAGTATGTAATACTAACACACCAACCTTTAGTTCGCCTTGGAACAAGAAACCCTATTGAGGAGGATTTGTCATTTGGCTACTGTTGATGATGATGAAGCGACAATTTCAATTTTAGTAGGGTTTTTTAAGAAACATTTTTTTCCTATCAAGAAAATACAATGCCTCTAAGTCTACAATAGCCAGGTAACATTTTAAACACTCACATGAGGTAAAAATTGTTAGGCGCATATGACGCCGTTCTATTTGTATAACGAACATTTACTTTACATTCAGTAAATTTAAATGACTCGCCATTTTATGGAAAATAAGAATCTAGAAAATTTAAAAAATTTAAAAAATTTTTTGTGATTCAGGGAAAAAACAGATTTTAGTGGACCTTTGGAGATGGCCTAATCAAAATTAAAACAGATGCATATTGAAAAAACAGATTAACAGAGGGAACAAATACAATCATTTATATACCGGTCAGTGGTTGAGTGGGCATAGCGCTTGGGTCTCACCCGAGCGTCGCGTGTTCGATTCCTCGGCTGGCTAAGTCCTCCATCACAACACAAGCAACATTTTCGGCTTTCTGTGATGGTAGTAGGAGATTTTCAAACATTGTTGGGTTATTCGTAACCCGGGAATGTTTGTCTTTCTTTAAAAAAAAAAAAAAAATATATATTTTTTTATAATTTTTTTTTTATAGTGAATACCTCACAAGAGTCCCAACTGCTCCCGTCTGGAGCCAGTGAGACTATGGCATCCCCAATTGGGGGATGTTGTGAGGCTGAAGGTAAGTGGGGAAGGGAAAGAGGAAGGCGGGGAAGTACCTGGCTATTCAGATCTAGTCACTTAACACGGCTAAAGCCATATAGGCAGTTTAATAAAATATAACTATACAGAACTTATACTGACCGATCAATTGTGTAATAAAGTTTTACTTATTGGTCATCTGCTGAAGACACCATGTTAGATTATTATTTTAGAAAAATTAGGAATATGTATTAACGGTTCCATGATAACTCAACACAATGACAATTCAACACACTTTTAAAAAGTGATATAAAGTCATTAGAAACGATGATTTTTTTCAACCTAACCTAACCTACTTAACCCAGTTTGTTTCATCACTTTCCATGACTATATACTTTTTAAAGATGTGATGAATTATCATTGTGATGATTTATTTGTCACCGTATGAACATATATAAACTCCAAGTCAATGAAAGCATGGTAACGGGAATCGAACAAATGTATGTTTTTATTTAAGCTTCAAACAAAAAACATTAGAGTTATAATAGAAAATAATAGTATTGACCTAGTATTTTTTTTGGTATTTCTATTTTTTTCTGGCAAGAAACAACATTTTTATGAATAGTACCAGTTTTTTTTTCATTTATTTAGAAAATTGAAAGACTTGTGTGCAAAAAGATGCGAAGTTTTTGGTGAGATAAAAAGCAAGTGTTAGAATTTTTATTTTTTAGGGAAAGCGCGAATACCATCTTTATTATTAATTTTATCGCATATAAATAAAAACACCAACATATAATATGTATGCAACAGAGAAAATTTAATCATTAAAATAATCAATTAATCAAAAAGAAAATGTTTCATTGTAACACATAATTGTTTTAATGTGAAACCGCACAAGAGTTCCAACTGCTCTCATCCGTCTGAAGTTAATTGAGACTACGTCATCCCTATTGGGGTATGTTTCGAGGCTGAATATAGTGAAGACAGGAGAAGGAGATGTGAAGGAGGTCAGATGGAAAGTGCCTAACTATTCAGATCTGTTCATCAAATACGGCAAAAGCCATTTCAAGCAAAGTTTCAATTCTGAATGTTGGTCTTACTGAGAATATCTTCTACTCTGGAACGTGCCGCAAATATTCTTTAATTTTTTTTTAAATGAGTAATTTGTGAAAAAACACAAATTAATCACATTAAATTTACTTGCGCACGCCAGGATATGAACCCGCGATATCCAGCTTGCTAGTCAAGAGCCTTTACCTCTCAAAGACGGAGGTCGTCATGTTATTATCAAAGTAATATTTAATAATACATATTTTATTGATTTATATTAAATACGAGTAGGTACGTAGGTACCTATTTAGGTAAAGAAAATTAACTCGTTTTTTAAAACCCTAAGATGACTTAACTCCAAAAGAGTTTTTCATGGACAATAGATAATAATTTTACTTTCGTATAATAATGATGATTTTTCTTTGTTTCAGATGTGACAACGGCGAAATTGCAAAGTGAAAGAAAAAGTACAGTGGATTCGAAATCTTCTATGGGAAAAAATATAAGATTCCATAATACGCTGGTTTTAGATGAATTACCGAAACAAACCAAGGGAAACAACAGTGGAAATTCATATTAATTATAACAGATCGTGTAACTTTGGCTTGAGTGAAAACGGGCCAAGTGAATTGTTCAACTAAGGCAGTGTTAGTGAGAGCAACACAAACAGTTCTCAGTGTTACTGTATTCGCGTACAACGTATGCCGGCATACGAAGAGTGTAATCTTGCTTTGACTCTAGGGCTGTCAACAGCAAATTAGAAATATTATCCAAAATCATACTGAAAGTATCCTGAAATCATAAGGCAGCCATTTTGCATTTAGTAATAACGTTGTTTGTTGTAATTGAAAAAATTTAAATTAACTTTTACTTCTTTTGTGTTAATAAGTTTAATTTCTGAAACTTGCTGAATTTCAACGATTTTGTGGTGTTGCGTTTAAAAAAATGAATTAATTAACGAAATCTGCTGAATTGGATTACTTATACGGAAACAAAAAAGTATATCAGGATGGAAAGTGTAAAGATGCTCTCTCTTAATGCAATTACCCCGACGCTTCCGCCTAAGACAAAACCTCGCACATCGCTGCAGGCTTGCGAAACCAAAGCGTATTATGAAAGTGATTGTGGGAACCCTGTCGTGGCGGCCACTCTAACTGGTTCTAAGGCGGTTAGTGCAGCGACGTCTTCTTATACCGCATCTCGCTCAACGGTATTCTTAGCGGGGGACCAGCAGCAGGCCACCGCTCCACACACCTCTTCAGTCGGTAACGCACCGCGGAACGGACACGTTGTTACTATCAGAATCAACCCCTCCTCGTACCCAAACACCCCCGACACGGCATCCCTCAAGGACGAGCACAGACCCCTCATTGTCAACGGCGAGGAACGATCCACCTTCAGGTCCAACACTAAGGTCAATCTTAATCAATCCCCCATCAACACCATAGGCAAATTCATCGTCAACATCTGCGAAAGTAATAGCACAGAAGACCAACCGAGTGATGCTTATATGAACAGTCAACACAACACGTCTAACAGTTGTGTGAGAATAAATATCGGATCAGACACCAATAACCTCACAGAAAAAAGCTCAGACGAAATGGTGCAAAAATCTGAAACAATCATGAAGACCGCTACAAACAACGGAAACATGAATAACGCTTACTTCTTTTGCAATACTTTCCCGTGCTCTCCTACAAATCTGATGTCGAGTGGTCAATGTTCCCCAAGTGACACGCTGGACTCTGGCACCTGCAGTGATCTGGATGGAACTCCGCCCCCGCTACCGAAAAAGAAGAATTCTAAGGCTAATGGCACGGGCCACAAGCGCGTGAGCGTTACCGTAATAGGAGCTACCGCCCACGCCAGAGCTCCCAGCGTCACCAGCAGCGGTGCGGAGGTAGATTCCGAGGACAGCGAGAGCAATATCTCGTGCGACTCTTTAAACAGCAGCGAATTGAGCGCGACCAGTCTTCACGAGGAAACAGCCACGGTGACATTTAAGGCAGACATCCTCAAAGCGGCGATCCTGAACTCTGAAAGACGAAAATCAGACGCAATTGACCAAGTTGACAGCGCCCCTCCTGTAGCACCAGCTATGCCGGCATTCTTCAATAACACTCAAAGCTCTGGGGGATTCCTTCCGCAAGGACTCCTCCAAGACATCAGAGAAAGATCAGCAAAGCTAAGCACAGTGCCAGTGATACAAGAAACCATCAACAAGACCTCTTGGGCAGAATTGGATTTAGAAAAGAAATCAGAACCCGTGCAAGCATCCATTCCATTCAAGAGAGAAATTAAGGTAATACCAGAAGAAAAGTTGACGTCATTTAAGCTGGTATCGCAAGTGAACAATGAAAACAAAAAACCGAGAGTCACGGATGTAATTTACTCTCAAAATGTGATTCAAGAAACCACTGCGCCTTATTCCAAAATATTGCCTATCATTAACGAGAGCACGTATGTGGATAGGAAACAGGACCAGGAGAAGCAAAAACAAGAAAATCTCTACAGCTGCAACTTCTTGTATGATACAGATAAATATTACAATTTCCACTTGAACGAGAACGTCTTCGATAGCGAGAGTGATACGGATAAAAAATCTAAGAAGAAAGGTGTTGTGAATGGTAAGGGCGTGTGCATTAATGGTTCTAGTGATAGTGAGTTGTACGACGAGGAGTCTATGGAATACTTTGCGGGAATCAAGGACTTTAAGAACGAGGATAGTTCGCCATCCACCATCAGGAGCGCCAAGGGAACCATTCGGGGGGTGAAGAACAGGGTTCGAGCTGGCATTGCCACCTTCCTGCAGATACAGAATTCACCAACCACAAAGGTATGTCCACATTTATATTATAATAATCATTTTTATCAAGACTGCTTCTACTATTACACATGTAGCTACATTATTTCTGTTTATCCATATCCCGAATGTTGAGGCTAATACGTTAGATAGAGCTTAATGGGGCACAATCTTCATCTTATTAAATTGTAGAATGTAGTAATTACATCTGTAGAATTTACAAAGGAAGGACGAAAGTCATATAAACGTAGTAGAAATGAGATTGTCGAAGTAAACGTTGTTAATATATAACATACGAAAAGACTTAAACATGATGACAAGATTTAAAAAGGTAATCTTAGAAGGTTTTAAGTTTTAAAGTTTATGGACGGATAAAGGATTTGAGTGAGAATATGAAGCGTGAAAGTGGATTAAAATAACTATAGGGGACATCCCAGAAAGATATGGCACGAATAAATTAATCAACTGCAAGAGTCTGGTCACCAGAGCATATTGCAAGACATAGCAGAAGACTATGTATGAATGTGAATGAACCAATACATAGCTTTCTGTCCACTTTTTTATACCTGTCATGATGAACACGAAACATTTAAAATTTCGAATTTAAAAAAGAAAAACTGACATTACATTGAAAAAAAATATTTTCCAAATAAGTAAAACATGATTGCGTTCTTTCCCGGTTGCGAATTAACAATCGTTATAAAAATAAATTTTGAATAGTTTCTACTGTTGTTAAAAATAACACAATAACGGTTATAGCAGTTGAAGCGGTTCATTATTGCTAGCAACGATTGCCAGAACCTATTTTTTGTGCAGTTATTAAAATCGACGAAAGTTACAAAAACCCAAATTTATGTTATTATTACAAATCTTAGAAGCAATTTTTACAGCAATAACCTTTTAGATTCTAATTTGATAAAATTAGGTCAAGGCGAACAAACAACTCAACATTTCATAGAATTGAAGGATCCCAACTCCTACGTCTAAAACATATTTTTTTACACTTCTGAATGCATTTCGTTGTTTCTCTTCGTGATGTTGATGACTCGCTAATCACCCAAAATGGACTCCAATGTTTTTAAATCATCAATTCTAAACGTGTATACCCACTTTATAAATAACTAGTGCTGTGACTACCCACTTACGATCCAGCATTCCGAATTTATACCGATTTTTGACATACTTCCTTTGAACACTGTTTTTCATGTTGTTTTTTTTAAAATAATCACTATACATTTGCCGAATTGAAAAATTAATTATATGAAATACCCCCGATAGAAAAAATGCAAAGTATTCTCAGAAAATTTTAAAAAGTATATCCGGTACAGTCATTTAGCATGTTACAGATATGAAAAAATACAAAGTATTTCTTTAAATGCTAAAATTTTTAAAGAAGTCATGCTTTACTCAATATTTTCTCTAACGCACGAAGAAAACTTACTGATTTAAAATAATGCAAATTTATTAAGAATTTCTTTAAATTATGCCTAATCCTGTTAAAAACTGGATTGCAGGCATAACAAATGAATTAATAGGTTTCCTGATAAACTTTAAGTAAAGTACTAATGTATTGTGACGATGTCGAAAAACGTGTTGAAATTTAAATTTCCTAACATTTTCGCATTCATATTATATATTATATTCATATTATATCATTATGTATTATTAAAACAAACGCAGGTGCAGGAAACGGTATGCAGTCCCGTTTTCAATTGGGTTACCCATAAATTTCAGAGATTTTTAATAAAGGAGTAATACTTTTTTTTTTCCACGCGCCTATTAATTATAAATGTTTTTTTTTATATTAGCGCGCTTCCTCTAACATTCGTATTTACATATATCCTTTTCAAACCACCTTCTTTTTCTTTTTAATCACTTTCTATTGAGTCTTAATAATTAACTTTTTGTCTTGTAATCCGGCACTATTTTCGCGTGACCAATCCATCGCAGCCATTGAGACTTACGATGCTTTCAAGTTCAATAAGATTTTCGAGGTAACCGTTCACATGTTTGTAAAATCTATAGACAAGCTGTTAGTTGTAAGTTGTTTTAAAAGGTATGGAAAGACCCCTTGAGTCAATATTTATATTATAAAATTGGGGATGTAAGAATTGGTTAAGTATTTATTTTACTAACTCAAGCTTACGAACATCGCAAGCTTTAATTATTGTGTATCTTACCTATTCTACTTCAACAAGAACATTTTCGATCACGTATTTATCGAATAATGGAAGGGCAAATGTAATGTCTTTATTTTTAGAATGTAAAAATCAATCAATATATTCACCACAATTCACATTTAATTTTGAATAATAATAATAAAATCGTATAAACATAACCAATGTTTATCCGAGACATTATCTAAGTTTCAGAAACATTCTTTAGAATTTTTTAATCATTAACTTTTAACTGATATTAAGTAATCAATTTCTAGGTAGTATAAAACCAAGTAGCTATCCTCGTCTGTCTGTTTGTGTGCTTAACTTCTAAACTACGCAATGTGGATAGGGTTTTAAGTATCATTTAGAGATTTTATTCCGGAAGGTTTATCTATGTAAAATGTCCGTGTTTGTAATCAGGTCGAAAATAAATAAATTTGTAGGTGTTAAAAGCTAGCTAACCATTGTGCTATTCATCAAAATAATGTACGTCGAATTGTATATCTTAAAAAGTCTACAGAAAAGTTAACATTCTTATATAATAATAATTGGATGACAAAATCATTTCAAGGGCGCTGTACAAATTTATAATACATTGCTACAGTGATCTATGTTATTGCTAACTATTTATGGAGATAATATACAGTACAATACTTACCTGGTAGGTCACTTGAGATTAACACTTAATTAACATTATATAATTGTTTATTAGCGAAATTTAAATACAGGATTTAGGACATAATTGGAAAATTGAATATAACTGGACTTTCTCTCAGGAATGGTATATTTAATTTAAGGGTATGACAGCTTAAAAAGGTAAGTTTTTAGTTTAGAGTAGAATTGTTGGACTTGTTATGGATCTTAGTTCCAGAGGGAGTTTATTCTAAGCATTTGGCCCATATACTCCGAAAGCGCGATCACCAAACGTAGTATTTGGTTTGCGCTTAAGTTCTATCAGTCTGCCTACAGCTGATGATATTGCTGATCTATGTCTATCTCTTACAGATAACTCCCAAGAACGCCGGGTACATGTCAGCTAGTTTATATAATTACAAATTAGCAAAGAAATGTTGTTATCTCGTGCAATTTACAATCGTGTGATAGTTTTGACACACCGTGTATAATACATTTAATAATATATATATACCATATGAATAAACATTAAACATTTTTACAACGGTTAAACAGACGAATAATTGTTTTTTTTTTTTACCTGTTATTACTGCCCAGAAGTGGGCAGTAATATAATATATATGAAACATACGTCTATTTGCGTTAATTAATACTTATACTAGTGTATGTTGCAAATGCCGTTACTCTCAAATAAACCAAATATGAACGACCATCCGGCGTTTTATTCAATATACAATTAAAGTCGTAACGGATTTTTTTTGTATTTGTTTTTATAACGTTACTGCTAGTTTTTCTGTCTAGTCTAGTTGAAGCCTCAAAGGCAGGTCAGTTAATTTAGATAACCTATTTACAAATTCTGAATTAAAATATACTATAAAATGCTGAAGAAATAAAAACATATTTGTGATGAGTAAAAATTAATGTACATAAGGTGACATCAACGCACAAATTGGCAAAACCCGTCTGAAATTTATTCATGAACGAGTTTGTTATTTTTTATACGTTTAATCCGGGTTTAATAATAAAAAAAATGGCTTTGATCAAGTTGTGATAACGACAACCTCACTAGCGTAGTGGTAAATTATTTTTGCTTTGATTAGGAATACTCCGGGTTTGCTTCGCATGCAGTGAAAATGTATGTCTATTTTAACATGTGAGAACTGCCAAGTCTGGATTTTGTCACTTTTGATGGATTTGTATGGAGAGCTTAACACTAATGGACAGGGAAAGAATATGTGCAAAAGAACGACTTGGAAGTGGGTACCTGGGTTTTCCAATCACCAAACACGTTTAAGCAACCAACGTTTCAATTCTGAATTGTTGTCATTCACGAGGGCGGTACAAAAAATATGTAACACTCTGAAACCTGCCTCAAATAAACGTTGTATCATTTTCTATTAATTAAATGGAAAGTATCATTTATAGCCTCCGCAGATAAGTGATAAATATTCTTGACTACAAATCTGGAGATCGCCGAATCAAAAACCGACGTGTCCAAGTAAATTTTGTTTGATTATTTTGTTTATTTCGTAATTTATTCGTTTATACATAGTGCATTTCAGGCACATTCCAGACTGGTCGACCTCCATTAAGAAGCGAAAAGTTGCTTAAAATCATTTTAGCCGTGTTTGGTGAATAGCCAAGCACTTTTCTCCTCCTTTCTTTTCTCCATCTCCTTCCCCTCCTCACTACTTTCAGCGTCACAACATTCTTCAGTTGGGGATGCCACAACAAAAAACAATATGTTTGCGCAAGCCGGGCTTTGAACTTGCGTACTCTAGATCAGTAGCAGAGGTAACTTTGACCAGTCGGTTATATTTCTGTAATCTGCCGATTGAGCTTTTTTGTACTGGTACCGAATTTTCTCGAGCAATTGAAAATATAGAATATTACTTTCGGATTCCAAAATATCTTTAAAAACACTTTACAATATTTCATGGTCGAGAGGTAAGGCTCTCGACTAGCTTAAATCCCGGCGTGCGCAAGTAAATTTTATTTATGAGTTTCGTGTTATTTCAGAATTTATTAATTACAAAAAAATGCACAGTAAACTTTTGGCATGTTCCAGAATGGAATATACCCTCAGTATTGCCTTGGTGTAAGACTACCATTCAGTAATGAAATGTTGCTTGAAATTGCCTTAGCCGTGTTTGGTGACCAGATCAAATATCCAGGTACTCCCCCACCTTCATCTTCCTCATCTCCCTCCCCTCCACACTTCCGTCAGCCTCACAACATACCTCAAATGTGGATGGCTTAGTTACACTGGCTCCAGACTGTTGGGTGCAGTTCGAACTCTTGTGCGGTATTCACATACAAAAAAAAGAAAAACAATAATATCAAGGTTTTTTGACGATGGAAATCAAAACTCAAGGATTGATTGTTTCACAAAATTTGAACAATTCATCAAATTTAAAAGTTAATATTCAAGTTCTGTGAACCTTTTCTTAGTATAAAATACGGTGAAGCAGCCGGCCCGTGATGAAATAATAACAAAACTTGAAAAGAATTCTTACATAACTTGAATATTAACTTTGAAATTTGATGAATTATTCAAATTCTGTTGAACAACCTATCCTACAAAAATCACTAATTACTCGTACGTTCCCAAACACATTTTATTAATCATGAAGTCAAAGAGGTACCAATTGACTTTTGCTTTGTGTCTAAAATTGGTCACTTCCTCTGTTGCAATATTTTTACTAAAATTGCTAAATGTTAATTTTTAATGAGAAGAAAAATTATTAATTTCTCTTTTAAACATATATTTACCGGAGAAACCAATAATAATGACTGCATTACTTAACTGAGTCATCTCATATTGAACATTTTTAATGTAATTCTTTATTTGAATAGTAATGTAATTCTTTATTTAACAGTAGTGGACGGAGAAAAATGAGAATTGCCAATTTATAAAGAATCTCTTCAGATTAATGGTAATCCGGTTACAATCGGGATTGCAAGCCTTACGAATGAATTAACAGGTTTTTTTGATATTTACATTGTTCATGAAAATATTCGGACTTTCATTAACACGTGTTCCGACATCGTAATAATAATTTGTAATGTACAAAAAAGTTATCAAGAAACCTTTTTTTATTTTTTATTTGTATAAAGATTACATACAATATTATTTATACCCGCTAAGCTACAAGTAGCTTGTCAGCAGGAGATTAGTTGCACCTATAATAAAGTTTAAATTCATTAGTATGGCCTGCAACCCCATTTTAACTGGATTACCAATAATTTGAAGAAATGTGTAGAATTTTTTTTCGTGTATTTAAAAAAAAATAAAAATATTTTTATTTGTTTTTTACAATAAATATACAATGTTTACAAGTCATGTTGTTTTAATTTATACTACACTTCCATTAAAAGCATTTGCTTGTGGATGGGAGAGGAGTGTACGTTTGCGAAAAAGTAATATAACTAGGTTAAAAAGTAAAAAAAATTACAAAATTAAAATTCACACAAATTATTGTATTTGCAAGGAAGAAAAAATATATATTATGGAGAATAAATAGAGTATAATAGGATAATTTGTAATTTGTGAGTTTTTTAAGTGAAACTAGGGGAATCAGTTTTTTTGCTAACGATTTCTTTAAAATATTTTTTTTATATAGTTCAATATTTGTTTTTTATCATTGATGCTTCTAATTTCTTCTGGTAATTTATTAAAAAAAAGTTTTCCTCGGTGGGTATAATGTATATATATTAAAGCTTACAAAAATTGGTTTTGAGTGTTTAAATTGAGAAATGTGATTTTTAAAAAAAATACAGTGTGTGGCAAGCCTACGCACGACGGAAGTGAAACTTTTAGTATTCTTCTCTCTCTCTTTTCATTTCATTCTCTCTTTTTTTTCTGTCTATTGACATTTATAAGTAGCATGTGATAAAAAAAATTAAATGTTATAAAAATATGGGATTCGAACCCGGGTCCTGCATAACGAGTGTCGAACGCTCTGCCTCTAGACCGCGAGGAGAGGTATCTCGCGCGACGAGAACCGCGTATACAACGTGTACTCCTCAATTGACTTGTCCCGCGCAAATTTTCGTTTTCAAACACGGCAAATGAATAATATCACATAACGTCTCGTTAACGCTTTATATAGGGTCGAATCGAAGATATATCGGCAGTGTGAAGTCATATCTGTCGTTTTTCAAAATATTTCCGTATATTTGTCCGTTTTGGAAAAGATCTATCGTGTTTTAACAGTCTTATACCCGTATGGAGTCTGAATTTGAAAAACATTTCTAAATTTTGAAAAACTCACTTACGGCTGTGTTTTTTTACTAAAAAAACTTGTCACGCACGTCTGCGAGGGTAATTAGTCGCGTTATCGGCCTTGATTAGTAATTTTAATGATTCAAAATAAAAACAATTAATCAAAATACCGAGCGACTCTACCGGCTCGATTTGTAAGCTATATTTCGACCAAAATATCATATAAGTACCGACCGTTACTTCTAGCCAATTACTCGAGTGAACACCTGCCGGTCTAGAGTCTCACTAAATGGATTTAGACATTTCGGGAGACTCTCGGTTAAAATTAACAAATTTATGTAATTTTTTACTACATTATTACAAATCTTGTAGATATCTTCTTATATGTATGCCTGAAAAAGTCGCAGCACGAGAGCATTTTATCACTTTTCCTCGTTTTAAAAAAATCACAAAAAGAAAAAAAAAATAGTTAAAGCGGGGATCGAACCTCGGTTCTTCACGACGACAGTCGGGCGCTCTGCCTCTAGACCGCGAAGCTGAGTTTGGAGAGTGACCAAAACTAGGTATATAATATTAGCTAGGCTCCTATAGCGAAATGATCACGGTTTTTCGTTGCGGTCATGAGTCGGTTTTACTCCGGTCCTCGAAAATGCATGACGCGCGTAAAGAAGTTTCACTTCAAAAACATATTTTATGAAACTTACTTATTTTGGTTGCATTATTCCGGTGTAAAATAACTAAATTTTTATTTTTATTTTTAATGCCGGTAACCCGGGCGTTTATTGACATCAATATTTGTTTACAAATTATGTGCGCTACCCGACTCACTAGACAATATCTGTTCTGAGCCGGGTAGCAGTATCTACCATTACATATATCAATAATAATAAAAGTGAATAAAAAACAAAGTAAATAAATAAAAATACAAAATACAGGAAAAAGAAACGTAATTAAAAAATAAAAGATTACCTAGATAAAATAATCTAAATATAGATTATTACATACATATGTGACAGTAATTGAACTTTTTTTTTTTTTAATGATGAATGAACTCAATTTTTTTGAATTTAAGTGTCTTTTTCAAAATTAGGACTGATGGCAAGCAGTGGCGGCCGGTGGTCAAAATATGTGGGGGTTCATCGGATTACAACATTAAGTCAGAAAATAAATTAAATAAAGGTACATACGTATTTATAAAGAAGTTCTATTCTCCGTTCATTTTGTTTAGCGAAGACCTCTATGATTCTCGTGTTGAAATCAGGCATAGTCTGAATAAACCTTTTTTCAATGCTTAACACTTACTTGCTTACCAACCCATTTTTGGTTATGAATTTATTATATAAGCTAAACCGAGGGTAATTTATTATCCCGACCGTCACCTTTTATTGCGGACAGAATGCACTGCTTCAATAATCACCAGGATGGACTCGCCGAACGTCTATGTGAGGTGTCAGCGCTTTATTAGCAGCAGAACTTAGCGCACCTGGACGGATTTCGAACCTCGTGCTGGCACTGTTGGTGGACGCGGTGGACTCTTTCGCTGCAGCAGCTGGTCCAGTTTCTTCACCACCTAGCTTCAGAGTCTCCATCTTCTATCTTCGTGTCACCTGTTACTGTACTTCATTTTACTTAACTTCACTTTATTTTTGTAATATTTATATTTTTTGTAATACCTGCATCAACTGTAAAGCGCCCCTGAGGTGATATCTCACAAAAGCGGCGCTATACAAATTGTCCAATAAATAAATAAATAATTGCGTTCAATCTGTCCGGGCTCAACGTGTTTAAAAAGGATTTTATTCTTTTTAACGTTGAGAAACATCTTTAGCTTTCAACTGAAGTCATCCCAAAGGTCATGAATGGTGAACACACGTTTTAGTAATTTCACAGTCTCGGAAAAGTCTTCTAATAAACAAGTACTATAAAAAAAGTTGTAAAATTGATAAAGCGCCGTTAGCTTTTGAAAAATCGTCGCGGGCGTAAATTGCACAGAGTTTAACTGAACTTTATTTAGGAAGTCATATGTTTTAAGCTTCACATTGATCGTGGTTTTTTTTATTTTTATATTTTTAGATTTTTATTAACTAGCTCATTATGGTGTTTAACTTAGGCACGGTAGACTGAATGCAATTGCATTCTTATGTCAACTTTTCCTAAAACCTTTAAGCCCAAAATTTTTTGTAAATGTAAATGACAAGAATTATGTTTTTTGATTTTTTCAGAAAGGTGAGTTACATCAGTAACACCGCCGATTGTCCAAACTGAATCAACATCGTAAATTAAATACGAAAAACAAAATAAACTATTCAATTGATCACATCCACACAGCCACGAAGCTTTGTTATACATTGTTTTGTTAGATGATCGAGTAAACTTCTTCGATCCAGATTTGTACTCTTGTTTTATTATCAGTTCAGGTTTAGGTGGACCGGCATTTTTTATTATCACTTTTTTTTCAAATCTCGACCTATTGTTCTGTATTCCACATTCAAACTTATTTCTAATTTATACGTTGAACAAACACAAAGTAATCATAAATTAGTATAACCTGCAATTGATATGCCTTATTAATAATTGATATATGTACAAGATCGATATAACCTGCAATTAAACTTCAAAACTTTCGCAGAGTAAGAAAAGTTTTAAATGCAAGAGACAATGCCCGGCAACGGCGAGTACTGACTAAACTGATAATAAGTAATCTGACCGTCACTCATCTCTTAATGACAAGTTTTATCCTGTATGCTTGTATCGAAGAAGCGGAACATTCGCTGAAAAATAGCAGATGGTAAATTGAAACCACGATTTCGACAATAATATCAAACATACGCGTTTTAGTTTAACTTTCTTCTGAATAAACCGTTCCTTCTGATGTGGTGGTAAAACCCCGAACGCCGTCCTTGATATGGTATTATTTGCAAAGAATAGTATGCACTGGTATGTACCCACGCTTTCGACTGTTCCACAGAATATGCGACAAAGCAATTAAATTTTGGATCGCAATCGAAAACGAACTGCTACGAACATAGGCACAAGTCAAAGTCGGTCTGCAAGTTAAGCGCGCTTAATAAGTAGGTACCTTTTGAATGAGATATTATAACCGAACCGAGTTTCATATTGTGATTAGCCATGTCGGAAATCTTGTTGGTTGTTCGGCGCTCGGGAGCACATATTAGCTGGCCGCCACTGATGGCAAGATGAATTCCACAAACAAGCGATTAAGTAGGTACCTGTAAATAATGTATTATTTTAACATAAAATTACGTTAATTGTGTTTTTGAAAATAGTAATTATAATATACCGTGATTTTTCACGGGTTTGCGTTAGTATCATACTTTTGACAAAAAAGCTTATTTTATTATAGCTGGATAACAAAAAATGTAAAGATCTGATATAGAAAACTTACTAACACCAAATAAACTTAAACTGAAGCCACATAACTGCACTAAGAGCACAGCATACTACTATATAAATATACATGTATTATAAAAGTAAGAGTACAAATGTGCATGCCGCTTAAACTTAGAAACGAGTTCCGGTACGACCAAGGGAGTTTTATGGTGTGGTAGCCCTCTATCCCCCATCCATGGAGAAGGTTTCCGGTTTTACCTGAAAGACGTGGGTTTAAAGATATAAGGGCTGGAAGGAAAGATCATTCCCCAATATTCCAGAACATTCCAGAACATTCTGAAATATTGTGGAATGTTCCGGAATAGTCTAATAGACAACGCATAAACCTTTTTTTATACTTTTTCAATTTTTATGATAAAGTTTTGTTCAGACGGGCCCAAATAATTGAGCTACAATCCAGGAAACTACGAATAAGAGCTTCATATGTTCTTCGTATTGCGTTTCTGTTAGTTATTAATCTCGCATTACGAAGAACTAACATAAATCCTATGTAACTCACTTATTCAAAAAATGATGCATGAAAAAAATAAAATCACACCGCCAAAAGCGTCCATACTAATGTAAATTCTGCTGTCTCTTATTGAAAAGTTATTTTCTTTATTGTTCAACAAATTGTAAATCATTTTTGCACTTAGAAGTTCATTAGCCTCTTGTAAATGTGTTTTCGACACTGAGATTTGCAATCACAATATTCATTAGTCAATATTAAAGAAGACATTATAGAAAGTAAAGTGCTACAATATTACCACACAAATTTGCAACGCTTGAAATTAAATCAATATTGATCATTCATTACCAGTGAAGAGATAAGCTGATGGAATTGTGCTGTAGGCACTGAATGGATGCTTATTTGTGTGTAGGAAATAAGCTAAAATGTACCTTACTTTTGTTTGAAAATGATCAATTGTTTTTAAATATGAAATTACTTTTCGAATAAACAAGTAATCTTATTTTCATGTTTTATTTCAAATCCGGTATTGTTATGATTGTGTCAACAATATTGAAAGTTTTATGATTTTTTAGTGTTTGACTAAGAGAAATAAATATTTTCTCAACAGTTTTGACGTTATTGTTGCAATTCAGAAATCGGTTTTGCAAAATATCGAACCATAGCATGTGTAATTTAAAAAAATATTCTATGCATTTTACCGACAAAATCCCCATTCGGGAATGCCATAGTCTTACCGGCTCCAAATGGGACTCCAGTGGTACTCATATGCGGGATTAAGATAAAATTATGTACATTCATACATTGTCTCATACGTACTCTTCTATTATTCCGACTTTTGACATGGCCTGACTCAAGTGTACGATTCACTTGATCGTGCCATGTCTTCCGCAAACAGATATATTTAAAAATAGCTCTTCTTTATATTCTTTAAAATGTAAGTAACAAGAAAATGCTTTTAAAATAAATACTTTAATATCCAAGAAGTTGAATAATAACTTTTGTGTAACTGAGTAATAAAAATAATAATAGAATTATTTAATAAATTTGCAACTATAAACATGTAAATAGATAGAATACATAATAATTAGATAATTTTGGGGATTCTCATAGCCTGCCTCACTAGGCTAGTGTTGTGCCTGTGTTGAGGCAGTTATTTTAATAGTTAGTTTAAATACTTGTGAGTATACCTACACTTATATTATAATGTAATTGTAATTTTTCTAGAAATCATCTCTTCGGGGTAAATTATCATCAATTTGTAAGCATTTCAGTAGCTAGCTATCGAAAGCGCTAGTGTTGTGAATCAAGTGTGAATTCACGCTGTGACAAGTTGAGCAATATTCTCTGCGACCAGTTACACGATAGTTTCCAATTTATATGTTGACTTCAGAGATATTAGAAATAACACTTAAAGTTAATACGACGTGTGTACTAGTATAAACTAACATACCAACTGTCTGTAATGAAGAAGGTTTCGACTTTGCTCAAGTTAATTCGGTGTCAAAACCAGAAGTGATAGTGGAAGCCACAAATAAACTGTTCAACTATAGTGGAGGCCACAAATAAACTGACTAACTATAGCGGAGGCCACAAATAATCTGTTTAACTATAGTGGAGGCCACAAATAAACTATTCAACTATAGTGGAGGTAACAAATAAACTCTCAACTCTGTTAATTAAAAAAATGGGTATATTTAAATGATGTTAAAAATTTTTATATTTCGTTTGAAACAGTTTCTGATGAACCTTTTCAACCGACATTTTCCACATACAAGTAAACATCTATTTGAATTTAACTTTTATTTTCGTGATTGAATCTGATCGAACCAAAACTCGGCAGATAAACTCGCTGACATTACAAGGAAACATATCACAGGTAGTATCTTATTCCTGTACATTTTTTAATCTCTGTAAATCAAAAATAAAGTAAAATAAAAAATATTCTTTATAAATAAATATTAATTTTCGTTTGTTTAAAAGATCAGATCTTGATGTGATCTATACTATACACATGGTAGAAAAATATTATGTAAAGTACTTAGGTCTCAATGACCGAGTTAGTTGAGGCTTTGTCCCGGTAAGAAAGAGATTCTGGGTTCGATTCCCAATTGAGACCCTTACCTTTTTTTTTCTGTGTCTTGTTCTGTTTCATGTTTCGTTTTATTTATTTTTTATCTCCTTCTTCAATTATATGTTAGTTGATGACAAAAATATTGCCTTTGAAATGTTTTATCGTAGAGCGGAAATACACGAAGAAAAATAAGTATTGCTAATTTATTAAGAATCTCTTTAAATAATTGGTATTGAGGTTAAATACGGGATTTCAGGCCGTTTCCTTATAAACTTTAAGTAAATTCGTAATAATCTCGGAAAATGTGTTCATATCCCGGCGTTTATCTTGATAATATTTAACAACGAAAAAAAAAATCTTCTAGCCTAATAATCTGTACAACGCTTATTTATTTTTTATGGTTTGTGACAATTTTTTAAAGCCGTCGAATTAACTTCACAATCCATCCACACAAACATAATTGTGTTTTTTTTTAAATCTATCTATGTCTTTTGGAAACATTATCGTTCACCTTATCTTGGCTACATTACCATAGGAGTAGGCGCTGAATGATTCGACCTTGTGCTACTTTAGAGGTATCTGGTTTGGAGCTATCCCGTTACTTAATGTAACTGGTACCTTCATACGGCAGTACCTGCCCAGGAGGCTATTAGGTGCACAAGAATGTAGCCTTACCTGTATTATTAAATCATTCATATTTGTTAGGTTTTTGTACGTAATAGAGTACCTACTGGTATCTGCATAATAATTTTATGGTGCAGTTATTCATTGAATTTATAGGTTTCTATTAAGTAATGTTTTAGCATTTCATTATATCATACTGGACAACATCTGGATATTGGTGTCATTTTAAAAAATAATAATAAAACTTTAGTGTTATCAATCAATGCGCATTTTTTAAATTTTTTTTTATAGTGTTTATTTCTTGCTAGAGCAATCCCGATGAGTTACAGAAACTCATTTTAGGACAGGAGGAACTTACAATTCATATGTAGAAGGTAGTAGGTACAATTTTACAACGGTATTTTGATATCAAATATAAGTTTCACATTCAATACAGCATAAAAATTAAAAATTAAAATAATGACACGTTAAGTAGAACAAACAACAATAGAAAACAAGTACAGGAAGAAAAAAAAACATGGATAAGATACAACAAGAAATGACAACACAGTTACATATTTTCATTTTCAAATGTAGTTAAAAAATATTCTTTTAAAGCATTGCTTTGCAATTTTTTATTATGGTGGATGTGTTTTTACATATCTGGAATCGAATTATATAGTGTATAGGCAATATAGTTCAGTGATTTGCAATGCTCCACTACTTAACACAATTTAGACATACACACACACACACATGTTCAAGTATCCACACACATTTATACATGCCTACACCCGGAAAAATGTGTCTAAGATTTTTCATAGAGATAATGTAAATTTTGTAATTATTTCTAAAACTTATTCATAATTATTTCTAAAACTTATCCATAATTATTTTTAAAACTTATTAATAATTATTTATAAAAAATATTCATAATTATTCCTAATACTTATTCATAATTATTTATAAAACTTATTCACAATTATTGCATTTATTTCTAAAACTTATTCATAATTATTGCAATTGTTTCTAAAACTTATTCATAATTATTTCTAAAACTTATTCATACTTATTTCTAGAACTTAATTTATAACTCATTTTATCTATGTACTATTGTTTTTAAAATAATAAAAAAAATAGCTGATCTCCACGCCAAAATATGTAAATCTATTTGTGAGGACTTGAGTCTGCATTTTTTAAAAGATATTGCGGAAGGGTAGGAATTTGGTGAGTGTGTCCTAGAGAGACGTGTGAATCCACCTTTCCACTGTGGTGAAGGCGTTAGGTCGAGAGAGTCCAGCAGGAGAGGTCAATAAAGGGTCTCCCTCAACCAGCCTCTTCTGATCACTCAGGGTGACCTATAGCAGAGGTTTTGGTTATCCCGGCTTATAGGTACCCACACCCACCTCCAAATTGTTTACATCTAATCTGGTTGATCTAAAAAACTGTGATTTTATTATCTCGTCGTATAACCTTACAAGGTTAACCGGATAACAATCCCGACGTATTATTATGCAACTAGACTACAATAATAATAATACTTGATATATTATGATCTGAATGTGACAATGCTATGGCGAATTCATTAATATCATGGCCAGCAGGCTGTCATTGAAAGATTAGCAAAAAAATGTTATTTATAATGACTTAGTTGCATACCGCTTTTAATATTCAAGCTTATTTGAATAATCTACCTTTGCTGTGAAGTTTTATGTAATTTGACCTTGGAAAGAATTAATTGATATGTCTAGTGACTTGTTATGACCTAATTATCTTAATTATTAATTATGACCTTAAAAATCTAACTTTAAACATTTACCGATGCTTTTATTATTTTAACACTTGACAGCTGTTCGCGTTATTCTTTGGCTATTAAAAATAACATTTGGTTTTTTCCACGTAGACAAAGATACATGTTTTTTTAAGAATATAGGCTAAATAAATTAAATCAATTCACAATCTTACAATTGATATTAAATTAATTCAGACGAATTTGTAATTATAATACTCTTTTTTCACTGAAGTAAATTAATAATTAAATCAGTACCTTACTATTCATATTATTAATATGTCCATCACGCATTGACACCCAGATTCTTATCTACCCCTCAAACCTTTTATTTTCACAGAACTTCCATTCCTTTTTTTCCTTAAAAATGGACTCAACAAAGCACCCCCAAAGTTGACATAGGCCCTGATGGAAATCATTTTCCCCAGGGGGTCCCCTGGGAAATAATGTACTAGAAAATCCAAAAAACAGAAGATATTGGCCAAAGATAGAACGATCAAACAGTTGAATCTAATAACAACATATTTGTATGATAAAATATATGTAAGCACTTAAGAAAAGGGACAAAAATGTGTAATAGAGTTTGGTGTAGTATTTTTTCTCTCCGTTTTACTTATAATAGATAATACGGCGAGATAAGGAGAGGTTAGTAAAAAACTTGACACATAATCACGTGCCAGTGTACTGCGTATACCAGCCGTAATACCGCAGTATTAGTGGCTGATAGACTTTTAAACCGCCCGACCCCAAAGATTAGGGACGTATTACTATGGTATTGAGATTTGACAAATATCATATCAGTCGCGCAAGAAAATCTAAAAAAGCAGTTATACCCATTTGCAGCACTATCAGAGGAATATTTTAAATCGAAATATTGATTTACTAAAGCAAATACGGAACGGATCGGCAAAATTTAGAAGTAATTCAGAGCAGACCGGGTCAACGACATTGCAAATGTCATCTGAAGAAACGTGAAATCAGCAACTAAACGCGAAATGCAAAAATGACCTGTGTTGGAAGGATTGGAACAAAGTGGTGCCAGTCTAAAAAATGTATTAGAGAATCTGTCCAAGTAAGACACTCTGTGTCTACCCCTGCATTGAAATAACGTGACGATATTATAAATATGATAGTTAATAGTATTAAATTATTTTGAGACGTCTATCTAGAAACTTGGATGCGACAGCTCTGTTTTATAAAATTAACATATCCGAACTACTCAATATAATAGACGTGTATAATGGGTGACGTTCTATCTTCCAGCGCTGTTCGAAGCTTTCTATATTTGTATCATCTCGCCTACCTCTAACATCCAGTTTCTGGTTTAAGATTCTGGGTTAATATGCCACGTGATTGTACATAGCTTTCATCGCGAACGCTTTACTGCACTCTAAAGACTAAAAGATAAAGTTGGATAAGATCACGTTAAAAGTTAACTTTCCATAAATGGGTACTAATAATAAGTCCCACGTTTTAATATCTTAACATAATGTTTTGTTTCTCACTTTATGTATATTCTATTGTTATGTTAGGTTAGGTTCATCACAAATGCCTCATAACCCTTCAAAGGCTCGAGAAATTGAATGAGAAGTTGAATAAGATCATGTTAAAAGAAATCTTTTCCATAAATGAGTTCTAATAATTAAGTCCACGTTTAATGTCTAAGCATAGTGTTTTGTTTCTCACTTTTTCAATATCGTACTGGATAGGTTAGGTTTTATCGCCTTAAGTGCCTTATAACCTTTCAAATACTCGAGAATAAAGCTTAAACTAAATAAGATCACTTACTGCACACAATTAATCCATCTTTGGAATAATACTTGAGAACTATTTCTTTTGCAGAGCCATATGTATTTGTATATAAAAATTATGATATGTTTCTTTAATTAAACGAATATCCCATCATAGTTATGAATAGTTGGTTAGGTTAGGCACTTCAAATACTCGAAAAATAAGCTAAAGTTGAAGAAGATCATGACTTAAAATCTTATGCTTATTGGACTAATGTTAATTAGGCAGAGTCAAATAATAATACCCCCACACATCATTTTTTTTTCTTTAATAATCACTATCCCATCTCATATAATTGGTTATGTGTTAATGTAATTTCCATGCGTGATTTTTCAAACATTCACTTTTTTACGTTTGATCTGGAAAGTAAATATTCTTTGTGATATTTTTTAAACATTAATGAATTGATTTAATCATTTTTGAATGGTAACTTTTAAATAATTCAAAAAATATACGTGCCTCGTTAGATTTGCTGCATCCTAAATAAGGGTTATTATCAATATGATGATTTTGTTAGGTAGGTATTGTAAAAAATATTTTTGCTAAATTAAAAGGGGCCGTTCAAGTATTATGTAAGCACTATAGGGGGGTAAGGGGGTCTTTGCTTTGCTTATTTTTGATGACATGGGGGGGTGGGGGGTCGAGATAGTGATTACGTCAGCACTGCTCAGCAGTAATTTTTTTTTACACATTGGCAACCCACACATTGTCTATGTTTGAAAACCGAATACATATTCGGGGATTCCCACAAATTATTTATACGTTTAGATACTCGCTTAAAAAACAGAATACATTAATAGAAAAATGCATATAGGTACCAATTTTTACGTAAGCATGGGAGGGGGGGGGGGGTAAGAGCTTTGCTTACTTTTGATGACAAGGGGGAAGAGGGGGTAAATAATTGTAATAAATCTGCTTACGTAATACTTGAACGGCCCCAAAATAATAAATTATTAAATTTACATTTATTATCATACTTCAGTTTATTGACGAATATTTTAACGTCAGTAAGATTTTTAATAAGTAGATTGCTATAAATACAAAGAAAGATTTTTAGAACGTGAGAAATAACCTTTATTTTTGATTTTACAACCATCGGGCAAAAAATGTTGAATTAAAATTTGGAAAACTTTAACTTTTGAAAAATAGAGAAAAGTTGTGAATGTTATGTATTACATAGTTTTTGCGAAATTTCATATTTCTGTATATCTTGCAAAAAAAATATTTTACTGACCAAAAGCTGAAATCATTTTCAAATCAGTATTTCAGTACTTTAAAACTGAATGAATCTTACAAAAAGCTTCCACGTATGTCGTAATATTTATTAATAGGCAAATAAATACTTAATTTGATTGCCTATTGCGTTCATAATTATTATTAGAAACTCCGTGCTGACACCAAGAAGCCAGTATCAAGTAGCACCAATTGCTTTGTAACTTATCCACCCAAGTCCACTTGCTAAATGTGCGTCACTTCCGATGTCTCCTCATTCTGCATCGGAACCAGGCAACCGGGTCAACCACCTTGCAAAGCAAAAACTTGTACGGACATTATCGTCACTTAGCTAACTAACTAACTAATAATCACGCTGTTCCTCGAAAAGGTACGCAGAGCGGATGGACAGCTACACTAGTCTGTCTCGGCACATATACCTTACTTTATTCACATTCATATATCGTCAAGAAACAACAACTGAACGTATTTCTATCTAAGTGTTTATCACAGTTTACACGGTTAAAACGATGAGTATGTGACTTTAATACTAATATATCTGAAAGAGTCTTTCATTTGATTTCAATAACAGTATTTTATCCTAAAATACGAGTAAAGGCAGCGAATTTATGTGAAATTTAATGTAATACGCAAATATTATCCACGCAATCGGCAATCTGTCCGTTCTCATATTTTTAGACGTTCATCGCAAAATGTCAGAGACTTAGAAGTTATGCATAAGGTTGATCTTAAATAAAGCCTCTTTTAACTGAACAACTATGATTGAATGTATTTTAATCTAAGTAAGAAACGCTTGACAATCCTTAACCATTTATTTCATCTGACGAACCAATTATCTGAAGAGTGAACATCTGACCAACCAATTATATTTGACGTGTCGTGCCATCAATCACATTCAATGAGATCTTCTGCTCGAATTGACGGAATAAAGTCATCAGAGCATCGCAAGTATTCATTCACAGCACGCGACAAAATTAGCATGAAAATAATAATATTATAACTTGTAGCGTTGCGACTTTATACACAAGGCTGAACAATTTACATTTAAACAATGTTTGTGGAATAACTACATTATATATTTTTGTTGCACATAACTTTGACTACAATGCATTATGTAATGCGATGATTTTAGATGTGTAAAGTACGTATGATGTAGGACATATGTGTATAGCGTATGGGTGAAGAATTAACTCCTCGGGCTAATTTGTTCGGTTTTGGGAACAAATAGCTATTACCCATAGAGTAAATTTGTTCGCTTTTCGGAACAGTTCTTAAGGTTTCATCGAAATCGTCGCGTCTCCGTTACCGTCATAAATAGAAATATGTACTAAACCGGGTTGGAAAGAAAACAGCACCAAGCTTTATTTTAACTATAGAATAATTAAAATACTCCACCTCTATGAAACCAAATGTTAAAAAATTATGAAACTTTGTGATTATTTTTAATAATTATTCTTTTTTATATGAAAAGACATTTTTTGGTTCCTTTTAAAATTATTTTATGTTTGATAACAAAATTTTAAATTAAAAAAATATATGTTTATATTTAAAGCATATTTTATCGCCTTTCAAACACAGTTTTTAGTTTTCAAATACGTTAAGAAATATTCCATTTATTTAGATTTTATTGAGATGTAAGATGTAAGATGGAAATAACCACAAATTCTCCAACTTTCTGACAGCATCTTTAAAAAATAAAACGGTCAATATGCCAAAGACCTGGAGGGTTAAGGAAATATTAATTATATCACCTTTTCTTACCACTGATTTCATCAATCATTCTGAGCGACTGCTAATACGATATTTGTGTCATAATTACAATATTAGTGTCAACAAAGTGACTCTTTTAATTTTTTGATCAAAGGAGCAATTTATTTTATTTTCTATATTTCAATCTATCACTGATAAAATTTACATTATCTCTTATTTCGAATCTGTTAATTTGAGGCATAATTCCATTTTCTTGCATTTTAATATGAATTTATCAAAAATCGTTATTACTTAAAAAAATGATCGGTAGATTTTAAAAATAATTTTGTCCAGGGAAATAAAATATTAGTATCGCATTATAGTATCAACTAATTAGAACGTTGTATTTATGTTTTTAACGACAGAGTTTTTTTTAAATAAGATACGAAAAGGGCAAAAGAAAACCACGATAAAGCCGATAATCATTACGAAAAAGAACAGAAATGCTGTCAAATATTTATGTGCAAATAAATAGGTATAATATAATGTATTATAATCAAACGAGTGTTATTTATACTATGAAGGAAAATCATAAAAGTTAGAAAGTCTAATTTATTTATATTATCTGAAAGGCAAAAATATGTTTTTTTTTTATTGTATAAAATTGTTAACTCAAGATTGGACTGCCCTGACGCTATAAATTTGTTGTCATTACATGTTCCTCCGGAGCAAACTAGATGGAACATATTATTTTACAACAATGACTTGGTCTTCAACTCTGTAATGGAGAGAATTCATAGCCTTGGCAATGAATTAATAGATGTTGATTGTATTTTCGTTTTAAATTTTGACAAACCGCGAGCCAAAATAAATCAGCTCTTTTAAAGCAGCTTAAGTATTTATAATATATATATTTTTTAATTATGTCAAGGGTTCTTCAGTTAGCGTAATCCATAATGTATTTCATTCTGTATTTTTTAAATATTTTTTTATTTATGTTTTATTGTTGTTTTAAATTGAATTTATAATCTTGTTATAAAAGCCCAATAGGGCGTTAATTAATAAGTGATCAAGTTTAGTTATACTCAGCGGTAAAGGAAGACGATAACAGCAATAAGCATTCGCGTGACGATCATTTAGAAGTCAGACATTAGACAGACGACCAGATTCATTACAATCACCTTGACAGAGAGAGTGTGTATCGGGTTCCTACTGTAATAATTATCTATAAAAATCAAAGTGGCACGCGTTCTAGAACTGTTGGACTGATCGGAAAACAGGTATAGACTGTTCTTCCATTTAACCGCGACTTAAATATAATGTTATAGGTTACATAGCCAGAGCTGGCATGAACATAGTACTCACAGAGATGCATTGCTTGGATTCAGCATGTTTCAAAACTTTTTTTTTGTAAAGAAAAGTAAATTAAGATTTAAGAAGTTCTTTTTAGTAATTGAATAAAAATATTCAGTTTTTCGAAGGAAGCAAATACTTTGGGTGTTACATCAAATGAAAAAAAACACACTTTTTAATACACCACTTTTATTGAATTAATAATTGAGAGCCAACCAGGTTTCGCTTATCTCAAGCTTCGTCAGGGCTATTATATTGATTAATCATGATTACATACAGACACACATGTATATAAAATAAAATAATACAATGAGAGAAAGAGGCCAATAGAAATGAAGACAACTTATTGGTGACAGAAAAAGATACAAATAGAAAAGAGGGAGAAAAATTATTATAGGATGTGTAGGTAAGGGGAGATGGAGATAGCTTCAGCGGAGATTAACGGGAAAAAAATAAATCAGTTAAATTTATTCGATTTTGATGTTCGAGTTACCTACTATAGTAAAATAAAATAATTTTCATCACAGACAAAATTTCCAATATATTTTAAGGGCATCCGTAAAAGGTAAATTAACTATGCATAATTTAATATTTAGAACCTTATAACTTGTAGTGTGATTTTCCCAATAAAAAACTAAAATAAAACAAAATATATAGTTGTTAATAATAAAATTTAACACAACTGATGTAGAAAATTAAAACGCGTTTATTAGTAATGGGGTTTACAGTTTTATATGTTGGAAGTAGGTGCTCGCTGCAACTTTCTTGGTCGTATTTCAGGGGATTTAATTTGACGACCCCGATATCGCAATAGGTCACGGAACAGCATTACTCATGGCTCATTCGTTGCAACAATGATATTGTAGAACTCTTTGAAAGCCTGTGTTGGCAGACAGCTTATTGAAGGTTGGGAACAATAGCTTGTTATGCATAAATCAAAATAATGATCTCAAAATTAATTCATGGAAATGAGTGAAATTGCGATTAAAATTCTCACGGCCAATATCGTTACAAATTGTTTTTTTCTTACTTTTGGGGTAGTAATAATAATAATTGAACAATTTGTATAGATCCACTTTTTGAGAAAAATCACCTCTAATTTTACTATTTACAAATAGATACAGAAAACATTCTTACCTGACGGCCGGCATAGTCCAGTGGTAACGCATTGGACTGCCATTCCGAAGGTCGCGGGTTCGAACCCGGCGTGCGCAAATAAATTTTATTTGATTAATTTGTGTTATTTCACAATTAATTAATTAAAATAATATATAGTATATTTGCGGCACGTTCCAGAGTGGAAGATACTACCAGTATCGCCCTGGTGTAAGACCACCATTCAGAATTGAAACGTTGCTCCAAATGGCTTTAGCCGTGTTTAGTGACTAGATCTGAATAGCCAGGTACTTCCCCACCTTCCTCTTTCCCTTCCCCACTTACCTTCAGCCTCACAACATCCCCCAATTGGGGATGCCATAGTCTCACTGGCTCCAGACGGGAGCAGTTGGGAATCTTGTGAGGTATTCACTATAAAAAAAAAAAAAACGTCGCTTGAAATGGGCATATCCTTGTTTGGTGACCAGATCTGAATAGCTAGATACTTCCCCCTACCTCATAAGACACCCCAATTGGGGATACCGTTTATGTCGTGTACGAATCAAATGTATTTTTAAATTAATTAGAGACAGAAGCTCGGTTCAATTGTTTAATATTATTGTTTAAAATTTTATTCTAATTCTAATTATGTTAAGTCATCTGCTGATAGTATTTGTTACCACGATTGAAATGTATATTAAAAGTTATTATTGAATTTGGAGGTAGGATATTTTATAAATTTGTTTTGAATACGTTCTATGTACGCATAATCTCATGCGAAAAATAGACTTACCTGAATTAATAATTTTGTCACTAAATATCCAAAAATTATTTGTGAAGATTTGCAAACATTTAATAACCTGTAAAAATACATTCGTAAATTTCATTCTACAAATTTGATTACCTCTTTGCATCGATTTTCGACTAAGTCATTCCACTCGAGCAACGAGTGTTCGAATCACTAACGACTCTTGAGGTTTTTACCTTCGAAGAGAATCAAGAATTAGTATATCGAACAATCTATGTGGTTTCGACGGCGATTGCGAGCGGCTTATATTGGAGAATCGAACCCCCGGTACAAGGAACTCGAACTGTATCAATAAAATTGCATAATACTATATCTATTCGTTGATCTGCTATCTAAGCAGGTACCTGTCGTAGACTGTGCATTCGTAAATCTAGCCTAGTTATCGAATCTAAATTATAGCGTAGTGAAATGCGCATTGGTAAATAGTGCCTTTAATCAGATTGCTAAAAGTCACTTACAAAGATACACGAATATCGATAGAAGTTTTTCACACAGAAACCTTTTTGGTTGATAAGTTATTCACTAGTATAAATTACGAGTTACTGATTATCCTTTACACCGAATTGTAGATGTGTAGGTACGTTTTATCCGAATTTTTGAATGGCTGCTCAAAACAGCAAATATGCTATCCACATTTTGGGAACTTTGTGAAGCTCAAGAATGTGAAGAGATGAAAAAACGAGGACGAGGAAGTTTGAAAGTATCTACCGGACATGTCAATTTTGATGGAAAGAAAAAAATAACAGCATTATTTTTTACGATTCATAAATATCTACTTGCACAATTTTTTATCATACAGCTTTTTTAAATAAACCTTTACTCCACACAGAGCGCTCAGAAGTAGATAATTTCACTCGGGACATATGTAATCTATGGAGAAGATGTTGTCAGGTTATTTTTGAGGATATGAAGGAGAGGAGGTTCTGTGGAGAAAAGGGGTGCTAGGAGTTGGTAGGAATCTGTCTGTCCGGTAGTGACGGACGTATAAACCCATCCTTCCACTGCGGTGCAAGGCATTGTGTCGAGATATTCCGGCTGGAGAGGTAAAAGGGACAGGCGCATTGGCGGGTAGGTACCATACCCGCCTCCCAAAATCGATTTTTTTAGTTTAATTTAGGGGTTTACAAAATCACCACATATTTATATCTAATGACATGTGTGCTTAGTTCTTTCGAAAAAACTATGTCTATTTTGTGCAATGTGCAGTCAGTATAGGTATGTTAACAAAAAATGTGGTGTAAATATTACGGGGCGCGTAAGGTCGGAACAGTGCAATCTTGAGTTTGATTAAAATGGTATTAAACCAGGCTCAAGGACGGCTTTACGACACCAACTTTAAACAAGCGTATCAGAATCTAATTAAAAAGGCAAACTAGAAGATGGAGAGCAAAAAAACTATAAAAGGAAGAAAAAGGATCTGAACTTGTCTTGCGTCATATTATATATCAAAAAACACTATAATAATGCTTATTCCGTTATTACGATACTACACTGCTTGTCTCTAAGTCGTGCTGGCTTTGAATATCACTATCAATAATGAGTTAATGAGATTAGGTTAGGTTATACAACTTTCAGTAGAAATCAATGTTACGCCTGGGTGACTTAGATTCAACTAATAAAATTACAGCCGCTATATCATGCATTTCTACTAACCGCGACCTGTATTACTTTATGACAACGCTGTAGACACTATACACGATGTACACAACTTTTGCCACTTGTCTATGATGGGAAAGTATTCATATATAAATAATGATATAAGAATTGTTATGAATATACTATGGCGTGACGAAACTAGAAGCCCCGTGTTAATAAGTTTTGAAATGTGTTTATTTTCTTTCAAACGTATTTATTATGTTTTCAATGGTCTTACATCACAGGGACCTACTTTCCATTGAATTAGACTAACACCAGCTAAGCCCTGCGTTGGAAAGTATTTTTTTCATCTTCTTACTAAATTATGGGGCTATTGGAAACGCCACAGGAAAGCATTAGACATTGCGAAAATGTAGGTATTATTTTTTTAAAACTGTAGTCACCTCTGCGACAGATTTCCCTAAACTACTTGAAAAATTCAATTAAGAGTCTAACCACATAAAACCACAAATAACCTCTCTTTATGCGACGTTAGCTCAAATCAAAATTTATTCATTAAACGTGCTTTACTTATGTATGGTACTTAATACAGCGAATTCAAGTTATTCAACTTATCACAACTTCAAACCTAATATCAATCAATAAATTTTACATAATACCCAAGTATTCAATAAAGAATAAAGCATTTTCTCTTATTTTCGCTATTGAAGCAGCGATACAAAGCTCAAAGAATCATCAAGCAAATAACTCAGCAAACTAAAAGTAGGTACACTGCCCAAGAAAACTTACGCAAAAAAAATCTATTCATTTTTTGACAGAACTACTAGTTTGTACAAAATTCCTAATTCTCGGTATATTTTTTTAATGCTCACATTGTGTATACGGATTCTGATTGTGACATCAGTTTTCTTTGTGCATAAAGTTGCAGATTTATAACAAAGCATTACTTTGAGGACAATACTGCAGGCGAGCAAATAATGGTGACGCGTTGGTCTGAGTATTACAGCAAGACTGATTGTTGGTGACAACATTATTCATGCAAAAAATCTATTGAATTCTTAGTCTTGCATGCAGTAACGATTCATGCATTTGAATTTGTAGGTTATGGGCTCATTTCCCTCTGCGATACAAAAACATACCATTATATGAACGATATACCATATAATAATCTGCAATAAAATGTCTAGCATAATATGGCAGATACTTTCAGAATTGCCGAGATTCTGAATCAAAACATTGAACAGTATATTCTCATAGCCAGTCTAATGATGGGCTACCCATATATAGGTTTCATCGCTCTAGGTCTTGGACGATGGCTGTCTAAAATTACTTAGACGAATTTATTTTAAAATCTCAGCAAACACCTCAATTATAAAATATAAAATAAACCATGAAATGTGGGTGAACTCATTGGCTTTGAACCACAGTATACAGTTTATATGTTTCCATATTAATATTCGGAGATATGGTTTTTGATTGAGCGCTGTCGAAACTAAAACTAAATACCCGAAAATTTTCATAGCTCGAGAGGATTAAAATAAATTACTAAACAAATGTCAATTTGGGAGGCGACCATGGGTACTACCGCTCCGGGAATCATTCATTGTATAACCAACACCTCTGCAATAGGTCACCCCAATTGGTTCGCTACGTTTGGTGACTTGGCAGGTGTGTCCGGCTTCATGGGGTGGGGATTGTCTAGGTCTTGGCGGCGGATGCCACCTACTTACTGTATTGCGGAGGAGGATTCGGAGAGACTGATCGAGGGAGATCGTTTTACCTCATGTTTTAACAACACGTAAGAAAAAATGATAAGCTCAATGTCAACAACATGTTAAATTATAACTCACATGCTAAATATAAAAAAGCCCTTATCTCAGATTATCTAATCTGTTGCCATATTTATATTGTAATAATATCAGCGATCATAATCTTACATGGTATCATGATGACAATGTTCTGGAAGCATGTATTTTTAATAAACAAAGGTCTGAGTTTGATATAGAACCATTGTTATATTAAGATTTCAATAGATAATTAATTGGAATACCTGCAGATATTGTAAGTCTAAATGAATCGATGTTCCTTTTGTGACCTGCACTTTTTGCACTTTCTATACTCGGAAACATAATGTTTGTTTTGTCCTCTCATTTAGAAAAGAATTGTGTACCTATCTACGTACCTATTTGATATCTCTTTTTTATGATTTCAACGGCATTCAAATATCATCTACCACAACTGTTTTGCAATATCTTTTCTTATTCTGAGACATTGTTTATACCAACATAATATTAATTGTGTCGTTCTACACAATATGTATTTCCGTTGCAAATGAAAGATGCATGATTTTTGTCGCCAGTCATTGTTTTGTGTGTTTACAAAAGGTGACATTGCAAAAGTATTCCATTTCCGCTAATTCAAAGGTGTCAACTTCCTTGAGTTATGATTATATTAAAATTATAATGGGTGGCTTAGCAAAAACGGGTAAATCTTAATATGTAAAAATTGAGCCGAAAAATAGTCGACTGATATCGTTGAAAACAAGTTTATTCTTATAGTGTCAGGAGTGTTGAGAGAAGCGCATGAACGGTAGAAGGAGTCGGGAACGACCGAGGAATACTAAACGCAATATATCTGCACCGGAATAAGATACGGAGTCAAATTAAAATCGAGGTAATGTAGTATTTTGATAGTAACATTGTGGTATATAGTAGTGAATGGTGAAAGAAGTTGGAGACACCCGATAAAGACATTGGCAAAAGCGAAGAATTGCGGGGTCCACTGGTATAATATATTTTATTTATTTATTCACAACTTGAAGGCTTTTACATGTAAACATTGTTATAGGTAAGTTATTCAAGAGTACAATAATAAATGTTAAGTACATAACACAATAAACTGAGTATGAACGATATACGCAGGTACAATACAAGTTATCATATAGAATTCTGTGGTACAAAGGAATTCAATAATTGTATATAATAAAAAGGGTTTAAAATACGTACTTAAGGTACTATGAGAGTACGATAGTTATAGAGCAATGTGTAGTAACTTTTTTGATAGTTATAAAAATAAATATTAACAGAATACTCAAGATTGGGTGTTTTACAGAACATAACTAAATTAATACAGCGATAAAAGGTGCACATGAGAAGTATGAAAGAAATAATGATGTACCAAAAGTTGTACCAAGGAGTTTGGAGTTTGATAAGTGTATTTATTATGTTTATGAGACTATTTATATTAATTATGTAACGTTGTCAAAGTATGTTTGTACGTAATTTAAAAAATAAGCATGAATACTTTGTTGTAAAGCACGTTCGTTATCAACAAACCTTTTTTACGTAAGCTTGAGTGCTTTACATAAAATAAAAAAATTCAAATAAATAAAAAATGTGCAATTGAAAAAAAATAGTTTTCTCACAAATATTATAATAAATGAAGTACTAATAATTTTCAAATTATATAATTAAGGATGACATGTCTCTATGAAATTCTGCCGAATGATGTTATACAGTTTACCATTAATGAGTTAGCGTAAGTAAATGCCAAGTAATGATTCGAGGTAAAGATTAATGATATAATATTTGACCGGTCAGTGGTTGAGTGGGCATAGCGCTTGGGTCTCACCCGAGCGTCGCGTGTTCGATTCCTCGGCTGGCTAAGTCCTCCATCACAACACAAGCAACATTTTCGGCTTTCTGTGGTGGTAGTAGGAGATTTTCAAACATTGTTGGGTTATTCGTAACCTGGGAATGTTTGTCTTTCTTTTAAAATTTAAAAATTAATTAAAAAATTAATTAAAAAAAAATATTAACAAAATGTATACATACATTGTATATGTTTATGTGAACGTGTATGAGTACCTGGGCCTGGATTGTGTTGTGTAGTGAGTGCGCGTTGATTAAGTTACAAATAACATTTTTCTTAAATGACGGTTAGTGAGTCGATAAATATATGGAGAATTGATTTGGTACGAAACATATTCGAAATCAAACATGAAAAAAAAATTATAAAAATTACAAAAACAACTTTTGAACTTGTTAAGTATTAATTCACGTATCTAAAAAAAGTTTATATTTCATGACACTGTTACTTAGGTAGGAAGAGAAACAGTTCTTATTTTATTTTTTAATATGTGTACTCAAACCTCAAATGTGATAACCGACTGTCTCTAAAGAAAAATAATCTACTAAAAGCGCCAAATTTTTCAAAGAAATGTTAGACTGTTAATGTTTCGAAAAAGTCGGGTATTTTTTGAACCGTACATTACATGCCTACCTTTACACTGACTTCCAAGTTTGCAATCAGAAGCAAATGTTAGTTAGGTACCGGTCGAACGGAAAATACTTTCACTTTTACAAATTATTACTTTTAAATCGAGGGCTTCATGGTCGAATAAAACGAGAAGGTAAAAAATAAAATGCACGTTTCTAGTCATAGAAGGAAAAATAACACGTTTTTACAATTGGACGTTTATAAAAAAATATTGGTTTAACCCAAAGATATTAGAAGAACGAGATGTGCTATGCGCAGTTCGTACTGAGTGGAATTGTTTTGCCGAGTGTCGCCGGTTTTGTTCACCAATACTACTGCACACCTTCGCTTGCGCTAAGGTATCCGCACTAATACATAGAACAGATTTCTGTGCGTACACGTCCCGATACCGTTCAAAGTACCCTAATTAGGTAGTACTCCGGCTACGGTCCGGCGGCCAACATAGCATATCTCGTTCTTCTAATATCTTTGGTTTAACCACAATTGCGTGTAAAAATGCCAACAAGTGGCAAGTATCTAATAAGTTTATGTATCTTATAAGTTCAATTTACAAGAGGTTTTTTTAGTGTTTTATGTGTGTTAATTTATTTAATTCCTTCCATCTTGCCAGTTACGTGTCGGTACTTTCTGTACAATAATATTAAAACAGCGAAGAATACCTTTTTCACAAAGTCTTGTGGTATTCGGAAATTCAGTTGGAAACTAGATAACATTGTGAATCTAGATAACATAGTGAATCTAGATAACATGGTGAATTTAGATATATAGTGAATCTAGACAACATAGTGAATCTAGATACATAGTGAATCTAGATAACATGGTGAATCTAGATAACATAGTGAATCTAAATAAGTTACGTAATTGTAAAAAGCATTCACTTTGTGGCTCATCATAATTTATAATAAAAACACATAAATTTGTTTTTATTCTAAATAAGTTAATCTAGATACATAGTGAATCAAGATAACATAGTGAATCTAGATAATATAGTGAATCTCATCACATTTGGATTCGATTTTGTGGTATAAATTTTTTGATTTGAGTTTTCGTTGTCGAGAAAATCGAGGCCGAAGATGCAATTTTTTAAGTCAAATTCAATATTAATATAAGCTGTTGTAATGTCTTTTTAAATGAGTCAAAGCGCTTTTGCAACTTTAAGAGCAGAAAAAAAATTAAAAATCATCGACAAAATACAGTTTCTTAGATTTACCAGTTTTCCACTTATACTACGAGTGTCCGGACACTGTGCAAAGTCGTGAACGGTAAATCATGCTTCTTAGGAAGTATGATTGTGAGAGACGGGAAGGCTGATAAGGACATTGGTTAAATGTAGGATATTTAATTAAAAGATTACTTGATGCAGTTGTAGCAGTAAAACAATGTCAAGAGAAGCGAGGGCAGCAGCAGTCCACAATCAAGTTGTGATACCAATCCTGATGTATAACAGAGAAGCAAATAACTGCGGAGAAACTAGACCAAATGCAGTAGAAATTAGTTCCTTGATGGGGTTGTAGATATGGTAAAACCAAATATGATAAATATGTTGTAGCAAATAGATGGTTTGGATTTGTAGAGCGTCTAGACGGAAAGGGAGTATCAGGAGAACATATGACGCACAAACGGATGGAAGATATACAGTGGGTGCCCAAATTATTAGTTACACTAGAGTTTAAAAAAAAAATATTATTTAAAAATTAACAGCTTTCAATGCATATGTAAATTTTTTGCTAATTTTTTTAATAAACTTGATTGAAAAATACTTACAGTAAGTCAGAGAACTGGAAAAGAGTTACCTGAGAGATGAGCAGAGCGATTCACTGAGACAATATGAGAAAATTTACGAAGGAGTCGCTAGTTAGGAGTGCGAAGGACTAAATGTGTAAGTGAACCTGGAGTTACTACTTCTGTTCTTCGTTTTTTTTTTCGATCAACCAGAGGTCTTACTAAATATTAAGAGATTTTTCTAAACATTTAGTAAAATTCTTTGTCTCAAATACGAATTATTTCAAATTAACTGATTGATTTTCATATGTAGATTAGGTATTTCGTACCATTTTCACGTACAAGAAATTAAAAAATATTATGTAAACTGATAATAATCAAATTTTTGCACGTTTAACTAACAACTTTGTCCATCCACTGTAGGTAAAAAGTGAAACAAATACTTGGTTGGTTCATGACAATAATAGGAATAACAAAAGATTTGATAAGAAATAATTTTCACAGGGTTGTATTGCATCACATTTTATATGCCTACCCCTGTGAAGAACTAGCGCTATGGTCACTTGTTAGATTCCGTATAGCTTTGTTGGATACAAGTTATAGAGTTTATGTTATTACGTCAGCAATAGTAAAGGTTTCTACACAACACCATACATAAAATCAACGTAACTTTATTATAGCAACATTGTTTCATCGCACTATATTCTATCTCTTTTCGAAAATCTCGGTTCAAACGAAATCATTGTCAAAGTCTCCCATAGCCACGATTGTTACAATGGTAAAAGGCTCTGATTTAAAGGCACTGTGTGCATTGAAACAGTAGACTTTATGGGAACGAGAATGCTCCATGGCGAAAGAAATGTATTTTCTCTTTTGTTTGATATTTTGTTTCCGCAAGTGTGTTGAGTGATTCTTTCAAAGAAGTACTATTGAAAGTATGCGCATTGCACATTATGGCAGGAAATTGGAGGAATGTGATGTGTGTTGACGCACGCTTATGTAAATAATGTTAATGACACTCCCGGATGATGGAAATATGATTCGTCATTTTTTACAGTTATAAACACAGACTTGTTGACAACATGTTGTTTAAAAAACTACGAGAAATATAAATTGTTTGGGAAGGTCAAAGTAGCGATATTCAGACAAGGAGGCGATCAGATATTGAATGAAAATCATCTATGCGTTCAAAGATGGCGTTTTTAATTTATTTAAAGAATGTATGTACTCTTTTTACAAGTTATGCTTTAAAATATTAAAATAAATTTACAGAAACATATCGTTAAACGTTCTCATAAATAACCTTTCACTTTTCGGAAATATTATAATGTACTTAAATGTTATTAAGTTTCTGGTTAACTTTTTAATTTTTTAAGTTCCAAAAAAATTTCAGTTTTGAAAACAATATGGATACATTTGTTATGACGAATTGAATAAAAAATAAATAGAAAAAAATGGCAAAGTAACTCCGAAAATTATTAAAAACACATTTTTTTGTGTCGTTCGATATGTTATAGGCATGAAAAAAATCACAGCGTATCTTAAAATGCAACTAAAGCATTTGTCGAGACATTTTTGCTCTATTTCAAACAAGTCGCGTTTTATTAAATATTTTCACCATTTTCACTTAATTATTATCGTCTTTTTTAAAATTAGCGGGCTCCCTCTAACATTCGTATTTACATATTTCCCTTTCAAACCACCTTTGAACACTTACTACGTTGCCTTAATAGTAATAAATACAAATCAATTACATGTAATTCTTTGGAATTGACTGCGTGGTTTAAAATATAATTTTAAAAACTTCTCTATGTATCAATCGTACATTTTTGTAGGAAAAACAGGGTTTTTCGTAAATTTGTTGACACCAATGAGTAATGGGATTCCTTCTGAAACAGTAATTTTGACCAGCCGGTGGCTGAGTTGACATCGAGTTTTGGTCCCACCCCAGGCGTAGTGGGTTCAATAATACGGCTTGCTAAGTCGTCATTACAACACAAGCAACATTTTCCGTTTACTGTGGTGGTAGTAGGAGATTTTCAAACATTGTCAGGATATTTTTAATGCCGGAATATTTGTTTTTCTTTTTAAGTTAAAACAAAAATTTTAAAAGCATCTTTCCATCCCTTTTTACATAATTTTACCATCTGTCTTCTTGTGTTATTATTATTATTACATATACCTACTATTTTGACATTTGACGGCCGGCATAGTCCAGTGGTAACGCATTGGACTTCCATTCCGAAGGTCGTGGGTTCGAACCCGGCGTGCGCAAATAAATTTTATTTGATTGATTTGTGTTATTTCACAATTAATTAATTAAAATAATATATAGTATATTTGCGGCACGTTCCAGAGTGGAAGATACTACCAGTATCGCCCTGGTGTAAGACCACCATTCAGAATTGAAACGTTGCTCCAAATGGCTTTAGCCGTGTTTAGTGACTAGATCTGAATTGCCAGGTACTTCCCCACCTTCCTCTTTCCCTTCCCCACTTACCTTCAGCCTCACAACATCCCCCAATTGGGGATGCCATAGTCTCACTGGCTCCAGACGGGAGCAGTTGGGACTCTTGTGAGGTATTCACTATAAAAAAATAAAAAAATAACATGTCTTCCTTGTGTTTTTACATGTAATTGAATTATTACAGTTACAATTGTCTTTCTTGCGTTATTATTAGATGTTATTTAATTACACGTTCCTTGTGTTATTATTACATATAATAGTATTACATGTTTTCTCGTGTCATTAATTCATGTAATTTTATTTCATTTCTTCCTATAATTTATTACATATAATTTTATTTTGTGTCTTCCTCGTGTTATTATTACATCGACTGTGTTTTGGTTAAACCCTTAAAACCACATTTTTGAGAATGTTACTTTTCTGGGGTTTTATATGGAATAGTCAAATATTCAAAGTGCAACTTGGTAAATTATTTTTTATTGATAATAGCATTTTTATTACCAAAAATTAAATTATGCGTACATTTTTTTTTGTTATTTCGAGAAAACAATAGAATAAAAACAGAAATGCTGGATTTTACATTAGAAAAAATATATAGCATATTTCATAAAAACTTACTAAAGATTTTTAATTAGTTTTAAGAATTTGTAAATTTTCATTTTAGACTTGAAGGGTTTTTACCAAACCAGTACCAAGTCAGTATGTAATATTATTAGATGTCTTCCTTATGTTAAAGTTTACCGCACCAATGACTATTTGCTACAAAAACTCATAACATGAAAATATCTGCTTGAATGACTTTTACATACAGTTTTTAACAATGATTTACTGTGTATTCATGTTAGTTATAAATGTACACGAACATGTTTTATAATTTTTATTACCAAATCGACCACACGCATGTCTTTATATAGGCAGGTTTAAACAAGACTGCCTCTTTTAATGGTTTTTCTGGTAAGGAAAAGGCTTTCCACTGTTTACGAAGTGAATTAATTTGAATACCAAATCGACTTCTGATAAATGAATCGAACGTACATTGTTGAACTTTATAACAATATTAACTTCTGTTGGGGTTTTAAACGTCTACTAATGTGTTATTTTCGTTTCTTGAGCATTTATTATTTTGACTACCTTTTTATTATCTAAATTATCTACTTGAGATAATAAACGGTTTGATTCATTTACCTACTGTACTTAATTTGCATCACCCATACAACATGTAGTGCCGATGTTGGCTCCCATAACTATTATAAACAAAGTTTTTACTGTACACGTTTGTAAAAATTAAGGAATTGTATGCACCGTCTTATATTTTATAAATTCTTTTAGAAAAATGGGAGATATACCAAAGAATATCTGCAAGGAATTTTACGTGAGAAGGGCACCCGAATATATTATTTGAAGTTTTCAAGTGTGAATGTTTCAAGTGTGAATGTTTCTTAGTTCGGACGTTCACATAGATGGTAGGTAAATATAAATAATTTAACACTGTAAAGTTTATTTTAGAAAATGAAATTCAGCCAATCACTAATTGACAGCTATTAGATTCCAATCATGATAATTATGATCAAGAATATCTATGAGTTTTCAAGAATGTCCAAGAATGTACAAGAGTTTCCAAGAATGTTCAAGAATGTACAAGAGATTCTAGGAATTTCTAAGAATGTCAAAAAATGTCCAAGAATGTCCAGTAATGTTCAAGGATTTCTTATATTGTCCAGATTTCTAGAGTTTCCAAGAATATCAAGGAATTTTCAATAATGTCGAAAAATGTCCAAGATTTTACAAGAGAATCCAAGAATTTTCAAGAATATACAAGAGATTCCATGAGTTTCTAAAAATGTCAAAAATTGTCCAAGATTGTCTAATAACGTTCAAGAATGCCCAATAATCTTCAAAAATGTCCATTATGTACAAGATATCTCAGCAGTTTCCAAGAATGTCAAAGAATATCTAAGAATGTCTAATAATGTCCAAGAATGTACAAGAGATTTCAAGACTTTCTAAGTATGTCAAAGAATTTTCAATAATGTGGAAGAATGTCCAAGATTATACAAGAGATACCAAGAATTTTCAAATATGTCCAAGAATTTCCAGACAGTGCTTTCATTTGACTCTATCATCATTACCTTCAGTCAAGGTCTATTATTGTAGTTATTTATATTTATATAAATGTATGGTATTTCTCGTAATTACTAATACAAAAAAGAATGTTCCCATGTTTATGTGTGTATTGCAAATATTTCAGAAGGTTACGATGAACACGATTCTTTATTCGTTAATGTATAATTAGCGGCTAACGTTATTCAGCTGACAATAACTCGTGTTAAAAATTAACTTGCATACACATAAAGCACGAACATGCACCTACATTGAATTGAAATAAACTAGATGGGCTCTATGACAGAAAAATTAATATTTTTTCTTTTATTTATTTTAAACAAAATCATTTCACGATAAATCATTTTAAGTTGGTGCCCACCTCTTTATTATTATTCTAACTTATGAATAAAACTATTTTTAAGAGTTTTACAAAACGCTTGTTTGCCCAGAAAAGAGGCATAATAGCATCTGCTCCGTACTAGGATATAAGTCATCATTGTATTTTTGACACTTTGTGTTCAATTTAAATTTGCGATATCACAAATATAAATATAGGCAAGCATTCCCGGGTTACAAATATCCTGATTTCAATGATGGAGGACTTAGATAACAGAGGTATTGAACTCACAACTCGTGGGTGGGAACATAAAGCATTTGTCCATTCAAAATCTTCAAAACACTAGACGTCATGCCAATAAGACAACTTTACGCCAAAACTGCTCTCCTACACCTCATCCATAATAATTTTCATATTAAAATCAAGCAAAAGCCATAATCAAAACCAGGTCCTCAACAAATAAAACACTGAACATTCCGATAACACACACCACACATGGACAAAGACACTTTCAATACTACGCAACCAAACTTTTTAACAGTATGCCCATTACTTTGAAACAATTAATGACTACAAATACATCTACAAACTTTCTCAAAAAACATATCGTAGCCTGGATAAAAAATCATTATAATTCCAAACCAAACATAACCAAAATATAATAAGTAAAATTAAATATTATACACGTTCTTCAAGAATTATCCAAAAATACATACACTCACATATAAAAGTGTGTTTTCAAGTTTCAATATATGTCTGTGAAAAAAAAAAAATAATAACTTTCTACCACAACACATAAATACCTGTCACCCTTAATCACAAACACGTTAACACTTCAGCACAGGTTCTCCTAGTGAGGTGCTAACGTTACATACAATATCACCCACCCACAGTTTTACAACCTATGTTCTTTATTTTTTATACCTTTTTGTTGTACTTTTTTCTCTGAACTACAGTATAAACCACTGTAATCATTTGTAAAACGTGTATTCAAGAATAGACATAAATAAATAAATTCAACTACTAACCAGTCAAACGGTTCTTACAATAGCAAATTTAGCATCATTTCTATAGCGCCGTTTGCGTAAGAAAATTACCTCAAGGGTTCTTAATAACATTTATAGATTTAACCATATCTCCATCACTTATAAGACAGATTTAATACTAGTATCTAACAACTAAGATTAATTACTAGTGACTTACAACAAGAAGCTTATAGCTACGATTAATGATTAGCGATTTACCACTAAAAATTATAACTAGTGGCTTATTACTAAGATTAAAAGCTGTTGACTTACAACTAAGACTTATAACTACAGGCTTGTAACTAAAATTAATGACTAGAGGCTTACAACTAACTCTTATAACTAGTGACTGTAAACATGAATTTATGGCTAGTAAAAAATGGCTAAATTTATGGCTAGTAAAAAAATCTGGAGGAGGTATATTGCTATATGTTCGAAATGAATTCACATTTCAACAGAAAACAATAGAAACAAATCATTTTGAATGTGTGCTTGGCTCTATGACACTTCCAAACAAGAGTATTTTAAACATCATAGCAATATACCGCCCCCCCAACTCTAGCCAACCACAATTTCTTAATGAAATATCTGCCATTCTGCATACTATAAGCCCCAAAGAAAATGTTTTACTTATAGGAGATATTAATCTAGACTTGTTAAATTGTCAAAACCCTATTATTATGGCATATGAAAATATAATGTCGGATAATTATTTAATCAAATGTATTTGTGACGTAACTAGAGAAGCAGTTTTAGCAGGAAAAGTTACCCGTACTTGTTTAGACCACATATTTGTCCGATTTAACAGTGGATGTAAACAAAGCGATTCTCTTTCCTCATGTGTATGTAATAATATTACTATAGCGGATCACTTTTTAACTGCAGTTAATATTAAATATAGTGCAAGGAAAGAAGCCCCAGAACACGGGGAAAGAATTTCGTTTTTATCGCAAAACAAAATCGACAAAAACATTCATAATTTTAAGTGGCACTCCTTGCTTGAGGAACAAGATTGCAATATACTATATAGTAAAATTAAGAACAACTTTAAGAATTTGTATGAACAGAGTAAAATCGTTATGAATTATAAACCCAAAAAAAGACCTCTGTCAATAAAACCTTGGATAACTTCTAATATCTTAGAAAACATTAAAAAAAAAGATTCATTGTACAGAAGGTGGAAGAATTTTCCTAGCAATCAATTCTTTGAATTGGAATATAAAACTTTCAGAAATAAGGTGACAAAAGAAATTATTAAATGTAAGTCTACCTTTTTTAACAATAAATTCAAAAATTATTTTGGAAATACAAAAAAAACTTGGGATGAAATAAATAAATTATTAGGACGCAAGTCCAAAAGTAGTTGTGACGAAATAATCTCGAAATATATGTTAAATACGAATAATGAAGAAACCGTAGCAGATAAGTTTGTTGAATATTTTACAAATAGTGTTAACTCTATGATACATAAATGTGATTATTTAGCATCGACCGTCAGGCCGAATGAAGTGCAACATAGTATGTACCTACCCAGAGCTACCTGCCAAGAAATCAATATTATTGTTAGCAAATTAAACAATTCAAAGTCACCAGGGATTGACAACATTCGAATGTTTGACATTAAGACACATATTAATATTTTAGGGCCTGTTATAACACACTTTATCAATTTAATTTTATCGCAAGCAGTAATACCAGATGAACTAAAAAGTAGCATCATTAGGCCAATTTACAAAGGGGGCAAACATACAGATATTCAAAATTATAGGCCAATAAGCATATTGCCAGCCCTAGAAAAAATACTTGAAAAATACATTTCCATAAAACTTAATAAATATCTAGAATCTTTCTCTTTGTTGGATCCCAACCAATATGGATTTCAAAAGAAAAAAAGTACGGAAATGCTGCTTCAGGAATTTTCAAATCACATAAATTATGAATTAAATCTAAAAAAACAAGTTTTGGTTTTATTCATAGATAACTCTAAGGCATTTGATACCATTGATACAAATAAACTATTAGAAACACTGGAGGCAATAGGAATTAGAGGAAAGCTGCTAGTTTTATTAAAAAATTTACTAACTGATCGACAAATAAGAGTAAAAATTCTTAAAAAATTTAGCAAAAGAAAATATATCTCAACAGGTGTTGCACAGGGGTCAATTCTAGGGCCAACCCTTTATATTATTTATGTCTCAATTATGAGAAAATTGTTTTCATTTGTTAAACATTTTGTATATGCAGACGATACGGCGCTCGTAATATCGCACGAAGATCTGGTTACTGCAATGAACCTTATGCAACATGATTTTATTGCCCTACTGAAATGGTCGCATGATGCAGGCCTCTTTATAAACGCCAAAAAAACTAAAATTATGCACATCAGATCTCCACACGCCAGATGTAATGTAATTCCTTCATTATATACACACACATTTGACTGCATACATAAAAATGTTGCACAGCCCTGTTCATGTGAAACCATTGATTTTGTCAAAAGTTATGTATATTTGGGTGTTACTATTGACTGCTACATGAAATGGGATGTACAAATTGCTAATGTTTGTAAACGTCTACGAGCTATTGTGGGTAGGATTTATAAAATAAAATATTTCGTGCCTATAAGTACTTTAAAGTTAATCTACTTATCTCTGGCTGAATCCACTATACGTTATGGAATTACTTCTTGGGGACATTCTTGTAAAACTAATATAAGCTATATACAAACATTACAAAACTCCATTATAAAATTGTTAATCCATAAATATGACAATCAACACAGAAGTAACATTAAATTAATATACAAGTCTCTGAATATTTTACCTGTCAGAGGATTATTGTTTTATAATATTGTAAGTCAACATGTTATATTGTCTGATTCATTGTATAGGGAAAGAGTTTGCCATAAACATAACACAAGATTCACTCAAAATGAAGGACTGGTAGTTCCGAAATGTACTAATAAATATGGTGAAAGAACTTTAAACTATATAGTACCCAAAATGTTTAACTTATTACCAATGACAATTAAAAATAATAACATGTATACTGCTAATGTTAAATATAATCTAAGGAAATGGTTATTGGATAATAATGATCTATACTGATGCCCCTGAAATGGAATTCATATTCTTAGAAAATGGAAAAACAATTATTTTGTAATACCTGACTACCTACCTCTATTTATGAAACTATTGATGTACTTGTTGATAATACTAATTTGTTCATACATTTATTTTTACTTGCTTATTTTATAAGGCTTTTATGTTTTATGTTGATAATACTAATTTGTTCATATGTACATTTATTTTTACTTGCTTATTATATAAGGCTTTTATGCGGCTATTTAAACTTTTCTGCAATGTAACCAATTTATGTAATTATGTACCGTTCAAATTGTATCTTATGAGTGTATAAATGTTGTCTCTATGTCCCTGCTGACAAACTACACAAGTAGTTTAGCGGGTTTAAATGTGAATAAATAAAAAAAAATAATAAAAAACTTGAAATTATATTGTGATCACATACTCGACAGAATTCAGAGCTAATCTTTAATAAAGTAAGAAACTTTTCACCTGCACAGTTCGTGACATTGTAAATAACCAAATGTGTAAAAAATGTAAACACCTAGAATTTGTAAGCTTTTAAGGTCAGTTCATAAAAATATTCCATTCCTTAGTTCTAGAAATATCAACTCTACTTTTGCCACTAATTTTCTAATTAATGTTATATCAACTGCAAAGGTTGGTAAAATATCAAATGTAAAATCAATGTCCAGGGTCGTAAACTTTTTAATTATCCCGCAGCCAAGTGGGGGAGTAGGCAGTACCCAGAATTACTATCCTCTTTATATTAGCTTAAATACTTGACATATCATATTAGTATTCCTGCGCAAATACATAAGTTGCCATTAATAATTGGGATTTCTATAGTTACAAAGCCCATAAGACAGAAAAATGCTTGGGGTCGTCGGAAGACCCACTTGGTTACAGACGTTTTGTTTGGCATCTTGGCCTGTCAAGAGTTAATAAAAGTGTGTTTATCTGAAGTGACCTACGTGGTAAGTATATTTTTATGTATCTGTTTGTGAATAATAAAATTAACTAAAGCCTTAGGAACTCATAATAAATTGGACAGTGCCCTTGAGGTGATCAAATTATTATTATTAAACAAATTTTTATGACCGAGTGGGTATTTACACAATACTGCTGTACGATGACTTATACCTATGGTTTAAAACTAGAGATGTACGTCTAATATACTTGTTAAGGTATAACAAACAGTGATAGGTTACCTAAAACACACTTACGGGAGCAATAGGACATCATAAAGAACATTTTAACCACAGTTACAAAATCTGCACATAAAAGAAAACATCTATTAGAATGCTGCCGGTCCTTTTAAGGTCATTTACGCTACCGAAAAGTCAAATCAATACACGTTCCAATTTAAGAAAAATGCCTTTTGTGTATCGCGAACGATGTTGGCTAAATAAGTTATTAAACAGATATCCTTGGACCACTTTTTTCAATTCTTAATACTTAAGTGTTGCTCAAAGCTTTTGGTAAACGTAGACGTAATGTTTGACACACGACCTCGTCGTAACAATATGTGCCTATTCGCGTCACGTACGGGTTAACACAGCATTTATGTCTAAATGGTGATTTTTTTTTCACTGGGAGATAGGCAATTTCCTAATAGTGTTCAAACAACTTTCTACATACAAAATACAGCAATCAAAAAAACTTGGTTTATAAGATAATTTATTTTTGCTCATTTCCTAATCTTTCCTAAAACACGAAATTACATAAAATTAAAGCAATAATAAATGCCGCCGACGAAAATTGAACCCACACCTTCTGATTGACGTTTAGTTGCTCTGAACCGCTAAGCTACGTCGGCTTATTCCCTGCCCGCCAAATAATTTAATATGTATTAGTATTTCAATCAACCTTTGCTTTATTGCTTATTATATTATTTCGCCTATAAACAACCAACTTTATTTTTGTAGGAAAGGCTTCATTAGTGCTGAATTTCCTACTAGATGGCGTCGATATATATTAAATCTTACATTTGTTAGTTAAATATTTTGACTTGCCAAATATTTTTTTATTTTTAATTGATAAACTAATGTTTATAAGACAAGGTTTTTTTATTCATGGCACAAAGGATATTTTTTCTTCGGGAGTTATTTTCAAATTGTATGGATGTTTCAGGCTTATAATAAAATATTATCATTAAATTTGTTATTTCAATATCTTAACATAAAATAAACCTGTGTTTTTAATAATATATTTGCGACACTTTCTAGAGCCCTGGTTATAGACCACCATTAGGTTGAAATGGGTGAAGCCATGTTTGGTGGCCAGACTTAATAGGCAACATTCCTCTTGGATTTCAATGGTCACACTGGCTCTGGAAGGAATCTTGTTGTAATCAATTGATACCCATAATAGGGTTTTATTTTTGGGGTACTATGCCGTGTTACGCTACCTCATTTTTTAGCCAACGTATCGGAAATTATGTCATGTCTTACATGATTACAACAGATGTGCTGTGATGATGAATGAAACGTTGGTTAAAAAAGGATGTAGCACATAACTCATGCCATAATACTCCAAAAATAAATCACAATAATACTTTTAGCCGTGAATATCTCAAATCATTCCCAATTGCAACTTATTCACTTGAGTGATTAATTTACATTTACTATCATGTACAATTAATACCATTTCTCATAATATCAATATGAAACTGCTTACTGCGGTTGATTACCAATGAATCCACCAAGATTTCACAGTTTATTCCATATTTTAGGTTATGTAAATTTGGCACATTATAGCGAGCGATCACTCAAACGTCTTTGCAAATGTGGCAAAAAATGCCGAAAATCACTCAATTTCAATAAAATAAAATAATAATTTTTGGGTTGGTTGTTTACATGTGAAAAAATATAATAAGCAGTAATTGTTGATTGAGGTACTAGTACATATTGAATCATTTGGCGGGTTGGAAATAAGCCGACATAGCTCAGTGGATACAGAGCACCTGACCGGACATCAAAAGGCACGGGTTCAATTCCCGTTGGCGGCATTTATTTTTACTCGGGAGATATTTTCAATTTGTATCAGTATTTCGGATGACTAATTATTGCTTATAATTATTTGTTAAAATAAAATTAACTTAATTTTGCTTACATTACCAAGTTTCAAACCTAAAACTGTAGTCCATATGTCAAAATTGATTTTGAATGAGTAATTAGTGAATTAAATAAATTAAACAAATTAAATTTAGTTGCACACTCCGGGATTTGAACCCGTGACCCGAGAGCATTACGCTTCGACCACGGAGGGCGTCAAGTAAGATAAATTTATAGCTGCATTTTTAGAAGCTAGATGTCTGAACAACAGTTTTACTACAACAGCAATTTAAACAACTTTACTGTGTAACATGGGACCAGTGTTTTGAACACGAAGTAGATTGGCAATGTTAATCGAAAAAATCACGTCGTCCATTAATTTGCGAAATTGGTTTCTTCGTGAGACTAAAATCATTATTTCATTTGCTTTCATGTAAATCAACATAAATTTGAGAGAAAACTTCAGAGTAAAAGATACTTTCAGTATCGCCCTAGTAAACACTACCAATAGAAATTGAAAATTGAAAAATCAAAAAAACTTTTTTTCTACCTATTCTTTCCACATTTTTCATACCAAGCATTACCTCGTTATTATAGTCTTTTGTCGCCTTAATGGAGAGGGGAAGTAGCGCTAAGATCAAAGTCTATGACAGGTGATACGGCATGATCAGACGCTGGAACAAGAGACATACAGGTGTTAGACCGGAACGGGAAGGGAATGGGTAATCTGAGATGGATTGTGTGTAACGTGATACACATCATAGTGAGATCACACTATGTAAATAATAGTGCGTGTAGAAATTTGTATCGATATTACGATGATGGCTTAAATACTATTGACGGCCTCCGTGGTCGATGGGTAAGTCTCTCAACTGGCAAGCTGGAGGTCGTGGGTTCAAATCCCGGAGTGCGCAAGTAAATTTTATTTGATTAATTTGTGTTATTTCACAATTTACTAATTTAAAATAATATATTATACAATTGCGGCACATTCCATAGTTGAAGATACACGTAGTATCTACCTGGTATAAAACCAATATTCACAATTGAAAAGTTGCTTGAGATGGCTTTGGCCGTGTTTGGTGACCAGAACTAGCCAGGTACTTCCCTCCTTTCTCTACCCCATATTCTTCCCCTCCCCACTACCTCCAGCCCAGCCCAGCCCAATTTACCCCATACTACAGGGTTTTCCAATAAGAGGGGTTATTTTGATATTCAATCGTAAAAGATCAATGGTTTCGTTACTTGTGTGGCACGTAGCGCCATCTTGTTGAAAGTAAACGTTGTCCAGATCAATACCATCCAATTTCGGCCATAAAAAATCATTAATCATCTCTCGATAGCGCAATCCATTTACCGTAACTGTTGCTCCAGCCTCATTTTCGAAAAAATAAGGTCCGATGACTCCACCGGACCATAAACCGTACCAAACAGTCACATGTTGAGGATAGAGAGGCTTTTCAACAATAATTCTTGGGTTTTCCGAGCCCCAGATGCGACAATTTTGCTTGTTGACGAAGCCACCGAGGTGGAAATAGGCCTCATCACTCAAGATGATTTGCATTTGATTCACTCAAGTGAATTTTAATATTTTCAATGCGTTGTTGAAGCGTGTATCGTTCCATTTTTATTAATGGCGTAGTTTTCAATTGTCAAATGTCAAAAAACGGCAGCTTCAAATGTAACATCTACCGAAATAGCGCGCCATTCAAAATAACACCACTTATTGGAAAACCCTGTATAACGTATTATACGTTTTTTTAATATATAAATACTACCTTAAAGATTTAATTAAAAAAATAATAAATCCCACTCTACAAAAATCACAACAACATTGTGGCATTAAAATCTCAAATATAACACTGGAAACAAAACATAGAGAAATCAGAAATTTAAAATAGACTGACGACAAATACGGACTAAAACCCGAACTACACATAGGCACTTACAAATACTACATAATACTAATAAAATTTGAATATGTAAATTAAAACCTCAGTTCCCAATGAGGATATCGTTATCTCTTATTAGTTACAAAAAGAAAGATAATAAACATGAATTATTATTATTGTTTAATTGAAATGGGCATGCTATGTCAATGTCTTTGTGATAATAAAAACGATTAATGATATTAAATAAACCTTATTATATGCAGCTGACCCAAGTTTTTCACAAGCAATTAAAATAAATCAGAACCATTACATAACCATAGCGAAAATCATAATTAATGCTTTCCATTTTCGATCAAAACCTATACAAGTTCCGACAAATAATAAAAACAACAATGAACACCATTTTTCACGGCTTGCGGGATATTACGCGATGGCTGAGCGATCGTTGGTGAAATAGAATCGTGCATATTTAATTATCAATCAAAAGTACCTGCCGGTCACGGTTTTCTTCATCTTCTATTCAAATAATCATCTTCTGCCTCTTCCATCGTGGGGGAAATCGTTCGATCAATTTAAATCTGGAGATTATTATGTTCTGTGCTCAAATTAGGTTGAGAATTATTCGCTGCTAATAACAGCGATACAATCAGCTGGAAAATAAGGTAGGATAGTGAAAATTTATAACGTTTTATGATGTGATTATTGTATGCAACCTGGTGCGTAGAGGAACAGTGGATTTGCAAGAAAAATGTTATTTGTGAAAAAATTATTTAATTTAATTATCATTAAATCTTTGCGGCAGTATTTAAATGTTAAAAAAAATGTTAGTTGATTTTTTTTAAATGTGAAACAGCACAAGAGTCCTAACGGCTCTCAACCGTCTGGAGCCAGTGAGATTATGTCATCCCTTATTGGGGTATGTTGTGAGGCTGAAAGTAGTGTGGAAAGGAAGGAGATTGGGAAGTGGAAAGTGGGGACCAAACACGACCAAAGCCATTTCAAGCAACGTTTCAATTCTGAAAGGTTTTCTTACACCAGGGCGATACGGAGAGTATCTTCTACCCTGGAACGTAACGCAAATGTATTAATTTAAAGGAGTAAATTGTGAAATTACACAAATTAATCAAATAAAAAAATAGTTTTAAGCCCGCTACCTCTGGCTTGCTTATCTAGAGAGCCTTACCCTCTATCATGGAGGCTTTCTAAAATTGAATAATTGTAAAACAGGTAAACTTTGGATTTAGTTCATTCTAAGACGTTACCTATGTTTTGTTTCTTATAATAACCAATGTTTGTTATGGTATCCATTTTTTTCATTGCATGTTCTACATAAGCAATTACATATCTAAGACTTAATGCTAAAGGGTCTTTGGTAAATTTGAGAATTTCTTGGCGTAAAAAAAGGTGAAATAATCTTTTGACTTCTATATTAGATATATCAGAGAACCTGATAAAGGTATTCATAGCATGCAAATGAGGGAGTTTTAATGTGGTTTCTGGTCCTTAAATCTAATTAACTCCGCATATAATTTGCTGGATAAAATGTATTACGTCCTTTCGTAACAAGCAATCTATAAATTGAAGTTGCTTATCTTTCTGAGATTGAGAAAACTATCGACTGTCAGATAAGCGAATTATTGTTATTTTTGTATCTATAAAACGTAATTTTAATCTAAGATTTCTCTTTCTTTGATTAGCGTCGATGATATAACAAATAAATGAGATGATTTCCAATCCACATAATTAAGTTCTAATTTATTGCGTTTGTCTGTGAATATTTATTATATATTCAAATCGTAAAACTCATTAAATTGTGCATTCGTTGGCAAATATCCTAATAATTGACTACCGCAGTAAATAAGTGTGTTTTCGTTTTTTTTTGGTAGGTAATAGAATTTTAATGCGGAAACAAAATAATTATCGTCAATAATATCATATGCATTAGTAAAGTACCTCAGATAATGGTAAATTCGAAAAAAAACTACAGTTCTCTAACCTCTGAGCTATAATAATTAACGTAATAATAATTTAGATAAATTTGCATGTTTAGAATTTTTCGGTCCAATATCTTTAAAAATAGCGAACGAAATTAAAAAATGTGGTCTAAATATTGCTTTAAAAACTAATAATAATATAGGAACTAACCTCAAAAACTCTAAAAGTAAAATCCCTAAGCTTAAAAATAGCGGCATTTATGAATTAAAATGCGACCATATAGACTGTGATGCCGTTTATATTGGACAAACTGGGAGAGCCTTTTCAACTAGATTCAAAGAACATAATATGCGTTGCTATAAAAATAATAAAATTGATTCAAAATTCGCAGCTCACCTCTTGGAGAAAAACCACGTCCCGCTTGAAAACAACGAGCCTAAACCTTTACACATAGAAAGAAAGGGTTTTAGATTAAATTTACTAGAACAATTAGAGATAAATAAAAGAACTAATGATCCAAACATAACCCTTATTAATAATCAAACAAAAATGATCAATTCTCCTCTGCTTAATATTTTCAAAAAACCCAAAAAATATAATTCCTTAACATAATCACCCACGAACCAAGAATTAAGATAACCCTAAGGTCATTAATTTTAACAGGTGTGCAAACACTTCTGGATTCCCAAATATTTTGGTTATTCCAATTCTTAATGAATCATTTTTGAACATTTTAGAAATTTAAATGGGTGGGGATAAATAAAATCATATAAATAAGTCGTCGCCGTGTGGACATATCCACAGTTTGATAATGGCCTCAAAAGCCGAAACAGCTGTCACATTAAAAAACTGTAAAAATAACAGAAATACTTGCAGAACTTAATAATTATTATAACATTTTTAAATTTGATTTATTATAAATTTATTTAAAAATATATTAAATGTCGTTCTACGAATTAAACACCAAAGCAATAAATAAATGAATATTTTTGTACCTTTTCTCTTAAAGGGTTAACTACTTTTAAGTCAACTACTCGATACAGTAAATTAACAAGGCACACGAGTACATACCGTCGATTGGTTATAATGACATACAGATTGAACTTCGTAACTTCATTTATATTTTAATATTATTCATAATACAAACGTTTAAATGAGATATTTCAATATTAAATAAAACATAGTCCTTCGTCCATTCGTCTTGCTGTTGCTAAGAATATAGACAACAGACGTTAGACTCTAAGCCTCCGTAGTAAGCGTTCGAAAAAGAGGATTGTTTGAAAGGTAGATATTTAAATACAAATTCTTAAATAAACGATAGTAATATCACGAAAATTATGAAAATATTTAATAAAACCCGACTCGTTTAAAATATCAAAAAGTTGCATTTAAAGATATCTTTTGAATTTTTTCATACCGGATAACGTGTTAAATAACCTACAAAATTTGTTTTTAATAATTTTCGGAGCATTTTTATGTGTAGGCAATTTTTTATAATTACCGTTTCGGCCTTACAGATGTATAGATATTATTTTCAAAAACAACATATATTATTTTGGAACTTAAAAAGTTAAAAGTGGTGAAGAAAAATATTTCATAAGTTGGTAGAAATTATTAACTATTTTGTAAATATTTCAACGAAAATCTCCCGAAAGCATTTATTTAAATATGCGAAGTAAGCCTCCAATATTCATCTAAATTAGCCAGAAGCTTTATTATCATGCATGTGCCAAGTCCGATCGATTAGTTCCGACCACAGGTAAGCTAAACTTGGAATTGTGTGGGAAAGCAAAAAAAATAGCGATTCAACTCCAAAGCAGTTTTTATGCTCCTCTTCAATTGCGTGTTTTTGCACCGAATACTTTAACCTGGTTCTACGAGAAACCAATCGGGCGAAACCAAAACAGTCGTAAGCGCAAAATAATCATAATTGAAAGCAACTTTTTTGGTTCATCAAACAACGATGTTAGACGATTTGTTAGTGCTGAAACACGCGAATATTTGAAGTGCTTTTTTACGATGACAATTCCTCTCTTTTAATTAATGTTGAGATGCCCTTTGAACAAAATAGGAAAATTTTATTTAATTTTAATACCTTATGTTGCATTTGAAACTGATCACAAATTACAACTTCAGATGAACTTAACTGTGGGCATAATTTAAGACAAAAATAAATATTATTTCTACACATGTTACAGTGTAGCTTTTAAAACATATTTTTGTGTGTTTATTCCTACTCGTAAAGCGTGTTAGAATGTTTTTAAACACGCACTGCTGTTATCCGGGTGTGTAAAAAACTTTAATTAAACATAACAAGATACATTATAATTAATTGTCGGACGGTTGAAATAAATAACCTGTTTATTTATCATCTGATACGATGATTGTCTTTGATTGTTATGCCAAGGACTTTCTGTTAGCGAGAGGAAGGCTCGTAATAAAACTACAAATAGATACGTACAATTCACATTCTATATCTATAAATTGTCGTTTGGTTCGTGTGATTTCAATGTCAAATGATACTGCTTAATACCTTTTCTAAGAAGATCCATAAATAATCTACTTTCAAAACCAGTATCAGGCTTAAAGTTATATGTTGGGAGGTACTTGAGAATTTTATGGTATTTAGCTTAATTTCAAAGATAATTTGCTTATTCCTTTACCTTTGTATTGGCAAAAAACCACCCCATCCCTTTTTCCACGACGAAATGCGGCTCGCTGTGTGCTCACTCCTATCTCTGCGCTGTGTCTATTATCAACGGTGATGAAATTTTACATACTTGAATTTCAAAATTAGAAGAAAATTACTGTCCATATCTGATTTAGAAAAACAAGGACTTAAGCAAATTTTTATTTATCTTTATTTACGCAAAATTAATGCTTCTTTGTTTTTCTCCTATAAACTCAAAACTACTGAACATATTTCGCTGAAAATTTCAAAGTTTATTTTTATTAGTGTCAGGAGTGTTTAGAGATTGGTTTAAATGAAAGAAAAAGTCGGGGACGCCCGAGGGAGACTTAACACAGAATCTCTGCAGTAGAATGAGATACCTCAAATAAAAAACGATTTAATTAAGTTTTTAAGGCGATGCACTACGTCGTGTAATATTTTGAATCAAAACGCCATCAATAACACTCCTTACGTAAATGGCGATAAGGCTTAAATTCCCGCATAACACCATCCAGCTGTTTTTATTTAGGCAAGAAAAAAACATGGCCAAAAAGTGCCATTTATTTTATTTTGTGGATATTCAGGCATAAATATTTAAATGTTTTCCGATCATTTTATAAATAACTTAATTTTCCACATTATACACTAAAACAATAACCGAAAATGGGTTCGTAAGTGGGAAAATTTTCAAAGCAGTTTTCATAGGCCTTATAAATTATTTTTTTCTAGGCTTGTAAAAAGATTTATGTAAAAAATACTCGATTATTTCAAAGGCCAAGATGTATTATACTCGCGATATTTATTTAAAGCATCTGAAACATTTCTAGGCGACCAAATTTTCAAACTAAAAACACATGATTTTGTATTACTACGTAGTGCATCGCCTTAATAGTAACGGTGTGGTATTCAGTAGTGAATGATTGAATTCAGGACGCATTCGGAAGATATGGCACGATCAAGTGGAATAAAAAAATATTAAAATTATACAGTTTATTTACTGAATGAAAAAAACATACACTTAGTAAGACACCACTTTATTTTTGAATTAATAACAATAGCCAACCGGGTTTCGCTTGTCCCAAGCTTCATCAGGACTAAATATCAACTAAAGCAAATTAGATACAGGCACATATAAATATAGGTAAATGAAAACAATGAGTGAAAGAGATACAAAACAGATAGAAAGAGATGCAAATAGAAAATGTGGAGACAAATTATTAAGGATGATGAGGAGGGTGGGGGGGAAGGAAATAACAGTTTCAGCGGCGGAATAAATTTAATATGGGACTATCAGATAAATTAATTTGGTTATTTATTATATTTAAATTATTATTAACTGCTTTTTTTATTTCAAGGGCTTCTAAGTTGTTTAATCTAATTCCAGATCCATTTTTATGCAATATTTTAGTTCCCGAGATTTTATCGAATGAATGATTAGATTCTATTAAATGATTTGCGAATTCTGAAAAGGCATTATTGTTTAAACATCGTAAATGTTCTTTTACTCTTAAGTTGACATTCCGGGCCGTTTTTCCGATATAAAAAGCAGAACAATCATTACAATTAAGTTTATATATGCCCGAGTGGCTTAGTTTGTCGTCTTTATCTTTAGTATTAATTAAGTATTTACCTAAATTATTATTAGTGTAAAAAGCGGGTTTTATTTCAGATGGGATTTTTTTAACGCTTAAAGAAGAAAAGTTATTTGTATACAGAACTCTACGCCATTGGAATGTTTGATTTATATTTATATTATTAGGGTTATAAGATTTGTTAAATAGGAATTTATTTGATGCTATTTGTTTCAATTTTTTATTAAGAATATTGTCTATTAGTTTTGTATCATACCCGTTGTTTAAAGCGATTTGTTTAATGATGGATAATTCGTTGCAAAAATTATTATTATTCAACGGAACGGTAACCAATCTATGAATCATGGAGTGAAATGCTGAATGTTTGTGGGATATAGGATGGTTGGATGAATTGTGAATTGTAATATCAGTATACGTGGGCTTACGATAGATATTAAATTCAAATTTATTGTTAATTAAAAAAAGCAGTTAATAATAATTTAAATATAATAAATAACCAAATTAATTTATCTGATAGTCCCATATTAAATTTATTCCGCCGCTGAAACTGTTATTTCCTTCCCCCCACCCTCCTCATCATCCTTAATAATTTGTCTCCACATTTTCTATTTGCATCTCTTTCTATCTGTTCTGTATCTCTTTCACTCATTGTTTTCATTTACCTATATTTATATGTGCCTGTATCTAATTTGCTTTAGTTGATATTTAGTCCTGATGAAGCTTGGGACAAGCGAAACCCGGTTGGCTATTGTTATTAATTCAAAAATAAAGTGGTGTCTTACTAAGTGTATGTTTTTTTCATTCAATATGTCACACCCCAAAGTATTTGCTTCCTTCGAAAATAGTTTATTTACTATCCAGTTTTAAGTTATACTAGAATTTATAACCTCAAAAATTTATCCCACACCATTTACAAGTCCCTGAGCAACGTTGGGTATATGACAGCTAGTTATAAATAAATATGAATATTAGATCATCAACCAACGACTTCTGACATTTGATTTCGAACCGACATCGCTATTTGACAACTTATTCGAAAAGAAAATTTATTATTATTACGAGTGTCATGTTATATTCAAAAGTGTCAATATTGAGTACTAATGTTATACGTTACCTAAGTTATTATTTGAACATCGCAGCTCATTAGAATGTGATTATTTATCTGAAGATCATGTAATGGATAACTCGAGACATAAAGTCCTACATTTAAATGACCAAAAACCTACTTGACAAGTATTATTAAGTGTCAACTTCTATTAATGATACTAACTTTCTCTTTCTGCATATTGAGTATTTCATCAAAAAATTAGGCATTTTTATAATATTTTTTTTATGTAGATATAATACTGTTTGTGTGCAGATCGAATTAAAGTCTGAAAATTAGGCATTTTGTTGAATTTTAAAGTAAAGAGTTAAGTAAAACGCTTAATTTAAATTTGCTACACAAAAACAATAAGATTAAGAGGAAGCTATAAGCTAAAAATGTGTATATTCTTGGTGTACCTTATATTATTGGTCATAGGCATTAAAATCACTTGACAAACGGAGTCTAAAAACGTTCGATTTCAAGCACAAAACTGGTTTTTATTTATTTTGTAAATAATTTAAAAAAAAAGCAAAAAAGTTAATCAAGTGAAACTGTCACAGATAATCTTAGCTATACCTAATTTATTTTTAAAAGTTGTTTCCTTAACGAGTTCATACATTTCTATTGAAATAAAATTGTAGCTTACATTTATGCTTAGCACAAAGGATAACAAATTATTATGAGCAATAATTAGTTAAATGTACTCGGGAGATATTTTCAATGTGTATGGATGTTTCAGGCGACTAATTATTACTCATAATAATTTGTTATCCTTTGTGCTATGCATAAAAAAAACCTTGTCCTATAAACATTAGTTTATCATTAAAAAATATCAGCTGTTATGTTGACTATTGGCTTTAACTTGACTGCAGTTCAAGTCTAACGGTATATTCATGATGTTAGTCTGTGATGATAGTTGCAAGGCCATATGCCGCTTGTATCGGAACCGCTACGTGGAATGCAGTGTATGTCCTATGTGAGAAGAATGACGAGGTATGAATAAAACCTTTAACAAGGTCGAAGAGTAAGATTAAGAAGGGGACGCTTAGATTAAATTTAGAAGAATATATCATGTATGACGGCTAAGCAGAAGAAAAAAGATGTCGGACTTCTTCTTCTTCTTTTTCAATGGCGCTACAGCCCATTTCGAGCCTTGGCCTCCTTTAACATGAGCCTCCACCGCCCTCTGTCCTCGGCCGTCTTCTTCCAATCTGCAACATGGAGTAGTCCTCTGGCATCTTTCCGGACATCGTCCTCCCATCTCAGCCTAGGTCTGCCCGCCTTTCGTTTGCCTCCCGGGTGTCCTGTTAGAACCTTCTTTGGTACACGTGTGCTTGGCATTCGGTGCACATGTCCGGCCCATCTTAGTCTTTGGAGCCGTAAATGAGTAGAGAGTCTGGGAGCTTGGTAGATGTCATATAGCTCCTTATTGTGGCGGATTCTCCATGCCTCTCCCTCTCGCACCGCTCCTAAGATCCTTCGAAGTACCTTTCTTTCGAAGGTGTCCAGCCGTTCCGCAGACTTTGCTGTCAGTGTTCCCGCCTCACATCCATAGGCCAAGAAAAGATGTCGGACACGCCCCAAAAATATTTTCTTTTATATTAGCTCCACACAGGAGGCCACGAAGAAAAAAAATTGGCTCAAGGCCTATGTCATCTTTGGATATGCTGTGTGGAGGGTCTTTTTAGGGAAAGGAAGGGGGAGAAGTTCTAGGAAAGAAAGAGATATGTAGGTTGGGTAGGAATCTGTGGGCAATGTGTCCAGAAGTGATGGATGAGTCCATCCCTCCCACTGCAGTGCAAGGCAAATTTTCAAAAAAAGTTTTAATTTTGTCTGTTACTGAGGGTCAATGTACTCTAGAACTTAGATTTTCTTCGAATTTAGAATTTCAAAATTGCAACACGTGATAAACCAAACCAAAATTATTTTATTTTTATTAATAAGTTAATAAGTATTTATTTTATTATATTTTAATAAGTATTTATTTAAAATGTGTATTTCTTTTTTTTTAATTTTAGACAGATGTTGTAATTTTTAAAGTTAATAACAGCGTTCATTCGAAATGTAAATTTTTGATTATATCTAAAATTGACAATATTTATTTTATACGCGATGATCCTAAGGCAAATACTTTCAGCATCACAAATCCTACAATAATTATAATATCCCGTGATTTTTAATAATAATAATAGGTAAATAGCGTAATGGTCAGTGAGTTAGTAAGTTGAGTTTAATGTTTGGTCTTATTAGTAACTACTGACGTAAATTAAATGTATTTTTCAATTACCAAAACGCGGGTAACCATTGTCCACGTAATTTCAATTTAAAAAGAACAAAGAATATAATATTTAAGATAAGAAATAGAAATTTGGATACAAAAGTTATATTTTATGATTTAAAACAAGATACATCTTTTCAGTGGAATTAATGGATCAATTTATTATTCTCTAATAGGCATGGGACAATATCTCACGCTTTCTACCTTTTCCCTCTAAATACTTATTTGCTTTCTTCTAAGAAATGACCGCTCGTGTTTTAATATCCCATAGAATAAACACAAAGTTAGGCAATGTTGTCATTCCGTAAGCTTTCAATGGCTTGCGGAAACCCTTTGTTTAACATTTGTAAAAATAAACTTTCGCCTACTGAACATGTTTTGTTTCAATTTCGTGGCCAGTTGTTTCACGGAATTTGAACAATTAGGCAAATTACGAAGTTCATTTTCAAGTTCTGGGAAAGTTCTCTTCATATTTTGTTTCTATATTATTATTAGCCAGTTGCTTCACAGAACTGAAATAATAACAGAACCCCAATAAAACTTTCATAGAAGTTTTCAAGTTTTTTGAAACAAAACGTCCTTATAAAAACTATGTTTGTCAAATTTTTAGTATTTTATTTTATTAATAACTAAACTATTTTTTTTAAATATTTTTTCACCTCCTTCTAGAAGAGTGAAAACTCTCAGCACCAGGTGGGGGACAACCGGTTAGAATCGAAATAAAATTCTTGACATTAATTTTGCTTTGTTTTGTGACTCGATCTAATTGACAAGGAACTTCCCAATTAACAACTTAGTTTGTACATTTAATCTATTTTTACGACTTAGACTTATAACTTATTACTTGTGGCTTATAAGTAAGTTAAACAGCTAGAAAATTAGTTAACAAATAGATCATAGTCTAGCTATCTTTGGGCGGGACTCTTGTATTGTATTACTTGGGGTGTTAATGCTGCGCGACCTTTTTAATTAAACAATTATGTTTGGATTTCAGATCAAAATACTTAAACAAATTACATAATTGTTTTGTTTAATCAAAATTTTCTAGTACAGATATGTGATATTTTATTTATTTGCGTTTTAAATTATGATATAATAAGCCATTAAATAATTTAATATTGTAGGAAGAGGCAACTTTAACATTTTGTTGTAAATACAAACATTTTGTACGAAACATGCGTTACAGTTATGTAAGTTTGGAGAAAAACAGCAAATACAATTTAATGTGCAGTTCTTTATGTATTTAAAATAAATTGAAAGTATTTTAAAAAATTTTGAGGAATAGATATTGAATCATAATAATACATTTTAATAGTAAAAATATGAATAGTAATAATGCCAATTAGTATTAAAAATTCATTGACATTCAAAATTAACACGATTTAAAGTAATGTAAGCGAAATTCTTTTAATCTTTTAGAAATAAATGGTTTGTATGTGAATGTAAATCAAAAATGCAATATAATTTATATTGCAATTTTGATTTTTTGGTTAATTTATTCTAAGTGAAACATTATATTGTAGTGATAAAAATGCAGTATGCAACAAGGAAAGCATCTTGAACCGGAACCGGAAAGTAACAAACAAATGGTCGAGTTGAAACAGGACTTTGTCACGCTCAGTCAAAAATACAGGGATTTGTCAGAGACGAGCTTGAGGACTGACATTAAAAGTCCCAGAGACGAGAACATTTTTACAGTTAGATGAAGTGGTTTAAATTCCTGTACAACCTTAGGACGTGCGGTTGGTTGGAATGATAGGATAATCACCAATCATTGAACACTTGTGGCTTCCGGTGCAACATTCATACATAGCATTTTAACATCTTCACTTGCACGCACATAGTCAAGCTGGAACCAGCTCAATAACATCGATTAATGTCTTCTGTTACTTCCGAGACAGCCTATTAAAGCATTTCCTTGAGAATCTTTTTCATTTGTGCTATTTTCTACATGTTATTTATATGTTGAAAAATATGGTGTACTTTCTAAAATAGTGTTAAATTTGCCTACCTTTCGCATAGTTGTATGGTAAAGTACCAAATGGCTGACACCTTCAGGTAAAATATAACTTCATTGTTTGTTTAAGCCTACATGGTGACTAAAATGAATAATAACTCGGTCTATTGTGAAAATAGTACCTATATTTCTGAATGCCATTGAAATAACAAAATAAAAGAAATTATAAAATTAACCCTTTTTAAATTTTAATCGGATAACCTCTGAAGGTATACGCGTTTTACCCACCAATGTCATATTTATCATTGAAGAAGAAGATAATACCAATAAATCTAAACGAAACTTGAAACAGAACAAGGCACAGAAAATAAAAATAATATTATTAAAGGGAATCAAACCCAGAGTCTCTGGCTTTGATTGAATCGCCTGCAACAGCAAAAATGATATTAAAAAATTAAAGGCGTTGAACCGGTAAGACAGAGATCCTGGCTTTGATTCCCATTTGCGACCTTTACTCTAGTACTAGTTTATTTTCTGTGTCTTGTTCTGTTCTCATTTATTTTTGTATTGTGAGTTCTTACATTATATCAAATGATGATTTTATATATTTCGTATTTTTTTTAAATTTTATTTAGGAAACAAACAGTAATTTATATATTTAGCATTAACAGAAATTATTTACATGTTCTAGACCAATAATGTTCCATTATGTTTAGTCGTTGATTCAATATTTGCACCTACATAATACATTTATAAAAGACAAAGAAATATTTAAAAAAAACTTTATAAAGAATTCCAAAATGTTATAAATCAAGTAAAGTCTACCTACTTACTAAAGACTATTATACTAAAAACAATAAAATAAACTAAGATGATTAAGGACGGGTTGTTTCGGAAAATTTGAACAATTCATCGAATTTCAACGTTCATTTTCGGGTTCTGTGAAAGTCTTATTCAAGTTCTCTTCTTATATCATTGTAGGCTTTTATTTGCTTGATAAAACTGAAATAAAAACAGAACTTGAAAAAATCTTTCACAGAACTTGAAAATGAACGTTGAAATTTGATGAATTGTTCAAATTTTCCGAAACAACCCGTCGTAAGAGAATTATTTCACCAATATTATATTATAATAAATCATTATAATAATCATATATTATATCATAATACATTTTTGCCTTTTTCATGAAAAATCACCTCATAATACCACTAAAGTGTTTATATTACACAAAAGTATAGGGAGTAGAAAAAACCAAACGTTGCAAATATTATTTTTTTATCCATTCAATGCATATTGCATTTATTCACTTAGCATTTTGCCAACTGCAGCATTAGGTAGCTGTATAAACTACTAACGATGCACAAATTCCACACCGCATAAGTCACTCGCAATAATCACTCTTGATAAATGACTTTACTCGTATTGAATGTAACACTAATGCAGCCCCGCATCAGAGAAGTTTTATTCAGGTTTCAATGGAGACTGCAACGTGTTCGACTGATGTGTTCAGAATTTATTCGTATATCAATCAAACGTTTGAACGTCCGCACATAAATGGTCAGCGAATAGAAAGCAGATTCTGGACTAGACTGTCAATATCATTAGGTAGAATGGAAGTAGATGTAAAATTACGAGTAGTATAGCAAGTGAATAAACAAAATGAACATACGTCTAGACTAGTAGTCACCTACGATTAAAGAGTCTAAAGAAAATTAGATAAATTTAGAATAAGTGGGAAGTATTTTAGAATAGGGAGTGATAAGTAATTCTGTACTAAGATTAATTCAGAATAAGTAGAAATTAGATTAATTCAGAATAAGTGGAAGGTACAGGGTTTTCCAATAAGAGGTGTTATTTTGAAATTCAATCGTAAAAAATCAATGGTTTCGTTGCTTGTGTGGCACGTAGCGCCGTCTTGTTGAAAGTAAACGTTGTCCAAATCAATACCATCCAATTTCGGCTATAAAATCATTAATCATCTCTCGATAGCGATCCATTCACCGTAACTGTTGCTCCAGCCTCATTTTCGAAAAAGTAAGGTCCAATGACTCCGCCGGACCAAAAACCGCACCAAACAGTCACACGTTGAAGATAGAGCGGCTTTTCAACAATAACTCTTGTGTTTTCCGAGCCCCAGATGCGACAATTTTGCTTGTTGACAAAGCCACCGAGGTGGAAATGGGCCTCATTACTCAAGATGATTTGCATTTGATTCACTCAAGTGAATTTTAATAATTTCAATGCGTTTTTGAAGCGTGTATCGTTCCATTTTTAATAATGGCGTAGTTTCTACTTGTAAAATGTCAGCTTCAAAAGTAACATCTACCGAAATAGCGGGCTATTCAAAATAACACCTCTTATTGGAAAACCCTGTGTTTTGGAAAAGGGAGTAATAAGTAATTAAGGACTAAGATTAATTCAGAATAAGTGGAAAGTATTTTGGAATAGGGAGTTATAAGTAATTCTGAACTACGCAATCCCCAAATGGGGTACGTCATCAGGTTAAAGTGAGTGTATGAAGGAGATGGACAGAGGAAGGTTTGAAAGTACCTGGCTATTACAATTTTGTCAATAAACACTGCGAAACCATTTCAAGCGACAAAGAGAGTAGTTGTTTTTCACTAGGCCAATACTGAGACTATAATATAAATATATACCTACCACTGATAATTAATACATTTTCCAAAAATGACTGTATAGGGTACCTACTTTAAACCATCTTAAAGATTGTGGAGAGTTTTGATTTATTTTGAATAGAATATCCCGTAAATCCGGTTTGAAAAAATATTTATGAAATACCGCGGGATTGCAGGAGTAACCCTAATCGTAATGCATAAAAACCAAAATATTTTGGGTTAATAATATTGCAAAGTGTTTTAATTTTTTATCTATTTTGTTTCAGGTAAGCGACTCCCTCTTTCACAACAAATTACACGTTTTCAATGAAAAATTGCAAACATTGGATCTCAATGGTGAGTGCAAATATAATATATATATATATATATATAAAAAATACATTATAATTATGGTTTTTAAAACAATTTAACTTAGAGCTAAATAGTAGCAACGCGGAAACCCATCATTAAAACTGGTTTTTAATTTTGTTTCCCTAACTAATAAAAAAAAAACAGTTTTTTTTATAAAGCTTTCGTTGAGTCTCCGGGGTTTTCTCACAAACTTTCTTAATCGGTAAAATGCCGACTTCAAGAAAACACTTGGCCTTTTTTTATGATACATATGATATGATTATTTATATTATTATTCTCGACGGCTAACGCCATCTATAGGTAGTTAATATACTATTCTAATGCAATCTATGGGTGAGCTCTTATACTAATATCACCATATTTATAGTATAATATCTTCGAGAATTGAATAACGACCAGAGAAATATCAACAAATATTTCTAATTTTTAGGAATAACTTAATGAGTAAAACCTCAAATTGTAAAACCTCAAACCCCATATTGTGGTTTTACTCGAGTTTTTCCGAAAAATTATATATATATATATTCATCCTAGACTTGCAGAAAAGTCAATAGATGTCGCAAATTAAAATGAAATAGGACATATGTATCTAAGACACTATCTAGATTGCAATTAGTTCGTGTTGAATCTTGCAATCTATTTTAACTGTATCTATGACACAGTTATACATGACCGAAGGAAATAAGGACGGGTTAGCGCTGTTGGTAGAGCACCGTCCCGGCAGGACAAAGGTCCTAGGTCCTGTAAAGACCCAGATGCTCCCGTATTCTTTCAGATATTTATGTTTCAATTTTTCGTTTGATAATCACTAATATTATCTTCAGTTATTAAATGTTTATACTCTTTAGAATATTGGTAGTGTATCTTTATTTAACAGTAGGTGCTGGTACGCAAAGTGCAACAGATAAGTTGTTTCTTTTATAGTCCAAATGGCCTTGGTGACACAGTGCCTGATAAATTATCTTAATGACTCGCCTTCTAATTCCAAGGTCACGTGCTTGACTTCTGCAGAATGCCGAGATATTTAAATATGTACGTGATATTAAACTTATCTCGATCAGAAAGTCATAATTATTGGTTTTGCGTGAGTGGCCAGCCAATCACTTTGTAGTTTTTTATTGACTCTGTGGGTTCCTCAAAAGAACCAGTTTGTTGATATTTAATTAGTTCCGGTTTGTACAAGTAGGAATTGGATATAATTTTGGACGTCAATGATTATTGTTAGTAATATTTTTCATGTCCTGTTTTTATTTAGATTCTAAAATGGACCCATAACGTGTCATTGGATATGAAAATCGCTCTACCGAGATCAAAAATCATACATTTTATTATCTTTATTAGATAAATCTATTTGAATATCGATTGTGTTTAATTGATTGTATGAATGAAATGTTAGCTTGGAAGTGGAAATTAAACCACTTTCCGACATCCGATCGAGATGTAACTCGGCATATAGACTCGTTGTCGATGACAATAAATTCTATCAACTTGCAATCAAACACATGCGGACATATACGCATTTCTCTTAAATTGGAAGACATTATATTAAAATTTTTAAAGTAGTTAATAAACGAAACAAATCTCGATCCTCTCCAATCGGGATATGGATTAGGTGTTAGCGTCGTTAGCGGTGTTCACTTATTTTAGTCAGTCCTTGGGAAGGAAGGAAAAAGAAAGAATCCTCAGTCAAACCAAAAAAAGAATTTGTGAATTTTAAAGTATTTTTTTAAAAATGGCTTGGGATCATTGCCCTTCAATTTTTTGACTGCGGGACTTCGGCGACACTGATAAAAAATGGCTTAGGATCATTGCCCTTCAATTTGTTGACTGTGGGACTTCGGCGACCCTGAGAAAAAATGGCTTAGGATCATCCCCTTCAATTTGTTGACTGCGGGACTTCAGCGACCCTGAGAAAAAATGGCTTTGGAACATTGCCATTCAACTTACTTACCCATCACTTATCCAAGCACCGACAACCGAAATTATTAATTTTAATGTTTTTGATTACATAGTTATTATTTAAATAGATTTATAATTCAAATTAAATCCAGAAATATTTTCAAAATTGGAACTTATTCGTGAGTAAATAATACAAACCCGTATTATATTTACCAGTAAAATATTTTTCATTATTATTTTTTTGAAATATTTGTTGTCATTATATTGTCAACATTTACTTTAAAAAAGGAACTAATCTTTGTATAAACGCAACGGTAACAGTATTGACAGCTTCCATGGGAGGTGAAGCTCTCAAATTGCAATTTGAAGGTTGCGGTTTCAAATGTAATTTGTATTTGACATATTTATGTTATTTCACAATTTATTCATTTAAAATAATACGTTCCAGAGTGGAAGATACCCTCAGTACTGCCCTGACGTAAGATCACTATTCAGAATCGAAACATTGCTTGAAATAGCTTTAGCCGTATTTGGTGACAAGATTTATTCTCTTCCCCATTTTCTTCCCCTCCCAACTACATTCAGCCTCACAACGTACCCCATTCGGGAATCCCACAGTTCCTTTGGTTTCAGACAGTTGAGAGCAGTTTGGCCTCCATATTTGGATGCCATATTTGGATGCCATAGGTTGCATTTACAGGGGGCAGCCCTACACCATAGACGGAGAATTTCCCCCAAGCCACCGTAGTACAAAGTGCTAAATAAATATAATTTATTGTTTTAAAGAAAGACAAACATTCGCGGGTTACGAATAACCTGACAATATTTGAAAATCTACTAACAACACCAACGCAGTAAGCGGAAAATGATTCTTGTTTTGTGATGTGGACTTAGCCAGCCGAGGAATTGAACACACAATGCCTGGGTGGGACCCAAAAGCGATGTCAACTCATCCACCGACCGATCGAAATATGTTTTATTTTATTTTATATTCAACTTAATCTTTTATATGGCAGACAGAGTATTAAACAAACATTATTATTATTACAGTCTCACTTGCTTCAGGCAGTTGGTACTTTTGTGCGGTATTCACATTTGAAAAAAAAAACAAACTAACAAGTGTGTAAAACAAAATTTATCAGTTTTCATTGAAAAAAAAGGTCTAGTTATATCCCGTGATTTATCAAGGTTAACAAGTATTAATATACAAATACTAAAGATGACGAATCTGTCAATACAAGTTAGACTCGTAAAGTCATTAAACTGCAACCAAGTAAAGGTGCACTGCTTTCAAAAACCGGTTGACTAACCAATCGAGCGAGTCAGTTATTTGTTTCTACGCCCGACCTAGTTGAACTAGTAAACTGGACAAGTAAAAAAGATGGTTTGTAAAAGAAACGTTTTTATTTATAATTGAGCAATTAACATGTTATTTAATGAGGCTAATTTCAGATTAGAAGTTATTAGTTTTATTTGGGAAACATTCTATTTTAACCTGAACTTTTACTGAGTTTCACATATTGGTTGATTTATGAAGAGGCGACAGTTTAGCTCTTCTGCAAATAAAATGCGATAGAGCCTTTTTTTACTCTTTAACTTTGCGAACCGAATAGATTAAAAAAACATAATTACAACTATGTATAAACAGAATTATATTATATTATTATAAGTAACTATTATTAGCATGAAACACCCACATAAATTGAAAATTCTTACGATTTTTTTTTAAATTTTTTTTTTTTATTAAATATCAAAATAATATACAAAAATCAAAAAGTCCCAATAAACTACTTTAAAGTAGTTTGTCATTGGGTGCTTTTAACTTAAACAGATTATATCAAATGTATACATTCATATCATGAGAGGTGTAATACAATAAAAATAAAAACAAAAAACAATTAAAGCGTATGCAGTTAGAAATAGTTTGTATTAGAGTCTAGTACAAACTATTTCTTTCAGCTAGCCAATTTTTCAACAACAAATTTCTTTTTATATTTGTACATTTTTTGATTTCTGCAGGTAACATATTTAAACAATTTGGTATCATGTAGTCTAGCGTTCTTTTTCCATATTTGTTTACATGCTTTGGTACGATTAGTCCTTCATTTAATGTAAATCGAGTATTGTAAGTGTGTTCCAGTCTATTTATGTACATAGGGCTATTTATGTGCTGAAAAATTATTTTATACCACATAATTGCTCTTACCGAGAGGATTTTCAGATTTTGATAAAGGTGTGGAACATTATGCCTTTGTTCATATAAACTTTTATGAGCTAATAATTTAACAAGAGAATTTTGAACTGCTTGAACATGATTTATATTTGTTTTAGAGGAAAATCCCCAAGCTGTAATTCCATACCTTATGATAGATTCAGCTAGTGATAAATAAATTATTCGAAGTGTGCATATTGGAACATAAAATTTTAATTTATATAATCTACTAATAATAGATCTCAGTCGTTCACAGACTTTATTTATCTGTAAATCCCATTTGAAAAAACAATCAATAATAACACCTAAATAAACATATTTTTTAACCAGTTCAATATTTTCACATGTACACAACGCAGGGATACCAACATGTAGGCAATCTGAATTGTGTGTTTTAATTTCGGGTATAATAGTATTTACCTTGGCATTGGGTGATCTAATGTGTATCAATTTAGTTTTTTTTGCATTTATGATTAGGCCAGAGTCGTGAGACCATTTTAAAAGTTCAATGTAATCTTTTTGTAAAAGTTTAATACATAATTGCAAATCACTGCAAGAAAACACCAATGCAGTATCATCCGCGTACACAAAGTGTTTTACATGTTTAAAAATAAATTTAATAAAAGATACATAAATTATATATAAAATAGGACCTAATATGGAACCTTGAGGAAGAAAAATAGAGACTTCTGATTGTTGGTAAGGTGCACTAGCCACTATTTGGCGTTTTTAAAAATAAGCCAACATAGCATAGTGGCGTCGGCATTCATCTATTTTTCTCGGAAGATTCTTTCAATTTGTATGGGTTATGGGTTTCAGGTTAGTAAAATTATTGCTTTTAATGATTTGTTATCCTTTTTGCCTAAAAAACCTTGTCTTGCTAAAAAATATGTGTATTCAAAAAGATTTCACCATTAATATATCTTGACACACCTAGTAAGAGATTAACAATGCCTTTCATTTAAAAATCAAGTTTATCATTTCTAGGTGAAAAAATTAAAGAATATATATTTGTTGAATAAAATACTTACCAACGTAGCTTTGTGCTTTGCATAAAAACATTGTCTTGCAAAAATAAGTTATTTAAAAAAAATATATATATAGATGGTAAATTGGCTTCATTCGGTGTAGCGGTAAGTCTTAATTTGGGGACAAACACTTTGAGCCTGTCCCAAAACTTTCCAAATGTCCCTGAAGTATAGGCGCGCTCGAAAATCTGTCCTTATTCCATGCTTCCTACACCTATATATATTCAAATTATATTACTTCAATTTTGGCCTTAAATTCAAATGTGTTTACTGCTTTGAATATGTCAATTTGTCATCGATACTAGTTTAAATACTTTTCGGTTTCAAGAACACTAATCATACACACTTTATTGTGGTGAAAAAATTCTGTAAGATCCATATATATCCATTACGGTAAGGGCAATATATGTCCGCATTTGTATGAGTGATTGCCATCAACATTTGACAGAATGGATTGTCATCGATAACGAGTCTATATGCCGCGTTTTTCGAGTATTTTGGGAGATGGATTAATTTCCACTTCCAAGATTCCATTTCAATCCAAGAAAAAAAAATGGAAATTGAAATAAACTTATTTAAAAATGGATCTTGAAGTTTGAACGCATTGTACAAAATGTTATAATGCTGTTTTTGTGATAAGTTTAAGATATTGTATTCGTTCAGTTAAAATGCTTTAAGTGATATTTTATTTTTTATAGCATAATTTATATCCACTGCAGCGATTTACCATATTATTTCATTAATACCATTCCTCAAAATATTAATATGAAAACATATAAAGCTACTTACTGCGGTTTAACTCGAATGAATCCACCAAGATTTCACCGCTTATCCCATATTTTATAAGTTCTATGATTTGGCACATTATGGCAAGCACTTGCCAAGCATATGCCATATATATATGCCAAAAATCTATCGAGTGGCCTCGATTGAATCCCATGTGGATAGATATAATTTAGGTACTAACTATTATTGTCATAGAATAAAGTCTATGTATATGATTATTGCTATACACAAAAAACATGCATTCTTTTTAGAAAGCAGTATTTTTTGTGAAGTTCGGATATAGCCGTGCAAGTATAGGCATAACTTTAGTACCTAATTGTCGCTGACGGCTAGAAGCTCTCTTTTAATGGATTTTGAAAGGCTGCCAATTATTGAATTAGTTATTTACATACCTGCTTATAAATCGCTGATGCCTGCTGTCAACAGATCAGGAAATCTCACGCCAAGTAAATTGTTAACATTGGAGAAAACCCACAATGCCGAACATCTTCGACAGTTTGCAGTTTTCCACAATAATTAGAGTGTCGGGAACTCTCCATTTATCATGTTCAAGTAGACAGAAGTACAAGTGCTTTCTCTTCCATGTTTTGACCTTATGTATGTGACAAGAGACACCCACACGTCTGTTTGTGAGAAAAACAACAAACATGGAATGCAATCTACTCCTTGTCGCTTACAACGTATGGTTAAAATTTAATACTGTTTTGCGGCTTGTTGTAATTAAAAAAATAATATCTTGTGAGAGGAGCCCACTGCGCAGTGACGGTATGTATGGGGAGAAGTCCCCAAATCTGAGGATTTTGAATTTCAAAGGGAGACAATTAGTTTTTTTTTAAATATAAGAATTCTGGGGAATTTTGAGGGTGAGAATTTTGTGTAATCATGTGTTTGTGTCTATCTGAGATCGATGTGCTGATGTGAAGAAAAGTAGTTTGTCTGGAATTAATTAAGCAACGCAATTGAAGGTCTTTTATCTTATGTATATCTTACCTCTTATAAATCCATCTTTCACTTACTTACATAACTTTATTTCAAAGCAACACAATTGAAGGTCTTTCATCCTATGTATATCTTACCTCTTATAAATCCATCTTTCACTTACTTACATAACTTTATTTCAAAGCAACACAATTGAAGGTCTTTCATCTTATGTATATCTTACCTCTTATAAATCCATCTTTCACTTACTTACATAACTTTATTTCAAAGCAACACAATTGAAGATCTTTCATCTTACATATGTATATCTTGTCTCTTATAAATCTATCTTTCACCAACTTTCATGACTTCAATTCAAAGCAACACAGTTGAAGGTCTTTTATCTTATGTATATCTTACCTCTTATAAATCCATCATCCACTTTCTTCCATAACTTTATGTCAAAGCAACACAGTTGAAGGTTTTTCATCTTATGTATATTTTACCTCCTAAAAATCCATCTTTTACTTTCTTACATAACTTTATTTCAAAGCAACACAGTTTAAGGTCTTTCATCTTATGTATATCTTACCTCTTATAAATCCATCAATCACTTTCTAACATAACTTTATTTCTAAGCAACACAATTGAAGGTCTTTCATCTTATTAGATCCGCCATATTATTATGTGTTTGCCGAACCACAAAAACAATTAAAGGAAACGGTTTGCTTAGGCCGTTTTACCTTCGGTCTGCTGTGACCCAGGTCTGACATTCAGACAATAAACCACTTGGCAAACAATCCGCTCTCGATTTCGTGTTTCAATAAACTGTATCGGCTTCCGAAACAATTTTTTTTACTTCGATTTATAGCAAAGTTGCGTTCCGCCTACCGAATCTTGTATTGTTAGGATTTTTTTGATTGTTGGTGCGTAATAGGCAAAGTAAATTGCATCATTAGAATAAATAATTGCTTTTAATGAACCCCGAAACACTATTGCATATTTACTCGGTGCCTAGCTTACTACCGCATACTTAAAATATTTTATTTATATGATACATATTAACATTTACAAGGTATAAATACGTTGAATTACCATACTAGGCAACTGTCTGTTTCGGGGTGACCAACAAATTGCAATAATTACTAGCCTGAAATATTCATACAAATTTAAAATATCTGCCGAGTAAAAATAAATGCCGCCGACGGGAATTGAAACCGCACCTTCTGATTGCCGATCAGGTGCTCTGAACGACTAAGCTACGTCGGCTTATCAACCCGCCAAATAATTCAAATGTACTAGTATTTCAATAATTTCTGACTACTCGTTTGTTCCTTCTCTGTAAGCTTTATAGTAAAATTAAGCTGCCCACCTAGCTTGGATACTGGCAACGCCCTTGTCTATTATAGTATTTTTTTGAAACGTTTTAAAGAAGCTTTAAAATAAATACATATTTTATTAACTTTCAAAACTTGTTGGTAATTTTTTCTCAGCTAACAAAAAACTCGGTATAAGCACACACTTCTTGCCTCATTTACATTCATACATACTCTTTTGTTATTCAGTCTTGATTTGGCCCAACTCTAGTAACTAGTTCACTTAATCATGCCATGTCTTCCTGAGTCATCCCCGACTACTTCTACCATTCACATTCGCGTCATATATTTTTCTTATACTCCTTTCCTTATTCATTTGCTCTACATATCCAAACAAACTGAACGTCCCGTTTTTAATCTTATTCATTACGCTTACATTAGCCTTGCATTTCTCAAACGAACACACATGGTTTGACCGCATATGCCTCAGGAATCTCAATTCTACACCATTCGGTCTAATAACTTTTGTCGGATCACCTCAATTCAAAACACACACGAACAATGTCTATTAAGGCCCCGTAGTAAACGTTCAAAGATGGTTTTAAAGGGAGATATATTATATAAATACGAATGTTTCATGGAGCGCGCTAATATTAAAAAGCGATAATAATTTTGCGAAAATTGTGAAAATATTTAATAAAACACGATTCGTTCGGAATATAGCAAAAATCTCTAAAAATTTTTTTAGTTGCATTAAAAGATACACTGTAAATTTGTCATGCCTATAACATATTAAATAACAGAACAAAACGTGTTTTAAACAATTTTCGGAGCTTTGCGATTTTTTTTTCTTTCGAGGGAATTTCATATAATTAACGTTTTGGTATAACAAACGTATAGATATTCATCATCATCATCACTTTTGGCTCTACAACCCCTGGTGGGTCTTGCTTGGCCTCCTCAAGAGTCTTCCTCCACTCATCTCGGTCCCGCGCCAGCTCTCTCCAGTTTCGAAGCTCCAAGGCAGACAAATCTTTGAGGACGTTGTCGCTCCATCTTAACCTTGGCCTTCCCAGGCTCCTTCTCCCTATCGGTCTTGAGCTCAGCAGGGACTTTGGTTCTTGATGCTCGGTCATTCTCTCCACATGACCTAGCCACCGAAGTCTTCCCAGTTTTATGAACTTTGTGACGTTTAGCTCCGTAAACAGAGTATAGAGCTCATTGTTAAAACGTCTGCGCCAAAAACCATTTTCTAGAACCGGTCCGAATATGCGCCTCAAAATTTTCCTTTATATGTATAGATATTATCTTAAAAAAATAACATATATATTTTTTTGAACTTAAAAACTTAAAGAGTTAAAGCGGCATAAATTGGGAATGCGGGGTCTTAACAATATCTCGTCTACGCATGCGCTTGTCCATCCCCCCTCTCTGTATCATACTCGTACATCAAACAAAATTACTAAAATCACTCAAATCAGACCATAAATATTAATGTTACCGATTAAATATAATTACTGGATATTTTTTACACATCACTACAAGGTCCTACGTAATTTATAATGTGAGAACGTTTATCTCGAGGTGAAGATAACCCGTGGAAAAGAATGTAGTAGTATTACTTATTTACCTTCGATGATGACCATGACTTTTGAACAAGATTTTAAAGGTTTACTTCGTTACTGCTTGAGTATAAATCTGATAGATATGGTGGTTGTCTAAACCTACCTACTGCAATAACGTCATCTTTTTCCCCTGTGACCACTGTTCTAAAAATATGAGATAAGTAGTCACGAGGAGTGTATCCGCTATAATTTAATAATGCCAATATTTCTTGCCTACCTTTACAGTTTTTTTATAAAAATTCATTGCTTGCTTGCAATAAAAACACCCATCACAGAAAACATATAACATGCAAATCTAACTTTTGTACAATATTTTATAATGCACATAATACAGGGTTTTCCAATAAGAGGTGTTATTTTAAATAGCCCGCTATTTAGGTAGATGTTACTTTTGAAGCTGTCATTTTTTGACATTTGACAAGTAAAAACTACGTCATTAATAAAAATGGAACGACACACGCTTCAACAACGCATTTAAATTATTTAAATTCACTTGAGTGAATCAAATGCAAATCATCTTGAGTGATGAGGTCCATTTCCACCTCGGTGGCTCGGAAAACCCAAGAGTTATTGTTGCAAAGCCTCTCTATCCTCAACGTGTGACTGTTTGGTGCGGTTTATGGTCTGGCGTAGTCATTGGACCTTACTTTTTCAAAAATGAGGCTGGAGCAACAGTTACGGTGAATGGATTGCGCTATCGAGAGATGATTAATGATTTTTTATGGCCGGAATTGGATGGTATTAATCTGGACAACGTTTGTTTTCAGCAAGACGGCGCTACGTGCCACACAAGCAACGAAACCATTGATCTTTTACGATTGAATATCAAAATAACACCTCTTATTGGAAAACCCTGCATTTAAACCGAACAATAATGTTTAGGACCCCGGTGTCCTTATACTAAAATCCACGTTTTTATTTTTTAATGCCCTTTTTCGGGGCTTTTACATACCTATGTATGAATATTAAGAAATATACATTATTTATTGTACATAACTCAATTGCTTCATTAACAACATTTTATATTTGTTTAAAGATAAATTGAAGATGTCCACTGACTTGGTAAAATTGTTTCCCTCCATTAGTATTCTGGGCAAAGAGGAATACATATGGTAGTTAGTCCCAAAATTTCTTCACTGAATAAATCCTGACTTCTAGTATTACGTTGTGGAATCCGGAAGCTTATCAATTCTAGTAATACCGGACTATCAACTAAATCATATAAAATTTTATATAGAAATACCAAATCAGTGAAAATTTTTCTGTCTGACAATTTGAGCCTATTAATATAATTTAACAGAGTATTGCAATTCGACATAATTGCTGAAATACCCATTTTAAAATTTATAAAACGTAAGAATTTGTTTTGTATTATTTTAACAACTTGTACATGTATATTGTAATGTGGGTTCCAGGCAGGAGAATTGTACACAAGTTGACTTCCTACATAGGCAAAATATAACAATTTAATACTAGTTATAAATCCCAACATTTTTAAGCCATTATTCTTTAGAGATTTCTGTTATGTGGTTAGGAAATGAAAGATTTGATTGAAAAGTGATGCCTAAGTCTTTGATGTGTGTTATTCAATTTAATTTACGCGATTTTAACCCTTATTATTTAACCAGGAACTATAGGAAGGACAAGGTCAGAATCGCTTGAGCTTAATATCATATAGGGAACAACTTTGAAATTTTTTTTTGCTCATTTTTTTTCAAGGTCTCCGAAGTCACACAGTAATTTTATTTCTGGTTAAATGTAGCAATGCACCTACTTTATTGCTTGTATTAATTCACATAATCAGTTAAAAAAATATATATATATATAAAAGTAAATTTGAGTTAATTTTATTTGAAATTTCACGCAGGAATGTCTTCACGTACCGAAATTCAAAATTAGTATTTTTGATGAGTCGAATATGCTTACCTTACGAACTTTACGTACATAACGTAATTAGATTAGTAATTTTTGCAACACTTGCTGTTATTATGAATATACTGAGTGGCTGCCCTTTGAAAATCGTGTCAGAATTGGACTGACGACTCGTTTGCCGTTTGCGCAAATATTTCTTGCAAACTTAATGAGTGTTGTCATGCTCACACTTGGTGGTAAGTTGGAGTACCTAGTCCCAGTGGCGTGACGAAAATACAGCTGGTTGGGTTTCCTCAAAGGGGGCTTAAATTGGGCTTGAACACCAAAAATAATTATCAAGCTCAATTGTCGCTTACTTTAGATTTATTTCGTTTTATGGACGATTTCATAGTTTTTTATTAAGAAACTGTTTTAGGTACTACCCGGTTTAGCCCAAGAATAGGATTTAAAAATAAATATCAAATAATGATATTGCACCTTGAGTTACTGTTTTACTGTTTAGTTTTGTAAAGCTCAATGGCTCGTGACGAAAATGACTAAGAGAGCTAAAAATAATTGCGTTTAAGGATAAACTTAATGCTAAATCACTATTTTGATTAATCTTTATAACGAATTGGTGTACATTATGAATACCAAAAAATATTCTTTTGATAAATCGAAGGTTTTCCTTTTTTATTATTTGTTTTTGCGGTGTTATGCCGTGTTACGCTAACTCCTTCTTTAGCCAACGTTTCGGACAGCATTGCAGTGTCCATCATCAGGGCAGATGTGTTATTAACACCCCAAAAACAAATAACAAAAATACTTTTGGCCGTGAAAATCTTAAATCATATTTGACGAAGGTTTTCCTATCGTTTCGCTTGAGAAGAATACAAAAAATATAATAAATTACTCAATAAAAAATATAAATGTAAACTACAAATTTTTTTTTCAATGGACATGTATGAACGCGCAAAGGAAACAACTTCAAAAAAATCAGTATTATAGCTAAGATTATCTGTGACAGTTTCACTCAATTAACTTTTTTGCTTTCTTATAAAATTATTTACAAAATAAATAAAAACTAGTTTTTTGGTTGAAATCGAACTTTTCTAGACTCCGTTTGTCAAGCGATTTTAATGCCTATTACCTACAATATAAGGTATACCAAGAATATACATATTTTTGGCTTGTAGCTTTTTCTTAACTAGAAACAAAGCGCTGAAAATGTCATGATACAAAATTTCAACTGCGCTAAAAAATACCATGTAATATATAATTAATAATCTAATAATTTCAGAAAAAAAAACAAAAAATTAGTATGTAAATGATGTACCCAGCACTAAGATCCCAGTGAGGTTATCATTATCTATATTTGATATAAAATATGATTACACGTCTTAAAGGCCATTTTTGAATTACTGTATTATTTTTAAATACACAGAAAATCAAATGAAAGTTGTTGACATTAGTAATACACGTAAATAACGTTATTTATAGAAAACTCATAATCGCGTTTTTTTAAATATTCTACCAAGTCTAAACTTTTATCGACAAATCAATAAATAAAATTTCGGAGCCGAATCGGAAATATGTATAGCCTAAATTTGCCATGGGTCTGCTGAATATACAATACGCCACTTTATCCACCTTTAGTGTTGCAACTCATAAACCTCATAGCGACTCAAGCAAAAAAATAAATCACTGAATAAGCATGAAACATGGAATGTGTGTGAATTAATCTTAGACCTTTGCACAACACCATTAAATGCTACGTTATTCATAACACCATAATATAAAACGTTTTTAAACTTCATAATATATTATGCGAATATATATATCATGACTGTTTTTGGGTTACGTATTGTATAACTGCTAGGAAACGGTTGCAAATAATGATTTTGTCAGTCTGTTTTTTACCCATATAATCACAAATATAATCATATTTAAAAAAATGATTACTGCAAAAACAACTTTTATGTGTTACTTTGCAATGGCCTCCGTGGTTGAGGCTTTACACTTTCGACTACGAATTCGGAGGTTGCGTGTTCGATTCCAGATTTGCGAAAGTAAATTTTATTTAATTAATTTGTGATGTTTGCGTCGGATGACCGGTATCTTATCAAAATGACATTTCAACACACCTACAAAAAGTGATATAAAGTGATGAAACAAAAAGTTACCTATGTAAACTATTTAACTTAGTTTTTGTTTCATCACTTTTAATGACTCTATATCACTTTTTAAAGGTGAGTTTAATTGTCATTTTGATGAAATTGATTATCACTGCTTGATATATATTTATCCGTGTCTGGTGACAAGATGTGAATATCCAGGTACTTTCCCACCATCCTCTTCCTCATCTCCTTCCGCTCCCCATTCATTTCAGCCTCACATGTACCCAAATTGGGGATGTGATGTTCTAGCTGGTTCAAGAACCCCGGACATGTCTAGTTGGGACTCTTGTGCAGTATTCACATAAAAATTATTTAAAAAAAACTTACTGAATTATGTGATGTATTAAAAATGTAACAATAAGAGATTTCTTACAATCAAACTGAAAATTACTCAGTTTTGTAAAAAGTATATAAAAAAAAAAATTATAAAAAATATTAAAAAAATATATCAAAATGTTTTTGTCGTGATGACAAGAGTTAGAATAACACACGATGTACATACGGTCCATTCTCTCCGCTTATCCCTGAGGGGAAACGGTGAGATCGTTAGTTAGTTAATTAATTAATTAGTTAGTCTAATCTAGTTTCACGTCTTTTCATTAACATTAGTGATCAAAATCGATAAAGATATTCATTTCCCAACCACAGTTTTATGTAATAATCGAAATGGTCCATCTCAATCGATCACTTCAAAATTATTTAACAGATTTAGTTACAGAAATAACGTTTCAAAACATGAAACATTTGATTCTTTCAATGCAAAATTGATTAGAGTTCAAATAACTTAGATCCGCAATTACCGAATGAATCGGACGATGATGATTTGAACTGTGATGAAAATTGATAATAAAACGATTTTCCTAGCTTCAAAGTGCTTAATCATCTGCCGGAAACAATCACAAATGAAAGCGATCTTACAAATAAAAAAATAAAAACTTTTAACGAATTTCTTAATTTTAAACGTTTTGAACATGACCATCACTATTTCAAATACATTTCCGGGGTTTTGCTCATATTTATTTTCTCTTCAATACTTCTTTAATTCCATTTTTATTGGAATTACATTTCTTTTAATAACATATGAAGGTTGTATACATCATTGGTTTTTAGTAGATGTCCCATATAATTAAAAATCGGATATTTTTATCCGAGAGACTATCTAGGTTACAAATCATTTTTTTAGAACTTTGTTATCATTGAAAAATATACTGCCATAGTGAAAACGATAGTTGCAAGATAATATTGTTAATTCCGCTTTTGAAATATGAGATCGATAAAAATCACGTTTAGTAATTAGGTTCCAATGGCCGAGTAGTTGTCTACAGAAGCGTTGCCCCTGTAAGATAGAGATCCTGGGTTCCATTCCCAGATGAGACCGTCACTATTTTATTTTTTTGTGTCTTGTTCTGTTTCATGTTTCGTTTAGATTCATTAGTATTATCTTCTTCTTCTTCAATGATATACTTCATAAATTTAATATTAGAATAACGTTATTAACATTTTTTCACTGTTTTCAATGTTGTTTTCAAGTTTGTAAACAATATTGTATTAGCATGCCTTTCTTCAATGAATTGAGATTTTATAGCGACAAAACTATTTATTCATTTTCATATTGCGTGTGTACGGCCGGAAACAGAATTCGTCCATATGTTTTAAAATTTTCAAAAAGGGTATTTTAATAAAACAATTCAATTAGCGCCATCTATGAACGCGTAAATTATAACGTTTCACTCACTGCTTACTTAGCTCATATTATTAAATTTATTTTTTGATTTTTTTCAATCAGATTAATTTTGGTAGGTTATTTGGTAGGTAGATTTTGGTTATCTGTTAAAATATTTTATAGTAACTACAGTAACTACAGTATATACAGTAACTACAGTATATACAGTATCTACAGTAACTACAGTAAATTAACAAAAGTATCTACATACTAGAACAAAATTAAGTTTTATTTTACAATATTGTCCCACAAGTATATTAATTTTGTTAACTTAAATGTAACTACTACCCTTTTATGTAATCATTGCAGTTTATTATGTATGTGCAATACATACTCGTACAATCTCAATCATATCGAGGTACAAAGCAAATCAAGATCAGGAACGTTTGAAAGTACAGTACGCCAACATCTTCATAAGCCACTTCATAATCCAACTTCCACCAGCTGCTTGCCTTACTTATCCAAATCAGCGGCACTTTGACCTGCCGGGTCTTACAATTTACAATACCTACCTGACTTAAGCTCAAAAACTAACTAGATCATTATAAAATTTCTATTAGGTGCCTGGAATAATTGTACATAGAGGAGCACATTCAATTATAGTGAAATTTCACGAATTCTTTAACAATTCAGAGATTGTAAATTGTGTGCAAATATATCAAAACTTCCGATATTAAATAATTCACTCGTGTCACTGAGGTAAAAGAGATTTTTTTCTATAGTCGGCGAGACCTTCAATAATTTCTAGTCATTGGTGAAAACATAACATAACCTTACATATTCGGTGGACCTAGCCTAATCTAACCTAACCTAATCACCCATCACAAACTATCTTACGTTTTTATTTGATATTTCACGAAAACGTGCAAATATTACCAACTGTTTGAACTATCAAGCTCAGGGTTTATTTTTTCTTGAATAGAACGTCTAATATAAATCATTTATTTTTTTTATTTTAAACTTCCGATTTTTGTCCGGGTTAAATCTTCCCCATAGGAAAAACTAAACCCTTCCACACACTTTTCCACAAATGATCATCTAGTCAATCAACATTATGCAAGTGCATTATATAAGCAAAATAAATACAAAACAATACAAGAACAACACGTCAACTAACCAGAGATCAAATGGGAAAATAATTCACCGACTCCAGATATTTTCATATCAGAGGGTTCGGCTCGGTAGAACTTCTAATAGGGCCTATAAATCCTACTGATCCCTCAATATAAATATTCAAAAAATCTTTCGTTATTCTACATGTATTCAAAATGACCGACTATTGCAACTTTATATATAAATTTTTTGATAGATCTAATACGCCTAAATTTTTAATGAGTGAGCTAGGTATAATGCCAGTAGCCGAAATAACAAATGGTAATATTGTTATAGTCTGAGAATGCCAAATTCTTTTTATTTCATTTCCTAAATCTGTGTATTTTCTTATTTTTTCATTAACAGATTTTTGAATTTGCAGGAATTTGGAATAGCGACATTATCATTATCATTTAACAAATTATTATCAAGTGATGCAACAATATGATCATTTTATTTAGGATTAATCATGTACTACCGAGTTTGATAAATTGTATTCATACCTACATCTTTATAGGAAATTAATACTGTGCGTACTATTTTAAAAGGTTTTTAATTTTTCGGGTCTCTTAAAATAGCAACAAATCTATGAACGCGATATGTGACGTCACAAGTCACCAGTCTCAAAAAACCTACGTTTCTTTTTTTCCTCCGGCGCTGTATTTTTAATGAGATCCTAGACCTTTGATATTCTTAAGATTACCCGTTTTTAACAATGCAGAATATTAGAAAAATGTCAGCATTTCGTCACTAATGTTATTGTATTGAACCAAAGTTCAAAAATACGTCCATAACCGCACATTATAAACAATTTACTGGTATTTAAAAACAGACATTACTGCGAAAGAACGTTATAATAGAAAAGTTATCGTAGAGCGTATATTTATTACTTACGTAGAATAATTGTGATGCTAGAACGTGTCAGATTTTTTTTTAAATTACGATTTATATACAGGGTGTATCGGCACGTAACCGACAAACTTTAACCAGCTATTCGTTTGCACATTTGGAGTAAAAAATGTTATGGGCACTTTGCTGTCCAGTAACATTTAAAAAAAAAAATTACTATTCATATTTTCACCACTGTTTTATCCTTTGTCAAAGTTTGAAAACCCACCTGGCAATATTTTATTCGAGTTTCGTTGGATAATATACGTACGTACCTACATTAGCGCGCTTTTACAATGACAACGAAATGGCATGGCACCATTCGTCTCATTTTTAACTATTATTATTTAGTGTGTATGAAAGAACGAATACGCTTTTTGACACACTTGCTAATAACAGCTGTTGAACACGAGAAACAATGCCAATGACAGTGACGGAGTGTAGATTTTTTTTTTTTTTTTGTTTTTAATTGAAAAAAAATGTTACCGGACAGCAAAAAGCCCATAACATTTTTTACTCCAAATGTGCTAAGGAAAAGCTGGTTAAAGTTTTTTGGGTACGTGCCGATACACCCTGTATATATATACATTTTTTCAAAAACATATCTCAATAACATTTGTGAATTGGCGCTATTTTCCGTAAAACATTTTCTTCATAATTTAGAATCAATATCGCCAGTCACCCAATTTGATAATATAACAAGCTATCCACTTAAAACTAATTTACACTAATTATGTTCCTATGGAAAATTTCTTTGCGAAATGCATAATACAATTTATAATACGGTGTTACGTTGTACCTAATTTAATAATAATTGTTCGTTTTTACACCTTTTAAACGTTCCCATGAAAATGGTAATTCTTCATGTTCCGTTTGCCATTATTCTGGCACTTTATGAAATATACTACGTGCCTGAAATTTGGGTACTGCATTATTCCATCTGTGTAATAAATTATTTTTGGTAGGTATTCCCATAGCGTTTGGTAAGATGGTTTCATAATTTTAACAAACTACTGTGAGACCAATAAGCAATTTACAAGGTTCTCGAGTATTGCTGCAAAATATTTGGGGTGGATAATTATAAAGATGAATTTCACAGGGTGAAGTAAGATGGACGATATATTGTATTTTATTTTATGTTACTGTTACATGTTATAAAACATACTTAGTTCATCAATTTTAAGTTACAGTGTTCTTTACAAACTTCTTTTTACGATTAATGATATCTCATAATTTCATTTTATATTGGAGAAATCAATATTTTACAATATGGTCGGTTTATACACCTGCATAAAATTGATACCATGCATTTCCTTATATTCCTAAGATAAAAACCTACTCTGCAGGTTTGGTTTTTGCAGTGTGTACACACAATGCATACAGAGAAAACTAACTGATAGCTAATATTGCTAATTTATTGAGAATAGTTTCAAATTTTTAGTTATCCGGTTAAAAAACGCGATTCTAGGGCCTTCACGAATGAATTGATAGGTTTCCTTAAAAACTATTAGTAAAATACCAATGAATTGTGACGATGTTAGAACAGGTGTTCCTAACATTTTCGCATTAAGTCATTTTATGTTATTAAGACAAAGGCAGGTCTATGAATACGTGTTCCGATATTATTACAAATTTACTAAAAGTTTATCAGGAAGGGGCGTGCAGTCCCGATTTTAACCGAATTACGAATAATTTGAAGAGATTTGTAACAAATCAGCAATACTCATTTTTCTACGTGCATAATTGTCTTTACGTCTGTGATACTTCACAGTTTTAAGTGTGCATAATTAGCATTGTACGAAAATGTTAACTTACGATTTTCAATAGAAATAAGTAATTACCTAATTGCCCAACAACATGGGTATTGTTATTCAAATTCTGTCGAAGAATTTGAGATCAATTGTCATGCAAAGTAACAATGCATCATAGTATGATAAGTTACCCGCATTCAGGCGTGACAGTACGTGCGTGCGCTGTGTTTGCGTTCGAAAGTGAAATGAAAACCAAACCTTCAACGTCGAAGAAAATCCGCCATCAGCCAAGCGTTAAGTGTTAGAATTGATTTTATGTCAATTTTCAACGGTATTAAGAGTGTAGTTTTTAGTAATTATCAATAATTCTAAGAGTGAGAATCAAATTATAAATTATGAATTAATAGCTACGTTCTTTCCACTACTGAAAGTAGATATCCTAATAGTATCCGGATTGTAGTCAACAACATTGTCAGTCCGTGCCCTACACCAGATATAGAATTCTAGAATTTTGACGCCCATACCGACCTGTTCGGATTATCCGTATGCTAACTGTGAATTAAAGTGGTGCCATCTCGGCGCGACGAATAAATGTATTGTAAAATGTATATGAAAATAATTTCCCTCATATATATGCAATCTTTAGGGATGATCTGTGAAGGGTCTGTTCAAAGAAAGGAAAGAGAGGAAGGAAAATTTTATGAGTGGTGACGGGGACGGGGATAGTGGAGAAGGGGACGGACGGATGAATCCATCCCTCCGACTGGGAATGCCTGGTGACGGGTCGCGAGAGTCCTCTTGGAGAGGTCTCTCCCGATCCGGCCAGCCACGCAATGGGTGGTCAGACGTATCCGCTGCCAAGACCTAGACAAACTTTACTCCATGAACCCGGGCACCCCTGTCAAGTTACCAAACGTAGCGAACCACTTGAGGTGACCTATGGCAGAGGTGTTGATTATCCAATTAATTGTACTCGGGGCGGCGTTATCTATACCTGCATTCCAAATTGTTTACGAATGATAGAAGATAAAAAACAAAAATTAAATTCAAACAAGCTTGAAACAAGGGGGAAAATTGATAGTTACAATTAAAACATAATATTTGGAAACAATGCACTCTCATAATGTGGCACTTTCCTTCCTTCCTGACTTTGGTCATTTACTTTCGAAAATCCGCTCTCTCAAAATTCATCTCTCATAATCTTCACATTGGCCGCAAACCACTAGTATTTTTCTCGATCTAGCAAAAGCATTTGATACGGTCTCCCGTCCATTGCTTTAAAGACTTCAACAGATCGGAATAAAAGGAGTAGCCTATAGATAGTTTGAAAACTATCTAACGAACCGATCGCAACAGACTGTTATCCACTCTGATAAAATACGCATGAGCAAAACATTATCCTTGTTCTACGTCTTACCTCAAGGTAGTATACTAGGCCCACTTATATTTCTTATATACATTAACACACTGTGTACCTTGGAGATTGGAGGTACGATAGTATCGTCTGCAGATGATACAGTTTTAATATTTGAAGATGAATCATGGCAATCAATAACTCATACAACTATTAATTGCTTAGTTAATAAAGTAAAACATTGGCTATTTGAAAGGGGACGAGATGTATTCTTTAAAAAATACATGTGTTCCTAACACTGTAATAAAAGTTTTCACTCCATCATTTAATTTTTTTTATATTAAGTTACGGTACGTGCTTATCTAGAAACGTACGTAAATATGTACATTTCTAGATACATAGTTGCGTACCGTAACCTGTGTTAAAAAAAATCGTATAATTTTGCAAATATGTTACGTCTATTCTCTTTTAAATATCTCTTTATCAATCAGTATAATCTTTATTTCTAATTTGTTTTTTATAAAAATACATGTTATAGTAAAAAAAATTGTTTTACTATAACTTGTACCTTATGTTTTATTATTTGTTCTACAAAATATTATTGTTATTCTTCCATAAATCGTGTACGACTACCATAGTAGACTAAATGAGCCTAGATGGTAGTTGAGAAAATCACGTAAATTGTAATTTAAAAAAATTACGAACAAATATATATATATATATATTTATCTTAAATGACGCTTTAAACCAAACACGCGAATTCGAACGACAGCCCTACACAAATATTGACAGCTTGACAAAATATTGTGTTTAATAATTAAGCAACAATATATTTTCGGATGTGATTTGTGTGCTTAACATTAAAAATACGTAATTCTGATTATTTTCAGTACAAAAAATTAATTTATGCCGCCGTTCTTATGTATTAAATAGTCAGCATATTTGCCTTCTAAGTAGTTAATCGGAGTTTGATTCTCGGCCGTATCAAATTTTTAATTTTTCATGTGATTTTCCACGGGTATATTTATATATGTATTCTGCCAATGCGAGGTTTGCTACCAACTAAAGAAGATAAAGTATATTTTAGATTCGTTATTTTACCAGGTAAACCTGCTCTTCGTTTTTATTTATATTAAGCTATCAATTAAATATTTTTTTTAGGCTATAATAATAAATATATTTATTATATACCTATATATTTTTTAAATATTCCAATTACACTACTAAGGCATCCGAGTTCTCCACCAATTTTGTGGGACCCCTTTTGGCCAAAAGAAAAAGGTTCTGCTTTCAAAAGCTTCGACCTGCTTACGGAGTGTTTAGATCTCGGATGAAATATTTTAAATTAGTTTTGATTGGAATCGCTAGATGGCAGTGATGCCATTAAACATTTTTTGGTTAAAAATATATTTTTAAGTTGAACATATAATATTATATTACTCAGAAACATAGTTTGTGAATAATGTACGGTTTTTATGACCCACTATTCAATTAAAAAATTCAAATAGTGATCTCTCAGCAGAATGGTACTGACAGAGTCATCCACTCTGGAAAGAAGTAATGATTTGCAATTATTTCCATTGAAGTAATTTTTATTTGCTACTCGCTGGGATTTGAACTTGAAAACTTTGGACTCGGCGTCAAAGCATTTAGCATGTAGTTTAAAATAGACAAAGTGTTCTAAAATAAGTTTTACGAGTACTTCACAGCTGAGCAGGCGGTCGTACGGGATAAGCAAAACATATTTTTAACGAATAACTCGAAAATATTTTAAAATCTCCTACTACCACCACAGTAAGCGGAAAATGTTGCTTGTGTTATGATGGAGGACTCAGCTAGCCGGGGAATTGAACACACAAAGCCTGGGTGGAACCCAAACTCGATGCCAACTCAACAATTGGCATTCTTGATGCATTAATATTTTACGTGTTATTTTTTATCTCCAAGCTATGGAAAGACAACTTTGAATTTTCAAACACGCGAATATTGTCGTTATTCAAACGCGTGAAATTCTAATAAGTGTCAAAATTTAAGATTGATGTTTTTGGGTAGTGAATAAAATTCTCAGTTTTTTCGTTGGTAACGGTTTTTAATCATTGCATTATCGTCACAGGCGTCTTTATTTGTTTCAATATTAAATAAACAACAAGTACCTACATTGGTTACAGTGATGAAACAATTAACAGATATTAAATTTTTCAAGATGTGAACCGACGATATGTTTCCCTGTAATATCTCGTATGTTGTAGGTATATTCAGTAATTACCGGGTGATGTGTGAAGTGTACAGGTGCAGGGCCTGCCCTGAGCCAAGCGGCCCCTGGGTGTGTGTGTTTGTGTGTGTATATATGTGTGTGTGTATGTGCTTATGTGTATGCGCATTGAACAGCTTATAATATTATTGACATGATGCCACTTTTGAATTTGGGCAGTGAATCCGAAAAAAAAGTATGTATTATTGAATGCATGAAGAGCACGATTAATTAAAGAATTAGATGCTGTATTTGTTTTGTAATTAAGCGTGTGCAATAGTTTATGTGTCGTGTACATCTGAAATGTATGTTAAAATTAATTATAGACAGAAGCTCGGTACAGTCGATGATATTGTTTAAAATTCTATGCGTAAATGTTAAATCAGCTACAGCTCTCGTTTATTGCAAATATTGAAATGTACGTCCAAAGTTATTGTTGAATTTGGAGGTAAGATATTTTATAAAAAAATTTCAATACGTTCTGTATTGTGGATTAATGTTATTATTATTTTTTGTGAAGATATGAAATTAGTTTTTTCTTTGGAATCTAGTTAATAAGATTGAAATAATTAGAATTGAGTTGGGCTTGTGGAATCTTCCAGTAATTGAAAGAATCTCAAAGTGCCGATCTTCCAGAAACTTCTTTACTTTCCTATAAATTTATAGCTAGCCCAGTGTAGAGCTTCAAGCCTTTTTTAATGTTCTTACCCGCTTCTTGGTAGTTTGATATCATGAGATGAAAATGTATTGTTTTATTTAGAACTAGCGGAAGCACCCGAGAATTATTTTGCTTTATGGGATGGGAAAAGATGGTTGGGTTGGTTTTTGACTTAAAGGTCAAGTGTGCAAAATTTCATCAATCTCGGAATGAAACTGTGGACGCCAACTATTGTTTTTGGCGAAAAAGGAGAAAAAGCGTATAATTAGATCGAGTTTTTAAATTCGAAAAGTTTTGCAAAATTGTCATTTTTGTTAAGAAAATTATTTTTTATTTTATTATTTTTTGCAGATTTTTCGATTTGCAGATTTATTATTTGTACCGACCTATAATCTTCCCTTCTTAAAATAAAGAAAAATACAAGAAATGCCTTGTGGGTGTTTCGTGATCCAAATATAATCCCAATTTCGGCATGTATTTCCATACAAAACTGTGTTTCATCAAGATTACAAAAAATGTGAGACAGACCGCGTGCAAAATGGTTTGGAGACAAAAGGTACAAAGCCACTGGCACATTCGTTTCCATTCAAATTTATATGGAAGGCACTTTCTATTCTATTCTTATTCTATTCTATTCTTTGCTTGAACATTTATAGATTTTGATGCTCTTAAAAAAATGCATTTTAATGCCGGAAAGATAATCTCTATATAGAAATGGAGTTGAAAAGGTACTTAGATACATGAAATTCCCTCGATAAAATAAATCACAAATAATCTACGAAATATACAAAAATACAAATCTGCTTCAATTTAATACTAGTTATTGCTGTGCAGCCTGTCTGTACAGATAGAGAAACAAAGGCGTGTGTTGGTTTTACGTCCAAAAGATGGTGAAGCACTTTCAAAGATAACATAAGGATTTTGAATAAACGAACATTAACATTTTTATTTATAGTGTTTTGTTAAATGCTAATTAATAGTTCTTGTTTTATTAAATATTTTCGCCACAGTCGTATGCCTACTAATGATAATTACCGGAATACTTCAAAGGTTATTTTTTTTTTAAATAACAGAGGGCGCCCTTCCGTTTACAAAAATCCTAACTGTACAGTCATAAAGCTAATAATATTCCCAGATGTTTTCATAAAATTCTCTCTTCTAAAATTCGTATTTACATAATATCTCCCTTTGAAAGATTACTGAACACGCGTCTTTCTTTTTTTTAACACTTTCTATAGATCCTTAAATTATATTTTAAATCGAATGATGCAACATTCAAGCTTGCGGTAAAAGCAACAACGTTCACGTAGTGAAGTGCCTACGTATTGCAACGGCGTAATATTATATACTTTTCTTTCTACGTTGGAATAGGCGTGTCTTTTTATTTGTAAATCTGGCCTCGGCGTCAACCCTCTAGTTGGATAAATTTAAAAAAAACGTGTGCTCATAAACTAAGGGGTGTAATTAGCTAAACGTTTTGTCATTACCGAGAAAGCTTTGCAAGTTATGCTTTACAATAAATATGAAGATGAATTATTTGTTTGCACCCATACAAACGCAATATGAATATGAAAAACTCAATTCTTTCAAGAGAGGCATACACATAAAATTTTGTATCGGTGATTCAATCCAAGAGCAGAATGTGAAAAAAGGATGAAAACAATTGAATCAATCAAGTGAAAAAAATACTTGAGACGGGTCTTGTCAAGAGTAAGAATAATATAAGGGTATGTATGAAGTATATATAATAAATATGAATGAAGCAAGGAGTGTGTGCTGAGACCGAATTTTTTGGCGGTCCATCCTCTCTGCCTACCCCTGCAGAGGAAAACTGCGTGACGGTTAGGTTAGGTTTTAATTGTCGCTCGCTTCAGTCACTCCATTGATATGCTTTTATTTCAGTTCTGGTAGAGATACTGTCAGTATTGCCCTGGTGAGAGATGGCTATTCGAAATCAAAATATTTAGCTTGAACTTACTTACTTTGGCTGCATTAAGTGATCAAATCTGTATAGCCAGGTACTTGTCAACAATCCTCTTCCTTCTGTTTTATTAAATACGTCTATTTGAATTTCACTTTTGCTTTCGCGAATGAATGAATGAAAATCTTGGAAGTGAAAATTAACCAACCTCCCGAAATCTGATTAAGCTGAAACTCATCAGAAAGACTCGTTGACGATGACATTCAACTTTTCTACCCAGATATATTCGCATTTCTCCGAAATTTGTTATTATTACGGCAGTTAATGTACTGGTCGATGGTTGAGTTGAAATTGCGTTTGGGTCCCACCCAGGCGTATTGTGTTCAATTCCTCGGCTGGCTCCAAGTTATTCAAGTCCTCCATCACAATACAAGCAACATTTTTCGCTTACTGTGAAGGTTGTAGGAGTTTTTTTTTAATATTTGTCGGGTTTTTCGTAATCCAGGTATGTTTGTCTTTCTTAAAAAAAATCGTTCTTACCCGATCGGAATTTGGCGAGGTTGTTAGCACGGTTGACTCCAGTCTCAAAACTTTCTCTGGGCACAGTACTCAATCAAACCAAGTTTTTATATTTTGAAGTATTAAAAATTGTAAAAGAGATGTCCCATAGTAAAAGAAAATGTTTTCTACGGGTTATTTTTTTCTTCTGTTTCCTCTCTCTACCTCTAAACTCTCTGTTTCTACCTCTCCGTTTATACTAACAGTATATTTATATTTACTTAGGGGTTACCATACCTCCACTGGCTTCAAGAGTAGAATAAAAAAACATTGTTGATTTCCGCTTCACAAAATTTGACTAAATTCTTGTTTTGCCTGCTGTCTATTGTTAGAACCAAAGATATTAGAAGAACGAGATATGCTATGTTGGCCGCCGGACCGTAGCCGGAGTACTACCTAATTAGGGTACTTTGAACGGTATCGGGACGTGTACGCACAGAAATCTGTTCTATGTATTAGTGCGGATACCTCAGCGCAAGCGAAGGTGTGCAGTAGTATTGGTGAACAAAACCGGCGACACTCGGCAAAACAATTCCACTCAGTACGAACTGCGCATAGCACATCTCGTTCTTTTAATATCTTTGGTTAGAACTCTTCTGCGGTACTTACCTACTCAAGTATTGTATGTACAGGAACCTGAGAAATTAGCGTCATCTTTCGGCAAAATTCTCGTTGTTTTCAATTGGGATTTTTGAGGAAAGCGAAGTCATTTTTCAGCAAAAGCTGTGGTATTTTACAACAAAGATGATATTGACCTTTTGCTGCAAAAAAGTGGCGGGACGCAGTTTTTTTTCTGCATTACAAAATCAATTACAGCACTCGTAGTTTTTGACCTAAGTTAGCTGCGTTTCATTTTATGTCTAACTATTATGAATATATTGCATTGTACGTAACTACTTCTCCTATCTCCATTTCTTTCAGCCTTTCACAATATGGGTTTGTTATAAGACATGGTTTTAGATTTTCACATTCAAATATATTATCATTATATATCGTTGGGTTATTATGCCGTGTTGCGCTTCCTCCTTATTTAGCAAACGTTACAGTATTCATCATCAAGCTATACGTATTGTGATGGTTGAGGTGAAGTGTGTATATTATCTGGAAGTGATACCATGTTGCGCACATTAATCCTCTTAGGGTCGGTATTTAAAAATAATTAGTTAAATTAATGTGATTTTCGGCGTTTAGTTTTGGTGTAGCCGTCAAGTACTGGATAACTATTAAGATTAGCTCCATTATTACTATAATTCCACTGACTGCGGCAGTTAGATGCAGTGACTATGATGGCCAAGTCGGATTCTATTTAAGGAAAAGGAATTAGAATTAAACTTCAAATTATGTTATTATTTTTATTCTTTTTAGCTCGAATTCCAGAGTAGTGGAATAAAAATTAACGAAAAAGTTTCATCCTAGAGTACCTACTATAGCAGTTAACGAAAAAGTTTTCTTAACCTTAAAATTAATTACTTTTTCGCAGTAATTCGAGATAACTAGAATTGAAGTTAGCGAAAAATACGTTAATTTTAAGGTTAATAACAATTTATTAACCCCGAGTAGAACTGGAATCACCCCTAGTTAACGAAAAAGGAGTTTATTTGAAGGTTTAGGACTATTCATTATCCTTCAGTGGAAACGGAATCACCCTCTAGTTACCGAAAGGGTTGTTAAATAAAGAGTAATTCGTTAACTCGAGGTAAACCAGAATCTCCTCTAGTTATCGAAAAAGTCGTTTATTAAAGGCTAAGGACTATTCATTATCCTTCAGTAGAACCGGAATCACCCCCTAGTTAACGAAAGGGTTTTTAAATAGTGAGAAAGTCGTTTACTCGAGTTAAACAAGAATCTCCTCTACTTAGCGAAAACTCGTTTATTTAAGGTGAAAGACAATTCCATGTCATTTTGTAGAACAAGAATCACCCCTAGTTAATGAAAAAGTCGTTAATGGTTACGTTAAAATTATTATCCTTATGTAGAACTGGAATCGCCCCTCAGATCTAAATAACCAGGTATTTTTTTTTCTTCTTTTCCTTCACTTTCCTAAAGCATCCTCAAGCTTCACAACTTTCCACAAAATATAGAAGTCAAAGTTAAAATGACTTCAACTAGCTGGATATCTCGTGCGGCATCCCATAAAAATACAAATAAACAACTTTGCGAAATTGCCGTTTGGCTTATCAAGGTGTTTCCTACACTGTAAGGGTTGAGGGGATCTACAGATTCTACAGGTGCCTCCATTTTCCACCACGAGCCACCCCTATAAAACCACCCCTCACGAATATTCCGTACTCTACATAAAATATTTACCAAACAACGCGGAAAACCTTTCACGGAACTTGGGTAAATTAAAACCCGGTTCAAACATTTGTCTTTAATTCGCTTTTATGGACCATTAGTAACTAACAGCAGTCATTATACACATCCTGGTAAAATGAGATTCCTACGTGATTCTATTTTAAAGTTAATAAATTGGTGAATTCCTAATGGGATACAATGTCCTTAAGGCTCCGTAGTAAGCGTTCAAAGATGGTTTTACAGGGAGATATGTTAAAACGTATGTTAGAAAAATTATAATAATTAAGCGAAAATATTTAATAAAACACGACAGTGCTTAAATTGCATTTAAAGATTTACTGTGATTTTTTTATACCTATAACCATTGATGTTGAAATTAGTCAATGCCTGTAAAATATTAAATAACAGAACAAAATTTGTTTTTTATAATTTCGGATCTTACTTTGCGATTTTTTCTATCGAAGAAATTTCATACAATTAACTTTTTCAAATTTACAAATGTATATTTATTATCTTCAAAAATAACGCATATAAAGAACTTAAAAATTTTAAAGGGTTAAAGATAAATATGTTATGAATTTTAAGAACAGAATATTACTCATAATGACCTACCAAATATTATGCAAAAAGTTTTTAAAGCATAAAGTAAAGTAAAAATGATAAACTAAATATGAATCAATATTATTAACAGTACCATGAAATAAAAAGAAAGCAGAACAGTACTATAAGACAAATAATTAAAAGTACATCATTACTACTGCCACCGTCTATATTAAGTAGGATACGGCACAAAAGTCCCAACTGCTCCCAACCGTCTGAAGCTAGGTTAGACTATGACATCCTCATCCCTATCGGAGGGGAAGGAGATCTGTAAGTTGTAGGTGGGGTAGTACTTGGTTTTTTAGATCTGGTCACCAAACAAGCCATTTAGCCTATTGCCCTTTCACCTGGGCAATACTGCGAATGTCTTCCACTCTGTTAAGTGCCACTAATGTACAGTAAATATTATTTTATTTAATCAATTGCGACACAACCCAAATTAATCATTTAAATAATAATTCGGGAGATTAGAAAAAAAATATATTAAATTAGATATTACAAACAGTATTATCTAACTGATAGTTTACAGGTTAAGCCAAATTCGTTTTTTTGGATTTGTCTGTAGTTTATAACAAACAAATTTAAAAAAATCTTAATTTTAAAAAATCTTTATTTTAATTGTACGACGGTTGATGATTTAAAAATTATAATCACAGGAACGGGCGCCGGGTAGGAAAGTTAGTACATACTGACAAAAATTGTAAAAGTAAAAAAAATGATACGTAATATTTAAATTTTGGGTGGGCACCACTTTAACCTTCAAATTTATTATTTCACATTACAACCACTCAATCAAAACACAATATTATAGTTTGTTTTGTACATAATGCAGCATCTCTTCTAGATACGTTCCTTTATTTGCATTGTATCATTAGTATTCTTTTAAACTCTTAATTAAAACCAATAAAACGTAGTATATATCAACAATGTTTTCACCTTTTTAAGGTTACACGTGGAGAACGACGTTGACAATTTTGCACCGCTGCTGCACTATGCATTTAATGTTTTAAGTCCACCGCCAACAATCTCCACTCTATTCCTCACCCCCTCGCACCCATCTACCCACCCCCTGCATTATTCCCCATAGTCCACCGGAACAGGGATGGATAAGGGTAGCTGTTCTTATATCAATTTGTTTTTAATCAAAATTTGTTGTTTCCCGTGCGACTAGGTTAGTTTAACCCTTTCGTCCCGGAAAGAAAAAAATCACATTGGATCCGAAGCGGGGTCACTCAGTCCCCCAATTTGTTTTGCTTATTAAAAGGTGTTAATGACATAATTCGATGAAATTTGTTTTGGTTATAATTAGAGGGAAGTATATATTACATATTTCAGTAGTCATTATCAAAATCGTTTCATAAATAAAGTCATAATTAATGTTCTAATGAATTTAGACCATAACGCATATGTTTTCAAAGAAAACGGAGAAGGCGGGTACGTAGCAAGCATCGCGCCTCGTTTCCGAATCTCGACTGCCGATTGGCGATTAAGCGTCGACGTGGGTGGCTAGTTTCTTGCATAGGGTGGTCTGTAAATGATGGATATGTATTTTTTACTTTTATAGTTTATGAAAACTACTACGTACTACTAAACTAGGTACGGATGTTAAATATTTTGAAACAAATGTTGTATGTTGATATTTAATGTAGGTATTAAATTATTTTATTTCTACAATTATTCTTATTATTATTATGTATCTTTTCTCGGGAGATTTTTCAATGTGGATGAGTGTTTCAAGCTAATAATTATTGCTTATAAATAAATGTTACCCTTTGTGCTATGAAAAAAAATTCTTGTCTTAAACATTAGTTTACAAAAAAAAAAATAATTAATATCTTATTTCTGATTGTTTTTATTATAATTTCATTTAGAGTATCATCTAGCATCGTGCCGCAGTTAACCTGTAATCATAAATGATGCGTTTGCTTGAATAGGTATATATTGAGTTTATAGTTTTTCACTGATCCATTTATGTAGGTATGTTTTACATTTTTAACGGTGAATGGTTTTGTTTTGTAATGTTTTATCAAATAAAATTGTAAAAAATAAGGTATTTTTAATAACTTCAAATTGTTAAAAATAAGGTATTTTTAAAGTATTGAAATCCAATCTTGAAATAAATATTTTTTTATTGTAGCCTGAGAATTCCCCGTTTTTGATAAACAATATTTATGAGAGATCTGGAAACGGTATTTATAAACTCGTAATAGGATACATATGAGAAACCGGAGAATTTCTCTCTTTTTCTTAGTAATGACGGCCCCCATGGTCAAATGGTTGAGATTCTGGGTCGCGGGTTCAAAATCCCAGCAAGCGCAAATTAATTCAATAATTATGTGATATTTCATAAATAATTCATAAAATATAATGCATTTAATATAATATATTTTCCGCACGGCCAAGGATGGGAAATGCGTTCAGTATTGCCCTGAACAAAAACCACCATTTAGAATAGAAACGTCATCATACTAGGAGGCTATCTCTTTTATGGTGACCATTTATAGGGATTGATTAAATAAACTGAAAATTGCAAAATTATAATAGAAAATAGAAAAAGACATTCGTAATATAAAACATAATTTTAATATAATTTTAAAATATCTTACACACATAATATCGTAGTAAAATGAAGAAATTTACAAAAAGACAAAAAACACACCTCAAAATATTATATTTTTACAAAAATACACCTCAACATTTTGGAAACACATAAGGTAGGTACCTACTTTATAATAAATGAGTTTTATGAAACAAACATTAGATATTAGCAAAAATTATTACACATATAGTATAATGAACATACCTATTACTGGTAAACAAGACATGTCGATCATCCAGTTGATTAGTCAGACATCTCTAAATACAAAGTTTTGAGATAATGAGGAAAGCAATGTTCGAATGCTCGCCATAAACCAAATATTATTTACATGTGTCTGTATTTTATAAATTAAATATGCTATAAAAAAATAACACCGGGAAGTATAACGGTTCGGTACATTAGTACGACATTTTTAAATTTTCTACAAATAACCCAGAAAACATATATTTTGTTTGTTTTTTCATTTTACATATAACTGTATACTCAACTCAAATTCCGATTCTTCGGAGATGTCTGACTAATCAACTGGACGATCGTTATATTTACATATTATACACAAATCGCGTGATGAAAATCACAACTTGAAATGTAAGATATTTACTCTTTATCGTATTATTACAAAGAATTTTTTTTCTTGAGCAAGTGGAATGTAACATATACACACGGCACGAGTTCCCAAAATTGAAGATGAAATAAACGAAAATTATAACCTAGCTAGAAGACAATAACTTTTTAAATAAAAATTCACAATTTAGAAAAACACACACAACACGATGAAAGTTAAACCCAAACAACATGGAATAAAATCAGCATTATTAAATAGCGAATAATTCTGTCAGCTATTAATTTTGGTACATACATATCCCAAACTTTAATTTATTGGTAAATCGAATAAATATACTCCAGAATAAATTGTATGAAAAAATGAAATGCAAAGTGATTACCAAGAAATAATCTAATCTAAAATTGGGATCATATTTATAAAAGAAGACAAAACAAAAACAAGCTGACGTTAACAACACAATTTTTGCGTAATTTGATGGAAAAACATAAAATATAATGTTATAAGAAGGTACAGTAACTATTGGATATTATGTCCGGTTTTTGACAACATTTCACTTGTAAGATATTATAGCGTAATGACTCCTGGATATATACTTATTGCACAAGACTGCAAAAGTGAACTAGATGTTCTGGAAAACATTGTAAAATTGATATCAAGTTATCAATAAACAATCGCATAAATTAACAATTTCCAAATGACCACTATGCTTTGAGCAATTGAAACCTTTATACATAAATTTAAATGGAAAATGAGAAAAGTGCACCACGTCTAAAACAGTAGAGGGACTTCTTATAAAAAAGTGATAAACAGAGAAATGATTAAAAGCACAAAAGATATGGTCGAAAAATGTTTGTTTTCTTATAGAAAAATATGTTGTTCATTTACCAAATGTTAGTAAGTGACTACATGCACTATCATGAATGCTTTAATTATTTAAAATACACGTAATTTATTATTAAAAACTATAATATTAATATGAAATAAACAAAACGGATTTTTATGCAAAATATTTTCCAACGTGATCATTTTAAAAATGAAACAATTCGACTGAGAATACACCAAGATAACACAAACAACCAGTACACTAATTGAGTTTGTGTAATCAAATGAACGTGAACAAATTCTAAAATACTAGACAAACCTAAAATTGCAGATCATGGCACCATTAGTATAGTGATGACTTGAAAAGAAACAGCAAAAATACTAGAAAAAGTGAATAATAGAAGAAATTTCTAAAGGTCGGATATGCTTATTACAAAAATGACAGATTGTTTGTTAATTTTAAAGTTCTATGAAATTTCTATTCAAGTTCTGTTATGATATCAGTATAGGCCAGGTACTTCACAGAACTGAAATAATATCGGAACTTGAATAGAACTTTCGCAGAACCTGAAAATTAACATCAAAATTTGATGAATTGTTTAAAATCTGTCAAAAGATCCGTCCTAAGCAACTTTTATTATTTTAACAACATTCATTATTGGCATTGTCCTTGATAGTTTTACAGTTAGTACAAAAATTTTCTTGGACCCTGTGCAGAACACAAATAGATTTCCTGCAAGTATAACAACACAGCTTAGTTTTTCTATCAATGTTGCGCGGGCAAAGATAACACCGTCTTCGTATTGCCTTGGTAGGTAAAACTTGTACTTCATTTAATACAATATCGTCGCTTGTGCTCGGCATAACTTTTTCAAATAATTCGAAGCTGTATTGCTGCGCTTTGTGAAATTTTACACCGCTTTCTTTTCTACTTTTAATGTTGTTTTTCACTAAGTCCATGGCCAACTCCCTGATAAAGATTTTTCGTCTGCTTCGGTCATTTGAATGCCATTCTGGATATTTAGTGATCCAAATAACATAAGCATTCAAGGCAGCCATATCTAAAATCTCCATGAAAATACGAAATGGCCACCTTCTTGTCGACCTAACGCAGGAATATTCCCTTGTCATTTTGTCCCCGGTGTCTACAGCCCCCTTTGTTGAGTTGTAATGTAATATTATATCTGGCTTTTTTGACTCTGACGCTGATGAAATTTTGTCGTCGTGGAATTCGGTTGAAAGAAGAGCCACTGCACTCTTCTTTTTCGGCACATAAGAAACAATTGTAAGTGCATCGGTAAAACCAAAAAGGCTTGTATGTAATTCCCTTTGCGGAGAAGGTAAAAATTCTTTTGGAATTTCTCTTTTATTCGACCTCAATGTACCAGTCAGCGTCAAATTATTATCCAATAATTTATTGGCAAGAGGTATTGACGTGAAAAAGTTGTCTGTCGTAACACCTCTTCCAGAACCGTAATATGGTGCTACTAAGTCAGTTACGACTCGTAACCCCTGATTTACTTCTCGGGCATTGCCAATTTTGCCCGTGTATACTTGAGTATTTAAAATATAGGCTGTTTTGGCATCAGCTGCCACCCATATTTTAATTCCGTATCGTCCAGGTTTGCTTTTCATGTATACACGGAAAGGACATGATCCCCGGTACGTCGCCAAACGTTCGTCTACGGTGATGTGGGAATCCGGGGAGTAATTTCTAGTGCAAGCTGCGTTAAAATTTTCATAAATTGATTTTATCGCCTCCAGTTTTGTCCCACTTTGTGCGATTCTTTCGTGCCTAGTCACTCTATCATCAAATCGTAGAGTACTAAATAAGAATGCAAATCTATCTCTAGACATAGCTGCTGTATAAAAAAATTGCCTAAATAGATCATTCGTTGTCCACAACTCTTTCAACTGCATCTTTCTGCAACGGTTTCTCCCAGCAGCAAGCAATATGCCGATAAAGGATTTAATTTCATCCGTAGAAATTGATGCATCATCGGCTGTGCCCTTGTTTTCCCTCACACAAAAACGTTGGGTTTCAGTAACTATTTCTTTGAGAATATCGTCAGTAATAAACAATGAAAATGCGTCTCCAATAGATGAAATATTTTTGCTTTCATTTGTCAGGCCAGGACGAGAGTAAACAATATTGTGTTGCCTACTACGGGATTGTGTCGGAGGAACGGAACTCCACTTAAATCCAGATTTGGAAGTAAAAGATTTTTCTTCCGTTTCATCAGTAATCTTTTCGGCATCTTCGTCAGAGGTGTCGGATTCACTTTCAGAAGAACTTTCAAAAGAAACATGATCTTCAATGTCCGATGTGTTTTGAATGTTTTCAAATTCAAAATCACTGTTTGACTCATCACTACCAGAGTCTTTCTCTAATAACGCTCGCACCTGCTCAGCGTTTAAAAATTTTTTGGGCATTTTTTTAGAATTGTGTAAATTTAAAAAGTAAGTAGGTAAACTTGATATCGTAACTGAATCTGCAATCAGAGCCTGCAATCTGTAATCAGAAAAAAGTAATTATGTAGCATCAACCCACTTACTTTTCAATAATAACTAACTAAATATCTAATCATCACGTCGTTTCCCGCAGGGGTACCTAGGCAGAGAGGACAGACCGCCAAAAACTCGGTCTTGGTACACACTCTTTGCCTCATTCACATTCATATATCGTCTCATATATATATATATATATGAGACGATATATGAATATATATATACAGTCAAACTTGGTTATAGCGAGCACAAAAAACTAAATTTTCTCCTTAGAGCGATTACTCGTTTTATCCAAAATAGGTTTTCTAAAAGTCGTAAGTACCTACCTACCTGCCCCTACTATTAATATATGTGTAGTGTATTAGAAAACAACACTTTTATTCATAAAATTTATAATCAATGATTGTTTTTAATTTTTCGTTTTCCCGCTCCACAATTCCTTTCTCAAAACAATCAACACATTATAACTACCTTCACCTGGTTCGAGGCTTCCAAGAAAAATAACATTAAATTGCCAGTCGTAATATAATCAATAGCATGGGCATATTGTAATTTTACTCATTGCACTTACATCAGCCTTGCATTCTTTGCAGATTTCCACATTTCTCATACGATCAAATATGGTTTTACCACACATACTCCTCAGGGATCTCATATCAACAGCATTCAGTCTACTTTCATCATCATCATCTGCCAGTTCCATGCCTCACTGCCATACATCAGGGTAGGTACAAGCATTCCACTGTGGACTACTAGCTTCGCTTCTTTAGACAGCTTTTTGTTGGCGCCAACGGAATTCAGTCCTCCATTAATGGAGTTACCTGCATTTACCCATCTTTCAATATCTCTATCAGCCTTCCCATCTGAGATTGATATTCTCAAAATATCTCAAATCGAAAATTTATGCATCCAAAAAATAACCATGGGTGCCTTCCGTTGATTATGTGTTTACATTTTTATGTTTTTAATGATCTATCAAATAACGAAGATAAAATAAAATAAATAACAAAAACATCTTGAAATTATTATTTCACATAAAGAAAAGAATTAAATGATACCTTTTTGTTAATTATAATTAATGTAAGACTAAATTTAACGCTTCTTGAGGTGAATTTTCACAAAAACGGCGCTATTTAAATCATATGGTCATATTCTAATGCGTGAAAAACTAGTAGGTACTATTAGTACTACTAGTAGTACGATTATTCTATAAATTGTATGGTTTGAGCAATGGAATACATAATGTTTACATGAAAATAAATTTAGAATTAATATAATAATTTTTATCATAAAATAAAAGAATATGGGAACCAAATGAACATTTTGAGTAAAAGCGCAAAAACAAGCTGCAATAATATGCAGTTATAATAATAATACACCGAGAAATTTTGACACTGATACCATCAATAAAAGCAAACTATTAAAATGCAATATTTTAATATTGTGGAGAATAAATAATGTTTATGAATGTAAGTAAGTCCAAAGTCATGGTATTTGAAAGAGAGAGTATGAAAACAGTGTGCAATATAGTTGTGAATGATGAATACTTGGAGCAAGTGGATGAGTTTGTGTATTTGGGAAGTATGTTTACGAGAGATGGGAAGGCTGATAGGGATATTGAAAGAAGGGTGAATGCAGGTAACTCCATAAATGGTGGGTTAAATGCCGTAGGCGCCAACAAAAAGCTGTCCAAAGAAGCAAAGCTGGCAGTCCACAATGGAGTGCTGGTACCTACCCTGATGTATGGCAGTGAAGCATGGAACTGGCAGAGGAAGGATGAAAGTAGGCTGAATGCTGTAGAGATGAGATCCCTGAGGCGTACGTGTGGTAAAACCATGTATGATCGTGTGAGTAATGTGGATATCCGCAAAGAATGCAAGGCTGATGTGAGCGTAATGAGTAAAATTAAGAAAGGGACCCTCAGATGGTTTGGGCATGTAGAGCGAATGAATGAAGAAAGGAGCGTAAGGAGAATATATGACGCAAGTGTGAATGGTGTAAGAAGTAGGGGACGCCCGAGGAAGACATGGCACGATCAAGTGAATCAGATACTTGAGTCGGGTCATGTCAAGAGTCAGAAAAATAGAAGAGTATGTATGAGACGATGTATGAATGTGAATGAGGCAAAGAGTGTGTGCCAAGACCGAGTTGTTTGGCGGTCCGTCCTCTCTGCCTACCCCTGCGGGGAAACGGCGTGATGGTTAGTTAGTTAGTTAACACCCCTGAAACATATACTTTTATACGCCATTGCATAAGATAAATGTACTTACCAATCTGAAGACGCCCGTAGCACTGTGAAACTGGTCCGTTCCCAAAGAGAATTATTTAACACCAAAACACAAGTTAGCAATAACCGAAAACACTATTTATTCGCTGCAGTCTTCAATCATACTGTACTTTAAACTTTTGAGCAAGTTCTATCTTCCAAATTCCAACAAATTTAAAAAAATAATTGTCTCTTTCTGGTCTATTTGTATTTCATACGACAAACAGAGACGGATGCAATTTTAATTGTGTTCCTAAAATGTGTTGCTCATAGAATGTATAAGGACACCTGCGCCGGATGTTACCCAGACGAAATGGTCTGGGACCGCCAAGTGAATATCTTAGTATTTCAAAAGGACATATGAGAAGCGCTGTGTCACCGATTCGGATTAAGTCCTTTTCATTAATAACTAAGAAATTACTTACTATCCCTTAAAAATTGTCCAGTTACCGCCTCTCCCATTTCAATTCCGGTCAATCATTAGGTAAAGCAAAATGGTAAAGTGATAATAAGAATACTAGCGTGACTCAATTATAACGGTGTAGCCCTTTTTATTACAATGCAAAATTTATCTTTCGGCTACCGGCTTCGGCAGGATCTTCGTCCAGTTCGTGGAAACGTTTATAAAGTCCCGCCCCGTAAAAAATATTCTATCAGATTTAGATGTAATTTATTTAATATCTTAAAAAGTAGTAATGCGATATAAATTTTTTAAATGCAGATCGATAGCTGAATAGTTTTTCTAAGATTACCTAAATTATTTGTTATATGGTGTAAAAAACCATCTAGATACAGCTTAAAACTCTAGTTAGTGTAGAATTATAACCCCGGTCCGGGGTGGAAGTGTTAAACAACATGAAGAGTGCAGTCAGAGAATATAGTTTACACTCATTAAAACTTGCAGTAGTTAAATTATTAAGGCAATGCAGCACATCGTGTAATATTTAAAATCGGGCTGCTAATAATAACACTATTTGTGTAGATGGCGATAAGGTTTAAACTCCCGTTTTGATATACGCAAGAAAAAAAAATCGCTGAAAAATGTGTTTTATTTTGATTTACCTTGTTCAGGCAGAAATACTAAAATGTTTAACTATAATTTACCGAAAATCTTAATTTACCTCACTATTTTATAAATCCCTAACCGAAAATGAGTTTGGAAGTAGGAGATTTTGAACTTTAAAGCCGGTGTTTATATGGAAAATATTTTATTTTTTCCGGGCTTATAAAAAGACTTGACAAAAAAATACTCGATTATTTCAAAGCCAAAGACGCAGACTCTACTCGCAGAATTTAATAAAGTATCTAATATTCTTCTAAGCGATCAAATTTTCCAACCAAAAACACATGGTTTTGTATTACTTCACTTACATAAAAAGCCTCTAAGTAGACTCCAGATAATAAACCATCAGATTAAAGCAGGAAATTTTGTAGTAATTATTAGAAACATACAACTGAAGTAACGTTGGTTCAGCTCTGTTCGAGGCATATTGCGAGTGCACTCGTGTATCATAAAGGATGAACAAACAGTTATATTTCCAATAAAATCTGATAAATCAATTTGAGCATTTTTCTCAAGCAATCAGAAATGAACAACAATTGATAATATAAAGTAACGATAAAAAACATTAAACGCTTTTCTCTTTGATTTAAATCTCTCCACAGCAAATACAATAATAATAACTATTAACTGCGCAGTAATCATTAAATCTCTCGTTGAGTCTATCTTAAAACCAGAAAATGCGGAGCTTTGACTAAATGAAATTTGCAAAGCTTTTTCTATCGGAATTTCAATTCTACTGTTTAAAATCAATTCCAATTGCTATTTTTAGCATTGTAATATTAATTTATCTCCCAAAAAATCAAAGTCAAAATACGTTTTTCATTGAAATATACTTTAACATTGACGAATCTAAAGCACGTGTGATTCCGAGTAAAACAAAAACAGTACCATATTATAAGCTTGGTAAGAATGTTCACTTTAAGTGCGAGCGAAACCGGATAGTAACTACTTATTATTTATAGAGCACCCTATTTAAGCAATATTACTAGTCCCTTTATTTTAAAGTATACAGGGTGTATCGGCAAGTACCCGACAAACTTTAACCAGCTATTTCTCAGCACATTTGGAGTAAAAAATGTTATAGGCGCTTTGCTGTCCGGTAACATTTTTTTTCATTAAAAACAAAAATAAATAAAAAAAATCCACACTCCGTCACTGTCATTTGCCTTGATTCTCGCGTTCAGCAGCTGTTATTAGCAAGTGCGTCAAAAAGTTTCCTCACTCTTTCGTACACACTAAATAATAATAGTTAAAAATGAGACGAATGGTGCTGTGCCATTTCGTTGTGATTGTAAAAGCGCGCCAACGTAGGTACGTACGTACATTATTCAACGAAACTCGAACAAAATATTGCCAGACGGGTTTTCAAACATTGACAAAAGATAAAACATTGGTGACATGTGGTGAAAATATAAATAAGTAGTAAATTTTTTATTGAAAAAAAATGTTACCGGACAGCAAAGTGGCCATAACATTTTTTACTCCAAATGTGCTAAGGAATAGCTGGTTAAAGTTTGTCGGGTACGCGCCTATACACCCTGTATAGGTTGGTGGTTCAACGCATTCTTTTCACGTGTTTCTGTCAACACAAAACCTATAAATTTTGTATGGCATTAACGAAAAAGGCATTTCAAAAGAAATTTCACAAGCCTTAGAATAACACTTAACTTTAAAATGCAAAAAAAAAACAAACACTTAGCCGAAATTCAGTTAGCCAACAACAAGCACCCCTTTGCCACGACAATTTTTTGTAGTACGACGTAAGCTGAATAATTTGTAAAAACAAATGTTTCTTGTTAAGTTTGTACAGCGCCCTTGAGATGATTTTGCACAAAAACGGCGCTATAAAAGTCATCCAATTATTATTATAATTATTATTGTTACATTTTGGTGATGGGAATTGTATGAAACTTACAAATTATTGTTTATTGCTTGTTATTCTTTGTAAAAGACTAATTGTTAATTATTTTGACTACAATTCATATAATTCATAATTCAATGAATGGAGTCTGGCATTGACGGTCTCTGAGGTCGAGGAGTAAGGCTCTCGGCTAGTAATCCGAAGGTGACGGGTTCAATTGCGGTTCAATGCGGCGTGCGCAAGTAAATTTTATTTGATTGATTTGTGCTATTTCACAAGTTAATAATTAATGTAAGGTGTATTTGCGGTACGTTTGAGAGTGGAAATACTCTCAGGATCGTCCTGGTGTAAGACCATCATTGAGAATTGATACGTTGTTTGAAATGGCTGAAGCCGTGTTTGGTGACCATACCTGAATAGCCAGGTACCTGCCAACTTCCTCTTTTCCTTCTCATCCCCACTTCTACCTCCAGCCTCATAACATACCCAAATTTGGTATGCCATAGTCTCACTGACTGATAACTAACTAACTAACCAACCAACCGTCACGCCGTTTCCCTGCAGGGGTAGGCAGAGAAGACGGACCACCAAACAACTCGGTCTTGGCACACACTTCTTGCCTCATTCACATTCATACATCGTATCACACATACTCTTCTATTATTCTGACTACTGACATGGCCCGACTCGAGTACATGATATACTTGATCGTGCCATGTCTTCCTCGGGCGTCCCCGACTTCTGCTATAATTCGCATTTGCATTAACATAAAAAAAATATTTCTTACCTTTATCAACATTGACTATTTAACGTCATGAACCTCTACGTTGAACTTGTCGCTATGAAATTATTTGAATCGGGGTTTGTTAAGATTTTATTTAATGAAATTCTCTTCCTAGAATTTTATTACACCCGCGTAAAGGTCGAGTTCACAATCATGTCCTTTTTGAATCCTTTGTTGACATTTCTTTATTAACTGATCAGAGAAACCTTAAAGGTCACCCTCGGTTTGGCGCAAACTACGTATCAACACCTGTTGTAGGTGATATAATATTCCCTTAGTAATTTCTCTACTTTTTTTCCGGCAACTTTAGGTGAGCTTCCGGTATTACCAACTTCTTCGACACTCACATTATTTCATTATATTTAATAGCCCTCTAAGATATTTATAAAAATTACTTTTGATTAATGTTCATTGTCTTATTACTTATCAAAAAAGTGAAAAGTAATAAGACAGTGAACGGAACATTGTATGAATGCTCCGTTCATAGGAAAAAAAAGAACCGAACCATGTCTTCCGAAAAAAAAGTGTCTCGCAGTATCGGTCACAGATCATTAAATGCATTAGTATCCATCGAAGTGCAGAAACTTTGGGAAGTGATTCTAAATAATGGTAGAAGTATAAAGATGAATATTTTTTTTCGAAATTCGTTTTTTTTTTCCAGTGCAAAAATATTTTTCCATTGAGGAATACAATTTTTTCCGTGCAAACAATTCAACTTTTGTAAGTTTTTAGATTCTCACGGCCAAAAGCATTTTTGTTGTTTGTTTTTGGGGTGTTATGCCGTGTCACACATCTTCGGATCTACCGGATCTGCCCTGATGATGGACACTGCAACGCTGTCCGAAACGTCGGCTAAAGAAGGAGTTAGCGCAACACGGCATAACACCCCAAAAACAAACAACAAAAATTCAACTTTTGTACCTAAAAACTACCTGAAAAAGTTGAAATTTCGAAACAAGTTATTTATATTTTTCACTTGTACAAACTACCTCGTAGAATCCCGCCTTTTCCAGACACCTGTACAAAAGCAGTTATCACAACCAAAATTTCGATTTGATCTTCTTTTTTTGTATGATTTTATTTAGTTTTAGTAAATTACATTTTTATATTTAGTATAAAAATTTTAACAATTTATTTATATGAAATTAAGGACACTTTACAATACATCTAAAACTTTTTTTTTTAGTATTTAGGCATAACTTACGAAAAGCAGCAAGACTTTTAGCTTCTTTAAAAATCTTAAATCTTTTAAAATAGAAATTATTTTGGGTTCCCGACAAATTTGTTTTTGGAAGTCTACAATATCTACAGTTTCTCGTGGGGTAGCCATTTATTGCGAAATTTTAAAAATGTAAAATTTCTGATCAATCTAAATTGCTTCATGCACCCAAATCCTACAGTTTTTTGTACTGAAACTAATCTTTATCAAGTGCTTGAATACTCGTCTTCAAAGAGATGTGATTACGCACCAGAAATTTTAGCATTCCGGCGTACTCAGATCACTAAATATACATCCTGCATACTGTTTGCGAACGCGCAATGAAGTTAGCTTCCACTCAAACTCGTGAGTATGTATTGCATCAACTGCGACAGTAAAATCAACGCCATATACCACAAATACGATAAAACGGCAAGTTACCGATACTGCCACCCGACCGGTATTGCCGAACTTACCCCATTACGATACTGTAAATTGTGGGTAGAAAAGAAAACTTTGTCGATGAAGGTCCAATGAAGCCATGAAATAAGTTTGAAATCTGGCAAAGCTTTGACATTCCTAAAAACACCTTGAATGGGTTCCGCTTTGTGTAAAATTCTTATGCTGCTCCACGTGGCGGTATACAAAAGACGACTTGTTTTGTTCAGAGTTTGATATCGGATTTTATTTGATCGCCTTGGCCTTAGTTAATTTTCAGTTGATTTGACTTGATTTTAATAAAAACGATATTGGAGTTGAAAAAGGTGAAGGGCGAATTGAAGGTAGTAAAAAACGCTGGATTATAGACAATAAGTAGGACGCTTTAAATCAAGTGCTTTGCATCTCGCCGACAGACTATAAGATTTTCAGTTAAAATACTCAAAAGTATACAGTTAAATAAGTTTAATTACATAGTTAAATACCTAAACGCTTCGGACACGTTTTGACGTCATTGCAAGCATTAGCACATTAGCTGCGATAGTGTGAAATAGCTTCGAATGTCAACTGATTTGAATATTTTATGTGTACGTACGTTTACGCACACTTGTGATTATTTATCGCTAATAGATCGTATTCGTTGATTTGAAAATGTAAAGATGCAAAGAAATATATATGCCAGTTGTATTTTTTAAATCTTGAACTAATGTTTAAGACAAGTTTTTTATGCATAGCACAAAGCATAATAAATTATTATAAGCAATAATTAAGTATAATAATCAGTAATTGTTGATTGAAGTACTAGTAAATATTGAATTATTTGGCCTTTTGGAAATAAGCCGACGTGGCTTAGTGGTCCAGATCGTCAGAGTGGTCTGACCGGACATCAGAAGGCGCGGGTTAAATTTCTGTTAGCGGCATTTATTTTTACTCGGGAGATATTTTCAATTTGTATTGACATTAATTACAGCCCACAAATTATTGCTTATAATAATTTATTATCCTTTATGCCAGTTGTAGTTAAGACTTTTAAATACGTGAATTATTCGCTTAAGGCGAAGCACTCAGTAGGGATGAGAAATTATGTGTTTTTTGTAAGAAAATATTATCTCTTAAAAATAATTTAGGTCCTATATAACACAATTTTTTTGCCTGGAAATAATTCCAGATTTTTTTGATAGGTCTTTTTATAAGCATCAGGCCTATAAAAGCGGCTTTAAAGTTTAAAATCTTCCACTTACAAACCCATTTACGGTTATGGTTTTATTGTACAATGTGGCAATTAAGTTATTTAGAAAATTATCATATTACATTTAAACATTTGTGAAACTTTTCGGCGATGTTGTTTTTTTGCATAATTTAAAACAGGCGGCAGGTGTATGCGGGAATTTAAACATTATCGCCATCTACATAAGGAGTGTTATTTTTAGCGGCCCGATTCCAAATGTTACACGATGTTGTGCATCGCCTAAACGATGTTATTTATTATACTGGCTCTGAACGTGTGTCTTTGTATAAAATATTTTTTTAAAGATATGAAGGAGAGGAAATTGTGGAAAGCAAAAAGTACAACGAGTGGGTAGGAATCTGGGGTCAGTGTGTCCAGGAGTGACGAGAGGGTTCGGCTGGAGAGGTCAAAGGATCTGCCTCAATCGGCTTCTCCTGATCCGGCCCGCCACAGAGTAGGTAGGCAGACACACTCACTGAAAAGACCCAGTCAAACCTCACCCCATGAACGATGTTAATGATTATATAATGGTACGTATACTTTTGCGAACGAAACGCGAAATCGTACGACGAATTACGGGAAAGGAACATATCAACTGCAATCGGCGTTTCGAGTCATTTGCGGTTGCTTCGTTTCTTTCCCTTAAGTTGAGGTTCAGTTCGGAAGTTCGGTTCGCGCATGATATACGTTGCATACTATAGTAATGGGATTCTTTGAACAATGATTAAGTTATACGTACCAGTATTTTCAAGGCAGAGCAGAGTAGAGAATAAAATCTCGATGTAACTCAAAACAGTGTCTGTGAAACCTGAGATTTAAAAAAAGGAAATTTCTCCTAAACTTCACGGCATTTTCATAAAAAAAGTATTCACTTCTTTATACAGGTATTATAACAATTTAATTTTAACGCTTCAAGAAATTTTTTTTCTATTTTCTGTCATATACAAGAGTGTTTCAAATTTAAAATTTTGTTATTTTATTCATAACCCTTGAGCTACTTTCCTATTAAAATATAAGTACCTACGCAATACATTTCCGTTTTCCTGAGAAGCTTTTAACGGATAATTTATAAGTACCTAACCATGAATTTGACATCTGGCGTCAAAAATATCGCGAATCTTATGACGACGTTGTAATAAATTTCTAGAAATGTAAAAAATAAAACATATTAGAAATGCGATGTCGACGGGTAAAAATAACTAGAGTATTTCGCAATAGTATAAGACAAAGTAGCTATCCTCTTTTGTCTGTTTGTGCGCTTAATTTCTTCCAAAACGTTCATATGTATGACAGATAGATTCTTTTTTTTGTCTTATAAATTACAATTTTGGCGATTTTCTCAACTACCATACTAGGCTCATACCCGTATTATGGTAGTCGTACATGATTTATGTAGTATAACAAATAATATATTGTAGAACAATAACAAAGCATGAGGGAAAAGGAAATTGTTATATCGAACACAAGGAGTAGTGTAGTATAGCTAATAACTTTAGCTGTGTTTGTTGACCAGAACTGAATAGCCAGGTACTTCCCCAGCTTCCACTTCCCGATATCCTTCCCTTTCTCAAACACTTCATCTTCACAACATACCCCAATCGGAAATTACAAAGGCTTAATAACTACGGTTAGCTGGGAGCAGTTCGGACTATTGTGCGGTATTCACATAATAAAATATAAAATTTTGGCCTGGTCAAGAGCGTAATGGCGTATGTTGTCGACATTACAGATAATTAAACAAACTTTTCGTTGAATTATTGCATTGAAATTAATAATCCTGCACGAGCACTAAAACACGTGTTTTCAACATGATATTATTATTGACATACAAAAAAGAAAGCTTATTTTACAAACACAGGTAAGCTTTTCGGTGGTTTGTGCTGATTGAAATTTGATAATGAAATATCTATCACGTTGTTGAAAATAATTAGATCACGTGATTACACCAGTAATTATGGCCATGAACGTATATATAATAGTGACAAAACACATTTAGAAAGCTCTAAAAAAATTGGTAAGTAATTTAAAAAAAAAAAAAATATATGCACTCCAGCGATTTTCTGCAAATTATGCGGAGTTTGCAAACCGTCTTGAGTGATCGCAAGCCATAATATGCCATTTATCGCAGAATTCGAGCGTTTATAAATATTTTTATTATAAATCCTAAAAATATAGGATGAACGGTAAAATATATTTGTGAATTCCATATCTATATAGCTCTATTATCAATTTTAATTTCTACGTATTAAAATTCAGAGAAATGTTTTTTTTTTAAATGAGGGCGAGTATTTTCTAATCCGAAAGCCAATCTCTCTACTCATATTCCAGTTATTATTTTATTGAATTAAATATAAAATAATATTTGAAATATGTTAAAAATATTTTCGTTTCGAACCCTCGATTTCTGGGTCGGGAATCAAGGATCTATCCACTAGACAATGGAGGTTTTTGCGCTACGATGAAGTCCTTCAAATTCAAATATAATTGTGCACTATGTTTAACAGATTTAACGAGCCACCCTTGTAGAGCGATCTCACGAAACAATAACTTGACAGGATCTCCAGGAACGCCATGCGTTGAGAACAAAGCGCATTGTACAATGTGATATTCTCCTAGTTAATACCATGTTCTTCTTGCCAATAATGTTCGCGTGCTCAATGCTTTATTCTCCTATCCAACGCGACGTTCCTCCCGCGAAGTCAATAGGATGTTCACTTCGAAGCCAGAACGTGGTTCAACAATAATGACGATAATGCAATGAGCACATAGACAAAAGGAATTGAATAATGAATAGGTTCGTATACCAGGTTTGCTTTTCCTTACAACTATTGGTTATTTGCAGCTCTCTCGACCTGTTTTCACACATGATTTGCAAAAAAAATCAAATGGAATAATATTTAATTATTGCACCCTTCATCAGATTTTATCAATATTCCCAAAAAAGAAGCCTATACTTCTTCTACTGAAGAGAAAGGTTTTTTTTTGATTTTGATACTAAAACAAAGTAATTTATTTTTACTTTACTTTTATCATACTTTTAACTATTTTTTTATACTTTTTATTGCAAATAGTTTTCGGTCTATTAGTGATATTTTGTGTTTGTTGGGGTTTGTTTTTTTGTTCCAAAATGTAGTTTAGTAGTGTTTTAACATATAATTGGCGTATATCAAGTACGTCACAGCTTTTAAATATTTGGTCTGTGTCGGTTAGTGTATGTTTTTTTAATATTACCTTTAATATCGTTTTCTGTGCGATTTCTATTTGAGTGATAGCTGCGTTTGTTGCTCCTCCCCAAGCAATTATTCCATATTATATTATTGATTGGCATAGTACAAAATATATTGTTTTCAATTGTTTTATTTTATATATGTTTCTTATATTTAGGAAAATGTGTATTGTTCTGAGGAGTCTATTTGTGATTTGTTTGATGTGATGTGTCCATCTAAGATTATGGTCAATTACGATTCCTAGATACTTTATTTGTTCTGTTTTTTCTAGAGGGGGGCAATTGCAGATGTTGGTGTTTATGCATTCGTGTATTTTTATGGTGTTTGTATTGTTTTTTGGCTGTCCTGTGTTAGTTATGCTGTACGTTGTGAATTTTGTTTTCGATATGTTTAGCGTAAGTGTATTTGAGTCCAACCATTTTTTCACTTGCGTGATTCCTAGATTCGCTATGTTATATACCTTATTCCAGTCCTTAGATTTAAATAGTAAAACTGTGTCGTCTGAGTAACTAATTATTTCTCCATCTATTTCCATGTTGCAATGTTCAATTATGTAAATTGTGAAAAGAACGGGCCCTTGTATGCTTCCTTGTGGAACCCCGTGTGTAATCGGCAGTGGTTTGCTAGTATAGTTATTAATTTTGACTTGCTGTGTTCTGTCGCTCATGTAACTTTTCAATAGTTGGAGTTCTTTGTCTTTGATACCCATATTTTCTAATTTTTTAAAAAGTGTTTTGTGGCAGATTGAATCAAAGGCTTTAGCCAAATGTAGATATATCGCTATGCATTTAAACCCTTGATCTAAGTTGCTATGTATATAATCTATTGTACTTGCGAAAGCTTCTTTTGTGCTCCTTTTTTCTCTAAATCCATATTGTTTGTCCGAGATTAATTTGTTTTCTTCCAGGTATTTTATTATTTGGTTTTTTAATAGTCTTTCTAAAATCTTTGATAGCGAGTTTAACAAAGTGATAAATATTAAATATATAAATATATAATATTAAAACGGTAGTTAGAATAGATGAAATTGTACGTATTTGTTATGGATTATTTCAAATGAAATTATTCGCTATTATGCCGCCAGAGGTGCGCTCTTTCGGCCAATAGGGAAACTACTCCAGCGGCCGGTAAAGCAGGGATTTACTTGTTCAAGGAACCCTAGAATGCGTGATATTTTCCTAAGCGGAATTTACTCGAAACACACGATTTAAATTCGACCAATCAGAGGGCCTAAACCGTACAGACGATGGCATAATAATACTTTCAGATAATCTTAGTTAAAAGTTACACAAAGCCTAAACATACGTCTTGCAAGCGTACTATACCTCAAAAACTCAAAAATGGCTGGAATTACCTTAGTGATGCAGGTACTGTCGGCGAGCTTCTGTCGGCCACTGGCAAAGACCACGAGGCGCTAACTTCAACCGTTAGAAAGAGAAATAGAATTTAAGATTGTGTGTACGCCTCGCAGGCGTAGATAAGGCTTCTAGGGTTAAGACACATTAAACTCCATATTTAAGACGAAACAATAACCTAAAATAAAGCCAGAATCTTAATGACGTAAGTGAAACAGCTGTGCACAAAAATATGCGAAGTGCGGCCCTGGTGTATTGGACAGACCTGCGGTTCAATTTGCCCTATCAAATCTCTAAAATAAAGTGGGAATCTTTACGACATAAGTGATGAAGGCGTGTAAAACAATATTCAATGCTCAACCCGGTGTAATGGACGCACCTATGGTTGACTTTGCTCTAGCAGGCCTTTTAAACCCAACTCCGTGGGGTTTATTTTAATTATTTCTGATGAACGTGTTGCTAAAATTTCAAATGTTTCAAGAGGCATCTCTCAGGAAGTCAATAATGCATCGTCTATAAAAATAAAATCTCGTGCTTATAGCGTAAAATACCGTTTTACATAAAATATTTTAATAGGAAGGTCCTGTTTTTATCAATCTTAAATATGTATAAAAATTTATAATCATTTGAGATTTTAGTAATACAATAATTAAAATGTGAGCATCAGAGTCTTATGTCGTTTTAAGCAACTTTTCCGTACGAAACTTTTTTAGCTTGACTTCAATTAACCTAACATGTATATTTATCTTTGAATTCTCATTCTCATATTTAAGCTCATTATTTCTTACAATAAGAATAAACTTCAATCTGCAGTCCGCAGCCCTCAGTAAATTTTATCAGTCTCCTGATGGAAGAAAGGCACTTCTGAAACCGGAAAAGAAATTTGTGTGTTTGAAAATTAATTATGGCAATTCATAAAGTAAATGCTATTTTCAAATTGGTTACTCTATCTGTCCGGATATTTTGAATATGTGAATATATGATATATGTACATTTTCAAAAAGCTTTTGATGTGGAAAAAAATTAAAACAAACCGTTTCGATTTGATTTAGTTTTAGTTCACGATTTCGGAATATTTTTTTGTTTATTATTAGAGTTTCTCAAAACTGTTAATAAGATGCTCTCAGTAAGTTCATTATTCAGATTTGAAATTTTGCTTGTAATACCTTTAGCCGTGTTTGGTGACCAGATCTAAATAGCCAGGTTATTCCCCTCCCTCCTGCACCCCCTCTCTTTCCCATCCTACCTACCTTCAGTCTCACAACATACTCCAATTGGGGATAACATAACCTCACTGGATCCAGTCTCCACGCGAAGAAAAATCAGTACAGCTGATTTATTAAAATCCTGTTAAATAGGTCATAATAAATCGGAATTCGTGTGCACGCAGCTGCGTTTTTCCTGTTATTATATAATATCAAAATGCGAAAATATTAGAATTTTTATGAACACGTGTTCCGACATTCAAATGGTTGGAAGCAGTTAAGAGTCTAGTGCGATATTTACATTAAAAAAAATGTAGGTTTTTTTTGCTGTCTACTTCATTTTATTATAAAATCCACTAACAACCACAGTTAAACAACTGATTTCTGAGTATTTATTTTTCAAGTAGATACTTCTCAAACCTATCGTGCTCACCCCATAAATTCGATTACACATGCGAGAGTTTCTAAATCACCCATTTATCATTAATATGAACCAAGTGGTTAAAGTTCTTGACCAATAATTCTTGGTATACATACCCGGCGTGGAAAGCTATTTCCTGGAAGGAATCGATAAGGTCAAAATTAACGAGAATTTTTCAATAACACGGTTTCACTGACATACTAATACAATTTGTAAACTCCACACTGTAATTTTTGAAACCTCGGTTCAAGATAGCGAAATTAATACACCAAAAAATACCAGAAAAAAATTTCATGACGCATAGAAACACAAGAATATCTGACTTTTAAGATACTGGGCGTTTTCTATAGGGCTAACAGATGCTTAAACAGTGAATAACTGCTAACCCTATATTCAACTCAAGTACCTACGTCTAACCATAGCATTTGGGAGCCACCTCTTGGCTGGATTGTTTGATCATATAAAAAGTATTAAATATATTTACATAGAATCTATAATATCCAAGCCAAAGGCGCTTTGTTACCTGGCATGATTGTTTTGGAAATAATTATAATTATTATTTCTTCGACATTAATTTACTATCACTAAATAGCGATAAAAAAATGTCATTCCATTTGCAATACTATCAAAAGACACCCCTAAACATTTTGACATTATCATACATGACAATTCCAAAACACTCGATAAAAACTATTGTATCGAAAACTGCTCAATATTAAAAACAACAAACGCAATCAAATATCTAGGAATAATTATAGATAAAAATCTGAATTGGAAAGACCAAATATGTCAAGTTGTAAAAAAGATTAGAAAACTAATATATATCATATGAATCAGAATTTTATGTCGATAAAAAACCTTATTTTAATATATTATGCTTTGGTTTAATCAACTTTAAAATATGCCATCATTAGTTGGGGATCCGCATATAAAACTAACCTCCTTCCAATAGAAGTCGTGCAGAGAATAACTATTTAAATCATTTTAAAAATACCTTCGGACTACCCAACAGACAGTATGCCCCCTGGTAGAGGTTTGAGCTCAAAATCATTTAATTATGATATATAGGATATATCCTATAAAACGAGTGATTGGAAATCATTTTAAGCGCGCAGAGATCGATAGCCAGAAAGCAGAGACTCCTTCTCAAAGAATTTTAAATTCAAACTCAAACTGATAACTTAACTTTCATCACTTGATTTTCAGTAACGAAATTTTACTGGTGATACTTATAATACGTATGCATTATGTGTATATTACATGTATGATAACATGTATAGTATTATGGCAGCGTGTACGTCGGGATCACCAGTATGGCAGTGTAAAGTCGGGATCACCAGTATGGCAGGATAAATGTAATTTACGATGGCTGCCGGTATCGTAAATCTGTGTTCAAGGAATTCTGATGATTGAGAGATAAAGGTCTGCGATCTTTGTTGAATTTATTTGCGAGAATGAATTTACAAGTTGAGTGAACGCAGAGACGGTGGTAGTAGAGAGTGGTGGTTTGGTCGAAAGTTGAAACTAGAATGGCAGAGAGTTGCGTTCCCGTCCGCGCTTGGCTCTCCCGGGGCTTCAGACGGCGGAGTAATTATTTAGTGTTATCATATGTGGGACGAGTTAAAGTAGTCCCCATATACCTCCCCACCAGCGTCTCTACGCGATACAATAGTAACATATAGTACATAATAACAACAATGAATATTTTACAATGTCAATCATAATTTATAAAAACACAAGTCCATTTATAATCTAAGGTACATAATGTTGTGATAATATTGCGCTCGGTTAGCGACAGGAAAGTAATAATAATAGTGGCTCCATGTCGCCGTTGCATAGTAGCTGTGGCCGTACGAATTTTTATTCGCCGTAGTAAATAGGTACATAAATGATATACAGGTAAACATAATTGTTGATAAACGGCGAGCGCTAGTCGCAATGTACTTAGCGTAGTAGTGAGCTACCTGTGTATACTATGATTGTTTACGATGATTTAAAATAGCTTGTTATGACAGTTCTATTGTTGTTTTTATTAATGCACTTTTGACGTAGTACATAGTATTGTGAATATTTACATAATAAAGATTTTATTGTAGGATGCTTATATATGCGTATTATTGATAGTAAATTTTATTGTTTTTTTGTTTGTTTTAGTAACAGTAATTTATTAGATTGTCTGACATTTGCGATATGATAGTAACAATTAATTTATGAAATTTATGGATACGTCAATCTAAGGTTTCTGGTTAGTTTTTTTTTGCTAATTACTGTGCCTTATGATATTGCCAAATTATTACTGCGCTTGATATCTGTCCGGGAAGTGAACATGTCTTCCGGATCGAGTTGTCATTTTTGTTATTAGAGGCTGTGTGACGGTTCCTCTTGATGGGATTTCTTCTGTGCTTTGAAAGAATGCAGGTTTCAGTCGATCTATTGATGAATAAACGTGTGATGAATGCGGTAAATCCTTGTGGATGAAAAATTTTCCAGCGCTGTGGTTACTAGCGGGAGTGGGTTTCATCTCATTAAACCTTTTTTGTAGGCGTCCGACGTAGGTGTCGGGTTCTTCGCGGTGGGTTTCTTCGCGGTGGGTTGTGGTGAAGAATTCAGATGGTAGTCTAAATGTTCTTCCGTACGTCGCTGTGGGTGCAGTTGTGTGTCGTGGTATTTTTGCTTTCTGGCGAGCGACGCACTGTTTGACGAAGGTTTTGGTTTCCTTTGCCATTTTGGGCCAGACGAATCTCTGACGTATGCTGTTGGAGGTGCCGGAGGCGCTTGGGTGCCATGCGTTGTGTACGTTGGCTATTGCTTGTTCTCTCATGTCTCGAGGAACAAAGGGGCTGTTTATCTCTTCTATTCGAGACAGCGTATCTGCTACGGTGTTGTGATGACCGGAGATGTGTTTGACGTCGGTGAATCTGCTACGGTGTTGAGATGACCGGAGATATGCTTGACGTTGTTTCTTGCTGAACGCAAACGTAATCGGTTTGCGATCGGTGTAGATCGGTTTTCCATACCAGTGTGGCAGCGTTGAAATGCCAGATGAGGGTCCTTGCAGCGAAACTCCTCTAATCTGCAATCCTGTTGACTGGTCCGTTAGGGTTCCTTTCTTCAAGTTGACGCTTAAGTTGAAGAAGTGTAAGAAATCTGCTCCTAAAATGGCTTTCGAGACGTCTGCGATGATGAACTTCCACTTCATATCGCGGCGGAGGCCAAATTGGAGATTTATGGTTTTTGTACCATATGTTTTTATATGTTTCCCACTAGCACTGTATAATGTGGTGGGGCATGTATCTGTTGTGACCGTATTGGTCGTGTCCACATTGACTTGGTCGGCCCTCTACCAGCTTGCAATGAGTACAAATACCTCCTAACAATGATCGACAGGTACACTCGCTGGCCAGAAGCAGTGCCATTAAAAGAGATGTCCGCAGAAAACGTAGCTACAGCCTTAATGTCACAATGGATAGCTCGACACGGCGTTCCAGACACAATCACCACAGACCAAGGACGACAATTTGAATCCTGTCTTTTCAGGAGCCTTACTCAAAAATTCGGTATCAAACATAACCGAACCACCGCCTACCACCCGCAATCTAACGGAATTATTGAAAGGTGGCACAGGACCCTTAAAGCATCTCTGATGGCGCGTGATAACTCGGACTGGTTGGAAAATCTCCCGATCATCCTACTCGGTTTGAGATCAACAGTCCGCGAAGACATAAAATGCTCACCCGCCGAAATCACGTCGGGGTCACCAGTATGGCAGCGTGTACGTCGGGATCACCAGTATGGCAGTGTAAAGTCGGGATCACCAGTATGGCAGGATAAATGTAATTTACGATGGCTGCCGGTATCGTAAATCTGTGTTCAAGGAATTCTGATGATTGAGAGATAAAGGTCTGCGATCTTTGTTGAATTTATTTGCGAGAATGAATTTACAAGTTGAGTGAACGCAGAGACGGTGGTAGTAGAGAGTGGTGGTTTGGTCGAAAGTTGAAACTAGAATGGCAGAGAGTTGCGTTCCCGTCCGCGCTTGGCTCTCCCGGGGCTTCAGACGGCGGAGTAATTATTTAGTGTTATCATATGTGGGACGAGTTAAAGTAGTCCCCATAGTATAATATATCCTAAACAACAACGTATTTAGATTGTTATCCCTATTTTAGAACACCCTTGAAGGGTGAAAGCTAGAAACATTAAAACACTATTACCATCAAAACATGTTATTGCGCAGTTGTTCGAGATAAAATAATATTATGGATTTATAGTAATTTTCTTAGTAATGGCTTGTTTGCGCGTACAGAAAATTTAAACAAATATTCCTTAGGCTTTAACCTAAAGACTACGTTGGTTATAACTTACAATGGTAATTTATCTTCGAAACTGCCTTCCTTCAACATAATAATACTTTGTCTATATCGGATTGCTTACCCCGCAACACTTGTGCAACCTTTTCTTACGTTTCACAAAAAAGCATTTCGTGAAACGGGGATGGAAAAGGTCGGGGAGGTTGGGCAACAACTAAATTATAACAAAATAATAACTGAAACATGACTTGTATTATTTTTTCCCCGTATTAAGGTACTGGATGACTGTATCCCTATGTTTGAAAAAGAAACGTGGAACCCTATGTGAGCCTCCAGCCAAAATAGTCGGAAGTCCCTAAATATCATTATCTCCACAGTTGTTGCGACAATATTTCCTGTAATTCGCAGTAAGCACGACATTTCCTTTCCGAACTGCGCATTGCTTTTGGTAAACGAAACATAACGTTATTTCCTGGAAATTGTGTCGACTTGGGTCGTGGTTCGGAGAAAAACAGAATTCAAACAGAATTCAATTTTTACGACGATGACCAAATTACGATAAATTAGCGACCCGTTTTTGCAAATAACTGGTCGAATTGACAATGGACATTATAAACAAACTATTGAATCAACACGAAAAACATGTGACACTTACGGCCATATTTTGTCAACTTATTTATATACACTCATTACAGTGTCTACCAAAATATTAACATTTGTACATAATTTTTGTTATTTGTTTTTGGGGTGTTATGCCGTGTTGCGCTAACTCCTTCTTTAGCCAACGTTTCGGACAGCATTGCAGTGTCCATCATCAGGGCAGATGTGTTATTGTATATTTAAAACTGTTGTTAATATGGTGTGTGTTTTATGCTAGGTGTACGGTAGGTTTGAGTAGGTGACACTGTGGTGGGTAATGTTTTTTGTTTCGTGAACACCTCACTATGAGAACTTGTGCTGAGGTGTTTACGTGGTAATGATTAAGTGGTACAATTATTTATGAGTATTGGTTTAATTTTCGTATATAAATGTAAGTTGGGTGTTTTTTATGGTTATTGTACGTCTATCTTAAACCTTATCTTTATTATTGTCTCTTGGTCTTTCCCGGACTTCTTATTACATCCACTTGCGTCGTTTATTCACTTTTTCCATCCACTAGCCCCTACATTGCCAAGCCATCTCCTTTCTTCTGCGTCCTATTTGGTGAAGCTCAGTTATAAGCCTTCAAAAAGATTACTGAAGATGGTTTGAAAGGCAGATATTATGTAGATATGAATGATAGAAGAAGCATACTAATATATTTATAAAATAATATTGTTATTATTAGACATTACGTATTTTAAATAGAGAAAAAACATAGTGATATTTGAGCATTTAAGTAGTAAAAAATAAGCACTGTGAATTTGTTTCATACCTATAACACGTTTAATAACAGAGCCATACTGCTTTTTATAAACTTTACGATTTTTTTCTAGCGAGGGAATTTCGTATAATAATGTTTTCAACTCGGCATCTGAATAGAGATTATTAAAAAATAACACATATATGTTTTTAAGAGCTTACAACACAACAGTGCTCAAGGAAAGAAAGTATGTTTACATGTCGGTAGACATTCGGAATGCGTCTTTGACTTTGTATCCTTTTCTTACATAATATGCGCAATGGCAATAACGTAAGATCTATTTCAAAATTTAATATTTTTGTGAGGGGGGCAAATAGAGAAATTAGCCCTGCTTATCTAAAGAGATTACAATCAGTAAATTCAAGGAGTTATTCACCTAATCACAACACGCTTTATTTATTTGATCCCCAGTTAAATACTACTACAGTATTACGCCTAAGCAATGCAATATTTTCACATTGGAATTTAGTAACAACAAGGAAACGTCCTTTATGTAAGGCTCTGTTATTCCAAGGAAACCGTGGGGTGGTAAACAACATAAACCATCTCATAATTGAATTCGTATGAATAGTTTACAAATAATTATATTGCACTTACGACAAACGCCTACTCTTAATAGTGTGGTAAGATATAAATGAATAAATATGGTTCCCCCAACTGTTAGACTAATGCGTGTAATGATAATTCGGTACCTCCTTTCAAATGCGCAGAAGTTTTAATGTACCCCGGGGTACTTGTGTGTCTTTTAGTACACAGTACATCAGAAGAGTATTATTGTGTTATTTATAGCACAAACTGAGCTTTCTTTACTTCCTTTCTCATTACTAACTGATCTCCTCCTGTGTAACGGTTAGTTATATATTTTAAGAAGTGTTGGAAAGAGGCAACAACACGCTTTTTGTTTTCATTTAAAAGTTTACAATTGACATTTTTAAATAACTTCAATATATTCCAAATAGACATTGACCGCCATTGATTGTGTGTTTGCAAAATATTTGTTAAAGTTTGTGAATTTTCAAATAATTATATTTATATCAAACGAAAAAAAGAAGTATCGAAGTATTTTTTTTAGTTTTGTATAAAGTAGTATTTTTACAGTTTACAAGAAAAAACCATACGTAAGCCACAAAAACAACCGTAAAAATTGCTCTTTTTTCAAAATTATAATTATCATTATTGCATTTTCCGTTATTAAATTTTTGGTTTCATTTTGGCAAACGTTCAAAAACAGCTTATCAATTTGTAAAGTGATGTCAACACTTCTAAATAAATCACCACTCTGACTGTTCGTTTAAAGTGACTTGATGACAAAATAACAATTAAGAAGAAACAAAAGATAAAATTACATAATATAAAATAACACAAAAAACAAGAAAAAATACTGCAAACAAAATAACACAAGAATATATGGCAATAAAAGGTACCTACAAATGTTCATTGTGTAACTTTTGTGATATATTTTGAATTGTTCTTGTGTAAGTATGTATTTTTACAAATCCAACTATTTTAAAATCACATCGGTTATGTACCTGGGGTTATATCAATCTCTTATAGCATCAATGCTTTAAACTTATGCAATCTGAGAGTAGAATTTCTAGACATAATAGCTTCTTGGTATTATTTGTGCAAGTTTTATAGGTACGTAGCATTTGGCATTGATCCATATTGCATCAATGGCTCCTCGTAAATTTTGAGTCAAAGTTTTCTCCACTGTCCTTCCAGAGGATTCTTACAGATGTAGAGGCAACAAATAGATTTGTCCTAGAAATCAGATAATTTAAAAATAATTAATAACCTACTCCCGTTACCTTCCTTCATTTATTTCAATCTTAAATATTTTGTATACATCTTTGTATACATCTTTAGTTCGAAATCAAGTTGAATATAACTACTCAATCAGATTCAATCGAAAAAAATTGACACACATTTCAAAGACATTAATTGTAAATTCGGTATTCCCATTGAAAGTATAAACAATAATTACTTACTGAAAACATTTAATTTATAAAAACTCTCAGATCGAAGAATTAAATCCGACTTAATATTTATGTTAAATATGCCTTGATTTAATTAACCTCATTGAATTTCATATACCTACAAGAGCTACTCGATCTAAAATACTGTTTAAATGTAACAATTCCAGGACTGAGCATTACAAACACTCGCTTGTACCTAGATTACATGAGGTTAGTAATAGGTACACTGTTTAACTGCACAGAAGTTAGATACAAAAAGGCTATACTATCATATCCTCTAAATCATTATTAATTAAACTTAAGTCAACTCATACTTGTTTATAATATTTTGTATGTGTTTGGATCTCCTTCTAGAGCTTGTATTAATTTTATACTTTCTGTCGTCATTTTATTATCAAATGCCACAGTTAATTGTTAAATTTGTTTAAATTATTACTTGTTTTCGATTATGCTTGTATTCTGTGACATGTACTTATTGTGTATGGTATATTTATACCCTTGATATTTAATAAATTTGTCTCTTAACCTGAACACACAAATAACATACGTACATAACAAATAAATAAACTTTGAATTTTTATTACTTTTACGTTCAAATTATTAATCTTCTTTTTTTTAAATTTCAGAGCTACAAAGAAAAAGATGCTGGAAAAGTTGTACTATACACCACTTCCATGGGAATCGTCCGAGGAACTTACCAGAAGTGCATCCTGGTAAAGAAGATTCTCAGGAATCTGCTCATCAAGTTCGAGGAGAGGGACGTCTTCATGAGCGGGGAGTACCAGGAAGAGATTAAGGACAGGATGAGGTCCTCTGATGTCCTTTTACCGCAGCTTTATATTGATGGACAGCACATCGGGGTAAGGAATACGAACTATTTTTCCATTTACTCCCTTACTAAAAAAGGTGTTTTAAAACATACGCAACTGATAAACAACCATTAACGGTACATTAATGGTTGTTTATTAGTTGTGTAAAATTTACACTTTTAGATTTTAGTACGACCCTTATTCTTCAAATTACCGGTGCTGTCAACTAAGTCGACATTGTCTATAGTTATTTAAACATATCTGTAAAATAACTTTTATATTATCTACAAAGAGGTATTATCGAGGTATTTTTCACTAAAAAAAAAAAAAAAAATATATGTATATATTACGATAGTGTAGGTATCTTTAGGTTGAGGAATAAATTTGAAATTTGCCATTTTCGATTTGCCGCCAAAATGAAATGTATGTTTTTATTCATGAATTCGGCGGCGCTAACGTCATACCGGGCGACGTAGGTGACAACCGTCTTACCAGACATTGGCGGTTTCTGTCATAATAACTTTGAAGCCAGTTAAACTTTAAATCTTCCACACATTTTAAACGGTATTCGTAGTTTGTGACGATACCCCATTACGAGTATTATAAATCTTTTTAATTATAAACTAATGTATAAGAGACAAGGTTTTTTATGCATAGCACAAAGTATAAAGGATAGTTTTCTAGTATAAAAAATTAAAAAGCAATAATTGTCGAATGGAAAAAAAACCAGTGCATATTTAATACTTTTGGCGGGTTTTGAATAAGCCGACGTAGCGCAATTGGTAGAGCAATTTCAATTTTGGATTCAAAGGATTTTTCAGGCGACTGATTATTGCTTATAATAATTTGTTATCCTTTAAGATTTTTTAATTTTATAGGTGTTTCATGCTAATAATTATTGCTTAAAATTAATATGTTTTTTTCTTATTTAATGCCCAGAATGCTGAACTTTGTTTTTAAATAAAATTACAACGAAAATAATTAAAAAATGCACTAGATTTAATGAAATATGGGAAACAGAAAGTATCATGTAACACACAAATAGATGATCTGTCAATATCCTCCAAATCAACGACAATACTAATAAAAAATGTATTAAAATTGTTGATAACAATCATTCATTCCAGGTAGAAATAGTTATGACGCACGGCGTTTGAAGCTTGCCATTTTCAAATGATTGTTAAATATATCCACATCGTTTAAAAATTTTGTTACCAGGACTATAATATTTAAAATAGAAACGTTATAATGGGGAATGCAAACTATAGTTGACATCCATAGACTAAATAAGACACATCAATGTTGACATCAGATATATCATGTACAAACGCAAGTGTTAATGTTTTTCTGGTCTTTTCTTTAGGTTCATGTGTAAATAGTGCATATAAATCACAAAATTCCTTAAGACTTACTATTAAAAAAAAACTATTCCCAACCGTTAAAATGCGTTTTAGTTACACATTGAAGAACGGTAAAGAGGCATATGTTTTTTTCTCATTCATATAATCTGGGCCTCTTTAAGACTTCCTTTAATAAATACCTTAACCCGCCTCACAACGCTGCCCAACTGGAGGGCGACATAGTTCCCCTGCCTTTTACACAGTACACGCGCTCTAGTGAGATGTCATAAAAAAACTACCATACATTTTCTGTTTCAACTCATACTAATAAAATATGTATTTAATTGGCTGCGAAAGATCTGACAACGTTGCATTTTGGCAGAATGACACAAAAGGTTCCCGTATTGAAAAAGTTTGATTATTTCTGACGTATTATTTTTTTAACTGTCTGTTAAAGCGTGAAGTAAACGCTATATCTCGGAGGACTTCATTGTATTAGCAATAAGCATCTATTTTTTAAAGTAAAACTGAAGTTCATTATTTAATAGCACTTCTATATTTCATAAATATTTCATCGTGAAAATTCACATTTCCATGCAATAATGCAACATTATACACTTCTATATTTCATAAATATTTCATCGTGAAAATTCACATTTCCATGCAATAATGCAACCTTCTAAAAATTTTGTTCTATTTTTATAACACTCGTAATTCGTCGTTTCTCTGCGAGTACTCATAGTAAAAACTTCTTTCAATTCCACGGCCAACAACCCTCCAAGTTCACATATTATGAAGTTGATATGCAACGTGCATTTCAACTTGCTATTTCCTGGGGATTATATTAAAAATGTTCAAATGCATCTAGAAAAGTAAAATATTGCATATGAAATGCGGGATTGCATGATTGCAATCCGTATGACGCAACAGCAGGAAATTTAAAAAATATATAATTTCATAATATTATTCGAGTAATACCGGGCATTATATTTTCGGCACTATTCCATGATTTAATACAGATTTGTGAATCGAGCTTAATTTTTCAAGCATACTACAAACCATGTAGTGATAATATAGACGGCCTCCATGGTCAAAGGGTTAGGGTAAGGCTCTCAACTACAAATCCGAAGATCGCAGGTTCAAGTCCCGGCGTTCGCAAGTAACTTTTTAAAATTTTATTTTTGTAATAACATAATGCGACGAACCAAAAATTGTATTATTTAATCATTAAAAACAATATTAGCGATTCGCGAACGAAAATTTGAAAAAGATACGGTCGCGTCTAGAATTGAAGCCAAGACCTTAGACTTGCCGGGGCTCTGCTCTACAACAGAGCTCATCTGACCCTATCCTTTCGGTCATATTTAACTGTATTATACTTAGACTTGATTGGCTGCTATCTTTATGTATGTAAATAATCTTACACATCTAAAATTAAAAACGCAATCAGACTTTGTTCAATTGGATGTAGAAATGAAACTTGGTGAAAACACACTTCGATCCAAATAATTAATGAAAAATATATGTTCGACAATTGTGTTTAAACGACTAAATAAAGTAAATTTGCATGTTAAAAATATATAACTTTCCAATATTCCACAACACTTAACTATGAAAAAAGCAATCATAATCGTGGGACATGACAAAAACGAAGTGTACAAAGTTTGGCGTAATTGCTCTTATATAAAAAATTAATACTTGTAAGTGAACAGGTTAACCGAATTTTACAAATAAATTGTTTTTATTACTTCTGTCTAAAGGAAGAACTTCCTACAATAAAAATATTTACTGCTGCGAAATAACATGCTTATTAAAGTTGTAAACAAAATATTCTAAACCATCGTTATTAATTAAATCTGTCATAATCTCGCCGTTTATTAAATGTCTGGAAGGTTTACGTGAACCACTACGTGCAAATTACCCAATTAAGTTCGCAGAGAAATAACCTTTATTATCTCTATCTTTAAGGGTATGATTACCATGATGAGATCTTAAACCAGAATTCCCAGAAAGTATCCGACAAACTTAAGGGCTTAAGCTAGGTACTTAATAATAGAGATTTTAACGTAAGTCAAATACAGTTGTGTGTATGTTTTACTAAGGATTATATCACTTATTAATTTAAATAATGTCTGTGTTTGTCATCGAATTTTCATAGATTTAAGATTACTCTATCTGTTTAGGAAGGTATTAATTAACATTAAAGAACTATAAAGATTTTAAAAAAACCTACAATTGTTCACCAACATAAATACAAATATGCCTTATGTTCACACTAAACGAACAAATATATAAAACGTTCCAGTTTCTTGATGCAAAGTAAAATAACGAAACGCATTAGAAAATAATATCCAATAACGATGCGTGAATAGATGAAAAAGATGCATACTTATAGCCTGCCTAGCATGCAACGGAACGCATTAGAAAGGGATAGCCATTCAATGAATATGCGTGTACGTGTGAAACAGCTATATTATTAAGAACGCCCGTGGTTGCCCACTGACGAGTGAGCATGTAACAAAAATCCATGAGAATAATTGGATTTATTGAAATAATAAGTCGTTTTGAGCAAATACGAATGGAAAGAAATTCCATCAGATTTGGTTTTTACTCCAGAATGATCTGAGCACCTTTCAAAAGCACAGGAAGGCAATTTTTCAAGGCAGATGGTAACAGCTTGTCTGACCAAAGAACTTATGTCCGATACTAAACGAAGTAAATCTCAAGTATGTCCTCTGGACCTAGTTCAGTGAACCACACGCGCTTTATATCATAATTTAATAATATATAATTTATCTTCAGTTTTATTACATCTAAGCGGTTGTTTATTCACCATTTAAACGATATTTTTTATTATGTAACAATATTTATATGTTCAAAAATTCCTCAAGTTGGAATTGGAATTGAATTGACTTAAAACAAACAGATTGATTAAAAAACAGTTAGACCTTGGGAACAAATATTTCCCTTAGGGCCTAGAGTCGACAATTCTACCAACGATTTCTCTGAAATCCGGATGATTTGTTCGTATATGTATATGTGCGGGTGTGTGTACGTGATTACTACCAAAAATTGAGAGAATGCATTGTCATTCACAACGAGTCTATTTGCCGAGTTTCAGCTCGTTCGGATGTCGAGAAGTGGGTTAATTTCCGTTTCCCAGATTTGCATTCATTCATTACCGAAAACAAAGTTAAGTTTAAGCAGATGTATTTAGAAATGCATACATTTTTTTTATTTGACACTTAACTTAAGCAGATTTTGATTTAATAAGAAATCTACAACATATTCTTACGCCGCTTATACATTTGCGAGCCGAACCAAGAATCATGGAAATAGAACGAACCAACCGCAAACTACGGTTCGCGCGGTTTGCGGTTTGCGTTTGTTCATTCCTTTCCCGTGATTAGTGATTCCGCTCGCGTTTCGCCTCGCAAGTGTGTGCAGTATTATATTCCAAAAAACTTATCGTAAAAATCATCACTATTATTGATTTACATTATAGCGGGGAGAAGTCTTTATTTGCTGTGTTCCGCGAAGGTTTGCCCTTGGCACCGGGCAACCGTACGATTAATTCCCCCCCGCGAGGCCTCGACGCGCCACGTGATCTCTTTTGCGTACTTAAATATTTAATATCTGAATTCTCAGCTTCCGGGGAAAATTGGTTTCCATGCCAACATATGATCATTAGTAGACGTCTGGTTATATGTAATAAAAAAGGCTGAAATAGCAAGGTTTTTTTATAAAAAACGTTCAATATTGTGGTATCTCCGATCACCGGGATTTCTCACAAACTCTCTTGTTAATTAAAACTCCGGGCTCACTTTGAACTTTAATATGATAGATTGATATCTTCATATCCATCCTGTAATACCCCTGACGTGGAGGTTCCTATCTTATTTATCATATGCACAATTTGACTCAATCGTTAATAGGTCGTATAAAATGCTTTGTTTCGTGCTACGTGTAAGTAAAGTATTCTGTTTGAACCAGTAGTCCGCGTACAATCGTAATGTTATATTTCGCATTAGTTAGAAATACACTGGAACATATTCCATGAAAAATATTCCATTCCATATTCAACATATTGCATACATCGCCAATTTGGAATCCACAATATAAACTTTACATAGATAGTATAGAACGCATCCAAAACAAATTTATCAAATATATTACCTCCAATTTCAACAATAACTTTGAATGTACATTTGAAACTTTGCAGCAAAGACGAGTAGTAGCTGACTCAATATTTATATACAGAATTTTAAACAATAACATCGACGGTACCAAACTTCTGTCTCTTATTAATTTTAACATACCTTTGAGACGTACACGATATACAGTGCTATTCCACATGCTAAATTATAAAACAAATGCAGCATCTAATTCGCCAATTAACCGAGCTCTTCATACTCTAAATAATATTTGTCTAAACTCTAACATTGACATTTTTTCGGATTCACTGACCAAATTCAAAGGTGGCGTCATGTCAATAATTTAAACTGTTCAATGCACATATATACACACACACACAACACACACATCTGGTAATTAAGGAATTAACATACCACTTAGCAGACATTACAAGGAAACATATCATAGATACCCAACATGAAGTGTGAAGTATATTGTTTGCTATCTGTAAATCATGTACTGATTGTTTCTATAATATAAAAAAAAATCTGAAAAAAACTATAAAAAAATATACTTTCTCTCTATATGTCTCTTAACTACGGGTAACCTATTAGACAAATCTAGTCCCATCTATGGGTGAGCTCTTACACTTATATCAAGGATATTATAAAAATGAACCTACAACTCGAAGGCCTTTAAGAAAACGTGAAGTGTGAGGAAGGTAAGACGATTGCCAATAGCTAATTCGAAATAACGTAAATTACCCAAAAATTACCACAATCTACACATCTGTCCTAATGATGCTAACACTGGATTACTGTCTGAAACGTGAGCTAACGAAAGAGGAAGCGCAACACGGGATAGTAACTCAAAAATAAATCATGATAATTACGATACGAGAAACTACCCATTCAAATGCTGCCAAAGGTAAAAAAAATAGTAAACAATAATAAACTCCAAAATGTGATATACGTTTAGATTCTACTCTAATCGACGTTTATACACTGTTTTGTCTTGTATTTTTATGAACTGAACACTTAACCGGTAATAATAGTAAAATCGACTAGGGGTTAAGCGTGAAGTGTAATATACATACATTTTTCGTATGAATATTTTCAGGAACTTTCAGTTTTGCCGTGCGCCGCACGGATTTTCTGAAAATCTTCATACAAAAAACCAATTTTTATAAAAATAAAAAAAGACATTTTTTAGCTACAACTCCAATAATGCCATTTTTTACCACTCTAGTACACCCAAACATCACGAGCCGCCACTATTGGGAAGATAGGTGGAAACTTTAGCGGCAACCGGTCGATATGGAAAATGTCCATTTTGTACACGACCCAACTGAGAGATAGTCTATTTTCTCACTGTAGTCCTCCCACAGCGACTGTGATCACGTGATGCGTAGGTGGGACATTAAAGAATCGGTGATGTGTGAATACGGTGGGATGCAGAGTACCGAACATTCGAACCAATGCCTGTTCCATTCATGGGATTATTGCGGTCCACAAAGTCTCTAGACTGGCTCACAGGCCTAGATGTCTGACCCCCCCTCCAACTATACGATAAAATAAGTATTTTTGCTTGGTAAAATCTGTTCGGCAGTGGGTGTTCATTGCTTTATTTGCATATTAAATAATATTTAAAAAGTGTTTTTTTACCTTGAGATAGCCGAGCAGGGGTGTGATGCTATAAAATAGTTGTAAAATAGACACAGCATATCTATCTACATTTCGTCTGTAGGTACACAAAGATGGCAAACGATCTATACAAAAAATTGATAATTAAAATCGGCAAAGACTAATTTGCAAAAAGTTGAGTAGGTTAGGTAGCAATATGGCTCAAGTGATAGACCAGCAGTTAGGCTTGAAACGTTGCTTGAAATGGTTTTAGCCATACTTACTGAAGAAGCCATAATCCGACTGGATTCGAGCACTTGCAACATATGCCATGAATTCACAAAAAAAAAACCATCTCCAGGCATCCCTGCCTACGCCACCAGGCATACGACCATTAAAACGTAAAATAAGTTAAAAATACCTTTAGAAAACCATTTTAATGCTTGTTACTTGTAGATCAAAAGCTTGAGGTTGAAATACCAAAGCTCAAAAGAGCATTAAAATTCATACGTCGTTTTCCAATTTTTCCATTGTAAGGTTGCCTATAAAAAAGCTCCTTATATTTTTGCCAGAAAGCTCAACATATGAATTCTGCATACGTCCAGATATTCACAAAGATTTAGCTTTCTCGGAAATATATTTTCGTACCGCAGAACAGATTATTATTGCGTGTTAATATATTATAACAACATTTTATTGTGAAACCACACAAGAGACCCAATTGCTCTCAACTGTCTGTTATATATTGGGTATCCTCAATCGGGGTATGTTCTGAGGCTGAAAGTAGTGGGGAAAGGAAGGAGATGGGGAATAGGAAGGTGGGAAAGTACCTGGCTATTCAGATCTGGTTACAAAATAATTCAATTCTGAATGGTGGCCTACTGAAAGTATTTTTAATTTTACATTTATATTTTTTTGTGGTGTTTTAATTCACTGTTTTTAGGAATTCTCATCAAGGTCGTTTGTAATGTTAACTAACCCATACATGATACTAACTCTTGCCATGCTTCTGCTGAAATTTGAACCCGCGACCTCCGGTTTGCTTGTCGAGAGCTTTACCCCTTGACCACGTAGGATAATTTTTTATTTACTTTTTTAAAAAGAAAGACAAACATTCCCGGGTCACGAATAACCCAACAATGTTTGAAAATCTCCTACTACCACCACAGAAAGCCGAAAATGTTGCTTGTGTTGTGATGGAGGACTTAGCCAGCCGAGGAATCGAACACGCGACGCTCGGGTGAGACCCAAGCGCTATGTCCACTCAACCACTGATCTCAACAACTCATCAAATCATTTATAAAATGCATTTTTTTGAATTTATTCATGTTGGGTTATCTTGAAAATCAGGTATAATCATCGTTAACAAAAATATGTGGCGAGAATTTATCGAAAAACGTTTAAAAAAAATTTTACACCTAAATCATTTTAATGGTAAGGTACTGTTTTTATTGATCTTAAATTCAAATAATTTACAACTGATTCTTTACAATGAGTACCTAATTTAATATTACTTAAGTAGGTATTACAAAATTCCGTATTATTATTTTATTATCTTTTAACTTGACTGTGTCTGCCGAGGTTTTCATCGAAACCCCCAGCTTTAAGTCGCTTATTTGAATAAAGCTCACAAAAAATCCACTAAGCACTTCCACAAAAAAGAACCTTTCGTACACGTGTTGAAAATTTTAGTCGTGTGATATCTTTCTAGAGACTGGAATAAATTTAATTGGAGAACATTGTTTGAATCTCGAATTATATATGCTTAAGACACAGTGTGGGAATAATCAGTCCAAAAATATAATTCTAGTAAAGCTTTACATTTTTATAATAATCTCTGAAATTTGATAAATTATTTTTTGAATTTGCGCATTCATATTTTTGTAAATTCTCGACACTGCTCCCAACCGTCTGGAACTAGTTGGTCTATGACATCCCAATTGCAGTATGTTGCGAGTAAGAAAGTACTGGAGAAGATAAGGTGGGGAAAAACCTGGATGTTGAGATCTGGTCATGAAAAAATACCAAAAACCATTTCAAGTAACGTTTCGATTTTTAATAGTAGCCTTTCACTAGGGTTATCATTGCCTTACAAAAAAACGTGGTGAAATTTTTATTCAATTGTTGAACGAATGTGTATGTGAAAACTTTACTAATTAAAACGTAAAATAGAAAATGACATAAAATAGTACATGGAAAGATACATAAGATATGTACATTACATTGCTTATCCAGTCAAAGGAGGTTGTTTATATATTGTAAAAACTTGAAATAATAAAAAATGTTCAACTTCTTTATTTTCCTTCACTTTAAAGAGGGCGTAATAAACAAATAAATTTTTAGAAACAAGATAAAATTTCTAAATTTAAAAAGAGTAAACTTCCGTATTTTAAAAGTGCAATATTTTAATTCCAAACCTGAAAAAAGTTGAAAAAAAGCTTTTCAGAAATATTTTTTAACAAAACGTCAAAAAAATTAACAGAATACAAAATTTAAGATAACAGTCCTATTTCATAAAGAATTTTCAAAAAACAAATTCCGTCGCTTTTTTTCTCGTTTGTACAATTAAAAATTACAATAATAAATTCCAGGGGATAACCAAAAAAGTCAGACATTTGGATTAATTTTGGCATAATGTAAACGTAGATTTGTATTTACCTTTTAAAGATGAAGCATGTATGTTATTAAAAACATCAATTTCATAGAATTTTTATTATGTTCATGCAAACGGTGATTTAAATTTTTTTATTTACGTACATATGAAAAAGTTATTAAAAACATTAGTATCGTTGAAGTTTTATTAATTTTTTTGCGAACTTTCATCAAATATGCTACTTACAAAGTGTGTTTATCCACTTAATATATGTAGACTATTACAACATAGTATAGATCCGCAAAGAATGCAAAGCTGATCTAAGCGTAATGCGTAAGATTTATAAGTTGTTTTAGGTATGTAGAGCGGATGAACGAAAAAAGAAGCGAAATGAGAAAGTAGGAAGCAAGTCGTGGATACCCGAGAAAGACATGGGACGATCAAGTGAATCAAATATTTGAGTCGGATCATGCCAAGAGTCAGCAGAAAGTATGTGAGACCGTGTTATGTGGATGTGACTTAAGCGAGGAGTGTGTGCAAAGAGTTTTGTTTGATCTTGTGTCCTGCGGGGAAACGGCGCAGCATGATGGTAAGCAAGTTAGTTATATTATATTACCACAGGATATTTCTAAAAATAAGGGATTCAACTCTTTTTTCAATTTCGGGACATGAGTTTTAAATCCATTAGTTTTGAGTTTCACTCTGAAACCAGCAAACTAATTAAATCTGTAATTTACCGCTTTGGTAAGGGATTTTCGCTAAAAACTTTCCCTGGAACAATTTATTCATAAAAAATAATATATATTAAACTTGCGGCACGTTTCAGAGTGGAAGATACTCTTAGTAATACCCTGGTGTAAGACCACCATTCAGAATTTAAACGTTGCTTGAAATGGTTTTAGCCGTGTTTGGTGACCAGATCTGAATAGCCAAGAACTTCGCCACCTTCCTCTTTTCCATCTCCTACCCCTTTCCCTGCCTTCAGCCTCACAAAATACTCAAATTGGGGATGCCATAGTCTCACTCGCTCCGGACGGTTGGAACAGTTATCTGGTATCTTGCGCGGTATGCGGTAATATGGTATATTTTAGGATTCAGTTATATAAACTCACAATATCAAATGTAATGTATGTCAAAGGTCTTTGGTATGTCAAAGGAATACCGTTGCATGGCAACTAATCAGCTGTACAAAATATAGGATATCTGGCATTCATTTTTCCTTTGAGGTATGATTAACTCTTGTACAATGGTATCACCATACTGTAAGCGACTCTAGCAATTCCGTTGAAATTAAATAAGTTCCGAAGCTTACACTGTACGGTTACGGTATCTATTTACTTATACAGTGAATTATTGTTAATAGAATTATAGACGGACCTGATTTACTAAGCCTAATCTCCTTCAACATATTAACTAGAACTACTCGATAGAAAATTATTTAAATTTCAACAACAATATCAGGACTGAGTCATTTAGATACTCTCTTTACCTAGATTGCATGCAGTTGACAATGCTTTTCGCATAAAGTAGATGTGTTTAACTGCACGGAATATAGTTACAAGAAGGATATAATAACACCTCAATAATAATAATAATTAGGGTTAGCATTCTTCTATAATTTAAATAGCAAATTTTACTTCGTGATTACTGCTCCATTAAATTATTACACATATCACATGTTTGTAAAAGGTCGTACCGGCGTATAGTAAAAATGAAATATAATATTAACTGGACACCCTATTGGGTTCACCTATAATTTCATATTGTGGGTACGTATTAGTATCATAAAAATTAAATGTGACAATAATTTTTAATCCCCTGAAACGTTAAATAAAAGATTGACAATATTCTGACAGTTTATCGATTGCACGCATTGAGAGCTACCCAAACAAAAATTGGCTAGCGGATTTTTAGGAATTAAAATTAATTATAAATTTGCGGAGTTTTTTGTTGTTGTTGTTAGAAAACCTAAAAATATTGGATAGCAGTGACATCCAGGTGAATTCATTGACTTTAAATTGCAGTAAGCAGTTCATAATATGTTTACGTGTCAATATTTGAAGGTACGATATCAATCATTATGTCAATATTAATAGCAATGATTGTTTATTCCAAAGTTTTGTTAAGGAACAAGTATAACTACCCTCAAATACAGTAATTTGAAGTCTGAGGATAACAGGTAAAAGGTATCTTTGGCATGTATTGAATGTATGTCAGTGACGGGACCACTGCATTCTGTCAAACAGATTCATCAAACTGTACATTTGACACATTTTATGTAACTTACATCTGTTCTAGAGGTTAGGCGAGATTTTCTCGCCTAATAATAATAATAATAACATGGAATTTATATAGCGCAGTTTAGTGTCATTTCACTTCAAGTGCGCTTGAACTAACCTAACTGCGCCTAACCTCTCTTAAGTCTCCTACACGTCCTTGTGACCATGAATTTGAAAAGACAGGCGTTCACATCACTGCACAGCCTACATTACTACTGTGTATGCTGAGCCAGACCCGATGAGGTGGTGGGTATTGTGGTGTGTAGTATGTGGGGTATGGCGCACAATCAGAAGTAGGTACTGGCTCTGGCTAGTGCCTACCTCACTAGGCGCCCCAGGCAGACTCGTTCCGCCAGGGTTGTGTACGCATTAAGTATGGAACTAGCACGGATCATTAAAAAATCAAGGATCATTTACAGTTTTTCTTTTAAATAACATGAATCCAATTATTTAATTAATAAATCAATTGATCAATTTGCATAGCGCCGCTTTTGTGAGATATCACCTCAGGGATAAAAACTATAAATATTACAAAAATAAAGTGAATTTAAGTTAAGTAAAATGAAGAACAGGAACAGGTGAAACGAAGATAGAAGATGGAGACTCTGCAGCAAGAATCCTAGATGGTGAAGAAACTGGACCATCTGCTGCAGCGAGAGAGTCCACCGCGTCCACCAACAGTGCCAACACGAGTTTCGTCATCCATCCAGGTATGTGTTTACTGCTAATAAAGCGCTGACACAATATCTTCACAGAGATAACAGACCTTGGCAGCACCGCTGTGAGGTTTGGCGAGTCCATCATATCTAGTCTCTGTTAATCTTTCCTAGTCTAAAATTACCGAAAATGAAAAAAATAAGTACATATTTCATTATAAATATGTACTATAAACATAACTGTAAAATCACTTTTTATCGTTTTATATGAAAATAATTCGGTTGTAGCCTTTAGCTTTATAGAGGTGTACATTTTAATTCTTCTATGGTGAACTTCTTGATTTGAATAAAAAGCGTGTTGTTTTTTCTTTCTAACACCGTTTAAATAACATTTTTCACCATGAAAGTAAAAGAGATACGTCGATTTCCATGAGACCATATGAACCATTCCCAAAATCTAACAAATCGACTCAAAGGTTATTAGCAGTTTGTTCCCAAAACCGAATAACTTTTTTTGAGGAGTTAACTACTTTCTAATTCATTTGATAATTATCATAATTACATAAAAATGGATTAAGGAGATCTTTTATCTTCTATAAGGAAATTTAAAATAATGGTGCTATCCCTACCCCAACACTAGGCTTCAGCCACCTGAAACCACCATCAACCCGCCCCCCACCCCACAATGGGGTTGCCACGATGGCAGATGGTAGACGGAGGGTGGATTGGGGCTGACAAGGTGGCTGGCAGGGGGTAGCGGGATCGATACAGCATACACAACGCCCGACCCTCGTCGGGGAATTCCGACTTGTTGCTTGTTTTCAGGAACAACTGCGTAGGTACCTATTCTAGCAATACAACCATTACTAGCACGGATAATGTGCAGAGTAGAGCTGAACTGTGTACATTTTTTATTCAAATTTCGAAACATATTTTGGTTACGTCAACTTTAAAGTATGACAGCTACATATTCAATTATTAGACAATTATTTTCTCTATGCGTACTTGACTTGAAATTGCGTTATTGCGTTACGCGAAATATTATTTAAGAAAACTGAACCCTTATTTCAAAATTGGAACCGTTAAATATAATCGATAAAGTAAGTACAAAAAATGGTTTTATTTTTGTAAATTATTATTTGATTTTTGTGTTTTAAATGGGTATTTTAGTCGTTCACATTTTTGACAAATCTAAATCTGAATTTTCTACTGATTTGTACAGTTTACTAACGGTGTTCGTTGGAAAGTTAAATTTCTGACTGCAAGAGAATAATTAAAATGGACAATATTTACTTTTGATGGGCAATGATTTCACAAATCCTACAGTTATATCATCCCGTTATTTTTCACGGGTTTTCGCAAGTTCCGTCATATTATGTGAGTTTCTTGTTAGACACATTTTTTAAAGAATTACTTGTGTCGCAGACACGAATAAACTTACAATATTTGAGTTTTTCCATCCGCCATTAGAAAATTCCTGAAATTGTACGGACGTAAAAAAGACGTAACTTGCACAGGATTGAACCGACGTAGAGTGCAATTTTGAGTATCGATTCTCAAATCCAGTCTCCTCGCAATCGCCGTCGAAAGTACATACATTGGTCGAAATTCTTATTCTTGAGTCTCGTTTGAACATGTAGAACATGATCGAAGAAAGCTACTTCAGGAGAATACACGACAATCAAAGAAAAAGCACGATTAAGAGATTAGGAGTAGTCAGCGGCGTGAAAAAAATAAGTCTTTTCAATTAAAAAAATGACAGTAATTTAATTTACTCGTACTTCATAAAACAAATAAGACAAAGTTATTAAACTAGGTTTTAATTTTATTTGACAAAAAAAAAAAATATTTATTGTAGACCAAGAAGTTATTGCCATATTTGACTATGTTTTCAAACACGGTGACCACTGTAAATTAAAAACCACTTGACGGATTTGAATTAAACTTATACAATTTATTGAAAGCACAAAACTTAGGATTTTATTTATTAAAACATCTATTTTGTATAAACAATAAACTAGCGCCTTCTCCCTTGAAAATCCGCGAATATAATCCGTAATTATCAGAGGCCGCCATTCAACAAGCTTCGATCAAGCACTAAATTGACTATTTAATTATGATTTTTTTTGGTTTGATAAATTTTAGATGAACAAGTAAAATGTTATCATGGTCACCGCAAAGCCAAATTGTGGGACCGCATCCAAAAAATATGGCGATAACTTGGTCTACAATGAATAAGTTCAATTTAATAACACCAAGTTATATCTAAAACATATAATTAATAACTTTAATTAATTTATATACAAAAGTGATTACTTCAGCTCGAGTAAAATGTAATTTTCTGGATGTTAGTTGATGTTAGTTTAGTTCCGCTGAATATTAGACTTACAAAAGTTAACGTTAAACTAGTACGCAAAAAGCACCGTGTTTGAAATGTTGCGCGTCAGTTTCATAGTAGAGCAGGTAATACTGCATCATCAGCGGGTAATACTGCACAAAGCCTGCATCGAACAAAGGAGATATTGATTTCATGAGAATGGCTTAAGAGATTTCAGGACTTAACTTGAAAGAAATGTATTTACTGGGCTTAAAAAGTTGCAGGTTTGATTCTCTTAGATTTTAAATTCAATCTATTGGTATTGATTGTACAGAATATATTTTTTTTTTATTTGAGACACAAACAGGACATTCAAAGTACATTCTTGTATAGTATAAAATAAATTTAAATACAAATATAAATGTCCCTAGACTAATGTGCCTGCAACAATCACATTTGCACATTCACTATCAAAACAATATCATTGTTTTTTTTATACAAAGCTTAAAGATTACAGAAATTATATTAGTTATTACAAATATGTTTAAATTAGGTATGTAATAGAAAATATCAAACCATCAAAAATCAACAATATTTGTTTTTTTTTTTAGGTACAGAAATCGTGGAGATATCTCATGAAACAAGTTACATTATTTACGAAAATATCTATGCAAGCATGTGTTTTAACAATATCGTTGTATGATCGAGACATTCTAGACACAGGATTAAAATAACCAGTGTTATTGGTAAAAATTTCGGTCCAAAATATTTTAAGGTTTCTAGTGAATTTGGGCCTGGCGTTTAACTTGATTATTATTATCTTTTAAACAATGCTTGACCGTTAAAATTGGTCAGAAATATGTATTGAATATATATATCCTTTATTTGACCTACGTTGATGTACAAAAAGAAATACGGGGATTGTAGGTTGAAGATTGCCCTTTTGATTGCCACTTAGAAAGTTGTTTGGCTATGGGCCTACAAGCCTAGGGTCCAAAACTCAGCAAGTACCATCAAAATTTATGAAAATGATCTTATATCTGTACCTTGTTCTAGAGTGGGAGATTCTCTCAGTCTCCTCCGGCGTGAGACCACAATTAGGAATGGAATCGAATTCACGAAATCTGTGTACGCTGTTCAACCTATAGCTAGTACCACATTATAGTATTATAAAGATGTATTCATCTCATACTGTTGTGATTGATATTATATAATATATTATACTAAGAATAACCAACTTCGCTATCTTTCAATCCATAATTTAATAAGGTATGTTCAGAAGGGATGGCACAGAATTGGCACTTATAAAACTGACACAGAACTATATTATTTAAAGTCATACAATTAGAAACTCTGTTCATTTAGGTAACACTCAATTTTATAAATGTATGAAGAAGATATTATAAAGAAAACCATTCAATCAGAAACACAACAAATCAACCGATTCCGATATGTTAAAAAAAACTTTGGGTAAACAGAACTGCAAATTCCTCGGAACATAATTCGTTGATAGATTAATAGAAAAAAAAGATCCCTTAAAAACACCTTCAAAGAATTCATTAAACAACTATAAAATTTACTGAAAACTTAAATTAATCATTAAAGACGGGTTGTTTCACAGAATTTTAACAATTCATAGAATTTCAACGATGATTTTCAAGTTCTGTCAAGGTTATTTTCAAGTTCTGTTATTAATTCAGTTTTTTGAAGCCCCTGACCAATAATGATATAATAAAAGAACTTGAATATAACCTTCACAGAACTTGAAAGAAACTTTGAAATTCGATGATATGTTCAAATTTAGTAAAACAACCCGTCCTACATAAAAATCTTCAAAATAAAATCATTAATTTCTTACCTACGAGGATTAATATTATTTAATGTAAATCAATTTTGATAATGTTATTATTGAGATCTGCAAATATTTAACTTTATTTTATTCAAGGTCATTTTCAAACTGTGGTCAAGCCACGTTAAGACAAATTATTTATATAATTCTATTACAGTTTCAATTTGTATTATGTCTTAAGTGATGGATTATCAGTTAAACCGATTTATTGTGAAAGGATTTGTGACAATAGTTTTTGTACTCCTTGGGGTATGTTGAAGTTCCCCACATTAATCGGCAATGTTTTCTTAATTGTTTAATAATGAAGCAACTGCTATTTATTTAAATGTGTTATATTGTGATCATACTTAGATGTGATTTACTATATATTATTTTAAATCAGTACTTTGTGAAATAACACAAATTAATCCAAAAAAAAATTACTCGCGCTCGCCTGGTTTTGAACTCGCAACCTCCAGCTTGCTAGTCAATAGCCTTACCCCCGACCACGGAGGACGTCACTGAAACAATAATATCTCTCATTATTGGAATACAGAATTATATTTCACGGGCAAAAGCTTTTAGTACTTACCCAGGTGCTACCACGAAAAGCTCTTATCGCTTGCAAAAGTTATAAATTGTCCGAATACCGCCTCAGTATCTGTGTAGGTAATATCGAGCTAGTTTTCATTATGTTGCTCTCTTTTTATATTAACCCCACACAGGAGCCCCTGAGGAAAATAATTTCCCTCAGGGCCTATGTCATCTTTTGATCAGTGTGTCCAGGAGTGACAAACATAAGAATACATCCCTCCCACTGCGCTGCTAGGCGATGGGTCGAGATACCAGTTGGAGAGGTCAAAGGGTCTCCCCAAACCAGCCTCTCTCGATCTGGAACTGGAACAGCTTTTGCGCAGGCGCATCTTAAACACACTTCACCCGATGAACCCGGACACTCCTACTAAATCACCAAACGTAGCGAATCACTTGGGATTACTTGTGGGAGAGGTGTTGGTTATCCAATAAATGATTCCCTGGGTGGCGGTACCAAAACATCCTCCCAAATTGTTAACTATTGAGAACTGTTCTATTAAATTAACCAAAATGATTTATTTACCTTGGCGGATGTTTTTAGTAAGCTTCAACAGAAATAATTTATTTATTTATTTATTTATTCAAAAAAACAGTTGTTAACATAAAAAACGTACTCTGCACATCTCACTAGGGCATTCCTGTATCAAGATGTGCAGCTTTACAATTATATCATTTAAAACAATACATATTTGTAAACTTAATATAATAATAACATTAAATTTAAACTTGAAAAGGAAAAGTTTTTGACACGGTCGTTTCGTGAATGGTAGACAAAAATAAACAAAATTTTAGTAACAAATGTACGAAAAATAAAAACAAAAATGTCAACAAAAGAAGCATTGGTAAGTAAGTTGACAACAATAATATTCTTCTGTTAACTAAATTACAAGGTATGTGTGCTGGCTTATCAGACACAAGCATAGGGTAACCATACTAACAATTACAACATGGATAGTATGAATAGTAAATTATATGAAAAAATAAAATAACTAAATAAATTAAATAATGTAATGTTACCGCAAATATCACGGAAATTATAGATAAAGATTTTATTTTCTACTTGGTATACCCGGCGTTGATTGGGGACTTATGAGTGGTTTGGGATAAAGTTTTGAAGTTGTGAATTCTAGTATACCTGATAACTGGGTACTAAGGCAGAAATAATATTTTTATTTCACTAGATCAGGCTACGATTTTCTCGGACGTCCTTGACTTTATCGACCATTCACTTCCAATACATTCTCTTTACACCTCTTTCTTCGTTTATCCATTTTACAACAAATTTATTCATTCAAGTCATCCACGAGCATCCCCTATTTTTTTACAATTCACTTCATGTAAATTCATTCACTTCATAAAATTCACATTGTAACCGTCAAAAACTGCTTCAAATCGAATTTAATTTGACTACATACCACATTCCAGGGCAGAGATAATGCCTTATGTCTTTCTCGAGCGTCCCCGACTTCTTCTGCCGTTCAAACCACTATCTAAACACTAATAAGAACAAACTTGAATTTTTCAGCGAAATCGTATATTAACACGTTCAGGACAAATGTAACACGTACAGGACAAATAAAGAAACATTAAAATATATATACAGGGTGTATCGGCACTAACCCGACAAACTTTAACCAGCTATTCCTTAGCACATTTGGAGTAAAAAATGTTATGGGCACTTTGCTGTCCGGTAGCATTTATTTTTCAATTAAAAACAAAAATATTAAAAATTCCACACTCCATCACTGTCATTGGCATTACTTTTCGTGTTCAACAGCTGTTATAAGCAACTATGTCGTAAAGCGTCTTCGCTCTTTCGCACACACTAAATAATAATAGTTAAAAATGAGACGAATGGTGCCGTGCCATTTCGTTGTGATTGTAAAAGCGCGCCAATATAGGTACACACGCACATTATTCAACGGAATTCGAATAGAATATTGCCAGATGGGTTTTCAAACTTTGACATAGGATAAAACAGTGGTGAAATGTGGTGAAAATATGAATAATAAATTTTTTATTAAAAAAAAACGTTACCGGACAGCAAAGTGCACTTAAGATTTTTTCCTCCAAATATGCTAAGGAATAGCTGGTTAAAGTTTGTCGGGTACGTGCCGATACACATTGTAAAGATATCGTTTTTGAGTTCAGACAGGTAACTTATTATAAATCGAATTTTAGTTTTTGAGTTCAGATAGGTAATTTATTGTAAATCGTATTTTAATTTTTAAGTGTAGATAGGTAATTTATTTTAAAATGATGAATAATTTTTGAGTTCAGGTAGGTAATTAAGTGTAAATTGATGTATAATTTTTGAGTTCAGATAGGTAATTTATTGTCAATCGATGTATAATTTTTCTTCTGAGAACAGCATTCCTTGTAAGGGTTAGTTGTGAGGCTGAAGTGAATGGGAAAAGGTAGAGATGAGGAAGAGGAAAATGTAAAAAAGAAATTTACTTGACTATTCAAATCTCATCCCAAAACACGTTTTTTTTTCCATTTCACGCAACGTAAAGTTTTTATTCTGAATAATGAACCTATGTACCCACCACTCTGGCTTATTGCTTTGTATTAATTTCTTCCATCAAACTTACCCTTATTAAGAGTAGGGTTACGTGGGGTAAACGTACGCAATTTTTACATTACGATATTTGTATAAAAACGCTATAGATAAATATTTTAACCCAGATAACCGCTTACAGTTAACATAGAAAAGTTACCACATCACACAAAAATGAAAACATCTCTAACAAAACAGATCAATTTTTATCTGCATGAGAGTTACCTCTTGATGAATCTACATTTTTTTACCAAAAATTGTCATAGATCACACCGTTCTGACAAATTGATTACACAATAGCATCCATAACAGGTAACAGAGGCGAAACGAATAAGAAAAGTATATAAAAAAAAAAACAATTTAACTGTCAATTTTTACTGTACACACGACCTGGTTTGAGGCGACCCAAAGCGCTACAGAAGTAAGCTGTTAATTATACAGGTGAAGCATGCTAGAATTTGTCCCAAACATCGCCGAAATATACACTTAAAGACCGCGTATGGTTACTCCATTTGACTCTATTCATAAAATTGAGTTACCTATTACTGATGGCATGAGTGTTTTTCAAAATTAAATTTAATATCTTTGTCTTCAGTGAAAGGCAATTAATTGAAGTGGCTAGAAGCAAAACGTCGAGCTGGGGGAACAGAAATATCTTCTTAAGTTGGCATTGTGGGTGGCATTTAAGAGGGTATCCCTTATATGAACGGAGGAAATTTAATTTATTTATATACTGTGTGCTTGTTTTCCAAAAGAAAGTTTGCACTATTTATTTATTTATTGCATCTCACTATACATAAAACACTAATTTTTCACATAAAAATCAACCTCACTAGGACTAAGCCTGTATCGAGGACAATTTACATTTGAGTGAAGCAAACATAAGAGTAATCACAAACATGAAGTAATTCTAAATACGAACACAAAATATTTCAAAATTAAAGAAAAAATAGTATTAGATGTGTTACTAGATGGGTAATTTGACAGTATATTGTAACACTATTTGAACCATAACTAATCATTAATCATTATTTAAAAGAAGAAGCAAAGTAGATAATAAAGACAGATAGACATTCAGTTTTTAGCAAATGGGACTTATATATAATGTGATTATTTAAGAAAGGACAAGGATGAAAAAATATTAATACTTAAATACAAGTCAATACAAAAACCTTAATTAACTTTTTTAATTTAACTAAGGAATTGGTAGACTTAATGTGATTTGGAAGAATATTAAACATAAGTGGTGCCTGATATAAATAATTTCTTAGTTTTAATATGTACCACCACAAAGTTCAATGTAGAGCTAATTCTAGTTAAGCTAATTTGTTGTGTTCTTTCAGCAAATTTAATATTGATAAAAAATCGACAAAGTATTTTATGCACATAACATTACATTCCTTATAAAGTAGGTTGGATGGATTAAAGGGGTGGGTCCGAGTTTCGAGGGTTTCATCACTCGAAAGATCGAAGAGATGCTCTTTAATTTTATCTTGACATTAGCGTTTGACAGGGCGTTCTATATTTCACAGAGTAGCTCGTTTGAAAGACGTGATGCATGCACTGAAAAGGAAAAGTTTTAATGAGAAATGAGTCAGGATTTAAATGCTTTTCTTACCACTTGAGCGTAGAGTGAGTTCGTGATCGAATAGAAACATTAAGATTTAGATAAATCATTATTAACTGGAGTACGGAAGATGGGGAGTAACTTGCAACTATCAAAACCGAAAAGCATCATGGATCACAATCTTCTAGGAACAATTTACAATATTAAATGAATATTTTTCATTAAAGATCATAAAAATATATATTTTTTTACTTTGTCGATAGAGAGAAATTTTGATAAAAGAGTAAATTTTTTAAATGGAAATTTCTTTAAAGATAATTGATTACAGAGATGTGATAATTATATATTTATATATACAGGAACGTACTTGTCTTACTTTACGAGAGATTCCTGATATTATTTGGTGTACAAATGAAAACGAAATTTTTTGTCTCCGGTGACATTTTTGATTTTTTAGTAGTCAAGTGCGTCCCTTAGAGCTGTTCATTTAATTTTCATGATTACGTATCAATATGTTTTTAATGACGTACCCCCATGAAAACAACTGTGTAATGGTATCTTGTAATATCTTTTGGCACCCTTTCCTATCGAAAGTTGGCTATCATAGGGGAATACCTCATTAGCATAGCATATTATTAAAAAATAATATTATTACAAAATTGATGAAATTTACGGTCGAGAGTTACAAATGCAGTCATTAATATAAATAACCTTTTCCAATCTAAAAAGTACAGTGATAAACTTCCACATAATAGTGTTAAGGTGAGTCCCTTTTCAATCTTATCTCCTTTTTATCATCATTGTCCCTTTTTCCTGCGTCACCAAGGTCCTTCCAATCCGCATCGTAATTTTGTCCGATCGAGAAACTGGACAAAATATTTACATAAAAAAATGCTTTGCTGAGCAAGATAGAACGAGCGCGATACATTATTATTAGGTTGGTACTGTATTTCCAACATGTACACACTTTAAAAAATGAAAGCCTAGAAATAATATTACTTTGTGTTTTGAAGTTGACTTAAGGCTCTTTAAGGACTTTGTACTAGTCATAAAATCGGTCTAGATACATGATTTTTTTCCGATATTGTTACGAACTAGACCTTTTGCCTTATCAATATCTTTCTGTCTTATTACTTTTAGTTATATTTCGTTGCTGACAGTTAGCGGTGTAATTGCAGTAATAATGTACATCTGTTTGTGAACATAAAGTGTTGCATTGTATTAATTTTTCAAAGAAAATTTCTTCTGAAAGCTTATCACTTTGTGATGTCATTATTTATTATATTAAAACACGAATATCTTTGTTTACATCACTTTAATACATATAACCTCTGCATGTTTCATGTTCACCTCATCAGGAGCAAGTATATACTAAAGTCAAAAATTAAATATAGATTACAATTGAACAGTGGAAGAAAAAAATAAGGAGTTTATAAAATCAATTGCAATGATTGCAATTTCTTTTACATAGGTAAACAACGTTATTTTTGTTTTAATATAATAAACATTTTATAAGAGATTCCGACGTCTTGTGAGAATTGGTAAAATACTATAAAAAAACACTATATCAAACGATATCAACGTTACTTTGTTGCGAGCATACATTATACATGAAATGTTATGAGTGGTTATGTTATATCTATATAAATATATTTATATAAATTATTTTTATTAATTTATTTATTTAGGTAATAAAATATTACAAAAAGAAAAGAATAGTATTTTTATTACGTAATTGAGTTAGATAAAATTTTATTTCGGAATAGACAACTACGAATAGTTTAAAATTTTAAAAGGGATTTCAATTAAGAGTGTACATAGATATAAAAAACAACAGACTTTAAACAGTTAATTGAAAAATATTTCATAAATATATTAAGAAAAATAAGCAGTAGTTCGACAGTTCCAAAGAAAGGTTGTTATTAAATTAGTCTGTTGGGATTTTGAATAGTTTAGATAAGTTGGCCGTTAGTAAAGATAATGTTGTTTTAGCGAATCGAGGTCATCAGTTCAAATTCGGGTTCAGGTTCAAATAGTCTGTTAACTTATGGTCTTAATAAAATAAAGATATTGTATTTATTGTAGTTTGTGTGCATTCTCGGTATTGTCTGTTAAACGATAACAGTCGCAATTACTTCTAGAGAATTCCTTACTTAACCTTAGAAATTCCAGGCTAAAATGCCAATCACCCGCAGTGCGCCGGCTGGCACGGTTGTCGTTATGTACTTGTTTTTTTGCATAATTATGTATTTGTAAATTCTACCGTCTTACGATACGATGGATGTGTTTATTTTATTATATGTGTTTTGTCTATCCTATGTAGTTTCCCCAGGAATGCTATTAAGATTAAGATGAATGTTTTTTTTCTCTCCTATGTTATTTAAAATATAATTTAATGAAGAGATGCGAAAATATTCCTGCATTTTATAACATTTTCTAGCTAAATATGCGTTCTTGACAATAAAATAAGTTTTATGTGGCTTTTGTGTAAATAAATACAGTACAGACTATGACTTTTAAACCTGATTTATGACAGTTGTCATGGAATTTTGCGAAGCGCTTTTTTACAGATAAAATAAACATGTTTGCACGTGACGAAACGAGAAGCTAGAAAAATATGAAGATACATGATTTCCTTGCAAAGTTAATAAAATATATTTTATTACACTAAGAGCATCTTTAAAGTTGAAAATACAATTAAATCGAGGAAAGTGCGGTGAGCTACTAGTAAATCCACCGTGTATTTCTTAGCATCCTAGGGGTTAATTAACCCGCCGCCATTTACATGCAACCTCAGACCGCATCTCATTGAAAATAGTCATCTAGTTTACTTGACAGCCGGCTGCTTCTTGAATGGCTGGATTCTTGGCTGGCTTAGAAACAGACCTTATCGTATAAACGTATAAAGCCATTGCAGTAGTAACTAGAATTAGCCCACTTTAGAGCACAGCTAAACTGTGTACACGGGTAAGCCCAAGCACAGTGGATTAATTAGCAAACTTACTTTAAACAAGGATTGTCGGCAACGCTGGACCACGGTACGGATAAACTTTCAGTATGTGAGACTCACACCACTTACCATGAGTATTTCGTATTAACACATGTTCGCGTTGAGGCAATACGTCGTGTAATGCCTCAATATATATATATATATATATATATATATATATATATATATAGGTTTATGATACGGCACTTTGTACATCTTAGCGTCTGCAAATAACCGGAACTATTGGATCATTTCGACTTACTTGATCATTGAGCACTTACTTGATCATCGACAAATTGAGATTTAAATGCCATTTTAATCGTCTCGGCGAGACGAGATCAGTGGCATTTTCAACTCAATTTGATGTGACAAGTGCGATTTTCGTGAGCATTAGATATGCTCCTATATGCGATTTTATCTCAGATATTCAACCTGACTTTGTTAATTATTTCTATCGTATGTTAAACTAACTTCATTGATCTCAAAAAGCGACGTTGCCATCGTTATTTGTGTCAAACGCAGGTGTACAAATAATTTTCTAAAGTAATTAAATGTTTTAACAATTGTATGCAAAAATAGCCTCTAAAGTAATATTATTTAGAGCTTATTATCGTACGACATTGCGTATTGGTCTAAACAATATTCGAAAGGAACTATAAGGCTCAAGAATTGTATGCAAAATTAACCTCTAAAGTTATATTATTTAAAGCCCATTATTGAATGATGTTGTTTGCTAGCACAAGGCTGGTTTGTTTGTATTGGTCCATTTGAAGCTAGCTTCAGGTTAGTTTTCTGAAACACTTAATGACTTGTAACTGGCTAACAGATAATATTAAATATTACCGTTATTCAATGTTCGTATATCACGAATCAGTTGACAGGTTGATTTGTTTTTGCGTTTTATTAGCTTTATTACGAAGGAGATTTAATAAAATCTTTCAGCTTTGCGAAATGGATTTTAAATACGGTAAGCTATTACATATTTCTAAATAGGTAATAACCTAAATTGTAAAATATAGAATTAATATAATAAATATAATATTAACAATTTTAATCTATGCTTATCAAATGAGTACAGAATAATTACCGTATTTTATTATATAGGTCATGATTTTTTTCTTTCTTTTTTGAGAACCCAAGCAGTAAAATTATTTTGAATAATAGATATATATTATGTATTAACAAAATTCAAAAAAGCTAACCTAACAACTTGTGGTAAAAATGTCAAATCAAACTAAAGCCATATTCCTATACTAAAATATGCATTTAAAAGCATGTTTTGTTTTCAAACAGTTGTTTCTTAAAATAATTAAGTTAAAACGAAGTTTTACACGTCGGATAATCACCCATTAATTTGTTCATATTCAAATTAAACAAATTCCTTTGTGGAAATAAAATTTGCAAAAACAGAAAACTGCAGGTACATATATGTATGTTTCAATGTGTTTGTTCTTGATATTTTATAGATGTTCCAAGAACCAGTGATTTACGTACATCAATAAACAGTACTGACGACATGATCTCGTCTTCACCCTTTTCGCTAATTTCCAAAGGACAAAGTTTAATCATCAGCAATATGCAGAGCATACTGGGCGAAGAAATTAACCATGAAACTTCCTCAGATTCAGGTAATATTCACTGATAATAATCTGAAATATTACAGAGCTACCTTAGCTTATAGTAAATTGTTATAGGTAATATCAGAAATGCTGCTAATTAAATATTCCGTTGCAAATGCTTAATTAGTCTGTTGTTTTGTCATTATATTAGGTTAGGTTTCATATTTGTGCACATGACTTACTTACTACATTGAGATATTATTATTGGATAAATATATAATATATTTTTTATTTTTTATATATTCAATAATATTGTTATTGGGTTTATAAAAACAGTTTATTTTTAAACAAGTTCTGCTGTGTAATTATTATTACGCGTGACAGCTGTTTCGCCCTCTGAAGGCATTATCAGTTTGATAATGCCTTCGACAGTTTGATAATGCCTTCAGAGGGCGAAACAGCTGTCACGCGTAATAATAATTACACAGCAGAACTTGTTTAAAAATAAACTGTTTTTATAAACCCAATAACAATATTATTGAATATATAAAAAATAAAAAATAAAATGGAGTTCTACAAATTAAACTTAATAACAATAAATATATAATATATTATGCTTTATTTTAGAAACCAAAACTGAAGTAATGTTAGAAAGGAGTCCGCCGACGTCCGAAGATGATTCACTATACAAACCGAACAACGTTACTTCTTCGATAGAATCAGGTATCTACAGAAAACATGTTTAATACTCTTGAAACAATCAATACGTAACATATAATTTGATTATTATATGGTCAGAGGTGCGGCCCAGAAAGCCGAAGGTCCGGTGCGAGTCCCAGATGTGACCGTATCTTTTCTGTTTCAGATTTTAGATTGAGTGATGCTAATATTGTCTTCATTTAATTAAATAATTTAATTTAATTATAATTATTTTAAAAGCAATAATTATTCGCCTGAAACACTCATCCACATTGAAAAATCTCCTGATAAAAGATACTTTATTTATTTATTTATTTATTTAAACGCCCATAGGGCTTTTACAGATAATAATGTACATCTTTATTTATTTATATATTTTTTTAATTATACAGATCTTATATCTTATATGATAAATATATGTTATACAAAATAATATAAGAAAATATCCGAGTTAACAAAATATAGGTACAAATAATTGAGATTTACATAACGCCAACGGGACTCGAACCCGTGTCCCCTCGATTTCCGGTCGACAGCTCTGACCACTGAGCCATGGCGGCTTATCGCTTATCCGCGAAATAATTCAATATATACTAGTGTTTCATTCAACAATGACTGCTTTCTTATAATTTGAGGTTTTACTAATTAAGATTAAAGAAAGCTAAATAATGTATTGTTACTTTTTAGATATGAAAATTTCCAACGCCGATGATGAGCAACATCATTTAGAGAAGCAGGAGGCAATCGAAGTGTCATCGACTACAACTCGAAGCACTATTTCTACTAGTAAATGAGCACGAGTGCATGACCGTAAAAACTCATGTCCATATTGTACTAAACTGGTAACGAACATACCTTCAATTTCAACCTTTGATTTAGCGTTTGACCCTGTGCATTTTGATGTTTTTATTAAAGCCGTACAAATAAATAGTGGTTACGATGAAATTACAGGTTCTGTAAAAATTCCTAGCATGCCTCAACGACTTTGTACAATCTTTTATAGCCGTACAAAGTCGTTGAGACATGCTAGGAATTTTTACAGAACCTGTAATTTCATCGTAACCACTATTTATTTGTACGGCTTTAATAAAAACATCAAAATGCACAGGGTCAAACGCTAAATCAAAGGTTGAAATTGAAGGTTTCTGTTCTTTAATAACTATATACACCTTGGCTAAATCCCTCATCTTCGATGTTATATGTGTATTCAAATGGTGTTCCGTGTGATTACTTAATAATAAAGACCCATATGAACATATTAATGGGTCAGACATTGCTATTTTTGCAATATTATCATTTTTAAATACATGAAATATTTGAGTTTCTTAGAGATTCTGAAATTTCAGAATTGTCTGGGCATAATAATATAGAAGATGATTTTAGTACTCTAACACGATTATGTGGATTTTTCTCAGGTAACGTACTTTTTGTACATTTTAAAGATAATTACCTCTGTTTCTAAAGGATGAGTTGAATTTGCATTTTCTGGCTGTTCTGAAGGATGAGTTGAATTTGCATTTATTGTAGTGTCTGTAAAAGTTGGTTTTCTAAATATTTCAAAAGTATGTTTATTATTATTCTTTCCAATTGTTAGATCTAAAAAAAATATTTTAGCTTTGATCTCATGTTCGACTGTGAAGCAGATTTTATTATTAACAGTGTTGGTCCAATTAATAAAGATATCTAATTGACGGTTGGTGCCTTTCCAACATATTCAGATATCGTCTACATATCTGACATAGTATATTATATATTTAGCTAAGGGAGACTTAAGAATAATATTTTCAATATGATCCATAAATATCTCCGCTAGAAGTGGGCTTAAAGGGGATCCCATGGGAAGTCCGTCCAATTGCTCAAAATATGTATCATTAAAAAGAAAATAATTTGTTTGTATGCAAATTTTTATGAGCTGGAATAACTCTTTTCTTATTATTGGGTTGACATTAGATTTTTCTAGGATATTTTCAATTATTTTAAGGCATTCTTTAATGGGGATGTTGTTAAATAAGGATTTTACTAAATAAGGAAAATTAATTAGTTGAAAATGAATGCAATTTTTTTTTTAAGTGTGATTTATTTCTCTATTTTGTTAAACTCTGATAATGTCAGTTTGGTATGACGTTTTCCATATTATTTTAAACTGAAATTATGTAAAAATCATTAATTAATTATTTTTTAAGTATGTTTTATTTCAATCGATTTTGCTATTATATATTTTGTTAATATCTGATAATGTCAGTTTGGTATGACGTTTTCCATATTATTTTAAACTGAAATTATGTAAAAATCATTACTTCATTATTTTTTAAGTATGTTTTGTTTCTCTCGATTTTGCTATTATATATTTTGTTAAACTCTGATAATGGCAGTTTTGTATAACGTATTGTATATTTTTTAAACTGCAATTATGTAAAAATCATTACTTAATTAGTTTTAAAGTTTGTTTTAGTTCTGTTGAATTTCCTAATGAAAGTTTTTAAAAATGTCTGAAAATAAATAAATTAAAATGTGAATTTTTTCAAATTTGTTTTTATTTTACCAAACAATGAATTTGTGCAAAATTTTATTAAAACACAAGACTTGTTCAATATGTGGCTAAGGTAGATTATACTACAGCTACTGCCGGGTACATTCCAGAGTGGAAGACGTGACTGGTAACCCCATGGGGAATGGCGACCATTCAGGAAAGTATCTTCTAATCTATTTACAATTTGGTACTGCCACCCCGGGAACCATTTATTGGATAACTACACCTCTGCCATAGGTCACCCCAAGTGGTTTGGTGACTGTGCCCGGGTTCATGGGGTGAGGTTTGCTCGGGTCTTGGCGGTGGATGTGTCCTCCAGCTACGTGGAAGGCCGGAGAGACAGGTTGAGGGAAACCTTTCAGGCAGAACTCTTTGGGAACATCGTCTTGCACCGCAGTGGGAGGGATGGATTCATACGTCCGTCACTCCTGGACCCACAGACCCCACCCACCCACCCCTTATCCTTCCTCTCCTTCCCTTCCTTTAAAATACCCTCCACACAGCATCTTCAAAGATGACATAGGCCTGAGGGAAAATATTTTCCTCAGGGCTTCCTGTGTGGAGCTATTGTTAAACAAACAAAAAAATGGCTCAGTAACATAACTAGTTCGAAGGTCGCGGGTTCGAACCCGGCGTGCGCAAATAAATTTTATTTGATTAATTTGTGTTATTTCACAATTAATTAATTAAAATAATATATAGTATATTTGCGGCACGTTCCAGAGTGGAAGATACTACCAGTATCGCCCTGGTGTAAGACCACCATTCAGAATTGAAACGTTGCTCCAAATGGGTTTAGCCGTGTTTAGTGACTAGATCTGAATAGCCAGGTACTTCCCCACCTTCCTCTTTCCCTTCCCCACTTACCCTCAGCCTCACAACATCCCCCAATTGGGGATGCCATATTCTCACTGGCTCCAGACGGGAGCAGTTGGGACTCTTGTGAGGTATTCACTATAAAACAATTCACTATAAAACAGTTCTGAATATTTCAATTAATTGAGGTTAATGAGGGCGTACTGTACAGGGCCCGCAAATACTTGAATAGTACACAACTGCTAACCCTGTACAAATCACAAGGGCGCCCCACGGTTGGATTTGGCAGCCACCTCTGGTGTGAAGCCCGAAAATACCTGAAAAAACCCTCGACTCTGTGCAGAAACGGGCGGTCTGTTTGATAGATTCTCCCATCTTAACAAACGGATTGCAATTTTTAGAGCATATGCTTGTTCTACCGGTATTTCTATGGAAGATGCTCCGAGGAACTAGCATCATTAATCCCTTCAGCACCGGAGCATAGTCGGGAAACACGCCAAATGCATGCCCAACATATGTACACGGTTAACATTAGTCGCATGAGAACGGGTCGTTTCTACGACTCGTTTCGGTGTTCAACGGCTCGGCTCTGGATCAAATTTCCGGCCTCTGTGTTTCCTCCCTCATATGACATGGGTCTCTTCAAGACACATGTTCACTCCTTCCTCTCCTCAAAAAGACCCTCCACACAGCATCTTCAAAGATGACATAGGCCCTGAGGGAAATTATTATCCTCAGGGCCTCTTGTGTGGAGTAAATGTAAAAAAAAAATCAAAGATTTATTCCACTAAAAAATAATAATAATATCTTTATTTAGGAAAGTTTACACATTACAACTATACATACATATTATGGTGTACATTGATTTGTAACTTTTATATTTAAGGTTATAAAATTAACAAAAATGAAGAACTATTAATACAAAATATGTATTAATAGTTATTATTATACACCAGCACAAATATTGTGTACAAAAATCGTTTTCTGAAAATCATATAATAGGTATTTTATAATAAAAGGAAAGAAAACAACTCAAATAAATCAGATTTTATAAAATATACTTCCAATAATACTGTAAACACAATACTAATATTATTGAACTTTGGTATTTTAATTGTAAATCAATCTACATTTTCAAATAATAAATTAATGCTATTAAAAAGATAGAATATCTTATAAAAGCCTGTTCTACAAAACTAATTTTAAAATAATTAATTCAACTGTAAACGTAATATAAATAAGTTTTGATTGTATAACTTTACTTTTAAATAAACCCGCAATTTTAAATATTCGCGCCAAACGTTCCAATGCATTACGTATTTTCGAATATTCAACCAACAAATAAATCTGTTCAAGTCCGTCCAAACAGAAGCTCGACAGAAGGACAAAAGATTTGGCAACATTGCATATCAAGTAAGTGCTTTCATAAAAAAGATCAACATGCGTTCATGATTTAATGATGAAAATTTTGTGAGCATATGCATAAAATAGCTGTATATATAATAGCTGACCACATTTTAAATTTATTTCACAAAAAAACATGTTGCCACGTAATTTACAGCGTTATATATCACATGTGAAAGGATGATCAAGAAAGGTGGTTTACTCAAAGATGTTCCAATAAGTGTTGTCCGATATAAATATATATATATATATATATATATATATATATATATATATATATATATATATATATATATATATATATATATATATATATATATATATATATATATATATATATATATATATATATATATATATATATATATATATATATATATATATATATATATATATATATATATTCGGACAACACTTATTGGAACATCTTTTATATATATATATATATATATATATATATATATATATATATATATATATTGAGGCATTACAAAATGAAATAAATAAAATATTTTACAAAATGAAAATTACCATTGGCATTTGAAAATATTCTTTACTTATCCTTACCATCTTGAAAATTAGAAACAAATTTACAGGGAGATGAAATGTAACATTTTCGAGGACGATCCATGGATTTTCATGCAGGCAACTGTTACAAAGCAACTGCTTTCGCAACTAAAGTCCCTAGTCTGAAGGTTGCCTTATTCAAAATTTAAAAAAATTACAGCTGGGGAGTAAATGGGGCCCTTAGAAACAAAAGCGGTGGTGTCCACTTTCTTAAATTGTTGACAATTAAAAATATATATTAGTTCGTTATTCATCATTGTGAACGTAAAATTTGATGTTATGTAAGTAATCCTGTTCAAGATTCATATTTCAAGTCATCTATATATTTGAAAGCCCCAGTTTCTTTAAAAAATGACATTTTTATGGACACCAATTTGGAGTAAAAATTCAGGTCAGAAATATTTCTCCAGTCATCGCCAAAGTGGATATTTTGCAATTTTGCAATATCTCGTAATTTTACAAGATTAACTGAAATTTTATCAGCTTCAATCAAACTAGGTTTCTGAACAATCTGAATGAAATTTTTGTTTGAAATAATTTTTTTTATAAGTTCCTTTCCTAGGTTTCTGACATTAATGGCTACTGGTTTACAAAATTTTTAAATTACTGCATCTTGATACTTTTTGTCCGTATTTGAGTAAAAAACCTTGCGTTTATAACCTTATAGTTATACAAAACACACTCCTCCGAGGTCTCCACATCGCTCTGTTTTGTTTTGGACTTCTAGTTGGATTTCGTAAATTGGCATAGCAACGTTGTTATTTCTGACAGATAGGATGAGGGAACATCACAAGAATGACACCTTTTGGCTTTGCATAATATACACTCATCCCTACCCTCATACATTAATAAAATTATCTAATGTTATCGCCTACCCCAAAATGATTATTTTACCAGTATTTCCATGGAATTAACTTCCAGAAAGTGTCCGTTTCTGTAATTAGTTACCTTCTAATAATACAATAATAAAAATAAGCGTTTATCTTTCTTTTTTGATAACAAATAGAGATTTTTTTAAAAATAATTAGAGATAATTATATCCTCACTGGGATCTTCCGACCTGAAGATTTCACATACATATTAATAAATGTTTGTAGTATTGATTATATGAAGTAATTATGAATATATTAAATAGTATTTTTTTCTGAAATAATCATAAAATGCTGATTTTTTGTACAATTGAGGGGTTTCGGTTATAGTCTGTATTTGGTTTCAGTATATTTTCTATTTCTGATCTTCCTACGTTTTGTATCTAGCTTTTTACTTGTTGATTTAAATGTTATAATACTGTTGTGAGTTTTGAATGAGAGTGGGATTTTGATGTAAAATTTAGTACCCTGGTATAGGAAGCTACATACCACCGTACAAGATTGATTTTATGACCATCTGGTGATTGATTTACGAACGAGAAATTTATGACATGAGTAGGTAGATACATATTATTTAATAAATATATGAAAAATTTCATGAAATAATTTTCTTTCACAAATTCTAAGGAACTTACTAATAAACGTGTTTTAAATTTTCCACACTTTATATAGGGTAAATGGTTGATTATCAGTTGTATAAAATTTAAAATACGTTTGTTATTACTAAAAAGGTTATAATTTACCGGGTATCATAATTATTCAACGCCACAAAAGGAGAATAATACATCCATGTCAAAAAATAACAAGTTATATTAAATTTCTTTGAAATGTGTGCTGCGGACGTCACGTAACAAAAAAACATAATTAAAATATTAGATCAGTCAAAATTTTTCAGAATTTTCACCAAAATTTAGAAAACAGTATTATCTGGAATGAATTTTTCCTTTGAGGATTTGGAAGCTATTTCTTCACAAACATTAATGTTATTGCGACGGATTCATTAAAATGTCCTTGCAAACCTATTGTTTATCCATACATATCAAAGTTAAATGAATTCAGAAATGGTGAATATTTTTGCGAAAGGTCTACTTTGTTCCATGTAATACGTGATTAACTTTGAGGTTACAATTTCGTTATTTTCAACCGGTAGAATGGTTTTTTGTGCTTAGTTATACATGTATATTCAATCTTAAAGACAAATGAGCTTTTTTCCTGAATGGATAACCAGCTGAAATAATAAATGCCTGACAACTTTTTCCCTGCACAGATCTTTTTCTTCATCCATTTTCAATTACACTTTTCTCATACTGACTCTGAAAGTTCGTTGTTTACAGATAAAAAAATATAATAAGCAGTAATTGTTGATTGAAGTATTACATTATTTGGCATGTTGGGAAGCCGACGTAGTTCAGTGGTCCAGAGCACTTAACCGGACTTCAGAAGGTGTGGGTTCAATTCCCGTCGGCGCCATTTATTTTTACAATAATATCTTCAATTTGTATGGATATTTCAGGCGATTAATTATTGCTTATAATAATTTGTTATCCTTTGTGCTATGCATAAAAAACCTTGTCTTATAAACATTAGTTTATCATTAAAAAAATATTCATGCAATGTCTACCTTTATCATCCACTTAAGCTCCACTTTTTTCATGATGACCTTCTTGTTTTTACAGTAGTCTGCATTACACACTTTGTAATCTTTCTTTGTACTTTAATTTAGTTTGTGTGTTTATTGCCCTGATGAAGGTTGGGAGCAACCAAAACCGGTCAACCTGTGTAACTCAAAATAAATTGGTTTTAAACAAAGAACATTTTTCATTTGTGTATTATTTTATGTTATTTATCTCAAAGGATAAACCTATGTGGGATGAATTATTGTTGCCCTACATCATATTTCTAAGTAAAGTTATTAAATTTGTGGTCCGATATTGTTACAATCTCAATCCAAAAAAATATATTAATACTCTTTCGTTTTTATTTCAAAAAAAGAACTTGGAAATTTAATATTGCGAATTAATCTTTTCAAAGCTCCTTGTTTGCAAACAATTACGATCACACACATCTTACAGCTTACAAAATATTTTTTTGCAGAAATTGATATGTGATATTAAAATGTACCTAAATATGTTACGTGATTATTTGTTTATTTTGCAAAAACAGTTATATTTATTACAATAAGGTTATATGTAGGACAAAAAAGATACACACAGTTAAAGGTTAAATACAACTTTAATAGGTTAAATAATAAGGTAGTAAATTATTAACCCAGTAAGTCTTCCCAGAGGCATCAATAGAGGTAAATTAGTTTTGCAATTAGGAACAATCACAGATCTGTTTTGGCGGCCTCGCGTGTAATTATCCTGGACTAATTCAGCTGGAATATCTGATATTGATAAGAAACCTTTCAGAAACTTATAATTAAATAAAGCTTTAAAAGAAAACTGGTACACTTTAAAAAGTTACATAAATTTCTAAGAATTGGTTTTGTATTCTTAGGCGCTGAAAACGCACTGTTAGGTGTAAAAGGTGACATAGTTTTTTTTAAAATAATTTATAGGTTGATAAAATAACGTACGTAGAAATACAAAAACAAAAAAATTTATGTGATCAAATAAACATAACCATTTTTATCAGGGTTTTTATATCGAGCTTGATTTGAAGATTTTGTGTGGAGACAGTTAGACTAAGGTATTTATATATATCCTCATTTGGGATATGTTCTGATGCTGAAGGGAGCAGAGAAGGAAATATATAAAGGTAGAACAGAAAAATGTTGGAAAGTACCTGGCTATTAAGATCTGGTCAACAAACATAAATAAAGCTATTTTAAACGTGTCGATACAGAATAACTCTCTTTCGATAGGGCGATACTTAAATTAACAATCATCCTGTCATTTTCTTTAATTTGTTAGCATTAAAAAATTGTAGGCAAAGAGGGAAATAAATACCTTGAAGAAAAATTGTTTACGTAATATTTACCTGCAAGTTTGTTTACTAGCACTTTGTTCTTCCGTCTTTGTGGAGAAATATAGAAAAGTGATAAGATATATACTTTAATGAACTGAAGAGGAAAATCGTGTCGTGTGACAGATGAAAAATTGTCGGGAGATTCAGATGTATTCAAGAAATGGCAGGTGCTATTCTAAGAAAATTCGCTTCGAGGATGACGACGTAGTATTCGATAAAGTACATCACTTAAAATTTGTACCTTCAATAGAGAATTATTAATCGATGTCCGGATAATTTAATATAAGATATTTTTAATCAGAGGTTTTCCACAAAATTATTTTGTAATGTTATTTTTTATTCGGTTAATTTCGGTTTTTTTTTCTCGATAACTCTTTAATATTTATTATCATCATTTAATGAGCAAGCAGCATCCTATTGATGCACCCATATATGGAATCACAGTAAGTTTAACAGTAATTGAGCTGTTTTAAATATAAAAATAAATTAATTCTTTATTCTCTCCAAATAAGAATTCAAACGAGCTTTAAATTGGTTTGTGTTGGAAGCATCAATTACATATAACCTTAGTTCACATTGCACTATTTCATACTCAATGATGAAATTACTGTCAACCTTTATTTTAAATTTTAAAAAAATAATGTTTTTTTGTATCTCATGTTATGTGTTCATATTTATCTTTATTTACATTAAAAATGCGTTTTCTGCGAGAAAATTTATAAATTCTAGGAAAAAACAAAAACAAAACTACAGTGATAGCGAAACAAACAAAAAAAACATAAAAACTAAACAAATACACGGAGGACTCAAGAACAATTTAAACGGTAATTATAATTGTCTACTTCAGTCATAACAGGTCAATTATTTTATCAGATGTTCATTTCTGAAAATTCTCTCGCGGTAGAACCTTAAAGGATACGAATAAAGACCAGGTCATTAAGGCCTTTGTAGACAGACAAATCGATTCTCCCCTGGGCTAAGGCATTAGTATCTTCATCCCCCAAGAAAATCAAAGGCCTCATTTGTATAGACCAGTCCACCACCCCCGTGTTAAGGGTTCATTGAACTTGGAAAAAAATTCTTATGTAAGAAAAACATTGGTTCTGTTATTAAATTTATTTATCCTTTATGATCTCTCTAGTTGAGTTACATTATGTCAGCAGGCGAGAGTAAATTTAAAACTAAAAAATAATTAAGGCTCCTTCAAAAATGCAATTTGAGAAAATTTACATGTAGCTTGACAAAGATAGTTTTTTCAGTCAATTCTAAATAGGAATAAGGAATTCCAGTCAATTTGAAAAAAAAGTGAGCATGTTCACCTTCTAATTTAAATGCCAGTACTTTTTTACAATTGTCGATTTCAAAGTCCGCCAAATCTTACGGAATACGTGTGACGTCATAGGTACCTCGGTTTTGGCGGTTAACAGTGAGCTCGACCCCACAGTATGAAATCAACAAATTCCAATTTTTATTTTTGGCTAGATTTCCAAAAAACTTGAATTCTTTTGAAATAATTTGTACACTGCAGTGACGACCCGCGTACGATCCTACGGAAAGCAATTTGACACCAACTTGTCCACATTCTCAATGCACGCCTCCGGCCGACCCGTGAGGTAGCTGTGCAAGTTCCATCATAAACCGCCGACCAATCAATTACAAATCAACCAAAAGCCATAATAAAAACCAGGTCATCAACAAATAAATCACTGAACATTCCGATAACACACACCACACACGGACAAAGACACTTTCAATACTACGCAACCAAACTTTTTAACAGTATGTCCATTACTTTGAAACCATTAATGACTACAAATACATCTACAAACTTTCTCAAAAAACATATCGTAGCCTGGATAAAAAATCAAGATATTCACTTTATTCAAAAGATTATAATTCAAGAATTATCCAAAAATACAAACACTCATATTTAATGTGTGTTTTCATGTTTCAATATATGTCTGTGAAAAAAAAATTAACTTTCTACTACAACACATAAATACCTGTCACAACTTAAGCACAAACACGTTAACACCTCAGCACAGGTTCTCCTTGTGAGATGTTCACGTAACATGCAATATGACCCACACACACTTTTACCTATATCAACCTGTTCTTTATTTTTTATACCTTTTTCTGTACTTTTTTCTCTGTACTACAATATAAACCACTGTAGTCATTTGTAAAATGTGTATTCAAGAATAGACATAAATAAATCACAGAGCGTTTAAGTCTACTACGATTTTAATCGTATAAATTTAGATTTATTAATTCTACTCATAATTATGCAATAAAACTTATGTATTCAGAATCGGCGTTTGTTGATTTAAAATCGACAAATTTAAAGCCGACATCGGGAAGCATAGCAGAATACAACGTATTTTCACTATGGTCGTCCCATCTACACTTACGTTTTTCTGCGTTCGCTGTCTCGCTTTAGTGTATTTCGACATTTACCGATTTCGGGTAGCCTTGATTAATCATATTTATTTATATTATAAGTGATTAGTGTGTAGTTAAGAATGGAAAGATACTCCATCAGAATTTTTTTGTTGCTCGAAAATGATTTTTGCACCTCTCAAAACCACAGGAAAATATGTTTTTACAAAAACAAGACCAGAGCAATGTGTTTGAGGCAGCTGGTGACAGCTTGTCTGACGAACGAACTTATGTGCGATATTAAATGCAGGAAATCTCAAGTAAGTACACTGGACCTGGTCCAGTGCAACGATCCGCGTTTTCTCAGTAACGTATCTTATTATTTTTTTGGTAAACTAATGTTTAAGACAAGATTTTTTATGCATAGCACAAAAGGTAACAATTATTTTACAAGCAATAATTATTAGCCTGAAACACTCATCCACATTGAAAAATCTCCTGATAAAATCCTGACTCTAGTGAGAGAGTTAGCACTTACAATGCCTTTCTCATATAAAATAAAGTTGGTTGTTTTCAGGTGAAAAAATGTAACAAGCAGCAATTGTTGAATGAAACACTAGTAAATATTGAATTATTTCGCGGATGAGAGATAAGCCGCCATAGCTCAGTGGTCAGAGCTGTCGACTGGAAATCGAAAGGACACGGGTTCAAGTCCCGTTGGCGTCATGTATCTTTTATCAGGAAATTTTTCAATGTGGATGAGTGTTTCAGGCTAATAATTATTGCTTGTAAAATAAACGTATCTTCTCTATTAATTCATCTAAGATTTTCGGTGACATTTTTATTCAATAAACAAAAATTTTTTTTTTCACATGTCACTACTGACACAATTCTAAAGCATACATATTTAAACATGCCAGCACGTTTGTACCACATGATATGCACCGTCTCGTTCCCACAGCATTGGGCAGTAATGCTACGCATTGTCGCCAACACGGCTGAGCGTATTTTACCCTCAGCGTTTCACTTCCATCCAGTTTTTTATGGACAGATTTATCCTATTTCCGTGCTTAAGTAGGCTTTGGTGGTGTTAAAGGGACTACTTAAGTCCCAAAACAAGATTAAGCTTTTGAGGAAAATTCGGGCATTAGAGTTAAGCCACATATGTAGAAGGATTTACTTCCGCTTAGCGTTGAATTGTCAATATAACGTCCGCGTAGATTTATGCGGGTTTGTCAACGGTCGGTTAATTAAATCAAATGATAAATTTCTTAGTTCTTTGACATTGAGCAAACGCAACCAAATAATAACCAGTACCGAGTCGTTCTTCTAATTTTCCGTCAAGAGTAAAGTATTTCTTAACTTGTCGTTAGCTCCGTTTTGCTGCTAAATGCTACCGACATTTTTGTGAATATAATTTATTCAAGATTTAAAAAAAGTATGTAGTTTACTTGTTACTTTTTGTATATGTGCAATAAACCCAAACAAATAAACATAGCATAATGTTGCAAACTCCAGAGTCTAGTCGACATAAGAGTACCTACTCGGCAGACCAGGAATAAGGACATATTTCAATGTCACCGTTCACAAACAAATTATGAACTTGCCAATAAATCCTCGTTTACATCGAGTTATATGGCAAAAGATAGCCTTCTACACAAATTTTACTTAGAAATTGGTGCATATGGCCCCTGTTTCCATATTACTACCGATATATAGGATGACAAGAGACTTACTTATTTTGATTAGTGAATCCTGACATTATTTGGAGTAAAAAATGTGAGTACAATTTTGGTCTCCGGTGAAATTTTTGAATATTTTTTCTCAACTTAAAACATTAAAAAAATTCAGTAGGCATTGGACAATTAAAGATGGGATGAGAGGTTGAGAACGAAAACTAAATATGAAACAGAACAAGATACAGAAAAAAAAGACAACGGTCACGACTAGGAATCGAACCTAGAGAGATCCTGTCTTGTTTTACCGGGACAGCGTCTTAACAACTTCTTCTTCAATGTTATATGACGTTGATGAAGAAGTGGTTTATGTTAGTGATAATTAAAAAAGTTGTTCAATTTAGTCTTTTAGAAAAAGCCAATAAGTATCCTATATAAATAAAAAAAACTGAAATGTTTATCCGATACACTTTCTAGGTTACAAACCAATTCATTAGAATTTTTTGATGATTTAAAAAGGTAGCTGCCAAAAACTTGGGAACAATTAGTAGCAAGATGATATTATTAATTCTGAATTATTAATCTTATTCTTCAATGATTGAAACTAATACATTTTTTTTCTTATTTTCAAATCTTTACACTATCCATACACAGCCATTAAGCAAATGAACTACCCATCACTTAATCTATCGAACTTTTGCTCAGCTATCTCTTTAATTCTGGTAGATATCTTGTACCCAATATCTTTGACCTTTCAACAGAAAAATTATACATAATAATTTCAATGAAAATCCCCAGTCTTTGCAGGATATCAAAGGAAATCTTGTAACTGGGAGAACGTATTCTAGTAAAGCTTTTTCAATCGACCCGGATTAACTGCGGGAACGGTATTCAATCCTTTGCTACCACGCAGAATTTCTTTGAGGAATACCTTCAAGTTCAAGTTCGTTTTACGGAATGTACAGCCCTTCTATCGTTTACAGTACAAAATTGCGTATTTAAATTTGCGGTACATACTGTAAAAAGTTGTTTTTAAAAATTTAAATACTGTATTTTTTATATTTTTTTAAATTTTAATTTTTAGAAATTGTTAATGAAATCTAAATATAAAAGAGATGTTGATTGTGTTCTTAGTCCTCCTCACTAGAGGACCCTGAGACACAGGGTTTTCAGTAACTTCTATTACGACATTTTTAAAACACAGAGCCAAGAATTGATGTATTTATTTTGAAATATATGTCGAGCGATCGTGTTATTTAAGCGCTTGGCTTGGAAATGTTCTGCCTGCATTAAAAAAATCACAACTCTGAATTTTAATATGGAGGCATATAAACCGATTTAAGTGTTATACAGACAATAAATTCACCTTTATTTTGATTTGCATTATATATTTTTAAAATTTATAAAAAAAATATTAAAAAATCATAACTTTTTAATTTTGCGTTTTACTTAACACTTATTTGTTCAACATTGAATATTTTATATTTCTGTTTATTTTTTATAGCCTACTCGCTTATCACATATACCAAAATATATTACTTAATTTTTAACAGCTATTCTTCTGAAAAATATTTAATAGATTTAGTGTCAACTTGTGTTCGCGAACTGTCAAAATTGAATTCAGTGAATCTGGTTATTAAACACCTTTAACACAAAATAACTGGTATTGCTTCGGAAACATACATTCACTGTTTATAATTTTCAGTAAGAATAATCTCGAGTCTTGCTTTATTTACTTCGATAAAATATTTTATACAGACAGTCATTTACATAACCTTTGACAATGTAAAAGACACGTGACAGAGAATTTAGACTTTGATTAGATAAATATTACATAAACAACAATTTCACATAAGTTAGAAATGCTTAGATAAATGGGTAATTCAATTACAACTTCACTTATATATAAATATGTGAGAAAAATTGAATAAAACAAACATTTGCATCATTTTGACAGCCCGCGTTCGAAGAAAAAATTCAGTTCAGATAGAATTAAAAATCTATAATAGTCCACTTCATGCTGAATTTAGAAACCTATTGATAAAATTCATTTTCTAATAGTATATACCTTTCTTATATCTTTTATTTTATTTTTTACAAACTCTTAATGCCTTTTAGACATTTTATAAACACTTCATTCATCCTTATACTACTTTATTGTATATTATTACATATAATTTCTTACTTTGACTTAATACTATTCTACAGATTGCTACTTATATTATATTTATATCTCTTTTTTTCATACTCTTAACCTTACTACTATTTACTGATTTTACCATTATACTTACATTTAGATTGTAGCATTCCTTATGTTGCTGTACTATTCTCTGTAATTTAGTATGTGAATGGCACAGGTTGTGCCGTATATGTGAAAAATAAATAAATAAATAAAATTAGAAAAGAATTATATCAGCTTTCTACCAGTGATAACTGTTAAACGCGGGAATGTTTGAAAAAATATCAAATAATATTTTTACACAAGGTAAAGAAAAGTGGCATATGACGTGCGATCACTCAAGACGTTTTGCAAAACTTGGCATTATATACCGAAAATCACTCCAGTGGATATTTAGATTGTCTATATGCTGGGCTCTGATTTAATGATCATGTGAGGTGTTTATCTTTCTTGAGGTGATGAACAAGAATATTTTTAAACCTAACCTAACCTGTAACATACGTAACCTAACCCAACCTAACCTGTAATATACGTAATCTAACCTAACCTAACCTGTAAAATACGTACCTACTGATTTCCACATTTCCACTAAGTTAAAAATCAAACAAGCTAAAAATAGAAACGTTGTAAATACTGTTACGATCGGGAATTATTATACTTCCTTAAATATGATTTAAGATTTTCACGGCCAAAAGTATTTTTATTATTTGTTTTTGGGGTATTATGCCGTGTTGCGCTAACTCCTTCTTTAGCCAACGTTTCGGACAGCATTGCAGTGTCCATCATCAGGGCAGATGTGTTATTGTTACTAAATAAGGAGCTAGCGCAACACGGCATAACACCCCAAAAACAAATCAAAAAAATTATACTTCCTGTTCCTGTTAATTTTTCTCACTTTCCGAAAAAAATTCCAAAGTTTAAATACGTTTTTCTTATTTTAGGCCATTTTGACCATCATTTCCTGACCCTGACCCATGGAATAAAGAAATATAACCTTGACCCTGTACTAATATAATATCATTGTACATTAAGATACATCTCTAAGTTCAAGTATTCATACTAAACGTTTTACAAAAGAATAATGTTAAATGTTCAAGTACCCTCTCATAAATTCATCTCGGGTCCAATCTTAAGTCTCTTTATCAAGCTTGAGTCATCTAAACTTTCCTATTTGTGTCTATTAAGAAGTAAGTTTTCTCTAAGTTCTTCAGTCTCTGGGCGTTAGCCCTATGCTTTTGTCGCTTTTCCTTCAAAATATCTCAATCTTCAGTCCACCGGAATCAGTGCTGGACTTACAATGGACGTGGTAAGAACGAACCAGAGCGGAAAAAAGTGATGTGCGCAGAAAAAAAATAAAGTATTCTAAAATTTATAATTGCCATCTCAACAAATGCTAGCCTTTATTCAATTGTATAATTTGAAGAGAAAACTTAAAATAATTCATATTCTGCTGTTTCATTGATGGCGCTAATTTATTTTTCAAGTTATACTTTAAAGTGTTGTATTTCTTAATATAATTATAATGTAAATAAGAGGATGAAAAAACAGATTTGTTTATTTATAAATATGTAAACAAAAACATGAAAAAGTCGGTCTGAAGAACAAAAAATGTAATAAACTTATATAACTGTGATAATGCATTATTCAACTAAATATGTAATTATAACTAAACTGGGGAGAGTGAGAAACAGGTTTTGGGGTGCGGACTATCCAGTGAAAGAGAAGTGCGAGGGGATGTTTCCGTGCAAGTATAATAAAACAAAACAGGTACAAATAATAAATTATTATAAGCAATAATTAGTCGCCTGCAATATTTTTTCTCAGTGCCTCCTGTGTAGAGCTAATGTAAAAAAGACACCTGTAATTTCCTGACCTCAAACAAATAGTTAGGACTATTAATGTATCTTACACACGGGGAGAAATAAAGTTTTGCCCTGACGATAAATTATGAGACATTACTAAAAAACATCAATTTAAGAATGTTTTTATTGATTTGTCCTATGCATCATAACTATACAAAGAAGTTTCGTTGGAATTCAAAAACATTCGGATTGTCACGAACACGTGTTGCGACATCGTGATAAAATATTCGTAATTTATTAAAAGTTTATCAGGAAACTTATTGATTCATTCGTAAAGCCTTCGTTTTTTTATTACCGAATTACCAATAATTTGAAAAGATTCTCAATAAATTAGCAATAGTGATTTTTCTCCTTGAAATGAGGATGGGCGCCATTTTTACTTTCTTCTGACCCGGCTCTGATCCCACCCCCTTCCACTTCTCCTTTAACTGTCACTCGTTTCTTTAATTGCATTCATTCTTTTTCCGAGATTACTTTCCTACTTTTCAATTAAAGGACATCTGCGTTTGTTCACTGACATTATTATTTATGAGACAGACGAAGAATTTTTAAAGAGGAAATCTTATAATGAGAAGTATTTCTTTTCACGATGTTCCTGTGATGTCATTATTTTTTTTTATTACTATTTGTATCGTGTTTCATCTCGTAAATAAGTTTCAATCTAAATTTTTTTTACTTTAGTGACAACCTATATATATATATATACAATGTATATTCTAATTATAAATCAGATATCTTTTTGAATATAGAGTGGTAGATACTCTTAGTATCGCCCTTTTGAAAGACCACCATCCAGAATCGATATCTTACTTTAGCTGCGTTTCCCTCTGGACTACCCTCTGTCTCTCAGCATACCCCAATTGGTGATGCCGTAGTTCTATTTTATCTGGGCAGTTAGGACTCTTGTGCGATATTCGACTAAAAAAATAGATTTCTCGAAGGTGAGCTCTGGCATCATGCGACTTTAACCGCTATCATTAACTCACTTTTATTTTATAAAATACTTGAAATAACATCTGATGAGATGCCAGTTTTCTTCCTCATTTTTCAATTGTTAATCATTTACTATTTAATTTAATTTTTAAATGTGTGAAACCGTACAACAATCTCAACTGCTCCCAATCGTCTGGAGCCAGTGAGATTATGACTTGCCCAATTAGGGTGCGTTGTGAGGATGAATGTAGCGGGGAGGGGGTGGAGATGGGGAGAGGAAGGTGGAGACGTATCGGGCTATTCAAATCTGTCCACCAAACACGGCCAAAGCCATTTCATGGAACGTTTTAATTTTGAACGGTGGCCTTCCACTTAGGAACGTGCCGCAAAGTATACTATTTATAAGTAAATGAATAAATTGCGAAATAACACAAATTAATCACATCAAATTTACTTGCGCAAGCCACGATTTGAACCGGCGACCTCCGGATTGTTAGTCAAGAGCCTTACCCCTCGACCACGAAGGTCTTGTAAATATATATTAACCCTTCAGTACTTTAATAAATTTTGTACACTTTACAATGTTTTCTCTGTATTTTAAATGCACTTAATACTGTTTTAGAAACTACATAAAATTGTCTTGCCGATTTATGCATTTAAAATAAATATTACCATTTCTAAATAGTAAAATTTTATGTCAAACTTACAAAAACAAAACCACATTTTTACTTAAATTTTTACTCCAATCATAGGAAAATTGTGAGAACTCAAAATTTTAAAAACACCTTCGTTTTGTTTGGAAAATTTCCAATAAAATTGTGCCTTCACTTTTATCTCGTCCATGTAATAAAAAATATTTTTTTAAGTTAAACTGATTGATACAAAAAATTGGCTCGAAGTATGAATTCATCATTTTAGCTATTTTTAGGATTTTATTGATGGATTGCAGTATAAATATTTTAAGTAAACTGGAAAGAAATTTTAGTTAAAAATTAAGTATGCATGATAGAAAAAAAGATAAAAAATCTTTTATAAAATATGGACGGCCGGTCATATATGACCATCAAACGCTGAAGGGTTTAAAACGCTCTTAATTTTTATTTTTAATTTTATTGACAGTTAATCTAACTAAGTTGAGCTAAGTAGATAGGATCTGTATTGTGTAGTATGTAATAAAAGTTGCTTACTAAATATTAAAGAAACTCAATAAATAACATTAAAAACATATTACGTCTCTATTGCTTGGTTTGTTTGTTTCAATTCGCTACGAAGACTTTCAAAACATTTATCACAAATGAACTTATCAAATTGTCGGCCGTTCACTCGAATAACTCTATTTTATACCGTTACAGAACAAGAATGTTTTTCTTGAGATGTTTTTCTCCGTTCATAAATGAAATAAAACTAAATACAATACTATCTCGTCTCTTGGAATTATCTTGTATTTGTAAATAAATGTTCGGTCTCAGCTTTTTCGAAAAGTAATACGATTTTAAGTATTTATTTAAATACTTTTACAGACCGTTAAAAATCAACGAATGTTTAATACATAAAATAGATTATTTAATAAAATACACTTCGAAATATAATTTTCAATTTAACAATAAATAATTTAACGTAAAAATAAATATAAACAAAAAAAATATAGATATTTTAAAATCTAATTTTGAATAGAATCCTGATCACGAGGCCTCCGTCGTCGAGGGGTGAGTCTCTCGGCTAGCAATCCGAATGTCGTGGGTTCGAATCCCGGCGTGCGCAAGAAAAAAATTATTTGATGAATTTGTATTATTTCAAAACTCATTAAATTCAAAAATATATATAATACCTATATTTGCGTCACTTTCCAGAGTGTAAGATACTCCCAGTATCACTCTGGTGTTAAGACCACCATTCAGAAAGGAAACGTAGCTTTAAATGGTTTGAGCTGTGTTTGATGACCAGATCTGAATCGCAAGATACTACCCCACCTACATCTTCTCCGTCTTCTCCCTCTTCTAACTACTTTCAGTTGCACAACTTACCACAATTAGGGATTGCATAGTCTCACTAACTCCAAACGGTTGAGAGCAGTTGGGACTCTTGTGCGGCATACACATTAAAATCAAAAATAAATGCTTGGAAGGCGACTACTCTGACAATTAAACCACTAACGATTATAAAAACAGCTGCATAAATTCATTAAATGTATTGAAATAGTAAGAATTATGTACTATGTTTGCATTTTAGAATTTTACGTACTCATATCACAAACGAAATTAAATTGGTTAATTAAAATAATTAATTATGTTTGATCAAAACTGCTGCATACTATTTTTGGTTTTTTCATACTTATTTGTACTGTGATATTTAATAACGTTATTAATATTATATTTTATCTTTTTTTCAGGATGCGGATACGGTGGAGAGACTGAATGAAGCTGGAGAACTGAGGAAAATGCTTAAATCTTATAAGGTCAGTACAATTTTTACGCTTAAATCATACAAATTCAGTATAATGTAAACGCTTTATTATTAAAAGTTCAATACAATGTATACGCTTATCTTACGAATTTCGTATAAGTTGTACCCTTAATTCTTAAAAGGTCACTACAGTTTATATGCTTAGATTTTACAAAGTCATTGTAATTTATACATATATTTATTGTTTTGGTGTTTAATTCGTAGAACTCCATTTATTTTTTTAAATAAATTTAAAATAAATCAAATTTAATAATTTTATAATAAATATTAAGTTCTGCAAGTATTTCTGTTATTTTTACAGTTTTTAATGTGACAGCTGTTTCGGCTTTTGAGGCCATTATCAAACTGTGGATATGTCCACACGGCGACGACTTATTTATATGATTTTATTTATCCCCACCCATTTAAATTTCTATAATGTTCAAAAATGATTCATTAAGAATTGGAATAACCAAAATATTTGGAAATCCAGCAGTGTTTATACACCTGTTAAAATTAATGACCTAAGGGTTTTCTTAATTGTTGGTACGTGGGTGATTATGTTAAGGAATTATATTTTTTGGGTTTTTTGAAAATATTAAGCAGGGGAGAATTGATAATTTTTGTTTGATTATTAATTAGGGTTATGTTTGGATCATTAGTTCTTTTATTTATCTCTAATTGTTCTAGTAAATTTAATCTTAAACCCTTTCTTTCTATGTGTAAAAAAGTAATTTATACGCTTGAATCTTACAAGATCAGAAAAACTTATAAGGTTAAATCTTATAAAGTCAGTGCTATTATTTATTCGCTTTAATCTTACAAGGTCAGTACAATTTATACAGTTTAATCTTATAAATTCGATGTAATTTCATACGTTTGCTTTCATAATAATAACTGAAATTGTACCAGTGCGATGTTATTTTTTAACTTTTGCATAAAGCAAACATTTTTGCATGTGATAAAAGACAAGCTAGAATATTCAGGTACATTATTTGTTTGCCTGGAACTGTTTTTAAGGTTCTAATATTATAATATAGAAACAAGTTCGGTGGGCTAATAGCAAATCCGCAACGGATTGACCAAATTATAAAATTGCTTTGTTTCATTAATAAATCAATTCAAAAAAACAGATTAATCATATCGTATCAGTATCACCAATCGAATGTCAACTCTCACATTCGCACTGACCGATAAGAAACTAGGTCAGCCTGGTAGAGTGGTGTAACGTGGTTACAATATCAAGGTTACTGCGAGCAAGAATGAAATACACCGGATGCCGGTTGTTAAGCTTGCTGCCGATCAAAAATACCACTGTGTACATATCTCGTATTAAGGGTGGATTGACCCATAAATGTTGGCTTAGCCGGTTGGATGCTAATTGATCAGAATGAAATATAACCTTGTCAAAAACATTAGGAAAAATACGACATAATAATGAAATAATCTCGTTTTGTGGAAATCGAATAAAATCATTTTATTCGATAGCACCAGTTCCCATTACGAAAACTTGCATATATTGCATTTATAATAAAAAAATCTATTTACTCTCAAATGCAGCTTGTGGTAGAACTACAATATATCATTTCAACGTCTACGAATTGTATATGATGTATATGGAAGTGTATATGGTTTCAGAAAAAAGCCTTTTATTCTGAAATTATTAATGCCTACTAGGTATTTATTTTATTTTATACAGGGTGTTAAAGGACGTACTTGACTTACTTTCACCATTGATTCCTGACATTATTTTGAGAAAAAATTGAAATAAAATTTAGGAATACGATGACATTTTAACACATAAAAATGTCTCTGGTTTGTTTTTAAAATAATTTAATAACTTTTTTCAGTGTAACAAATGAACCATATATTTAATAATTCTTCGAGATTTAAAAAAATATTTTTTTTATTAATTTCTTGATGAAACGTAATAAAAGAAATATAGTTTTTCTTATCAAATAAGTCATGCATTTAAGCTGAAGCTGCCAATTACTATTATATTAATGTAGATACTTAGTTCGGAGATCGCGTAATATGAGTAGGTATCAATCGCGTCTAACTAACTAACTTACTAACCGCCACGCGGTTTCGCCGCAGAGGTAGGCAGAGAGGACATACCGCCAAATAACTTGGTCTTGGCACACACTTCTTGCCTCATTTACATCCATACATCATATCATACATACTCTTCTGTTATTCTGATTCTTTACATGGCCTGACTCGAGTATTTGGTTTACTTGATCGTCATGTCTTCCTCGGGCGTCCCCGATCTCTTCTACTATTCACATATGCGTTATATATTTTCTCCTTGCATTCGCTCTACATGCCCAAACTTACTCATAATGCTAATATCAGCCTCGCATTCTTTGCGAATCTCCGCATTTCTCACACGATCATACATGGTTTATCCACACACACTCCTCCGGAATCTCACGTCTACATTCATTTTACTTCCATCCTTTCTCGGACAACTCCATAAAACATTTTGTTGGGCCTAAATTTCATGAAATCACGAACAAACTATTTGTATTGGAACACAAATTTGTCATGCATCAATTAAAATTTCGCCTGGAATAACGCTTTTTACGATGTTTTTTTTATCACTAATGCTAAAAAAATATTAAGGCGATACCATACGTCGTGTAATATTTTAAATTGAGTCGCTATCAATAACAACCCTTACGTAGATGGCGATAAGGTTTAAATTCCCGCTTAACACCATCCGCCTGTTTTGATTTATGCAAGAAAAAAACATGGCCAAAAAGTTCCTTTAATTTTATTTTGTGGATGTTCAGGCATAAATATTTTTTTTGCTGTGCAGTTTTCATAGGCCTCATACATTATTTTTTTCTGGGCTTATAAAAAGACTTATCTAAAAAATACTCGATAATTTCAAAGGCCAAGATGTATTCTACTCGCAGTATTTAATTAAAGCATCTGAATCATTTCTAGGCGACCAAATTTTCAAACCAAAAACACATGATTTTGCATTATTACGTATGGCATCGCCTTAATGGAGTTACCTGCTTTTACCCTTCTTTCAATATCTCTATCAGCTTTTCCATCTCTTTTAAACATACTTAAAAATGTAAATATCTAAACACCTTACCAATAAATAATCGATTATTTTGTCTAAAGTTATTTCAACTATTCCTTAAAATTTATTAATGGGCTTGTAGAGTGCCCTTTTTCAAACATCTGCGAACCAATATTAGGCGTTGTTAAGCAATTCTGTTCAACTCATTCAAAATTTATATTTAAAATTCAAATTTCCTCTTTGATACATCATTTAAAATGGGGCACATTGAACAGCTTGCCTGGGGTGCCGGAACTTTGTCTCAGCGCCACTGACTTTATAAATTATCTCATACTTCCGAGCAGCCGCCCGTTGTTGCCCCATTATTACCCCAGGGGGCTAGTGAGACATCGATTAGTTGGGGAAAGTTGCACCACTTGTAGAAATATCGAACCATCTGGATTTCTCTTTTGATGTACCCATTTAGTTGCTTGGATCTTTTTTTGAAGTTTATGCATATTTAGAGTTTAATTTAAAAAAATTAGTTTTTTTAAATGATAATTGTCTAACGCAGTGTAATATTCAGTTTTATGATTTATATGGCACATAGAATAAATATAAACACTAGAAATGCGCTGTTGACGTCTTTCGGCTAATTGTATTTGGCCAATTGGGCATTGATTGGTTTCTATTTCATTTCTAGTTCGTACTATCCATTTAGTGGTATGTTGTATCAAGGTTTACATATTTAGTAGTATATAAGTAAGTATGGTGCTAGTATTTCAAAAATTTCAGTAAAAATACTTTGAATATGAGTAAGCCAGAAAATCACTCACCCCTAATTAAGATCTACTTAGCCACCCTCGATAATTTGATATCTCCGCGTTTCCCATAAAAACCACAAAAAATCTACATCGGTGAGTTCTGGTGTGGCAAAATTTAAAGCGATGCCATACGTAGTAATGCAAAATCGTGTGTTTTTGGTTTGAAAATTTGGTCGCCTAGAAATGTTTCAGATGCTTTAATTAAATACTGCGAGTAGAATACATCTTGACCTGTGAAATAATAGAGTATTTTTTTAGATAAGTCTTTTTATAAGCCCAGAAAAAAATAATATATAAGGCATATGAAAACTGCTTTTAAGTTCAAAATCTCCTACTTAAGAACCAATTTTCGGTTATAATTATATTTGTATAATGTGGCAAATTAAGTTATTTATAAAATGATCCAAAAAAAATTAAATATTTATGCCTGAACATCCACAAAATAAAATAAAAGGCACTTTTTGGCCATATTTTTTTCTTGCATGAATCAAAACAGGCGGATGGTGTTAAGCGAGAATTTAAACCTTATCGCCATCTACGTAAGGGTTGTTACTGATAGCGGCTCAATTTAAAATATTACACGACGTGGTGCATCGCCTTAAACAACTTTTTCTATGTTCAATATATATGTTAAAAAAACATGCATTAATTTCATGACGCCAGAGTTCACCGTTCGATAGATATTAATGTTTCAGAAAACACATTTCGGCTTTAGTATTTATGTTGGTAATTGAGGTTATGATGATAGATTATCATCCACCACCGAGAGACCACCGTTCTTAATCTGAATGTTCTCAAGCGAGACTTAAATGCGTTTAAAATGGCTTTAGCCGTGTTTGTTGATAAGATCTGAATAGTCAGACAACTTCGAACATTTCTAATCCCCTTTTTCTTCCATCTATTTCGTTCTCTTTCGAAAATATATCTCATATTGTAGCTGGCATGCTCTCAGTGGCGCACAAAACTAATATCACCACGTATATGACAAAAATTGGCATTCTAAATAGTTATAATACATCGGCTGCACGCGCTGCCGACAAATTGAACCCGGTTTGAACCGGTCCGGTTGAATGATCTTGCTATTATGGCGCGGCGGCTACAGGATAGCCAAGCCTGGCCGTATATTCCTCGGGATTGTCGGAGAAGCAATCTCGTGCTACTGCGAACTAAGTCAGAGATAGGGTTAGAACTTAATCATATATTAAAAAAACACAAATTAACATTGTTTTTTAAAAATAATATCTTTGTTTTTAAACAATAAAATCTCTTCAGCGGTGAGCTCTGGCATAGTGATTTTACACAATCTTTGGAAACAGTACTAAATCTCGTCTAGGTATATGCACGGTAGAGTGTCCCAAAAAAATTAAAGTTGTTACTTTTCAACGCATACCCTCTAATTTTGTTTCAATAATGACAAAACACTTTTAAATAAAATTTTGTTTACTTGGGACCACTGCAACCCGTGCCGACTTGCATCGAAACTTTTTAGTATTGTACATTAAGACGCCCGCGAGCAAACGCGTTGTTGAGCTTGTATTAACTTATTTTTTTGTTAGTAAACGAATATAACTCATTCAGGCAAGATGTCGTTAGATTTACACACTTCTAAAAAGAGTAAAGGAGTCGTAAAACACCAAATATCGGGTTCTAAACTGCCATCTAATGGACAAGTTCTTAAAGTTTTGTTCTAAAATATCCGGGAAGTGAATTTAACTGTCAATCAAAGTGCTAATCTCACTATTCGCGAGTGTGTTATCTATTGGGAAAAGGGGCGTATACCAACTAAATTTTTACCTACTTGTGTGAAAAAACTATGTAAACTATATCAAGTTTGGAGGGACTTGCAAAACTGACAGATAAAGAGGAGAGAGCGCGCCTTTCAGGAAGAAAAGCGGGGTACCAAATTTTTATCTGCGCCAACTCCTTCAACATCGTCTTACGAACCGTTACAAAACGATCCATCTTCTGATTCTAACGAAAACACAAATTTAGAAGATTTTCCAAAACCGTTACAGAAAACTCAAACAACACGAAAACAGTAGACTGGAATCTGGAAGATAAAGTGCAAATTCTGTGTTGTGAAACTACAGCTTCAAATACAGGTCGCTTCAATGGTGCTAGTGTGCTTCTTGAACAAAAACTTA